>NC_140595.1:647971400-649207388 GCF_964204655.1 Triturus cristatus
TGGTCGATTTCTATCAAGAAAGTTAAATAGAGGCAGTTGCCAGAAAAATTTTAAAAAAGAAAGTCCCTAAGCAGAAAGCAATTCTGGTATTTTACTGACCTCTGCTGGTCGTTTTCAATTAAGACAGTTAAATAGAGGCAGTTGTACAGAAAAAAAGTCCCTAAGCGGAAGCAGACAAGTCTTAGGGCTGATCTCCAGAGCTCACAAAGTACATACACACATAAGTATATAAAGTATATACTAAAGTACATACAAGAGGCTTCGAATGCTCGACCTAAACAGGGGTTTGTACAAGACCCGTCCTTGTTATACCAAACAACTGCACTCATATCCTTGTGCAACTGACTAAGAAAGTAAACAATCACTGGATGTCCAGCAAAATCTGCCACAGTTTAGATGTATTCACCTTATCGAAGGCAGAAGATAAATCCATGTACGCGACAAACAATGAGCCCAGTTTTGCCACTGTGTACTCGTTGATCATCATATGAAAATGTAAACATTGATCACAGATCCCCAAATGTGCCGATAAAACATACTTATGATTAGATAGAACAAACCCATCCTAGGCCCACAACATAGTCCTCTCTAGCATCACCCTGCCCATTACCTTGACTGGAAAATCAATCAAAGAGATGGGCATAGAGCAAGAAGGAAGATGCCTATTGCTTTTAAAACACAGGGATAATAATGGACTCGGGCCATAAACACGGTAAACCAACATGCACAACCAGTTTAAATAGCTGTGTCTAAATTGGGGCCTCCAGACTCGGTGACAGCTTGAACAGATTGGCAGGAATCCTGTCAGGTCCAGGAGCCTTGTGGCTTGACATACCTACTATTGCCAATATAACCTCCTCTACTTCAAATATTAAGTTGCCTTGTTGCAATGCTACCAAGCGAGGCACACACAAGGAAAGCAAGTCCGCTGAACCAAAGATGCCTTAAAAATGCGCAATCCATTCCTCGGGGGATATATGATAAGAAAGAGCTTGGCGATTACTTACACTACAAAAAGGGAGATTGACAATCTCCCAGAATCTGGCACTGTCAGCCTTTGTAGCTGTCTCCACCAGATCAGACCAAGCCTCCTCCCGAAGCTCCATTTTCCTCCTCGCTAATGCTTTTTTATGTAAAGCACATCTAGATGAAATTAAACCCCGATCTTTCGGCTGGGTTTTGAGCGCATACAATAGTGATTTTTAAGCAACAGAGCATTCCTTGTCAAACCACCCAGGATTATTTTTGGATACCTTAACAGAGGAAGGGACAACATAACCTTAACATCTGCCTCAATCTTGTGATAGGCACTCAAAAAGGCAGTATCATCCTGTAAGTCCCCTAGAAAATAGGCAAATTCCTTTCTCTATGCGATCACAAGATCCTTCAGGAATACCTCAGGGATGAGCTTGGCCACTTAATTCTTCTACCCTGGTCACTAGTTTTGCCTGTCATTTTTTGCACCTTCCTCACCTCTTCTAATTCTTCAGTGCACTGCTCTTCTGCTCCCGAATTGGCCTGTTGGCTCCTTAGAGCTTTTTTTCCTGATATTCAGATTTTCAGATTTCTCCTCCAAATATTTGATTCTGCCTCCTTTAGAATTTCATCACTCTTGTTCACAGCTCTGGACCCTGGAAGTAGTATAGGAAGCAGCAGGCCTTATCTGTGAGACACCTGCATTCCAACAGAAGACCTGCTCTTGACAATCATTAAGAATAATTCAGCAGGGGAGGAGGCCAGCCATGCCCAAGATGGTAGGTCGTGATTTATAACACATTTCATGAAGTTGGCAATAGGCACAGACCTATTAATATGTACATAATTAGCTCAATGCACGTTTTGGAAACTATGCTTCCAATGAAGCCACAGGACTCCCAATATGTTAGAAATTACAGTGGCTATTTTGAACATATTGAGTATGAGTTCCCTCTTGGTTCAGGGTGTTCTTGTTAGGCAATCAAGATGATTTGTTGCTGCAGCAAGGACCTCGTTACAAATCTGTGAAAACCCTGGAGATTTTTTCACATGATTGTAAGTCAAAGCAGAATGCAAAAACGTATTCTGAGGAATTGAGATTGACTGGTAATCCAAGAGACGTCGACCTGAACAACATGACAGAGTAAAACCAGTGACACGAGTGAGGGGCAGTATCAGATTTTGAAGGTGAGGGAGGCAGGGTTTTTTGTATCTCAAGACAGTTGACAATAGGAAGTCTAGGTGAGCGGTTAAGGGAGATGTTAGGGAGGTATTGACCATCCCAATTAGTGACTAGAGCTCAAAATTTAGATCCAACCAGGGACTCTCTTTATATAAAACCAGGTTAGTGAGCCAGTCCTTGTTCAGCAGAAGACCTAACAGGATGAATTCTGACTAGCCCTTCATTGTTTGCAGGCAAATGAGGACTCTGAAGTGTGGGAGGAACCAGAAAATGGAAGCAGGAGTGGGTGAAGCAAAGGATTTGAAAAGATTTTTCCCAACTAGCCCATCTTGGATTGCAGCGAGATTGGAGCTCTCTCCGAGAGTTGAGAACAAGAGAGACTCTGGCTGTCAATGAACTTTGATGAATACAATGGAATAATGAGATTGTGGACTATCATATAGGAGAGAGTTTGATGTGTAATGAGCACTGCCTCTCAAAACAGATATTAAGAGACAATGGGCCAGATGTGCAAATGGATTGTGGCTTTGTCGCAAATAGGTTAGTGACCAGTAAAAGGTAAGTCTGGAATGTATCAAAGTGGTTTTCAAAGCCAATCACAAAAATAGAGATGCAAGTTGAATCTTTCTGACTCGCTCTTTTAGTGATTATGAATTTGCATTTCTGATTTTAAAATGTACTATTGATTTGCTAATTGCGAACAGTTGCAAAAACATGTTTTGGCGTTTGCAAGTTAACATCAAGGGGGAGCAGATGGTAATCAGGTACAAACTATAAAAGAGGTGGAGACTTTATTTTTTTTCCAACAATAGCTGCTCTGTGTGCTATGGCGAGGAGGCTGAGGATGTTTGCTCTACACCACCACAGAAAAAGGAAAATACAGGAGCACATGTTCAGAGTCAGGGTTACATTGTTTATATTGACGTAGCAGCACTATTATTTTAGATTTCATTGCTGAGTTAGACCCTGTGTTGAATAGGGGCACACACAGGAGTGTTTTTATACCAACCTATATTCAGATACTTTGCTGCCTACACCTTTAAGCCTCAGGAAGCTATTAAGGGGTTGTTGTCACATAGGTAGGGGCTCCCCAAATGATCTTCCACATTTATTTTGCACTTTTTGTTTAAGCAAAGCTGATAAACATTCATAGATATAGTTTCTCAACTCACAACAAAATTTGCAACAAACCAATTTAGATTTTTTTTCTGTGGCACATTTACCAAAGGTTTATAGGCAGGGAGGCTCCTCCGCTATGGCGGAGGAGCGTCACCCCACTGCTTTTAAGCAGTGCGCTGCGAGTAAAGGAATCATAAAATGATAATAACTTTGAATAATTCTCATTTTATGTTTCCTGCTGCTTTGAGGGCGGGTGGGTGGGCGGGGCTCCCGTGCTCTCGGAGCGGGACAGGGGAGGTGTGGTTTGCCTACTCCTAAGTGCACAATGACTATTTGGTCGGCTCTCTCAGGCCACACAAACCACTCATGCATGCTTTCCCTGTTCTCACAGAGAGCAAGCACAGGCCCCCATTCCCTGGTTGAGCGCCGAACCAGGAAGCTCAAAACGAATCACAATGCTGCATTGCAGCGTTGTGATTAGCCAGGGGAACCTTTTCTGTGCTTCCTGTGCCTCGCTCCGACTAGGAGAGCAGAAGCAGAGATGCGGGACCGGCGCCACAAGGTAAGAGTTCTTTTTTTTAACCGTTTCACTCTACCCCTCCTCACTCCCCCCTGCCCGTCCGCACCACCCTACCACCTGTGAACCATGCCGGCTGCCACTGTTTATAGGCTGTATTGAAGGGATACATATTGTAATATTCCCTCCTATTACTACTGAGGTTTTGTATAGGAATTGGAAGAGTAGGCACTCCTTAAACATTCCAACAGTTTGCAATGCTGCCTTTTAGTTACTAACCTTGTAGCTAAATTTCCTGGTTCCACCCATGACTCCTATATATTTCAGCAATGTACCCTATACAATAGCTTGCATGAGGAGACTTTAGGGATGATTATCTTTTAGGCATTTCTACATTTCACATTTATATATAATAATTCCATGCTATATAGGAGGGATTGTTATTGTATTTTTCATTTGGTTAGGTGATAGTGCTTATACCCTATGCACATTGATCTTGACCCATTCCTCAATGCAAGTACATCGAGCAAACGCTGTTATAATATTGAACACAGGCAGATAAGAGAAGTTATTGAGCACACTTTTGGGCTGCATAAGGCAAGGTTTCCTGCCTTCATAAGAGTTTAGGAACCTTCAGTATTCACCGCCAATGGCATGCAATATATTAGCAGTGTGTGCAATGTTGCAGAATATAGCCTTGATGACAATGAAGATCATCCCCCACCAACCACATCCCATGATGCCAGTAGAGCAGCAGTTGGAAGAGAGGGACACAGTTAAATTACCAAATTTTTTTCTAAGATAACTGTAGTTCAGGTAAACAATGCAATGTATAATTAGGTAGTCTCGGTCAGAATGAAGAAACTTAGAGCCTGATTACAATGTTGGTCGGAATGCCTCTGACCGACAGTCGGATTCTCCTAGACCGTCTCAGAACCCATCCGCCCGACTCAGTCAGAAACAATTCTGACCAACTGATTACCATGCTCATGGTCGGAAGGGGAACCGTTCGGTCATTCCAAATCGGTTGCTACCAGCATTCGGATAATCCAATTCGGTTGGAGCCGATTCATGTAGCTCAACAGACAGCGTTATTGACCGACTGATATGATGTTGGATTCCGACAGCCTTTCCCACTCGGTCTGTCTGACACGAAAAGGCTGTCAGAAACTGACATTGGGGGCCACTAGAAAGCGCCCCTTCAACCTGAGTCCTCTGGTTTGGGGTCGAGGGGGTACCCAAGGGACCCCTTTGTAAAACCATGCACAGTGTGGCAGGCACCATGGGCTGCCCGTAATAGGGTGCAAGGTTCTCCGCAGACACCCATTTTCCCCATAGGAGCCTGTGTTGTCGGTCGAAACACAGGCTCCCATAGGAGTCAGTCAATGAGTCGGGCGGTTAGTTTCCGACCGACATCGTAATGAGGCCCTTAATTTTTATTTCCATATTCTTCACAGGAAACATAAAGAGTCACAATAGTTTCCGTGTAAAGCTTTTGCTTTTCACAATATTTTTAAATGAACATTAGTATAACAAAATAAATATTAATTTTGGATTTGACAAAGCATACAATCAATGCCTCTTTATTTCTTTGCTGGAACTGGGCCTCTTTGTCAGTTACCAACATACCCACTTCTTAATCTGCAGCCTTCAAGCATATTTGTATAGTTCTTATAGGACCAGAAATAGAGATACCCCTTTGGGTAGGATCACTCTCTGTAACAGGTTAGCCATACCAAGGGAAAGTGTTTGAGTTGTTTGTAATAATTTAATACATGAAACCTGCCCTAACTTTAAGCTACATCTTTGCAGCAGTGGTACATTTCTTGCTGGGTATGTATGGAGTGACTACTGAGTATCCCTGTTGCAGTTGCCATTTTTCAACCTTTTCCCAAAATGTTGCATTTTAAATAGAATGTTTTAATGTCTTCCACTTTGGTGCTGTGTCTCCTCAACAAAAGAATCTCTTAGTGACTACATTGTTTGATTTAAATTGTCAATACTATTAATTATAGTAGACATGCCTTAATCCATGTTTCTTGCAAGCATGTTAATTGCATTAAATTGTTTTGTTTGCATGTAGAACACTTTTCAATGGTTTGATGCTTGTATCAGATGGTCTGATTGTAAACCGTGGTTGGAGTGGTAAGAATCTTCTGCTCCTGAGTCTCAGAATAAAAGAATTTGATCTATGTCATGTCGTTGCCCTTAGATTTCTCCTAGATCTAGGTTAGTCTCTTTTTGTAGGCAACGTTTTTTCAGACAGTAATAATGTTGGTGTGATCTCGATTGCAGCAACAACCATATCATTGTTGTCAATCTCCAGCTCGGCTACATTTTCCACATTGTGACCATCATGTTCTTCTGTTATATTGGCTTCTACCTCTGCATATATAAATGTTATATAACTGCAATAAATGTGTTTATAATTTTGAATGACACATTACACCCTGTGTTGAAGTGTACGCCTCTACAATCTCTGATGAACTAAATTCTTTTTTATCTTTCCAGAATCATAATACAAGTGTTTTATGTTATATTTACTCACAGAATTACACTGTAACACAATATTTAAATGTGTATTCTTTGGAACTGCTAAAACTTCTAAGACTGGCTACAAAACCAATAATGCAAATTATTGAGCATAACAAATGTTAATGCTAACAATTGAGCAGTTACATGAGCCTAACATAAATGTTATCTGTTTTATATAATGTAATTACAGTTATAATAAAAGCAATTAAGCTCCGACATTTGTAGTGTGTTAGTTAAACACACACTAACCTGTGTGTATCTGAGGAGGTTCTAAGTCATCAACATTAGTGAGGCCAGCTATAGCCTCTGCAGTGAGGGTGCTTTCAATGGAATCTTCCATTGCTGTTGGCTCAGTACCTGGTCGACCTCCAGTGGCAGCAACTTCTTTCCTCCTACAGGCCAGCCGCTCCATTGTGCGTGAGCGAAGGCCTTACCACCGCTTACGAATTTCAGAACTGGGAGTTCTTCGTGAGGTACGATTAGGATTTTGGAGGACGCAGAACTCCGTCACAAATGTGACTGATGTTGCATCTGTCTTATTAGACGTACCATAGGATATAATGAACCTGTAGTAATGTGGTCACGATATCCGTTATGTCAGAGTGACAAAGTAATTTCTCCACCAAGCTCTAAATAAGGCCCTGAAAAAGTATACATGGACATAACAAGATGTACATATAGAGCACATTAGATATTAAAGCATTGGGTGCAACTAGGAGAGATCATATTCTGTTGTCTAAGTGTGAAAACAAGCAATATCAATTACACAGATATATCTATGTGCCAGTTCCATGAGTGTTAGAGTTCCACCAATATACCAGAGATTCTGAGTCATAGAGGTATTCTGGAGGTATATCATTTCACAAAGCAAGTTTGCAGAGGTTCAGTACAGTGGTACAGTGTTCAAGCTATCAGTTTCGTTTCAATAGCCTTTACGCCATTAGATGTCAGCGCCCAACAGGTGATAGTCGACATCTTTGTTTTCCCTTTCATCAAGTTACCCTTTCCGTTAAAAAGTGCAAAAAAGTAAATTGCTCTCTTCAAGTCTGCAATTTAGAATTCTGCATTCTGACAAGATTTTGGCCATAAGGACTAGAGCTGTCCTCTTGTCTGTACTTTATTGCTGTACCTAAACATGATCTTGAAGAGCAAATTATTAGAGGGTAGTACATGGTCATGAAAGCTTATGCCCATGGTCATACAAGCAGTCATGCAGCCATACACACATATATCTTCCATTTGGGAGGAATGGTACCAGTGAGGATTATGTTGAGTCAACCTAAGTCTTAACACAAGACGTACCCCCGCTATTAGTGCAAAGCCAACAGGGAATACCGTATGGGCTCATTCCAGGAGTGACTGAAACCCAACCCCTGGCTGTAGTGGTAAAATAGCAGGAAATTGCTATATGGAGTCAACAAAGGAATGACAAAATCTCAGCCCCTGGCAGTATTATTCAGCGAGCAGAAAAACTGTGGTCTAGATATGTGAGATAGAGAACATTACTGAGGATTGGTGGATTACCACAGAAGTATTACATTATTTAGGTAGACACTAAAGTCAGGAAGTTCCTGGAGAAGGAATAGAGGAAGTAAGAAGCGAAAGAGTATGAATAGGAGCAGGGCTGGACTGGGAACCGAAACCGGCCCTTGCTCGGCTGTACCCCCTGTGGGGGTGCGGGGGAGCTGTTTGCTAGGGCTGGTTTGGACCGATGTTGCCCGCTACGGCCAGTCCGGCCCTGAAGAGGAGTAAAAAGAAAGAGATAGTAGCTCAGTTGCCTTTCCAGGCCAAAATAGAAAATACAAATTAGAAAGATGCCCCTAACCTCACCTCCTCTCACTTGGATATCCAGGATGAATTCCCTGCCTGACAAAAGGTGCTAGGAAGGGCATGTGGAAAGTATAGGCAGCGTATCTCCATGATGGGGCCCTGGACAACTCAGGACACCCGCTAGCAGAGAATTTAAAAAAGTGCTATTCGAATACAGAAACAATGCAAATCACAAAATCTTCTGAGTAGGGAGCTCTACAGTGATTAACCTGGAATACAAGCATGCACTTGGCAGACATGCAAACATCTATACACCTCCTCAATGTACAGGTGTCGCTGGACTAACCTCTTGACACATTTAGATAGCAGTTTGGCCTTCTCGCTCGTGCTATCCTTACTCTAATTCTTCTTAGGTGTGGTGGAGGCACTGTTGAAGCTTGGACTCCTGTTCTAGCTGCTGCTGGAAGCAAAGATAGTTTTAGACAGTGGGATCCTTGGCATGCCTTTCTAAAGGGATACACATGTAGCTCCATGTGGTAGAGGATAAGACATCAGCTAGAAGGTAGCTGAACTGGCTTCTGGAGGTAGCAAGCATATATTTTCACTGCCTGTGCTTTAGTAAGAACTTCCTGCATGGGTCAGCAGCTGGCAATCACCAGGGCAAAATCTCTGCATATTTTCTAGGAAAGCCGCTGTGATTGTCCAGTAGGAACCTGGGGACTCAGACTCATTTTAACTCGACACATTAGTGAAAAGGCAACTGGGTTCCTATGTGTCTTGACTTTGGGTTCTCTGTGATTCCAAGTTTGCGTATTTCAATATTAGTTCAAATTCTACATTTTTTAATCATAATGCAAACATTCTGTGTAGATCAATGCCTTGAGGTAGCCTATGCTGTATAGTCATTATATAATTGCTTTAATGTAATGTCATAGACATCATTGTTTTTTTTTTACTTGGTTAACAAAGCAGACAACAAATACTTGGCAATAGGCAGCCAACTACAGCTTATTGAAAAGAAGACAGAGTCACTACAAAGGTCTTATGCTGAATCAAATTTATTTTAACTGTTTCCCAACACAGAATATTACAGACTTAAGCACATCTACTAATCATACTCAACTCTAAACCATGTGATAAGGGGGCTCAGATGAAGAAATGGCCACAGTGCCCTATTGGTGGCAAAGAGTGCTATACAAATGAAAATAGCATAACATGACATGGCAGAACATTAGCTATGTTAGTAATTGTTGTGAAATGATGTAGTAGCAAGACAGATTTTGTAATTAATAATATGTTTATTTGGATTCAACGAGCAGTTTTCTCTCCTGTCTGTCTGGTTTGGAAACATGAAGCTGGTAGTACCTTTTTTAAGTGACAACAGTTGTGCTCACACACCGAAGGGTGAAACAAATGCTTTTTCCTCTGGCACTCATACAAGACCCCTCTGAATGCTCATAATCGAAGTGCATTACTGAATGTTCAAGTGACTACTGTCTAAAACAAGCATTTACAATGCAATGGTCTCGGCAATATTATAGGTAGAGCTATTGGTATTGCTCATTATTTTTTTATTATTTTTGTATCCCTATATAAATGGCATTGTCATTTCTATTGGCATTAGCTTTTTTTTTGCATATGTGATACCTATTGCATTAGCAGAGAGAGAGTGAGGTATTGAGATAGAGAGAGAGAGTGAGGTATTCAAATAGAGAGTGAGGTAGTGAGAGAGAGTGAGGTAGATAGAGAGTGAGGTAGTGAGATAGAGAGAGAGAGTGAGGTATTGAAATAGAGAGTGAGGTAGTGAGAGAGTGAGGTAGTGAAAGAGTGAGGTAGTGAGGGCGAGGGATGTTGTGAGGTAGTGATATATAAGCATAGAGTGATGTTGTGATGTAGTGAGATAGAGAGAGGTAGTGAGAGAGAGAGTGAAAGTGAGTTAGTGAGATAGAAAGAGTGAGGTAGTGAGATAGAGAGTGATTGAGGTAGTGAGTGAGAGAGAGTGAAGTTGTGAGGTTGTGAGCTAGAGAGTGAGGTAGTGATGTTTTGAGAGAGAGAAGTTGTGAGATAGTGAGGTAGTGAGATAGAGTGGTAACTGGAAAACGGACCGATCCATGACGGAACACAACAGGTGTAAGGGAGACTCATAAAGCGCACGACTTTCAATGGCCGTTAATCAGCAATAAACCAATGGCCGAGAAAGGTGGGGAATTGTGAACGCTGGTCATAAACTGAACCATTCATCCATTACGCATTATGCCGACAATACAAACAAGAAGGTCAAAGGCAATCATTTAGATTCCAGGGTGGGACACACTGCTGGGAGGGCTGTGAAACAAAGTCAGTGCGACAGTGCATCCATTAGCATGTCTAAATTAGGCTCGACCTAAAAATGTAAATGACACAATAAGAGACCAATGGATGAAAAAGGCTGACTGAAAGCATCTACGATTATATTATTCATAGAATTTTAGTGAAATATAAAGGTCATGTCTAATCCTATATATAAACGATAGACAGGGCTTCGACAGGACTCTTAAACCAATATACTTAAAAAAATAGACTTTCCAACGGGACCACATACACTCACTATGTATCAATATGTCTGGCTGAACGAAGCAGCCTAAAAATGAAGGTGCATTCTGGGATAAATTGTGCAAATGAGGCAGTCACATTTCCCTCCCTGGCATTGTATGCTCCACCGCTGTGTCCTGTTATACCTGGCCGAAGAATCAGGCTGGTGGCACAGCTGGTAGAGTTCAGTCCTATGTGGCACGTGAAACAGAGAGGAGCGTTGTTAGACTGGAGACACACTGGGGGCAAAGGCGTATTTCCTCGGAAGTGAAAAGTTCCAATAATTGTCGAGTGGTCACCCCCTAAACCACAGAGCAACATCCTCCGGTGGCGAGGTAGTAAGCGCTATGCAAATGTTATAGTACGAATCCACACAATACATTAGTGCCTTAACCATCCCGCATTCAGCAAAACCACACGTAAGATGGCCTCTGCTCTACAGTCGCACTCCACCTCACACATGCGTGTTCTAAACTGTTCTTAAAAGTTTACATTTTGGCAGTCCTACCAATGCATTCATTTTACCGTTTATATTTTGATTCCCTTACCTACTAAGAAACTGTTTACAAAGCACGAACGTGACACCTCCCACTGGCATAGCATTAGGGTCTGACTGCAGCGACTTTACATTAGTGCCTTAACAATCCCGCATTCAGCAAAACCACACGTAAGATGGCCTCTGCTCTACAGTCGCACTCCACCTCACACATGCGTGTTCTAAACTGTTCTTAAAAGTTTACATTTTGGCAGTCCTACCAATGCATTCATTTTGCCGTTTATATTTGGATTCCCTTACCTACTAAGAAACTGTTTACAAAGCACGAACGTGACACCTCCCACTGGCATAGAATTAGGGTCTGACTGCAGCGACTTTCATCAAGGAGCGAGGTGAGTCAATCGGAATGCCTGCTTACATTGACTGATACGATAAGGGAGGCTCTATAGGAGGCAGGAGGGGCAAAAAAATGGCGGATGGAAGCTTCGAAACTTTTTCGGATTCGGGGGCGTGTTCCTGCTGTTCGAAAAAGGGCGTGGCTAAAAAGTGGAAAGAACAGCACGGAACACGCCCCCGAATTTGAAAAAGACGGAGCCTATTTGGAGGGACGGCTCTCTCCTCCAATGGCTGGCCTCCGTTTAGGAAGCCAGCCAATGGAGGAGAAGCAAAAAGAGAGGCGGGCTAAATAGCCACTCTAGGAAACATTAAATCTCCGACTTCCGGTTCTGCCTTCGGCAGACCGGACGGTCCTCGACTTAAAAAAGAAAGTGGGAACGTTGTAACCTGTGCTTCACTGATGTTGTGTTTCTGTTTTTCTAAGAGACATTTGTCAGCTGAGGCAACCTGCTTCTGAATAAGAGAACTGTTATCCTGAAAACAGTGAGTCTAAGTCATGCTTTTGTGCTCTGTTTCCTTTTCCTGTCCACTCTTCCCTGCGATGTTCTTTGTCACAAAATCTGTCATTACATTAGATTAATTCTTAAGTGGAGAAAGTTGTTCATTGCCTCAGAGATAATGGTGAGGCATTATGTCTGACAATTTCAAGGTGCCCCGAAGCTTGTCAGTGAAAAATAAAGTGAAACTTGTTGCAATGTGATGTAAAGATCTGAGGAAACATTTGCGTGAGAGTGTTTAAATGTTTAAAGTTTTCCAAATATTTGTGAATGAAGAAATGTATGATTTCAATAGATGAGCAAAAGTTAAAAAGCACGTACTTCACCACTCTGGACAGAGCTCAACCCCTACCGTGCCAAGCCAACCTTGAATCCGACCACTTTTATTAGTTAGAAAGATTGCAATAAGATGTGTTTCTGACTTTTAACCTTAACTATGACTCATTACATGCAAAAGGATTTGAGATATTTAGAAAATGGGATAGACTTGTCTAGGACTTATTGGCAAGTGCAGTATTATTAAGGTGGTTATCTTGCCTCCATACATCCTGCTCTATCTCCCCACAGTATTTTTTGAAAAAGTGGAATCAAGCTGGCAAGGGTTTATTTGACAGTATAAGAAACCGAGTTGCTCAATTGATTTTTTACAACTTTCTCATAACTACAGCAGAATGGCGCTCCCATCACTCTGGCACTTTTACATTTACTCTTTTACTTTCCGACTGACTGCCTCCATGGGTAGAGATGAATGACCTTTGTGTGACTTGCTTCTTTGATTATCAAGGCAGTGGTATGCCATTATACTTTTGAAAGGTCTCATTGATACAGCCTATTTTAAGCACACCAGATTTAAAACCTTATGGCGTGGCTTGGCGCCGACGGGTGATGGCAGCGCTCGGGTGAGGCTCCGAGGCGGCGCCGGGAGACATGCCGGTTCTTGCTTCTATTTCCTGGGGATGACCGGCTGACGGAGTGTCGGAGTGTATCCTGACTCTACCCGACATCGACAAAGGTGTTTTGGAGGCTTCGCGACGCTGCTGCTGACATCAGTGAGTCCTGTCAGGATTTTCTCAGATGCGGCCGCCATCTTGGGCTCGTCGAGCGTTATGCATTACGATGCGGTTAATCTATTATCAGCCCAACGCTCTGCTTGCTTGATAACGCTCGTTCCCAATGGCCCATAATGTGCCTGCCTGGATGTTTCCTTACTCCCAAATGGAGCGTCTGCTTTACTGGATTGCCACTTTCTTCTAAAATGCAAGGATAAAGTTTCCTCATTAATGTTTTTGTCTTACATGCCTACTACTGTGCCGTCTCTCAAGCCACGACTTTATTGTCGTCCTGTGTGGATTTTTCTCTGATTTTCTTGGTGAGCGGCAAATTGTTTCATTATAAAACACTCACTGCGGACTCTTGTGAGGTGCGCGCTGAGGCGTCTCTTTTCATCATTCACCTTTCGACAATTTGAATGAGCTCATTTTATACTGCGCAATGAGTCGGTACCACTTTTTTGTACTATAATACCACATGAACAATGCTTTGATCCTCTCGCGGATGGCCTCTTCCACTTTTTCGTATACGCTTTGACGACTGTTTTCACTTGATGTGAGGTGAAGTGGGCTGCATTCCCTTCCTGCACTATTCTGATACCATCGCACTCCTGCTGTGCTCTTTTTTTTTTGTGCTGTCTTCGTTCTTGCTTCTGGCGACCTCCACTGTGTTAGCCATTCCACGGATATGCTACATGGGCAGACTTAAGTCAATGTCGCGCTTCCCTCGTTCCACCAAGCCTCAGATTGTGAAGAACTCCAAGGTTTTTTCTGCTTTTTCTCAACTAGAAGATTCTCTTAACTCATCTGGCTCAGAATCGCCAATGGATCTTCCTAAGAACCCGCAGGATACTTCTAAATCTAACACGAAAAGACTCAAGTCAAACTCTCTTTCACCTCCAAAGCATTCGGGGCAAGTGTCCCTGGAACTGTTGTTGGAAGAGATAAGGTCCTTACGTCCTTTTATGGAAGAAACTAATGTTAAGCTCCAGGTCCTCACGGATAAATGGTCGCAAATGGAAACGAGAGTCACTTCAATTGAAAAATCTGTTCAGTCGTTCCAAGAGACATCCTCTGTGGTCTCCAACTTGAAAACTCAAGTTTCAGATCTTCAACAACAGGTGGAGCAGTTGGAGAACAGAAACAGGTGCAATAATCTTCGTATTTATGGCCTGGTCGAGGGACTTGAGGGGTCTGACCCCATCACCTTCTTCAAGTCGTTCCTCCCCAAGCTCTTGCATCTGACACAGGACAAGGCTCTCAACATCCAACGAGCTCACAGGCTGGGTCGACCACCTTCCTCTACTTCTTCATCTCAGAGGCCCAGAGGGGTCATCATCTACTTTTTAGAGTATACTGACCTTTTGATGGTTTTAGCGGCGGCCAAATCCTCTCCGAATTTAACCTGGTCTGGCTCATCCCTATTCTTCGCACAGGACTATGCTAAGGCTACTGCCTCTCGGCGAAAGGCTTTTCTGAACTTAAGAGAGGATCTGCGGGCGATGGGGGCGCGATACGGCCTTTACCACCCATGTTTATTTAAAGTTACTCACAAGAATAAGACTACAACTTATGAAGATCCAGTGCGTTTACAAAGTTTCATCAATGCGCATAAATCATCTGCCATGAATGCCTCTGGATCATCTTCCTCTGCTTATGGCTGACTGCTGCTTTTATAACCCTCATATGGCTGTTGCATTTTCTGTTGTGCTTTTTCAAAAGTTTTTCTTGGTTGTAGTACATCTGAATTTTTTATGATTCTCCAGTTGTCCGCTTTGTTGACTCTTTATTGTCTAGGCATGATGATTGTCTTTGTTTTCCTTGTTCGTCATGGTTTCAACATGATTTCCTAGTATGTTTTAACCCTTTGTTCTCCTTTTTTCGTCTTCCAGGAATTTGTCCCCGTGTTTGATGATGTCTCTCGGCCCCTGCCTCGTTGGTCCCGGACGTGCTGCCCCACCCCTGTGGTTCCTTCCTCCCTCCACCCTTTCTCGTATCTCTCCTTCGTAGGTATGTTTTTTCCCTACTTCCTTATTTGTCTTTTTTGTGCATCTGTTGTTCTTTCCCTTTCTTCCTCCCCTTTCCCTTTTTTCTTGTTTATGTTCTTATTCACATATTTTTATTGTGATTTCTTTTGCTCCTGTAAGGATTGCATTCCTTGTTCTTCTTGGTACACTCGTTTTTCAACTTTTTTCCCCTTTTTGACTTCTTATTCTAGTGCTTATATCGCTCTTCTATATCCCCCTCTCTGCATTAATGCTTTTGCTCTTGTATTCTTCCTTCTGACTCCATTTTTCTCTCTACTTCTTCCTTATTTCTGGTTTTCTGGGTCACTTCCGATACTGTTGCATTTTATTCACCCTTTCTTGATATGGCTCACACTCATGATCACTTGTTTTTTTTTATTTTACTTCAACATGTTTCCGCTAGTTTTTCTTTTTTCCTTCTGTCCTCTCTACTTTTCATGGGTTTTTCTTTTATTGGCTCTGTTATTCACATTTTTTGTAGATAAGTTACTGTCATGTCGTTGAATATATTGTCATGGAATGTGAAGGGTATTAATTCTCCGATTAAGCGTCAACGGATTTTGTCACACCTTGCCAAATTGAATGTTGATATTGCATTCCTCCAAGAAACGCATTTAACTGAGGTTGAATCTGTTAAGCTTAAACGCGGTTGGGTGGGTGAACTGTTTTACTCGCAAGGTGATGGCAAACGTAATGGTGTGGCAGTCCTTTGTCGCAAGTCTCTTCCCTTCCAGGTCCTTACCCATGAGTCGGATGCTTCTGGTCGATGGGTTTATGCTAAGTTATCGCTCAGAGGTGTTCCAGTCTCTCTTCTCAATGTATATGGTCCTACCACAGGCGAACCTTCTTTTTGGGCTGATTTCTCTCCACTTTTAACTAAATTTATGGACCACAACTTCATTCTGGCGGGAGATTGTAATCAACCTCTCGATCCCTTTATCGATAGGGTGTCCAAAGCCCCCTATATTCCCAACAAGCCCCACAAGCTGTTTAGCCATGCTATTTCACAGCATGAACTAGTAGATTCCTGGCGCCTTTGCAATCCAAGGTTGCGGGAGTACACTTTTTATTCCCCCTGTCACCGTTCCCAGTCACGACTTGACTACATCTTTGTTTCCCACAACCTCGCTCAATCACTCCTACACTCTGAGATAGGCCCGATATTGCTCTCTGACCACGCTCCTGTTCTTACAAGTGTTGATGTACTCCCTAAAACTGTTGGCCCCAGGAGATGGCGTTTTAATAATTCCCTCCTTGCAGACCCCAAATTTACAGCCACCTTTACTTCCTTTTTTGATGAATTTTTCCTCCTTAATGCTGACGATGCTCTCCCTGACCACACTATTTGGTATGCTTTTAAGGCAGCAGCACGTGACTTTATTATTAGTTACGTCGCGAACAAACGTAAAAGCGCCCGAAGGTTCACTAAAAGTCTCCTTTCTGACATTAAAACACTGGAACATGCGTATTTCACCTCGCACTCTGCTGACAGCCTGACAGCTCTCATCGCAGCAAAAATGAAGTTTAATGAGAAATCTACGGAGGATGCCTCCTTGTACCTGTTGAAGTCTACCGCTAAATTTTATGGGGGTAGAAACAAGGCAGGAAAGCTCCTAGCTAATTATTTGAAGATTAAGCATAATAATTTAAATATTGAATCTGTTTATGACTCTGATGATAATTTAAAACATATGGATGTTGATATTCTCGCTGAATTTTCACGTTTTTATGAAACTCTGTATACCTCCGAAACCCAGTCTACTCCCAGTTCCCTTGCTCGTTTCTTCTCCACCATTCATACACCAGCTGATTTCCCTCCAGATCTCTCCTCCTTAGAATCGGACGTCACACAACAGGAATTACTTAATGCATTGCAACGTCTCAAACCTAACAAAGCCCCTGGTCCTGACGGCTTTACCGTCGAATTCTACCTTCACTTTTCTAAATTGTTGATCCCACGACTTCACTCTCTACTCCATACTTTTATTTCCTGCGGTGCCTCCTTAGGGACGTTTTCGGATGCCCATATCTGCCTCATACCTAAACCCGGGAAGGATGCACATTACTGCAAAAATAACAAGCACATATCCCTAGTCAATATTGACTACAAACTCTTCGCTAAAACATTAGCGATCCGATTGGATCACCTTCTCCCCGATCTTCTAGGCGAGGAGAAATCTGGGTTTGTTAAGGGCCGATACATTACGGACAACACTAGACTCTTATTCAACATCCTGTCAAAATCCTCCCGCTGCCAGCACTCTCTTGCAGCGATTGCCCTTGACGCCGAAAAGGCTTTTGACCGAGTTGAATGGCGCTACCTCTTTCACACTCTCACTTGGTTTGGTTTTGGCCCTAGATTTATCTCTTTAGTTTCCCTGTTATATTCCCATCCTAGAGCGGCAGTATTTGCGAATGGTCAAATTTCCTCCTATTTCGACCTAGGCAGAGGCGTTCGCCAGGGCTGCCCTTTATCCCCTTTTCTTTTTAACCTTGCTTTGGAGCCCTTTCTCTCCAGACTGCGTCAAAATCCTGCCATCCATGGTTTCCAGATTGCGGACTCGCATATTAAACTCGCTGGCTATGCAGATGATATTTTACTCTTTCTTTCTAAACCTGCAGAATCCATCCCTGCTTTCATGACTGAAGTCAGAATTTTTTCCTCTATCTCTGGGTATAAACTTAATCATGATAAGTGTGAGATTCTTCCCCTGACCAAATTTACTTTCAAGCAAGAATTTATTGACTCTCGGTTTACTTGGAGTCCTTCCCACATTAAATATCTGGGTCTATACATTACCCCCTCAATTTCAGACACTATTTCTTTGTGTATGTCCAAATGCTCACAAAAGATTGCAGATCTTACAGCAAGGTGGCATCCTTTATACCTTTCCTGGTGGGGCCGTCTTGACACTATTAAAATGATGATTTCTCCTATTGTTTTATACACACTTTCCAATATCCCAGTCCCCATCCCAACGAAATTCTTTACCAAGATTAATTCAACGTTATCCTCGTTTTTATGGAACTCCCAAAAATCCAGAATGTCTCTTGCTAGGCTCATCCGTCCGGCTTCTGAAGGTGGTGTCAACTTTCCTGACTTCCCTGCATATCAGAAGGCCTTTTTACTGCGTCAAGCTTCCCTCTGGTTACAAGATTCCACTTCCCCCTGCCCTCTATGGCTTAAGGTTGAACGTACTCTCCTCTCCCCGTTCTCTTTTGCAGAATATCTTGCTTTTTCCCGTAAGCCTTCTTTGATTCCCACTCCCATTCACAAGTATACTCTTAAGCTTTTACTGTCAGCTGCTCCTGGCCCTCCTATGACCGTTGCTGATCTCCTTTCTTCCACTATCTGGCATAATAAATATCTCCTAATCGGTCGTAAGCCCTTCTATTGGAAATCTTGGAGAACCCGAGGTTTGATTTGGATTTCGCAGCTCTTTTCTGGTTCCACCTTTGTTTCTTTTCCTGACCTCTGTTCCTCCTTTGGCTTACCCCAATCCTTTTTCTCCAAGTATCTTCTCCTTAAAGCTGCTGTCCTGGAGATTTATGAGCGACTCTCGGTTTTTCCTCCTCCCCCTATTTCTCACACCCCTATTTTTCGACTTCATTCCCTCCTCCGTACTGCCCCCAATGCGTCTCTTCTTTATAAATACCTTCACACACCTGAGTCACTTAGACCTAAATCCAAGGTTGAACTTCAATGGGAAAATGACCTCAGGATAGATTGGCCGATATTCTTATGGGACAAAATCTGGACAAAATTGCGCAAAACTTCCAGAGCGGCTTCGCTGACACAATCCCTATTTTTTATTTACAACAGATTACTTCATACTCCTTCTACACTACATAAGCGATTTCCTACTACCCCAGACAAGTGTTGGTCGTGTGATGCTCCCAATGCTACCCTACCCCACATGCTATTTCTTTGCAGACATGTACATGATTTTTGGTTACAGGTATGGGCCCAAGTCAATGTTATTTTTCATACTTGTATTCCTTTTTCTCTTACGCACCTTTTCCTGGGCAGTTTATCCACTAGCTGGAACAACGTAGATATGTCTGTTCGCATTGTTGATTTGTTATTGGCTGTTGCTTTTCAGCAGATTACTGTTAATTGGAAAAATGCATCCAATATTTCTTTCAAAGCGTGGTGGTATAATGTCTGTCATAACCATAGACTTGATAATGCCTTTGTCTTTCCTGTTCAATTAGCAGCTAAGCGTGCAGACTTGTGGCTCCCCATTACGCTATATTTAGACAATTGTGCTGCTCGCTCTTCCCTCCCATCGCCTGCTCAACAAGAAGTTCCCAAACCCCCATGATACCCTTTTCACGTTCAGAATGTTTCACCCTACTGTTTTATTTTCATGCTTTTTGTAATTAATTGTTTAGTCAGGATTGATATAATTTCCTTGTTTCTTTTCAATGCCCATGTTCATTGCTTTGCTGTGTACTTTCTCTTATATATTCCATTTGCAATCCCCTTCCCCCCCCCTTTTTCTACCCCTTCTCCCTCTCCCCCTCCTTCCTAATTGACATTTTGTAATGCATTTTTCTTGCTCATTATCCAATAAAATTCTCTTAAACTTAAAAAAGATTTAAAACCTTATGGTATATCACAAAATATGGCAGAATATCCGGAGACTGTGCGTCATTGCCTGTTTTAATCAATGTACCTTCATAGGTCATAACCCTAACATGCCGCCATTCGACTTACAAATGGCCTATCCTGATGTTGAGCTCTACACTTTAAGACAATGGCTAACAAGGGTGCATTGCTCTTTGTATGAGAAGGTGCAGAAGGATTTGTAATGCGTAAACAAGACTCCTTGAGATATCTGCAGTTGAGAAGTGTCCTTCAACATCTCCCTACAAATGAGACTGACCTAGGACGATTGATCTAGAAAAAAATCAATTCCTGGAACTCATCATTAAGACACCTAAGAGGTGGTTTATGCTTTTTTTCTATGGATTCTTTTTAACAATAGCAAGGCATATAAATTTGATCAGCAAGCTACTAAATCGACAAGATGTATTTCGGAGATGAATTGAACATGGGTGCTGATGTCTCTGTATACAACATTAATCTGAGTAACACATTTGAACAACCCATTCTTAACATTTCTTGTCTCCGAGCGCATACTTTTAAAGTTTTAAATGTTCTACCCTCCTCATAGACTGCATAAATGGGGTCTTAGTGAAACGTCTGAGTCAGTGGCGGCTCCTCCGCTAAGGCGGAGGAGCATTGCCTCACTGCACAAAAAGGGAAAATAAAATGACAATAATGTATTGTTATTGTCATTTTATTTTTCCCTAGTGAATCAGTGGCCTGTGTGCAGTGTTGAGCCGGGCGGGGCTGGGCAGCGCATGGGGAGGAGTGGTTTGCAATCCCAAAGTGCGCATAAACTGTTTAGCCAGCCCTCTTGAGCCAAACAAACATTTCATGTGCACTTTGCATGTTCCTACCAGGCTGCATTACACAGCCTGGACAGGAACATCGAGTCTGAGTGCTTATCCACGACGCTCAGACCAATCACAACGCTGCTTTGCAGTGTTGTGTTTGGCTCAGGGGAGCCTGTGTGCTGGGTGGTTCCAGCTCCCGGCTGGACAGCAGAGGAAGAAGAAAGAGGACGCAGAGTTTTTTGTAATTAATTAATCCACCCCCGCTCCACCATCCTGTCCAGTAGCAGCCGCTACTGGTGTAAGTGCTTTCGCAGTCATCGTACAGAGGGAGTCACCACCCACATCTTTGCATTATATCCAGTTATCAAATCCTATTGAGATTTGGTGTTTGATCAACTTAATGGCTTAATACAGACCGATATTGGTCAGGACCGAAAAGGACGTTACTAGATCACTCATCTAGGATTCACGCTCGAATATCAAGGCTTTATGTTTTTGCTATTACTGTCACTGACTTGGAATATCACTGGTCTGGAAATCTCCATCATTCAAAATGATCCACTATGGGTCAAACTTACAGGAATCTGGGATCCCGTAAAAGAATAGATGCTGATGCTCATCTCTGTTTACATTCCTGAAATAATGTGAAAAGAATTTAGTTTTTATTGTTTGTGAATTAATTTTGTATTCACATGTTTAGGAACTCACCTAATTATGTATGAACCATGTAGCACTTTCTACTGAAACTGAAATTTTCTGTAATTTTATGTATGTTTGACACTACTCTAAATATAAAAAAGATGTGTTAAGGAGACTAATTGATTATAAGTATGTAAAAGTTGTATGATGGTGTGACTATTGGCCTTGTTTAAAGTTTGGCATGCAGGCACACTGTATAGGTGTGGCAGAGTACCTTAACTGGCAAAGTTGCGATTCCCTTGCCCTCTTTGGAGTCGGAGTAACTACCAGTTTTCTGAAGGCTGACTCCAATGGTGGATACCAAAAAGCGATCGAACATTGGGCTATCAGTCAAGGAACTTCAGACATCTGTCCTATTGATGACAGACGTGTCAAAATAACTTGTTCCAATTTGGGACTGCCAGCCTGGTAGTCCTAAACAGTAAATAGAAATAATGACCCTCACAGACTGAGGAAATACTTGCAGCCTACCACGGCCATTAATGTTTTGTTTTTCAAAAACCAACTCCCTTTTTAGAAGTTGTTTTAAGAAAAACAAAAACATTGCAGCATAAGGGCAGTGAATACAATGTTTCAGTGTAGCAGCTCTGCTGAAGGCACAAAGATCTCTTTATACCTAGCATAGAGCTCTAAATATGGCAAGCTGCACTCCAACAGGGCAACGGAGAACATCATTCTGCTGACCTGAGTATAGAGTAAGTTCCTAAATTCTTGGTGTGACACTGTATAGCTTTCCTAAATGGAAGTACAAATAATAATGGCCATTAAAAGAAAATTAAGGTCACAATATTTTCACTTGGTGATGCTCAATATGCTTCCTAATAGTGCACTTCAATATGTTAAGTGTTGATCTCACTGAAATACTGACTGCCAAAACCAATCAATCAAATGTATTCACTCAGGGTCAAATAGAGACACTCAGTAACTCCTGAAATTGTAAATATCCTGCACTGAGTGGCGTGAGTTTTATCACAGAGATATCTTATGTACTTTCATTTAATTGTCATCTAAACATCCTAAAAACTTAGGGACTGTTGTACTAAGGGATTTTGCAACACCTGTGAGTCACAAAATCATAGGGTTTACCTACTTACCAATGCCAATTACCCCTCCTGGGGTATAGGCCATCAACCAGGACTCCCCAGTCATCTCTATTCTGGGCTTTTCTTTCAATTTGGCTCCAGGTGTTACCCTACTCCTCACAGTCAGCCTCGAGGCCTCAGTGCCAGGTGTTTCTTGGCCTTCTTCTTATCCTTTCCCCTTGAGGGTTCCAAGTCAGGGTTTGTCTGGTGGTGTTTGATGCTGGCTTGTGGAGTGTATGATCTACCCAGACCCAACGTGTTTGCATGATTTTTTCATGAGCAGGGAGATCAATCAATCAATCAATCAATTATTTGTAGAGCGCACTACATACCCGCGAGGGTCTCAGGGCGCTGGGAGGTGGGGGCGGGGGGCCGCTACTGGACAAACAGCCAGGTTTGAGTAGCCTCCTGAAGGTCAGCAGGTCTTGGGTCTGTCGTAGGCTCAGTGGGAGGGTGTTCCAGGTCTTGGCAGCGAGGTGGGAAAGGGATCTTCTGCCGGTGGTTGTTCTCCGGAAGCGAGGGACGGTGGCGAGTGCGCGGTCGGCGGAGCGGAGCTTGCGGTTGGGGATGTAGAAGGAAAGTCGTCTGTTGAGGTAGGCTGGACCGGTCTTGTGGAATGCCTTGTGTGCGTTGATGAGGAGCTTGAAGGATATACTCTTGTTGACGGGGAGCCAGTGCAGGTTTCTCAGGTGAGGAGTGATCTTGCAGAGGCGTTTTGGATGCGTTGCAAACGTTTGATGAGCTTGGTTGGGGCTGCTACGTAGAGGGTGTTTCCGTAGTCGAGTCTGCTGCTGACGAGGGCCTGGGTGACTGTTCTTCTTGTGTCTGTCGGGATCCACCTGTAGATCTTGTGGGGCATACGGAGGGTGTTGAAGCAGGAGGAGGAGACGGAGTTGATTTGCTTGGTCATGGAGAGCATTGAGTTGAGGATGATTCCCAGGTTGCGTGCGTGGTCGGTGGGTGTCGGGTCTGCCCCCAGTGCCGTCGGCCACCTGGAGTCGTCCCAGGCTGAAGGGTTGGAGCCGAGGATGAGGACCTCCATCTTGTCCGTGTTCAGCTTCAAATGAATGGAAAGTCTGCTGCTATAGGTCAGTGTTGCTGATGAAGTATGCCCAGATTATTTGAAAGATTTTCCTCAGACAGGCAATTATGATTTTCTGGACTTTGTTACTGGCTGTCACTGTTGTCCCCAAGATTCTGCTTCATACTGAAGGACCAATTTGACATTATTGTTAAAAAGCCTGATCTTTGTTTGCAACATTAGGTCGTTGGACCTCCAGATCTTCTTTAGCCGAATAAAGGCAGACCTTGCTTTACTAATTCTTTCCTTGATGTATGCGACTATGCCGCCCTGTTAGTCGATGATACAACCCAGAAAGGTGAATGCCTCAACCTCTTCCAGTGCATCACCTGCAAGAGTGACTTCAGTTGTGCTGGTGGTGTTAGATCTTGTGTTTTCCTCTGGGGATGTTGAGGCCAAGTTGTGCTGATGTGGCTTCCACATTGTCGGTCTTCTCCTTCATCTCCAGATGCGTATGGAAGAGTAGTTATCAAAGCAAGGAGGGGGCAGTGAGATTAACGGTCCAGTATACACTCTCCCCAAACAACCGAAATCTAATATCATTATACTGTTCCAAGGTGTAACAGCCCCTGAGAAATTATCCCTAGCTGTATACAGGTCCCAAGGGGAGCATGTGCTTGTAAGAACAGTTGCCCTCACTCATCCAAAGATGACATGGTTCATCATTGGGTGGTGCTCCTCGCCAGGCTGGCGCTGCAATGCCGGGCGGGCACCGCAAGAGGGCTCTTTGTTGGAGATCTTTAAATCAATACGCCGATAGAGCACCATAGGGCAAATAATGGTGAGCCCAACAAAAATGAGAGAAGATTCGTGAATTGTGTGAAAATAAAATCAACTACCAACCAGATGCCGCCAAATTATTTAATGTGAAATCACTGGTTGGTTTTGAGCTTGAAAGAAAGGCAGAGAAACTGAAGATATAATGGTCCTAGTCCCTGCAAGTGAGCGTGTGGATTGGTCACTCATAGGCCAGCTGTTAAGCTTTGGTCTATGTAATGAGTCAACTTGTTTCATGCCTCAAGTAGCCGTGGAGCATTCTATTGGCTTTTCATCAGGACCTATGCTATAAGATGTGGCCTAATCTTCTTGATAGACTGAGGAGTTCTATAAAACATAGCCCCACTCGTGTGTGGATGATAAGGTGCCAACTGACATCTTACCATTGTTTGTCGAGCCCTTTGGTTATAAAAAGCTTGGTTACGATTTACCCTCCTGAAGATAAGGGAACATCAATCTGCCAGGATGTGAGGGAGCTGAACACAGGAAGCGACTTGTCCCCGTATGTCAGGGCATGTTAGAAATTACCCTCAGACTCCTGCGGGGTGGATCTCTGCAACCGGAGACCTCTGATACCTGTTACAATTTACATACCCATGATACAATAAAATAACCTGATAGGAATCAGTACTCTGATACACATCCTTCTAATACCCTTCAGTGCTTATTGGACAAATGATCAGAGAGAGGAGGGCGATCAGAGTGCAAACAAGAAGAGTATGTGAACCTGAAATAGGACATACAACGCCCATCTGACGTCAGCATAAAAAAGTAAATAAAACATCCACAGCAAAAACCCCAATAAAAAAAAGAAGGTTGCAGGAGTTTCAGCTAGATATGCTTCACATATTGAGAACTCTCCTTCAGAACAAGACGTGGGCAGTGACTTCGCTAGACAGCTTGGCAGAAGTCACAATAGTTCACCAGAATCCTCAAGAGTTTCTGGATGCGAAAGCAACTGATGACTTCATAGAAGTTGAAACATCAGATCAATACGTCAACCCTCCAGACAGACTTTAAAATTAAACATACAAATTGAGGATGACATAATGCGGACCATTAGGTTAATGTTCTGGGAAAATGTAACTGGGAGAAATAAGCACGAATTTAGAAAACCGACTCACTGTGTTAAAATTGCTCTTTAAAAATACTTTAAATTCTGTGGAACTGTTTATGTTAGAAAATGTGTATTTAAAAAATGTTTGCATCAGGCAACCATTTCTTAACCTGCATATTAACAAGGGCCAAAAGTCTTTCCACTTGACTCTTGCTCATATTTATATGAACAAGATATTTTGCAAAACTGCTTAGCATCAGTGACATCTTTCAGAAATGTGCTGACTATAACATCATGTTCATCCAGGTCCTCACCCCATGTTAGATAATGTGTTAGAATACAAAAATCTTATTAAAACTACTTATGTCAAATGATGACTCAGAGACTTTTATGAATGCTGTTTCTGAATATCATTGATAGATGTTTTCATATTCCTGACTAGTCATTGTTCAAGCATAGATCTCATACTGCAGCCGTTAGTTTAGGTAAGAGTGTTCTCATGAGAACCTTCCCTCATGTAGCAAATGCTATAACAATTGTATCGATCAATGGCAATGAGGGTACAGACTGTAGGAATTAGAAGAAGATGCATCATATGAGGACACCACCGCGTGAACTATTCTCATTGGATATTGACAAAGGACGCCTACAGAATTATTATGAAAGTATTTATTAATTAGTGTTCCTAGGTAGTTCATTCTTTACCTTATCCTCATTCTCTGAGACTTACCCTTACTTACGTACTTTCCCAGTGGTCCTGCCGCTGGATCTTGACTTGTTCTGATATTCTTCTTTATGGAGAGTTGATTTTCCTAGACTATTCCTCTGAGGTGATGGCTTTTGGATGATTAATGATCAATGCTACTGCAAGGATCGCACTTTTATTTACAGTTGGTACTGCAGCTGTAGGAAACTGGGCTGAATTTCCAGAACTACTCTTTTTTAAGATTCATAGGTTCTATATTAGAATATTTAGTTAGTTTAAGGGGATTCTTTATGGAATACTGTGTATTTTTTTTTCTAATGCTGACTTCTAAATAAATCTATTCTATATTTCTGTAAATCCACTAAATTGAATAAAGATATTGACATTATGATAAATAAAGGTTTTGAAAACTTCACCAACCTCTCATCATTGACTAATCACCAAAATCTAATTGTCATTGATGTTTTGATCAATCTGCTCTAATTTGCATGTAGTGGAAAAGGCTTGTCTACCTCTCTAGAGCCGCAAGGATTCTCCATGGTGAGATTTGTTAGTGGGTGTCTATTAAGATTGAACCATCTTGGTGAGTCCTTGGGCTCCCCATAACAATTAGTTATGGCATTCTCTTAGCGGAGGTTGATTGGCCACCAGAGTATGTGAGGGCAGGTCCACAGGGAAAGGAGGTAATTTTACCATCATTTTCAGTGCTTGTTTCCGAAAAGGTTAACAAGAGTATGTGGCACAATGGGCTCTTGCACAAGCCCCAGCATTTTACTGCAACCATGTAGTTTGGGATAAGGAATCGCCTGATCAAATTATATCCATAAAGTCCAGTCCACAAGTGCAACCACAATACCCAATTAAACATGAAGAGAAAGCTCCTGAGAGAGAAATTCCCTCACAACTTGAGTACCAGGGAATAGTTTAAACCTGCATATCTCCTATGAATAATCCCTTATTTCTGGTAGCTAAACCTGAACCTTCCTACTGCATAGTCTTAGACTATAGACATTTAAACAAACATACATGCACATTTGCTATTCAAAACGAACACAGTATGGCTTTAATGAACAATATTGTTTGATAGAAATACAAAACAACCTTGGATATTTCCAATGCTTTCTTCTGCCAAAACTTAGCGCCTGAAAGCAAAGATTTGACACTTTGCACACAATGTCAGTTTTACCAACTGCCTCAGGGGTATAAGAACAGCCCTAGATGGTTTGCTGCCCGAGTAATGTTATTTCTCCATTATATCGACCTAGAAGCATTGTCCTACGTTGATGATATATAGCTAATGGATGATGAACTAAACACACACTCAGCTAGATTAGATGGCTTTGCGTTGGGATTTGCTGAACAAGGCTAAAAATTCAATTTCAAGAAAACAAAAAATGCCTTTCTCATTATTCAATTTGTGGGATATGAGCTATCAAGTGAGGGCAGGGGCCTGGTACCACATTTCCAGGAGAAATGTGCTCTTTTACAACCACCATTAAAAAATGACAATCCTTGTTAGTATTCTTCAATTTTGGCAGAACACATATACCAGATTATGCACAATACATAAATCCATTATATGATTTAAATCGCCCTGATTATTCCTGCTCACATTGGACATCAGAACATACACAAAAATTTAGATCATTGCAAGCTGACAGGCTTGGATCACGACAGCTCTGCACATATCAACAAAATAAATGTGGTCATTTGTATAATTGCGGATGCCATTGCATTACATATGTCACATTCAATGAGGGTGATACAGTGCTGATTGCATATAAACCACATTTATATTCTCATACTGAAATGAGTGTTGCATCCACTGAAAAAATACTAACTACAGTACAGTTGGCTGTCATTAAGGAAAGACCACTGGCTCGAGGGAAACACATAATTGTCGTAACTCCCATCCTAGCCTTAGAGACTGTTACAAAGGCCAGCGTTCCTCATGCAAAAGCTTTACATCCTAGATGGATACAATGGGCTACTTCCCTGATAACTACTGACGTACAATATGTCTTTGACCCTACTTTACAAACTCAAGAATTTCTCCAATATGAACATAGATACCCCATGCTCAGTAACATTTTGCCTCTTGATCACTATAAACACATCATGTATACTGATGGTTCAGCTCAACCTGCTAAAGACACTAAATAATAATAATCAGCAGCTTTTGCTGCCGCGTACGGTGTCATGATGGATAGAAAATTCCATCCTCAAAAAACATGTACACAGTCCCTCAGGGATTACACTGCACAACTGGCTGAACTGAAAGCATTGATTCTGCATCTAGACAATATGGAGTTCCCCACACTCATAGTGTGCGAATCCTATTACTGTTTGCAGTCTTTTTTTTCTCAGAGCATATTTGATTGATTTTCATGCCAATATAGGGCCTAGGGGGGCGCATTTACAAATGGGTACAGTAGCAATCTTCAGCATGGCATTAAGTTCTTACAGGTTGAAACCAGACAAAACATAAACAGACTGTGATAGAACTTGTCTTCTGTATTTTGCTCCATTACCTTGCCTGTTTCCAGTCTTTTAATGAAAATGTACGTTATTGGAACCTGAATGGATTCAGATACTCAAAGTGGTATACTATCAAGCACAAGCTGCTTTGGAGAAAGGTAGACAACTCAAAGACAGTGTATCACAGGCTTATAATCTGCAGTTAAGACTGCTACAGTAGCTGGGATTATTCATTCCCATATGTGGTTAAATGGCTGCTATTAATGCTTTGAGCAAATTAACTTTACTTAAAAAATATCTAGCAAAATCTGCCTGCAGTTTAAGAGACTCAAATATTCCTTTTGCTACCATCCCTGGTGTGGGTGATCATGTCATTTACAGCCAAGACAGCAGGCTAGAATTAATGATAGCTGCCCATTAGGGTTTAGCATCTACCCATGCTGGTGTGGCGGCCACAATTCCTTTACTATAAAGCACTATTGTTGGCATGGTCTGGACAAACAGGCAACACACTATGTCCTTAGTTAAGACATCTGCCAACAAATTAAAAGGTCCACCATTGCACATCCAGCGCAGACACCCCACTAAATTTCAAATAAATTGCTGTAATGCGTGTACCTAGATCGGAGCGGTCCTCTAAATTTGGATGGTGCTTTGGGTTTAAATTCATTTTACATGCTGCAGATTCTTGCTTCAGATTCCTATGGGTATGGCCTCAATGTTGATAAAGATTTACAAGTCTTTACTGGAACATATGTAGTGGCTGCATTCCACTCAGAACATGGCCCTTCTTTTGCCTCTATGGATGTGGCTGTGTATTTTTCCTCACCTTATCATTCTGAGGGAAATTCGATAGTGGAAAGGAAACACTGTGACTTAAAACAATCCTTAACAGTTAGAGTATTAGATTCAGGTCACAATTGGGTCCATCTTTTCTATGGCATCCAGAAAGCATAAAATAATCTGCCTAAATAATATTTGGGTGGTCCGACCCCATACGAGGTCTTGTTTGGCATCCAGATGTACGTTCCAGTTCATGACAGCCATGGCTCAGTGGCAGCAGATAAACCTTTTGACGTACGGAACGTTTTGCTGTCCAAGGGGAATTACAACAACGAGTGGTCTAAAGACTGTTCTAAAAAGCCTGCCACTGATGGAGTAAAGGAGCGATCAGCACCATCCGGATGTATTCCAAAAATTGAGGATCTAGTTTGGGAGAAGATTGCAGTAAAGAAGGAATTTGGACCATCATACCGTGCACAGGTGCCAGTTCTTGGCATTTAAGTTACAAGAACCATGGTTTTGCCTCCGCTTGCTGGTTGTAAAGACATACGACTTGTCTCCATTGATTAGGTACAATTGCATCATGTGGCCAGTTCTACACAGTAGGCCACGATGACTCCTTGGTAGTTCCCTGACCCCTCTTGCTACCTTCCAGGAATTTCCTCTACAAGTTTTGAGCAACACCAGTGTAGTTCTCCGACCCTGACCCCCTCCCCCCGCTGGGTATGGTTGAGAATGGGGAACAACCTTTACAACGCAACTTTTACAACGCACTACCATTACAACGCATTTTTTACAACGCATAATCCATTACAACGCATGACATTACAACGCATGACACTACAACGCATTTTTAAAAACTACCTTTACAACGCATTCCATTACAACGCATACTACCATTACAACGCATACCATTACAACGCATAATATTACACTATACTATCCAACACTTACCCTACTGATGCACCCCCTGGAGTTAGAATAGTAATTTTTACCCCTACACTATCCAACACTTATCCTACTGTTGCACCCCCTGGAGTTAGAATAGTAATTTTTACCCCTACACTATCCAACACTTACCCTACTGATGCACCCCCTGGAGTTAGAATAGTAATTTTTACCCCTATACTATCCAACACTTACCCTACTGATGCACCCCCTGGAGTTAGAATAGTAATTTTTACCCCTATACTATCCAACACTTACCCTACTGATGCACCCCCTGGAGTTAGAATAGTAATTTTTACCCCTATACTATCCAACACTTACCCTACTGATGCACCCCCTGGAGTTAGAATAGTAATTTTTACCCCTATACTATCCAACACTTACCCTACTGATGCACCCCCTGGAGTTAGAATAGTAATTTTTACCCCTACACTATCCAACACTTACCCTACTGTTGCACCCCCTGGAGTTAGAATAGTAATTTTTACCCCTACACTATCCAACACTTACCCTACTGTTGCACCCCCTGGAGTTAGAATAGTAATTTTTACCCCTACACTATCCAACACTTACCCTACTGTTGCACCCCCTGGAGTTAGAATAGTAATTTTTACCCCTATACTATCTAATACTTACCTTAAATGTAATTTAATATTATGCGTTGTAATGGTATGCGTTGTAAAGGTAGTATGCGTTGTAATGGTAATGCGTTGTAAAGGTATTTTTTTAAAATGCGTTGTAGTGTCCTGCGTTGTAATGTCATGCGTTGTAATGGATTATGCGTTGTAAAAAATGCGTTGTAAGTGCATGCGTTGTAAAAGTGTGCGTTGTAACGTCATACATCCGTTGAGAATGAACCATTGTTGATTCCAGTTACCTCTAATACAAGCCATACATCAGATATGAGTATACAGCTTGATTCTGCTACTTCTAACAGAGTTGTTTATGATGAACCACCTTCGGAGATATCTACCAGTTCTCTGCAGCCAACTACGGCTCCTATTTTTCAACAAACTGCTTCTGGTTACTTTGTCTATGTTGAGGACTTTTCTTCTGCTTCCTCTAACATATGGCATACATGATTTTCTTCTTTTTCTGAAACACACTTATCTGATCCTTACATGGCTCTACGTTTGGATTGCCATTCTATTACTTTGTATGCTTCTTTGGATTGCATTTGTGATTGTTTTATGCTGGATAATAAATAGACATTATCTCTGAGAACGCTCTACTACAGAACTGCTACTCGAGGTACTGAAAGCTCATTCATCTTTACACAAAGTGCGAAGAGACCTGTCCCTTGTGAACATTTCAGCTTTTTCAGTACTTGATGGAATTATGTGTGATAAGTCCCATATGATTTTTGGGGTACAACAGAGAGACTGCAGATACGTGTTTAAGGTTACAATAGGTGATATGATTTCCCCAGGACATATTTCTGATGAGTGGGATGTAAAAACAGTTACCTCAATGCTCTCAGAGCTTGAATATTATGCTGTATTTAAAAGTGAAGATTTGTATCTTAAATCTGCTAATTATGGAGAAATGTTTTATTACAATCACTATGCACATCATTATTTACACTGAGTTAGTGTTTATTTTTTTATTTTCACACAAGGGGAACATTGCCCCACTCCCCAAGTGGGTATCAACTAAACATACATGGAAAAGTTTGCATATTTTTCTGAAATCCTTTCTATCCAGCCTCCTTTTATTTTAAACTTTCCCCTTCACAGGCAAAGGAAAAAATATGCGCACCCAAACAAAATTGATTTATTCAGATTCATTTATTTCCCACCTGGCCCTGAAAGGCTATGACTATTGGGAAGACACAACCTATTTAAAATCAATTTGAGGAGCAAAACATTTGAAAGTTCAGGGCACAGACACTTTATTTAGAGCCTGCTTGATTCTGAAACATATAATTTTCTTTAATAAGACAGTGCACCAAACCACTGGCTCTTGTTTAGCAAAAGTTTAAGAAATTAATTTGCCCAGCATTCCCTCAAGTGCCCACTTTGATAATTGCAACTCTTAAATTACACTGAGGAATAGCTCAGTGGTAGAGTGCAAATGGTACAAGCAATTCACCACCTTCAGGTCATTGTGGCCAGTGGAGACAAATGGTTGATATGTATGTTTTTTAAACTCCTGACAAGGTTTTAAAGCAAGCAGGCCAGACCCTCGTTACACGCAGTCCCAAGACTCAGGGGTAGTTACTACCTATTCTTTTGGATATTTAAGTCAACAATGGTTGGAACACTCTACTTTGTCTGCAGTAAAAGAACATCTTTCTCTCCTTTTGGAGGACATGGATTTGCAAGTTATTTTGTTAGGTCTTAGGTCTCCATGTTCTAAAAGATGTCTTTATATGACCTATAATGCAAATTGGAAGTTGTCACAAAGCTGCAGTATGTTTAAGGAAAATTGATCAAGATAATTTGGAAAAATCACATGCTGTTGTTAATGGTATGAATACGTTGTCAACACGGATTTACAAGAGGCGGAGTTTGCCGGGCTCCAAAATAGCCACGTGTTAGATCGGCTCCTCGAGCCGTCTTCTCCCATCCTTCATTATCTGCACTCCCCGGGGGATTTGCCACACGCATCTTGGTGGAGGTGTGCAGCATTATTGGCGCTCCATTCTGCCGATTGCTGGAGGTCTGGCCGTCCTTTCCTCATGGCGTTTCCCGTGGTGGAGCTGCGGTGGCCCGCGACGCAGTGATCTGTCTGCGGGGGCAGGGAGGCCTCTGACAGACTTCGGAGCTCGACCCTCTTGTGACTGCTGTGGGCTGCTGGGGACCCCTCGATGCCTGTTGCTTGTGTCTGTGCCCGCGGCTCCTGGCTGGTGCAACGCTGCAGCAGGTCTTTGTTGGGAGTGAACCGGTGCACTCCTTTTCCTGAGTTTCAGAGGCGCTGGGACAACCCTTTCTTGCCCTGGAGGCTGGAGTTGCGGCGCAGCCCTCCCGCTCTATTGTGCTATTACTTGCTTGGCTGCAGCGCAGCGCTGCTGGGGCCTATCTGTTGGGCACTGCCTCCTTCCCTTGTTTCTGCTGTCTGGCCTGAGAAAGCATTCGGCCCTCCTCTTCTTTGCGTTTTTCACATAGCACCACTGCGGGAGCTAAGTTGGGCTTCGTGACTGGGAGGCCCCACTGGACTTGGAAGGTGCATGTATTGGGACAGTGACCAGCCCGTCGCATCCATTGCTGAACAGTTTTTGAGGCTTCCTTCAGTTGGGATGCTTGCTTCCGGTGAGTGATTCAGCTTTGCTTTGCCTCCCCCATTGCTCGCCCTGTACCTCTGGCCTTCTCCTTCTTCTGCTTGATTTTGACTGGGTCACCTCTCCCGTCTTGTGTTTTGATGGCAGTGTACGCTACTTGGCCTCTGTAGCTCTTGCACTGACTGCATGGCCAAGGGGCTCAGTCTTTTGACCTGAATCGAACTATTGGGGGTTGTGTGCTGTCTCTTTCTTCCTTGTTCGACCCACTGTTCGCCTCGGCACTGTTTGGTCCCGGGACCTGTATCTACGCTCCTGAGAGTGCTGTGTACACGTGTTTTGAGCTCCTCCTTTTGCTGCTGGGTTCTGTTGCCAAGATTTAAAGTTCCATGGTGGTGGTAGCACCCTCCTTGCCTTGGGAGACATCATGGGCAAGCGGACAAAGCGCAATCCAAATTGAACTTTGAGCTAAACAAGTCCAGAAGCAGAGACAATTCCTCTGGGACATCGATCCCGCATATCGGGACAAATCTGAGGTCTCAGGCAGCGACTTTAAGCATATCCTAGCCACCATCCAGAAAAGCCTTTCCGCAATAGATGGCAAGATTGACTCCTTATCTAACAGAATGGACGATATGTTTGAGCGTCTTGATGAACACACAGAAAGCCTAGATATGTCTGAGTGGCGGATCACTGAGGTTGAAGAGGCGCAGATGGAGGTAAGCGGCACGCAGAAGCAAATGGATAAAGTGCTAGCCATCCGTCAAGGCAAGGCAGAAGATTTGGAGGCCAGGTCCAGGCGCAGTAACCTGCACATTACTGGCCTTCCAGAGTCAACCACCATCGGAGTTATGGAGGTGTTTGTGCAGAAACTCCTTATAGACCTGCTGGGCGCTGAGACCTTTTCTCTTATGTTTATCGTGGAATCTGCACACCGCTCCTTGGGTCCTCGTCTTCCTTTGGGTGCCCGTCCGTGCCCCATCATCGCCAAATTGCTCAACTACCGTGACAGGGATGCAGCTCTTAAGAAAGCCAGAGAATTAGGTGAATTGCAGTTTGAAGGCTCTGCGCTGTCTCTGTTTCCCGATTTCACGATTAGAGTTCAGGAGGCTAGGAGGCTATTCGTCCCGATGAAGCGTAAGCTAAAGGAGCATAATATCGAATATGCTATGCTCTAACCAGCGAGACTCAGGGTTGTAATCAATGGGTCTACAGAGATTTTTACTGACCCTAAGGTCCTTCAAAAAGCTCTCAAAGACTGGAAAATGGCAGAGCGGAATAAGAAGTCCTCGTGCTCCAGAGATGTGGAGGCTGGCTCCAGTGGTAACCTGGACGATAATGACTAACTTTGTAAGGAGACGCAAGTAACTCAGTGGTTGTTTTTTCCTTCTGGTCAGTTTTCTATTATTATACCAGTCGCTATTGCAATGGAGTGTGCTAATTATATTTCCATTATTGCTGCTGAGGTCTATCCCACTGACTCTTGTAATGAACCGCAGAATTGAGCCAGAACAGAGACATGCCTATACAAGCATGATGTACACCCAGTGGGACAAGGTCATGCAAATGTGGTGTGGGTGGGTTTTTTCCCTGAGGTGAGGTTATCTTTCTGTTTAGACCGCACTGCTTTTAGTTGTCTGCTATATACTATTGTGTCTGGCCACATCTGCCTCCATGGGTTACCCCCAAGAAGTGTTATTGGTCTTTCTTTTTGTTTCACAATTTTTCTTCTTTGTAATTGTACTATTTTGGATTATGTAGTAGGGTGGGGATTTGGTTGTAGATGCATAGGTGGGGAAGGTATTGCGTGGGTGGGTGGGGGTGGGTTGGGATTTTTTTTTTGTATCCGCAGTTGGTGTACATGTTCGCGATGTCCGAGGTAATCACTTTGCAGTCCTATGCAACCGCATACAGGGGTCCACATGAGTAGGCAGCGACAGTCCTTAGATGACACTCCTAGACGTATGCCAGGGAAAGTTAGGTTCATCACCAGGATTATCCGGGGGCTAAATGATTTTAGGAAATTGCGTAAAATGCTAGCATATCTTAAATGTTACGACATAGATATTGCATTACTGCAAGAAACTCATTTAGCCCCACCAATTGCTTTCTTACCAGCAAGAGTCTGCAAGGCACATTTCATGCTGCGGGGTTTACCTCTCACGTCAAGGGTGTCCTTACCTGGATCAATCCCAAATCAGGCATTTCCATGATGGTGATTGAAACCGACCCCAATGGCAGATAAGCTGTTTCAAGGTGGGTTAGACATCCAAGTTGTTAACATATGTAGCCCAAACTATGATGAACCCTCCTTTTATCAATCATTGTTAGCCCACGTCTCTAGTGGACCAACTATGCCACAGATTCGGGGCGGTGACTTTAATTGTATTCTGAAACCCACCCTAGACAAGTCAGCTAGACTAGTACGCCGCACTTCCGCCGCAGCCAAAGGCATCTCTGACATAGCACTGCAATTAGACCTGGTAGACGTCTGGAGGGCTAGGCATCCAGAGGCAGGCGGATTCACTCATTACTCAGCCCCTCATGATACACATACTAGGATTGATTACATACTATTAGAAGGGTCGCTGCTCCCCAGGGTTCGTACCTGTGAAGTCATGTCCCATACTTTATCTGCCCACTATCATATTATTTTAGAGGTGGAGACACTGCCACTGGTAGTGGCCCCATTTACATGGAGATTTCCCCTTACTCCTTACTTGACACTGCATACAAAGGTGAGCTAGCCACCGCTATCACTGATTTGTTTGTAATTAACATAGACTCCGATAGGCATTTCACCACAGTCTGGGAGGCATTTAAGGCATACATAAGGGGGGTCGCCATTAGCAAGTATGCGGGGGTAGAGCGCTCAATCAGGGGTAGACTTTCCACTTTAGAGAAAAAGCTTGCAGAGCTGGAATTGGTTCCTCAGGGGTGCAGCGATCCCCAGATTGCAAAGACTATGAAAGAAACACTTGAGGAAATCAGTGCAGAGGCTGATGCAGAGGTTAGGCATATGGGGAAGTATGCTATTGGTAAATCCTATGGTAAGGGCGACAGGCCGGGCGCCGTACTGGCTGCGTTGGCCCGCTGACAGAGGGACACAAGGGGATTTACCGAGCTAGATAGGAGAGATGGCATCATCCAGACTGATCCTTCAAAAATAGTGCAGGAGTTTCATCAATACTGTAGCGAGCTGTATAGTTCACGTATCACGGTTAATGAGCACGCACTTCTTGGAACATGTGCAATTACCATGGCTTACAAATTCCCACAGAGAATATCTTATGAGGCCACTTGACGCAACTGAAATTCGCATTGCCTTGAATTCTATGCATGATGGCAGTGCCCCGGGTTTGGACGGTCTTACAGTTCCTTTTTATAAAATATACATAGATCTTTTACTACCCCATCTTAGTAAATTGTTTGAAGAAATAGCTGAATCTGGTGTAATGCCGCAATCAATGATGGAGGTGCTCATAGTAACCCTACTAAAACCTGAAAAAAACCTCAATTATGTGCATCCTATAGACCTCTCTCACTCCTAAATGTGGACACAAAAATACTTGCTAAAATTCTTGCCAATAGACTTTCTCCTCTTCTCTCTATTCTGGTTGGCCCGGTGCAGACGGGCTTTTTCCCGGGTCGTACACTCACTCAAAATTTGAGGACTGTTTTTGGTGTCATACAAAACATCAAACCAGAACTTAAGGCTCCGGCCATTTTTTGGGACGCCGAAAAGGCTTTTGATTATTGTGGCGTGGACGTTTATGATAGCAGTGTTACGTAGGATGGCGTTGGGGGATATCTTCATTGGTTTGATTTCGATATTATATAATCAGCCGTCCGCAAGGGTTAAAATTAGTAATTGTGTCTCACCTTCATTTTTCATATCCTGGGGTACAAGGCAGGGCTGCACCCTCTCTCCATTATTGTACGCCATAGTTGCGGATCCCTTAGCGCGTGCAGTGAGGGAATATCACGGGCACCGTGGTATTAGTTTCCCTAACTATAATTTGATCATGTCTGCTTATGCGGACGATATGTTGCTATACGCTCGGGATCCGGCTATCAACCTTCCCCCTTTAATTTGTGAAGTTATAAAATTTGGTGGCCTTTCGGGATTAAAAATTAATTGGGATAAATCCATCATATTTCCACTCACCCCCTCGATTTTCCAGTTCAATTTGGACTTCCCTCTTAAATGGACCAACGAGTCGGTCTGATATTTAGATATACAGGTTCACACTGATTCTGAAGTAGTGTTGCGTGACAACTATGGTAGGGCAATTGCTAAGCTGGAGAGCGACATTGAGAGGTAGATCAAGTTACCACTTTCTCTGGTAGGCTGTGTTTCTCTGATGAAGATGATAGTCTTAACAAGACTGTTGTTCCTCTTCACTAACATACCTATGGGGATTCTGCGTCATTTTTTCAAAAACCTCAAGGCTTTGATGGTTACGCTGGCGTGGGCGGGTAAGTCCCCCAGGGTCAAGATGGACACTCTCATGGTGCCCCAGACATGGAGCTTTACTACAGAGCTGCTCCAGGCTAGCATGCTTATTACTGGAGTCACAGCCCGCACACTCTCCCACATTTTCTCATAGAGAGTATTTCCTCTGACCCTTCCCCACTCTCTCGGCAACTCACTCAGCCTCCCAACAGACATTACAGTGTTCTTGATTCTGTAAATTCAGTTGTTCATGACTGGAGTGAGCTATTAAAAAGGCAAGCAGGCTCTCTGCTTTACTCTCCACTACTTCCGTTGGATTGGTGTCAGAGGTTCTCCTTGGGCACTGAAACTGCTGTCAGGGTAGCGCTTAGGAGTGTCAATATTACAAATATGGGTGACTTCTTCTCTGAAGGCCGGGCCCGGACGTGGGATGAGGTCGCACTGTTGGTCAGGGTGTTGGCCCCCTAGTGCAATTTCAATACTTTAGGGCACGGCATGCTTTGAGGACGCTGTTGGGTGATGAATATTTAGAGCCCATCGCTCTCCCGTCCTTCATTTACCTTTTACGCACAAAAACCTTGTACAAGTTGATTTCTGCTATATACACCTTGTCCCAGGAATATTGCCGGGCCAATTACTCCCCGCCGAGAGCACATTGGCAGTCAGACTTAGAAGTTCCCATTGATGATAGTGTATGGAGGTACTGCTGCGAAGTCACCCAATCAGTGTCCTTAAATGGAAGGCATAGATTGATTCATTTCAAGTATTTGGACAGAACGTTTTAAACACCCTCCTGCCACTATCGGTATAGCTTATGTGATTCTGACAGGTGTGAGCATTGCGGGGCCAGCGGTGAAGATTTCTTCCATATGGCATGGGTATGTCCACGTATTGGCACTTTTTGGGAAAAGATATTTACGGAACTGGGGAATATTGTTGGCACACCACTTACTCCAGATCTCTTTTTAGCCCTGTTGGGATACACCAAATCACACCCCAAATAGCTCAGGAAGCTTCTGGGATTGGGCCCCCTTTTGGCCAAAAGGCGCATAGCTATGCGCTGAGCGCGGGGTCCTCCTCCCTCCAAGTTAGAGTGGGAAAGAGATTTGATTTTCTGTAATACGCAGTCCAAAGTATACAGCGAGTTAATGCCCCCACGGAGTCGTCCTAAGAATTTGTGGGAGTTGTATAAACAGTATTTTCTGTCACATGAGGATGCTGTACTAGGCAGTGTATACATTTTCACTATGCAGGAACATGTCTTCTAACTTGTGATATGCCATCGGAAATGTGAATGTAGGATATGTTTATATTTCCTTTTTTATTTTAATTTGATTGATGGTTGAGGCTGGTATGTCCATGTCGGTATAGTGTTATCAATAAGTGGCTGCTGTCTTCCCCACATGTCAAGAGGGAATTTTCTTTTTTTCTTGCACTGCTTATCCTTATTTATATCTGGCTGACTGCATGATATTCCTCATTGTTATAATGCTGCTGACATTGTGTTATGTACACTGCCGTGGTTTGTTTAATAAAAGTAAAATATAAAATTTCAAAAAAAATCTTGTAAGCCCTGAAGCAGCAATTAAATCGCGCAATGTATAAAAAAACTAAAAAAACTCGTATTTAAACAATTTGAACAACAATACATCATCTGCCATTGACATTATTCGAAGTGACAGGTCTTTATACCATGCGTAGAGTCAGCTCAGGTCAATTATGCACTGAAGCTGGACACTATGGGTCTTGAAATCTCACTGAGAGCCCTGGAATTTATTGAACATAACAGAACTGTCCTTGCCCTTTAATCTAATACATGAGTAACAATTAATGGCAAAGAAAGACGCTACATATACAAAGTTCAACATCAAGAAGTTAGAACAGTTGCCATTCACAGTAGACAAAACACCATCAACAGTATGGTTAATACACGGGATGAGCTCATGACCAATTTTAACATTTAATTTCACTTCTTGCATTAAACATTTTCCAGTGGGGAGATGTGAGTCTGTGGGCAAGAGTTTCATTCACAAATTGTGGTCTTTGCCCTTCGATTAGAGGTGTGTTAGTGGGGAATGGGACGTGTTTCTTAGTAGAAATGAATGTGAATCTTTGCTTGGCCACTCACTCATTTGTAAAGAGGTGACACTGCATGGGGCAGTTAAAGCTTAGATGGACAATTTGGCGTATTAATTGAAGAGAGTTGCCGCTTCTTCTTCGATTCATCCAGTCATTAGATCTCTTTTGAATGGAAGTTATTTGGTTTCGAACGATCAAAATTGCCTTGGGATGAGAGCAGGCATCCCATTTGTCATTTTGATCTCTCAGATAGTCACATGTAATTCTGTGCTATTCCCTCCAATGCACATGCTTACAGGAGTTAGCTGGTGACCTTCCATTTCAACGCTGAATGTTAACTTTGACAAACTGTGCAGACTTAAAGTCTTATTGTTTCAGGACACAACACTTACATCTGCCCATGAAACATTTGAATTTCAAGTAGCGACGTCATACCCCGAAATTCAATCGCTGGTATATGCAAACCTTTCTCTGCATTTTAATGAACTGATGCAACACATATTTAGTGCTTCTAGCATTGTGGGTATTGTGCACTTTTTTACAGTGTTTGTGTCTGGCTTTGTCAGCGTGTTTCAGACAATTTTTTGAGTAATTCTGTCCTAGATACATTCCATGTTTTCCAGTGTTTTTAAAGGCATACCAGTTGTGTTGTACCTGATTAGTGTTATTTTGGTCATATTTTTGTTGCTCCGCAATGGATGATTCTCCATGCGGCCAAATGCTGATGAATCTACCACATGTTCAACTGTGTCATGAACGCATGGTGCAGGTTTTTGGAGTATTCTTGCTTCAGGAACTGAGCAATGACTGGTTCCTAACTTTTTGACCAGTGTGATTTACCTTAGTACAGCCCGTGTTTCACTGTCTGTGGTGCATTTCGAGTGTGCGCCTTTGGAATCAGCTGAGGGTGCTGATCACGGTTGTTCTTTGGATCTAATTAACGAGCCCTGTGGAAATATCATCTGGGAATGCTGTTTAAATCTTGGATTCCCTTGACACTGGAAACATGGATGACATCTTGGGAGCCTGTCTTTGATTTTTAATTTGGCCCTTGTTTTTATAAATTGTTTTTAATGTTAACTTTTTTTGTATAGTACATTTTAATTGTCATGTTTTTAGATGGCTTATGTTTCCTTACTTTGCTTAATAATCGCAGCTCATTATCCATATGGAAAATTAAGATTGTTTCAATAAATGTATTGAAGATTTCCTTCATATCTTTCTTGTGTTTACCGAGGGCATGCATGAGCAGACATCAAAAGGGTTAAGATCAGTTTCCACGATTCCCTTGGGGATCAGAGTGTCATGTTCAGGGTTGCCAAAAACACCTGCTACCCTGGGAAGGTTAGGGTTTTAGGTGAGGTGCTGTGAGCTAGATAGGATTTTGCCCAACAGTCTGTGATGGTGCTATGGACTCTGCTTTCTGATGTTCTGTTGTTCTAAATGCACAGTTATCCCTTTTCTAGTGGTAACCATATAACAGTGGTCATTATATTCAATAGGAAGGAAGTGTGAACAAAGGTTTGCCGCCCTTGCCATCTGATGAGGTGCATGGTTCTGGGTAAAGTGTCCGAAGGAATCCATCCCATCTTTTCCTAAGGAACTAATCTGATTCCTGTGTAAGTCAAACACAACAGTTGATGGACAGAATGCAGAACAATGTCATACATTCACCCCAGTACAGAGATCTGGGCCTAAATCCATCGTTTTTTTGCTCACCATGCCATTCCAGTTTGAACCCAGCCATATGCAAATCAGTCTTGACCCTGTGCCTCATGGGAACAGTCCAGCCCGAACTGCCAAGCCAGGTCCTCCCTGGACTGGAACCAAGCATCCTAGGACCGGTTTTGGGGTTTCACCCCTCTTCAGCCAGGATAGCTTGATTCCAGTGGCATGGAGAGCACGGGACTCATGTCTGAGCATACCCGACCCACTCGGGGTGACAAATGCAAACACAGCAGTTGATGGACAGAATGCAGAACAATGTCATACATTCACCCCAGTACAGAGATCTGGGCCTAAATCCATCGTTTTTTTGCTCACCATGCCATTCCAGTTTGAACCCAGCCATATGCAAATCAGTCTTGACCCTGTGCCTCATGGGAACAGTCCAGCCCGAACTGCCAAGCCAGGTCCTCCCTGGACTGGAACCAAGCATCCTAGGACCGGTTTCGGGGTTTCACCCCTCTTCAGCCAGGATAGCTTGATTACAGTGGCATGGAGAGCACGGGACTCACGTCTGAGCATACCCGACCCACTCGGGGTGACAAATGCAAACACAACAGTTGATGGACAGAATGCAGAACAATGTCATACATTCACCCCAGTACAGAGATCTGGGCCTAAATCCATCGTTTTTTTGCTCACCATGCCATTCCAGTTTGAACCCAGCCTGGTTTTTGCTTTGTTCGCCATAAGTTGGCAGGGTATGCTCAGACGTGAGTCCCTTGCTCACTTTGCCACTGGATTCAAGCAAGCCTGGCTGAAGACGGCTGAAATGCCAGAAACCGGTCCTAGGAAGCTTGTTTCCGGTCCAGGGAAGACATGGCTTGGCAGTTCGGGCTGGACTGTTCCCATGAGGCACAGGGTCAGACTGATTTGCATATGGCCATGTCGGAACTGGGGTGGCAGAGTGGGCTAAAGAACGGTGATGGATTAAACCCAGATCAGTTGACTGGGGGTGAGTGCTTGCAATGTTCAACACTCCGTCCATCATTTCCTTTGGTTTTTGCTTTGTTCGCCATTAGTTGGCAGGGTATGCTCAGACGTGAGTCCCTTGCTCACTTTGCCACTGGATTCAAGCAAGCCTGGCTGAAGACGGCTGAAATGCCAGAAACCGGTCCTAGGAAGCTTGTTTCCGGTCCAGGGAAGACATGGCTTGGCAGTTCGGGCTGGACTGTTCCCATGAGGCACAGGGTCAGACTGATTTGCATATGGCCATGTCGGAACTGGGGTGGCAGAGTGGGCTAAAGAACGGTGATGGATTAAACCCAGATCAGTTGACTGGGGGTGAGTGCTTGCAATGTTCAACACTCCGTCCATCATTTCCTTTGGTTTTTGCTTTGTTCGCCATTAGTTGGCAGGGTATGCTCAGACGTGAGTCCCTTGCTCACTTTGCCACTGGATTCAAGCAAGCCTGGCTGAAGACGGCTGAAATGCCAGAAACCGGTCCTAGGAAGCTTGTTTCCGGTCCAGGGAAGACATGGCTTGGCAGTTCGGGCTGGACTGTTCCCATGAGGCACAGGGTCACACTGATTTGCATATGGCCATGTCAGAACTGGGGTGGCAGAGTGGGCTAAAGAACGGTGATGGATTAAACCCAGATCAGTTGACTGGGGGTGAGTGCTTGCAATGTTCAACACTCCGTCCATCATTTCCTTTGGTTTTTGCTTTGTTCGCCATAAGTTGGCAGGGTATGCTCAGACGTGAGTCCCTTGCTCACGTTGCCACTGGATTCAAGCAAGCCTGGCTGAAGACGGCTGAACTGCCAGAAACCGGTCCTAGGAAGCTTGTTTCCGGTCCAGGGAAGACATGGCTTTGCAGTTCGGGCTGGACTGTTCCCATGAGGCACAGGGTCAGACTGATTTGCATATGGCCATGTCGGAACTGGGGTGGCAGAGTGGGCTAAAGAACGGTGATGGATTAAACCCAGATCAGTTGACTGGGGGTGAGTGCTTGCAATGTTCAACACTCCGTCCATCATTTCCTTTGGTTTTTGCTTTGTTCGCCATAAGTTGGCAGGGTATGTTCAGACGTGAGTCCCTTGCTCACTTTGCCACTTGATTCAAGCAAGCCTTGTGTTAGTGGGGAATGGGACGTGTTTCTTAGTAGAAATGAATGTGAATCTTTGCTTGGCCACTCACTCATTTGTAAAGAGGTGACACTGCATGGGGCAGTTAAAGCTTAGATGGACAATTTGGCGTATTAATTGAAGAGAGTTGCCGCTTCTTCTTCGATTCATCCAGTCATTAGATCTCTTTTGAATGGAAGTTATTTGGTTTCGAACGATCAAAATTGCCTTGGGATGAGAGCAGGCATCCCATTTGTCATTTTGATCTCTCAGATAGTCACATGTAATTCTGTGCTATTCCCTCCAATGCACATGCTTACAGGAGTTAGCTGGTGACCTTCCATTTCAACGCTGAATGTTAACTTTGACAAACTGTGCAGACTTAAAGTCTTATTGTTTCAGGACACAACACTTACATCTGCCCATGAAACATTTGAATTTCAAGTAGCGACGTCATACCCCGAAATTCAATCGCTGGTATATGCAAACCTTTCTCTGCATTTTAATGAACTGATGCAACACATATTTAGTGCTTCTAGCATTGTGGGTATTGTGCACTTTTTTACAGTGTTTGTGTCTGGCTTTGTCAGCGTGTTTCAGACAATTTTTTGAGTAATTCTGTCCTAGATACATTCCATGTTTTCCAGTGTTTTTAAAGGCATACCAGTTGTGTTGTACCTGATTAGTGTTATTTTGGTCATATTTTTGTTGCTCCGCAATGGATGATTCTCCATGCGGCCAAATGCTGATGAATCTACCACATGTTCAACTGTGTCATGAACGCATGGTGCAGGTTTTTGGAGTATTCTTGCTTCAGGAACTGAGCAATGACTGGTTCCTAACTTTTTGACCAGTGTGATTTACCTTAGTACAGCCCATGTTTCACTGTCTGTGGTGCATTTCGAGTGTGCGCCTTTGGAATCAGCTGAGGGTGCTGATCACGGTTGTTCTTTGGATCTAATTAACGAGCCCTGTGGAAATATCATCTGCGGATGCTGTTTAAATCTTGGATTCCCTTGACACTGGAAACATGGATGACATCTTGGGAGCCTGTCTTTGATTTTTAATTTGGCCCTTGTTTTTATAAATTGTTTTTAATGTTAACTTTTTTTGTATAGTACATTTTAATTGTCATGTTTTTAGATGGCTTATGTTTCCTTACTTTGCTTAATAATCGCAGCTCATTATCCATATGGAAAATTACGATTGTTTCAATAAATGTATTGAAGATTTCCTTCATATCTTTCTTGTGTTTACCGAGGGCATGCATGAGCAGACATCAAAAGGGTTAAGATCAGTTTCCACGATTCCCTTGGGGATCAGAGTGTCATGTTCAGGGTTGCCAAAAACACCTGCTACCCTGGGAAGGTTAGGGTTTTAGGTGAGGTGCTGTGAGCTAGATAGGATTTTGCCCAACAGTCTGTGATGGTGCTATGGACTCTGCTTTCTGATGTTCTGTTGTTCTAAATGCACAGTTATCCCTTTTCTAGTGGTAACCATATAACAGTGGTCATTATATTCAATAGGAAGGAAGTGTGAACAAAGGTTTGCCGCCCTTGCCATCTGATGAGGTGCATGGTTCTGGGTAAAGTGTCCCAAGGAATCCATCCCATCCTTTCCTAAGGAACTAATCTGATTCCTGTGTAAGTCAAACACAACAGTTGATGGACAGAATGCAGAACAATGTCATACATTCACCCCAGTACAGAGATCTGGGCCTAAATCCATCGTTTTTTTGCTCACCATGCCATTCCAGTTTGAACCCAGCCATATGCAAATCAGTCTTGACCCTGTGCCTCATGGGAACAGTCCAGCCCGAACTACCAAGCCAGGTCCTCCCTGGACTGGAACCAAGCATCCTAGGACCGGTTTCGGGGTTTCACCCCTCTTCAGCCAGGATAGCTTGATTCCAGTGGCATGGAGAGCACGGGACTCATGTCTGAGCATACCCGACCCACTCGGGGTGACAAATGCAAACACAACAGTTGATGGACAGAATGCAGAACAATGTCATACATTCACCCCAGTACAGAGATCTGGGCCTAAATTCATCGTTTTTTTGCTCACCATGCCATTCCAGTTTGAACCCAGCCATATGCAAATCAGTCTTGACCCTGTGCCTCATGGGAACAGTCCAGCCCGAACTGCCAAGCCAGGTCCTCCCTGGACTGGAACCAAGCATCCTAGGACCGGTTTCGGGGTTTCACCCCTCTTCAGCCAGGATAGCTTGATTCCAGTGGCATGGAGAGCACGGGACTCACGTCTGAGCATACCCGACCCACTCGGGGTGACAAATGCAAACACAACAGTTGATGGACAGAATGCAGAACAATGTCATACATTCACCCCAGTACAGAGATCTGGGCCTAAATCCATCGTTTTTTTGCTCACCATGCCATTCCAGTTTGAACCCAGCCTGGTTTTTGCTTTGTTCGCCATAAGTTGGCAGGGTATGCTCAGACGTGAGTCCCTTGCTCACTTTGCCACTGGATTCAAGCAAGCCTGGCTGAAGACGGCTGAAATGCCAGAAACCGGTCCTAGGAAGCTTGTTTCCGGTCCAGGGAAGACATGGCTTGGCAGTTCGGGCTGGACTGTTCCCATGAGGCACAGGGTCAGACTGATTTGCATATGGCCATGTCGGAACTGGGGTGGCAGAGTGGGCTAAAGAACGGTGATGGATTAAACCCAGATCAGTTGACTGGGGGTGAGTGCTTGCAATGTTCAACACTCCGTCCATCATTTCCTTTGGTTTTTGCTTTGTTCGCCATTAGTTGGCAGGGTATGCTCAGACGTGAGTCCCTTGCTCACTTTGCCACTGGATTCAAGCAAGCCTGGCTGAAGACGGCTGAAATGCCAGAAACCGGTCCTAGGAAGCTTGTTTCCGGTCCAGGGAAGACATGGCTTGGCAGTTCGGGCTGGACTGTTCCCATGAGGCACAGGGTCAGACTGATTTGCATATGGCCATGTCGGAACTGGGGTGGCAGAGTGGGCTAAAGAACGGTGATGGATTAAACCCAGATCAGTTGACTGGGGGTGAGTGCTTGCAATGTTCAACACTCCGTCCATCATTTCCTTTGGTTTTTGCTTTGTTCGCCATAAGTTGGCAGGGTATGCTCAGACGTGAGTCCCTTGCTCACTTTGCCACTGGATTCAAGCAAGCCTTGTGTTAGTGGGGAATGGGACGTGTTTCTTAGTAGAAATGAATGTGAATCTTTGCTTGGCCACTCACTCATTTGTAAAGAGGTGACACTGCATGGGGCAGTTAAAGCTTAGATGGACAATTTGGCGTATTAATTGAAGAGAGTTGCCGCTTCTTCTTCGATTCATCCAGTCATTAGATCTCTTTTGAATGGAAGTTATTTGGTTTCGAACGATCAAAATTGCCTTGGGATGAGAGCAGGCATCCCATTTGTCATTTTGATCTCTCAGATAGTCACATGTAATTCTGTGCTATTCCCTCCAATGCACATGCTTACAGGAGTTAGCTGGTGACCTTCCATTTCAACGCTGAATGTTAACTTTGACAAACTGTGCAGACTTAAAGTCTTATTGTTTCAGGACACAACACTTACATCTGCCCATGAAACATTTGAATTTCAAGTAGCGACGTCATACCCCGAAATTCAATCGCTGGTATATGCAAACCTTTCTCTGCATTTTAATGAACTGATGCAACACATATTTAGTGCTTCTAGCATTGTGGGTATTGTGCACTTTTTTACAGTGTTTGTGTCTGGCTTTGTCAGCGTGTTTCAGACAATTTTTTGAGTAATTCTGTCCTAGATACATTCCATGTTTTCCAGTGTTTTTAAAGGCATACCAGTTGTGTTGTACCTGATTAGTGTTATTTTGGTCATATTTTTGTTGCTCCGCAATGGATGATTCTCCATGCGGCCAAATGCTGATGAATCAACCACATGTTCAACTGTGTCATGAACGCATGGTGCAGGTTTTTGGAGAATTCTTGCTTCAGGAACTGAGCAATGACTGGTTCCTAACTTTTTGACCAGTGTGATTTACCTTAGTACAGCCCGTGTTTCACTGTCTGTGGTGCATTTCGAGTGTGCGCCTTTGGAATCAGCTGAGGGTGCTGATCACGGTTGTTCTTTGGATCTAATTAACGAGCCCTGTGGAAATATCATCTGCGGATGCTGTTTAAATCTTGGATTACCTTGACACTGGAAACATGGATGACATCTTGGGAGCCTGTCTTTGATTTTTAATTTGGCCCTTGTTTTTATAAATTGTTTTTAATGTTAACTTTTTTTGTATAGTACATTTTAATTGTCATGTTTTTAGATGGCTTATGTTTCCTTACTTTGCTTAATAATCGCAGCTCATTATCCATATGGAAAATTACGATTGTTTCAATAAATGTATTGAAGATTTCCTTCATATCTTTCTTGTGTTTACCGAGGGCATGCATGAGCAGACATCAAAAGGGTTAAGATCAGTTTCCACAATTCCCTTGGGGATCAGAGTGTCATGTTCAGGGTTGCCAAAAACACCTGCTACCCTGGGAAGGTTAGGGTTTTAGGTGAGGTGCTGTGAGCTAGATAGGATTTTGCCCAACAGTCTGTGATGGTGCTATGGACTCTGCTTTCTGATGTTCTGTTGTTCTAAATGCACAGTTATCCCTTTTCTAGTGGTAACCATATAACAGTGGTCATTATATTCAATAGGAAGGAAGTGTGAACAAAGGTTTGCCGCCCTTGCCATCTGATGAGGTGCATGGTTCTGGGTAAAGTGTCCCAAGGAATCCATCCCATCTTTTCCTAAGGAACTAATCTGATTCCTGTGTAAGTCAAACACAACAGTTGATGGACAGAATGCAGAACAATGTCATACATTCACCCCAGTACAGAGATCTGGGCCTAAATCCATAGTTTTTTTGCTCACCATGCCATTCCAATTTGAACCCAGCCATATGCAAATCAGTCTTGACCCTGTGCCTCATGGGAACAGTCCAGCCCGAACTGCCAAGCCAGGTCCTCCCTGGACTGGAACCAAGCATCCTAGGACCGGTTTCGGGGTTTCACCCCTCTTCAGCCAGGATAGCTTGATTCCAGTGGCATGGAGAGCACGGGACTCATGTCTGAGCATACCCGACCCACTCGGGGTGACAAATGCAAACACAACAGTTGATGGACAGAATGCAGAACAATGTCATACATTCACCCCAGTACAGAGATCTGGGCCTAAATCCATCGTTTTTTTGCTCACCATGCCATTCCAGTTTGAACCCAGCCATATGCAAATCAGTCTTGACCCTGTGCCTCATGGGAACAGTCCAGCCCGAACTGCCAAGCCAGGTCCTCCCTGGACTGGAACCAAGCATCCTAGGACCGGTTTCGGGGTTTCACCCCTCTTCAGCCAGGATAGCTTGATTCCAGTGGCATGGAGAGCACGGGACTCACGTCTGAGCATACCCGACCCACTCGGGGTGACAAATGCAAACACAACAGTTGATGGACAGAATGCAGAACAATGTCATACATTCACCCCAGTACAGAGATCTGGGCCTAAATCCATCGTTTTTTTGCTCACCATGCCATTCCAGTTTGAACCCAGCCTGGTTTTTGCTTTGTTCGCCATAAGTTGGCAGGGTATGCTCAGACGTGAGTCCCTTGCTCACTTTGCCACTGGATTCAAGCAAGCCTGGCTGAAGACGGCTGAAATGCCAGAAACCGGTCCTAGGAAGCTTGTTTCCGGTCCAGGGAAGACATGGCTTGGCAGTTCGGGCTGGACTGTTCCCATGAGGCACAGGGTCAGACTGATTTGCATATGGCCATGTCGGAACTTGGGTGGCAGAGTGGGCTAAAGAACGGTGATGGATTAAACCCAGATCAGTTGACTGGGGGTGAGTGCTTGCAATGTTCAACACTCCGTCCATCATTTCCTTTGGTTTTTGCTTTGTTCGCCATTAGTTGGCAGGGTATGCTCAGACGTGAGTCCCTTGCTCACTTTGCCACTGGATTCAAGCAAGCCTGGCTGAAGACGGCTGAAATGCCAGAAACCGGTCCTAGGAAGCTTGTTTCCGGTCCAGGGAAGACATGGCTTGGCAGTTCGGGCTGGACTGTTCCCATGAGGCACAGGGTCAGACTGATTTGCATATGGCCATGTCGGAACTGGGGTGGCAGAGTGGGCTAAAGAACGGTGATGGATTAAACCCAGATCAGTTGACTGGGGGTGAGTGCTTGCAATGTTCAACACTCCGTCCATCATTTCCTTTGGTTTTTGCTTTGTTCGCCATAAGTTGGCAGGGTATGCTCAGACATGAGTCCCTTGCTCACTTTGCCACTGGATTCAAGCAAGCCTGGCTGAAGACGGCTGAAATGCCAGAAACCGGTCCTAGGAAGCTTGTTTCCGGTCCAGGGAAGACATGGCTTGGCAGTTCGGGCTGGACTGTTCCCATGAGGCACAGGGTCAGACTGATTTGCATATGGCCATGTCGGAACTGGGGTGGCAGAGTGGGCTAAAGAACGGTGATGGATTAAACCCAGATCAGTTGACTGGGGGTGAGTGCTTGCAATGTTCAACACTCCGTCCATCATTTCCTTTGGTTTTCGCTCCTGTGTAAGTCAGTCATTATTAAACATTTCCCATGTGTATGTTAGTATTGTTAATGACAGGTTCATTAGCTGGAGAGGGTCCATCAGTCCACCTTCTGGGGCATGGGCCAACCACTCGTCAATCTAGTATAGTGGCAAATCAGTTTAAAGAAGAAAGCATCCACTTTTCTTTTTTCCCACAATCATGCACTCACTCAATCACTCACTCATCCACTGTCTTGCTAGCTCACTCATTCGCTCACTATTGGATCTTTTTGAAGTCCCCCAGCAACCAGCGGGTACTGGATTCAGTTTATAGCAATGAGGGCCATATATTTCTTTAGCACTTCACCCTCAACGTAGCAAAGTTGCGTCCTCCAATGCTCATTCCGGGAGGTGGTATGGGGAAGAAACTGAGAACTAAATGAGACACTACATCAATTAATAAATCACTGTCCAGCCAGTAGTTTTACGAAAGGGAAAAAGTATTTTAACTCCACCCACAGCACAGTTCTATATATAAAGGTCAATTGGCAAACATATGGCATGCAGTTAGCTTAGGAGTCACTGTTTGGGCAAACTAGCTGGAACTCGTGGCTGCTGTCCCTAGTTGTCAGGTAGTGTATTATACTGTCAGTGCAAGATAGAGCTTATTGCCCTCCTGGAAAAACGTGGTGTGTAAAAATCCTCAGCCTGCTCTGCATTCCTCACCTATCACCAAATGAACAATGGCTAGGTTTATGGTAGGGTGTGAATAGTTTCAAAGTTGCTGTGCTCATACAATGCTTCTCCCTTTCAATGTACCTTAGTTTTAGAGTTTCAAAGACTTTATTTAAATATCAAGATAAATAAATAGGAGTGAACAGTGTAAATGTGGCAAGCATCTATTACGTCATATAAGAGAATCCAATAAAACAACAAAAGTCTTTATGACTTTCAGGAGGAAAAAGGGGGAAAATGGGAAGGTAGAGAAACAGGGAAGGGAAATATCCCTTATTGTAATAGAAGGGAAAAACGTTCTCATAAATTGTAAATTGATCCAGATAATTAGAGGACTCCTATAATTTGGTAACAGTAACAATATATAAGTATACCTTGTAAAAAAAAGGCAGAAACAACATAGGGATAACTCATTCATGGTGGTTGGAAATTTTCAGAAAAAGTACAGCTGACAGGTGATACACAATTTGTAGTATTACTGAGGAGAGAAGATAATGCTATCCATAACAATTGAGCATTATGAGAAGGAGAGCACGGAGAGAGCTAACTAGTATCCATTTTATGGAGAGAACAAATGCAACTCCAACAAGTCTTTTATGATAGTTTAGATGAACATTTCAAATTAAAAGCAATTTGCTGAAAGGTGTCAAGAATTCCTGTCATACGAGGGGAGGAAAAGATGGGGGCAAGACATGTGGTATCGGTGTACACGGACCATCGGAACCTACAGTTCATGACGGCCACTAGACACCTTTCTCCCAGGCAGCTGCGGTGGATGATCTTCTTTGCGGGGTTCAACTTCCGCATCACATATCGGCCGGGGACGGAAAACCGGAAGGCGGACGCCCTGTCCCGTCAATCTGCAGTTAAGGAACCATTGCCTGCAACCGAGCGTTCCATCATTTCCCCGAGGATGGTATTGGGGGTTATCCAACCGGATACTTTCCTGAGGGGAATAAAGAGAGGGATCAGGTCATTCGCATGGCGGAGGTGGCTCCTCAGTCACAGAGAATGGCAGCTGAAGGACGGGATACCCCTGAAGGGCAGGTGCCTATTGATACCCACGCCTAGGCTAAGGAAACAAGCATTCATCTGGTGCCATGACTCTCCATGCGCAGGTCATTTGGGCTTTGAAAAAACGGTGGCTAGCATGGGACGGCATTTCTGGTGGCCAACCATGAGAGTGGATGTCAGGAGGTGGGGACAGGAGTGTCCTACGTGTGCTACCATGAAGGCCGACCATGGCCGAACCCAAGGGCTCTTACATCCACTTCCGACCCCGGATAGACCATGGGATAGCATATCACTGGACTTCGTGGTGGGCCTACCGGTAGACCAGGGGATGACGGCAATACTGGTGGTGGTGGATTACTTGACGAAAATGGGGCACTTCATCCCCTGCAAGAGAGTCCCTACGGCCGGGGAATTGGCGTCACTACTCCTAAAGAATGTGGTACGACTGCATGGATTACCTGGGGTGATCGTGTCGGACCGGGGGTCGCAGTTTACTGCGCAATTCTGGAAGACTTGGTGCACTGCGCTGCATGTTAAGACCGCCCTGTCCACCAGCTACCACCCTCAAACGGACGGCCAAACCGAGCGCCTGAACCAAACGCTCAAACAGTATCTGCGATGTTTTGTGGACCAGGGCAGGGAAGAATGGGTCGACTTGCTATGGGTTGCAGAGATAGCCTATAACAACGCCACTCACAGCTCCACACAGTCATCTCCGTTCTATAGCAACTATGGCCAACATCCCAGGTTCTTGCCATTTCTACGTCCGTTCAGAGAGGACAGGATTCCCGCCACAGCGGACAGGGTGGCACACATAAAAGGCACGTTGATGCGCTCACGGGCTGTCCTAATAGAGGCCAAGAGAAGATACAAGGCTGCGGCAGATAGGAAGAGAAGGCCCGGGCCACTGTACCGCACTGGAGACTACGTCTGGATATCCACAAGAAACATGAGGTTTCGAAAGAACAGTGTGTTCCATCCCAAGTACATGGGCCCCTATCGAATTACCAAGTGTATGGGTCCCGTGAACGTGAAGGTGTGCTTGCCCCAGTCATTGCGGATACACCCTGTCTTTCATGTATCATTGCTCAAACCAGCACCCTCCAAGCCGTCTGGGACACCTAGGCCGGTATGCGTGGAGTCGGAGGTGGAGTATGAAGTGTCGGGCATACGGGCGTCCAAATGGCGCAGGGGGAAGCTGTGGTACCTGGTTGCGTGGAAAGGCTATGGCCCGGAGGAGCATTCATGGGAACCGGCTGAAGGGGTTCATGCTCCGCGCTTGGTCTCCTTGTTCCATCGGCGTTTTCCTGCCAGCGCTGGACCCGTGGGGAGCCGCTGAGAGGGAGGATGTACTGTCAAGAATTCCTGTCATACGAGGGGAGGAAAACGGTAACCAGCGAAAACGGAGTACATCTCCCAGGATGCTTAGCGGTTGAGAGGTTATGTAAACAGGAGAGCTGTTACATAACTCAAGGGAAACACGCCCTTATGTAAACAGGAGAGCTGTTACATAACTCAAGGGAAACACGCCCTTATGTAAACAGGAGAGCTGTTACATAACTCAAGGGAAACACGCCCTTATGTAAACAGGAGAGCTGTTACATAACTCAAGGAAAACACGCCCTATAAAGGGAGGAACCGGGAGGTACAAGGCTGTCGGATATTGTGTTTACACCGACGTACCTGCTTCGTGAAGAGCAGTGTTCCGGAGTGGTGCTCCAGTAAGGCAAGAACGGAGGTAGGTCGAGTCGTTACTCCCTGGGCCGTGTCTTGCCCCATCGTCACCTGTGAAGGACCCGGAAGCTCTACCGGTCAACCATTGAGCTTCGCTTTTTGACTCGGCTGAGTCCAAGCGCAGTGGCGCTTTTGCTGGTTGGAGTCGTAACTCCCAGCCCGACCAGAGACACAGGGACTGCCAGCTGTAACGCACACCAGGAGGTGTTTGCCGCGTTACAGACTCGGAAGTCCACAGGATCGATCGAGCGGCTGCTCTCGGTTCAGTCTTCTTGCTTGTGATTGGGGTATCGGTGACGCATCACCAGGAGGTGACTCCGCGTCCCGGTGCAGTCTGAGGAAGAGGTTGAGCGGCTGCTCCCTTCAGGTAGAGACCCCGGCTGGGTGTTTCCCTGACTCCTCGATTCTCCCCAACACTCTTCGTGCCCCTCACAGCCTACCGATTGGCATTGTCGGCCATTTCATTTCTGCCCTCTGTTGGCATACGCCGGGATCGGCGTATATGCAGAGGACGGTTAGGACCATCCGTGCTGTGGGCTGGTAACGTACTTAGCCTGGAGGATTCCAGTGACTATAACTTTTGTTTGTTCTTTGTATTTTATTTGCCTTCATTAAAAAAACTAACCCTTCACAAGTGGTTGCGTCCTCATTGTCGTGTCTGTTAAACGATCCTGAGACGTTCAGGGCGTTACAAAAGGCAATTACTAAAATAAATGTGAGTAATTTACAGTCAGGGAAGGAGGAGGAAATCTCAGTGGTTTAAGTTCCTAAAAAGTAATGGAGAATGTTAAAAAATGTTGTATTTGAAATATTTATTTAATTTGTGACAAACCTTTATGCCAAAAGGAAAGTGTATTGGGACACCTAAGTAGGATATGCATCGGATCACTGTTGGGAAATTTACAAGACCGTCATTGAGACGAGGTATCTGGTGAAAACTTTTAATACTATGTGGGGGTAAAGTAAAGTCTGTGATAAAGAAAAAACAGAGTCTGAGTAATACTAGCTGTGCTAGAAATATTATAGATACATGACCACATCCTGTTCCAGAAGGGAAAATGGCAGATCTACCCCTAGGTCTTTTTCCAAAAGGATTCAGCTTTGGACTTGGTTGGAGAAGGAGATGAGGATGAAATAGTTTTATAAATAACAAATGCTTTAGGGCAAGCATAGAGAAACTTGATAAGGTCTGAAGTATGTGATATGGAAAGAGGAGTCTCTTGTAATGAGAAAAGAACATCTAAAACAGAATTAAAAAGTAGCGAAAAATAGGTGTGAAAAAATTGGGGACATTGAAATGTATGTTTAAAGTTAGGAAAGGAGATAGAGGCATCATTTTCAAATAATTGTGCAATCCACGTAATACCTTTAGACCACCAAGAATTCCAATAAAATCGGTTGATTGTTAATTTTAATAAGCTTATTATGCCATATGGACATATTGAATCAAATAGGTGTTAACATAACAGGAACTAATGTAGATATGATCAAGGAAATTGTATGTTTAAAAAGAGGGGATACAACAAGAGAAGCTTTAAAGGAAAATAAGAGAACCTCTTTTGGAGAAAAGAAATGAAGAAGGGCTTTCTGCACATTAACCCATAAGGGAGAGAAGGGTAAAATTGAGTCCGAAATCCAAAAGGAGATCTGACGTAGACCAAAAACCTTATGATAGCAATTAAAATCTGGAACATTGACTCCTCCTTCAAGTTTTGATTTTTGTAGTAGAGATAAAGAGACTCGCTTTCTTATTATTCAACAAAAAGCTTGTAAGTTTAGAGTTTACTAAGTGCATCAAAGAATGATCTAGTATTATCTGATGCTAATCTACCTTTTATGAATCCGGACTGCTCCTTTCCAATAAGATGCTGAAGAAAACAGCTAGCTAAGAGTTTTGCGAAACTCTTGTAATCAACATTTACTAAGGAGATAGGCCTATATTTTTTACATAAAGTTGGACCCTTGCTGTATATATTGTGGCTCTTGAAATGTGCGGGAAGTAGAACCAGAATCAATGAAGTAGCTGAAGAAACATGATAGACAAGGAAGGATAATATTGGAGAAATGCAGAAAATATTCTAAAGAAAGCCATCTGGACCAGGAGTTTTCCCTTTTTTTAGAGAGTTCAATGCTCTGGAAATAGTTTGGTCTGGCTCTAAGGAAGCAAAATCTAAATGAGATGGACCTGGGTTAGGTATTTGTTATAAATACTCCTCAATGTGAGAATGTTGTGCGGTATGTTCGAGAGTATATGAAGTTTTATAAAAAGTGACAAATTGATTTAGGATATCTTTGTGTTTAGTCAGTGAAACGTGAGTCAATTAATAAATGTATATGAAGTCCCTGTTTTTTTTTTACTTTCAGATAATTAGCTAGTAATTTGCCAACTTTATTTCTCCAACCATAATATCGAGCATCACTTCTTAACAAAATGGAGGAGGCATAAATAGTGGATAAGTATTAAAGTGTGATTTGGCATTAAGTAAATTTTTAAGATCGGTATTCGATTTAGAGCAAAAACACTTTTGCTCCAAGATTTTAATGGAGGAAAGTAACAATATCTATTCTTTGTTTCAAAATGTCTTCTTCTTGGATACATAGTCAATGGTAAAACTGAGTGCAGCTGCTTTAAAAGTGTCCCATATTAAAGGAGGAGAGGTGGCGGGGGTATCATTAATTAGGAAGAATTCAGAAGCAAATGAGATAAAGGAGGCAGAGAATTGTGCATCCTTCAACTATGAGCTGTTAAATCTCAATCTATCAGAATTAGGTTGGGGGGTGGCGAGTCCAAATTTGTGATAACCATGGTGTGATCTGAGAGTACTATGGGACTAATTGAGGATTGTACTATATGCTGTGATGCAGGTTTAGGAACAATGTATTTCAGAATAAAAAGTGTAATCTCTGTAAGTGGGATACGAGAGTCTCCAAGAATCAACCAAAGCAATATGAGAGACAGTGATATTAAATATTGTGTGCATGTTATGAGGAAAAAAACTGAAACAGGGATTGTCTATCTAAAAACAGATCCATAATGTGGTCACAATCTCGCCTAGAAAAAAGTATGTGTCATAATATTGCATACATTTTTGTGCTGTTGTGGGCAAAAAGTGTAACCAGCTTGGGCCATAAATATATGAAACTGTTAAAGGAATTGTATTGATTAAAAGTTGAATAATAATCCATCTGGCCATGTCATCTTTTTCATGTGATACCACTACAAGATTTAAGGATTTCCTACAAAGAAAAACAACATTATTAATTTTATTGGAGGTGGGAGACACAAACACAGAGCCAACCCAACCATGCTTGAGTTTTGATGCTGCAGGTTTGGTAAGATGCGTTTCTTGAAGCAAGACTAAATCTGGAGCAGACTTTGCTAAGTGGGATAATAATCTCTGTCATTTGACAGGATTAATAATTCCCTTCATATACCATGTAATAATTCTAAATTCTACAGAAAAGACAAGTTAAATAAACCTTGAGGAAAATCAATATCTAACAACACTGCAATGAGCATATAAAACGATATATAGAAACAGGAAGCTAAGGAAAGTGGTATACAATAATACAGAGGGATAAGGGAAACAGTAAAAAATAAATGGGAAGGAAAAGAAGAGCAAGAAAATATAGTAAAAAGAGAAAGTACATGTCATTAACTGACAACTGAAAACACATATCTGAATATTCAACAAAAGGAAGAATGGGGTGGTGAGAACAAAGATGACCATGGAACATCTGACATAGGGGGATCAAGATCACAGCGGAATGCTATATAAGTCGGAAGGGAATGAGCAAGGCAAACAATTACTGTGATTCTGTAAGCAAAAAGGAAAGTTAATGTTAACATAGATATAGCATCACCAGGTATAACAGTTTATCTAAAAGCACAAGATGAAGAAGTGTCAACATTTTCACGAAGAGGGTCTAGCTGTATTCATAGTATCCACCCGATGAGAGTTTCTGAATTTTCTTAGTTCAGCTGGATCCTCATATAATGTAGTTTTATACTGATGGGTGACTTTAAAGCGGTAGGAAGAAAAAGACCATATCAAGCACTTGTATTGAGCAATGCAGGACATAGATTAATAAATTCTTTCCTACTGTTGGCCGTAGATTTGAAACAAAAACTTCCTGCCCAACCATATGATTTGCTTTTAGATTTAGCAGTGTTGAGGACTTTCAAAAGGACTGTGGACTCCAAAAAGAAAAGAATAACTCCTCTCGGTTTAGTAGGTGGCAGAGAAGAACAGAGGTGAGGGCCCAGTCTACGTGCTTGTATATTAAGGTTGGTGGTAGGAGGACAATCCAATAATTGCGGAAAAAAGGATACAAAAAAGAACACAGGAACATCACCCTTTGAACCTTAAGGAAGACCATAAATGTGTAGATTATTTGGTCAGTTCCAGTTTTTCAAGTCTTCCAAGTATTTCTTGACCTCTTTGTCCAAAATAGCAATTTTAATTGTTTTATCATGTAAGTCGATGACCTGCTACTCCATCAAAGACATTCGTGTCTTCATAAGGGACCATTTGTCATCAAGATGTTGTATGTGCTTGTTGGGCATGCATTTCTTTCAACAAGATGTCCAAGGATATAGGAGATGATGGCTTTGGGGTGAAGGAGGGTCTTGTTTAAGTCTCATATTTGCAGAAGAGGGAGACTGAATCTTCACTGATAAAACAGATATGGATGCAGAGTGACGAGTAACTGAGTGCACCATTTCACTGGAAAAAACCTGATTATCCATCAAGAAGCTCTCTGAGGGGAGTTTTGGGAGTAGGCTAGGCTTTGGAGCTGATATTAAAGAGCGGTTTCTGTAATCTACGCATACAGCGAGTACTTAGTTATGTGCGTGCAATAGTAAAGGCAACCTACAATATTAGTGAGAGAGCACTAAAGTAGTTAGTAGTAGTTGTATTTATTCAGTTTTAAATAAAAACCATAAAAGCACACATAAAAATACATTTTAAAATCAATGCAGAATACACATGTGAATACTTAAAAGCTGTAAACTGTCAATTAAGTACATTATGCTCCCTAGACTGTACGTAAATTCATTTTAAAAATGTGTTAAAATACAGTGCATCCAAATTAATCAATATTAAAGTGATTGTGTGCATTAGGCTTCCTAAAATAGCATCCAGTCTCGCATTGGTTAGCCCCACACTATTTGAACGCAAAATTGAAATCACACACTCTAAAATAGTCTAGAACACTCCTACTTGTACAGTACCAAAATTCTAATTTAAGAACAGGTATACAAGTCATACAAAGGGTAGCAGGTACTTCTCTACTAGTGGGTTACATGTTCTTGTGCCTCAGCCACCATGCATGTAAAAAGTACTTTGACAGGGCAAAGATGTGTCATTCTGTGGTATCACTACGAAAAGTCCTAATTGTAGCCCTCATCTGTCTTGATGATAAAATATGACAAATCAGAATTAGCCAAACTTTCCTGATATTAATGTAAGTAGGACAGAGGAATAATAAATGTTCTTCTGTTTCAGGACTGGCCAAACAAGATGGGCAGACTGGTGTTATATACAACTTCGAAGTAACGCCATCATGTTGCACTAAAGAAGGAGCAGTATGATGGAGTGAGCGTGAAAGAAAAACCTCTTAGCATTCCAAAGAGCATGAAAAAAATAGTTAATAATTGATGCACATCCGTAATGTATTGTGAAGAAATGTGATGATCAGCCATAAAAAAGAGGTATTGCTAACAACAGCATTGTAATGGTGAAAAACATTGTGGTGGAAAAAGGGCTAAATACTTGATGCTCCTTAAATGAAGTGCCCGTTAGGAGGGATTCCATGCAGTGAAGAATGCAGGCTGAGTTCACAGTACATTAGGAGCATGGCAGGAAAGTAAAAGTAAAGTATTCTCCACAAGCATGTTACCAGGAGAGGAGAGCGAATATCATTATGACTGAAGCAGCAATTCGAAATGGCAGCTGCGAGTGCCTCAGGTGCAAAGGCTAGAAGAGAAAGGTAGAAATAGCTTCACCTCACCATCCGGTCAATACAATGTATGCTCCTGGTGTTCCAACATTCGGGGAGATCAGTTTACCACCTCAAGGCATAGCAACGGTCGCAAAAAAGCAAGGAAGGTTCTGACGTGAGGCGGGGCTCCCATTTCAGGTGGCCATCTTAGGTGGCGTTAAAGCCACCATTGTACCTTAGTTTTAATGCGTGGTTGGATTGGGCATGCATCAGCCAGCTGTGGATAGGGCCTGCTCACAAGCTAGTTGCATTCAATCTTGCACATCCCACTTTAATATGTTGCACTAAAGTGGCCTACTTACAGCCGGTGCATACTTACAGCTGAGGAAGAGATGTGGCAAGCATACAGGTGAGTGTGGGACCCCGCTCCCCCAGCTCTGATGAAATTGAATGGATCAAAATGGGATAGATTTGAAAATCAACAACCTAGGCAATTTACATGAATATTGACAAAAAATAAATTCTATATTCAATGTTTAGATCAACTCAGACAATATGACAAATGCGGAAATTGTTGTTGTTTTTTAATTAAAATTAATTAATACATTCATAGCTAATAGACAGTTTTATTATGGATAAACAGATGTTAAAAACATTACAATCAATAAAAGCAATATAAACAATACTGTGGCACAGTTGTATACTGTTCGACGCGCGTTTCGGCGTAACTAACGCCTTCGTCAGGAAAAAAGCCACAATTCCTGTACTCCACGTTATAAATCTTGGGGGTCCAGGGGGTTAAAAGATGATTCAAGTTGATGAATGCCTTGGTATTTAGTCAATCATCTAACGGTACTTCGGTCGAACAGAGAATAGACGGCCTTTCTTTTATAAGTATTACACCGATATTGGTTCGTCAAAATGATTAAAACTCTTTTAGATGGCGAGTTCTTTTAGGGTGCCAGTTCTTGATTAGGTGATGAATATTTGGCATATAGATAACATAGGCGCGATAGGTATGATTTAACCTTCGTATTTGAGCGTGTATGGTATCGGTAAAGGTCCTCTGTGATGAGTAGATTGGTGTATCCTTAGATGGAAAAAAGTGGGATAGAGTAACACCGGTTTAAACTGCCCACTTTCATTATCTGCACAGAGCCCATCTGACAGTCCAATATGCCAGGAAGTGAAGGCAACAATTGTTCACACAGCTTGAACTTGCCTCAAGGTAGAAGATTTTTGGGGCGAGGTATTGGCTAGGCTACAGCAACCACAGGATACTAAGCACTCCATTTGAGATATTGCACCAAAACAAAATGGGGAAGTTTAATATAAATTTGCCACACTTGGAAAATTCTTAGCAAAGCACAGGATAGCTATTCATTGGCTCAGAGCACTTAAGCCACAATGAAACGTCTGGCTAGGGCACTTACAATAAAGAGCAATAGCAAAGAGAATGTGGATGAAACTTTACAAGAACAGACTACAAACTGACCAAGGACTTGGTAAACTTGGGATTGCTACTTCAAAGGATGCCAGACCAGAGGACACTAGGTCATCATAAGAAGCAGAAGAACACATTACGAGCCTCCGTTGTAAAAGACCCCACCACACAAATATTACCAAAACCTGAGACACTCACCACAAGTTAATCATTGAAATAGGACAGGAACAAAGGGTGTTAAAGTGCTGAATGTGAAAGTAACTGACAGATTTAATGGAAAGATGGAGAGGTGTGGACCTAAGGAATAAGAATCACTGGAGTGAAAGGGAACATGAAAAGTGCTGAGAGACTGAAATGCGATGCCTGGCCAAGATCATAAAGTTCATAAACGTGGGGTTCTAAGTACCTGGCTGTCCCTCAAGCCAAATAATATATAAAACAGGATGTCCTTATTTTTTGGTTTATACTTAAGCTGAAAATAACATGTATTAAAAAAAATCAACTAACTAGCAAGACCGGGGTTAGCTGATTGGGATCTTGAATGGCTTAGGTTCTTTCTGAGTAATTGTAAACAAGCTCTTGACCTCCTTCCTAGCTTTGTGGAGATACCTGTGTTATTTCAGAGAGCCAAAATATTGTTAACTCTCTTTGATATTTACATTTAGGCACTTGGAGAATTGATTAAACCTTCAGCTTCCATGATATGTTTAAAGCGGATGGCACAAAGCTTCTTCTACGGTTCAACCATTTGACCTCAGATATATTTGCTCGTCTCAGTGACTGTCTTAACACTGTCCTGAATTGGATGTCTTTCTGGCTCTGTGTAATTGATTGGAAGTAGAATAAAAATTCTGGTAGCAGGTAGCAGCAATTCTTTCTGGTCACACAAGGTATGGCCCACCCACTTAAGGGGATCTTCCAGTCCCAGCATTCAACACCAGGAACCTTGGGATCTGGTTTGAAGAACCCTGACCTCTGATCATAAGATACATAATGGTGATCTACCTGCTTATGCTCCTGTGGACTTTGAAGATGTTCCTCTTTCATCCCCAAATGAAGCGCATCCCAGTTGATGGCTCTAAGACAGGTGGCCTGTCTTGACTATGAAAATGCAATATACCTTGGATTTTCAAAGATACAGTGCAGGGAACTGCAGAAAATTCAGAATATAGAAGTTCATCGTATCTCTGGGCTCCATACAGAACCATGTTGAAACAGCTTGCCTCTCAATGCATTGGTGAAGTATCTTGAAAGAGAAGCAGGATACCGAGTAGATGAATAACAGTAGATTTATTGTAACAAGAAAGATCCCATCCAACCGCCAGCCATCAGTCCATAACTGGTGGTTTTTCAGAACCTAGTTAAGCTCAACAATCTATGACATCAGCTAGTGATGTCATGGGAACACTAACATTCTAAACCCCACAACATGAGATGCCACACATCTCCCTTCCCCAAATACAGAAAGCAATATCATAACATATAGACATATACACTGAAAATAAAATAAAGAAAATTAAATGTAGTCTGCCAAATAACCTGGCTTCATGACCATTAAATGAAGTCTGCCAAATAACCTGGCTTCATGACCATTAAATGAAGTCTGCCAAATAACCTGGCTTCATGACCACCCTGTTGGATTTTCTAAGACAGTCCAATTTCACACCCACTCCACCATTACTGTGTGAAGCATCATTGTCATTTCCCTTTGAATCAATTTCCACATCACATTCCAACTTTCCCTTACACACTACAACTCTATTCAAGTTCCAAATGCGATGATCATGAGTTTGGATTGCATTATTAAAAATTTTAGTCACCTTGACAGGTTTCATGTACTTGGACATTGAGCTGCCTAAAACACCAGGACGCTTAATCATGACCCAATCTCCCACATGTACCACAGTCCTCTTTACAACATGTTTCTTATCAAAATATTCCTTCCTTATTCTCCCTTTCTCTTCCTCAACTCTCACCATTTCTTCACCATCACATACCTTATCTTTTCCTTTTAGTAACTCATATTTATTGACCCAATACGGTTCAACACACGTGTTCGGAAGTCTACCCCGAAACAGTAGAAAAGGAGTTTTCCCTGTGGTTGAGTGTGGAGCTAGCCTATATTCCTCAATTTTTGCAATGACCTCTTTTTTCCAATCGGCACCAACACTTTTTGCTAAAGCAATGGTTTCCTTAATCACTTTGTTAAACCTTTCTACCATCCCATTAGTTTCTGGGTGATAGAGAGCAGAGGTGTTATGTACAATTCCCTTGGACGACAAGAACAGTTCCATTTCTCTAGAAATTAACTGAACCCCATTATCCGATAAAATAGAAATGGGCAAACCTTCCCTGGCAAATAAAGACTTCAAACAATCAATAACATTGCCAGTGTTGACAGATGTCAAGAAGAACACCTCAGGCCACCTAGAATACATGTCTATGACCACTAGTAAGTATGTTTGAGATTCTTTCCCATGAATGGGACCCACTATGTCCAACGCAATTTCCTGCCAAGGTCCATTTGGATGTTTCCTTAAGACCATCGGTTGTTCATGTGTACACTTGGATTTGTCGCTGATATCACACGACACACAATCTCTAATAATACGCTCAACCATTCTGTCCATACCTGGCCACCAATAAGACATGTGTAACCTTTCTTTGCACTTAGTTAGACCTGAATGAGCCACATGTACTGAGTCTACCAATTCCTTTCTTAGGGAAGTAGGAGGAATCAGTCTTGTTCCCCTAAACAAGAAATCTTTGTCTACCGACAATTCATTACGTACACCCCAAAAACACTTCACATTCTCAGAAACATTTTTACTGGAGGACCACCCTGCCTTTAACAAGGACATAACTTCACACAAGGTTAAGTCCTTCCGTATTTCATCTAACCACCTATCTTCCGATATAATAACCTGATCTACAACACAAACAATCTCATCATCCTCTTCATAGTCAGGACTACACTCATGCAAACCAACAGAGGGCACCAAACGCGATAGAACATCCGCTACACCGTTTTCAATTCCCGGAATATACTTGATCATGAAATTATACTCCTGTAAACCAATCACCCACTTGGTAATCCTACCAGATATTAGATCCAAACCTTTCTTACTGAAAATCTCAATTAATGGCTTATGATCCGTATGGACCTCAAAGTCTACACCCCACAGAAACTTTTTGAGTTTTTTAACCACCCAAAACACAGCTAACGCTTCCCTCTCGACAACTGAATACCTAGTCTCCGGATCTCTAAGGCTTCTGGACAGAAACATAATAGTTTTCATGCCATTGCTACCACTTTGCTTCAAAACTGCTCCCAACCCCTTCTCACTCGCATCTGTCACCAAAATGGATTTACCAGAAGGATCAAAACTCTTCAAAGAAGGAGCTAGTCCTAGTTTCCCCTTTATGGCCGACTACGCCAATGAAGTATCTTGAAAGAGAAGCAGGATACCGAGTAGATGAATAACAGTAGATTTATTGTAACAAGAAAGATCCCATCCAACCTCCAGCCATCAGTTCATAACTGGTGGTTTTTCAGAACCTAGTTAAGCTCAACAATCCATGACATCAGCTAGTGATGTCATGGGAACACTAACATTCTAAACCCCACAACATGAGATGCCACAATTGGCTTCCTATCGAGCAACAGAAACTATTTAAAGTTCTGTGCTTGGTGCAGCAGGTGTATTATTACACTGGTCCTAGGTTTATGCTTAATCTTCATTTGTATCATGCCCCTTTGAGACCTCTCCAATGAAGTTTGTTTCATCTGTTGAAGTTTCCACATTATGACAAAGCCCACTGTAGTGGGAGTTCTTTCAGGGATCTGATCCCTAGGCTATAAAATGCTCACATTACTCACATTGAGGACGTCTCTAGCTACATCGGGCAGATTTAGGAGCCCCTTGCGCCACTTTTGCGTCACTTTTCCCATGTTAAAAGTGACGCAAAAGTGGCGCAAGGGGCTCATAAATCTGCCCCATAGTATTTTGGAAAAATGGAAAACACACTTGTTCTGTTAATTTTCTCTACTGGTAGGTGTGTAATTTTTTGCATTATATTTTGTGGTGGTGCTGGTTCTAGAGCCATGACGCCCTACGGTGATGTTTTGCACTTTATAATTAAATATATTGACCCCGGCATTAAGAGAATCTCAGTAGCTATAGATTTTAAGTTTGCCCCACTATGCGCTTTTGTCACTAAAACAATAGGTTTCATTGGGACCTAGAATTCAGTGTATCTGGCTGGTTGGATTCCACCTTGTGTACGCTGTCCTTTCTTGCCCCGCTGGAGGATTTAACCTTCCATTATAAAGAATGAGGGGATTAATTTAGGTATGGGTGAAGGTCTTCGCATCCCGGCAGATGTCTGCTTACCATATGCATACCATATTTAAAGATACCCACCAAATGAAAGTGGATAATTTTGCAGAAATTGCCTCTGCCCACATGGCAGAATCACTTATACAGAACTAAATTGTAGGCCAGACACCATGTCGTTTTAGCATTGTGTAACACAGCCAGTCTAATTTAGCACAAACTTATTCTTATACTATCACTGTTTTCAGTGCATGCCATTTTCTCACTTGTTTCTTTCCTTTCCCTATTTCATTGGTCCCCAGTTTTACATATCTTACAGTCTCTGCTGCCTTAGTTTATAGTTTTCTTTTAAGATGTGTTTGTTTGCTTATTGCCAATTGGCATCTATATTTAAGCACTAGTCCTCTTTAGCTCCTTGTCTGCTGTGACTGCATTTTAGTTTCCCCACCCTCTTTGTTCCTGAGTCATTGCCAGGATTTGTGGGCACAGCTTCCAACCTAGATGAGGTTTCATGGTCATTGAAAGTATTGTCTGTATGTTACTGTTAATAGTAGCAGAGAAACTATCAGCTTCTCAGATCTCTGCATTGCGGGTATGTCCTACATGTGGATATCTTACAAACATCATCTGTAACATCAGTTTTGGGTGTGTAACTTATTGAGCTTCAGTCTTAAATTGTGTAGTCCTGAGTGCTTTATCCCCCATTCCCAGTAGAATTAATGTCATCTCTTTGTCTTGAACAACTTAGATGTGATTTTTTTCTGATTGGTAAGTTGCTTCTTAATTTCCTGTTCTTTATGAGCTTTGTCTTTCTCAGTTACTTTGTGCTGGTCTTCCCCAATGGATGCCCGTTCTCTTTTGACAGGCATTTAATCTTGGTTAGATCTATTACCAGTATACTATTCACAAGTTTGTGTCACACCGTTGACACCCTCAACCGATAGTCTAACACTAAGTTTTGACTTGTCTCTTGCTTTCAATTGATACTTTTTGCATTTTCTTTAACGTTTTATAACTTCTGATCCCCCTTATCTTTTTTGCCGTTTTTGTGTAATTTTAATCGTATACATTGTATTAGCTTTCACTACATTGTTTTGGAATTTTATCTATTTTGTTTCTTATGTTTAATGTTGTTTGGTGTTGAAGTACTTTTCTCACTTTGAGCAGTAATTAGGGGTGAACCTAGGGTTCCTTACTTCTAGGCACTAGATTGCAGAAGCTCATCCACTGCAATACCACATAGTCAACAGACCACTTTCTCATATTTAATATAAAGATGCATTTATTGCTTTGAGAATGTTCTCATCTATCTTGAAAATCTATTCTCTACAGGTTCCTTCCTTAAAAGGAATACATGTACAGTTGTACACACATATTCAGGGCCATTGCCTCCTCCACTGATTTTACAGAGAACGCTTGCCCTTGGGCTTCTTCTCTTGTATTGTATAAGCTAGATAACCTATAGAGTGGAGAAATATTGGACATCATTCAGGAAAGAGGATGTCTATAGCACCCTACTTATGCCTGCCCTCATATCACACTAATACCTATACTGTTGTACAACAGGGGCAAAGCAACATGGCACTGCGAGAGGAAGAAAGGATAACAGGGCAAATAGACATTTGGACAGAAAAACACAGAAAACAAGATATGGAGGCATGGACACAGGCATTAGGACTCAGAAAGAGACAGAGACATAAAGGCACAGGCTCAGGAAGACTCAGACAATGGACAAGGAAGAAATGGACACTGAAACAGTAAGGCAGAGATGCTAGAAGAGAGAGAAGATTATGCTGGGACTGGAGAATTGAGAATGACAGATATGAGCAATGAGGCAGGAAAACTCTAGGACAGGGAATCACAGAGAGGAAGAGACACAGAAACAGAGAAAGGTAGTCCCAGACACTGAGATAGTGATTCATGAGCATTGTGACAGCATATCATAGGCAGCTGTAAGAAGATTAAAAAAAACTCTAATACATGGAGACGCTGATACTCTAGCATGCAGACAAAGATACAAAGAAAACAATTGATATCAGGGAAACACTTACCATGTGGCACGGCAAAATAGACACAAAAACTAAGAGAGGAACACATATGCAATAGGGCAGGGTGAGACTAGCATGGACACACGGCCATACAGTCACTCCCACAGACAGAGACACAGACACCAGTCCCAGGATCCACTTATAATGTGACAGCACAGCATGAGCACAAACACTCACAATGTTTTGTTGGGTAACAGAATTCACTAATGTTCTTTTGTGTAGGAATGGTGGGAAAGAGACCTTTCTCCTACATCCATAAACAGTTGCAGGTTCAATGAGCTATGTGTCAACTAATTTGTGTGGCTGGGAGGAGATTCGTTTCTCATGACCAGTTCATTGATGTCATGATGACAAATATGAACTAGAACTATATTACCATGATGCACAGGATGATGATAGAGCCATTTGATTGAACAACTTTTGCAAGATGCTTTTTGCACTTTTGAGGAGATCTTACGTCTAATCTCAGGCTGCCCTTTGACACTTTTCCTTTGAATCCTATCTGCCTGACAAACTATCCTTATGACACCCCTTTGCTTTTTTTGTGCCTTTGCTAATTAATCTATCTGATGAATGATTTGGAGCAGTTTGGTGAAATACCGGACTTGAACATTGTCCCTAGTAGTCTTTAACTTGATGTCTTTTTCAATGTTTAGAGAACCATCAAGAACCAACTTTTCACCTTGATGGTAATAGAATGTGAATTGCTGAGTATATAAAACCCCTCTTTTTATGGATACTCTTATGTAAGGATAGATCACTTTAACCAGATGTGTGGATGTATATTTCGAACTGTTAGATTTATGACTGAACTTCTTAGAATGTTACTGGTATGCATTAATTTTGGATCTTTAATACATTAACCCAATATTCTAGTATTATTGAGTCTAATGTTCTTTCCGTGGGAAACTTTGTTGATTTTAAATGTATAACAGAGATAGTCATAGAGTATTTTCAGAACATCAGATGATTTTCCTCTGGTTCCATGTAGCCACGACAGAGCTCTTAACTTGTATGATTCTTGTTAGACTAATCTTCTTCAGGAGGTACGGTCTACCAATTGCTATACTGCATTTCTATAGCATGGTCTAGGTAATTTGTGAGTTGGCTACCAATTAGTGGTCCTCATTGGGTAGCAGACAGTTGAACATCCTGAGTCCGCACCCCTCACTATGACAGATAAAAGTCCATCGGAGTGCCATCGCCTCTGAGGTGAGATACTGAGTTAGATTAAAGATCGCAAATCAGGGGCCCAGTAGGAGAGTTGAGGTTAAGGTTATGAGAGTAAAAACGCTTCCTGTGTTCTCAGAGCACATAACAGGCAGGGCGGGTGCAGCCTTGACAGGGAAGGTTAATTGTAGAATACAAGACACTGCCTTTCCTTACCTTTCTCACGTCTGCAAAGAACTGACAGGGGTAGTGAAAGGGAGGTGAGAGGGAGACCCATCATCCCCCATTGCATGACCACCTTTTGATGTATGGAGATGCAGTGGAGGTGAGGTCTCTCCAACTACCCCTCTACCTTCTCACTCAAGTCTTGTTGACCCAGACAAGATGGGAGATAAACCGGCAAGCAGCAGGTTTATTTGGGTGATCTCATCAAAGGGTAAAACGTTCTTTCATTTCCACACTTGTGATGTAATAACAGAGAATATCCTGAAGATTCACTCTGATGGATTCACATGGAAGTCATTAAACACCAGTGTTTAATTTAAGTACATGGTTGCAGGTGGGGCCCACTGGCACTCTTTTTAGGAGATCCACTTTTTTTCCTCATAAGCCTTTGACCCAGAGCAATAGAGGGAACCAACATACAAGGGGGAAAATGGTAAAGAGAAAGAGAAAGAAAAAAGTGACAGGATGAAGGCAGAACCTGCAAGAGTGAAATAAAGGGGCAGGGAGTGTCTTGTGGGGGATTTCAAAGGCATGAGGTGTAATCAAGGCTTCGCAGCCTTGAGCTTCAGCATGCTAATGTTCCATAGCACAGACATCAGAACTCTGAGCAAAGGTTTTAGGCACACACACTATTCTTTTACAAATTAAGTACTGTACACAACTGCATGGTTCTTTAAACAGTTTTTTAAATCTTTTTTTTTTACAGAGTTTAATATAGCGCAAACTTGACCCGACTTGGGTATCAGAGCGCTTTATATAGCACCAGTTGCATTACATGAGGACACATGTTTTTAGGCACGGGGAGATTAAGTGATTTGCCCAGAATCACAGGATGTTCAGCGTCTTTGCCGAGACTCGAACCCAGTTCCTCAGATTCAAGGTCGACTGCCCTAGCCGTTAGGCCAACTCCTCTCTCTCACACTTGAGGACCTAACTCAACTCAAACATCTCATGGTCTGTTTGGGATGTCAGAGTGTAAGTCTTCAAATGTATAACTTCAAAACAGTGCTCCAGAAGAAGATCATTCTGTTTCTTCCACTAAAAATGCCTGTGGATTAAGGGTGATCAGTGACAATATATCAAATACTCCTCTGCTCACACTTTCACCCAACAATGTTGCCTGAAGCCATTTTCTTAGCACATGGGCGTGAGTATGTTTTTTCCTTGAACCTTGTTTTACAAGGTGAAATCTGTTATTGTCTTTTGTTACTAATCCTTACTGCAAATGTCTGCCAAATTCACAGATGAAAGTGGTAAATCAGCTGTGGATAAAGTTGGCGCTCCTGCCTGTGTCATTTACATGTGTTTGAGGCGCCATTTCACAGTGTCTTCTTTTATACTGATTAACCTGGAGGTTTTGAGCTTCCCATGGTGAATGTGTCGGGACTTGTGATGAGTGACGTGACCTTTCCTTCCAGGTAAAGGGATGTTTGTTGTGGCACCAAGATACTGTACCTAACAAAGTATTATTTTGACAAGACTGCCTAGAAGAAAGGGCATTGGGCCAACAATTATAATCAGACATGAATGGCCGAGCAAAGACAAACAATATATGACAGCTGGGACAGCAATATATATCTAAGCTTTGGTGGAAAAAAACTGAGTTCACACTTTTTCCAGAATCAATGGGATTACACAGGTGCATCATTAAAACACACCCCAAAACCTTATTGTTCAATGGGCTCTTTATCATACCACAGAATATTTAAATGAACATCCATTGCCACAAAGTGGAATTTCATGGTTATATGAAAACCGTACAAAAATTAGAATGTTGATTTCACAAAAACAACACCAATTAAAACAAGCATTGGCAATATGTCTGGGCTTCATGTGGTAACATAGGCTGCGTTAGCGCATGGAGTGAGACACACAGTTGTAGACAGAGAACTCTATAGTTGCAAAGTAGTTTCTTATACAGTTTAATGCATGCACTGGGTTGGAGGTGGAAGGATACCGCCAATAGTATTCGGTGGGAAATGGATAGTCCACTAGGGTGAGTCAAGACATCATTTACAAAGTTTCCTGTCACTAACTGAAAGAAGCCTGTCAATGCAAGCCAATGGTTGAATGGTGTGGATGGAAAGCCCACTCTGTGTATATTGGCAATAGATCTATTTGAAAGCTTTTTTTATCAAAGCCCTGAACCAAAACTATTGTGGGAGAGGTTTCACCATTCATTTGTATTTGCCAGAATTCACAAGCACATAAAAGGTTTATAAATTAATAGCACACTGCATCATTACAGTATTAAAGCTGGCATGTATGTGTGAAAAATATTTCTTTAACTGTTGAGATTTCTATCCCATTACAGAGGCTTTGCATTGCCTCATGTTCTTGAGTCGGAAGCAACAAAGCAACATGTGCCAGAGGAAGTGTGGTAGGAGAGAGATGAGAAAACCGTAAAATGCACTTTCATGATGCAGTGTGACAACTGGCATCATGGCAAATTGTGCTTTACCAAAGTCATGTAGAAACTAGTATGGTAATGTTTGCTACATTGAAATCATGTAGAAACAGGTATTGCAAAGTGTACTTTATTGGTGTCAGATAGAAACGTGGTAAAATGGTTTAGTGTGACACTGTAATGGTATTATTTACTTTACACAGGCAATGTAGATAATATTTTGTGCCTAATTATGAGTCTGGCGGTCAACGTGGGGGCGTGGCGATGGCGGTCTTCCAACCCACCCCTATTACAAATAGGGCAGTCAGACTGTCATTGCTCCGTCATAAACAAGACAGTGAAAAATCTGATTATGGTGGAAGACAAGGCAGCACACAAAGAAAACAAGCATTTACAATGCAATGGTCTCGGCAATATTATAGGTAGAGCTATTGGTATTGCTCATTATTTTTTTATCATTTTTGTATCCCTAAATAAATGGCATTGTCATATCTATTGGCATTATCTTTTTTTTTGCTTATGTGATACCTATTGCATTAGCAGAAGGAGAGTGAGGTAGTGAGATAGAGAGAGAGAGTGAGGTATTGAAATAGAGAGTGAGGTAGTGAGAGAGAGTGAGGTAGTGAGAGAGAGTGAGGTAGATAGAGAGTGAGGTAGTGAGATAGAGAGTGAGGTAGTGAGATAGAGAGTGAGGTAGATAGAGAGTGATGTAGTGAGATAGAGAGAGTGAGGTAGTGAAAGAGTGAGGTAGTGAGGGAGAGGGATGTTGTGTCGACTGAGAACACGTTCCACGGCCTTGTCCCCTCGCTAAAGCGCTGTGAAGACCTATCACACAAGCACTAGGACCCGATAACAGCAGGTTAAAGGCCACCAGCGGCGCATCCTCCTGGGATGGACTATCTTGCTGGACCTCACCCTAGTGACGCCGGGAAGGACCGCGCAGCCAAGCAGCCAACCAGCATGAGGACTCAGCAGCAGACACGTGCTGGGAGAACCCGGCTGGGAGCCGCAGCACGGACAACCCAGCGCACACTGACACGGGTTAGGGCAGGACAGCGCCACCACCCAACACCATGACAGTGTCCCTCTCATCCCTCCCAATCCTCCCGCCCACGCAAACACGGATCAAGAATAGAAACCATCACACAGAGAATCTGTGCTAGAAAGAGTCAGAACTGCAGAATACAACCTGCACAAAGCGCCAAGAAGCCCAATAACTGGCGAACGCCGTGCTATACAAATATACCCGATAAGATATTAAGACTCCGGAAGCATTTGTATTTACCCTCGGTCATCGATACGCCGTGGGGTGAAGTTGAGCGCTGTGAGGCAGGGCCGGGCCACAGACACAGGGATGTTACGAGAGGCACATCCCTCAGGGAGCCGCCGAGCTCCACGCCCCAAAACTGGAGTAATTAGTATTTGGCTTTCGAGCGAGGCAGCCGTCCGAGTCAGGTTATCAGAGGCTGTGCTGGGCGGGCGGGCGGCCCTGGGCTGAGGATAAAGAGGCTTCCGGACAGGCCGGCTCACTTGCCACCCCGCAACAGGGGGTGCTGTCACTGCCTCTCCACGGTGCTGCCTTGTACCTCTACACGCAGCGGCGACAACCAGACAAAGGGGACAGACAACATTTCACAAATCCACACAGGAGCGGAGAGAATAATGACCTGGGCAGGGCCTGGTCTCACAGCCCACCCTGGAGCCAGAAACAGAAGGCTGAGCAGAGACCTCAACCCCCAAGACCACCAACCCGCCGCTGGCGCACAGAGCCGGTCTCTAGTCTTTCCCTCGCTTACTAGCAGGTTCAGAATCAGCATCCAGCCCAGAATTATTTGCTGAAGTCACCCCTAAGCTCTTCTGCTCACTCCATCCAGTGAAGCCTGCCCCGGCAGCGCCGCCACCAGCACAACAACACGGCGCCGGACGGATGGATCCTCACGGCCAGACTATAGCAAAAAAATGGCGGATGGAAGCTTCAAAACTTTTTCGGATTCGGGGGCGTGTTCCTGCTGTTCTAAAAGGGCGTGGCTAAAGAGTAGAAAGAACAGCAAGGAACACGCCCCCGAATCTGAAAAAGACGGAGCCTATTTGGAGGGACGGCTCTCTCCTCCAATGGCTGGCCTCCGTTTAGGAAGCCAGCCAATGGAGGAGAGGCAAAAAGAGAGGCGGGCTAAGGAGCCACTCTCAGAAACATAAAATCTCCGACTTCCGGTTCTGCCTTCGGCAGACCGGACAGTCCTCGACCTAAAAACTAGTGACACTTATTTAGTACCATACACCAATGACAGGGTTATACGGTGATGACCAACCAATTCCCCTTGTTTTGACTCATTCTCATTTAATGCCAAGGTGGGAATCTTCAACAATGTCTTCGAGCTCCGTGTTTGTTTTTATGACCCACGATCTCCACACTAGTGTGATTACTATTCGTATATCGATGGATGCAACAGTGCAGTTTGACACTCCCACGTTGCAATGTCTATGTGTGGATGGTAATAAAGGGGGCTATGAGTCACTATACCCCTTCATCCATTTTTTTTTAAACCACGGTTTTAAATTGAGAGACGTGGATGCGTGACATGAATGCACGAGATTTGAATAATTATACAAACACCATCTTCGGGATAGCTGATCGCAAGGCCTGAACGTCACGGATGGAAGCACGGCTGGTTGCACCTTGCTGAGTAATATCCTTCAGTGTGTAAACTACCTGTACAGTGTAATCTATTCTTTTCTCTTACAGATTACAAACCATTGCCTTTCAGAGAGTGCTGAGAGGAAAACCGTAAGTTTGGGGTTAATTCTGTGACACGGAGACAGGTGCACCTTAGCGTGTGCAAACCCGTCATGGCACTTTTGGTCCTGAAGAAAGCCTAGCTAATTTGCACTCAGAGGCTGAAACATGTAGACCTCGATTTCGTTCACTTTAGACACTTTGTGGATGTCATGGGACAATTAAACCTTACAGGACTTCCATTTTCGTTTTTAATCTTGCAGAAAGGTTTAGGGAATAATAAAGGCAATTTTAATTCACTATTATTCACCTTGCACCACCAAACCCGCTCCACTGTACTCAGTCGTTGTAGCACACCCAAAAGGCATTCAGCCACTCGGTTGGGGACCCTATGATGAAGCAAGTCACCAACTAGGTTGGTGAGTGAAGGTCCTTTTAAAAGAATACCTTTTTATCCTTTTCTCGCTTTCATTCGGAAGATTAGCTCTTTCTTTGATTGGAATAACTCCTTCTTTTGTAGTTACGATTGTTCATTAAAGGGGACCAAGAGTAGTTCCACTCTACCCTTTCTCTCTTTGTGTTTGATTATATCATCTGATAGTGCTTGTTCAGGCACCACTGAACTTACATTACCCGGGACTGCAACATACAGGCTAGCCAATAGACACCTCTTACATTTGATAGGTGAATCTGTTTGTAGTATACTGCCTATCTTCCCACTATTATCTCACCAGGATAACATCTATAACCTCATCCGTTTCATTCCATAGACTAATTTATTCATCCAAACGTGCCAGAGGACCTGCCTTCATTGCCACATCCTTATCCACGTGACTTGCCCCTTTGGGTATTTATTGTCCACTTAATTTGTGCATTCTCCTTATCCACCGAGAGAGGCAAATTGTTGTTCGAAACACCATAGACGCTATACTGTGATATATCAACCACGAGGGAAGGCATCACTTCTTGCATGTTTTATGATATGACTGATTTGGCTTAGCAGCACGTTACAAAATGCCTATTCGCTATTCTCTCTTTTTTCACTCCCTGTCTCACTAAGGGTCTTTGTTTTTTTTTACTGTTTCACGTGTTTTTCAACTGATCCACAGCCTGACTATACTAACAGTCTACAGAGACGAAGTAATGAATACAATTTCTCTCTTATCTATATCTTTATTATTATTCTTCAACTGAGGGATGCAATATTCATATATTTTGTTCATATCACAGGCATCCCGAAACATTTTTTGTGGCTTTTCCTGATGAAGGCACTGCTGGGCCAAAACCCGTGTAGATAGCAGACATTGTCTGGGGTGTAGCCACTGATTGATGCTGGAATGATCAACAAATTATCAGTTTGTTTTAGCTACCAGTATCAGGCTTTCTGCCACTTACGACGACATCCCATGTCATAGAGATCTCATAGATTGGACATCATCACAAATGAGAATTGGCTTTAAATATGTGCATATAATCTGTTTGTCTCAATTGTACACTGTGATGCCAGAGTGAATGTAGATATGGCGGTGGTGTGTCTGTGGTTTGTTTTATTGTTCTTATTATTCATATTTATTGTTATGTCTTAATAAAAGTCAACTTTGTACTGGTTGAATATATTTTTTTTGTTTTTTGTCCCTCTATGTGAAAGCATTGCATCATTCACAAGTTTTTAATCATGTTTGAGTTGCCCTGGGAATTTATATTTTTACTTTTTCTCTGCCTAGAGGAACTGCCTACCAATAGCAGGGGGCGCCTTTTTCTATTTACATTCAAAGTGCCAACAATGACCTGAAGAAAATCAGAACACATCACATCAGCCAGGTTGTTTGGAATTTTCAAGCACAAAGTCTTCTGTAATGTTCAAAAGGGCAGCCACTGGAACTGAAGATGTTTTCATGGCTCTCTTCATTAGAACTTTGTGGGTGGGAGTCCTGCCCTCCAGCACAGAGTGCTTTGGATGCTCATGAGTGCCAGGGGAAAGGTGTTGGGCGATTTGAGAGACGAGGAGGTGCATGCCTTGGCCAATTTTTCTTTGATCATCCTTTTTACCGTCTCTACCACTCCTGAGCCCCTGTTCTGTAATGGTAACGAAATCTCTGGTCAATCCCTAGGATGGTGCATAGCAAATGCATCACTTCATTCTTCAAGTGACTGCCTTGATCTGATTCGAAACGAGCTGGCATGTGAACTGAGGAATCAACTCCCTCAATAGTAGCTTGACAACCTTCAGACTGTCACATCTTCTGGGGGGAGAAGCCTTGACTGAATGAGAAAACAAGCAAACAGTAACCAATATATACCTCAACTAAACTGCATCCAAGCATCTTCATGAAGTCAATCTGGAAACAATTGAAAAGGCCATCAGTTTTACCTGCGTGACTTATGGTCATCACAATCCTTTAGCCAACATTCTGTTTTTGGTGCACCATGTACCGTTGGCATAAGAAGTTGACCAAATATTAGAAATGGGGGTTGAACCAATAAAGCTTGAAGATGAGGACCATACCATTTTGACTTACATGGGTTGGACCATGCACGTGCCTCACCATGGCGGGTAGCATGGAATTAGGTATCACAGGTTTGTCATCGCTTAATACCCAAATGTCGCTAGCATCTTTGTGCAGCTATCCTTCTCGCACCTATCCCTCTCAATCGTGGGAGCTTCAGGATCAACAGTCGCTGATAGGTGTGCCCAGGCATTTTTGAATCACCATGGGTCTGAGTAAAAATAGACAATGCACACCCATCATGTCCATGGTAGAATATAGTAAAATCTTTGGTTTAGTCTGGCATTCCAAGAGCAGGTATAACACAGAGTAAATTAAATTTTTGAGCTCCTAGAAGTCTTCCATGCTCTCATCATCCTTTGGTAGTGAGTCACTGATATCGGTGTGTGTGAGCAAATTAGGGGCTTTGCCACAAAGGAAAAGTTGGGAATACATTGACGGCAGTAGCCAACCATGTCCAAGATCATGTACACTTTTCTTTTGCGTGTGTGGTTGAGAATTTCATCTTAAGGAACAACCTCAATGCGCTCATGGGAGACCCTCCTGGCCCCCATCTCAATCAGGTATCCCAGGTATTTTACCTTTTTTTTACAGTCCTGCAATTTCTCAGGGGGAGCCTTATACTCGTTCTCAGCATGCTGTTTGAGCAGGGCTATAGTGTCTTGTCTGCATGCTTCTTTTGTTATTAATGCCACAAGCATCTTTATACTTTTGAGGAGCGCAAAACCACACAAGATTTTTTTCTTTGAACCGGAATGCGGAGAGATACATTGAAAACATTTTAATCTGTTACATTTTTTTATTTTATTTTTTATTTATTTATTCCCAAGATAAGTTGTCACGGTGAGTACAGCTTCATTAACATATCAACAATGTACATTAGACTTTAGTAAAAATAGAAATTTACAGTTCATTATTTGGCAGTAATCAAGAAAAGAAAAAGGGGACGACAAAAGGCAATTTTCGCAGATAGAGCGGAGGCCATAGGTAAATGATAAAGGATGCCTTTAACCTACATAGTTGTAGTAACCACAGAGGCGGTGGTTAGTGAATAAGATCCTTTAATCTTCAAGATAATGAGTATACATCCATAGAGTAACCTCCAGCTTCATCAACTGGCAGCATTCACAGAATCTCTCAGTGACGTCATTCTAATGACATCACCGAGTTCTACAGCATTGAGTGGATTCTCCACACATCTCCCCCCTTTACAAAGAGTTTACAATAAAATGTTCCAACAAACTATACATGTTAAAGTTTATAGCAATAACAAAACATTCACAAATTACAAGAGATACAAGAATGTGATCATTCAAAAGAATTTGGAACATCAATTTTACACAAGTTCCCCATGCTCCATATTTTTCCGTCAGCAAGAGTTACCACAGAATTCATTACTTTTACCACCTTTTGAGGTTTGGAAAACTTACTTTCTCCTTTTTTCACCAAACCCATTCTTTTAGTGATCACCCAGTCACCAACTGCAATTTCTATATCCTTCACTCCTTTTCTTTTGTTGTAATCATCCTTATTTCTTTCTTGAGACTCGATAACGCTTTCTGCAATTCTTTCTCGATCTACCCAAACCTGATTTTTCTTTTGTAACCATACAGGGGATTCTTTCGTTGCTGGTTCTCTACCTTTTAAAGCCACAGTAGGTGAAACACCTGTGACAGAGTGTGGAGTTACTCTGTGTGCCCACACCATTTTATTTAACTCTTCTCTCCACCTCAATCCATTACTTAATGATAATTGAATATTGTCCATTATGATACGATTAACCCGCTCAACCAATCCGTTGGCTTGTGGCCTGAATACTGCCACCCTTTCATGCCTGATACCAAGATTTGAAAGAAACTTTGTCATCATCGTGGAAATAAGTTGAACTCCATTATCCGTAACTAAGCATTTAGGTATTCCCTCTTCCAAAAATGCATTCTTTAAGAAATCAATAACAACCTCAGACGTAATATGTTCTACAGACTTTATCATAAACCACTTACTATGGTAATCAACAAAAACTATCAGAAATCTGTTTCTCATACCTAGTCTGTTAATAGGACCCAAGAAATCCATTGCGACTTTCTCCCATGGCCGATTAGGAACATCAATAGACCCAAGAGGAGGTTGACGAATTACTCTGCATTTATCGCTATTGCAGCATGGCTGACATTCTTTTACAATTGCTTCTACCTCTCTGTCCATTTCAGGCCACCAAAAACTCTGTCTCAACCTTCTTTTGCACATGCTTCTACCTAAGTGTCCTTCGTGTACCAATTTAACTAACTTTGCTCTCAACATCTTAGGAGGGACCACACGGTTGCACCTCAAAACTCTGTCCATTTGAATACTTAACTGATCCTTAACTTTTAGATACTTCTTCAACTCTTCATTCAGAGTAATTTCATCATTCCAACCATCACGTATAACTGAAGATGGGTCAAATCTTTTAGGATGGCAACATCAAAAAGATCTCAATATCATTCTTGATCCAAATGCTAAAGAACCAGTCATGATTGTAGAATCCGCCCAAGAATGTATTTTACCTATTTCAGATGATAATTCAGATTGGGGAAAAAGATTGATGTTGTCATTTCCACATGTCTTTACTGATGATTTGGGCATGCTCAAAAATTTCAGTCACCGGATTATTTTAAAAAAGAATGCTCGCCCAGTAGTGCATAAGGTTAGGTCCATACCTTTGCTAATGAGGGAACCTTTACAAAAGGAGCTTGACAAACTCTTGGAATGCAAAATTATTGAGCCAATTGAGTCCTCGGAGTGGCTTTCTCCGATTGTCGTCGCACCGAAGGATGGAAATAAAATTCGTCTGTGTATTGATTTAAGAGACTTGAATCAAAATATATGGGTGGATCGACAACCGCTGCCAAATATAACAGAAATGCTAAGTGTTATGGGCCGTGGAAAAGTATTTAGTGTTTTAGACAATAGTCTTCTCTAGCCAGCTAGTAATAGGAGACCACATTTTTAGCCCCCATGCTGGTCTCCTTAACCCCCGCATTTTATAAACAGAGGATTCCATATTATATAGTGCTAGCATCCTGAATCTCCAGTTAATAAATGTTGGAGCATCTGGACTGATCCACTGAGATGTTATGCATAATCTTAGGACAGCCATAGCAATGAAAAGAAAACTAGTCTCAGCCCTACAACGAGGTTCTCCCACCTCGTCACTTTCTACCCCAAGGTTATCAATTCGGAAGTAAATATTATGGGAGTAGCAAGAATCAAATTTAAAAAATGGTTAATATCCTTCAAGAAAAGTGCCAGCCCAGGACAAGTATAAAAACATGTGTAGGGTGTTTGTTCCCCAGATCCCGCATCTACAACATGAACTTCCCAGGGAGCTTTCCCACTTAGAGATCTTGGCAGGGGTATAGTATAATATAAATCAAAAGCAGACATAAAATGCAGAATTTTCAGGCTTCCAGATATAAGCACACAATTAGCTAGTTCCAACGATGTCTCCATATTTATCCTTGTTTTCCCTAGCCTCCTCTCCCAGCTAGCATTTTGAGATATTAGGTCATCAGGGAACTCTGCCAGTAACGCCTGATAAATAGCTCCAATCCATGATTGTCTCCGCAGTAGTTCTATTAGACCGATAGTGCCCAGACTACATTTTGCCCCTTGTAAGTTAGAGCCTAGGAAACTCCGAATCTGTAAAAACTTGGAAAAGTCTCCCTTAGAGAAACCAAACTTCTCTTGTAAAAACATAAATGAGACTAATTGTCCTTCATGGCATAAATCCAACATTGCCCCAGCTGAATGTAATTCTGTCCTGAAATATAGTTGGTAGGAGGCCGCTCGCTGAAAAGGGGGTATATGCATTAATGTTAGGTATCGTAAATCTACGTCGAATTTTCCTCCAAACTGAATAAGCCGATTGTACTATTTTGAATGTTGTCTTCTTATAATAACTGGGTTCCAAAATTTTAACTAGCCTTTGCCTAGCTTCATCTCCTAAAAGCATCTCATATATGGTGGGGCTGACAGGCTCTGACCTAACCGGATCTCCAGTCACTAGTATTCCCATATGCTGCAATAATGCTGCCCAATGATATAATAGAAAATTTGGCACCCCCAACCGCCCCTTAATCTGGGAAGAGTCATCCACTTAATTGCCCTTCTGGGCCGCCGATAGCCCCATAAAAACCTAAAACAAGCCCTTTCAATTCTTGTGATACAGATTGTTGGGAATGCCAATGAAATTGTCCGAAAAAAATATAAGAATTTTGGGAAAATAGATATTTTGATAACATTGCAGCGGCCATGTAGTGTTAAATGTAAATGGTCTAGTCTCTCCAAAGTCTCTCCAGAGACTTGCTAACTGTGTGAATCACCGGTAAGATATTAAGTTCCGGGATGCGTTCCACTGCTGCTGTTAATCTGACCCCCAAATAGATGGCCTCTGATACAATTCGAATGTCTGTCGGAGGGGAGCTGACTGAGTGCAAGCATTGGGTCTTGTCCACATTTAGTTTATAGCTGGATACTGCGCCGTACTGTTTCGCCAGGTCTTCCACTACTGGAAAAGCTAGCCTTAGGTTACTTGTGAAGATCGTAATATCGTCGGCGTATGCCAATGATTTATAGCTGATATTGTTAACCTTGACCGGCTCAATGTTAGTTTCTACTTCCAGCTTATTTTAAAAAGGATCAATGTATAATGAAAATAGAAGTGGGGAACAGGGGCACTGCTGCCTTGTCTCTCTGCTGATACTGAATGCTTCTGATACTTGTCCTGATATACGAATGGCAGCTTTCCGGTGTTACGTAGAGTGCCTGCACTGCTTGAATACATTCTGTAGCAAATCCCTTCCAGTGTAAAACAGACCAAAGAAACCACCAGAAGACCCTGTTAAATACTTTCTCTGCGTCTAACAGGATCATCCCGAGCGGTGATCCAGTGGTCTGCGCCTAATCAAAGAGGGCTATTGCTCTCTTGAGATGGTCTGTTGTATCCCGACCCAGAATAAACCTGTGTTGTCGGATGGATACCAAAGGAGTTATAACTGTGCACAGCCTAGAGGCGATAATTTTCGAGTAGATCTTACTATCTGCCATGATGAGTGTAATCGGTCTGTAAGATGCCGGGTTAAGTTTGGGTTTGTCCTTTTTCTTAAACACTACAATAGTAGTCTTCTGCCATGACTTAGGGGTCGGACCTCGTTGAGCAGGCTGGAATAAACAGAGCAGCAATTGCCGAAATGTCCTAAAAAACTCTAGGGGGATCCCATCTGGTCCAACTGCTTTACACATGACTAAGGACACTATTGCTTTCTCGACCTCCTCCCCGGTGATTGGGGCGTTGAGAGCCTCATTTTGTTCAGGCGTGACTCTCACTGTATTTTGTTCGCTTAGAAATTCCCTAATGCTTTCCGTAGTAGCTTCGCCTCCTGCAGTATATAGCTGGTAATAAAAGTTTTGGAATACGCTTAGGATTCCCGACGGAGTGGCTTGTATCTGATCCAGGGAATCTAAAATCCTGCTTATTCCGTTCGCAGCCGCCCTATGTTGGATACGTTTGGTCAGTAATTTCCCCGTGTTTTCCCCAAATTCATAAATATCAGACCTGTGCTGTGTATACTTAGCAGCGAGATCGTCAGCAAAGTATTGATGTATTTTAGATTTAATGGCGGCAATAGGATGTTGACATTCATCTATATTTTGAGGAGCACTAATTTTCCTTACAAGCTCAACCTCTGCATGCCTTAAATCATCAATCCATCCCTTAATCTTTGCCTTAACCATCTTTTGACGATACAAAGAGAAACTGAGAGTCTTCCCCTCGTAAAGCGGCTTTAAATGCATCGCACACTATGATTTCAGGAGCGGTTCACTTGTTGATATGAAAAAAATCAGTAATCCATTTAGCCATGTGTTTACAGTAGGCTTCATCTAATAAGAGTTTCCTGTCGTACGTCCATATTGGTGGAGTTCTAAAAAGCCCACTTAATGGTAGTTCCATTATTAGCGAATTATGATCTGAGATTATTCTTGGATACAATTCGATACTGGCATTTTCAACTATTTGATATGAACCAAATAATTAATCCAGCCGAACCAGTTTGTTGCGTGGTGCAGAAAAGAAGGTGAAGCCCCCGGTCTATGTCTATGCCATACGTCCACTAGTCCATGTTCCCTGACTAGCCCCTGTAATGCTTTAAAGGTCTTGCTCTTTCTGCCTGTGTATAAAGTATTACCAGCGAGATTAAAACTACTCTCTAGATGAATATTAAAATCACCGCAGAGGATCAGCGGAGATGGCCACGCAGCTCTGTTCAATACTGATGTAATTAAAAACTTCAGGGTCATCTAAGTTTGAACCATACAGGAAGCAGATTGTAAAGGGAGTACCATTAATATCTGCTTCCAAGATCACCCATCGCCCCAGTTGATCCTCCTTCTTACGTTTACAGATTATGACTCCATGTTTTGCTAAAATTGCTACCCCCCGTGTAGTAGTGCCCTGACGTGTACAGGCCAATAGGTCAAGACCTATATCTCTAAGCCAATTTCGTTTACTCCAGGCTATGTGTGTTTCCTGTACACATAGAACTTCTAGTTGCATATGCCTGATCAATTTGGCAAATAAATTCCTTTTTCTGCGATCATTGAGTCCACAAATATTTATAGAACAGATGCGTAATTTGTCCCTAACCATTATCTTTATAGGGTACCGGTTCCTTCCCTAAGCTAATAGCATGGTACACATGTTTCGAATGATCCTTAGAAGCAATGCAGTTCAGTATTGCAGTATTTTCCTATTCAAATGAAAATGTACACACCGAGTATACAGGTTAACCATCAATTGTGCTGCCCACCACCACCCCCCAACCTATACCCGGCCCCCCATGAATCCCCTCCTTCTACCCCCAGGACCTCCACCCACCCCTCCCAGACCCCCCAGGCCCCCCAACTCTCGAGGCATAGGGACCACCTGTCCCTGGTGATGTTCAGTGGGCCTCCACACCCCTCCACTAAGCTAACCCTCCCCCTCCATATGACATACCATATATTCTAAAGAAGACTCAAGTGAAACATATTTCACGAGCAAGAAATCAAAGAGAAAGAAGAAATGGAAAATCTATAAGAAACAAAAAAGAGATTAGACTCTCATAACTCTTAGCTTATAATATCCAGCTTATTCTCCCTTAGCAGATAAGATACAGAACTTATCCATTTCAGCTACCCCTTGCAGGCCTATAATGAGGACAAAAAATCCTTCACTTGAATCTCTGATTGAAAGAAATGTGTGTGCCCCTGGGAGATCACCTTCAATTTAGAAGGGTGAAGTAGAAAGACCTGTGCTCCCTTTGACTGGAATGCCAGCATTAATTGCTGCAGAAGCCATCTTTTTTCAACTGTCGCTTGACAGAAGTCAGGCCTCACAAAGAAGTCACAGCCCTTACCCATCCTTTTCCTATCTGGTCTCGCCAGATCATAAAGGGCCTCCCTAGCCAAAAAATTATTAAGGCAAATAAGAATAGCGCATGGCCGACTATCAGCCTGTCCTCCGATCTCAGATTGGGTGAGAAGGAGTAGTCCCATGTCATAGATCCCGCCGCACCCTTAGCCTGATCCAAGAGAGTGACTGTGTCTTGCAGTCTGCACTCCGTGCCGTGTTTTTGCAGCGTTTTATCACTCTCCTCTTCCCAGTGTAGGCTGCTACTATCACTTCCATCTGCGGCCCAATCATTACCGGGATGATCATCATCTGAGGAGTTAGAGTAGACTGATAATGAATAGAATTTGTCTACGACATCCTCCTCCTTAGAGGTTAATGGTTTATCTTCCACATGATTAGCGCCCCTAGCTGTGTAAGGCGATTCCATTGATGCTTTTGCCTGGCCTTCCCCAGAAAGGACTTCAGCTCCCATAATGCATCCCTCTTGCTGTCGAGCCTCCATACCGTCCACAGCCACCGGAGGAACACCTATGGGGGATAAGCTTGTTAGACTTCCAGACTCCCCACTGCCACCAGGGAGAATGGCTACATCCATAGTTGTAATTTCAACAACACATACCTGAGGCCCCCCATTAATTTCTTGATCGAGAGGCTCCCCCGCGGGGACTTCATACCTTGTGTATCAGCATCTTGTGGTATTGGGGCAACCGTTGGTGGCATAGAAAGTGGAGCGACAGTCTTACCGATCCGTTTGAGGCTGATTGCTGGGTCCTGCATTGGTTTGTTCTTATCGGTTTGAGCTTTAAACAAAGCAGGGACCGTCTGCTTTCCCCGAGCTGCGCCATTTCTCTTTTGTTGGTCCCCGGAGCCGGGCAGCCCAGCCATCATTGCAGAAGTAGAACGTCGCCCTCTCTGATTGAGGTTTTCCCCATCTCGGTCCGGAATAGGTTGCTGAGAGCTTCCAGAGCCTACTGGCAGCCCCCGTCCTTTAGTGCTTTTCGTGCCGGTCTTCGGTGGCATTTTTGAAGCGGGGTAAATATAGCGAGCAAGCTGAGAGGAAACGCTGGAGGTTTTCCATGACACCAATTTACAAGGCAGCGGGACCCCCAGAAGCCAGGACCAAGATCGCCAAATCATCCAAGGAGATGCAGAGAAGTAAGTTCCTTTTTGTTTAGTTGCTCTCCACCATTACGAGCGTCCAAAGTCGAGGAGATAGAGGTTTAGCGTGGAGGTGGTTAGGAGCCAGCTCACTCAGCCACCGCAGCAGCCACCATCTTGCCTCGTACCTACACGCCAGCTATGGCTTCTGGTGTAAATTTGAAAGGGAGTCTTTGGGGAAAAACTGCATAGGACCTAAGAGTGATTTTCAACAGCGCAGCATCTTTGATTTGGCCAATTTGCTTCCCCATGAAGTCCCAGGCTTTTTCCCTGACTGTTCTCCTCAAATGGGCAAATCCTCTGCGGTAAGAACAGGGAATTATTGGACTTTGGACTCTTGTGACTTCAGTTTAAACTTGGCATCTACTGCATCGGTTTCTAGCCCAACTCCATAAGGTGTGCAACATGTGACACAGTTGAGCTTGCACAAGAGGTCTCTCCCCAAAAGATTTACAGGGCTCGAATTGCAAAGGACAAATTGGTGCTTATCTCGTATAGACCCTATCTTCACTGCGACAGAGCTAAAACAGATTGGTGTGTTGCTGATTTGAAATGCTTACAACTTGGACCTCTCGTCACAAGAGGGGTAGGTTCAGGACCTCAACTGTTCACACAGTTGTAAGAGTGGCACCAGTGTCAATAAAAAAGGACACAGGATGACCATTAAAGTCTCCCTCCACATAGGGGCCTCTCTGATCCACTGTCAGAACTGCGCAAGTATGAAGTTCTCCTACCCACTCAGGCACTGCCATTGGGCCTGTTGAAATTCAATTGTGCTCTCACACATAATGGGGATCTGTCGAGCAAGATTTGTAAACTGAATTTTTTCCATTCTGAAACAGGGCTGGAAATGAGGATTCTCATTTTGCATCTTCATGGGTGATATAAAAGCTTGGGGCATCCTGAGGGGGCTAAAATCTTTATTAGGGGATTTTGACCCTAAAATACGCCAGACCATCTTACAGGCCACGATCTTATCCAGGCTACATTTTGGCAACTCCCTCTATTTAGGTGCCAATATATCTTGTATTAAGCACCTTCAAAGCATTCAAAACGAGGCAGTCCGCAGCTTGCTGGCACTAACAAAGTCATGCTCAGTGTCTAAGCTCCTAACTATATTGCATTGGTTACCTGTAGATAAAAGAATTCAGTTTAAGACACTGTGTGTTGCTCATAAAATCATGACCCAACAAGCACCTCCGGTTCTAGCAGTTTTGCTAGAGCCGTACGTTACGAGTCGCTCCTTACGCTCATCCAATCTAGGACTCGCATGTACCCCCCGAGTCCGAAGAGCGAGAGCGGGTGGTCGCTCTTTTAAAGTTTTGGGAGCTAAACTCGGGAACTCTCTTCCAGTTTCCATCAGAGGGCTCCAGAATCATCTGGTGTTCCTTAAAGCCTTAAAGACCTGGCTTTTTCCGGCATAATTTTCATCTTTGTCTGGATGGCTCTTAGTCACTTGCATCTTGGGTAGCGCTGGGACACCCCGTTGCTGGGGCAGCTATGCGCTGTATAAATCCAAATCAAAACAAATCCCTTAATTTAGAATTTTGGGTTTCATCGAGGGTTTAGGCTTGGAGGAAATCCCTCCTGAGCCATGGGGCTAAGTACTTGAGCATTGATCTGCATCCAGTCAGGATTAAATTGACACTACCTCTTCCAGTGACCGACCTTGTAACAGATATGACATGGGGTAACATTCTTTAAAGCACCAATGTTTGTACCATTCACATCCCCTCACCCTCTCCCATGCCCGGGTACATTTCCTTTATATGGCATGACAATCCCTTGCATGTTCAATCCCTTGGTCACATCAAAGCCAATTCTTGCGTCGGTCACACTCGCACCTCACATTCCCTCATTCTGCACCAACTTGGTCTGCGTGACCAAAACCTCTCTTGCAATACTTTTCGCTTAGCCTCTAAAGTGTCACTGCAGTGTTTGGCATAGTGTAAGATCTCATCTAAAGGTTTTGACTTCCAACAGAGTACAACCTGTATTTCCTGGGAACTAATTTGGGGTCAGAAAACACACACAAACAATGCAATAAATCCTCCAATGTTCTCGCCAAGGGGGTCATTCATGCCACTGTGTTCCCTGTAAACCTGCATCAGTCTCACGGTTCTTGTAGGGTTCTAAATATCTTAGGGCAATCTGTCTCCTTTTGGCTGACCTTCATTTAAGGTGGGCAATAACTTTGTCGTATTTAGTCTTCAGCAATACGGATGGGGTGTTGGGTTTTCCACTTTTGGGGGTTCCTGGGTAGGCCAGTCTACAGCACTCTTACATTCTGCCCATACATTTTTCGGGACAGCTACTTCGAACAATATGCCCAAGTGTTCTCACAACACCTTGGAGATAGTCGCAATCCTTTTCTATCTGAGTGAATCACTTATCAGGGTTTTCCTTTAACATATGGATGAGTTTGTAAAAGGGAACAGGTCAGCTCAAGACCATGGGAAGTGTACATAAGCTCCTCCCTGAATCTCTTTTAAAGGGTAATTCTTTAATGCCACTTCTGTGTCTCCTCCCTTTTCTTCTCCTGTTGTTTACCTTCTCATTCTCACCTTGGACTTCTCCTTCTTTGACCATTGTTCCCTGAACTTCTCCAGATCACTCTGATGCATTCAATCAGTTCCTTCACATGTATACTCAAGCCTTTTGACTTCGGAACCCTTAAATGTGTGTCTCTGGATGTCATTCCTTCGTAATTTCTTTCTCTGGGTCAGACCAGATCCAGACCCATTTGCTAGTGATCTTTACACATGCCTCTTGTGCCACTCTTGCAGATACCTTGCTCAGATAGACCAATTCACTCTCCTGTCCTAGAAGGTCTAATCCCAGGTTTCCCTTGACTATCTCATTGAGTTCAGTTTTCAGTTGGACAATATTTATTCTCTGCAAGGCTGAGCCACTGGGTACTGAAGTTAGTCTGGGAACTGTGGCATATGGTTCCTCCTGTTCGATCCACTTGACTGCTCAGGAAGTCTGAGGTTGAGGGGCATTCGTGGTTTGAGGGACTGGAAGGGGACTTATGCTGATTGGGGTTTGGTTTGTGGTTGAATGGGAGCTCGGGACCAATGGTGTCTGAGTGCTTCCTGTCTCTGTGTAGCTCAGGGGCCCATTTGTCTTAGTGAAGGTCAATGCGGTAGGTTCATATTCTTCAGAGTTTTGAGGTGCATTTCCTGCTACTGGGGCTGCATTGTACTGGAATGGTCTGGATTTCAGGAGTTCATCTATAAAGGTGTCCTCCTCATCACTCTCTGGGTCTGACTCCTCGTTGGGCTTCTTTGGCAAGGTAGCATTATCCTTCCCCAGAGTCTCACAGTCTCTCGCTGAGTAGTACCTACTGTCTCAATTGCACCCTCTTGATACCTTCTCTGCCTTTCATCATCCTGATTGTGCAGCCATGAAAAAAACTTCTTACGGGTCTTTAGTGTGAACCTCTCTCTATGTTTCTTGCCATTTGTCACACAGTGGGAACTGTAATTCTCCATCTTTCTTCGTATATTGGTGCCATTGTTTGAGCCATACACATGTGTGCAACCCTTTCTTTCTTGCCATCCCCCTTGTGGGTGTGCCTTCGGGCAGAAATTTCACTCCCTTTTCTAACACTTTTTGTTTTTTTGTGGACTGAATCCCTATGATTTTTCCATTTCAATGTCAGTTATGACCTTTCTTCACCTTTCACTCAGATCTCTCTGACTTATGGAGTTCTCTGTTTGTTCGCCAATCACAGAGCGACCAAGTCAAAGGTCAGCGAATCACTGAGCAGCTCTGTGTATTTTCCTGCCTATTCCTGTGCAGCAGCCTATGATTAAACAGCCTGTGTGCTGTTGAACTCTACTGAAACCTGTTTTCTCGCGCTCTCTCACAAGTTTAATAGTACCTGCTTTTTCTATGAGAAAGTAAGTCTCTACAAGAACTACCTTCCTCTAAATAAAACTCATGCATTAGCACACTTTCGACCTGCAGACGTTTGCCCTGACTAATGTGCACACTCACTTGCACCTTAGGATGAACCTCAATCAGCCTTTATTTGTACGACCACACATAGCAAAGTTATGCCCCTATCTAGTCGTAACTGATAGTGCATCACAGTACACCTCACCTTAGCAGACAATATAGTAACCTGTTAGTTATATGAACTACACCAAAGGTACCCTTTACCAGAGGTAAAGTATAAATTGCTTCATAATCTTCCAAAATCCACAAAACACATTAGGAAAACAATAACCACAGTCCCTATGAGTCCAAGAATCAAAGCCACATAATAATTAAATTCAAAGTCCATCTACTCAACGCTACTTTTCACACTACAAGTCCCAGAATGCACCGTCTTTCATTTCACACGCATTCATGTGCACAGTTTTCTCTATTGATACTCATGTCGTCGTTTACAGGTTTGCCGCGTCAGCAACATGGTTTCCTTGCGGTCGTCTCTGGTCATCATCGGGGTGTGGACTGGGTCAATTTTGAATCTTGGGGCACAACAACCTATGCCATGAAGGTACTGGTCTTGATTCTGAGGCCACTATGTGTATATGAGTCTGATCAGTACTTCACTGATCCAGCCGGAACCATCAGCTCCGCTACCAGAGCAGTCAGCACGCAAACCACAACAATAAACCTCCCCACACGCACTCACACCAGATCTGGAGCAGTGAAGTCCCTATCAGGCTTTTGTGCTCCCCGCTAGACCTGCCTCATATTAAGTTAAGAAATGTACAGAAGGCAAGAATAAAACATTTCTAGTAAAGAACAACAGACAAGGATATCCGTTTTAATATTTACTCATTAAATGAAAGAACTTAAATCCACAATACTGAAATCAATAGGCATACCTGTCAATAATGAATACAACAAAGAATCCTGTAAAGTTCTAGTATAAATCCTGCATAGATGCGCCTTCCGAGAGTGGGGAAAAGGTCTTCCTTCTGCATCGAGAAATCACACCTCTTTTAGAGGGCTTCAGACAAGAGCTTCACTTCATACCTTTACTACATAAGTACATGGTTCTCAAGCTATTAGCCAATTTGGAAACAAGCAAAGAGCAACAGTTGCAATGAAATGTATTCAAAGATTTTCTCACTAATTCTAGTACAAGGAGCGCTAATGTCCATGATATTCACAGTAGGTGAAATGTGCAGCCGCGGCCCCTACAGGTGGGCGGGGGGGGGGGGGTTATGACGGACGATGACGAGGGAAAAATGATTATTTATTTAATTTCCCCTCATCATCGTCCATCAAAATCCCTACCACCCGGTCTCACCGCTCTTACCTGCATGGGCCACGGCTGGAAATGTTACATAGTATCTTATGCGGATTGGGACAGTCACTCTGTCCTTGGGAAAGTACACCGTGCTCAGCTAGCTATGAGAAATTATTTCCTCAGCTAATGAAGTCTACATGTCTTTATTATAACACAGACTAAACAGCAGTCCAAGTCACATATGAGACAGCAACCTCACAAAAAGATGGGTGACGAGAACTACATTGTCCTATGTTAGAGAAATCATTAATTCTTATGCCCCAAGCATTGACATTTTGAATTTTAAGCAACACACATTAACAAAGGCAGACGAGAAAGATGGAAAAGCAGTGACAAAGGGAAGAAGCAGGTATGGAAAAGAACCTGCAAGAGTGAAATAAAGTGGAAGGGAGTGTCTGGTGGTAGAGGAAAGAAGCATAAGATGGAATTAACACTAAGCAGATGTGGTATTCAGCAACCCCAGCAGTCTGCAGCACAACTTGCAGGCATATGAGCAAAACTTTGGACACTGGCATTTATTATTTTACAAATTAAGGGCTGAGTTTGGGACACAGATTCCCCTTTTGTGTAAACTTTCTTAAAGTTCTGTAAAACCTGTTACACTTAATTTGCTCTTCGTCATTTTTTTCTAGTGTAGAGAGTGTAAAATCATGTAATCTCTGCCCAATGGTCAGAAGGCCATTGTAAGTATACAAAAGTGCTCTATACTGGCTTGGGTTGTGATGTGGCTTTGGGCCTGAACTTCTGTCTTCAGATGGGAACCAGGTTCAAATTCCTTCTTAGATCAACCTCTGGGCAAATCGTTTAATCGTCCCACACCAATAATAGAATATAGCCTTAGAGCCCGATGTAGTGGGCTCTACCAGCCATTAAAGGCCCGCTCCAGCGTTAAAGGCCCGAGCCGAAGGTGAGGGCCTTCAACAAGGGAACAGGCCTTTAAATGCCAGTAGAGCCCACTATGGAGGGCTCTAAGTCTATTTGAACATTTTGCCTCTAAGGGGAAGAATGTTCTAATTTGTGAAACAAAGGTCTCACGAAGACCAAGGGGGTTGAAATCCCCTCTGGCTCTGTGAGGCCTTTGTTCACAGCAACAGCTGTGAACAAACATTGGAATGTTAATGCTCCAGGCTTCTACCAGGCATTAGAAGCCCAGAGCACTGCATTATCTTCAATGGAGCGCTCAAAATTCCAGTGTTCTAATGGGTAAGATATTCTGGTGCTCTTTTGCCTTCTGTTCTGGTTCCAACTATGTAAATCAACAAAGAAGTATATGTTCCATCAGGGACTTGTTCAGTATAATAAGTGCTCCAATGGTCATATACAATCGTTGCAACTAACCCTGGGCGTAGTACTATGCTACGCTCGCCGAGCGTGCGCAGTTTGCACTACTACACGCTACGCGAATTGCACATAGCACAGTGCAAAAATGCGTAGCTCACGGTCCTCACCGTCAAGTTGGCAAACGCGAGCGAGCAAAATCAACATCCCGGCAAGACTTTTTCCTCGTTCGCGTTCAGCATCATCAAGTTGCAGATCGCGAGCGTGGAAAATAAACCTCCCGGCGAGATTCTCAACGTGGGGAGGTCAGGTTTCTCATTGCGAGTGGTCTCGTTTGCTCGCGACCGCACGCGATGAGAAACTACCAGTTCACGTTGAGAAAGCTTCCCCTCGAGTACAAATCTACTCGAGCGGCAGAAAAGGACGCTTGCACTGTGCGAAACGCCATTTGCAAGATTGCACAGTGCGTACAAGCATCCGGCACTGTGCAATCAGTGTGAACAGCATTTCCCTACCTCACTACGCACTTCGCATAGCTACGCATAGCACTACTACGCAAACTACGCCCAGGTTTAGTTGCAACCAACAGCACATTTTCTAAATGCTTCCTGGTGTGATGAAATGACACTGAATGTATTCCTCGGTTTTCTGCTGTTCCACACCAGCTCTAAAACTTTTCAAACATTAAAACCAAAGGTGTACCACATACCAAGTATTTCTGGTGATCTCGAAAGTATGGAAATTAGTCAAAACTAATTTCATGAATCCAATAATATTCTTCTTTTATTGATGCTTCTTGTAAATACTGTTAAAGCCAGCCAATGTGTTTCGCCGAACAGAAAATGGACTTCTTCAGGGGAAAATTACAGTGAAGTGAATCTATATCATCTGGTCCCTTTGTCAAGATTAATGTAACAACTACTTAAGAGGAAACAATAGTTTCCAGAATAATCCGTCCAAAAAAAAGCAGTCGGAAGTCAAAACAATGATTGATATTCCACCCCAATGTGGGTTGGGTAAGTATAGGTGCATGTATTCCAGATCTGCATTATAAGGAGGGCGTATCCACCATATGTAAAGAACTTCAATTAGTGTCAATGTAATCGAAGAGGAATGTTCCTCCCAATCTCCGGCACGCTATTGATGAGGGCAAATCAGTAAGATTTAGACCCTGAATGATCACCTACCTCTGAAGCACACTGCCAGATCCTGAGGCTATGCTCTCACTATCATGGTCTCTTGCAGTCTAGGTTCTAGTATCTCAATATTTCATCAGTTTGTGCCTCATGAGCACTTCAGTTGTTCTTCTGGGAATATGATGTACTGCACTTTCAGAGATCCTCTACCCCTCCTCTCCCTTTCGTCACCTTTCTTTTCATTTCATTTCTCTCACCACCCCCGTACAACCTATATCAGAGCTCATGTTTCCCAAGTCCATACATTGAGCTAATCATAAAATCGGTACTACAAGTTTCAGAACGCAAATAAAAAAAACACTAGAGTTTTTGATTTTCATTCTGGGACTTATAGTCCCGATTTTATGATTAGCTTAAGGGGGCCATGTCATGATGAGCTGAGCGCCTGTTTTTTTCTGCGTTCAAGTTGTCTAAAGTTCTAACATATAACGCAGAATTTCTTCGAGTTAATATATGAAGTTTAAGGAGATCAAGTTGGAAGCAGCTGGTATTGCATCTCTCTGTTTTCCACTTGTTCTGTGTACATTTCATACATTAAGCCAGAGAAATCCCAAATTATATGCAGCCCTGTCACGTTTCCCAGGTCTATGTGTGATGGGGTGCTGCAGTCCAGTTGCTTTTTAGGTCTCGGCTAGCGAAGGCTGCGCTTGCGCAGTCTCGCTCGCGAGATATAATGACTTGGAGAAGAGGGGCTTGAACCCGCCCCTCTTCTCCCCTCTTCTTCATTGGCTGGCCTCTTGAATGCTGGCCAGCCATTGGAGAAGAGGTCCGTCACTCCGAACAGGCCCCGTCCTTTTCGGATTCGGGGGCGTGTTTTTTGCAACTTTTCTAATTATCTCCTCCAGCCAATGGCAAGAGGAGAGAAAAGCAAAACACGCCCCCGAATCCGGAAACGCCGCTGCCTTTCTCCGAGGCATTTCTGCTTCGCCTGGGAAAAAGGCGGTGGTGTGCTTGTTCCTTTCGCCATGGCTTTATGCCTGGGTGTCTGCGAAAGGTACCAGATTCCGCAGTAGGAAGCGAACCATCGTCGTGGCCCCCGTACAGCAGCGGTTTGGGACATGCTAGTTCCACCTGATGGAATTCAACTGTGTGAACATTTGTCGGTTTAAGATCACCGAGACCCTGAAACCAACAGTGTGTCAGCTGAGCCTGCGATTGACTGTCACGCTGCCGGAAGACAGGCAGAGTCTGACGAATGTAGCAAACTGCCACACTGCCGGAAAACGGGAGATAAAGACTGTCTTACTATCTGTGCGGCTTACAAATGTTTACAACAACTTGAATAGGACATTTTCTTGGAATATCGAAATTGCCGTCTATGCTTATAGTGACGTCAAGGATTGCGGGTCACATGATCGGACTATGAGCATTAAGTTGCTTTTACTGCTAGTTTGAACTGTTGGACACATAAAATAATTTCCCTTCGTTTTCTTTTTTTATTTTTTTATTTTTTATGCCGTCAGGTACAAACAAACATACAGATAAAGAAGTAGATACATTAGGATTCAATCTTATAGCAGTCAAAAATTAATAAAATCAAACATATATAGGAAGCAAAAAAAAAAAAAAAAAAAAATGAAGCATAGATGAGCCATAAATCAATTTAACCATTTCACTTTCAAATCTTCTGTTATCCCCTTTACCCTATTCCTGTCCTCTCCTCCAACTCATCATGACTTCTTTCTAACCAATTAATAACTGGGGCCCAGATCTTATCCCCTTTTTTCCTAGCTCGAAGGCCCTTGTTTTTATATAAAGCCATTTCCATATTGTATATATTCAGTAAGCGATACAGCCAATGTGCATATACCGGTGGCTCCATATCTTTCCACGCCGTGGCTATTAGTAGCCTAGCGACTGCTATTGAAACAAAGACAAAATCCCGATGTATCGATGTTAGACTAATTCGAGTATAATATCCCAAAAGCATCAATGGCGCACTTATTTCGATTGTATAGTTGATTGATTCATACCAGAAAGTTTCTATACCCTTTTTCAACGGCATCAAAGTTTTACATGCATAAAACATATGAGTAATGTCCGCTGGACTATGTTGACATCTAGGGCATTGATCATTGTCTCGTTTACCCCATCCGTAAAGTTTTGCTGGTGTATAATATAAATTAAAGAGGGTTTTATAATGTTGGGCCTGAAGGTTAGCAGCCATAAAAATATTCTCACTCAGCTTTAGTGACATGTCTAAATCTATATCATCATCCCCTAATTTGGATGCCCACTTTATCTCTGTTTTTTCCAAATCATCGGGTATTGTTTCCATTAGTATTTTATAGAGCACTCCAATCCTCTCTTTTTCCCGATATATCATTTCCATTAGCGGTATTACTCAGAGACTCTCCTGTTTCCTGACTTGATTCTTAATACATCCCCTTATTTGGATATATTTAAAATATGATCTGTTATTGATCTTATACTTCTGCGCCAGTTCCTGAAACGGTAATATGTCTAAATTATCGTTAAGTAGGTCCCCAATTCTCTGCATACCTACCTGTGCCCACTCTCTTGCCATATTATCCATGAGCTCAGTTGGAAATATCGTAGTTCCCCACAATGGAGTATATCTATTACATTTTGAAATATTCATAATCTTGCTTATTTGGTTCCATATCGTTCTGGCAGCTTTCAAGCATTTGGAATGCTTTTTTTTATAATATTTGGGTTCTAATCGTCTGAGGAGGAGCACTACTGCTTCTTTCCCCACTATAAGTTGATATATGGATGGTAGATCGTCCTCACCCACATCGCTATCTGTACCCAACAAAACACCAATTTCTTGCAAAAAGGTCGACAGATAGTAATAGTATAAATTTGGGGCAGCCCACCCCCCTCTCTCTCGTGGGAGAGTCATTGTCCGCATCGCCCGTCTTGGTTTTTGATAACTCCAAATAAAATTGGAAAACATTGAATTCATTCTCTGGAATGTGCTAAATGATAGTTCTAATGGAATTGCTCGAAATAAATACAACATTCTAGGAAAGATCTTCATTTTTAACACATTTACTCTACCCACTATCGTTAAATGTAATTTATCCAATCTACGAAGCTCAGAGGATATATCCTCTAATATTGGGTCAATATTGTTTGCCCATAATGTATCCAGATCAGACCCAATCTTCACCCCAAGGTAGGTTGCAGTTTCTATCTGGCGGTGGTCTTGTAAGCTTATTGCTCTAGTGGAGATTATCTGCGTCTTCCCTTTATTGAGACAGTAACCAGATCTATTTCCAAATTCCTCCGCCAGTCTTTCAACTTCTGCTATTGCTGTTATTGGATTTGGTGTAACTACAGCAATATCGTCGGCATATGCAAGTATTTTTGTCTCATATCCGTTGGTTTTATAAGGTTCAATCACAGAATTCTCTATTATCTGATTGATAAATGGATCCAGATATATAGCAAATAGGATTGGGGAGCATGGACAGCCTTGCCGGGTACCCCTTGCCACCTCTATCGGACCTGATGCCATTCCCATCATTTGTAATCTAGCATAAGGTTGACGATACATTGCCTGAATGGCTGTTATCATTTTAGGGCCGATCCCTCGCTCCGCTAATGCCTCCCAGAGATATTGCCACATCACTCTGTCAAATGCCTTCTCGGCATCCAAGAGAATCACTGCCAGTTCACCCCCCCTCCCGCGGCTATATCTAGCAAGGATATTATTCGTCTAATATGATCCGTTGTTCCCCTTTCTGGCACAAAGCCGTGTTGCCAGGGTGAGACCAAACTGGCAATAATTCTCTGGAGCCGAGTTGCTAGAATCTTAGAGTATATTTTGGCATCTGAATTTATCAATGAGATGGGCCGATAAGAACCTGGTGCTGCAGGTGGTTTTCCCTTCTTATGAAATATAATTATATCTGTTTCCTTCCATGTATTGGGGGGAATCCCACGATATTGAACATCTAAAAACAGATCATGAAGAAAAACTGCCAGTTCACCATGAAGCAATTTATATAACTCTATCGAAATTTTGTCTGGGCCAGCGGCCTTCCCTGAAGAGAGTGAATTTATGGCTAGAAGCGTCTCTTCCAACGTAATCTCTTCTTCTAATTCCAAACGTATAGCTGGGTCTAATTTTTTAAGCTGTAGATATTCCCCTTCCGTTATTAAGTTGTTATCACAAGGATCTTGTTGATATAATTTAGTATAATATTGTTTAAAGACCTCCATTATCTTAACAGGGGCAGTTTCAACTTGTCCTTCCAAATTTTTGATTTCTTTTATATTATTTCTGGTGGCCTTTTGTCTAGTTCGTAGAGCCAGAAGTCTACCTGCCTTTTCCCCATATTCGTACATCTGGCTACGGTATGTTTGGTATGTCTGAGCTGTCTGCTTGTGAAACACGTTATTAATCTCTGACTTGCCTATCATTATCTGGTTTTTAATGGTCATTAATCTATCCGTCTCCCCCAACCCCTGAGATTGCAATTTAGTATATTCCGTTTCTAACTCTGCTAAATTAGTCATTAAAGAGGTGATCTGGTTTTTCCATAGTTTCCGCTGTTGCCCCACATAGCTTATTATTTCGCCCCTCAAGCACCCTTTATATATATCCCATACAATTGTTCGCGAAGCACTATATCGGTTTAATTCAAAGAATCCTCTAGTCCATTTTTTAATATACTTTATAAACTTATCATCTGACAGTAATTTCCTATCAAACGACCAGGAACGGGATTCTCTTTCCAAAGTCTGACCTCTAATTTTTAGCATAAGTGGATTGTGATCCGAGAAGATACAAGGCAATTTATTGATCTCAGCTTCCCCCAGTAAATTGGCAGACACCAAAAAATAATCTAAACGAAAGTGTTTTTGATGCGGATAGGAAAAATAAGTATATCCTGGATCTATATCTTTTTTATATTCCCATACATCTATCAAACCATGACTGAGCTTAAAGTTGTTTATTGCCTGATGTACCCGTGGTTTACGTCCTTTATACTTTTCCCCCACTGCCTTTGAGCTATCGATATGTATATTAAAATCACCAAATACTATTAGTGGGGTTGACCAAGTAGCAAGCTCTAATTCTAACTCCTCCCAGAGTTCTGGATCGTCTTGATTTGACGCATAGATAGACACAATTGTTACACCAGTGCCTAGTGTTATGATAGCCCATCTACCCCATTTGTCTGCCAAAGTCCGTTTAATAATACCTACTCGACGCTTAACAAAAATAGCTACACCTCTTATCTTTGAAGTTTGTGAGGAGCATATTGCCAGATCATATCCTATTATCTGTAAACTATCTCGGTTGTTCCACGGAATATGGGTCTCCTGTAGACAGATCATTTCCGGTGTGATAAATCGAAAAAACTCAAACACTTTTAATCTCTTGGCTCTATCATTCAGGCCCGCAATATTAACTGAACAAATATGTATTTTATCCATACTTTACTATAAGATTACTCCATCTTAACATTTTACCATTCCAACTTTTATTTATCCCTTCATTTTCTACATTTCTAATTCTGTTCAGCTTTGCGTACCTGATCTGGCGTTTCTTCCCCCCTAGACCTCCCCCAACCCCCCTCCCCACCCTTGCATCCCTCCCAATCATCCCAATCCTCCCTACCTCAACCCTACCCATGAAAGCCACTAGACCTTGGCCTAGTAATGATGTGTCAGCTCTATATGTGATCCGAAGGGACCCCCTATTTCCTATTAGCCCAAAAAAAAAAAAAAGAAAAAAAAAGACTCATTTCCTTCTTCTCCCCTTTTTGTCGGATTAATTATCCAAATTCACTTATTCATTTCTTTTTTTTGTTTTACACCTTCTCATATCATATCACCCTAAGTGAACTCTCAAGTTTTCCTGACTTTTTCCTAGCTTATCCATATATATCTAGTCTACTCTTTCTATGATTTTTTTTTGCTTATCTCGTCCAAAAATTCCTTAGCTTTAATTTCAGAGGTGAAAAAGCGAGTTCTATCTCTACTTAATATTTTAAGTTTTGCAGGATTCAGGAGAAATGCCTGAGCTCCCATTTCTTGGAATGGTGTAATCATCTGTCGTAACCGCCAGCGTCTCTCCACTGTCACATGGCAAAAATCTGGCCTTGTAAAAAATTCCACATCCCCCATATGTCTCTTACAATCAGGCCTTGCTTTTTCGAAAACTATCTGACGTAAAAGATAGTTTCCAAAAAAAACTAGCACCGCGCGGGGTCTTGTATTAGAACTTGTCTGTGGTTTCTGATGTTTCTGACTCATCGGGACCCTATGTGCGCGTTGCACTTCCTGATCCCAATTCCATCCTTCGACCTCCGGGAATGCCTTAGCCAACAGTTCAACCATATAGGTTCTCATATCCACCGCCCCTTTGTCTTCTGGGATACCCATGAACCGCAGATTATTCCTACGCTGGCGGTTTTCCTGATCTTCGAGCTTCCATTGAATATCTACAAGTCTGGCTTCCTGAGCTGTAGTCTGCTGCTGTGTATTCATCAGCTCCGTCTCCATATTATTCGTTCTAGCCTCGAGATCTGTTAGTCGGTCCGAGATCTCTGTACACACTTTGGCAATTTTGCGGACCGATCCTTGGATTTTCCGTATGGCTGCCTGGGATCGCCTATTGTCTTGTTTGGATTCCTCCCTATGTGCCATAACCGACTGCAATATTGCGTCCATGGTTGATAGAGGTACTGATTCCGTATTGGCGGTTGTCTCAGAATTACCCCCCACCAACTGACTAGTGGATGTATAATCCCAGTTTAAATCTTGTGTTCCCCTTTTTTTTTTAATTACAGCTACCAGAGATTTAGCTGGCCTACGTATCGTTGTTGCGGAGTCTCTTCCGCTAGTTTCTCTACCACTTGTACTATGTGGGCTTTCACTATCGTCTTCGACCTCACTGCTACTACCACTTATAGATTGGGCCGACTCCACCAGTGACTCTGTGTCCTCGGAGAGGGAATAGTAGTAATCTGTCATCTCGATGTCCGTCTCCTTCCCCTGTTGTATTCTCCGTAATAGCTGCTGTGGTCGTAATTGAGCTGGATTATCTGGTGCTATTATGGTTGTATCCTTTAGCTTATGGGGGGTGTGGGGGCTTGGGTTGATTTCACCTTTATCTAAATATGTCAAGTTTCCCTTTTTAAATTGATCACGATCACGATCATGGCCCTTAGCTTGCTTGCCTTTTACCCCCCGCTGCTGCTGTTGTATTAGCTGGCTTCCTTCTACTGTATCGATTTCCTCGTCAGATAAGGCAGCATTAATTTTGCCCACTGCTACCTCCTCCTGATGATTATCCAGAACCCCACCCTCCATCACATCGCTCCCCACATTAGTGTCATTCTCTCCTTGAGGGGCTAGAGGTATAGTAGGCACATCCATATTGCCCCCCCAGTAATCACCAAATCCTCTATATCCATTGTCCGCTCTTGTCTAGCATTTTGACTAGCAATGTCCTTTTCCACCATTCCCTGTCCTTCCTTCCTATCACCGCTGGTCTGCCCCTTCTCACCATGTTTGATCTCCTTTGTTTGCCTCTCCCGGCACTTCGTCAGCAGTTCCATTACAGTGGGGCCGGTTGGTGGCTGCTGGGGCGTTCTCCTTCCCGAGCAATCCTTCTGGGTTGAATTCTGTCTGAGCCGTCCCGGGGGACATGCCTCATCTCCTCCTGCAGCCGCGTCAACCTCCGGCCTCCGGGCAGATTTCACTGCTAAACTACTGGCCTTTCCCGGGAGAGGAGGAGGAGTATCATCAGCTGGGTCCTTGGCAGCTGCTTTCATCCTTGGTTTGGGTTTCATCTCCTTGTGTTCCGTGCAGCGCTGCTCCGCCGAAAGTCCTCCCTGGTCACTGCTCCGCTCTCTGCTCGTGTCGACTCCAGAGGTCACCACACGCCAGACTTGCCAGCAGGTAAAAGCCGAGGCTATGTTGCAATAGTTAATCCGTTCACTTCTGTTGTCAAGGGCTAAATTCTTGCAAAGGCCATACATCTCCAAGGTTCTCCGAGATACATTGCGATATTCGTTTTTTTTTTCCGCAGCGAGGGGTCACTGGATCACATCATAGAGCTACGGCAGTCTAACCCTAGGCTGCCGCCATCTTCGGCTCCCTCACCGATCACCGAGACCCTGAAACCAACAGTGTGTCAGCTGAGCCTGCGATTGACTGTCACGCTGCCGGAAGACAGGCAGAGTCTGACGAATGTAGCAAACTGCCACACTGCCGGAAAACGGGAGATAAAGACTGTCGTACTATCTGTGTGGCTTACAAATGTTTACAACAACTTGAATAGGACATTTTCTTGGAATATCGAAATTGCCGTCTATGCTTATGGTGACGTCAAGGATTGCGGGTCACATGATCGGACTATGAGCATTAAGTTGCTTTTACTGCTAGTTTGAACTCTTGGACACATAAAATAATTTCCCTTCGTTTTCAATTCCTAAATCGGCATGATCCATTTACTTTGGATCAGCCGCAGTAATCGTTTATTCTGTCTTTCAGGGTTTATAACCACTCTAGTATGGCGGAGATTTGCGATATCGAATCAGCATTTGTTTTTTTTTTTGACGATCGCGTCGCGTACGTGACTCATGTGACCGCCGAACTATGTGTATTAAGTTTGAATTGTTGGGCGGCAGGAGAACGCTATCTACGATGTGGCGTCGGACTATGTGGTAACTAGTAAGTGGGGTTTTTTGTACGCATAGGGGTGAGCATTGGTTTGAGTTTGAACTATGACCAAGATGGGCGGGCTACTCGGAGGAAAGGAGTTTGATTTTATTTATATTTTTTGTACAATATGGCCCATGCTCCCATTTTATTAATATGGGGAATTTATGTGTGCCATTACGAGTAAAATTGTTTGTTACTTTTTCCATTCGACACCTTATCATGGGTGGGGGGGGCTTTTTTACCGATGGCGGTCCCTTTGGACACGCGATTGTGCTCTCTGCATACTTATTTCGGAGTTTAAATTGACCGCGTAATGGCGTTGCCTAGCTGACGCCATCGCTCACGCAGTCTGATGTCCAGTGGTCCTCGCGCATGTTGAGGGTGCCGGAAGTGATGGGGAAGGACATTGACATTCCTTGGTGTGGAGCTGGATGAGCGATGCAGAGTCAATAGCAGTCTAGCGCATAGAAGGGAGAGATTCACGTGGTACCGTGCCTACTGTGGTTGTGCGTATTAATCACAATGCCATTATGGTCACGTTAGCTGGCATGTTAGGAATAAACACAGAATTTGCCGGAGCATGATAGTCCGTAGTGAGAGTCGAGAGTAACGTCAGCCCTAGAACAGTAGCGGACTTGGAGGCCCTGAATTTATGATTCTCGCTAAGACCCGTTTTAACCTTCTACCTGCAGATTTCTGGTAACACTAGCTTGTTGCTGGATATTGTAGCTGTTTGTCCCTGTTCATGGTCTGTTCCTTTTCCGTCCTCCTCGATCTCCCCCTCATATCCGGAAAGCTGACCTGAGACCTCTCAGATGAGCTTGATGTAGCAGATTCACTGCCCCACCTTGCCCAGAGCAGACCCTGGGGTGTGCAGTTATGCTCATCACCCCATCCCTACTTCCGGCCTGACTACTGACTCTTCATTGGACCACCATGGTCCAGCTTCTGTTTACCTGCCACACCTGATGCATGCTTACTTTGTTTGAGTCCAGAATAACTTTAGGTCTGGAAGTGAACGCCACAGATCGGATCACTGCGCATGCGGGCGAGTTGGGCTCAGTGGGGCCACTCAAGCATTTCTAGAGAGATGAAAGTAGCCAGCTGGTGTTTGAAATCCCAGGCAGAGCCGGACGGTAATGGTATTCCATAGCACGGGCTCAGCTGTGAGAAATTCTTCATTGTTGCTGGAAGCCAGCTGCGCTCTTAGAATCTGAACACCAGGGCATCCCTCAGACATCTTCGTCCTTGAGCCGCTCGATGGAGTAATTGTGTCCAAGGCACAGGTCGAGTAAACCACCATCATCACACCTAGTGTGAATATCACCCACTTCACTGGCAGGTAGTTCATGATTATCAGACCATTTTCATTTAATTATTTTAGGTTTTGTGACGCATTGGGTAGTCTAATTCATTCATTCATTAAATACTCTTCTATGGCATGGCACACTATACGTTGAAAAGAGCGCCTTTAGGCTCCGTCTAAACACTGCATATGGTAAAACCTGGTTAATAAAGACTAATCAACACAATGCAAAGTAACAGTAAACGTGCTGATACTACAAAGACAAGACCGGTTGATCTCTCATTTACTTGCACATTTCAGAAAGAAGCTGTAAAAATAATCGAGTAGCTTGCATCATGTCACTCCTGCCATTAATTGATCTAGGTTTGTTTTGATTGCATCCACTGACTGGTGCAGTTAGTGAAGGCATTATATGAATAACATTATTTTTATTTGTCATTTAAATTCCTCTTGGTTGCAGTCTTGCCCTGCCGGGCCATGAATTGCATTTCCGGTGGTCATTAAATAGCACAAAAGCCAGACTGTGGGTGTGTGGGGCCGTTCACAGTGGCACGTGAAGTAACAGTAGTTGTTGTAATGCACTGATCCTGACATCCCATGCTTCTCTGAAAGATTTTGCTGTTTTTGAGAGGCCAATATATAACCCAGCTATAGTTTAACCGCATGAGCCTAATTCTAAAACATTTTTGCTCTCCTAAGGGTTACTTAGTTGAACAGGTAAAAGGGATTTATTGTAATCTTGAACTGACCAACCATGGTGCCTACTAGAAAATTTAGGAAGGCTTGGAAAGTCATAACTTTGTGGGCATTAAGAAATATTTCCAGTGGCATTTTCTGCTGCATTTACATTCCCAAATTTACCCCAAAAATGGGTATGAGTAAGTGCATAAATGGATTGAAGAAGTTCCTAAACATGCCCATTTTTCCGGTAGTATGTGTGCCTGAGAGTTCGACCCATTAAAATATTTTACTGATGGGGGAGCAAAAGAAATTTGCGTGATTACACATTTCTGCCACACTAACTTGTATGGATAGTCCATTTAGTGGACAAATCCGCACAGCTGATTTGTGGCTCTGTCTGTGTGTGGGTAACTGTGTGTGTAGCTGGCTCTGTAGGGTGGCTCTATTTGTGTGTGGGTTGCTCTATGTGTGGGTGGCTCTGTGTGTGAGTGCAAATGCAATAGGTCTCGCATTGGAGAGTGATTAAGCTATTGACATTGTAAATAACAATGCCGTTTCTTTAAATGTTTTAAAAACAAAAACATAAACAAGAATAATGTCATGAGCAATGCCAACAGCTCTAACTTTAACAATGCCGAGACCATTGCATTGTAAATGCTTGTTTCTTTGAATTCTGGGTCTCGTAGTCTTGTTTATTTCAGTAAAAAAAAAAGAGGACTACAAGCTCCAGAATTAAAGGAAAAACCTAGGACTGGAGTGAGGCACCACGTATGGACTTGGGAATCTTTGTTTGCAGCTATGCATACGTCTGAACCTTTGACACCTTGCACTCAAAAAAAACAAGCGCTCCGACCATCATGAAACATCTCCCTGGAAACGTCACAGAAAGTAAAGAAGGAATCTGTACTGTACGAGGTACACATGCTTTAATATGGGGAACTCGGTAGCTACTCTGATTTGATATTTATAAGTAAACTGCAATGAGCAAAGCAAATGTAAATTGCCATGTATTCTGTAAAATCGCAAAAATACTCATTCTCTGATAATCACTCTGATATGCTTCTGGCTATTGAAAAATATAAAAAATCCAGGCTTAAGGAGTGCACTGTTCAAGGCATAGGAACCTTTCAGACACTCTGTTTTGGAGAATTATCCTGCTATTTTCACTGTCCCTATCCTTTTTAAAGAAACCAGGGCCTGCCGGTAAATTTCACCATATCCCTCCTGAGCAGTTAAACTCTGACCTTCAAAGTGCGGTCACAAAAAAAAGAAAAATCCTTGCATAGAAACACGTACGAGAGATGCTGGTGACGGAGGTACAAACAGGCCTTTGTGAGCGTCCTTCTCACAGACCAATTGAACTTTGCCCGGGAGTTTGGCGTTTTTCACACATGCAGCACATTTAAGGGCCTGTTGCCATTTACCGAGCCTCACGCTGGGTTCAATTAAACCCACTGCTTCCAATAAGCTTGATTACGCGAGGCAGAAGTGAATGCTTGCTGCAGCTTGCCTGAGATTTAGGGAGAGGATAATTTGTCAGGAATTAATAAAAGAAGACAAACAGGATGCACTGCAGTGGACTGGGCTTGATTAGATCCACATGTTCTCCCAGGGAGCGTCTCTAAAGTGCAAAGGCGTGCGCTGTATGCATCTGGCCGGTTCGTTCATCTTAATCCCCAAGTAAAAGAGGTGGGCTTCCAAAGAAAAGGACAGGACGCAGACACGGCTCTCCACTGTCAGACAGGTTGGCAGTGTGCTGTTATGTTTTTTAAGGAGGACGAAACGGAGGAATTTGCAAATGCGTTCTTTGGGTGGGTGTGGGTTTGTGTTACCAGCGTGAGATCACAGTGGTGTACCATTAACTGGGGTTTGATGGCATTGTTACAACAGGATTTGTACATTCCTATCTTTGCACAGTTTTTTAATGTTTCTTCAAGTTTAACCATCTGGGGTTCCTCATCCTGTGATGGCTTCATATCACCACGGCACATCTTTTCACCTTGTGCACACCACTCCTTCCAGTCTAGCTAAAACTAGACTACAACTCCCATAATTCACCTATTTATACATTTTTTACATATATTCCTGAGCTTTATTGTTATTTCTATAATTAGTTTATTTTTTTTTTCTACGCAGTTTGTGCTTTTAATTATCATGCGCCTGCACATATTTTTGTGTGTTATCTGATTTCCAATATTTTCTCCTTCCCTACCTCGTTGGCTTCACTTTTTTCCTTGTGTACCTTAGTCCTCTGTATATTAAAGAGACATCCATTGATTTTAGATAAAGAGGAGGTTTGGGTGGAAGCCAGAGTGCAAAGGCAGTTCCCCATGGTAGGCCCTCATTAAGAGTGCCCTGGTAATTGGTGTCAAATTTATCACACCTGATAAAATCTTACTCTCCCAGTCGGATTTTATCAGGTGTGATAAATACCAGCCAATAATGAGGTTTTGGGGAGCAACACACAGATTTTGGTGCTCACTGCACTGAAATCCGTAAGGTCTGTTAAATAGGTGGCATTTTTCCCTATTAAATTTCAGAAGGTGTGAACTGCTGTATTTAGCACAGAAAACATAGGGGCATATTTACAAGCCCCTATCGCCAGCAGAGCGTCACATGTTTTGATGCTCCACTGGCGTAGAGCCATTTTCAATATTAACAAGGTGGCGCTATGCCTCTATGCATTGCTTAACGCCACCTTGTAAATATGCCACTTTCTGGCACAGTCCTCAGCAGAACCAGAGTGTACAATGGGTGTTGCTGTGGACGTTACACAACAACAGCCGTTGCTTCTTCAGGCTGACCCAGATTTAGAAGGAGGTGTAGATCTGTGGCAGTGTCAAAAACAAATGCCATGCAAGAGCAGCTGTTAGAATGGCGCATGAGGAGAAATGCTTTTATTTCTTCCAGTTTCTGCTTTTTCTTTGTGTCGTAGAAAAAGCAAAAAGCCATTACTGCACATATTGCAATCATCTGGATCGCTCTAATGAGGGCCCCAGTGCCTCAAATTTCACCTCCTGGGTGTTTCATGACGTCCACTGGTATGTTCTACCCAGGTTGAGGATGCCTATGTTTTTTCAGCTTTTTGTCTTTTTCATCCCCCTTGAACCTGTTCCAGGTCCATCTTGCTGTCACTCTCTCTCAGAGCTCTACCTGCATCAAGGGAGTAGCCAGAAAAATAAAATACCCACACTTAAAACATACCTTGAGTTGCACCAAGGAAGGAAAGAAAGCAACCAAACCCTCCGTAGAAGAGTTCCTTTCACCCTTTTATACTCTATCCATCTCTCCATCAATACTTTTGCACTGCCAGGTATTCACCCATCCATCTATCCATCCATCTGCCCCTCCCTTCAATTTTCTATCTATCTGCCCAAACATACTTTTTTCGATCCATTCATCCTTTCATACATACATCATCCTTTCACCCATCAGTATGTTCATGTACAAATCTATTCGTTCTTTTATCCACCCAACCTTTCACTCTCCTACATCTGTCCATTCTTCAGACATTCCATCCATTCACTCTTTCATCTCTTGATCCTTTTGCGCTTGCCTTTTTCCTTAAATCTACTGTTTATCTATTCTCTTGCCTTTTCCTTCCTTTCTTTCAGCACTTTTTCTTTTTCAATTTCCTTCCTATTTCTGTTCTTCCTTTCCCCTTTCTGTCTACCCATCTTTTTCTCTCATCCTTGCTTTTTCCTTCCTACCTTTCTCTCTCATGCTCTCTTTTTATTTGTCCCTATCGCTGTGTTTTTCCAATACTTTTATTACTTTCCTTTTTTAGGTGGAGCTTTCAAGACCTGTTGTATTTAGTTTAGTGGCTTAAAGTCAGCACACTGCTTTTGATTTGTTTGTTTCGGTGTCTGTAAAAATTCCTAGCTTGCTAGTGGCCAGTCCTTCCTCTTTGTCCCTCCTTTTCGTCTTTCTTTCCTCCCACAGAGCAAGGACCAAGTGCTGTAACTTTAAGCTCGGGTTGTTTATCTGTTCATTTGGGGGACAATTTTTCTCTTGGTTTCCTGCTTCTGTTACTGTTTGCCTACGTTCAGCTTGACAACCGTAGTTTCTTCCCACCTCCTTCTCCCATGTCGATGCATGTTTCTCCCACTCGTTTCTCTGAGCCTTCATGCACACACCGTATCACTAATTTTGAGCATTTAAGAATGTCTTTTATCTTAATTACTTTTTAAAGGTGCCAGACTTACTAAATACTTTGCATCCCAGGGCACCTATTACAGCTACTGCCATTCCAACCAATCACAGTGGGGCACCCAGGCTGGCTGCTGCTCAAGGCCAATGGGAGAAGGATTAACTTGGGCCATTCAGAGCCTGCACTCATCCCTCACCCCACTCCGGGGGTGCTATTGACTACTTGTTATTATCCTTTCACAAGCAGCCGGCATCAATTAAAGTGCAACTGCAAAATCTCATGCGCGGCCTCGTTAGAGTGGGAAGAGTGTAGGGGTACAGCTAAAGTGCGTCCTCTCCTTGGTGGATCCCGGCTCCTGTACCTTTACCACAGGAGGTCTTCTTGCCCCCTTGTGGAAAATCCGCTTAGTTCTGTTAAAACTGACCTTTTGCTCAGCCCTCCTTGTACATCTATTGTGGGTTTCTATGGTGTACTTGCATTGTGGGCTACAATCTCAGGAGTTCAAATGTGGAGTAAATGGGGTTCTAGACAAGGACTGGGTGACTGCAGCACAAACTGGCGGCTCCACTTCTTGTTGCCTTGTGTGCATCCCAACTTCTGGAAGCTTTTCCCCTCCAAGTCCTAAAGCCTGTGGGGGAGTGCTCAGGAATTCGATAGACCGGAGTCCTGCTAGAGAACAAATGAATGCCTCAAAAGATATTTCTGCCTGGCCAGTGCTGCTTGCAGACCCCATTCCACACTTAGGCCCCCATGACTTTGGGCTGAAATGTAATTCGGGCCTGATAAAAGCCTACTCCTATGGGTCAGAATGTATCATTTCTAATACTTAGCTGCCCAATTTTGAGTGTGTCCCCAATAATGGGGACTAAAATGCAGCGTTTGGTGCTTAATGCACCAAAATCCATATCTCCGTAATTATTGGGCATTTTCCCCCCGATAAATTGTGGCTAATGTGGTCTCACGGAAATTGTCATGGTAAAGATGCGACTTCTAAATGGCGATCTGTGCTGTAAGAGGAATTATTGCACACATTGCAATCAACGAGGCCTCTCGTGGTGAGGGCCTTGGCGAACAATCCCCCGGCACACCCAGTGTTTTATGACTGGAGCCTCAAAAGCCTGCAGACAGCTGGCTATTACTGAACCTGACAACACCTGTTTGGCTGTGGATTTGAGAAAAGGCCATGACCATTGAAGGATTATGCCCATTGATTAGCCTGCACAGACTCATTACCAACCAGCACTGTGGGAACCTGTACTGCCCTTCCTCAAGCCCCAGAGAGACACAAGGGTTCACCTTTTCACTCAGGTCCTTGGCACTTTTGCCATTGACTGAGTTGAGTCGCCTCACCTGTGGAACTATTTGAACCATCCATCTACAAAATAGATCCCTCTCATCTTGCACCAGCTTTGACTTTTATTAACTGTGGTGTCCGGTGTTATATTGTGCTAAGGACAAACCTGCAGATCACGTCCAATGAGTAAAGTCTCACGTCATGTGGAAGGCATGAAACTAAGAGAGTCTTGAACGTCCTCTGCAGTAATCCTGATCCATAAAGAAGAGCAGGAACTGTCATCTATGACAGTGTGTGTGTGTATGTGTGACAGCATGTATGAGGAGTGGATGTATGGCTGTGTATGGATATGGGCAGTTTTCTATGACCAGTGGATTTGTGGTTGCTTCTGTATGTGATTGTGTGCTTGTGTGTTTTTAGCAGTTTGTGTGAGAGTAAACATGTAGCTGTGTGTGCATGGCAGCTTTCTAATGAATGGATACGTGACTGTGATTGATAGTTTCATGACAGGTGGGTGTGAGACTGCTTGTATTTGATGCTACTGTTTGTATGTGTGAAAGTGAATATGTGGCTATGTGTGTGTATGATAGCATGTGTGATGAGTGGTTGTGTGGCTGCATGTGTGTGCTTGACAGTTTTTCCATTATCAACATGATGTTAATTGTGTCTGATTTGCAGATTCTGTTGCCTGCTGATGGTGGACCTTATCAGCGGGTGGAGATTACAACTTGCCTGTGATATGTTTTATTTATGCAATGTACTTGCAGAATAATTGATCCACTTCCTTGTCTCTGTCAGAAGAATTTATTCAAAATCATAAAGCTAAAATTAGATTGTCATGCATCAAAGAATTTTAAAGCATCATTTGGGATTAGTGATCAAATTACCTATTTCAATTTCAAGCCATGTTTGTGTCACACGAGACTAGAGGGGAGCAGCAAATGCATTTCTGTAGAAGGTGATTTTTTTAGGCACCCGTAAAGAGTGATCTAGTCTAAAAGTGAAGGGTAGGGAGATCCACAACTCTGGAGCCTCTCCTGAGAATCTGTAGGTGATAACTACATAAGCCTCTTCCCATGCTGGAGTCCCTTTCATGGCCATGTTTTGTGATTTTATCCTACGGTTAACTACTTTTAGTAAATGCACACCATGAGCATGCAAGATTTGCTTCTTCAGAAGTCCATGGCACCCATTTGAACTACAAAAGAATACATTTATTGGCTTCTTGCATCACTATGGGCTAGATGTACGAGTACAGTCACTGGTCACAACCCCCAGTGATTTGGTAAATTGTAGGGTTTGCAACCAGTAAATGTGATTTTTTTTCTTACTTTACTAAACCCATTTAGTGATACAGTAATAGGTTATGAAATCGCTAAAACGGGTTAGGAAACCATACCGAATTGATATTCAGAAGGTGCACGTTCATGGTGCCCTTCCAGAATCCCAATTCCTTATTGTATGTATTAATGTTTGGTGACTGAAATCCAGTCGTAAAATATTAGTATTTTACTGACTACTGAAAGGTAGTGGTAACTCATGCTCAAAAGAGGAGGTGTCCCAGTGGACCCCTCCCGCTTTGTAAATAGTCAAAAAAGCATTTTTTAGGAATAAGCAAAACTTTTTCAATCGTTTTCGTTTAAGGAAAAAGAGCTGAAATATAAAAACGATTGCTTTATTTCAAAGCAATCGCAGACAAATCTTGGTCTGCTGACCCTAGCAAACCACCATCCTAATGATGCAAAAAATCGTAGTGGTTGCAACCTACCTCATTAATATGAATAAGGTAGGTCAGATTCTGACCCACTACGATTCAGATTTGTAAGAAACAACCTATTAGTACATAGGTCTGTTCTTGAAAACCTTTACTGGTTGAAAATAAACCGGTCGCATAATGCGACCAGTATGTTGCGACCAGATATTAATATATATGACTCTATCCCCTTCCGTTCGTCGTCTATTGTTTTGAATTTTGCATTTTTCTTTACCTAGATTGTCCTTGAATTTATGCATTCATATTGGAAAATCTTACACTTCTTTGAAATTTCATTCTGCTTTCTTAGTCAGTGTTATCTTCCGCTGAGGTCATTCCCAAGTGCCTGAGATATGATCCCTGCAATAGAAGATCATATGGTTGTTCTCATAGTGCAAATATACTATACAGATGTGTTGCAGCGTGGCAAAACCATATAACACAATGACCTGGGGGATCCTCAGAGTTGCATTAAACCCGATGCCACATAATTCCACTACACAAATCCACTCCGCATTACACAATACCACGTCACACAATTCCATAACTAAAAATTCCAATGCAACCCACATATTTCCACATACATCCACTTCACTTCATACCACATGGGTAAAAGACATTGTTATTTACAACGCCAATAGCTCTAACTCTCCCAAAAGGCGAGACCTGTTGGCTTTGCCTATGCTTCTTCCATTTCTTTCCCTGTGGATGTCAGCCCATGGCCTCGATCTCTCTGTTACAGTATTCCCTATTATTGCTATTTATGAGTGGACAGAAGAGGTCCATAAAAAAACGAATTAACAACGTCTATGTGAGACCCGTCAGGCCCAGTGGCAGCCCGCACTTAAGCTGCTAGAGTGGGTGGTTCCCTATCACTAAATAGACTGTTGGAAAATTAGTTGACATGGTTGGCAGAGTTTATCTCAAGTCAGATGGTCCATTCACAAACATGCTGGTCTTTAAAGGGTAAAGTAACAGACGGCTCCATGATACCAAAGATGCAGTGTGCCAGGATTGCGCATTTCCTTCACAAATCAATACTTTCTGGTGTCTCAGTTCAGTTAGAACAGCTAAAGAGAACAGTTATAACTCCCAGAATGCATTAGGTTGTTAAACAAAAAACAATAGCAGGAATAATGTGGCCTTGGTGATGTAGAGTAATCTGGTAACCTTATTCCTGGGCATCAGCCTGTCAAGGATTAAACACATCTCTGAAAACGTTTCTGTTGGCCATATGGGCTTTGTTCCAAATACAAGCACCCACAGAGGTCTCAAGCTTCCCAGGACCATGCACAAGTATCTCATCCACTGCATTTTTAGTTCTGGCATTAGCCAAGACATTTACATTTCAATAACATATCTATAATATACTTACTTATTCACGCTTTTATTGAGCCATTTTCATCTATAGGTCTGCTATAGTGTCATTCACACTTTTCCTCCACCCACTACAGCATATTGCATGATGCAATGTGTCAGCCCACTTCAGCCATTGGCTAACCACTGTGAGTGATGGCATTCTGCTCTTCAACAAGGAGCACTTCCACACACAATGCAGTAGCCTTAAATGCCAGAGACTACACTGCTTATTTGTACACGTGTGCTTTTTGAGAGCAAACATTTTTTTTGTTTTTTGTCAATGTTTTTTTTTCTTAGATGGACAAGGGCTCGGCAGCTTCAGCTATTTACGTCCTGTAGTTTCCTTTCCATTTATCATTCCTACAATGCACATTAGTCCAATTCGCTGAACTGAAGGGAATAAACACTACACCTATAGACTTGACCAGTTTGTCCAGTGCAAAGTTTGTGACATGGAAACCTGATGTCCTGTTCACATGGAGCAACTGACGACACTTGACATCGCAAAAGGTGCAGTACTAAAGTCATATAGAGACATAGGTTACATTTTAGAAGTGGCGTCATTGAGGATTGTGTTTGTTTTTTCACAGACATGCACTAGAGGGTGACACCCTGCACCTTTCATTTTCACAGTGTGTTCAACATCGTTCTCTATTGGTGCTGGGGTTGCTGGTTGAGATGGATGTGATATGGATGAGGATTTTTGATTGGGTGTGCTTGGTTCTTTTAAGATTGTGCAGAATGCTTGTATCAAGAAATAGGTTATTCCACACCTTAAGTGTTATAAAGACATAAATCTTCATCCAGCGCATTGGTGGGTAAAGGTTGCACTGTAGAAGAGAGGGCTACTGGGAATGTAAAGCGAACTGGGCAGGGTAAATCGATGGCCTGATTTATGACTTCATAGTCTTTTTGTACACTCTGAGCATGCCTGTCCAAATGAGAAGGCCGGGATGAATAGAGGGAGTGTGAGTGGTGGTGAAGCGGGGAGCATTCTCTAGAGGATAAGCAAGATGGGAAAGAAGGAAACTGGTTGCAGTAGTCTAATTTTCTAGGCACAAGAGTTTTCATTAGGGCTTCGTTCGAGTGGAAGGTGAGGTGGGAATTGATCCTAGGTGCGAGAAGGTTGCAACAGCTGTTGACGTCAAGAAGTTGGGAAACCCAACCCGGCTGCTGAAGGTCAGGTTTCCCCCTTACCAGGATGAGTTAATATTATAATGAATAAATGAGCTGGGAAAGAATGAAGTTTTGGCTTTGACAGATGATTGGTAAACAGACAAGTTCTCTTTTGTCTGTGTTTAACATGAGGTAGATTGTGGTATCAGGGTGAGGCAGTTGATGAATGTATCTTAAAGGGCAAAGCAAATTAGGGTGTTGACGAATTAGTTGATTAGCATATTTTACATACCTAAGTGGTCAGAGAATTTGGATAAGGGGATGATGTCTACTAGTGAAGTGGCTTCGACGAAGAGGAAATGGCCCAGAGGAAGATCTTAGGGAACACCCATGTGCAGACTGTGGGCATGAGCACCATTATCTGAAGATGAATTTGGTCTACAATGTGGTCTTCTGTTTCTGTGTGCTGACAGGCTGAGATGAATGAGCATTAAGCAGCGCTAGTTGTGGTAGGCTGTGAAACTGGAATTCTATTTAAACTTTACTGCAGACCCTGCCAATATTTATGTTTTTGAGAAAACAACTCAAGACCCTTTTTTTACCCAATATTTGTAAAAAGGAGCCTATTCCTTCCAGTGATTCATTTCCCCCTTCTTATACCTTCCCTGTCATCTGTGAACAAAATCTGTGGGTTCATGTTATCTTATTCTACGTAAAGTAAGGTGATTCCCTCAAGCCTAGTTGAGACTGTAGAAAAAATCAATCAATAGATAAAAGAGGAACTTCGCAGTATGAGAAGAGTGCTTTTGATGGAAGTATGACTTGAGGGTGCTGCAGTGATTATTTGTGGATAGTTTGATGATTAATCTTTGGAAGCTTATATTTGAAGGATTCTTGGGGAAGGGAAGCAGAAGGAAACAGTGATTTTAGGGGCATCTGAGGGCATTTTAATTAAGATGATGCTGAGAATGGTGTTGAAAATGGTTAGCAAGTACCAATAAGTACTAAACAGCTGATCAAAGGGCGGAGTGTGTGTGTCTGATTTATGAACAAAGGTGTCGAAGGGGCACAGGAGTGTTTTTATGAAGACAATGAGAGTAGATTTAATTGAAGATGAGGAAGGCAGAAAAATTAGAGGCAAATGCTAAGAAAGCAACAGACATTCTGTCAAAGAAACAAAATTGACAAATATGTAACCTAGAGTGTTTTTACGATGTTATGTTCATCGTTTGCACTGCTTAAGAGAGTGCACAGCTGCCAACTGACTCCAAGACATGAGGTCCACCTCGCTCTTTAGACATCAGCACTTTGGATTCTGGGCTTGCAGTTTGTCGTCTCAAATTATAAATGTGGGGTTACAGATGTCCACTTTAAAAGCTGTCTGAATTCTAATGATGTTGAAAGGTTTTGCTTATAATGGGGCAATTTGCCAGTTCTAAAATTAAAATATATATTGGTGATCTAGGAAAAGTTAATAGATCTTCATCAGACGTGTGCTGCAGTACAAACAGTTAAAGAGTGGAATTTTTTCCTTTCAAATGTTAAGTGTGCCACTTTGATCAGTTGTTTTAGTCGTGGGTGAAGGAGTTGTAGAGAGGCATGCCATTAGGTGGTTGCTTGTTGCATGCCAGCACTATTCATAGATTTCAAATAGTAGCTTCTTCTTCTCCTTCTGTGGTCAACATCAAATAAACTATTAATAATAAGTAAATTCCACATCAAGTTGTTATCACTGTTGCTCCACAATAAAATAAAATAAATAAATGTTCTTTGTCTTATTAGTCTCCAATTGAATCTGGTAAGTAAACTTCCACTGCATCAGATCTAAGTAACCAATTATCTCAGAACTCCAAATTCTAACTTTATTGACCTTGCTCTAACACAAACTAATTTCAACATGGGCAGACATAATCACCACCACACATAAGAGCTCCACTGCCACTAAACCTCCTCTAACAGTATGTAAATATGATCTTATTTAATCCTCTGCACATTCAACTATTCACCCAGCTACAAAACAGGATTTTACTACAACACCCTGAATCTAAAAACTCCAACTTCCACTGAAGTTGTCCTAACAAAATTCCCATAAGATCTTGGCTGCTACAGACATAATCGACAACTTACAGCTTTGTGTTGGAACTCATATTCATTCAGAGACCCAGCTACAAAGCTGAACATCACTATTGCAGAGCACAATTACTATGACATGATTTGAAACTGTCAACATTTGCATATCAACCATTGTTTGCTTGGTAGCCGAGCATCTAATGCCTCAGAAACAAAATAGGTCTGTCACTCTAAAATCTGAACCCTCCACTGAACTTGACCTAATAAAGTAAGCTCTTAGTAACATAGCTTCCATTGCTTCAAATTTAACCTCCACTTCACAGCACAAATTCAGAACTAATCTATTGACTAATCCATAAGGCCAGACTGTGCCACTTCAAGCTAAAACCACTCAAACACCACTCTTTCAGCTGTCATTCTCTAGCAGTTTTGGATAGTGTAGTTTTCACTACCCAAGAGGTAAGAACCTCATCCTTTATCAATAAATGCAGCCTCATAGAATCCATGCTTAACACATTTTCCATCATCTTGGCTGAGGACCTCCTGCTGATTGGAATCTTATCTTTTCTCAACAGCTAAAAACTTACATCCTCCATATGATGTGATCTATTGAATACACTCAAAAATAATAATCACCAGACTGTTCAACCTGGTTCACTAACTACCTTCAACACACCATTTGGACTGGGGAACTAGCCTCATAACAACAGAGTATTCCACTGTGTATATCCAAATGTTCTAGAAAACAATACAATCATTCCCAACTATGTTGCCATGATTTTGGCATAACTTTTTCAATCTTCTCCAGCACTCCTCCTTTACCTTTAACTTCACCTCCTATCCTCTTCACTCTGCTATTGCTATTCCTGCTTCGTGTTTGCAGGACACTACATTTTACTTGCATGTTAGAGAGCTATAGAATCAAATTATTAAAGTTTGCAATGTTTTTTGATCTTCTTATTGACCTTTGATTTAGAAAATCGGTGCCTTCCAGGGCTTGGTTCAGCTTAATGAAGCCAACTTATTTAAACATTTATCTAAAGAATTAAAGGAAATTCCAGGGCTGGAGAAAGATGTGTCCCAGAGATATGGCCTTGTCTAATAAATCGAAGAAATAATTACATTATTAATATATAATTACATTTAATGTTTTGATTCGACAGATTTTGTCTCACCATGGAAAAATCATGTGTTACCAGGCTTTATTCGCCCTCGTTTCCCGAAAGAGGGAGAAGGGTCCTCTAAGAATACGTTTTCAGCAAACATGGGACTCTAGCCAATCATTTCTAGTTACTAGATTGGTAAATTCATAGATGACAAGTTTCTAATGTAGTCTGCTTGAAACTCAAATAACACTAGTGAGGCAAAGCCCTGCATTCTGCATGCCTGTGTGAATGCTAATTGACAGTGGTGCGTTAACTACTGTGGCTGGGTGTCCCTAATTCTCTAATTAACCACTAGGATGTGTTTGCAGCCATTAACTATCAAAATAAAGCCTTTAACTTCTATTAACTGTGCGTGTAGTTACTGAGTTGCAGCATTTTACTGAAGGAAGTAAACACAAACGGTGCCCCAGGAAGTGAAATTGACAAACTCTGCTTTCTTCAGGAAAGTGAGGACAGCAAACCTGGCACTAAAGTGTGTAAGCTGCTGGCACCGGCATAGGCTTGGTATTAAAGAGGCCGTCCGGTAATGATGTCACAATGGAGTTTAAAACCCCAGTTTACATCATCAAACACAGTAGCATTCTAGAATATCGATTGTAGAAAATGTCAGAGAGTAGGTTGGGCTAAAAGTTCAATCTTTTACACTGGATTGGCCCTTTAATGCCCAAGTGAACGCTTCAAACACAGCAACACAGTTTAGAGCTCTTAAGTTTCCCATTTCCATTTATGAGTACCTGATCCATTACAGGTTTTCACTTTGCATTCTGGAACTTGTATGCCTGTTGATCCTACTACAAAATGAAGAACAAGTGCCAATAACAGACGATCCATTGCATCATCAAAGGTGTCCTTCATAGCTGCCACGTGGACCTGTGTCATGTGCAACAACTTTATCAGCTGTGCCTTAACAGCCTGCAGTACTATGCAAAGTAGGATTTTAAATACCACACTTGTATTGAAAAAGTGGCAAAGTAATGTTGACTAAAAAGCTGTAACGCATGCCAGCTAAACTAGAAGTTAAGTATTGAAGATGTAGCCAGATAAACTGGCGCACTTGGAAAATAACCTTTTCAAAATCAGTGTTGATGGTCATTTTAACGTACTCTAGCCAGGGGATTTTATGAGCCTTATCCAATAAAAGACAATTTTGTATAATAGTCTGATTAAGGTCCACTGTATCCCTACTCCATACTGAGTGCCAAAGCATAATCGGAGCTACTCTAGCTAAGTCAGACACATAGAGCAAGCCCAGCTCTAGGTGCGTGACGTAGTTTGAGGATGAGGGAGGGAGGGAGGTGATCCTCTTTAAAAACCCATTCTCTATCTTCTGTAGGGGGTCGGTTGATACTATGCCCCACACCCCTGCCCCTTATGCTGTTGCCAAGATTTTTTTGGAAATATACATTTTTTTTATTGTTTCTAGGGGCTTTGAGCCCAGTTTCTTAATAAAACTGGACACTGCTGCCAATGTGCGCTCCATCGTTTGTGCCCTGCAACCCACCATGTGTGACCAAGTTTGTTTAGTGTCAAAAACAACTCCAAAATATGAGAAGGTATCCACAACGGCTAGTTTGCGAGTCCCAATATAAAACAGTGGAATTTTTTTATGGAGAGGTGAACCTGAAACTAAGATAAAGGTTTTTGACTTGTTTACTGTAAGATACATGGATGACATAAAGCTCACATAAGTGTCAATAGGGCGTTGGAGTGCTACACCGGTTCTTGCTATCAGGACACCGGCGTTCACATAGGCGAAGATTGGCAATGCACCTGAGAGAAAAGATGGAACATCGGGCATGCACCTTTTCAGGGCGGCTTCCACCCCATTGCTATAGAGTGAGAATAAGAATAGGGCAAGAACGCAGCCTTGCCTGACTCCTCTAATGATCTTAAAAGGTCTGGTGCATTACCCATCCCTTCCATAGCGGACTCACCCCGTCGCCTGTGAGTATATTTGGCATATAAGGATAAACAACCTAAGGTCTATGCCCATCTCAGCCATGGTTGCCTACAGTTTGGGTTGGGCTACGCAGTCAAAATCCGCTGAGAGGTCCATGATGGCCATATATATATTCCCTCTCTTTGCTCGGGTGTATTTAGAGATGATCAAACTTAGGTTTAAGCATTGGTCAATTGTCCCTCTTGTGGAAATTTAGCTCGCAAACTGAACATTATCTGCGCCATCTTGCCCCTCCCCAGCACCACGCGCAACGAATGCACGGCCGCCATTTTAGGCACCCCGCTCTCTCCGCTCACTCTCGACCGCCAGCGTTTTCCCTTGGCGCTGCAAGCATCCCCCGCGCGCCGGCCACCCCCGCTCTCTCATACAGGCCATAAACCCTCTCCTTCTGCGCGACCCTGCTACGGAACCACTTCCAACCGACAACCCATACATGGTCATGCCTCTCCTTTGATAACCCCCTTCCTCTGCGCCCCATTGTCTGAACTGGTCCCAGGCCATCACCTAGCCCTGCGGATGCAGTTTACTGCCCCTACTGTAAGGGAAACACCCCACATCAAAGGGATTACAGTAGATCAAAGCCCCTACCCCCTGAGACCCGGCCAGTTGCACACACCCCGGGAATTAGCGGAATTCCCTGCTGCGCGATAGCCATCTCCCACTGCGGGTAGGGTGGGAACTTCTACTGTATCTATGTGTGGGATCGGATCTGAACCGGGGCTCCAGGGGATATTCCCCCGTACTTCAAAAGAATCTCAAGAATGTACTATGTGTAATAAAGCAATAAACCAGTGTATAAGAGACCAGGTCTCAGAGATGCGGTTAGAGCACCTCGTGACGATACCTTGCTGTCTGATCTGATGTGTTCTGCTCCGACGGAATAAAACCTTGTTTCCTGCCTTCCAGTCTCCGGCGCCTGCCTCTTTTATTGGTAAATTATCGAGTGGTATGAGAGGCGATTATCGCCGGGCAAATACTTGGAAGGTTATCGACTGAAACTGCCGCTACCATTTAACAATTGGCGTCCCAAACGTGGGGCCCATCAGCGACACGTGGATCCAGTGGGAGAGGTCCCGACGACAGAGTGAACGACTGCAACGATCGGGAGAGCTCCTGCCCAATAGACCCTCGTCTGGCAGCCGATCATCCGAACTTCACTGGTTCCGAGCAGACCTCTCTCGAGTGATCTACGGTCCTGACTGGGAACCATCAGGAGTGCCGCGGCAAATACGGAGAATAGAGGACGATCGGGCGCTGGAGGCGGAAGACGAGAAACTGTCCATGCGGTCCGGGTAAGGTCGTGAAACACGACAAAAGTGCGAAATAATTGATTGATTGTTTGAATACTAGTATTGCTCATTGATTGTTCTTTTTGAGATATTCGCTGTCTACAAACGGGGAGGAGTAGAAATACTCTCTCTCTCTCCCTTTGCAGATAGTGAAGGGTAGGTAACGCAGACTTTTGTCCCCATTGAAACCCGTCGTGCCTATCTTTATCTCCCCATTGATTGATTGTCCGAACATTGATTGTTTTGAAGAATAGTGCTTTTTGAGATATTCTCTGTTTGCAAATAACGTAGAATAGGAATATTCTGTCTAGTCTTTGCAAATAGTGAAGGGTAGGTAACGCAGACTTTTGTCCCCATTGAAACCCGTCGTGCCTATCTTTATCTCCCCATTGATTGATTGATTGATTGTCCGAACACTAGTTGTTCGATATTGGTTCTTTGGAGGTATTCTCTGCTTACAAATAACGAGGAATAGAGATATTCTGTCTAGTCTTTGCAAGCAGTGAAAAGATAGGTAGTGCTGACTTTTGTCCCCGTTGAAACCCGTCATGCCTATCTTCTCCCCACTGATTGGTAGTTGGTTCTGCCCGGACCGCTTATTAGAGGTGAACCACCCGGCTCCACTGGAAGGCACCCCTAATAAGGACATGTTCACTAAATATGGACTAGTCGCCGTGGCTTATAGCAAGCTGTGGCATAAATATACCAAGAAGGAGCCCGAAAGTCAGTGGCCACTGATGGGATCCTTCGACGACCGCAAGATAGAAGCGCTAGAAGTAGCTCTGCGTAGCAATAAGACAACGCCTACTATGCTTGACAGTATTGGCATGTGGCGCAAAGAAGCGACGCAACGGAAAAAGAGGGAAGAAGTAAAAGCAGAAAAGGAATTACGAAAGGCAGCTCACCTTGCCGCTAAAAAGTTAGAAGAAGACATAAAGGAGAGAAGGGAAACTAAACTAAGACAGGAGCCCGAAACCTCAGACCAGTACGCTGTTAGGACCCCTTCTTTGCTCTACCCTGTGTTGTCCTCCAAGCAGCAAACGAATGACGAATTACTGTTAGGTCCCCCGACCATTTACATGCCCCCTCCGTATGCACCCTCCCAACCAGTAGTGCAACACCCACAACCCCCGAACACGAACGAAAGCAGTACAGGGGCCTCGGCCCTCACGGCCTCCGCGCCGGCTGAGCCTCTTGTACTGAACCCAACGTCGGCTATAACGCTAGATGACCATGAGATGAGGAAGAACGATTCCACCAGAACGAATCGATTAACTAAAGATGAACGAGCAGGAATTGACAAGATAGTAGGGACGCTGGTGGAGCGAAAAGAAAGTGAGGAGTATATAACGGATGCGTATAAATCGTATGCCGACAACCGCAGACGACACTTTGTCGTACGGCTCTGTTATCACGCCCTGAATGCATATGAGGATAGGTACCACGATAAAGGTCCCGAAGGCTTAGCGGCCCTATATAGAAAGGTAGACATCGGAGAAGAAAGAGAGGGCGATGTAGCGAACCTCTTCACTCGTACACTCGAGGTCTACCGACACCTTAAAGAACATGGACAAACAACCAAAACAGAAACCCCCATAGCAACTAAACCCCAGGGAGGAAGGGCCGATGCCATGATGCCCATTAAAGAAGCTGCCCCCTACTGGGTCCCCCCACGGGGTCAGGGAACACACGACGACATCAACCACCAAGATGCGAAGGGAAGGGTTGTATATAACTGGGTCTACCAGCCGTGGGACCGGCAAGATATTTTGACCTTTAGAAAGACCCTACCCGACTTGAGAAAGAACCCGACTGCCTTCTACACTGAATTAGGTACAGCCTTAGGCTCAACGATAATGACGCTAGCAGATATCGACTTGTTCTTTGGGCTATGTCTGCCGGCTGATGTGTGGAAACAAATCCGGAAAGTTGACCACGCTGAGCCGTTCGGATATACCTGGGTACAACTCGATACCATAGATAAACAGCGAGAACCAGGACAGAAACCCCCGAAAGCCATCCTAGAGCTCCCAGATAAGATTGTACAAAAGCTGAAGACTCTAATCCCTGAAAGAAAGGTAGACTGGTCGATAGTGACGGCTTGCCGCCAGAAACCCCAGGAAGACGTGTCTGAATACTTCTCCCGATTCGAGACGGTGTTTTCCGACTACAGTGGCCAAGACATGACCACCGCAACCGGACACCACCTCTTTGTCCAGAATTATGTAAAGGGTCTGTCGCCAGAAGTTTCCCAGAAACTACAGACCAGCGAGAGTAGTTGGGCAGCCTCCAAACCTGCAGCAATTCTCCAGATGGCCCAATACTACGAAAACCAGAAAAACGAGAACGATAGGGCGTCAGAGAAGAAGAAAAAGGAATTAAAGGAGAGGGTGATGATGGCACAATTGCAAGGGGTGACAATAGGAAGGGAACCCCCGAAGGAGAACTACCAACCAACCGCCCCTAGAAAGCTACCCCCTAGAGACCATACACCTACACCCTACAACGGACGGAGAGACTTAGATGGGAACCAATGTGCGTTCTGTAGAGGGTTCGGACACTGGAAATCCCAGTGCCCGGTCCTTTTGGAACTGAACAAAAATAGGGACCCCAATAGACACAACCGGAAGTTTGTGGATACCCACCATCAACGCCACCACACTTGATTAGGATCACGTGCAATCGAGCAACGCCGAATACGCTAACCAGATCGCTGATACGTACAACGCTCCAGCAAAATAGTATGGTCAAACATTTTTAATAAATTATAAGTATAACAACATTCCGGCAAAAATGAACAGGTTAGAACATGTTTTAAACAACTATTTACATGACAGTCTGCTGCAACCTCCATCCCAAAGCCTTAACGTCCACGTGACACCGTCCTCGCCTCTCCTTCCTCGAAATTGCAACATTGGCCTGTTTTGGGCGGTCCCTCTTAGTTGACTTTGGGCTATAAAAACCATGCAAAAATCCATTGACATCAGTGGCGAGCGATTGTGCGAATAGGCCGGAGGCTATACGGAGCGCCGAAGTTCTGGCAACACCAAGGCGGAGCCCGCCACGCTGTGCGGACCTTCCCGTTTTCTTTCTTCTTTCTTCAATTATGGCTGCTGCCCTGGCGGGGGGAGGCGACGCGGACGGACCTCCCCCACCTCCCCAGGTGGAGGCTTGCCAGGCACCCCAACCGTCCTTCACTCACCGGCCAGCTAAGCTGCACCTAGCCATCTTTTTCATCGGCCTGCTGAATTTCACCCTGGCACGCTGTGCGGGTCTTCCCAGTCACTTCTTCCTTCAATAACGGAGGGTGCCCTGGCGGGGGGAGGCGACGCGGACGGACCTCCCCCACCTCCCCAGGTGGAGGCTCGCCAGCAGATGAGGGCACCCCAAACCACACCTTTCACACGTCGGCCAGCTGGGTTGCGCCCTGCCACTTCATTCGCCGTTCGGCTGAGCCGGCACCCCTGCACGCGGCCGCCAGGCAACCACCCAAGGACAGGGTTCACCAGGACTGCCGCTAGCACCCGACGCGGGGAGTGGGCCCCCGCAGCCAAGTAAGTAGGGGCCCACTCCGATGATGATGTCCTCCGGACTGCTGTTGTCGCTGCAACTGATGCCACTCCGGTGGCAGCACCACCCGAACTGCTGCTGTTACTGCTGCTGGCTCCTCTCCGGTGACTGTACCGAAGAGCTGCCGCTACTGCTGCCCTTGAACTCCGGCGGTCGACCCCTCCGGTTCCAGGCCTGGCCCACCGTGAGACAATTCTGGACTCGAAAGCTTGTTTGCTAGGGCATGGGCCCCACCCTTGACAGAACGCTCCCCTCAGCCTTGCAGAATTGGTTGGAGTCATTTGACGTTCGACTCCTGCGGACTTCCGGTAAGGACAGAACCACCACCATTGCCCTTTTTGCCCCCGGGCGGCAGCCACCTTGCCTCCGCTTGATACAGGGAGACAGTAAAGCGTCGGCGGAAGAACCCGCCTGCTGCCCCGCCCTAAGAACAAACCGTGGCATTGCTACAAGGTTGCAGTGACGCAAAGTTGACGCTAACGAAAGTTCTCGAACTACCGAAAGGGATTCTGGTTCAACTGCTAATTCATGGAAAGACTTAGACTGTGCACTAGCCCGACCCCGCCCTAAGATGGCGCTGATGTAGGAGTGGCCTACAACTCCTTGTGGCGTTCCAGTCACGTGACCTTCGTGTTAAAAAGAGATATATATACATGTATGCGATGCTTCCACACATGGCGGTGGGGGAGAGGGGGGGGGGGAACCGGTTTTTATGTTAATCCAGTGTTGCTCATGTTGCTCGACGCCTCTCACACTGTGGCCGGTCTATGGCGGCTGTAGGCCCGTATTTCCATACTGACATTGTTTTAAATAAAGGGCTTCTTAAAAAGGAATTACGAAATCAGTGTCATGACTAATCATCTAGGTTGTTGAAGGTTTTTTTCTTTTCAATAAATGATTGTTACTCCTAAGCGAAGGCATACAGATAATACAGACACAATTTGCCTAAAAATCTTTTTGTTTAACGGAATTTGTACCCATCACGCCTGCCCTTTTTCCAAGAATTGTCAAATCAATAATGAACTATAACTTAAGGTATATGTCGCATGCAAGGTATGGTATCCTGCACCATAATACACGACCAATTGAGAAATACATGCACGACCAGGGAACGCGAATTTAGGAGATGAATGAACTAGAGCATCTTTGCCTCAAACTAAAGAATAATGGGTCCGTGGTATTACCCAACCCTGCGGCTAGCCTGGTACATGGTAGGTAGAACCTTTCGTGTCTGCGCGCGCTGGGGTATTTTGAATACTGCACCTCCCCTCCCCTCTTATTTCCCCTCTATAGGTCACGACGAAGTTCCGACTGAAGAGTGGAGTGGACATGGACCGCACCAAGTTCAACATCAGGGAAAACATAGACAAACGTTGTGAGATAGTGTGTAAAATTACAGACCACCATTGAGAACATGAAAAACTGTATGATATGATTGTGCGTGTGTACTACGATTATACGATATGAATGTGTATGCATTTCATGTTCGGATCACTTGAAGAGAGCGTCATTGTATGATTGAAGTGTGCGTCCACCGATCAAAGGGAAGGAGAGGTCCCCGTGCTCGACGCAGCCCTGAGTCTCCGTCTTGACGCATGTACTGCCACACCCTATCCGACATTTGTGTGTACGTGATCATCGAATTTATGTCTTTTCCCCGCTTGTGTTTTCTTACATGGAACAGACCCATGCTACTCCATGTTGTGTGTGCACCAAGTGACCTATTATCTCTCTCTCTCTCTCTCTCTCTCTCTCTCTCTCTCTCTCTCTCTCTCTCTCTCTCCCCCTCCCTCGCAAAAGGCTCTTTCTTGCCCTCTTTCTTCTTGAATAAATTAACGACATACACCTCTTTGGTAAGTGTATAATTGGCCTGAACACAGTGGTGTTCGAACAAATTGATAGAAACAAAAACGACCATACTTTACCACGTTACTACCTCTCCTTTTTACAAACATTAAATCGGCTGAGAAGGAAAGGACAGGTAAGACGACTGATGTCTCCCAATCTGACCCACAACACGGGGACTATATGTCAGTGGTTTTTGTTCTTAACGGACACCATCTCCACCACCCAGAATTACCCCTGACCAATTGGCCCGGAATAAAATGTCTAAAGCACCCTGTTCTCCCAAAGATAACTCCAGCCCTATACTAGCCGTCTCAGAAGTATCCCGAATAAAACAGCTGATGGCCCCTGTTTTAAACTGATAAAGGGTCACCTACTGTATGAAAAGGATGCTCGTGAACGCATGACCATAGCACCTCGCACTTACAGGTATTACCAAACCTTGCATTATAGGGCGCAGAAACTGACACCTAGAAGGCCAGACGATGGACAGGGACACCCACAGAACCCTGCACCACAGCAGTAATTAATAGATTAGTAACACGCACCTTAACATCAGAGTTAATAGACACCAATCATATAGTAACAGATAAGAGCATTTCCGCAACTACTCGATGGTTGGGAGAGAGAATGAAGTATGTAAATGTCTTCCCTGCCAAGATCTCTAAGACTTTCGTTTCTTATAACCTATTCAAGGATAACCTGCAGCCATCGGAAGAGAGGGGTCGGATGTGACGCACAGTCTGGCTGCGGATCATAAAACATCTATGACATCGACCAAGGGGGAAGCGACGAAGCAACAAGAGCGTGAGACGAGGCACCATTATCAGAACGATGAGCGCGAAGGGCTACATCGAGGCCCCTGCTCACTGACCAGCGTGCCTGAAGTCTTAACCCGTCGGGCCCGATTGATGGGCCCAGTGCTGAAAAGATTCTGCTCTCCTTGGTCCGCATTTTTGATCTGATCCCATGCCACCCCATTCTCTCTTCCTCTTTCATTTGGACTATGACTTTGACCTACTACCGAGGAACAAAAGGCCGGCACCCTGTCTCAAAAGTACCTGTGGTGAACTGTGTTAAGGAACAGGACTGTGATCAAAGAACAGTGAGTGGTCACACCCTGCAACATGAAGAAATCGGATTTGAGCTGGACCTTAGTTCCACCGCCGGTGCTCAACAGTGCCAACGAAAGAAGAACAACAATGAGAGCTTACCAGTGATAGCTCTTTATAAACAAGGACACTGGAAAGAAGAACCCATGTCAAAGTTGAAAATCCTCTCCCAACCACCTTATTATATTAACTATCTTCTTATCAAGTTTTCATGATGTTGCATCAATCACTTCCGACTGTACACTGAGAAGTTAAGAAAATGTAACTTTGTATAGTAACCTTCATACAACACCAGCCATATACACAACTATACTGTAACTTTGAATGTACTTCCTCCTCGCCTGCTTCATCAAACTGTATGAGACAATGTACAAATGTGTCAGATTACTCCTGCCTACCCTAAAGACTCTGTATCTTTAAATGTGTGACGAACATTGACGATACTGTAACTGAAAGGCTAACAAAGGCGAATATTGGCCGGACAAGCTGGCGAGATATGTTAAAAGGGAGGACTGTGGAAATTTAGCTCGCAAACTGAACATTATCTGCGCCATCTTGCCCCTCCCCAGCACCACGCGCAACGAATGCACGGCCGCCATTTTAGGCACCCCGCTCTCTCCGCTCACTCTCGACCGCCAGCGTTTTCCCTTGGCGCTGCAAGCATCCCCCGCGCGCCGGCCACCCCCGCTCTCTCATACAGGCCATAAACCCTCTCCTTCTGCGCGACCCTGCTACGGAACCACTTCCAACCGACAACCCATACATGGTCATGCCTCTCCTTTGATAACCCCCTTCCTCTGCGCCCCATTGTCTGAACTGGTCCCAGGCCATCACCTAGCCCTGCGGATGCAGTTTACTGCCCCTACTGTAAGGGAAACACCCCACATCAAAGGGATTACAGTAGATCAAAGCCCCTACCCCCTGAGACCCGGCCAGTTGCACACACCCCGGGAATTAGCGGAATTCCCTGCTGCGCGATAGCCATCTCCCACTGCGGGTAGGGTGGGAACTTCTACTGTATCTATGTGTGGGATCGGATCTGAACCGGGGCTCCAGGGGATATTCCCCCGTACTTCAAAAGAATCTCAAGAATGTACTATGTGTAATAAAGCAATAAACCAGTGTATAAGAGACCAGGTCTCAGAGATGCGGTTAGAGCACCTCGTGACGATACCTTGCTGTCTGATCTGATGTGTTCTGCTCCGACGGAATAAAACCTTGTTTCCTGCCTTCCAGTCTCCGGCGCCTGCCTCTTTTATTGGTAAATTATCGAGTGGTATGAGAGGCGATTATCGCCGGGCAAATACTTGGAAGGTTATCGACTGAAACTGCCGCTACCATTTAACACTCTCCCCTTCTGGAATCCAATTCGAGATGGCATCAGGATATTATTTTCTCTTGCCCAGTCTTCTAGCCTGTTCAATAAAACCCGTCCCAAGAGTTTAGTAGAGGAGTCGGGAAGGGAAATAGGGCGGTAAATCTGAGGGCTAATTTTATCCCCATTTAAAAAAAAATTGGGACTATAATACTTGTTCTCCATGACAGAGATAGGTCTCTCTTGGAGATTTCATTAAATACATTGCTTAACAGAGGGGCCCATAAATCTTGATATTCTAAAAAGAAATTGATAGGGCCCCATCCGGCCCTGGCACTTTGTAACTACTACATTTGGCCAGAGCAGAACTTATTTGCTACTGATTAAAGGTCATTGGCTTAAGTGAGACCTCCAAGTGATTAGGCAATTCAGTCCCAGATTAAGTCTCGGATCCAAAGATAGTTTTGAAATGCTCTACCCATGTATCTTCGACCACATGGTTGTCTGGTTTTTTTTTTTGCTCCTTCTTAAAACAAGCATTTGCAATGCAATAGGTCTCGCATTTACTCGAGTTTAAGCTATTGGCATTATAAATGACAATGTGTTTTATTTATGTTCCAAAACCAAAACATAAATAAAAGGCATTGTCATTTACAATGCCAACAGCTCAAACTCACGTTAATGCGAGACCTGTTGCATTGCAATCAGAAAAATGAAAAAATGAAATTTCAAATTATAAAATAACAATTCAACTGTAGAAACGTGGAGTTAAAAGTTTAATCTTCTCGCCACGTAAAAAAGTTAATTAGATTTCACATCGGGTAAGACAGATCTACAAAGGCAAGCTAATAGTGCTGTAAACCTACTGTATTTTCTTTCACGCTGTGCGGATTGTCAACATACGTGGTCATAATAGGCACTTTAAAGATGGTGGACGAAGAGCCATACCCTTGTAGTACTGAATCAACAAAAGGGATCTCATTTTGAATAAATCACACTAAACACTGTGAAGGCTTACGCCAAGTTTTTCAAAGATTTGTAAACAGGGCAGAGGAGAATCTGTACAGGGAACACTTTGGGCATGCACACCCTGCCTCCTAGGCAACAACTCCTCTCAGACGTCATCCAGTGGGATATATAGTTTTCCTGTATACAAGTGCTTTAACACGTCATCATGCTTTCAGAGGCGTGATATACTGAGGGCACTCATGGTCACAAAAACACTGACTGATAAGACCTTACAAAAGTGCATATTGTGAAAGCTGGCCTATAACTTGTTACCTCATCTCGTCAACCAAGATTATCCCAGTTTCTCGTATAGTCCATGGGCCTAATTCGCCCTCCCTGTCAAATCATTATTTTTTGTATGCAATTTTATATAACGCAAACACGACCCAAAGGGGTTCTAGGGCTTTACATGAGCACCGGCTACATTACACAAGGTCATATTAGTCTCTTTTATACACTGAATTGTGCAGGATCACAGAATGTTAAGCCAATGCTGCTGAGACTCAAACATGGTTCACCAGTTTCAAAGTTGGTAACTCTGGCCCTAGCGCATTCCAAGTCAACAGCAATTTAAAGCCTGGATTTATCTACTACATGGGACATATTTCATTATCTTTACAAAGCATAAAGGTTTAAAACCTTTAAGATTGGCATTTCTGGGGCCCTGAAGCTCTGTGATCACCAAGGGTGAATATAAGTTTTTCAAAGACAGATCAATGTGAACGAGGGAAGGTCCCGATCCCACAGAGCCGGGACCAGTCATCCAAGTTGATCTCGTGGGAGAATTCCTTTGGGCTCATCCATTTGTGTGTGTATATTTCTTCCCTCACATGAATTAGCCACATTGACAAACTAGCAGCATCTTTCCAAAAAAGTAAACAGATCCAGGGCAGACTTCAATACGCACATTAGGCGCACCAACAACAGCTTACAACAGGAGAATGTCTAGTAATGAGGGTAAACAATTTGTGACAAACAGAAGAATTAATTAGAAATATATATGTGATGAAGGCAGCTGTAGAGAGCCCTCCATGCAATATATAAAAAGTGGGATTTCAAAAAAAAAAGTGCCAGAGCCTAATCCAATTCACATGTAGCTAATACCATTTTCCCAAAAAATGATAGGGACACGATAACTATCTGTTTGGATCCCACATTGTTTTTTTTAATTTGATTATAATGATTAGTACCATTTATAGTGCACTTTAGTGTCCAGAGCATGTACTCACCTTTCGCGCAGATGAAGAGTGAAGTTATTTCTGCACTGTAAATGCATAATTTGGGAGGCTCGTACATTGTGTTTGGAGAAACTAAATGGGAAACTGATGCAAGTAGCTGTCGCCACGGATATAACTTAGCCAACATCTGTTTTCGTAGCTTGAATTATTAAGATTTGCTTTGGTGCACAGATAGCGGAATACGGGTTACTTTGATCCCATTGTAGCTAGGACGGAATTCACTTGTATAATATGCCAAAACATGTCTTAGAAAACAGATGGTCAACTGTCGAACATTCTGAAGAAAACGTGCCATTTGGACGTGTCAGGTTCGTTCATGAAAGGTTCTCACCTCCATAAAATAGATGACATTCACTCGAGGGGAACGTCCAGGTACTGCATAAATTAGATGGTTGCATTACATTAATCCAAATTCTTCTCGTTTATGTGTCTCTCAAAAATATACAGCTGACTGTAAAACGGGACGCATTTAATTGGTTCGATTCGGCTTCAGGCTGCGTCTCAGGGGGTAATTTTTGTTGGGGCAGAGTTGCTTGTGTGTGCTGCACTGCGTGCTCAATTCATCACCTCTGCAGCCTCTGGCTAAACTTACAGTCTGAGGTAACCCTCGCCCCCCCCTAACTCCAGTCCTCTCCCCTCCCGACCCCAGGAGCCCCCGGCGCGGTCATTAATGGCTGCAGGGACAGCCTTGCCGAAGAATTCAAGCAGAGGCTGGGGCAGCTGCTGACAGGCAGCCGAGGGGGAGAGGCAAAGAGGAGACAAGTTAGGACTATTGGCTTTGTCAATCGTTGTTAGTTGCATAAGATAAATTAGCAGTAACTGTGGCTTGTATATAATATTGAAAAAGCATCCACTTGAAGCCCTAGTGACACCACGACAATGTTACTGCTCCTGAGTTTCAAAAAGAGGCACAAGAATCCAGAGCAGACATGGCGAGTAAGTTGGCTGAAGAGGTGGGGGTGGCAAATGGTATTCACGGGCGCTTTGATGTCCTCAGTGGCCTCACGGCTCACTGAAAACATCAAAGCGCCCGCGAAATGTAAGTGATCGCAATCGCGATCACACTTCAAAGCGCGGCTGTGTGACAGGCGAAAGTGAAAGACAACGAGTGCTTTCAGGCTGCCAAATGGTGCGCGCGCCCGGCACACATGCACAGTAGTTGGCGGCCTGAAAGCACTCGTTTGCACTTCCAAAAGTGCTTACTATAAGTCTCGCCAGTACAGCGCTAAAGCGCTGTCTCAGGCGAGACCTAAAAAGGTGCATTAACTATCTTCCAGTGTCCCGACTGCTATTTCTGGATGCAGCTTTAGCCAGGTTTTCCCAAGCCTCTTCTTTTATATCTTCCTCCCTATTTTTACGGGCTTTCTAATACACCAATTGTAGATCCTTGATCTGAGATTGATTTCTAGGGAATACTTTTAGGGCCCCACGAAGGTCCTTTAGGGCCCGGATACAGGTCTCATTAAACCATTGTGATTCAGGTCTCTCCATAATGCTTTTGGTCTGAGTCAAGGCCTGTTTAATCACCTGAAGTATTTCTGTAAATGTAATAAGGTAACCCAATGTTATCCTACGGGAGAGGTAGGCCTCACAGTAGTGAAAAACCAATTTGTGGTTTTTTTACTACCAGGACATGTGAAACTTAAATGCAGATGTCCAACTTATTAAATACAACATATCCTGCCTTAGAGCTGTTTAGGGCCTAAGCTAGGGATGACATATGTATTAAAAAGAGAGTTTTAGGTTCAGCAAATGGTTTAGTTTACAAAGAATGGCAGTTTAGAACTGCATGCAAGCTGCAATGGTAGGCCTGACACATGTATTAAGGTGCTTCTGAAGTGGGTGGCATAAAAAGTGCTGCAGGTCCACTAGTAGCATTTAATTTACCGGCCCTGGGTATGTGGTATACACCTTTACTCATGACTTATAAGAAAATTATATATGCGAATCAGGTTTAAGGCAATTTTACCATCTTTTAGGGAGTGAGCAGAATCACGTTTGCACCTGTTAGCAAAGGTGAAGTGCACAGTCATAAGGTCTACACACACAAATTCAACAACGCAGGGGGGAGAAGGCAAAACTTTTGGGGGAATATCACCCTACGGCTGTTAGGTCTAACAAGGGTGTTGTTTCTGTAACTTAAATCTGCAATTTCATGTAATACAAAAGTGCATTGAATGGAACAACATTAGCAGAAATGAATGAGCCAAATGAATCGTGCTATGAGGATATTATTTATGAACTGTTACTCCCATGTTTTAGTTAGTGGTTTCTCTGGACTGTTCTGCAGCCCATCAGTTTTAACTGTTGAACTATTTATTTATTTATTTTGAAGGTTTTATAGAGCGCAAACAAGATCCTTGCAGATATCAGAGTGCTTTACATTAAATCAGGCTAATTATACAAAACAGATAAATGTAGGTAAGTCAAGTATACATAACAATTTGTGTAAAGGGAAGCAATAGGGTACAGAATAAAACATATCCGTTGAGTCAGGTCAAGGTCAAATAAAGTGAATAGAGTGTCTAGTTGGACCCTTGACATAGTAGGGATTACTAGTGAGGATACAATTGATCTCCGGGTCTCTTTAGTCTATGATCAGGTGAATTTTGCCATGAGAATCGCTTTTACTTCCTTTTTGAGAGATGCGGTAGAAGCATTCAGTCTGGTTTCTGGGGGAAGTGCATTCCATATCCTGGGCGCCATCCCAGAGAAGGATCGTTTATACGTTTTTTTCTTATTAAATCTTTGAGGTTTCAGTAGCAGGTTCTCCGCACTTCTTGAAGATTTTGACCCCCCCCAGAGATCGTCAACTTCTGTGTGAGGTAGCTGGGTGCATTGTGATGTATAGCCTTATGCATCATGCAGGCTATTTTTAGGTGAATTCTGGCTTCAAGCGGTAACCAATTCACGGCTTTTAAGTCTGGGGAGATATGGGATCTTCGTTTCGAACCGGTGATGAGTCTCGCTGCAGTGTTCATTGAGGCTCTTAGGGGTGCTGTTGTAGTTTTTGGGAGGCCACATAGAGAGACACTTCTGGACTCTACACGAGGGATGACTAGAGCTTGTACTGCCAGCTTGAAGTCATTGACTGGCAGAAATGGTTTCAGCTTCCTCAGTGTGTTTATCTGGAAGTTTGCTCCCTTTGTTGCGTAATTTGGCCAAGGTTGGAATATTGGAGATGGGACGATAGTTGTTTAGGTCCGTGGGGTCAGCTGTGAGTTTCTTTAAGATGGGAGATACCTGTCCGACTTTGAGGGAGTCCGGGATGCAGCCTTGTTGGAGCGAACTGTTAATGATTTTCGTCCAGAGAGGCAGAAGCCATGGGGTTAAGTCTTTAACAGCGTTTGCCTGGAGAGGATCGGTGAGGTGATTGGCAGGCTTCCGGGCATTAAGAATCTTACCTAAAGCTTCTTCAGAGTAAGTAGAAAAGGATGACCAAGCTGCGCCGTTTTTTAAGTCAAACTTTGAGGGAATTTGGTGTGGCGCGGTTGGTAGTGGAAGGGGGGTGTTCGTGGGAGGACTTGAGAGTAGTAATAGGTCATTTAGGAGATCCTTCTTGATGTTGTCAGTCTTCTGATTAAAGAAGGTAAAGAACTATGTGTGTTGGGTGTCGACACTCATCCCAAATTGTGCCAAGCAACTGAGGAGAACCACACATGTCAGAGTTGAATATAATTATATTGTATAACACACTTGGTACAGCACCCTATAATTTCTTATATAATCATATGATAGACAATGTGCACACAAAGAGAACTTCAGATTTCAGACGTGATCCTTTCTTTTTTTAGGACTATTCTTTATTGTGTTTCCATTAAAATCTACACCGCCATTGCCAACGTGTTTCGTCTCCACACAGAGACTTCTTAAGGGCGCGAGAATAACTTGGCAGCAGAGACATGTGTCAAATATTACTCAAGTCTGAGCTCAGGGCAAAATTGTTCACCCCAGTAAGTGGCGAGGTAGCGAAAAACGTAATTAGAACTCCATTTGTATATCGGGAGTAAGACGAAAGGACGGTGCAGAAGTCAGCGTTGATTTTTAAACCCAAAAAGCGGTATGGTGACCTATCAAGTCCGTATGCGTCGGTTTTTGTCTTTTGCGTTACTAGACACAAATTATTCTACTTGAAAACTTGTATTGTCAGGTGCGGTTTGCTACAGCCTCTTCCCCATTCTTGGTGTGTATAATAATTATATTTTGGTGAAAAAAACCTATCGATAAAGATGAGGAAGTACCGTCAACGGGTCTGAAAATGAATACCGTAGCAGCAGGAACACTGTAATCTAGGACGGAGTAAAGTGGGCCAAGTTATAGCTGCATATAAGTATTACGTATTACATAAATATCAGGCTGATTTTGAAAATGGGTCAGTTTTTTCCCAAAACATTGCTTGTTCTTTTCATAAATACACCTGCTATGTCTTTACACATAAACATTTCATTGTATGTAAATAAACACATTTTGCCGAACATCAGCTTGCCCATTTCTGAATGGACTTTATTTTCTTTTTTAAATGGCAGACTTTATTTTTTGTAAATACATTAAGTTGGTGTTCAAATATCAACTTGACCTTTCTTTCAAATGCGTATTGACTAAAGCACCACATGAGTAGATACCACCCCATATGGCCACGTTCAGTCTTCCATGCCCATCTACTGCCTCCCACACACGTGCCACTTTAATAATCCTGGTATTATCACCACATGCCTGGGAAGTTACTCATGTGCAAGCACTCATTATCGCTTACAAGGATATGCCCAAAATCCCTATCACATGCGAGACATGGCCATCGTATTGTTAGAATGAGCCTCATGCGGCAGGTGTTGCCACCATAAGACAGTGATGTCCATAATATTCTATATATGTCGATTATATTCCTGTGATGACCATCATATGGTTTAATCTCCTGGCGCCTTGTCTAATGTAATCTGGTGCTCATGTAAAGCATTCTAATGCCCCTGAGTCGAGTTTGTGCCATGTAAAGCTGCATGAAACAAAGCAAACATATTTAAACAGGGTCGAAAGTTATTGACAAATCGAAAAATAACTTTTCAATTGAAAATGCAGTTGAAACAGATCTACACATTTATATATACACATATATGCCACATAACTCTTTCTGAAAATACCTGAAGTCTAATCCTAGAGATATTGAGCAGTTTACAACACTATTAGACCACACCAGTGGTATGAAGTGCTGTATAACTGAAGCAATGCAGCTCTGGCATTAGCACTACTGGTTCTTTGTTTAGATAGTGGCTTCAGCTTTTATCACTGGAGCAACTGGGGTTTTAAGGCGGGATTCCTGGATAAGGTGGGGGCTTCTTGGCGCACTCTCCCCTTCTTATCTCAGAAATGCTACCTCCTGGCGGGAGATTTAAGGGGTTCAGTTCCTGCTCTATAGGGCCAGCAGCATCCGGCTCGCTGCAGGAGGGCAGCAGTAAAGCTGAAGGCTGCCCGGCCCTTCAGGTGGGTGCTGGGTGCAATTAAAGGCCATATGCTTTCGGGAGTAAACAAATGGCCCTGGGAACCGGGGGCAGGTAGCAGCGGCAGAGGGCCAAGAGAATTTCGCACATGCCTTAAACTACTGACAAGCGGTTGATCTTCAAGCACAAAGGTCTGCTATGTAAGGCCACTACCTTACAATTCCCTGGGATTTCGACATTCTGAAATAAAACGGACACTCGGTTGTGGTAGAAAAAATACGCGATATAAATCCATCTGTTTTAGAGAAAGCCTTGAAAATGTAGCTGAGCACATTTTCAAGGTACTTACAGTTACGGCTGAATGTCACAGTTGTGTATTGTCAGGTTCGTATATTATCTGGCATAAAAATGGACCTAAACGCATGAGAGGTCATGGAAGGAAAGTTATACAAATATATTGTTTAAACGTTTGTCATTTTTTTTTTAATTTTACCTTAACTGCCATGCCTTGGATTGGCTCATTTAAAAAAATATTTTAGTCGATATTCTTTCTTTTCATTCAGCCTCTTTATTAGTCAGTTTTCAAATCTGAATTCGACCAGCAATTCTGAGCTGACCGAAAACTGCTGTATTTAAAAAATAAACCTCTAAAAATAAATATAAATTATACAAGTTGGTGTACTGTGCTAGTGTTTTGAAAAGAACTCAGAAGGGCTGAAACCAATACGCACGTGTGATGTAGGATTGCACTGAGCACGTGGCAAGAAAGGGTTGTCTCCTGGAAAAGAAATTCCTCCTCCAAAATGTAGTTAAAGGGCAGCCGACAGGGTTACTCCTGGAGTTCACTACGTAGTTAGACACCAGTTGTTTGTATTGTTGAGCCAAGATCAGGAACACTTGTGGGGGTGACTTTAAGAGTAGCACGACTCCATTTCCCAAAGTCTTTCTTTTTTCAAACCATTTTACTATGATCATTTTATCCTGTTTTCCTCATGGATGGATTCTTTGGTGACATGGAGTAATCTGATAGTCTTAGCATTACCTTTTTGCTACATAGTTTTTTGGGCCCAATCAGAACAAGCATTGGCATAGCCAATAGGTCCCGCTTTTGGGACCTTATAAGTATTTAGTTATGCAGCACAATATCCTTGGTGCAACCACATCAACTGTTGCATGGCTAAACACTTATAAGGTCCCAAAGGCGAGACCTATTGGCTATGCCAATGCTTGTTTTTCTTTCTGCCAGAAAGGAGAAGCATCTAATTATTATTATTAGTTCAATTTGTAACGCGCATGGCTGCCCCAGCAACGGGGCGTCCCAGCGCGACCCTGACCAGGACCAGACACCAACAACAGACACAGCAGGCCACACAGTCTATAAAGACTTAGCATGACCAGAAAACAACCAAGTCTTTATCGCTTTACGAAAAGGAAAATGCTGATGAATAGATCTGATAGAAAGCGGTAAAGAGTTCCAGAGTTTGGCGGCAAGGTTCCGAAAGGAGCGACCTCCAGCTCTGGCCCTATGGATGCGAGGGACACAGACCAAAGCACAGCCCGCCGATCTCAAAGAGAGGCTGGGGGTGTAAGTCGTTAAAAGATTGGCCAGGCTCAAAGGGGCCTTACCCGATAAGATTTTGTGGGCCATGCAGAGAGCCTTAAACTGAACACGTTTTTCCACAGGGGGCCAGTGCAATTTAGGGAGCAAAGCCGTCACTGAACTAGACCTAGGAAGCCCAACCAGCAAATGCGCAGCGGCGTTTTGAACCCGCTGCAGACGTTGAATGCTGGTTCTATTGGCGCCCAAATAAAGTATGTTCCCATAGTCCAGCCTAGACAAGATTAAGGCCTGGACTATGGTCTGACGTACTTCAGGTGGAAAAAAGCCAATCACGGGTCTTAGGCCGCGAAGGAGCCCAAAACACACCCCAGCCACAGTCTTGGACTGCGCATCAAAAGTCAAGCCTTGGTCAAACCATATCCCAAGGTTTTTTACGACTTTCTTAGGAGAGGGTGCAAGTTTAAGACGTTCCGGCCAGCATCCATCGGACCATATATCTTGGTCCTTCCCGAGCAATAATATCTCGGATTTGCTGGCATTGAGCTGCAGAAAATTACTCGCCATCCAGTCCGCCACAGATAAGAGATTCTCCTTAAATTTCTCCAAGTTGTCATTGCAATTCTTAGAGAAGGAGATCAGCAGCTAGGTATCATCAGCATATGACACCAATGCAAGGCCTTTGCTCTTAGCTACCGCAGCCAAGGGGCGAACATAGAGATTGAACAGGAGCGGACTAAGAACTGAGCCCTGCGGAACTCCCTGAGGCAGGGCATGCTCCTGGGAAGAGAGCGGAGGCATAGACACTTGAAACGATCTATCATTCAGAAAGGAGCGAAACCAGTCTAAGGCCTCACATTCGACACCAATTTCCCGCAAGCGAGTTAGTAAAATCGCATGAGAAATGGTGTCGAAGGCGGCACTAAGGTCCAATAGGACCAGAGCCACGGAATCACCCCTATCCAGACTGTCCTTGATAGCCTCCGACACTGTTAACAGAGCAGACTCAGTCCCATGATGCTCACGGAACCCATGTTGCGAAGGGTCAAGGATAGCATTGTGAGCTATATACTCTGAAAGAACAGCATTAACATGGGACTCAGTCACCTTGGCCAGGAAGGGAAGAAGGGAAATGGGTCTGTAGTTAGCCGGTTCCCGGGGATCCAGGGAAGGCTTCTTAAGCAGTGGCACAACTTTAGCATGTTTCCACGCTCTGGGAACCATTGCAGAGGAAAGACATAAGTTAACCAATCCCCGAGCCCAGGGAGAAATCACAGAATGGAGTTGGCATAATAGAGCAGGAGTGAGAGGGTCGACTGGGGATCCAGACTTAATCTTCCGACAGAGAATAGTGAACTCATTGGAGGATAAAGATGGAAAAGAAGTTAAGCTGCTACCCACCAAGGGGTCAGAGGTGATGAAAGCCTCACTCCCCACACATTGGTCCACCAAAGGCAGGTTTAAGTAGATCTGCTTGACCTTAGCCAGGAAGTGGCCGGCCAACTCACTACACTGCTGGTTAGAAGCAATCGGAGAAGCGACCACAGATCCAGCACTTCTCATCCTCTTAAGTAGGGCAAATACCGACTTGGAAGGGTTAGTACTGGCCACGATTTCCTTTGCCACATACTCAGTCTGAGCCTTTCTAATAAGACGATGATATTGTTTTATGGCGGCCCGGTATTCCCGCTTAGCTGAGTCGTCATAAGAACGTCTCCAGACACGTTCCAGATGCTTACAGCCCTTTTTGGCTGAAACGAGAGAGGCGTCAAACCAGGAATTTGAGGACCCTCTGCTTTTTACTCCCAGACGAGCTGGGATACAGGTGTCTAAGCTATGGCCAACCCATTCGTGGAAGCAAGAGATTGAAGCCTCCAAATCGCATGGCATTGGGGGCCTACTCTCTGCCAAACAGGCCGACAGTTGGCCAAGATCTAATTTGTGCCAAGGACGCTTTATTACGGGGGCTGGGCGAGAGGGGACTACTTTCCCCTGCAATTGTAAGGAAAAAGAGAACAAATAATGATCCGACCAAGCCAGTGGAACTGGGGAAACAACGTGTATAGATTGAAGATTTGAAAAAATAGGGTCTAACAAGTGCCCTGCCTCATGGGTACTCTCGATAACACATTGGGCCAACTGAAAAGCCTCCATATCAGCTAGAAAATTGGAGATCTCCGCTTTCTCGTGCAACTCAAGGTGGAGATTAAGATCCCCCACTATGGTAAAGTTTGCTGCCCTACCAGCGTAGAGAGCAATCTTAGGGAGAAAGTCCTCCTTAAAACAAGTCGCAGGCCCCGGAGGGCGGTAAACTAAAAGACCTGACATGGTAAAATTAGGGGTCAACATAACTTTAAGCCTAGCACTTTCACAGCCCATGATAGAATCTTTTACAAAGCTGCAACTATAGACATCTTCAATAATTATGGCGATGCCACCGCCACGCCCCCCCTCTCTGTTGACAGTCTTCAACACATAGCCCTGAGGAAGGGCGAGCCAGGGTACAGCTACTGAGTCCTGGGAAAGCCAGGTCTCAGTTAGAAATACTGCATCAGGGGCCTCCTCATGAAGCAAATCAAACACCTCCGCATGATGCTTCATAAGAGACCTGCAGTTAAAACTAAGGAACTTAAAATCAGTAACCACAGGAGCGGAAGGCATTCTGTCCAGACCAGCTAACTGAAACATACAAAATTTGCACTTGAAAGGAGCAGCCTGGGGTGTCCAGCGGAATGTAGGGCACTGTGCCTCCAACCCCAGCAGCTCTGCACGTGAATAACTAAAGTGCTCGGTAGAAATTTGAGCAGGGTGCCTGGCGACTAGCGACGGCCGGGCGCGAACGGACGCAGACGGGCTTGCCTTAGGCGCGCCTTCGGCGCGCCCGCCGTAGTGCCGGCATATAAAGGGCACCAAACAAAGTGGCTAGTGCACCGACGCACACCCACCCAAGATGGCGCCTAAGCTACTCCACACCCCTCCTCCACCAACAATATCAACTCGCTTCAATGCCCCCCTCCAATGTCAGGCGAAACAGTGAAAATGAGGTAAGAGCGAAAGTGGAGTTAAAAAAACGATATTAAATTAAAAACAATCACAGGACGCAATGTTTAAAAACGAGAACCAAAGCGGAATTAGCAGCAGCGAGGAAATGCGCAGCGCACAGCTACACTGTCTCCCGGCTCAAGCCTCAGGAGTCAAGGGGCTGCGCGGCCGCCGTAGTGCCGGCATAGAAAGGGCACCAAACAAAGTGACTAGTGCACCGACACACACCCACCCAAGATGGCGCCTAAGCTACTCCACACCCCTCCTCCACCAACAATATCAACTCGCTTCAATGCCACCCTCCAATGTCAGGCGAAACAGTGAAAATGAGGTAAGAGCGAAAGTGGAGTTAAAAAAACGATATTAAATTAAAAACAATCACAGGACGCAATGTTTAAAAACGAGTACCAAAGCGGAATTAGCAGCAGCGAGGAAATGCGCAGCGCACAGCTACAAACTGTCTCCCGGCTCAAGCCTCAGGAGTCAGGAGCTTAAGGACTGCATCCAGGAAGACTGATGAGGAAGTGATTCGTTTTACTCATTGTAATTGGTGGACAGTCTGAAACTTACACCCTACTGGCCAAGCCACACCCTGGGTGAGCGTAAGAGACTGTAGAAAATGACGATTTAGGTAAAGTGGGTGGGCGGCAGAAGCCACAGATCGCCTCTGCCTGGCCTAGTATTGGCTCGAGGTTTCAACAGGACTTTAGGGTCAGCCAGAGCCAGGTACGACCCTCCAGCTGCTTCCACACCTCCGTGATAACTCTTAAAATGTCAGGCACTAGGCTCTTTGGTTGTATCCAGGTCGGTGACCACATGTGCAGTCATGTACGCCTACCTCCCACGTGACTCCCTTCCTGTGTGACGTCATCACCCAGTTAACGCGTTCACTTAAGCGAGACAATTGTCTCGCCCTTTAATCGTTGTGGGCAATTGGGAAGTTAGAGGCAATAATTGCAGATGAAAACCGCAGCAGGACGGGTTTTGTTCTGCTCCGTTATTAGAAGCCACCGATTTAGCTGTGCGTGGATAAAGGCCAACAAGACTCGCTTGTAAATTACAGACTAGACTTCATCACCGAGCATCTGTTTTGGAGTATTGTACCCCCTCCCCCCGCGCTATTTCAGGAGCGCCGATAGATGAGCAGTTGTGGCGAAGTAACACGCGCGGCTGGGCACCATTGATCCAGCGAGAGCAGACGAGCGGCCGCCGGCAGGAGGAGGCCTTTGACTTGGTTTGTTTTATTATGCATCAAAGGCGGGATTGCCATTTTGTGGACTTTTTGTCCCAGCTGCTTAGGTGCTTTGAGAGCATCGGAATAACAAGACAAGCCCGGCGGAGCGTGGCGCGCGCGCTTGGCGGGGGCGGGGGCAGGGGAGCGCATTCCAGGCGGGGGAGCGGACCCTTTGAAGTAGGATGCCAAACGGATTGCGTGGCGGCACGATGCACGTGATTGTGCGCGTGCTCGCCATGCAATCCGCTTTTGGGAGCACTTTTGGGAGCCCCTTACTATAGTCTCGCATAGCGATCGCTTACACGATAGCTAGGCGAGACCTAAAAACTCTTTGTCTATACCTTCTTCACTCTAGAGAAGCAAAGAGTTGAATTTGCTTCCAGCACGACCACATCCTGATTCACAGAATCAGTGTTTGTTGATTTGTCCGACTGCAATTTCCACCAAGGGGAAAATTCTGGTATTTTATTGGATTTTTTACATTAGTAAGTGTTTGGAGCATTGGGGTTCCAGGCGCAGAGCCAGGAGGGTTGGTATCAAAATGTTTGCTTTATCCACAAAGCTGGAATTTTGTGTTTTTTCACAAATACTATTACCACACTGGAAAAAAGGTAAGAAATAGAATGGAAGAAGCAGCATATTAAAATATTAAAAGATAAACTGCAGCTAGATAAAGGGATAGATATATTTGCAAAGTATAAAGCTGCAAGCCATCTGCATTAGGAATTTGCACCGGCCCCAAATGACCCCTGCATCCTTTCTCCGTGTTGCTTTTCCCCCTCCAACCCGCCCCTTCTCTTGATGTGCCCTGGTTGGGGATTGTACCGACCTCCGTCCCCCACCCCGTCCCTCACCTCTACCCATTGTCATTGCTTGCCCATACCCCCTTCCCCTGTATTTGCTCCTTCCGCCCAACCCCCAACCCAAAAATGAGCTATGACATGGCACTAGCTTTGGCGATGACATATCACTTTTTTTTATTACTACACTTTTAGCCATGCTGAACAACCATGCTGCTTTAGAACATGGCTAAAGGATATTGACAAAGTCAAAAGCTCTTGCATAAGTGAGACCTATTCGCTTTGCCAATGCTTGTTTAGTTGTAGGTATGGACCTACACATCTAAGCATTGTAAAGTGCAGCACACATACAAAGTCGGAAAAGGAAGGAGAAATTAAAGTATTTATCCTTCGTTGCACCTACTTCAAAAGGGCACTAAACCCTGTCTACTTTATTTAGTTAATAGAGTTTATCGTAAGAAACCTTAGGTAGTTGCATGGGAATGCCCATGCACCACCCATGGTGCACCGCCTTAGCACTAAGTAATACAAAGCAGCGCGCGTTACTTTCACGTTAATTCCAGCGCTAAACAAGTTTAGCGCAGAAACGTAAATTGGAAAAAAAAATTGCTGCCTATTTGCGCCACTTTTGTAATGTAAACAGTGTATAAAATCGTGGTAAATACCATCATTGTAGGACATTTCATGCACGTAGGGCTACCAGGGATGCCAAGTAGCCTTTCGTCTTAAGTAACGCCATAAACAAATCCATTACAGCGGGAATAAAAGAGCGATTACTGCAATCTTTACATTAGTCCCTGCCACTGGTAACACTCTTGGCTGCATTGCAGCCCTTTTTGGCTCATCTGTGCCAATGCAGACAGAGCTGATTCTAGCCAACTGTACCTGAAAGCCGGGACATGTAGATCCATCCTTGGAGTGTGCACCTATGTGTACATATAGCGCTAAACCGGGAAAAATCCTCTCTAGATGGAGTTTGCTAAAGTCAAGAATGGCTGTACGAGATACAGATAACATAGTGTACCTTGGCAGCAATGGGCGAGTGTAAGATAGTTAAGTCTATGTTATTACGAACCACAAAAAGCAACATTGTAAAGAGAGAAGAGTGAAAGTAGAAGAGAACGACAAAGAAGAAACCAAATTAACAGATGTAATTTAAGAATTTGAGCATCACCTATTTCTCAAAATATCTATATTTCAGCATTGCTCAAATCTTGATTGTTTCTTGCGAGAGTAGATTTATGCACAGTACCATGGATTACTATCTTGAACTTCTTTCTTTTATAATTTTTGAGTTGTGTGGGTGGTATCACTACTTTTCACACTTAGACAGCAGAGTCTCCGGTAGGCTACAGAGGGTATTTTAAGAACACCATAGTATGGGGTGGTTTGAACGTGAGATGGACAGCTCAATGATTCTTGGGTGTTTGTTGCAAGCAGAAATCTCTTTAGGATCATGTTAGTATAGGAATACTGGAGATAGTTGTAGACTGGTCCCTTGTCAGACCCATAGAAGACACAGCACCGAGGTGAGAGGTACTGTGGTTAAAGAGGGTGTTGATGACAAGAGCCTCCATTAGTACTCACTTGAGGCAAGAATGACCGCTCATGAAGATGAGTGTCACCCCACTGCCAGCAGATGCAGACCTGGAAAAAAAAAATGATATAAAGCAGGTTTATTATCAATTTATTTTTCTTCACAAAGGCATCTTGGGGGCGGGGCCATCGTGACGACGGGCATGGAGGAGGAGTGATGGGCACTGCTGCAAGTGCACATGTGGGTTTGGCCAGCCGTATTACCACGGCAAAACCAACATGCGCACTGAGATGTCTCCAACCTGAGCGGGTTTGCCCGGTTGGAGACAGAAGGCACAGGCTCACAGGCTCCATTGGAGTGCAAATCCAGCCTGCTAAAACCAATCTCATCACTTCTATCATGCTGCCAGAAGCATGAGAGCAGTGTCTGGATTGGTGGTAGGGGAGTCTGGGAGCCTCAGCCTGTGAAGCAGTGCAGCCAGAGGAGCAAAAGAGCGTTGAGGCAGCAAGTAATTTCTTTTTTTTTTTTTTTGTATTGTGTTATTTTGTTACTGTCCAAACCCCCTCCATCCCTTTGCTGCACCACCACGTTTCTCTGACACCGGCCACTATATGTGAGTCTTGAGTTGTTAACTAGAAGCAGCATGGTGGATTGTTGGTGATGCACCTCCATTTCAGTAGGCTGGGTAAAGTGGAATGATTTACCCTTCCTCATTTTTCTGTGGAGGATTAGCCGATGCAGAATGGTGAAATCGTAATTTATGTGTGGACAAATAACATGTTTGTGAGATGTGGGGTGGATTCTGAGGTTGTTTTAGTGATTTCTACTCGGACTGAGAGGTAATGCCAGTGTCTGAGGGTGGGGGATATGCTGGCTCCTCATATGGTTTTAGTGGTAACCCTGGCATTAGTGTCTTGTGTATTTGTAGGTAGGTGCTCCACAGTAATGTTTGACAACATACAAATGCGCAAGAGTGTTATGATAATGCCACTCAGAGTCCTCACAAACATGAGCTCATTATAAAATGTTATGTTTTTTCAGTTTTGAAATATTGATCCCTTTAAATGATTATGGTCATGCTCTCATATCTTACCAGTGAAAGATCTGCCAACACCAGTTAGGTGATACATAAAAGAAATAGATAAGAAAATGAAAGGATAGTATTGGGTGGACAGCCACAATACTCAAATGTTAATCCCTCCATTTATAACGTGCAATATGTGGGGGGGAAAATGATGCAAATTTGTTCTGGATACTAGGTGCCTCAAGCATCAAAAACTGGGCTCAGCACTGGGGCGGGGAAGCCCAGAAGCTAAGGGGTTAAGGTATTTCAAAACTGCACATTCAATTCAATATTTTCAATTTTTATAAATGCCCTGCTTTAATTTCAAATACTGTCCAATCAGCAAACTATGAACACAATTTAAAAAGAAAAAGTAAGTGTCAGAATTTAACCCCTTCGCTGCCAGGCCTTTTCCCCTCCTGTGCCACGCCCTTTTTTGGCTATTTGGGGTAGTGCGCGCTGAGGCCCCTGTAACTTTTTGACCACATAAGGTATCCACGCCAAATTTGCGTCCTTTTCTTCCAACATCATGGGGATTCTGGAGGTACTCAGGGTTTGTGGATTCCCCTGGAGGGGTCACGGAAATGAGCCAAAATGCAGCAAAATTTAGGTTTTTTTGGGGAAAATGGGAAAAAACAGGCTGCAAATGAAAGCTTCTGAGTTTTTCCCTGCAAGTGTTATCAAAAAAGGGGTTGTGGGGCTGAAATCACCCTTTCCCCAGCTTTTAGGGGATACCAGACTTTTGTCAGAAACCCAAATAATTTTACACAGTTTTGGCATTTTTCTGGGACATAGCCTATTTTTGCTATTTTTGTGCTTTCGACCTCCTTCCAGTTAATGGTAGAAATGGGTACAAAAGCAATAATGGATCCTGGAAAGCTATACATTTTAGAGAAGTAGACAAAATTCTGAATTCAGCAAGGGGTCATTTGTGTAGATCCATCAAGGTTTTTTTATAGAAACTAACAGTTAAAATAGGATAAATTGAAAATTTTAACGTTTTCACCTGTAACTTCTTCTAATTATGACAGCTCTTTGAAAGCAATATAGCGTTACATCCGCTGGACATTACTGGTTGTGGGGATATATAGGACTTGTAGGTTCACCAAGAACCCAACGAACCCAGATCCAAAAACTGAGTAGCAACTTGCAATGGTTTTTTATTATGTACCGGGTATATAGTAATTATTCTGTAAAAATGTGTACATGGAAAAATCGGTATGAAAGACACCTATGTATTTCTGAAATGGGAACAAAATATAGAGTTTAGAAACAGTAGATATTTGCACATTTCCGAAATTGGGAATACTCATACTAGCATGAGAATTATCAGTCATTTTTTAGAATGACCTCTTTTTTACACAATGTCTTTCATTTGGAAGGCAGAAATGCATCGAAAGTCAATAGGTAATAACAGTTCCTTTACAAATCTGAATTACCCTAAGTCTCCCGATAAAAATGGTACCTCACTTGTAGGGGTAGGCATAGTGCCCATGACAAGAAATGGCTCAAAACCCAACGTGAACACACCACATTTTCACAATGCAAAATTACCCTTTTTTAGCAAAGTGTCTAGCTGTAGTTTTTTAACCCTAGCTCTGCCGGCACCTAGGGAAACCTAGCAAACCTATACATTTTTGAAAACTAGACACCCAGGGGAATCTAAGATGGGGTGACTTGACTGCCTCCCACCAGGTTCTGTTACCCAGAATCCCTTGCAAACCTAAAAAATTGCCCAAAAAAACACTTTTTCCCCACATTTATCTGGTGGAAAGTTCTGTAATCTGCGTGGATCCAGAAATTTCCACCCACCCCGCGTTCCCCAAAGTCTTCAGAGAAAAATGGTACCTCACTTGTGTGGGTCAGCCTAGTGCCCGCGACAGGAAACGGCGCAAAACGTAACGTGGACACACCTCAATTTTGTATCGAAAAATGCCCCTTTTTTTGGCAAAGTGCCTAGCTGTAGTTTTTGAACCATAGCTCTGCCGGCACCTAGGGAAACCTAGCAAACCTATACATTTTTGAAAACTAGACACCCAGGGGAATCCAGGATGGGGTGACTTGACAGCCTCCCACCAGGTTCTGTTACCCAGAATCCCTTGCAAACCTAAAAAATTGCCAAAAAAAACGCATTTTCCCTCCATTTCTCTGGTGGAAAGTTCTGGAATCTGCGTGGATCCACAAATTTCCACCCACTCCGCCTTCCCCAAAGTCTTCCGAGAAAAATGGTACGTCACTTATGTGGGTCGGCCTAGTGCCCGCAACAGGAAACGGCGCAAAACGTAACGTGGACACACCTCAGTTTCGTAGCGAAAAATTACCCTTTTCTGGCAAAGTGCCTAGCTGTAGTTTTTGAACCATAGCTCTGCCGGCACCTAGGGAAACCTAGCAAACCTATACATTTTTGAAAACTAGACACCCAGGGGAATCCAGGAAGGTATGGTTTGCGTGGATCCCCCAAAGTTTCCTTACCCAGAATGCCCTGCAAACCTCAAATTTAGCTGAAAAAAATCACCTTTCTCACACATTTTTGTGTGGGAAAGTTGTGGCATCATCGGGCTGACACAAATTTCCTACCACCCAGCGTTCCCCCGGGTCTCCCGATAAAAACGGTGCCTCACTCGTGTGGGAGGCCCAAGTACCCGCGACAGGCAAAGGGCCCACAACGTAGTGAGGCGACATGAAGATTGCCTATCTCAAAATGACCTGGTTTTACAAGGGGGGTCACTTGGGTTTTTGGCCCGGTGCTCGGCGGCCACCTAGGGAAACCTACCAAACCCACACATTTCTGAAAACTAGACAGCTGGGGGATTCCAGGGAGGTATGGTTTGCGTGCATCCCCCAACGTTTCCTTACCCAGAATACCCTGCAAACCTCAAATTTAGCTGAAAAAATCACCTTTTTGACACATTTTTGTGTGGGAAAGTTGTGGCATTACCGGGCTGACACAGATTTCCTACCACCCAGCGTTTCCCCAGGTCTCCCAATAAAAATGGTGCCTCACTCGTGTGGGAGGCCCAAGTACCCGCGACAGGCAAGGGCTAAAGTAACAAGCCTTACCACTGTAGGCACCGTGGAGAAAGGCTCCCTACCTCAATCTGCTGTAAAACAAGGGATCACCCCGATCCATAGTTTTTTTGAGAAAAAAACAGAGAAACAGAGAGACATTGTTTCACCAATATTTATGTCTGAAACTTCTGAGCCCGTAACTGCAGAGGTTGTTATTGAAACCAATATTACTGCTTCAAACACAAAGGAGCAATCTATAAATGCAGACTTTTTGGCTTCTGGTTTACAAAGGATTGTGGGAGTTGGAGTTGGAGTTTCAAGTAATCTTTTACAGTCCAATGGGTCAGCTGAAACTCCCGCTAATATGGACTTAAATACCCTAGAAAGAGCCAAAACTCTCCAAGAGGGTGGTGAAAACTTTTTTTCTCTGTCTGACTACACATCTGATGACAGTCCTAGTCATAGCAGGGAATGGGCGGATTATACCGCAGAGAGTAGTTCTGTTGGAGGAGACGATGATGATGGAGTCTCACCGAGTACAAGTACTGCAACAATTAAAAAATTAAAGAAGAGGGGATCTCATAATCGAACAACAGCTAAGCTCACAATTGAGTCTGTGGGGTCCCCTCCTTCTGCTTCTGACAACTCAGTGGTAATAAGTAGATCTGAGGCTGAAACTGGAGACATATTGACTAACATCCAAGATAAATCTAATCCAAGTGAAACTTCTCCAGAAATTACGTTAACCACTATATATAACACTATGATGGCACACCGTGCGGAAAGCAAAGCGGAAAATCTACGCACTCAAGCTACATGCGCTAAACTAAAGAATTCTATTCGTCGAGTAATCAAGGGTTCAACGGAGACCGCTGAAAGAGTTACTGAAGCCGAGACTCGTATCTCGGTGTTGGAGGAGGAATCTCGAATTCAGAAACTAGAACTTGAGAATGTTAAGGCACACAGGGATGACTTATCTTATAAATTGACCGGGCTAGAAAATCAGGCTCGGAGAAATAACCTGCGATTTTTTTGGGTATTCCTGAAAAGAAAGAAGGATCAGATACTAGACAATTTATCATTGAACTTTTAAAAGAGGCCCTCCCTCATCTAAAAACATGGGATTGGACAAAGGAGATTCAAAGAGCTCATCGCTTCCCGTTCTCTATAAAGAATACTCGACAGGGTGACCAGCCATATCCTCGAGCAATTCTTGTCAGCTTCAATAACTTTCTTGCAAGAGAGGAAATCTCACTCCTAGCTAAACCTGAGAAGAAGATATCTGCCAAAGGTTGTACTTTCTTTGTGCGGCCGGACTTCTGTCAGGCAACAGTGGCCCAGCGTTGGCAGCTCAGACAGCGAATACCCCAATTTCAGCAGAAGGGGGCAACTGTTTACCTTCAGAATCCCGCCAAACTTAAAGTTATATGGAAAGATCAAACAAAATTCTTTTTCTCAGAGATCAGAGCTAAGGAATTCCTACTTATGTTATAATATATGGTTTAGTGCTAGATATCAGATATTAGGCAAAGTAAATATATATATGTCTTGCATAGCGCTACTTATTTTCAAGAACTCTGTTTTCTGATACGGGGCGTAGCCAGAGAGATATGGCACTTCATCTTATACAGGAACTGTCAGTTCCTGAGCCTCATGTGTGGGGGAGGGGGTTGGGTGGGTGGTCCTCAACCTGGGGGTTGAGGTTGTGGTGGGGGTGGTGGGGATGGTGGTGGGTGGTGTGGTATAAAACAGCAATGATGATTGATTTGGGCTATATAAGCATCTGTAGGTTGATTTTTTTATGTGATTTTTTATGTGAGCATCAGCTGGCAAAAGGTTTTTTCGATTCAACTAAATAGGTTATTAATGCTGGGACTTTTCAAAGATTTTCAATATGGTGAGAAAAATCAAAATTTGTTCTCTTAATGTTAACGGTCTGAATGACTTTAAAAAGATGGGGATTTTGCGATACCTGATTCAATTTCTCCAAATTGATATTTTATGTCTACAGGAGACACATATCCCTTGGTCTAAGAGGAATTTGTTGAAAAATCTTGATCTAGAGTTACTTGTCTGTTCTAAACAAATGGGAACAACCAGAGGCGTCGCTATTCTTATAAAACGTGGAATTGGGAAATGTATCAGATTTTTAGGCGATAGATGGGGGAGATGGGGCATTGCAGAAATTATTATCGATGGAAACAAATTGACTTTTTGCTCTTTATATGGCCTGAATTTAGACGATAAGGAGGTATTTAATACAATTAATTCTGAACTAGCAGCTTGGGATCATCCCTTAATCCTCTGTGGCGATTTCAATATTAATATTAACGCTGATTGTAATATTAGGAATTCCGGGAAATATAGAGATCGGAAACCTCAAACGTTTAAAGCTCTTAGAGAATTAACGTTAAGTAACGGACTGATAGATGTTTGGAACAAACTTAGACCCCTAGAATCAGGCTTTACTTATTTCTCGGCTCCACACTTAAAATTTGTTCGCCTGGATTATTTTTTTATCTCTGCTCAACTTGTCTATAATAGTAATATTGATGTTTTACCCCAAATCATTTCTGATCATAATCCTATTGTTTTAGACCTTTCGCTTTCTTATTTAGCCCACTCACAAAAAAAACCGTGGACATTTCAGAGGAATTTATTGTTAGATCAAGATTATTTAGCTCATATGGCTCTGGTAATCAGGGAATTTTTTTTGAATAACAATAATACTGCCTCGATACAAATGGTCTGGGATACTTTTAAATCAATAATAAGGGGTGAGACTTTGAGCTATTCGAATCTTCGTAAAAAGAAAAAACAAGCTGTATTTAGAGAGAGTCTGGATCGAATAAGGCAAGCAGAAATGAAATTAGCTTCTTGTATCAGGCTGGGTTCAGCGATACAAGAGGCTCAAAAATCGCTGGCCACTGCGCGGTCGACCGTTTATTCTTTCTTAGCCAACCAGGTAGCTGAGAAGTATAAACTATTTAAAAAAAAATGCTATGAATTAAGTGAACAAACAGGCAGAGTATTAGCCCAAAGACTGAGACAGAAAGCAACCGCTACGGATATAGTTCAAATACTGGATATGGAAGGGGTTATTCAGGAATCCAAGTCTGGTGTTTTGGAAGCATTCCGAGATTTTTATCAATCTCTGTACAATCGATCAAACGACGGCACTAGTGTCTGTGAAGATGCTTTTAATTATTTTCCGAACATCGAACATCTTTCTTGTCTTACGGAAGTTCAAAAAAATATATTAATCGCTCCAGTTACTTGGGAAGAAATAGAAGGGGCTATTCTTGGTTTGGCGTCTGGTAAAGCGGTTGGACCAGATAACATCCCTCTAGAATTTTATCGAACATTTCGTAACATGCTACAACCAGAGTTGCTGAAAATATTTCAAGAAGCGTTCAATGGTCGGCCGCCTCCATCATGGTCATTAGCCACTATTGTCGTATTTAAAAAAAAATGGAAGGATCCTATGGATCTTGGGTCATATAGACCTATATCTTTAATAACATCAGATAGTAAAATCTTCTCTAAAATACTAGCTAATAGATTAAATGACTTAATGCCAAATTTAGTGGCTGATTCACAACATGGATTCATTAAAAAGAGAGATACAACTGATCATCTTAGAAGGATCATTACTTTGCTAGACTGGGCTCAGGCCACGGGATCCCCAGTCGGAATTGTTTTACTTGACGCTGAGAAAGCGTTTGATAGGGTAGACTGGGGGTTCCTCTGGCAAGTACTGGCTTGGAAAAAGTTTCCAGTTGAATTTGTATGTGCTTTATAAGCCTTATATAAACAACCTAGGGCTGTAATTCGCATAGCTTCTGAGACATCTACAACACTATCAATAACAAGGGGGACCAGGCAAGGGTGTCCATGTTCACCTCTTTTATTTGCACTTTATATTGAGTCTTATTTGCAAAAACTAATACATCAGGAAAGTATCCCGCCGGTTATAATTCATCAAGTAGAGTATCAAATTTGTGCATATGCAGATGACGTCGCGATTGCCACTTCAGATATCAACTTAGCATTTCCTAAAATTATAGAGGCAGCTCGGGAATTTGGTTTATATTCTGGATATAAATTAAATATAGCCAAAACACAAATAATTCACTCTAATGCTAGCCTATCAACTGACTTGACATATGCTACAACGGCCTTATATTTAGGTGTAACACTTTCTGCTAAGGTCGAGGATATTGTTGATCTTAATTTTGATCCACTACTCGCCTCAACTACTAGGTCCCTTGAAAGGCTAAATAATCTCCATCTCTCCCTTTATGGCCGTACTAATGTAATTAAGATGCTCTTTTTCCCCAAATTTCTTTATTTCTTTCGAACTATACCTTTATTATTTCCCTCCACTTTATTTACCAAAATAGATAGAATATTTTCAAGATTTTTTGGGGGGTATAAGAGAGCTAGGCGATCCCTTAAATGGTGTTCACTTCCTACTTATAGAGGAGGTTGGGGATTACCAAATCTTCGCTTATACTATTTGGCGATATCACTTAAATTTATGAGAGTTTTAATTTTCCAAGAATTATCACCTAAGGATTCTACTTATCCAACAATTTATGAAATGATTTTAGGTGCACAAGCACGTCAATGTCTTTTACGTTTTTCAGAACCAAGTTATTACAAAAAAACAAGATTTAAAGTCATATTGACCGTTTATCAGGTATGGAGACAATGTAAGAAAAGATTTTGTTTTAATAACATTACCTATTATACACCATTATATAATAATCCGATTTTGCCACCAATATTTTCAGACCAGATTCTTCAGCAATGGCAAAGATTAAATATGTTTAGTCTAGGTGATCTTTATCAAGAAGGACGATTTGTTTCATTTTTGTATGTACAACAAAATTTTAATGTACCTCAAAAAGATTTTTTTAAATACTTGCAAATACGTAGTTTTTTACACACCAAGAACTTATTATACACTAATAAAATTAGGAAAATTGATATACTTGAAAGTTGTAAGAAACAAAATAGAATTGGCATAATTTATCAGACTATGCTAACCCGGATGGAAGACAATCTTGATCTATTTAATTTAAAATGGCAAAAGGATTTGGGCATAGAGTCTATTAACTTATCTGATGCTTTATATCTATCTGACTTAGTCTTAATTAATGGATCCTTAAAAAGCCAATTCTTTATGAGTATTTTTGATTTATATTACACTCCAGCTAAATTGATGAAGTGGAAAGCTAATAGGGGTGATAAATGTAGTCGATGTAATCTTCTTGGTGCAAATGCTGCTCGTATGTCTGTCCAAATTTAACTCAATTTATTTCCGAAATTCAAATGTTTCTTAATAATATTATGAATTCATCTGTTACTCTTTCTGCTGAATTTGTTATTTGTGGTGTCCAATCAAATCCTGTTAAATTGTGGACAATTGCTGAAGAAGGCTTTTTATTTATATCTATGTCTATTTTTAGATACTGTATTACTTCCCATTGGCTAGATTCTGATCCTCCTTCATTTATTCAATGGCAATCGAAATTGTTGAACATTTATCAGTTAGAGCAAGCTGTGTATAGGTTGAAAGGGAGGAAAAAGAAAGCTTTAGGTTTAAATATTTGGGCCCCTATCAGTAACTGGATTCAGTCTTAGAAGGTTAATTTTTCTTTTTGCGTTTCTTTTTTTTTTTTATTCCCTTTGTATTTCAATGCTTTTGAAATGAAATCTGGTCTGATCTTATTTAATTATGTTAATTTTTTGTTTTTTGTATGTATGATTTGTAAAGCTCGATCAATTATTTTTGCTGTTGTGAAAATTTAATAAATTAATTAAAAAAAAAGAAAACAATCCTCCAAATTCCTGTAAATTAGAAAAGAGTGGGGACTGAAACCCCTCATTTACAATATGCAGGTAAAATGGAAGAGCAGTAAAATGTATGATAATTTGGTTACCACATATATTTTTTTTATATATATATATTTTTTTGTCCTCATATGCCACTTTCCACCCTTTCTCTCTTTGTAGCGCCCTAGGGTGTTATTCGTCTCATATGTGAAAGATTCTTGCTTACTAGAAGGCGGAGGGGGATACCATGCCGTAACTAAACCTTCCAAAGCAAGTCTCCTCCAAGAGGTTTCGAAGCAGCTTAATCATAGGACCGTTCTTTTCTTCTTTACGCTAAGCCAAAATTTAAACATCTTATATCCCTGCCCGTCACCTATAGTGCTTCAAAAATCCAAAATCTGTGCTTCTTTTTATAATGACCCGCCATGTCCAATTTACCTATAGCTCTCATAGCTCTAATCCAGGTCAGATCTGTCGGAGGATCAGGGGAAACCCACAATCTACAAATTTCCCTCCGGGCCCACAAAATAGCATAAAACACCAACTTTGTTTTCTCATCAAGGCCCTTACCTTGTAAGTCCAATCTTCCTGTAATGATCATTTCAGGGCTTACCTTGATAATTTGCTTTAGCACTACTGATAGGCAGTTACTCACAGCATCCCAAAAGACCTTGATCGCCGGGCATGTGGCAAACATATGAATATCATCCTCGTTTGGGCTATTACATTTTGGGCACCTTACATTTCCACCATCCTTAAATTTGGCCAACCTCTTTGGAGTCCAATATGCCCTGTGGAAAGTGAACAGATGATTCCTTCTTAAATTCGCAGGCTTTACCACCTTATATAGAATCAACATAGTTACTTGCCATTGTTCTTCTGTCGCAATCCTCGGCAAGCACTCTCCCCACAGGGTCTCCGGCAGTGTAGAAAAGGGCCATCTTCCAACTCAACAATAGCCCAATACCACATCGCCACCTCTTTTTTAATACAAGCATCCGATGCCAACTTTTCCTCAAAGTCATTATGCCCCCCGATGAGATGTTCTTTCCCGGCTACCCAGCTTTGAATCTGAACATATTTAAATTTAGAAAACTTAGCACCCCAGTATGACTCGCAAACAGACCACGGCAATAAACTTCCATCTACAAATAGCTCGCCCCATTTCTGAGGACCTTCTGTTTTTAATGCCTTTGCCAATGCATCTTCTGTCCAACTTGGGGCGCCCGGAGTTTCCCAGATTGGTGCTCCAGCGCTGAAATATGGAATTTTTGTGGCCCTCCTGACCCGATACCAAACCATAGCCAAATCTCTTAAGACCTTCAGTCTTACTTTTTTGAAATATTTTGGGTCCGAAAATTTATACATAAACCCCACCTGTTTGATCTTCTCAACTCTCAACAAGGCAGAGAATAATTCCCCTAAAACCGAGTTCCCTGGAGTACCCAAAAGCATTCTACAGTTCTTGAGCAAAAAAGCCCAGGAATAAATCTGAAAGTCCGGGGCTGCCAGACCTCCCTTAATACACTTTCTCCTAATTTTTTTCCATGATAATCGTGATCCTTTGGATGACCAGATGAATGACCCAATCTCACTCTGCAACTTTACCAACCCCTCCTTCTCGAACATAAGAGGAATAGAATCAAATAAAAAAGTTATCTTCGGCAACACCATCATCTTGACCAAATTAACACGACCGAAAATAGTTAATGGAAGATGACTCCAGCCCCTCATTAGCATGGAAATATCCTTCCTGGTTTTAACAAAATTGGTTGTGGCAAGTTGCTTTATGTCCTGAGTAATTTGGACCCCCAAATATCTGATCCTTTCTCTTAAGAATTGCAACCTCCGTTGCCAAGTTCCAAGACATGATTTCAGTTTTATCAGTATTTAAGCAATACCCTGAAACTTCGCCAAAGTTCTTTGTGATAGTATCTATCGTGGCCAGTGTTTGATTCAAGTCAGACGTTAAAATGACTATATCGTCCGCGTAGAGGCCAATCTTTCTGGTCCAGCCCTGAAATCTAAAAGGAGGGATACTATCTGCCTCCCTAATCTTACAAGCCAGCGGTTCGATATAAAGATCAAACAAAAGGGGGGATAGGGGACATCCCTGCCTAGTACCCCTCATTACCTTTATAGGCTTAGTTAATACTCCATTAGCTAATACTCTAGAAGTGGGGGACTGATAGAGACCTATTAAAACTTGACCACATTTTTCCCCCAATCACAAGTGCATTATTAAAGCCTTCAGAAAAACCCAATTTATGCGGTCAAAAGCCTTGGCGGCGTCAAGAGCAACAACCTCCAAAGGAAGCTTCTGATCGACAGCAACATCAATGCTGGCTATCAGAGAAAACGTTAGTTCCTTTAAATACCTGCCCTTAATAAACCCCTTTTGATCCTCATGGATAATACAAGGGATCACCTTACCCAGCCTATCTGCCATAATCTTTGCAAACAATTTATAATCACTATTTAGGAGTGAGATGGGCCTGTATGACTCCATGTATTTTGGTGATTTCCCAGGTTTTGGAATAACAATTATATTCACCTGATTCCAGGATGCAGGAAGCTCTATGCTGCCAAGAAAAACCCCATTGAACACCTTGGTTAATAGCGATAACAAACTCCCAGATAGACTTTTATATACTTATACAGGAAGGCCATCTGGGCCAGGAGCCTTGCCTTTCTTAGCTTGTCTGATGGCCTCCTCTACTTCTCCCTTACTTATCTCCTGGTCCAAAAAATTCTGAAGGTCTTCAGTTAAAGGCTTTAAGACTTTTAGCCAATCCTTTATCCGCTGCATGTCCGGGATCAAATTCTCCCTGTACACCTCCTCAAAATATTTGTAAAAAGCCTCCACGATATCCTTTGTTTCTGTGACCATACCTCCTGCTTCACCTGCTTTCACTTCTTTAATTATGTTCCTTGTCCGGTCTTTCCTAGCTTTCCAAGCTAGTAGTTTGCTTGTGCCCTCCCCATATTCAAAATGGGCCAATCTACTGGCCTCCCATTTTTCTTTTACCCTGTTATTTACCACGGAGGCTAATTTCTCTTTCAGTTCTACCAATTTTTGAACAATCTCTTCCTTCGGGGCTCTCCCACTATTTACAATAGCTACTTCACCCTGCCTGATTTCAAGTTCCAGACGTTCTACTTCATAGAAATAGTCTCTTCTTCTGCTTGCCCCCATAGCACCTAGTCTGCCCCGAAGAAAAGCCTTAGCCGTCTCTCATACAATGTCTATCCTAGCCGAGCCCACATTGTGTTCAATAAATATCTCAACTTCCTGCTGTAGAGACTGCATTGCCTCCTGGTCGTACAAAACTGTACGATCCAACCTCCATACTGAATCCAAATCGCGAGTCCCGATCACAAGTTCTAAAGTGACCGCTGAATGGTCAGATAGGTGTACTCCAACATGCATAATTTGTTTTACCTTATCCACTAATCTTACGTCTATTAAAAAATAGTCAATTCTAGATTTGTGGCTATACTTCTTATTATAAAAGGTGTAGCCTACATTCTCCCCTGCCCTCTGTCTCCAAACATCACACAGTCCAAACTGATCCATCAAGCCCCTTAATCTAGATGCCATTTTGCTGTTTGCCTGGGCTCTACTACTCGCCGATCTATCTAGCTTGGCATCCAACACTGTATTGAAATCTCCAGCAAAAATGATAAAGCCTGTAAGACCCATCATCTCTTTAGCTAGTTCATCCAACGGACCGACATCGTCTTGATTTGGGCCGTAATATCCTATAACATTATACATAAGGCCACCTATCTTCAAATTTACTATCAGCCACCTACCCTTAATATCTGCCATTATACCCTCAACCTGACAATCTAATCCTTTTCTGACCAACAAAGCAATACCTTTTGTTACCACTGTCTGTGGCGTATAAAAAGCATATTTTACCCACCGGAGTGAACCTATAAATTTCTTGCTCTCTTCCTCTGTTAAGTGGGACTCTTGAAGAATCATACTATTTGCTGGGACATCTCTCAGGTATTTCATAATCCTATCCCTCCTTGCTTTAACCCTTAGGCCATTTACATTCCATGACATCCAGGTCACCGCCGCTATCCTACCCTCCACCATCACACACACACTTCACTCTCTCTACCACCCAGGTGAAAAAGTAGCTCATGAGAATCTTTTTAATGTTTTTTTCCCCACCCCCCTCCCCCAGCACTCCCAACCCTAACCCCCCTCCCTTTCCTACCACTCTACCCCTCAACCCTCCGCCCCCCTCCCGGGAAAACCCAACCAATGACATTAGGCCCAACCTAGGCCTAGCGAGTGCCGGTTCCAGTGGACGTGCTAATCCCACCACATTAGTTTTTTACTCTCCATGACCCGTGATGACACCAAATTATATTATAAACCTCCACCCTGACAATACTCCAAAAAACTATCAACGTCTTCCACCGCTCTAAAGGTATGCATTTTATTGTTCCACATTACTTTTAAAAACGCTGGGAATTTCAACTGTACCGTGGCTCCCAACCTCCTCAGAGGCTAAATTCTTTTGCCCAATTCTCACTGTCTATTTGCAGTTACCACAGATAGGTCTGACCTAACCTCTATTTTTGCTTCTCCAACAGTTAGTAAGCCCTTCTTTAATGCAGCTGCTAGAATCTTCTCTTTTAAACCATAAGTTAAGAAGTTTATCAGAATCCTTCTGGGTTTCAAGCAATTTGGATTCAGCCTGAAAGGGTCTCGGTGTATCCTCTGAATATCTAAAGAAATCTCCTCTTCTGTTTCTTCTAACTGTAACTCAGTTTTTAATACATGGACAATAAATCCCTTTAAATCAACCCCTTCCTTTCCCTCTGGAAGCTTCAAAACTTTTAAATTATTCCTTTGCTGCATATTTTCCAATTTTTCCAAGCGTTCCTCATAGGCCCTCTCCCTACATTTGACCTGCTCTAGCTCCTTGCTGTTCTCCTCAACCTTGCCTTGAATCACCTTGACCTCCACCTCAAGTGTTTCTGTGCGTAAATTTAGCTCATCAAATTTAGCTTCCAATAACCCCACTGCCTCCCTGATTCCATCTTGCTTTGCTTTAGACTCCTCAAACCCCCTGTGCATGTCCAAATCCAATTTCTTTAACAGGGCAATGACAACACTATCCGAATGGACCTCATCCAACAGACCTTCGCTCCCTGCATCCTTACTCTCTAGAACTCCCTCGGACTTTAATGGCTCAACCATGGCGGAGGGACCCCCCGACCTGGACTACCTACTGGGCCGCCCAATTCTCCATCTACCTCCAACCCCTCTTGATTTTCTACTTCCATCTCTAAGACCTTATACCTGTTTGGAGTCAAATGATCAGCCCAGTCTACCAAACTACTGTTAAGCCCAGTTATCAGATCCGCTGACTTTAGCCCTCTTTCCACTGCTTCACCACGCAGTATATCTGTTGAATCACAACCTCTCGAGAGTACAAGTGTCTTAGGGACTGGTTTAAAGTATGCGTTTAAGGAAGGGTTGACAGTGAATTTCTTGCCTAATATCCCCGTCCTGTAAGTTTGCCTGGTCTGTTTTTTTTAAATTACTGTGGGTTTTGCTCATCTGTTGTATGGTTACACTTTCCTCCCCCGCTGCCTTCCCTACACTTCTCAATGCATATCCTTTATTTATTTTCAGAGATGTTTTAACTTTTATTTTAGGGCGGGTATCCACCTCTCTACCCTTTACCTCGAGACAGCCTGCAGCGATACATCCAGAAACCTGCGAGGCCGCTTCACTATTAGGGAGAGAAGTAGGTCTAGTGCCTTGCTTACTGGCAGATCCCCTCCCCACTGCCCCTCCCGCACTAAACTGAATCCTGGAAACCGCCCGCCTCCCTCTACCTCGCTCAACAGCAGCCCGGCTCCAACGCTCCGATCCTGCTGCTGCAATGAGCTGCTCCAACGGCTCCTCTGGAGGCCCCTCCTCCGCCGCCGCCACCTTCTACAATGAAGTTTTCTCTGCGTCCTCCGCCGCCATACACCGCCGCAGTAATCGCAAAATCGGCCGAAATTAGAGGACGAAGAACGCGCAACACGTTACGAAGAGTAGAATCAGGTACTCCGCAATTCCCTTTCCTCGCTGCACACGAATCTAATCAGCCATCCAGCACCCCACTTTTCCCGGCACTCCCGACCAGACTCCCAGCTGGCCGCCATGTTTTCCCCGCATATTTTTTGTATGTAATCACTTTGTCTATGACACTTTTATATTATGATGTTTTATTGTCTTTTTTTCTCCTTAAAAGCACTTAAAGAAGTAGGAAGTTTTCTCCAAGTGTTAAATGATACATAACTGTGTATGTTAGTTCGGATTGTAATGTTGTTGTATTTTCCTTAGGATTAGGTTAGGAAAAGGTGGCAAATAAGGTTGGGTACTGGAGGTAAAGAAGGGAAGGTAGAGAGATCTGCATTGGAAGGTTCTGTCAAGCAGTACAAAGGTAGAGGGGGCCGTCTTCAGCCTTCGTTGATCTCTGGAATCCATGTTGATGGATGACCCAGCAAACTGGGAATACTTTGGCAAATGGCTATTTGAAATGGCTGAGTGAACTGAATCTGTAGAATCAAAAGGACCAGCCCCTAATAAACGCAGGTCCTTGTTTGATTCATTGTATAGTATCTATGTAACCATAGGTATATACCCACATAATCTATACTATAGATTATGTTGGTATATACCTATGGATTGAGCTGGCTAATACAAGAAAGTCAATAGTGCCTTCACTCCACTCTGTCAAATGACTGTGTAAATAAGGTTATTTTAAGGAGTTTCCTAAATTTAAGTGAGTTGGGTTCAGCTCCTAAGGGCAGATCTTTGAAATTCTAGAGATATGCTCCTTGTTCTCTGAGTTATCTGAAGATTATATCTAGTTTGGGTGAACTTGTCTGATTTTGATGATCTCGGACTTGGCCTGGTGTCTTTTGATATGTTAATTTCTTAAGAAATCAGTGATATTGATTTCCAGTGTGCTTTGCATATTGTTCGAGGATTGTGAATTTAATCCTGTGTTAATAAGGGAGGCAGAGGATGAATTTCAGAGCTGTTATATGGCCATGTCTTTTTGAGTTGTGACAAAGCCTACCTGTTAGATTTTGGACTTGTTTAACTCTGGTAAATCTAGTCTAATCCAACTGATCCATCAGCAGACATCTTGTCAGTTGTATGTTGGAGGATGTGCAGCATATTTCTGAGCATGGAGAGCTGAAATTATTTTAAACTACTTCATTTACTTTATTAAATGTATTGGGCAATCGAAGTTTAGTAATAATATAGTTCTGACCTGCTGCCAGTTTCTGGAACCCTCAGTTTCCATAAGAGTGGGCTTCTAACACGCTTACAGTTTAATGAAAGTGTTCCTATTTGCCTACAGCTCTGGATTTAAGGTTATTGGGTTTCTAACTTGCTACTAGTGCCCAAACCTCCATTTGTCAGGACAGAAATATTAAGGCTTGGGGCCAATGTCTGGACCTCTCAGTTTAAAGTATAGGGAGATTATTACTATGTGCCTGGGGTCTTTTAATTTTATTGAGTTGTGGCTTTCTCAAAGTGTCTCAATGACTTAGTTTTAATTAGAGAGGGGTTCTGACCAGTGCCTTGAATAATACCAGAGTTCTGTCCGTCTTCCAGCAGGTATGTCCCTCATTTTTAATCAGAAATGGCTTCTGACCTTGTTCCACTCTCTGTGTACTCATTTTAAATAAGAGTTGTGTTTTGGTCTGCTTCTAATATCCAGAGCAAGGGAGAGGTTCTGTGGAGACAGGACGGTACATCTATGGCAGTGGCATTGACTCTGGAAGTTAACAGACAGGAGCACGAGGAAACGCCTGTTAGTGTACTTGGTCTATTGTGTGTAATAGATGGTTTTTGAGAACAACAGCAGTGAATACATCATAAGGTAATTTTTGTTCTTAAGGATCAGTTCCTCTATTACTCCTTCTGGCCGGGAGAGCGGTCAACAGGAAAGCATTTTTATTAATATGATCTTACTCTTAGTTCTGTAAAAAAACAAGACATGTATTTCATTAAACTAAATGTTGGGGGATTTTGGCACAGACAAAAAAACTGGAACTGTATCAGCAAATTCAGGACCTATGGCAATCTACCTAGCCTTGAATGGAGTAAAGACTAAAGTCTAATTCTTGGAGTGGCTCCTCTGGGTAATTACCTTTAAACTGGCTGACATACTTGGTTCTTCTCACAACCCCACAAAGAAGTTCAGAGACCTGGGGATCCCCTAAGACTCATATCTAATCTTGATCAATAAAATCAATGCAGTTGTAAAGGGAGTTGACTTTCAATTAAGAATCTTGCAAAAAGCAGTTTTTGCTTCTCAAACAAATCACTTAATAGAGTTGTTTTATGCAGGTGATGGGACGTCTGGATTAAAGCCACACTATTTATATTGGTCTCTCCAAAATACTCAACACCACAGAGCAAAGGGTGCATAAACAAAACAGCCAAAATCAGCTTCAAAGTGCTAGCACATATCCGGTTGTGACAATGACAAACCAAACTCTAAAAGTACTATAAAGTTTTGTTGGAATTGACAATCAGATTTACTACTCTGCTCATCACATGCAAAGACCACGAGGCCTAGGGCCCTTAATGTTGCCATGATACCTACATGATCGTGTGATCAGCCTATGCTCACCTGAATCAACAAACTTTTAAAAGACTAAAGAGGCCTATTGCTGGGGTTTCTGGGTCCAAGAGTACAGAATTCTATTAGCCTACCTTCATCTGAATCCATTTGTTTTCAATTCAGAAACCTGCTGATGATTGAGCAGAGTCTTGTAAACCATCTTTCATTTCAAGGGAACCACAAACACTAAAGAATGTTGCTTCTTTAACCCTGTAGCATTGCTTAGGGAAAATCGCAGTAATATAAATGTAAGTAAACACATGCCTGACACAAGTACGAGTCAAAGTAGGTTTACGTTCTTTGGTTTGTATAAGCAGTATTCAGCAACCATTCATATTTACCCGCCTTATTTTAATAATTAAAACTATTAAAAATATGCACTCTAAGCTAAATGTTAACAAATGACTTAAGGACAGTTGTCACAGGTTTCTGCTACCAAAAACAGTGCTCTATTGCTAAACGTGGACTTCAAGCTCATACTGCTAGTTTTAGTTTTTCTTTTTGAAAGTGTACTTTTTAGGTCTCGGTTCCAGACGGCGCATGCGCTGTCTCGAAAGAGACATGTTGTATCTACTTTGTGGGCTTCAGCCCACCTACAGGCTTTCCATTTCCTGACTCCAGCATTACTCTTATATTTATTGGACTAGTGTTAGATTTTTAAGTCCTACACCTTCGCTCCTGTTGCATTGACTGGAGTTGGAATATTCGTTTATACTGTTCCAGTGCCCACTAAAGCAAGTTGTTGTAACAACTTGTGTGCTAAAGCAATGCGTGGTAAAGTCACACCTGAGGTACTGACTGCGTTGTAAAGGCGTGCGGGGTAAAAGCCTGGGGGGTCTGTCATACAACCATCAGCTAATGTGTAGTGTTACTCCAACAGTGGAATAGCGCCCTCACCACACATAGCACAATGCACTTCCCCTCACAGAGCAAAGCACGACCATCCTCAGTGCTCTCAACTAACACCTGAGACACTACCAACCACCCTCAGAACAGTACTCGGTCTCCTGTAGCAACTGCATAGGTTCCCCCCCCCCAATAGCATAGTGCCACAGAAAGCACTATTACCACAGAACAGTGCACCATCATTCACAGCACAGTGCACTCCAACCTGCGTCATCCTCTACCCTTTAGGTACTTTATGTGCCGGGCTGGCACAAAATGTATCCTTCAAATGAAAATGGTATTGTGGTGACTGGATACTTCCAAGCAGGCATTGTAGGTGGAAGTACATCCACTGTCGGCTGCAGGATCAATGGTATGGATTCAGGAGTGACTTCTCTGCTTTTCTCTTTTTCTTCCTAGTCTTCGTGTTGGGGTCCATGTCTCAGAAAAAAAAAATTGCTCCCATGAAATACTGATACAGGGGGATGCGCTGTTTACCTGGGCCCATATTACAATTAGGGTGCACTTTCCCTTTTTTATGCGATGGCGCACCTTAAACAGGTGCACTGGGTGGAAACGGGGAAAGTGCACTCTGTTTTGATTAAAGCGCTGCCCTCAGGGCAGCTGCAAACCCACACTGCTCTGGTGGTCTCACATTCAATGAAACACGGAGCAACTGATTCAAAGCTGCTGCTTGGTTCACAGAAGTGGGAAGGGTTCAGATTTTCTTTTTTGTTAGAGCTCATAGCAGTAGGAGGAGGCTTCAGATGAGTAAAAGGGAGGTGGATTGGGAAGAGTCAGAAGGGAATGATTTAGAAAGGCTTGTTGGGCGATCAGAATAGTAAAGAGGTATGAGATGATCCAGCAAGGAGTAGAGTAGGGAAGATTCTAGAAAGGGTCATTTTGGGACTCATATGAGAGGTATTGGGTTTAGGATGAATGAGAGAGTGGAGGTAAAGGGTATATTGATATGACTGTTTGTATCTGCACCTGCTTCCATAATATGACTCGGTGAAGAGGCAAAGAGATTCTGGGCCTGCTTTAGATGTTGGTAGACGGGTTACTCGGTCACAACAGTGACGGATATTCTGTCCGCCAAAATATAAATCCCATTATAACCTATGGGATTTATATTTTGGCGGACGGGATATCCGTCACCGTTGCGACGAGTAAACCATTGGCCAATAGCTAAATCAGGCCCGGTGTCATTTAAATGGGGCCATACCACCATGTAAACGAGGGAACCTCCTCTCATGATAAAGTTGGTGCTACATGTACGCCAGCGCGATCAGTATTACAGAAGGAGCCACATAAGTGTCTGCGGCCTCTTTTGTAATACCATTGAGCCAAAGGGGCGCACAAAGCGGGCAAATGTGCCTTTTGAGCCTCTGGGCCACAAAATATAATACCAGTGCTTAATTTGAGTTGGTGTTTCTGGTGCTCAGCACGGCACTTAATTGCTGGCTCCAGCACTTAGGACAGCTGCTCATTTAAAGATCAGCAAAAAACAGTTTAATACACATTTAAAACAACTAATACCTGCCACCCAAGCCCTTCTTAATGCTATGGGGGCCGTGAACAGTCTGAATTGTCACGCGTGTAGCAGTATGATGGTTAGTAGTTGTGTAAGTTCTGTCATCGGCAGAGCTGGCAGTGGCAATGTGTGGTGCAAACCGTGGTGGTCTAATTACGAGGGCCCGGCACTTATTTTTTTACAAATTAAGCACTGTATAATACAGCTCCTGGTGAGCTACTACTGCATTATTTAGAGTTCCGCATATCGGAACAGATACCACAGTAATGCCCTGGGATCCCCTGTACAAAAAGTTGTATTGGTTGGGCTAAGCTCCCTCCCACCGCCCCTTCCGCCCCCACACCAGGCCTGCTAGGATTTACTTGGCAAACATTGTATGGAGAAAAGTGAGGAAATTACTGCAAAACTCAGAACCTGCCTTAGTGCACAATCCCGTTCACCCTCAAATCTGGATTCCTCTTCATTATTCCATTTGTTACATTTTTTAATTTATTCTGAGTTCGCTTTCTCTATAAAACAGTTTACTCGAAATGTGCACGTGAACAAATAAAAGCAAATACGTAATCGTTTGCACGCAGAACACAGCTATTCAGGATCTCTGGGAAAGTCTTACAGTTCTGTACGGTCGGGGATCACAAGAAGAGCTTTACTTCTAAGTAACATGTAGTAAATGAATGGGTCTGGATTGGTGAGAGAAGACACCAAGTCGTTATGACGTGTTTGAAGTTAGGGGGTGTGAATTAACTCCTTCAAATATACTGTTGGCAGGGCAATTAACCTTCTTTTAACACCTCCCACCAAGCCAAGTCGTCATTTTGAACCCTGCAGGGGTGTGGGGGGCGGGGTGGTTTGGGGGGACCCAAGTCAAAAAGGAAGATCATCCTGGAGTCATTCTGAAGCCATCCGATGACTTCAGCCAGGCTATTCCTGTAATTATCTGGGGAAGTCATCAGAAGCCATCCTGAAGTATGCCTACAGGGCAGAATATTTAAATGAGATGATTCCAGATCCAGAGTCATCACAGTAACTACTTCAGGATGAGCTCCTGATTACTTCCTTAGAAAATGTGTGATTATCTTTAACTACTGCAGGATCACTCCATGACAACAAAAGGATGAGGGCAGATTACTTCACGATGACTCCATGACAACTAGGGGATGGGAGTAGATTACTTCATGGTGACTCCATGACAACTAGGGGATGGAAGCAGATTACTTCACGATGATGATTGCAGATTACTTCACGGTGGCTCCATGACAACTAGGGGATGGGAGTAGATTACTTCATGACGACTCCATGGCAACTAGAGGATGGGAGCAGACTATTTCACAATTACATCATTACTACTTCAGGTGTTGTTTGCATTACTTCATGTGTAATTCACGGTGTGGTTTTATTACTTCACTATGATCTCATGAGGACTTCTGGATAGTTTTCCCCATTCCAGTAATAATTCAAGAGGATTCCTTTTAAGGCGTTCACTTTGGGTGATGAGTCTTTCTCCCAGGATCATTCCACTAGACTTTAACAGCACTGGAATGTACTGTTAAATAAAAACATACAGGCCCTTAATCAGTGAATGTCAGATACCTGCCTGACATATTGTTGTGGTAATAACACAATTTCACTAAGTATATCAACACAATCTCTAATTGCAACAACTGCAAATGTAGATTTCGTTGGGGAATAACAGGTGTACACTTCATTTAAAGATGCACAGTGACCATCAGCTTTCAATGAACTGAAATGGCCTTATTGCATTTTTTAATGAAGCGACAGTGTGTTTCTCTAAATTGAAACAATCATTTTATGGGTAAGGAATTCTTCTCTCTGTGTACTAGACGTTTTTGTGCACTTAAAACATCTGTTACAGAGGACCAGAGAGAACTACCATCATGTCTACAACCCAGCTATCTCAATCTTCCTAACCATCGTCCCTTTTCTGACTTGATGTATTTCCGCAGTGATAGGTAACAACAGTGGGAGAGGAGCAAATAGAGAGGCTATGAGTGAGAAGGTGTTTGTAAGTGTGGTCAGAGGATGTTATAGGAGTTCTGATAAGTGCCAGTGAGTAATATTATTAGTGTGAGAGGGTAACAGATGTGAGCGTTATTGTAAATAGCTTTGGGTAAGGAGCAGGTCAATTATGACTTAATGGGTTTGCAAGTTTGTGGTGTTATGCAAGTGAATGGATATCTGCAAGTACTCCAAGCCGAGTTAGTGTGCCTCCTGGGACTTGCCTCTTCTGATGTAGGGCTCTTTTCCCTGTGAGGTCACTCGGGTCAGATAGCGACAGTGTGCTTTCTACTCAGATTTTCGGAGGTTGCTTAGATTTTATAATTGAATGACCGTTTAGTGTATCTACCCTTTTCAGAGCAGCAGCAAATCTAAAGAATGCAAAAAACAAAACACAGCAACAAGTGAACTATTAGGAACTACTCAATCTCTATATGATTCTGCTGTCCAAATTGTAATAAAAAAACGGCAAACTAGATGTCATTTATTTTACACATTTTATTAGTTTAGAAACATCCTGCCCATTGGCAGTAGTTGGCAAAATAAACAAATAGGGCTGAATCTCAAAACATATTTGAGTGGCACTAAAACATGTTATTGACAGTAATTAAAGCAGTGTTTGTTAGACATCTTTCATCAGCTTTAATATTATAAAAAACAGACTTATTTTCCAAGGTCATGTGTAACCATGAGGTTTGTACATATCTGTTGTGTTGCATTTTTTAGGAGTAGTGCGCTAGATGGACCGGGACTGGACTATTTTTAAGGGGGGACCCAGAGGAAGGAACTGCTTGACAAATAAATACATTTTTCAGCGTCATGGAGCTTTGTCACACTCCTGCGCGCTACATACATCAACTTTTCAATACGAGGAGGAAAAGCCTGCACACAAAGGTCTCAATTTAGCGGGGCATTTGGATGCAATTTGACCGCTGTCCAGCGCTGACCGATGAGGAAACATCTGGGTTCAGCCAGCCATTTTCAGAAATTTCATTTATGAACCATGTTTTTCAATTAATAAGAAGGCACACATTTCCCACATGAACGCCTTTGTGTAAAAGATGTTACTGCGCAAAGGTGCTCGGGGCTGTCCGCACAACGAGCGTGATTTATTGGCTTTAAATGCCAGCAATTATAGCCCTTCCAGGTGTCTCCTATTGTTTTCATAGGCGCCCTTCCCCGAGGAGGACATGGTGGATTGAGAGTGAAAAGATTTTTATTTATCACCCCTTCCGGAGAGGTTAGCACTGTGTTTGGGTTTGTTTACAAGCATGGAAACCTATAGATACTATAAATAGTATTTTGGGCAGGAGGGGGGGGCGCAGTGCTTGCAAGATTCCTGGGATTTTCTAAGGCTTATCTATTGCTCCCAGGAGCCTGAAGACCTTGCAAACCAGGGTAGGTGCAGCACCCCCGCCTCCAGCGCCTTGGGTGCCAGGGTAGGAGCTGCAGAGCAGTGATGGACGGATTGGGGCATGCTGTGGGAGGTCCGGTGTCCCTGGGGAGGGAGAGGCTGATTGTATCGCTAGGCACCGTGCCAGAATTGCCTATAGAGACCAGCTCTGGCCCGAGGCCGCACATTCTACCACTGGGTGTCTGGGAAAGTCTAGAAGAGACCAACTCTGCACCTAATCTGTCCCGCTTGTCCTTGAACAGTTAGAACTTTTTTGTGAGGTGGGTAGGGTCTACGTTGGTACGTGCCACCTTCCTCAGATTGAGGCACCAGTTAGTTGTGAGGACACTACATCAAAAAGTCTAACGTACCCATTCGAGTGAGGAATAAACTGCAGAGTTTGCTCTCATCATGTATGCATCGCCAAGGATAGGTAGGTTGTTAATGGATGTACGTCGGGGGCGGGCGTGTTTGAGCTCTGGCAGCGGGGCATGGTTTTAGTCTCACGTTCACTGGTAGACTCGAGCAGCCAGCGGCCCTGTCGCTACCGAGCCAAGAAGCTCGGCCAGGAAAGGGGGGTGGCAGAGAGCCCTGTTTAAACACAGGCAAGAGGAGCAATCGGAGCACACGCCAAGACAAAGGCATAGACGGAGGGAGAGGAAATCCAGAAAGAATCACGGCATTGAAACAAATGCGGGGAAAAAATTGATGCCCCGCCCCACGACAAAAATATAGACATGCAGCCCTGCAGGATTAAAATATAAGTCCGTTAAAGGGGGAGTCACTTAAAACACACCCCTCCCTCGCACATGATCAACATGGCTGAAGCACACACGCCCCCTCGGAAAGCCCAGCAAACAACAGGACTGTCAATGCATTTTAAAAGCCCCACGAGATAGGACCCTGTCACGCCCCCACCAGCAAACTTACATACTCATTCGGCTGCTCACTCCTATCATCATTACAATACCCCTCCACTCACCAGCTGCTGGTTCATCTCAGCTGATATGTGATCCGTCAGTCTCAATGCCCCCACTAGCAGGAAGAAGACTCCCAGCAGCACCCTGATTACAGTGTAGAGAAGGGCCATGGCGGCCGGCTGCAGGGAGGGAACCGCTGTCGAAGGCTGGGGAGGGGCTTTGGCTGCTGCCTGCAGCAGGGAGGTTAGAGCAGCAGCTACTGCCTGGGAGCGGCCTCCCCCTAATTATACCCTCAACAGGAAAGCCTGAAACTGACGCACAAAAAAAAACCACGCCCGCGAGTGGTGCGCGCGCGCCACAGCGAGCCATATGTTTTCAATTATCGCGCCCGTGTCTGGGCTCGATAATTGAAACCACATGGGCTTTGGTGTGCGTAACAGACACCAATAGGCCATGGGCGAAGCAATGCGCCCGCCTTTGGCCTATTGCGTGCTCTGTTTAAAAAAAAACACGCAATCAAAGCCCAATAGCGGAACCCAAAAGGAAAAGCACACGCACAAGCGTGTGCGATTCCAGGGTCCGTTTTCACACCCCAGAAAAAAAGGCTCTCGCCTGCGCGAGCAGGGCTGCGCTCTGCAACGCAGGGCGCAAGCCCTAAAAATGATGTAATATAAAAAAGACTCTAAAATATTTACCTGTGATTGTTATTACATATCTAATGTTTGCTAATTTACATTTAAAGAAAACTCATTTAATACCTAAATAGTGTTCACTGAGTAGTAATCAGCAAATAATTCTAAATCACACAGCAGGTTGGATCTTTCTGACAAAAAATTAAACCAAAATAGTGGGTGCATTCTTGGGGTAATCAGCAAATCATTCTCAAAACATCAGGATGAATTTCAATATGTTAAAAATAAATGATGCTTGTTGAGTTTTGGATATTTATTTTCAAATCATCCTCTAATCATCAACAACCATTGGATCTTATGAAGTAATCAGATACTCATTCTTAAATCCTCCTGAAGTCATCGCGAATAGTCACACCTTTTGAAGTCATCAGATACTCATTCTTAAATCTTCCTGAAGTCATCAGGAATAGTCACACCTTGTAAAGTCATCAGCTGCTCATTCTTAAATCCTCCTGAAGTCATCGCGAATAGTCACACCTTGTGAAGTCATCAGCTGCTCATTCTTAAATCCTCCTGAAGTCATCGCGAATAGTCACAGCTTTTGAAGTCGTCAGATACTCATTTTCAAGTCATCCTGCAATCATCAGGCTCAAGTTTCTAAGCTCTGCTGATGACTTCAAGACCTTGATGATGTCTGATGACATGAAAATGACTTCTACAGTAGTTGGATGATCATCCAATGACTCTGGGATGGCTTCTAAAGTAATCCTGTTTGACCTGGGGAGGGACGTTGAAGGCACTGGCGTAACGAAAATTGAGGGGGCCTCCCTGCACGGTACGTAGAGGCCCCCCCCCCCTCCGGGCTTAATCAGGAGCTCTCCTGCCAGAGTGCAGTGCCGAGGGGGCCCCCTGGAGCTTGGGGCCCCCCGCACCGCGGGGCCTGTGTTACGCCCCTGGTTGAAGGTCTGAAAATAACACCAGGACTCGGAGACGCAAATCTCTGCCTTGGAGCCTGGCCTGCGGCCTCTCGGGGGATTGGTGTAGGTGGCGCGTGGGGTTGTTAATGGATGTAGTCGGCAGACTGAGTGTTTTCATGGGATTAAAGGTCCCTATCAAGGCAAGTCAATAACGGAGAACTCTTGAATCGGCCTGTATTGCTATCAATGCCTTTTTGGTGAGTGATAAAATACAGTTGCAGCGTCATGCTGCGTCGCAGCAGGAATCATGTTGAAACACCACAAAACTATCTACACAAATATAGAGTAAACAACACACAGAAATAGTTCGGATCGTAAAGAAGCAACAAAGAATCACTTTCAAGGACACCTGACTCCAACCGCGAAACCAGAGAATCCCTGGTAAATGCTTTTTTTTGCAATAGTGCGTGTATTAAGACGAGTCATTTGTCATTAGATAGAAATGCTAGTGATATAAATAGTATTCAAACACGAACCTGATTTCAAGAGGACATAAGTATGTTCTCTCATGATGTATGCAACACTGTAATCGGTCTTGAAGGCACTCACCCTCGGGCCACATCATTAAATGTGTGCATCCTTTTTGTGTGGCCCTAAGCGCCTCTCAGTTTTAGCCTGCAAGTTGTACAGATTTGTATTACAGGAGCCATACTGCAAATGCATCTATAGCTGTTTGACCATGACTGCATACCACCCCCTATAATCAAAGAACTGGCCCCAGTCCTTCAACCCATATCCCTCCTAACCTGTCAAAGCGCATAAAAGGCCTATCCTATAATTGTCCTGATATCTGTACAGGTCTAGTTTGCAGGCAGCACCTCAATATGAAAGCATTTTGGTGCAGGGAAATGGGCTAGTTCCGGGTTGGCATGCCTGGCATGTACATAGGGTGACCAGCTGGTATGGGTACAAATTCAGGACAGTAAGTGTAAACATTCAGGACAAAGGATCAAAATTCAGACAAGAAATTCAGGAAGGAAGGTCAAAATTAAGGCCAAAATTTTCGGACAAAATGTAAGTTTTACAGACACATCAGAGGAAGTTGCGCGATAGTATAAAAGTAACTAGATAGACAACCACTTAAGTACAAGACAAAATAAATTTATATTAGGTTGAGTCAGTCGTGCACTTCATAGTTTTTCGGTATGCGCGCAGCTTTCAGCAACTGTGCAGATGCAATCCACTCTTCCACTCATCCATCCATTCACTCATCCATCCAACCATTTACCCTTTCACCTATCCAGCCATCCTTTCACTTACTCATCCATCCACCCAGTCACTCATCCGTCCATACATTCAACCTTTCACTCATCCTTCCATCCTTTCTTCCAGCTCTCCACCCTCCCTTTCACTCATGTATGCATTCTTTCACTCATCCATCTTGACATTCTTCTTTTCACTCATCCATGCACCCATTTTCCCATCCATTCTACCAATCATTCATCCATGCCTTCTCTCATCCATCCAACCATCCATCCATCCTTTCTCTCTCCATCCCCCTTTCACTTAGCCACCCATCCTTCTACCAACCCTTCACCCATCCACCCACTCATCCATTTACTCATCCACTCATGAATCCATCCATTTACCCAATCACTCATCCATCCTTTCACTCATCCATCCTTTCTCCCATCCATCCACCCTTGCATGCATCCATCCATCCTTTTGTCCATCTACCCTCCTTTTCACTCACTCGTCTATCCTTACATTCACCCTTTCACTCACCCACCATTCATTCACCCTTTCACTTATCAATTCATCAAACAATCCATAATTTCTCTCATCAATCCACCCATTCACTCACCCATCATACACCCTCTCACTCATCCATCCATCCATCCTTTTACTTATCCATCCAACCTTTTACCCATCCATCTACCCTTTCACCCATACATCCATCTATTTACCTTCATCCATCCTTCCACTCACGCATCCATCCATCCTTTCCCTCATTATCCATCCATTCACCCTTTCATTCATCCTTTCACTAATCCATCCAGCCATTTACCCATTCCTTCACTTATTCTCTAACCCACCATTTCACATTAATTATGAGCTGAGCCTTTGTCTACTGAGTTGCAGACAGAAGTGCCCATAAAGAACTTCACCCTTGCTGTAGTTGTGGAAATATGGATTTTTTATGATCAGTTATGTCCCCTATCTTGGACCCCAACGGTTTCATGTATAAATCACAAGTACATGTATGTTCCCTCCAGTTCCAGTTATGAAGACGCAAACACATGTGCGTCCACCGCCAACATGTCCTCTTTCAGATCCGCCATGAATGGGCCGGATATTCCATTCCTAAGTATAAAAGGCCACCGGCTTTATATGGTTCACTTATGCCATTTTACAGTCCAGGCAAGTAGGCCCTGATTCTGCCATCAAGCTTTTCCTGCCTTCTGCCGCTGAAAGCTCCAGTCCGAGCTCGCATCTGTATCCATGAACTTTGTCCTCATTCTCTGCGCAGCTAACGGTGCCTGACATCAGCCTGTTGCCTGCCAAAAAACTGTATTTCACCTTCGAAATTATCTGCTCCGCTCCCTACCCAATGCATTCCTGTCTAGTAGCTTAAGTAAACATTCTTCCAGCTACCGAGCAAAGGGCCCGGCTTCTCTGTCTTTATGCAAGTAATTCATAGCCCTGTTACTATGGACGATTTCTGCCCCCGCATATTGTGTAGACACTTAGACGCTTGTACACGCACTAACAGTCAGTATAGTCAGTATAGAATAAGATTCTACTCTAAGAGACCTCTCTTTTGGATAACATAGTTCTTTAAACATAGGATGTTAGATATGATTTGGGATTAGGTTGACTTGACCCTCCAGACTTCTGTCGCCACATGTAGAGCTAAATGTCAAGTCCCCTTCACCCCCTAGTTGCACGTCAATCACACGTCATGCTGCTGCACGCGCATTTCTGCCAAGTATTTCTGCTGACATTGCGAAATTCTTTCATGGAACCACCCTATTATGACATCATACCTGATGACGTTCTCTAGTTACGCCCAGTTACACCCACTTTTGCTACGCATGTATGTTTTATCTTTACTATCAATTGTTACGCCTCCTGCATTTGCCTCACTGTAATGCCTATTGTATAAAAATGATTACTTATCAATAAAGTAAGGTCTTCACTTCCTGAACCTTCGTGGTGATGGAATATGGAGCTCATCAATTTAAATTGTTTTGGAATAAAGCCCGTTCCGAACCTCTAATACCACGGATTCTGCCTCTTATTTTACTGAGCTATTGTTATAGATTTTCCGCATCAAATTAAGTTCCGGTAATTAAATTATTTACCACATATATGGCGCCCGAACAGGGACACTTTCTCATCTCACGCGCCGGCGGTGCGTTGCAGGCCCGGTCTCCTGTCACAGCTGGACGGACAACAACGCGTACCCACAGGATTTCCTGTATCTCCCTCCTGCCGAGCGGGGGTAACTGAGGCTGCGATCAACACCCAGACGAGGCGGTGAGAAGTGCGAAGTATCCCGACCAGAGCCTAGCTGAGAGAGCAAGATCCGAGGTATACAGAGGCCCACCAGTTTCCGAAGTTTCCGAAGTTCCGAGTCGAGTCCAGTCCGGTTCAAGTTCAGTTCAGTTCCGAGGCCTTCCGTTCCGAGCTACCCGGTGAGTACCATTATCGGGGAGGCGTTCTGACGTGCACATAGGTTGTGCCGGTCAAGACGGGTTTGGGTACACAAATCCGGTCTGCACTGTTTCAGCAGTGTATCTGTACTGTTTAGCAGTATATCAAGTATGTCTAGTATATAATTCAGATTTACCTAGTTAGTATCGAGTATTATGCTTAGTGACTAGTTTCCCTAAATGACCATCATTGTTTATTCATTAAATGTTAAATGTTAAAATGTTTTAAATATGTTCTGTATATTGTGGTGTGAATGACTGTTCATTATTGTGTTTTATGGTATTAAACGTGTTCAAAATTAGGTATCAGATCAGTTCTCAATATGCCGCTCTTTTCGAAATTAAGACAGATTGCAACTAGAAAAGGGGTACTCGAAGAAGCTGTTCCCATTCCTCCTAGGGACACTCCAGGGTACTTCATGTATCATAAACATGGCCTAGACGCCATATTATTTCTTGATCTATGGGTAGACTACACCAAGGGATTACCAGAAAGTCAGAGGTGGCCCGTAGTGGGGACCTGGGATGCAGATTGCATCGTGAAAGTAGAAGAAGAATTATTGAAAAAGAAAGCTAGACAGTCACAGAAAGATGCCATTGAATTATGGCGTAAAGAATCATATAGACGCACAGAGAAAGCGCTCAGACAGGAAGAGAAAAGTAAGGAGAATTCAAATAAAGTTCGAGGAAGTGTATTAATTGAAGAAGGTACTCGAGTAAAGTCAGAACAAACAGACAGACAAAGAAATGCCCTTGTGAATGGTATGTATCCTCTTCTGGCCGAAGGATTACCTAAGCTACTCCGGAAATACCAAAAGACTTGCCACCCCCATTGTTTCCGATAAAAGTACATCTCAAAGGGCATCCCAGAACCGCAGAAGATGTTTTTCTTTCCTCTTATTTAGACGACGCAGCTCCCGAGTATGCTAATGCTGCGCCACATAGACCGTCTGCCGAGGGGGTTCAACGCCAAGACCCTCCTCCGTCTGTACCTCTGCAACAGCAAACCCCGACACAAGTTCCGGCAAGCACATCTGTTTCTACATCTGCATCCACACCTATGGTTGCTATATCCCGTTCAACGAATCTTTTCACATCCAGCACCCCAGGTGGTGCTACCGGAGGTGCATCAAGCTTTTTTTCTACGCCACCCAGAACAAATAAACTTTCCTTTCAAGAATTAGCCCACCAACGTACACCCAAACTAGTAACTCCCAACACGCTCAAGGAACTTCTAATAGATTGTAGATATGACCCAGTGCCCGGAAAAGGGGACGAAATGATGCTGGCATCATTACGTATCCGACGAGCTGCAATATACTTAGGGAAGCTACCAGGAATGACTGCACATTTAGAAAATATATATCATTTTGTTCAGTCAGGGCGAGACCCTGAGAGTATTAACAGAGCCATGGAGTACCAAAAGGTGGAAATACAGGGGGAACTGTTACGTTTCCTCATAAACTGTGTGATCAGAAATCAAGATCAACCAGGGGTAAGTCCGGAAGAAATGCAAATTCTTACCACTTGGGGTAAGAATATTTCAGAGGGGAGACACGATAAACGATCATGTATAGTAGCTATGAGCCGAAAGATCCGCAAAGAAATAGAACGAATACACGAAGAAAGATTAGCAGTAGACGAACCTGAACAAACCGAGGACGAGGAAGAATTAGAACTGCCCACAGGACAGTTAGAAACTATGGCCTATGTAGGTAGAGGAAGATCTTGCAATAATACTAGATGCTTTACTGATCCGATATGTCCGATACGTCCAGATAATAACAGAAAATTCCAAACTCCTATAATAAATACAAGGTCCCCCGAACATTCATTCCAAGCCGCTGACAAATTACTCCGAGAACGAAGGGGTTATCATATACTCGATTCTATGGACGAACAAGAATTAGCCAGGTCAGCCGTTCACTGGGTTGATAGTCCTGGAAAATATGGTGATAATACACTAGCACATACGTTTTTGAACCTCGCCCCAGATGAACAGCGTTTAGCTGGTATCTATATGATTCAACAACTCCTTATATTATATAAAAGCCAACACTCCGATCCTGGCCCCTTACCTGATATATTGACTGAATTACTCACGAATAAATGGAGAGGTTCCGGTACTAAGTTAATTAGAGAAATACTAGAATTTAGAAGGCAGTACAGCCTTTTTGTATGTCCTGAACATGTCTCGCTGCCCATCAAGGAAAGAACGACGTATTACATGGATAGACAAAATCCCTTACGAGAAGTGCACCCGATAAAGGGTGATGACAATGAGTTTAAACGTGTGTTTGTATACATACCCATATCCAAAATAGAACTATTAGAAATGAAGAAAGTGGTACCCAGTCATGACAAAGACCCAGCGGGTTTCCACCGTGAAATTAAAGATATGTTACTCATGGGAGAATATACCTACCCCGACATTATGACAATATTGAAGGTATTAATGCCTGCGGGCATTTACGAAAAACTCAAGGAAAAGGATTGGGAGGTGGGAGATCAGAAGATAGATTGGACAGCATTAGAAAACGAAGAAAAAGCTCGAGGTCCAGGTTCAGGGCTCGGGGACAAGACCAAAGCACTACCAGGTTTACTAGTACAGGTACTGCCACGATTATTAACTACGAAAAAGGAAGACTGGGGTGCAATCTCAGCCTGTAAACAAAAATCAGATGAAGACACTAGTGATTTCTATTGCCGATTTGAGAAATGTTTTGGTATAAATAGTGGAATAAAAGCAAGTAGCGAGTCGTATCCACATCTGTTTGTGACAAAATTAGTTGAAAATGCCTTGCCCCAAGTTAAGAATAGAGTATTGAAGTTCGAGAGTACCTGGCAAGGTAACACTCCGTCACAAATGTTACAAATGCTACAGTACCATCACAATAGAATCAGAGAAGAACAAGAACATGAACATAGACGCATGAAAGACACGAAAATGAAAATGCTAGTTTCCCAGACAGTTCCAGCTGATAGTCATAAGAAGGGTATAACACAGTCCAGTGTTTCAACAGGTCCTGTAAAAGGGACATGTAACTATTGTAAACAGCCAGGTCATTATGTACACGATTGTCCCGTTTTAAAACATAATATCGCCATAGGTAACACAAAAGAAAGACCAAGACCACTTAGACAGGATCAGAATCAACAAGGAACACCGCAGCATGCACAGTCCATGCCAGCTCCGCAACAGTCTATGCCAGCTCCACCACCGCAGCCTATTGCTGCCACACAAACAACGACCCGACAGATGTATCAGACCGCACAGTATGACTATCCTGATTATCAACGATACTCATGAAACAGCCTAGAGAGGGAAGTTGGCTTACCCCTTATTGAAGTCCCTGTAGATCAAGAGGGACCTTATGTACACAGTGAACTGTTAGGTCAAGATAGAACATTTTTACTTGATACAGGGGCAAGTCGAACAACAATAAAATGTAGTGAAGTTCCAGGGGCACCCCTCTCAGGCACACAGAATATTTCCCTTGGCTTTTCAGGAAAACCCATCATTAACGAAGTAACACAGCCTCTTCCACTTACGATCGGTCCCTTGACACGAACTACAGATTTATTACTTACTAAATCATGTCCAGAAAACTTGTTAGGTATAAAAACTTTGAAAGCTCTAGGAGCTATAATATGTTGTTCTCCGGAAGGAGTAAGATTGTTTTTACGTGATTTCAAAGGGCACTACGTGTCCCGAGACATGGATCACCGATTACAGACTTTACCGACACATTTATGGGCACAAGGCCCTACAGATGTTGGTTGCATGAACATTACACCATATCGAGTCACACTAAAGGCAGGAGTGGTACTTCCACGAATGCGACAATACAAGTTACCCCCAGATGCTGTAGTGGCTTTACTACAAATCATTGACGAGCTTATTACCCAAGGAGTGGTTGTGGAAACTGACTCCAATGTATGTAATTCACCGATAATTCCGATTCTTAAACGAACCGATCCAACAGCCCCGCCAGTATATCGATTGGTTATTGATCTGCGCGAATTAAATAAATGCATAGTACCACAATACCCCGTAGTCCCAGACATTTCTTCATTACTGACAGCCATTGATTCCGAAGCAACATTCTTTACTGTAATTGATCTCAAAAATGCCTTCTTCAGCGTCCCAATAGATCCGGAAAGCCAATACTTGTTCGGATTTAGTTTAAATGGACGTAGCTTTAAATTCACACGCGCACCTCAAGGATTTACAGAAAGCCCCAGCATTTATAGTCAAGCACTGAAACGAGAACTCGACAGTATCCGCATGCCAGTCAACACTGCCCTGCTTCAATATGTCGATGATCTGCTGATCACCGCTAGAAGCGAACCTGAATGTGAAAAAGCCTCACTGACGGTTTTACAATTTTTGGCCGAAAAGGGGCACAAGGTGTCCCCTTCTAAGCTGCAATTCTGTGTCCAGCGAGTTGTTTACCTTGGTCACTCGCTATCCAAGGAGGGAAGGCAGCTTACACCAGATCGCATCCAGCTAATTGCTAATATGCCAGTACCCAAGACACAAAAGGAGGTGCGGGCTTTCATAGGCCTCACTTCATATTGTAGGCAGTGGATCCCTCAGTATGCATTTCTAGCAAAACCACTCATTCAATTGACAACACAGGAGGCAGCCACATCGACTGTTCTCCCTTGGACTCAGGAACATACACAGGCTTTTGAAAGCCTAAAGAAAGCCTTATGCCAAGCACCTGTTTTAGCAACACCATGTTACAATAAACAGTTTACACTCTTCGTTACAGAACGCGAAGGTACTGCCTTGTCAGTACTCACACAGGAACAAGCAGCATCACACAAACCATGTGCTTATTTTTCTAGTACATTAGATCCCGTAGCTCAGGCTTTGCCTGCGTGCCTGAAATCAGTGGCAGCAACAGCTTTAGCAATCAGACAAAGCGATGCCATAGTATTAGGACATCCATTGACAGTACAAGTACCACATGCAGTAGAGGTTCTCTTGAACCGCACACAAACACAACACTTGACTATAGCACGACTTACTGGTTACGAATTAACATTGTTTCAGCCACATATAGAAATCAGACGTTGTAGTACATTGAATCCTGCCACACTGTTACCTATAGATGGAACAGACCCACTAGCACATGATTGTATTGAAGTTATCACTATCACGACGAAACCCAGACAAGATTTGACAGACGTCCCATTGTCAGACCCAGACCTGACGTTGTATGTAGATGGTTCATGTATGAGAACAGGTACAGGAGAGCTAGTGGCCGCTTACGCAGTCACAACAGACACTGAAATCGTTGAAACAAATTGCATAAATACCTTGTCAGCTCAAGCAGCAGAGCTCATCGCTCTGACACAAGCCTGTATTCAAGCCACAAATAAAAAAGTCAATATATACACTGATTCACGTTATGCATTCGGAGTTGTACATGACTTCGGCGTGCTGTGGCGAGAGAGAGGTTATTTAACTTCTCACGGTGCCCACATTCAGCACGGACCCCTCATTCATGCCTTATTAGAGGCAATACATCTACCCACTGCAATATCAATTATGAAATGTAAAGCTCATACGAAAGTTACTGATATCATTTCTCAAGGCAATGATCTAGCTGACAAAACAGCTAAACAGACTGCTCAAACTCGAACATCCGACATGACAAAGACAATAGTCCTGACACCAACATATTGCATGACGGTTAAGGATCCCGCTCTTGACGTAATCGACATACAGACACATGCTACACCAGACGAAATAAAGAAATGGACTGAATTAGGAGGGATCCAAACGGATCAAGGATGGATAACGAAGGAAAAATCTGTATGGTTCCTTCCTGATTCAATGGTCCAAGTCGTTATTAACACTGTACATAGTCCAGCGCATCTAGGAGAAAAAGCTATGCTAGACAGCATCCAACACATTTGGTTCAACAAACATTTACGAGCAGCAGCTAAACAAAAAGTTCGTACCTGTATGATCTGTTGTCAGTTTAACCCAGGAAAAAGCATTCCCGTAGAACAGGGTGGATTTCAGCCTCCTGATCACCCTTTTGAAGTCCTCCAGATGGATTATATCCAGATGGAACGATGTCGAGGATTCAAATATGTTCTCGTAGTCGTCTGTGCTCTTTCCCGTTGGACAGAGGCATACCCGGTTTCAGATTACACTGCCCCGACTACTGCCAAACAGTTAGTTCGAGAATTCTTCCCACGGTACGGTTTACCACGTGCTGTCTACTCAGATAACGGCCAGCCGTTCTCATCCGAATTAATGAAACACGTTTCACTTTTGTTAGGCTATCAGTGGAAATTTCACTGTGTCCGACACCCCGAGGCAGCAGGTCTCGTGGAAAGACATAATCAGACCCTGAAAATTAGATTGTCCAAAATATGCAGAGAGAAAGGTGTCGACTGGGTAGTAGCCTTACCCGTTGCACTCTTTTACATGAGAATGGTAGCACACTCTCGAACAGGGCTATCCCCTTATGAGGTGATCTTCGGTAGACCACCAAATATGTGGGGGACGCCTATACCACGCAAAATAACTGATATTGACTGTAATATGCTGACAGACTACTTGGCTTCCTTGATGTCTGCACTACAATCTTGTCGTTCACAGGTAGCTGCAGCCTTTCCCGACAACACCGAGGTGAAACCCCATGACGTAATTCCAGGGGATTTAGTTCTAGTGAGGAACTTTGATCGGAAGTCCCAGCTGGATCCTAGGTGGAAGTCGCCTCAACTCGTATTGTTAACGACGAGGACAGCCGTGAAGATCGAAGGTCGCAAAGGCTGGATACATTCAAGTCATATCAAGAAATTTCATGGACTACCGTCAGACGTAAACGACACACCTTGCGTGTCTTCCCCGATTGACTCAAAACTTCCTTTGGTTGAACTGAATAGCCATGAACAATACAAACTAAAACTTAGGTCTAACAAGTCAGGCAATTTGATTGTTTAAGTCCTCTCCAAGGTGAATCGGTCGAATTTGTCTCTGACATGTACTCCTTAGACCTGTGTAGAGAAAGAAACAGAAGGATAAAGCTGAAACGACATGCGTACTGTAAATCACTGCGTAGTCATTGCACAGTGACGTTATTAATTTTGTTTTTCTTAAGTCTTTTAATAATTACTGCAAGTATATTGTTGCACATATATTATCCTATTTCTAGACATGTTTATAATGTTACTGCTGAACATTCTTTTAGTGAATTACCTCCGCATGAGTTGTCTTATAGATTTGCGCTGCGCAATAACACGTTTATTAGTATGTTACATCATTCCCATCAGGTTAGCAATGCTACAAATTGTTGGATATGTGGTCGACTCCCTCCCTATCAGAACTATAAAGGAATACTACCTCTCTTTCCATACCCGTTCACACACAATGGATCCTGTGGAGCATGGTTTAGTTTAATTAATTCCCTAGATTCGAATTCTGCAGTTTATCAAGACAACTGGGTATGGGGAAATTTGAACTTAGTTTTACTCAAAGTCTGTCACCCTAACAAGGAGGGACTTCCCAAAAGAACAGGAACTGATCTAGAAAATGAAGTATATGGATTAGGTAATTTTACGCTTAATCTCATGATCCTGAATGTCGAATCCGAAGCTACTCCAATTTTGCCCGCCATGTCAGTATTTCCAGTTAAAGGTGAATTATGTGTAAGAAAGAATGGTTCCATACATATGGGCCATAGTAGATGCACCACTGTAATAGAATTTAGTGATCAAGGCAAGTCTACATTTAGAGCTTCCCGCCATTCCTACTTCATATGTGGTCAGACAGCATATATACGTTTGCCACTAGATTGGGATGGTACCTGCTACATCGGATTCCTTTTGCCACCTGTTTTCCTAGCTCCTCCTGATTATCACAGAAACACTCATTTAGTACACAATAGAGAAAGGAGAGATCTCCCAATAGTCGATTACACTGAGACAGCATGGGAAAAATACACAGATTTCAATAAAGGTCTCTTTCCCTATATAGGTACAGTTACCAATAGTAAGCTGATACGTAGATTAACCAGAACCCTTGAAGCAGTAGTGAACGAAACTATTTCCGCCTTAGGCAATTTAACAGAAGAGCAGTCTGCTATGCGGATTGTTGTGCTTCAAAATCGTCTTGTCCTTGACGTCATCCTGGCCGATAGGGGCGGAGCTTGTAGGGTCATCGGATCAAGTTGTTGCATTTTCATACCAGAAAATTCGCCATCTGTATATAAAGCTATAACTCGCCTTCATAAGATTGTAAGCCAGATACACCAGAATCCAGGCACCTGGACTTGGTCCGGTTGGTTTTGGAGTGTATTATCTACCTTTGGATGGAAGGTCCTATCCTTCCTAGGTATTGGCTTTCTCATACTATTCAGTTGCTGTCTATGCCTACAATGTGGACCAGCGATTTGTGGTCTGTGTGCCACATCGTGTATTCCACCACCAAGATTTCATTCATCACGGAAGAAAAAAGAAGAACAAATGATGCTATATGAACAGATCGATGGATTGATGAAGATTGATATCTCTTGACGGGCAAGTAGGGGACAAGGAGGGAATGTGGAAATATGGATTTTTTATGATCAGTTATGTCCCCTATCTTGGACCCCAACGGTTTCATGTATAAATCACAAGTACATGTATGTTCCCTCCAGTTCCAGTTATGAAGACGCAAACACATGTGCGTCCACTGCCAACATGTCCTCTTTCAGATCCGCCATGAATGGGCCGGATATTCCATTCCTAAGTATAAAAGGCCACCGGCTTTATATGGTTCACTTATGCCATTTTACAGTCCAGGCAAGTAGGCCCTGATTCTGCCATCAAGCTTTTCCTGCCTTCTGCCGCTGAAAGCTCCAGTCCGAGCTCGCATCTGTATCCATGAACTTTGTCCTCATTCTCTGCGCAGCTAACGGTGCCTGACATCAGCCTGTTGCCTGCCAAAAAACTGTATTTCACCTTCGAAATTATCTGCTCCGCTCCCTACCCAATGCATTCCTGTCTAGTAGCTTAAGTAAACATTCTTCCAGCTACCGAGCAAAGGGCCCGGCTTCTCTGTCTTCATGCAAGTAATTCATAGCCCTGTTACTATGGACGATTTCTGCCCCCGCATATTGTGTAGACACTTAGACGCTTGTACACGCACTAACAGTCAGTATAGTCAGTATAGAATAAGATTCTACTCTAAGAGACCTCTCTTTTGGATAACATAGTTCTTTAAACATAGGATGTTAGATATGATTTGGGATTAGGTTGACTTGACCCTCCAGACTTCTGTCGCCACATGTAGAGCTAAATGTCAAGTCCCCTTCACCCCCTAGTTGCACGTCAATCACACGTCATGCTGCTGCACGCGCATTTCTGCCAAGTATTTCTGCTGACATTGCGAAATTCTTTCATGGAACCACCCTATTATGACATCATACCTGATGACGTTCTCTAGTTACGCCCAGTTACACCCACTTTTGCTACGCATGTATGTTTTATCTTTACTATCAATTGTTACGCCTCCTGCATTTGCCTCACTGTAATGCCTATTGTATAAAAATGATTACTTATCAATAAAGTAAGGTCTTCACTTCCTGAACCTTCGTGGTGATGGAATATGGAGCTCATCAATTTAAATTGTTTTGGAATAAAGCCCGTTCCGAACCTCTAATACCACGGATTCTGCCTCTTATTTTACTGAGCTATTGTTATAGATTTTCCGCATCAAATTAAGTTCCGGTAATTAAATTATTTACCACATAGTTCTTAAAACAAGGGGTGGGGGAGGGTTCACTATGCCCCTGCACATAGGCTATCTGAAAACTTTAAGGTCATGAGCCATGCATGATGCACAGTGCCAGGACGTGAGATGACTGTGACATGGTGTTGTTTCCAGGGCTTTAAGTGGGATGAAAAAACTGGGGGTCTCTCCAAGGGGCGTGTCTGATGTAATTAAGGGTGTGGCTTAAAGCACCTAAGCTAAAAATATGTGCTGAGAATAATGTGCCGCCCAACTGGTATTTTGATGTTTCTATCATTGCATCCAGTAACATTAGACCTACAACAGGCCACGGCTATTGGCTTTGTCAATGGATGTTAGTTGCATAAAATAAACAAAAAAGCAGCAACAATGGCTTCATTGTATATAATATTAAAAATGCGTCGGCTCTGAAATGAGACTATTTAAGAACTATAACCTCTTCTTTTTAACTTCCTTTGCCAGCTTTTTATCATGAACTGGCACGTAGCAACATGGGCGTTTTTGTACGTTTGTTTTGTACATTTGTTCCATCTAACCCTGACAGAATGCCCTGCACTAGAAAGCATCAGGAGGAGGCCACCACATGCTGTAACAGCTCAAACTGGCTCATAATCATTCTGTATGTGACAACCAGCCAGCATACAGAATGACAATGGGCGGGAAGGGGCTGCTCTTGTGCTCCGAGGATGAGTGCAAGGTGGCCCCATCAGGGAGCTGGGGTCTCTTGCAGGGGAACAGCTCTGCTCCCTGCAAGGCCCAAAATTACAGAAAAAAGGTGCCCGTAAAAGGAATCCTCACGGACAATGGACGTGAGGTCCAAATTACGGACGATTCGTAAAATTTACGGACGGTTGGTCACCCTACATGCACATCATTAGAATCGGGAAGTCTAGTAGTTTTGCCCATATTGCTTTCATTACGTGGGCGCATTCTGGGAAGTGCCTGAACCTGGCATTGCTAATAAAGATGCATTGATCTATGGTTTTGTATTGTATTGTAATTGTAATTGCATTTATATAGTGCTTGCCACCCCTGATAAGGCGTCGAAGTGCTCTTTCGGCGAGTAGCACACTAGTCTGGAAGCCACAGAGGATTAATGGTGAAATAGTATAGTGAAATATGAAAATAATTTGAGTGGTGGACATGTTATTCTGTTATTTGGATTGAAAAGGATAGTGGAGGGATAGAAGAGGGAAGGGTTCAGAGTTTCTTTTTTTTTTGGAGCTCATAGCAGTAGGAGGAGGCTTCAGATGAGTAAAAGGGAGGTGGATTGGGAAGAGTCAGAGGGAATGATTTAGAAAGGCTTGTTTGGGAGATCAGAATAGTACAGAGGTATGAGATGATGCAACAAGGGGTAGAGTAGGGAAGATTCTAGAAAGGGTTATTTTGGGACTCATATTAGTGGTATTGGGTTTAGGATGAATGAGAGAGTGGAGGTAAAGGATATATTGATAGAGGTATAGGGAGAGATATATGTTATCTCCACCTAAAAAAGAGCTAGAGAAATATTTCAAGGATTCAATTTAATTTATAAAAATCCAACTTCATGGTAAAGTTAAACTTTGTGCATTGCAGAAAAGGCACTTTACAAAAGGTACATTTTTCTTGCCTAAAGTGTCTAAGGCCTTTCAGTGCCTTCCAACTGTCACTTGTCAGCTGGTGGCTCCTCTGATGAAGTGTGAACTGCTTTCAGTAGCAAACAGGCGGACCTGAATGGGCAGGGTTGACCTCTGGGAACCTGATATAATATGTGTGGGAGGCTGGAAGGATCCTTTTTGACATTAAAGTGTCAAGTCCGGCTTAAATGTCACATACTGCTTGACAACTCTGCTGGGATATTTTATATGGCACTTGGGGCAGACCTCAAAGAGGTTCTCCTGCCACACACTAATGTTAGCTGACACTTGGGTAGTGCTATTCTTTTGTGCTGACAGCCAGTCTGGCCCCAGTAACAGTGGGACTCTCTTCAAGGATACATTGTCACAGACTGTTTGACAGGTCTGCTGGGTTTACGTATAACATTTGGGGATTACATCAAAAGAAGGAAACAGAATCACAAAATACTTTGTGTGTATCCCCTGTCTAGTTGCTGAAAGCTCGGCTTTGATTTTTACTAGACTTCTGTCTATGTGTTTGTTGGAGGTACAAGGATTGCCTAAAACTGGATTTCAGTAGAAGATGTGGGTGGACACCAGGATTACCATAGTAAACTCCCCACATACACCCTCAGCCCTCAGAGTCCAAGTTTAGAGGACTGAAGGCTTTGACCATCTTGGAAATGCCCAACATGGGCAGGGTTAGCCCTGGGAAACTTTACCCACTAATGCCAGGCATACATGTGGTACATCCAGGCCGTCACTTGAGAACACTCCTGTACCTGAGGAAGATTAGAAGATGACTGAACCTTCTGTCTGCAACCTGAACCCTATTCTTAAAGGCCATTCAAGAATTATTAAGTGGGGTGCATGGTTTAGGCACCAATCTAACATGGAGCCTTATAAGAGGCCTCCTGCTGTAGCTGGAGCTCCAAGGAAAAATCCTGACTTAAAGAGCCGTTCGGCCTTCCCCACAATGTCCAACTAAGCTGGAAGACCCAATGGCTGACTAAGCTGGAAGACCCAATGGCTGACAGAATGGTGTGGGTCTGGAACCGCGCATCAGCAAAGAGGCAGATTTCAAGTGGCCTTGGCCGACCCTCCTCTCTGGTTGCTGAGGAACGGAGTGGTGTGCAAGGGCTGGAAGGGTGTGAGTTAGGCCAAGACTGCTATGGGGCCTGGAAAGGGGGACTGAAGTTAATTCTGGGCAAGGGTAGAGATACACCTCCCTCCTCAGTTTTAAAATACTGAACAGACCCCGAGGGTAGACAGCAGGGTGAGAAAGGCTGACAAACTTTCTGCCTCAGGGTACAAAACGCAAACATTTCAAGGTACTGGGGCTCAACTGAGGGAGGACTATGCTCTCAAAACTGGACAAGGTTGCCTGCAGCAATATGACCTGGGAGGGGCAAAGGTTAGAATCCTACATGATACTTGCACCCACTGCCACCGCATCTTGATCTGCAGCAAAAGCCCCAGTTGTATCTGGGAGGCAGGGTCAGCTAAACAAAAGACCTAGAGTGAGGGGACCTCCCCCTTTACCATTGCAGTGTTGCATCACAGGACCCATTGGGCAAGGAGGCCTACATAAACAACCTGTCTTTGTGCCTAGGGGCAGTGGGTGCAGGGGTGCAGTTAATACTAGGAGGGGAGAAGAGAAAATATAGAGGTCAACTCGAACCCTGTTACTGCAGTGTGTTCAGCGCTCTGTCCCCCCACCAGACCCGCAGTTGAAGATGGTCTGATGTAAGGCTCTCCACAATCCACCGGAGGCTTGATGGAAAAGTATGCAATGGAATCCGAGACACTAGAAGCGGTAGTCAGGGGTGAGTAGGTACCCTCACTTACGGACTTCATGCAGGCGATTAGGGACACAAAATCCACCATAGAGGGTAAAATAAACACAGTAGCCGTGTACGTTACCCTGATTCGGGCCAAACAGAGTGTCTGCCAATGAACAGCAACCTGAAGGAACACTGAGATTCTTTGAAAACTCTACAAAAAGAAGTCCAAATCCTCAGCATGACTGCCCAAAGACTACACACCAGGGCTGAAGATGCATAGGGCACATCCCGCTGCCACAGTATCCGACTGGTGGATTTGCCAGAGTGCAGCGCAGGAAGAGACCTGGATCATCTCCTAAAAGACTGTGTTCACAGTACAGTGCATTAAAAGGATATTTTGGTACACTTTGTGGTCAAGAGGGCCCAAAGAGGTCCAGGAAGCAGCCTAAGACCCCTTATTGATAAAATCATGAACTACAACGACCATGATGCAATCCTTAGGGCGGCCCAAAAGTATGGACCCCTCCAATATGAGAACCACAGAGTAATGATGTTCCCAGAGAACACTGAAGATGTGTAGGTACAGTGGGGCTCATTTGACAAAGCCAAGATGGAGCTAAGAAGACCTGACATGCAGCATATGGTGCTCTTCCCGGTGAAACTGTGGGTTGTTAGAGGGACAATTGTGCTTCTATAGTATGCCAGAGGAGGCATGGGAATGGCTGGAGGTATGGAGAATAGTGGAAGGCAAAAAACTCAGACTGGAGTGGCATTCAGACTGGGATGCACCTGGAGCCGAGGAGTAGCCAGAGCTATTTCAGACATCAATGGATTCAAATGAAAGGGGCTGTACTGGCTCTACTGTTAATTACTTGATTAGACAGTTTGGGGGAGGGCATGGCTGAGGGCAGAAGCTACTAAGGACTGTTGGATGCTCTGCAATTATCAGGAGAAATTTCTGTAGTAAAGTCCCTAGCACATCAAGGAGAAAGCGGATACATTGACATGGGCAAATGATACGCTGACTCAGTAGCAAGGTACATGTGGGTCCGAAGAAGAGCGTTCTTTTGCATTGTTGATGAGTTACTGACACTTGGAGTGAGTTGATATGGGTGAAGCAAAATGTGTCAGAAGCAGAACAGAATGGTTGGGTAAAAGCAGGATGCAAGAAAAATGCAAATGATACTTCGATGTCAGTAGACGAGAGACCAGTCTTACCATATAGCTTGTTGTTCCCAATGACACAATACTACCATGGATACACACATTTAGGAAGAGACGCAATAGAGAGACTTTTTTGGAAGAGTTGGTACAACACCAGATTCAGAATGTTGGCAGAAGAGATTTGCCATCGGTGTGTAACTTGTCAACAGCTGAATGTAGGGAAATAAACATGTCACTGTAACTCACCTAGGGAGATCAGGTGGCCCTTCCAACAGAATGCAGATGGATTTTATCGAGATGTCTTTACATAATGGGCTGAGATACATTCTGGTGAATGTGCGTGTCATCTCAAGATGAATGGAAGCCTACCCAACTAGAAGATGCAACAGTCTTACTGTAGCTAAGCTGTTATTACGTGAATTGATCCCCAGGTTCAGCCTGCCGATTTCTCTTGAGTCAGACAGAGGAACACACTTCAACAATGAAGTGATGAAGATGATTTGCACAGCCTTACAGATTGAACAGAGATTACATTGCAGCAATAGAACAGAAGCATCTGGTATTGTTGAGCAAATGAATGGTACTATCCAATCTAGATTGACTAAGGTCTTTATATCAACCTCTCTGAAATGGCCAGATGCTTTACCATTGGTGATGATAAGTATCCAGAGTACATTTGACAGGAAGACACGGTTATTCCCCATGAAATACTGATAGGCAGAGCCATGAGGTTTCCTGCCATTTCTGCCAATGCTCTTTTAAATATCACTGATGATATTATATTAGGTTACTGCAAGGAACTGGCTGACATGGATCGTTCTGTCTCTCATCAGGTCTTAGCTGCCACACAAGACCTGCACCAAGAACAGTATCACTACCTCAATCCTGGTGATTGGGTCATGATCAAGAAGCATGTTCTCAAGACTTTCCTTGAAGCCAGATGGAAAGGTCCCTTTTAGGGAATCCCCACTACGCTATTAAGTGTGCTGGAGTCCCAAGTTGTATTCATGCCTCGCACACCAAATCCAGAATAGGTGCCTTTGGTCTATGATCCTGAGTGAAGAGCTTTGGTGGTTGCACCGCCAATCGAGGTACCACCCAGGCCAACAGCACCAGCGTCAGTACAGCCACTGGAAGAAGGATGGGGTGAAGATTAGTTAACGGAATGTTAAGTGAAAGTACCTGAAATAACACAGAGGAGAAGCAGAGATCTTAAACAGAGGAGAAGCAGAGATTGAGACACCCAGAGAAAGTGCTGCTGATGTTGCACTAAAACAAGAAGATTCAGGCGAAGGATTCAGTACTGAAATGAGAAGAATTCACTGACCAGCAGAATGTCCACTAAACTATAGATACAAAAATCAAAGGAGAAGTTCTTCAATAGATCGAATTCCAGAAATAATACCAGAAGAGGCTGAGCCTATGGATGAAGGTAGCCTAGATCCAAATCCGCAAAACCTAAGAAGATCAAAAAGAGCACAAGTACATTACCGCAGATATTCAGCACCTGAATGGTTATACTTTGTGAACAATGCTTTGAATGTCACATTGGAAGATTTGTGCAACGTGAATCCTGAGCTATTTGAACCTCCTAGAAAAAGAGAATGTGAGATTGATAGATGAGACCTGGAAAAAAAAACGTTTCAAACCAAACGGAAATGAAGAAAGAAATTAAACTGTGCTTATTAGGTGTTTGTTGTTTCAGTCCTTTGTTTTACAGAAGATCCACCTAGCCCGAGTTGAAAGTTACAGAAGAACAGGGACAACATTTTAGACGAATACAGATTATGTGGTTAGAAGTTTAACTGCTGAGTAACCGCAATAAAGAAGCTACTTACTGAAACGTAGTACAAGCTGTTGAACTAAGTGTTTTGAACTGACTCAGAGAAATGTGTTGCATTAGAAATAACTGTAAATATATCATGAGTGCTATTTTTGTAAAAACAGTAATAATGATTACTATAGTACAAATAGGTTTTTACCTACCACCAGGGTCAGAGCCTACAGCAAAGAATATTACTAATTCACCAATTTACAATACTAGGGAGGACCCCTTTAGTTACTCCTTTGTAAGCTATAAGAAAAATGATCATTCCACTAATGTTTATTCTAGGTTAGTACAAGAATACACTTACACTATGGATGCAAATAGTTGTTTGCACACACTTACCTACATCAGTTTCAGAAGAAGATACCTATTATCATATGCCTTTATCAGAAGCTATTTCTTGCAGCATTCTATTGTCATTAGTTTATAGGAAAAGATATTTTGAGTATTTCTATTCTAATCATGACCTAATACTTTCCAGTGTACCACTAATAGAGAACATAAATTTACACTCTCAACCTAAGGAGAGGGATACAGCTTGGTATTATTTCTTTACTCACAGACACATACATATTGTGAAGACTTACAAAAACAGTTTAACCTGTTTAATATGACCAATAGAGAAGGCTTATATAATGGCTTTAGAAGAGAGATACACTAACATGACATGAACTACTGACAAAAAGGCCAACGCTTTAGAGAATGCTTAGAAGGAGGAAGAAAAATGAGTTTAGAAAGAAGATGGTTACCCTAAACAGAGACTTGAAAGCCAACACAAAGGGAAAATGTGTGTGTACAGAAGAGCACTCAAAAGGATTAGCCATGTAGGGATTAATAGCTGTGAACACGCCTTTTAGTTAACAAGGGGATCTTGGCATATGTTACAGGGAGACGAGAACGCTATTCCAGGGGTTTATTACATTTGTGGATAGAATGCTTATTTCTTAGTGCCAGCTGACTGGGAGAGAACCAATTATTTAGGCATAACAAAAATGTACCATGTGAAGAGCTTAGGGGCTGATTATGAGTTTGGTGGTGCTGCACCTGCTTTGCACCCACACAGCACAGCCAAAGCTTTGCATGGCCCACCAGATTACGAGTACAACTTGGGTCTGGTGGGCTTTTCATTTCCCATTGTCACGGCGATGCCCTGAAAATAGGCACCACAATGGGAACACAAAAGAAGTTCCAGAATGGCATGGACTGTGAAGTGCCGTGCTGGAAGTTGGTGTGCACGCAAATAGGGGGGCACATGTTCTGTCCGCATGAATGCATCCCCATGGCGGCAGGGGCATGGGGCCCTCTAGGGCCCCCTTTGTTTCCCTACCACCAGCCTTTTCATGGCAGGCTCACCGCCATGTAAATGCTGGCAGTGGGGAAACTCAAAATAGGCTTGGTGGACCACACAGATCCCGCCTTGCATATTGGATACCACTATCTGCTGCACCACGCCAGGGAACGGCGGTTCCTTGGTGCAGCAGTGGCAGTTCATATGGGCGCCTTGGAATAGGTCGGCTACAGGACAGCCACTGCTGCGCCACCGAGTGTCTGTTGGTCAAAGACTACCAGACTCATAATCGGCCCCTTAGATACATTACAATTGACACCCACACACAGATAGAAACACAACATAAAAACAGGAAGAGGACTAGTAGGATAAATTTTTGGAGCGGTCATTCCACCCATTGGCATTATCTTAAATGTTGAAAAGATTAAAAAGTTATCAACATTTGTCGAGAAAATGGAAACTAGCGGGTCTGGAGCTTTGCTTGTAATTATTAGAGAATTAATTGCGATCTGGTCAATGATTTTTCAGATAGGCCGGAGTCTATCAAATGCTCAAATTAACTTATTGCTGTGCATACATACCTGATGAGAGTAGGGATATATAGAAGGCTAAGCCCAGAACATTTCAGGTTTAGAACCTGAATTACGTGAATTGAAAGCATCAAGTTTGTTTGAAAAGTTTGGAAAAGAAATTGCCACAAATGGAAATTGTTTTTCAACTGTAGGAAATGGTATATTCAAAACTATTCTAATGCCAATAGGAATAGAAGGGCTTTGTCTAATAATTCTTTATCGACTATACTTTTTTGGGTTTAAGGGGTAATATGAATGATGACTACATGAACTCATTGAAATTTAGAGGTTTGAAAAGAAAAAGACAAGACTCAACTGACGATCAAAGTGCCCTCAGATACAGACTCACATAAGAAACATAGATATGTGATGATTAATAAAATCATCAGAAGTGTAACATTTTTACATGAACTTAACCTTTGAATAATATAGCATTGTGCCTTAACAGCAACATAAAAAATGCGAATTAAAAATAAGGGCTCGATAATGTACATTTATTAAACGTGCAAAAAGTGAAAAATTGGTTAGGTCCTTTAGATTAGGATAGGGACTAATTCTTAATGGAAAGTGCTGATACTTTGTATTCTTGTAAGATAGGGATTGATTTGACTAATCTGAATAAAAGGAGAAAAATACAGACTAATCTCGTAAAGAGAAAATAAACGTTTACAATCTCACCAAACCTCTCATTATTGACTGACATCTAATGTTGAAGACAGTGTTCATCTTAAAGATGTTTGGGTTGTGCTCCATTTTAACATAATGGCAAAGATTCATCAACTCGAAGAGGGGTGGAAATTGGAAATTCGCTTAGTGAGTTTGAAGTGGACCTACTTGTGAAATTTGTATGAGATTTCTGTGCTCGCAAATCCATAAAGTAGCAAGGCAGCCACATTTCCTTTGATTAATTGATAGTCTCACTTTCAGCAACTACATGTTTATGCTAAAATAAATTGTAATGTTAATAAGGCTGCTGCAGTTACACCTACAAGCATTAAATACCATTAAGAACATTACATTGAATTATAAAGCTGTGATGTCACTGTCTATATACCCTGCAGTGGCTATAGTTCTCCTGCCTTAAGGCATATTTGAGAAAGCGAAATCATTAGTGTCATCCATGAGGTTGTGTGATGGCTTGTGCAGTGTCATGAGCAGTACATTTAAGGCCTTCACTGTACATAACTAATCATGCTATTGAAATTTCAAATTAAGTTTTTAAGGAAAACATTATTTTGTTATCTAGAATTGGTCATTCATTATAATAGACAAGCATAAGGTACTTTTCCACAAGATTTTCTGTCACTTATTTGGCTTTGGTAACTGCCTGGAATTTGCCTTCGTTGGCCCTTGCCACTCTTTTGGACCCCACAGCTAACACTGGGCAGAGTTGTGGCCAGTACTCTTACCCTTAATCTTACTCTGAGACCCCTTCTTAAGAAACCATCTGCCGACCTAGCACAACCAAAGAACTACCAGCCGATCTCCCTGCTTACCTTTCCAGTGGAGGTTCTCAGGAAGGCAATCAGCCAGCAACTCAGCCAACACCTGGGACACAACAACGCTTGAGACCCCTCCCAATCCAGATTCCGGGCCAACCACAGCAGTGAGACAGCCTTGATCACAGCCACTGACATCGGGGCCCTCCTGGACTGCTGCAAAGCTACAGACCTCATCCTCCTGGACCGGCCAGCTGTCTTCAACACCACCTCCCATCACATCTTGATCAACTGACTCCACCACATTGGAATCTAGGGAGACACCATCAAATTGATCACCTCATACCTCACCAGAAGAGCCCAGAGAATCTGTCTCCCAACGTTCACCTCAGAACCTAAGAAGATTATCAGAGGGGTCCCCCAAGGATTGTCCCTCAGCCCTACCCTCTTCAACAAATACAAGACCCCCCTGCCCACACCGTCAGAATGCACAAACTCAACATCATCTCCTGCGCCGACACCCAGCTCATCCTCTCGCTGTCAGAAGACCCTCCACCACCAGAGCCACAGATGAATGATAAATGTCGCTAACTGGATGAATGAGAACTGTCTCAAACTCAATACAGACAAGATGGAAGTCCTCATCTTTGGGAACAACACCTCGCCAAGGAATAATGCATGGTGGCCTGTGGAACTTGGCCCATCCCCTGTACAACAGACCACACCCACAACCTCGGCATCTTCCTGTACAGCAAGCTATCTATGAAGAAACAGGTAAACACAGTCTCATTCACCTGCTTTTACACCCTCTGCATGCTCCGCAAGATCTTCAGGTGGCTCCCAGTCAACACCAGAAGGACCGTCACGCAGGCTCTCGTCCTCAGCAGGCTGGACTATGGGAACACAATCACCGCACTCCTCCTGGAGAGACTACACACAATACAAAACTCAGTAGTGTGTCTCATCCTCGATCTCCTCAGACGGACCCACATCACACCACACCTCATGAAGCTACACTGGCTCCTGATCCAGAAGAGATGCCAGTTCGAGATGGTGACCCATGCATACAAAGCCCTGCACAATGAAGGACTAAAATACATCAACAAACACATGACCTTCCACCAACTGGCCAGACACCTATAATCTGCCTCCCTCTTCCTCACAGACACCCCCTGGATCCACCGAATCAACAGCGGAGGACCTTCCTTCTCACACCTGGCAGCCAAAACTTAGAATGATCTTCCTCTGCACCTCAGGACCACCTTTTCATTCTGGGAATTTAGAAAAGGACTCAAGACCTGGCTGTGCGAATGAACACTCAACTCGTCCAGTTAGCTATTCCAGTGCCTTGAGACCCTCGTGGGTGATTTGCCGTTATACATCCCTGATTGATTGATTGACCCACAGTACCTGCCAGCCACTGGGAGCCACGGGCTCTGGGCCTGGGCCATAGTATTTAGTCAAAATTTATGTTGTCCCAATTCAGGGCCCCTAAGCACTAGGGGGCCCTCTCCAGCACTGTGCACGGGCAGAGGGCTCCTTGCCTTACAGCTTGTGACTAGGTCTGGAGCGTGGGGGGCCCCCTCCATATATATTGCAGGGGGGCCCCTCAAGTGTTGTTACGCCACTGACTTTATTATACACTCCCTCTAAAACTCTTGAGCATGGCTCCTCTGTTTCTGTGGGATTTGAATTCGAGAGACCATTGTTGGGTCCATAGTCCCAATAAATGTTGTCCCTTAAACAATCTGCACAAACAAATGGGCCGGAAGAGTGGGGGCTGGTTTTTGAGAGGTGGGAGGCGCTTTTGTTACAGGGGGCGGTTTTGCAGCAATGCTGCAATATCGGCCCCCTGTAACAAAAGCGGCAAAGTGCTAAAGAGGCAGCAGTGTTTATTCTCACTAGCTATCCCCCCCCCCCCTCCCAAGAACCTCACCTTCCCAGCCGGTCCAGTAGAATTACCAGGGCTGGTTGGTGTTCCCAGTCCGGCCCTGCAAATGGTGTACAGATTTGTCAAGCAGGGTCTGAGTTGTATTTCTATCAATCAAAGTTTTTTCCAATTTTTGCTTAACCATAAATGCAGAGATCGGTTTGGTTCTGTATTGCAAACGTCAATTGTAAGAGTGCTTTAATCATGTGAATGTAATTCTGTATTTTACAAGTTTTTGTTAATGACATAACTATAATGCCCGACGGTTGTGCTCGCAATTTAACACGTGAAACTACATTTAACAAATTATATCACCATTGACATCCTTGGTGACATCACACATTAAGTTGTTAATGCTATTTTGTCGGAAATCTCTGATGTCTCAGTAAACAGAGCATCATTTACTTGCAAAGATTACTTTAAGGTTAAAGGCTTTGGTGCCTCGCCCCAGCTGATTTGAACTTTTCCTCCAGGGCACCCTGGAAACCTGCACTAGAACGGGGAAAAGTACAAACTCATAACTTGTTTGTAAAGAGTGTTGTTTGCAGGGATACCAGATTAGTAAAAATTGGCAAGACTTCCCTCTCTGATTGAGTAAGTGCTTAGATTATCCAGGCCGCCATTTGCAGAAAGAGATACTTTGTTTGAAAATATTTATTTTTGCTTAGGGTGACATAAATAATTATCTAGTTTGGATTGGCTCTACTTGGTCTGGTTCTCTGGTTTGTCTGGGAATTTATTTGATGAGAAATGGCTGGAGGTTTTGCTTTCATCGTTAGGTGGGTTTGATAATGCTGGGTTCATTGCTCCTAACTATGGGGAAGCACCCCATTGATTTTCTTTACATCTGTAGGTTGGTAAACGGAAGGCATCGAAAGTAGAAGCATGCTCTGAACTAGGCTCAGTGCTCAAGAGTATTTCTACGAACTACCATCACCCAGATATTTTCAGCTTTGGGTTGTTGAGCTTTGTTTTTATGTTCTGTATAAATTACTATTTGATGAGGATGATGACCAGCAAAGAGGTTTAAAACTCTTGGCATTAGTGCGTGTAAAAGCCAAATCTTAATTTCTAAAAGGCTACCTATCTTAGTGGGCAGAATCATTTCATTTTGAGCACAGATATCATTGTTTGCATCTTGAATTGAGGCTCATGGGTTATGGTTGACTTGATTGACACAAACACATTCTTGGCCTATTTGATGTTTTGTTGTAGAATACGTGTTACTTTACCTATTGGTGGAGGACTTGAATTTTAATGACTGTTTGGTTAGTTAAACTCATTACAGTAAAAACGTATATGCATGCATCCCCCACCCCAACCCTTACAGCTAAAAAAAATATAGTTCGAACAAATCAACAAACAAATGAACAAATCAACATTAATTACTCAATACAGTCAGTCAGTCATACATTCGGTTCAAGAGAACCATAAATGTAGACAAGATGAACATTAAAAACACAATAAAATACAGGTCACAGTGCAAAAGCATAGAATAAAATTAAATAAGTCTTACAGCATATCATTATAATAAGATGTCATCTAATTAAGACGAAACCTGAGAAAACGAACTCCTCTAAATAGACCATGAAAGGACAAGTAAAGGGTTCGCCAAGTTACTCGGGATGTCAGTCTGGCTGACTGTCAAATTAACAGTAGGTTTTACTTAAAACTACATAAAACCATAATGGCGGAAAACATGCCACATAAAACAAAACTTAATAAAGTAAGCTACACACATAAAACCTATAAAAAGGGGATCAGTTATGAGCAACCATTTACAATGCAATAGGTCTCGCATTTACGCGAGTTTAAGCTATTGGCATTGTAAATGACAAAGCCTTCTATTTATGTTTTTAAAACATTTGTATTTGCAATGTCAATAGCTCAAACTCTCGTGAATGGGGGCAGCGGCAGGACGTCCTTCTCCAGCTCCCCCATTTCTACTTGGACGACAGGGGGGGGGGCACAGCTTGGAAGGCAGGGTGGGGACTGACGGACAGATGAGGGTGACAGCGACAGTTGGTCGCGGGCAGGCTGGTGAACTTTTGAAGGGGGTTATGGGTGATCAAATGGGAAGCACCATCTGGGTTTGAAGGGGGGTAGTAAGGGCTCTGACTGTCTCTGGGTGGTTGACATTTCCTTTGCTCTGCGGAGGGGGAGTCAGTGTTATAGGTGTGGGGGGAGGGGACACCTCGGCTATTCCTTGGTTCTGCAGGGGGGCTGTTATAAGTGTGGGGGGGCACCTCGGCTGTTCCTTGGTTCTGTGGGTGGCTGTGCAGTTATAGGTGTGAGGGACACCTCAGCTGTTCCTTTCTTGGCTCTGTCTGGGGAGGGGGGTCATGCGGAGGCAGGTAGGAGTGGGGGCACCTCGGCTGTTTCTTGGCTCTGCGGGTTGGGAAGCTCCAGAGGAGGCGTTATTGGTGATACGTGTGTGTGGGGGGGTTCTGCTACAGGTTGTCAGTTCTGCACGAGGGGGGGGCAGCAGGCTCGAGGCTGGGGTGTGGACTGGACGAAGGCGCCTTTCAGGCGTACATCAGGTGCCCGTTCCTGAGGAGGGGGTGGGGCTGGGTGAGGACGAGAATGGAGATCAGTGAGTCTGTGATCTCAGTGCCGAGGGCGGCAGGAAGGGGGTGCTTCCAGGGGGGGGGGTGTCTCTTGAACTGCAACAGGTGTTGCTACTGAGAGAGATACAATTGTACATAAAGGGGGCTTGAATTCACGGCAGAGGGGGAGGGGCAGCTTATTGCTTGATGCAGAAAATGTGCTTTACGTGGGACTCGTGAAGAGGAGGCGCTTGCTTTTAGGAAAGGGTGCAAGGGGGGGGGTTGTGGTGAGCAGAATGGTGAGAATGGCAGCTGCGGCACAGGCGCCTTTGGGGGAGGTGGGGCTGGAGGGTAGCCAAGGGAAAGAGCTGGTGTGATTGTGAATGGATGCCACCTGCGGGGGGTCGCGTCTCCTGCTGTTCAGGTGGAGAGAGGTAGGGGGTGCACAGGGGAGGGTTTTTAAAGGGCTGCTGCTTGCACGTGTTGCTTCCAGAATAGTGCAGTGTGACTTTAAAGGTGAAACAATGCAATGACTACGTGTTGGGGCGGCTATGGGTGGATTTGGAGCGGATGGGTGATTTCTGCGGAGAGGGCTAGAAGCAAGTGCTTCGGGTCAATGCGTCCCTTCACATTGTTTGTTATGTAAGATGTGGCCCATCTTTCCAGCTCCTTTTATGAGGGGTCGACCTTCTTTTCCGGCCTGTGTGAATGATCACTCTCCGCTTTACTGATGTCAGTGCAAGGTGTAGTCCCCTTTGCCGGTTGTCATGCAATATGTAGGCTGTTTTTCCCAGTCCTTGTGCAAGATGTACCCTCTTTTCTGATTGCAGTGAAAGACGCAGCCTCCCCTTATTGGTGCTCGTGCAATACGTACAAGCGCTAATAATTTCTTTTCCTGTTAGGTGTGAAAAACGTAGACCCTCCTTCTGGTCTTCTCTTAATGGTCCCCGTGTGAGAGGAAGGAAAAGGAACAGACGCTGGGCTGGGGAAGTCGCACCTTCTGTTCTTTGAATGCACCATAAAAGGGCTTTGCCCGGACACGCATCACTGGCAAAGATAGCTTTTATTGCCCTGCTATATTGCACATCATAATGATAAGAAATACCCTCACGACAGCCGTCAAGCAAAGGATCCAGTCCGGATGGGCCATCCCAAAAGAAGACGGGGCGGTAAGAAAGAAGCCTCCTTTTCAATCGGAGGCCACCATGCGTCAAGCAAAGGATCCAGTCCGGATGGGCCATCCCAAAAGAAGACGGGGCGGTAAGAAAGAAGCCTCCTTTTCAATCGGAGGCCACCATTTAACATAAATGATGACGCCAGCCAATGAAAATAATTGGAAGGGTTTAAAAGTCCCTTTCTGAAATCTCCTCTACCACAATATGTCTCGCAGAGCGGGCACCGCATGCGTGCTGCAACGCCAGGCGAGACCTAAACATACATGATAAAGTTAAAAAAGGTAAATAATTAAAGTGCAATACAATGATCATAGTTTTAAAAATGCTGCAATTATGTTAAGCCATTCTTTTTCGGAGAATTTCTGTTTTTCAAAGCCCCACAGATAAAACTTGTAATAGCAAAACAATGTTTGGATTCTAATCGTGAGAGAGTGGATAGATTGGCGTAATGACTTCTAGCCCCAAAAGACAGCAGAATGGGTCGTAAAAAGGTCCTTCTGGGTTGAGTATAAAACCTGCAAAAAAACACAAAATGAGCAAGAGATTTTTTTGCGATGCTATCGCAGGGACAGAGGGGTAAACTGTGAAACCATGAACCCAGTTGGGGATGAACTGCCAAAATGGATATGTGTACACTTTCTTTGGCGGGAGGGTGTTTCATTACTGCCCTCAGATGTAACAGGTATCCTCAGGGGAGATTGAATTCCAATCAAAGGATTCTCGGTGAATATTACACTAATCCATTATTGCACTAAGCATTCTGTGGCCCCATTGTGCCCTTTTCGTTCCTCTCCGCTGCCTCTTGTCATCGGCCAACTGCTGCGCCATGGCCATTTCCACACAGTATTAGTATCCAAGGGATTCATCTATATGCGGTACACTAAAACGTATTAATTGCATCAGACCATTTGGAGGCATCCTAGGGCACAGCACCCCACCCGCACCCTCCCCCCTAGCTGCCTACATATTAACTGATTTGATGAGTTCTGATTGATGTTACTTCAACCATTTTTTTTTTTTTTTTGTAAAACCGTTTTTATTGCAGAACAATAATAGCAGCAGCAGCATACATTATTACTTTGCCTGCATCGCTGATAACAATGCCACACATCCTGTGGCCATTCAGACAGCCGGACACAGCTCATGAGCCCACATCCCGGAGGCCGGGCAGCGATGTTCAGGGATCATCATACTGAACTGTAGTTTAAGCTTTACTTTTGCCGCTAACACGGTAGGGTGACTACGTTCCGCTTTAGAGTTTTCCCCCCCTCCCCGTCCCCCACCCCCAACACTGCCCCTCCCCCATCCCATTCCCCGTTCCCCTCCCTCCCTCCCCACCTCCCGTGCTCACGCCCGCAACTGCGACTGTTCCCGGCTCTCACTTGTAAACTGGGTACAATTCAGAAGTACATAACTATTCACTTCGTTTGTGTGGATGGATTGCTCCGGGGGGCCCCTTCGGGCTCGGATGGCGTCCCGTCTTCCTCCAGCATACTATTTCGCAGGGCTTGCACTAATCCCTCCCATGCCGCGGCCGCCTCTAGCGCCCTGTCATCAGCCTTGCGGGTCGCTAATTGGTATCGAAGCGTGCTTTCACTTGCCGCCCATTTCTGCAGCTCCTTGGCCCACCTCCCGTGCGTGGGGCCCGCTTTTGACTTCCAGAGTCTCGTCACCTCCCTTTTAGCTAATAGGAGGCCCATGTCAATAAATCTACTTGTATTTTTGTTCTTGGGTGTGTGAGGAAACCAGTGTAGGACACAAACCGCCTTGGTGTATTGTAAGTCCCTGTCCGTCACCTCGGTCAGCGTTTCACCAACCGCCCTCCAGAAGTCTTGTAGGTGAGGGCAGTCCCACAGCATATGCCCCAGCTCCGCTCCCACCATTCCACATCTAGGGCACGCCGCATCTGCCACCCCAAAATACTTCTCAAGGTTACTTGGTGTAAGGTAGGCCCTGTGGAGAATATAGAAGTGTATCAGCTGGAAGCGCGCGTTCCTGGTACTTTTCCGAGCTCGCCGCACCAGCCCCGCCCACGTAGCGTCAGGTATCTCAGTCTGCACTTCCAGCTCCCATTTCGCCTTTAGTGCCGTTAGCGGCCGCAGAGTCTCACACAACATTCTGGAGTACAGACAAGTCACCGCCTTATAAGTGCCAGCAGACATCATGGTGTATTGGCAGGCTGCGGATGTGGCGGGTTCCGTGAGCCCCGCTCCCCAATGCGCCTGCATCGCACTTGTCACCGCCGCATGCATCAGGTAGTCTCCCCGCGGGAGGTCGAAGCGCTCTTGCAGCGTTTGGTAAGGGACCAGCGTTCCCTCTTCGTATAAGTCACCCAACATTTGGAGGCCCGCCTCCTCCCACATCTGCAGTCCCGACCAGCCTCCGCCATGTGGGAGCGCCGTTACCATTCCCAGTGGGATCTCCGGCGCATACGGTCGCCGCACCCCGGCTCGACGTTGCGATCGGTTCCAGCATTGCCGGAACGTCTGCTCCTCCAGAGAGAGGTCTCTGATAACCAGCCTCTGCTGCAGCGTAATATATGCCAGTACATGGCGAGGGGTGCCCTCCTCCCTGTCCTGCTCTGGCCCCCGGTATACTCGCGCCACTTCCTGCGTGAAAATCTGCAACTGCGCTGCTAGGTAATATAGTTCGAAATCAGGCACCGCCAGGCCTCCGTCGTCCTTTGGCCGGGTCAAGGTCGCCATCGCGACCCTGCGCCGTCCCGTGCCCCACAAGAAAGAGACTACCAGCGATCGCAACTGTCGGAAAACAGAGCACGGAATCCACACTGGGAGCGTGCGAAAATAATACAGAAGCCGCGGTAGTGCAATCATTTTTAGCAGCGAGATACGCCCCGTTACCGAGAGCGGGAGGGTGGACCAGAAGGACATGTTGCCCTTCAGTGCCCGGATACACCGCCCCACATTGCCATCCAGCATATCCGCTGCAGTGTGGTATATGTGTACTCCGAGGTATTGAAGGCAGTCAGGCTCCCATTTAAGCAGTGGCCGGACCGCTGGACGCGGCTCGCCGCTTCGCAACGGGTATAAGCAGGTTTTGGACCAGTTCACCCGCAGCCCAGAGAGCCCGCCAAATCGCGCAAGGAGTCGCTCCGCTCCGTCCAGTGCCTCCGCCGCGTTCTCCAGGAACAGGAGCAGGTCATCTGCATATAAGGAGATGAGTTGCGGGGCCCCTCTATAATCCAATCCCCTGTAGTAGCGGCCTGTTCTGGCCTCCTCTGCGAGGGGCTCCACTGCTAGTGCAAACAAGAGTGGGGAAAGCGAGCATCCCTGCTTGGTGCCCCGGTCCACGCGGAACTGGCGCGATACCAGGGGTCCCACCCGCACCCTTGCCACCGCCGAGGCGTATAGGACCTTCGTCCACCCGATGTACCCTTCTCCGAGGCCGAATCGCCGCATGGCTTTGTATAAATACCCCCACTCTAGGCTATCGAAAGCCTTCTCTATATCTACGGATAAGACGAGTGGCGTTCGAGCGTTCACCTGCGGATCTCCCATCAGGCGAACAAGTCGGCGGATGTTAGCCGTGGTGCTTCGCGCGGGGATGAACCCCGACTGGTCCCTGTGTATCAGTCTCGGCATGTGCCGCAACAACCTAGCCGCCAGTATAGTGCTCAGTATTTTATAGTCCGTCGTCAACATCGACAATGGCCTATAAGAAGCGGGGTCTTGTCCTTCCCTTCCCGGCTTCAGCAGTAGGATCATCAGGGCCTCACACATAGATTGGGGCAGCCTACCTCTCGATTTGGCCTCCTTATAGACCTCCTGAAGCCGCGGGGCCAGCTTGTCCAAGTATCTATCATAAAATTCTATTGGCAGGCCGTCTAGGCCCGGGGTCTTGTTGCGGGCCATCCGGGATACTGCCCCCCTGATCTCCCCGAGGTCAATATCACCGCCTAGGGCCTCTGCGTCTTCCCTGTCAAGGCGCGGGAGTTGTAATCCTTCCAGGAAATCGTCGATGTCCCCCTCCCGTCCCTCCGGCGCGCTTTTGTAGAGTGTCTCGTAGTACGAGCCGAACCTCTCCACTATATCCATCTGTGCCGTGACCACTCCGCCTCCCTCCCTGTCTAAGGCCACGATCGGTTGACTACGTTTGTTGGGGTTGGCCAACCAAGCCAGCAGCGTTCCCGCCTTGTCCCCCTCCGCGTGCGCCCTCACCACGTAGTTCTTATGGTCGAAGCTGCGGAGCCTCTCCACCTCGACCGCCACCGCCTCCCTCGCCTCGCTCACCGCTTCTTGGAGTTCGGGATGGCCAGGCCGCGCCAACTCCGCCTCCCTCAATGTCCCTTCCGCCTTATCTAAGTCCTCCAACAGAGTTCGCCTCACCCCGGCGTATTTCCCTATGCAATGCCCTCTAACAGCGACTTTGAAAGCGTCCCACTCCGTTGCTCTAAGCGCCGTGGACCCAGTGTTCTCATTAAAGTAGTGAGTAATCCTGTCATCCAGTGCCGCCCGGTAAGGCGGGTCGTCCAGTGTTTCAGGCCTTAGCTGCCATGTCGGGACCCTCGAAATCTCGGTCATCCAGTCCAGCGTCAGTAGCAAGGGGTTATGGTCGGAGAGTGTACGGTTTAAATATTCTGCGTGTGCAACGGATTGTAGTACAGTTGGGGATCCCAAAAAGGTGTCCAGCCTAACATGGAGGTCATGCAGTGACGAATAATAGGAGTAGTCCCTCAGTGTCGGGTGCTGCGCCCTCCAGGCATCCTCCAGGCCCCACCTCCCCTGCCATTCAAGCCTGCGCTTCGCTAGCCGGTGCACCGGGGATGTCTCTAGGGGCGGGTGGGATCTATCCAGCACGGGGTCCGCTATTGAATTAAAGTCTCCCCCCAGTAGGAGAGGACCTGTTAGGTAGCTGGCCAGCACTCCAGAGAGCCTCGCAAAGTATGGTCCCTGATCCACATTAGGTACATATACGCTGCATAGCACTATGTCTCGGCCCCTAAGTGTACCTTCAACCGCCACATATCTGCCCTCAGGGTCTATCGTGTGCCTAGTGGCCTGGAAGGGGGTCCCCGCTCGAATCCAAATCAGAGTGCCCCTCGCAAACGCTGAGTACGTGGTATTAAATAACTGTCCTCGCCACCTACGCTGCAGCGCCACGCCCTCTTGCTTTGTTAAGTGCGTCTCCTGCAAGAACGCTATCTGAACGCCCCTGCGCAGCAAGTAAGCGTGTATCTTATGTCTCCGTGCCATTGTGTGCAGCCCCCGTACATTCCATGTCACACATTTCACCATCCCAGTATTAACCATAGTCCCATGTCCAGAGCCAGGGTGCCATGCCCCTCCAAGTCCAGTCGCAGTCCGTAGCACTATCCCTCCCTCCCCTGAAAAAACCCCGTACCCCCCCAACAACACCCCCGCCTCGAGTCCCCCCAACTACTCTCGGTCCCACCCCCCCCAGAACAGGACCTAACTTCGAAAAAGCAGCTCCCATCCAAACTGTAAGGAAGAGCAACCTCGCTCGACCGCCCACCGAAGCCGCAGTCGACACTGCGGCGGCCTTAAGGGCCTCTAGGGTGCGACCTGGGACCAAGGGCGGCAGTCACAATCCCGTCCCCCCGCCCCCAATCCCCCCAGTGTCACTCACGAGAATCCAGATATTACGGCAGCCAGATTCCTCCTCAGGGGCAGCCGGACCTTCCGACCCCTTCACCCCAACCATGCGGGAGAGTCTCTCCTTCAGCCTTCAACTATTTCTCCCGAGGTCTGCGGAGTCACCACCGGGCCCCTGGCCCCAGTAAGTTCCGATTGGTCCGAGTCCGAGCTGGTAACACGGCTTTCCGAGCCCGACCCGCGGGTCGACTGGGTCGCTGCCGTGCCCGACAAGGCCACCACCGCCTGCAGGGCCGCCTTCCTCTCTTCCTCAGTTTGCGAGACCGTGGGCCGTCCGTCTCTTCGCTTCCTCTGTCGGAGCCTCCGCGATTTCCGCACGGGTTGGAATCGTTGCTCCTCCGCCACTCGGGATGTCGCACCGTCCGTTCTCGCCTTGTACTCTTCCCACCACACCCAGGCGTCTTCCGCTGTGGGGAAAAACATCGACTTATTGTCGGCCACCACTCGCAATTTGGCTGGGAAGAGGAGCGAGTACTGGATCCCCGCAGCGCGCAGCTCACGCTTGAGCGGCAAAAAGGAGGCGCGCAGCTTCTGAGTTTCAAAGGTATAATCCGGGAACAGTGTAACGTTGCTGTCAGCCACTCGAAATGGTCCCACATCTCGTGCCCGCTGCAGCAGCCAATCCCTGTCTCTATAATGCAGCAGCTTTATCACCACTGGGCGCGGTGGTTGGCCTGGTCTGGGGGGTCTGGCCGGCACCCGGTGTGCCCGCTCCAGCGTGAAGAAGGGCCAGAGCCCGTCCGGAGCCACCTCCGTTCGCAGCCAGGCGTCCAGGTACTGCACCATGTCGTCCCCTTCTGTTTTCTCTGGCAAGCCCACCAGGCGAACGTTGTTACGCCTGCTGCGGTTTTCCGCTTCCTCCGCCCGCCGCTCTAGGACTTGTATGCGGTCCATCGCCTGTACCAGCCTCCCCTCCACAGATTTGTGCGCCGGTGCCAGCTCCTGTAGTGTATCTTCCACGGCCATGACCCTGTCCCTCAGCTTGCCGTGGTCGGCTCGCAGGAGTCCCAAGCCAGATGCCACTTGTGCAATGTCCTGTTGCAAGGCGTCTTTTGTGGCCGCTATGGCCTCCAGGATGCAATCGCGCATCTGCTGTAGATCCGCAGGGCTCTGGGTGGCCCCATCTCTCGCCTCCGATTCAGGTGCCGCGTCTCCGCCTTTAACCTTTGGCTTTCCCATGGCGCAGGGTCTTCCGCCAGTCGCGGTTCTCTCCCAGTGGGGTGCCTTCTCCAGGTAGGTCTCCCTCTATGCGTGCCAGGGGGGGCCCGCGGGCGCTCACCGCCCTCCTGCAGGCCCGTTCCGGTTCCAAGGGCGCCGCCGCTGCGCCTTCCGACCGCCAGCGTCCCCAGGCAGGGCACCGCTCAAGTGCGTGGACCAGTGTGGCTCAGCCCCGCTGTCCCCCTCAGAGGCTTTCCGGTAAACGTCTCTTCCTTCGCTCCGTGCTGCCTCTGCCCCCGTCGCAGCTCACTGGCTCCGCACGGCCGCTGGGCGCAGTACTCCACCTCTAGGGCGCTCGGCGCCACTCGGCTGACCTCCTCCGCAGTCGCCGGGGGCCCCGCCACTCACAGGAGGCGCAATCCGGCACCCCCTCCTCGCCCCCGTCTTCAGCCGCGTTCGCGCCGGTCCAGGGGCCGCAGCAGCGCCAGTGCCCTCCAGGGCGCGTCTCCTCTCGAGCTGCCAGCGGGTAGCGCCCTCCTCTGGGCCTCAGGATCCCCCCGGCGCAAGGGAGCTCGGCGTTGGAGACCCCCCGGTCTCTCACCTTCGGCGCGCCTTCATAGGCTCCAGCCGCCTCCTCTGCCACTCAATCGCTAGCCCCCTCCCGCCAGCTCCACCGGCGCCTCCGCTGCTTAGTCGTCCAGGCCGGCAATCCTTTTCCGGGACCACAGGCGGAGCATGCCGATCCTCGCTCTCGCTTGGGGGCAGCCTCTGCGTCCTCAATCCGCCACACCAGGAGGTCGCGGCTCTCGGAGCGTTCGCCGGGGCAATCCTCGCCCCTCTCCCCGAGACGGCCGATCTGCCGCCCGCTCAGCGCTCGCCAGCGGGGCCCAGGGTCGCAGTCCCCAAGCTGCCTCCCACAGTCAGGGCCAGCCCGGGTGGGTCTTCCTCGCGCCGCCTCCGGCCCTACCAGGTCTCCACGATCTCGGCCGCCGCTAGCTGCTCAGGTCCGGAGTCGCGGCCGCCATTTTGGGCTCCGTCGCTCGCCAGGTCGGCGCTTGCCAGCTCCGGTCGTTCGCCTCCGGATCGGCACCAGCTGGCGTCCCGCGGGCCACTGCTACCCGCCGCGCACCCAGCGCTGCCACAGGGGCCCAGTGAGCGCTGGATTCCGTGCACTTTTCAGGATGATGATGGGGATCGGGAGCGGAGCTCAGAGCTCACGCCGCCATTCCCTTCGGCATCCAAGCCACGCCCCCCTGATGTTACTTCAACCATGTTTCTTCTTCACAGTATCACTGTTTATGCAGCCCTTTTTGGTTGTCTCTAGCAACTTTCTAAGCGGGAAATCAAACCTGATCATGTTACATGTGGTTTATTTGTCCATATTCCTTCTTTCCAGGTCTATGTCGATGTGGCTCGTGAGGTATTGCTGGCTGACACCGCTCTCATGTACCGTATGAGGCGGCTTTAGAGCTGGGGTGGTTCACCTTTTAAACAGCTAATGAAGGCGCTCCTGCAGGATTTGATATTTAAAATACGAAAAATTGGTTGGAGCCAGAGTCTCCTCAGTGGAATTAAACTCTCACAAATACAGCTCACATGCATCAGTGTCTCCTCTGATTTGCTACACAATCTGCATTGCTTGTTAGTTTCTCCCTTTTGTCATCTGAACCAGTAGCATCTTAAAGGGAGTAAGCCGGATCGCCATCTCATGAGGTTAGCTTTTGCTCTAATGGGCAGTGATTAGCAGAGATATTTCGGGAGGCAACCTGATGAATGTAGTTCCGTCGTCCAGCTGCCATGCTTTTTTCCTTGGGTTTTTTAGGTCTTCTATCAGAGATAAGGCCTTAGCGTTCTTCATTGCAAGTTTGGCACTTGTTTATATCGGGAGGCCAGAATTAACAATGGCCTCTAATTGCTGAACCTGGATGGCCTTCTTTTGGCCTGCCCCCCATTCACAATTCGGTTCCTGGATTTTCTACCATAGCAGCTGACTTATGGTGTTAGGTGTGGCAGTTTTTAATTTTAAGCAGTACACTACCCTTTTCATGCGCAGGACCAGGGTTTGCTTCAAGTGGTGAATTCCAGCCAGGTTTGGGATTGGCTGGTGCACGCTGGCAATGCAAACAGTTTTCTGTATTGTGCGCTTTGCAGCTCTTCTAATAGCTTGAATAAGTGATCTTTGACATTGAACATTATAGAACCATAAGATAGGGTAAGCAACACTTTAGTAGCAACCACGATCAACAGAGGTTGCAGGTTTAGGCCAGCCAGGATCCATTTAGCTGCCCCTTTGCCCATTTTAAATGCATGGCGGTGGTCTTTACTGTCTCCTCAAGCCCCTTTTCCACCTCTTTCATCCAGATGCACTCCCAGGTATTTGAAAGATTTTACTCTAGTTTCACAACTTTCACAAACCATGTGACTTTCTTGATGAGTTTCCCGACAAATATTAATGTTTTTGTTTTATCCAAGTTGATTCTGATGGAATTGATGTTACAATATTAGAGCAGGGCATTCAGTGTTTTGCAAACCCACTTATGTGTCGTCCAAAATGACCATATCGTTGGTGTATTGCAATATTAAAATTTTCCAGTCAGCTAGGCATGGGGGGGGGGGGGGGGCATGCTCCAGCGTTGGTCAAGTTACTTTCCAGATCTGACATGAAAAGATTAAATAATAAAGGAGCAAGGATGCATCCTTGCTTATGGCCTTTATCTGTATGATTTGTTTCTGAGGTTGACCAGTCTGTCAGTTTGATTTTTACCCGGGTCTCACTATATTGGGACTCCAAGGCTTTGAGGAATGAAGGTGCAATTCCCCAGCCATTCAGCTTGGGCAACAACCTTGCTCTTGGTACATTGTTGATGGAGTTGGCCGGGACAGGTCGGCTGTTCTCTATGAAACAAGTCAAGGTTAGCAGGTTGTTCTCTAAATGCTAGTTTATTTGGAACCCCAACTGAAACCAAGGAATCAGTTGTTTCACATTTGCCCATGCTTCGAGGTTTTCATTTAGGAGTCGGGCGTATCCTTTCCCTTCTCCATCCAAAAGCGTGATTATTCTGTAGTTACTAGGCACTTGGCGACAATCCTTCTTGTATATTGGGACCAAAATGAACCCACTCCAGCTGCCGTGGACTGAGCTGGTTGGCATATACAGATGTCAAGAAGGGGTCTCACAGGGAGGCATTTGATTTAAGGAGGGTGGCAGGCACACCCTTTGGACCAGGGGCACCTGACCCTCTTAGTCTGCTTAACATTCATTTGATGTTTTTCACAATGGGCCATTAGCAGCTGCCATCTGAGAACATGTTTTCATGAGCCCTGTGGTCCATCTTATTCAGTGCCCCCACCTCTGCATCTCCAGCTGTGCTGGCTATGCTGCCTAAATCTGCCTTCGATATGGCTGATTTTGGCAAGCTCATCAACCCCTGAAGAACTTGGCTATCTGGCCTTACTTGTTCGCTCTCATTTTTTTTAAGGTATCCTACTTGGTGTCAACAGGAGAGTTGGCAGTTAAAAATTAACTGTTGTAAATATCTCGCCCATGCCTTTAGTGTAAAATTACAATTTCTTTTTTGTTTTCCCCAGGTGTGATTGTTAACAAGACCCCAAAATTTGCTTCAGTTCCTTAGTTTCCTGGCTGTGTGAAGTCTTGTTCAATTAAGTTTGTCTTTCTTTAACTGCGTAGTTCTTATTACATTTCTATATGTTTGTCTAGGGAGTTTGATCTTTTATTTCAAATCCCTACTCATACCCCTGTTCAATCTTTTGGAACGCTGGGTTTTATTCAGCCGCAGTCCATGCAGGTAACAGCGGTGGGGCCAGGTAAGGGGGGATTTCAAGGGACGATGCCGAGGGAAAATAAAATAAATAATTAATTTAAAACCCCACTGTGGTTACCTGCACGGACTGCGGCTGTTTTTATTCAGTTTATTCTCAACTTCCTTGCTTCCAGCTCCCTGCCGATAAGCTGTTTTTGCTTAGGTGGTCAGCACCAAGAAACCGCAAGGTGTACGCTGCGCTTTAGAAGTATTTTAAATTAGAATTAGAAATTAGGTGGTCACCCCCCATCCCTGCTTGGGCAATTGGTAAGTTCTTGAAGGACTGCTATCACACTTTCCCACCCTGATTTGCGGTTTTTGTGTAGCTTAAAGGTGTCTAAAGTCCTGTTGACCCATCTTGTCCTTCTTTGATTGTTATTTGGATTTGGTACAGTTCACCCCCAAGCGATTTACTTCAAGGGAACCATGTCCTTTTGGCTTCCTAGCGTTTGCAATCTTGAGCAGTTGGGTACCTTGTAGATGATAGCGCAGAATAATTCTCCATGATCATTTGATATTTTTGGCTCTATGCTGAAATTGTCGATGAGGTGAAAGTGATTTATGGAACACCATAGATAGCCTAATGTGGCTAATCGATAAGGAGAGATGTGGGTGTATACAGCTGGAATGTCACCTTTCGTTCTGCCATTCAGACACCAGAGGCCTAGGGCATATTGCTTGGTGGCAAACGGGGACCCAAAGGCATTTTGTGTCTGGTCTAATTGGGCTGTTTCTGGGATTTTCCAATTGGCATTTTCTCTTTCTTTACTATTATCAGCGGTGTTTGCCCCCAGTTACTTAGCTACTTAGAGTTAAAGCCATCACTGATAAGCTACATCACATCATTGTGCTCTACCTACACAGTCTCTAGCTTCTCCAGAAGGGCTGTTGTTGCTTGCCACTTCCTGGTCAGTGTGGGATGTAGATAGATCTTTCCAATTATGATTGAATTTGGTGGTGTCCTGTTAAGAGGTTTCAATGCGGTTATTTTGATAATATTAGCATCTCCATTGCTAGCCCAGATTTAAGTGGTGTTAATGGCCCAGTTGGTTTTTATATGGATCGATACCCCACCACTTTGGTGGCCTCCACACGTTGATGGTCTAGTTGTTGGACAGTATGCAATGTAATTTTGTAAGGGTTAGTCCTTCAGGTCTTTTCTTAGCATATCACTTTGTGTTCATTTTGCTCTTCCAGATTTCTTCTTTTGTTTTCCTCTCTCGATATCCCTCTTACATTCCAAAAACATATTTTTAATTCTTTACTCAGGGGACGTGCATTTAGTGATTTGGCCGGCCAATCCCGGTTTGGGTTCTCCTGGGGCGCTTACTCTGAGCTATGGTTACTTGTCTCCCCCAGCTCGAACAGGGTTCCTTCCAAAGTTTCTTATGTCTACTCCATATTTGGCCTGTTGACTTTGATCAGCATCCCTGAACAGAGCTATGATAGGCGGTGGCTGCCTTCTTCCTCAGCACCGTCTTTTTATAGGTCTTTGAAAGATAGAGGCCAAGGGGAAGGATAATTACTGAGGCAGATTCCTGGGCTCAATAAGCAGAACCCAATTGTCTATTTATTTAACCATAAACCTAACCTCAGTAGCATTTCTTGAAGTTTAGCATGAGCACCCCTGCTCCCTCATTATATGCTCAGCGAGGGTCAGGCCCCCTTTGACTCCGTTACCAAGCTCCTCCTCCTCACAAGCATTCTAAACTACTTGCTTCGTCATGCCATAGGCCCTTATTTTGCTTTGTGAGATCTGCTAGATCTAGAGCATTTTGAAAACCTCCACCTCTGTCACTCGTTCCTCTTAGTTGGTAGGCTTGATCATGAGTAGTCTTGGGTATAACTGTGAGATGCTTTGCCCCATGGGCAACTTTGTTGTCATCCAGCCATAACCAAGGAAGCACAATATTGACTAGCAGAAGTGTACTGTTCCTGGGGAAACCAGAAGGGCTGCTATTGGATAAAATGGAGGCTATACCTCTCAGGCCCTTCCTCATAGCAAATTTCAACATGCACAATCTAGTCCTAATTGCACACATCAATGGTTTTGAATGCAGCATTCAATTCAATATTACGAGGTGACTTATATGCCTAATAGAACACTAAATGTGTTGGTTTCATTATATTCCACCTCAAATCTACTGTATACTGCTGAACTTACCTAAACCTGCATGGTCTTCATTTCAGACGGGATCCACGGAAGAAGTCATTCTTATGTTAAAGAAGGCCACTGACGCTACTATGATGTAGCACAGAGTTGTCTGCTGCACTCTTTCTCCGACATGTTTGGTCCTTTTTTGCACTCAAAAATCATCAACTTCTTTAAAAAGAGCTGATCGCTCTTCATGTATTAACGATGTCACATCCATACTAAAAAACTGCAACATTAAGCCTAAAGATCAAAATAAGTAAATTCAGAATAGCTGGGTTATGAGGAACCAAGTAAATACTGAAAGATTTTGTTCTAAAAAATCAACTTAACCACCTTTATCATCCAAAATGTGGGGTAATTCCCTGCATTAAACCAAGTGAGGCTTCTTGAATATTGTTGGTAATATTTGTGGGGCACTAATTAAAATACTCTGCCACTCGTGGTCCTCATGGACTTGTCAGTCTATGAGGACAACTACTCTTAACTGATATTTGTCTTTCATTTCCAAGCACTATACCACGGTCCAATTATGAATGTTCCCATTAGCTTCTATGAACATTGATTGCAGGATTTCTCATTGGATTTTCTGGAGTGTTCTGGAACATCCTCAATGCGATGTAAATTTATGGTGCCACACAAGAGAGCATCACTTTAGTCTCTTGTGCTGAATCGAATAACCAATTTCTTTGATGGAATTGTTTGCTGATCATTAGCTCAGTATCACATAAATGGGCTCCAGCAGTTGACGTTGGCGTTCTCTGACGCACGCTGTGCTAGACTTTTTTTAGTTTGTTTTCTAAAAATGAAACTAAATGGACCATTTCCATCTCATGGTAAAAGATTCTAGAAAGGATTATTTGTGGATTACTGCTTCACCATTCATACTATACTTTCCTCAGAAATCATTAGAATTAGAGTTATATTGCATGAGCTTCTTCCACACAACCTTTGTATTGGGAGTCCATTCAAGTACCCATTATTTATGGAATCCTATTTACATTGTATGCACATTTTTGTTAGAAGGGACTTTCATTGTGCTCTACGAATTTATTCTCAGAAGAGCATTCTTCAATCTTGATGATGACTTGTGCTGGCTTTCACTGGGGTTGAAACATCAATTGTACACATGTGACTCAACAAGATTTCTAGGATCAACTCCAGAACTCTTCCATAGCAACACTATGTATTGTTTGTGGTTTGCCCTTCCAACCTATCTTACTGCTTATTATTAAACATTGAAGCTCATACTATTTTCTGAAAATATGTTCCTGCGGGATTTACATTGTGTTTGAACTTTCTGCATTGAGCTCTGCATCTCTCACGCTACATAGCACTTCATGCAGTTTTGTATATTTCATTGACCGAATAGATTGATTCAACCCAATATTTTATCTGTATTTCCAGTTCCTACTTATTTGCATTTTTATACATTTTATATTGTTAACAAATTTCACATGAATTTAAAGAGTTTGTCTTTTAAAAACAAAATACATTTCTATGAAAGAGGAACCATTGTTCCTTGGTACATTTCACTTAGATCCAGGTTCGTTTCTAAATCGGGCCATTCAGTTATGATTCGCGGATATTTAATCGATAATGTTAAAAAAACACATAAAGTTCACCCTGAACAAGTACCTTCCCATGACACAACCAAGTACCCCAAAAGTATTTCTAATCATTTATCATGGTTAGGAAAAAAACGTCCACTTGAGACCCTGCTTTCAGATCTATACTGTGAAGAATCAACTATGGGCACAACTTCAGACAAACACTACTCTATGTATACGGTTATTTAAAAAAACAAAAAAAAGGGTGATCAAAAATGCTGGTGAGACTGGTTGAGCAATCATAATCATATCTCTAAAGCTCACAAGGATCCTTATTGACTGGAGGTTGAGTACTGACTAACCTTCAGAGTTATATGACTTTTTCAAAGAAGTATTCATTAGTTCCAGGTACTTTCATGCAAGATACAACTGAGTGCCTGGAGATGTTTACCATAGAGAGTTTTAGCTAGAGTATTTATTGATCAGTTCTCATCCACTTCCAATGTTGTTGAATATAAGATGTTTTGTTATTTGTGGTTGTACAACAAATGTTTAAGGTACTAGAAAGACGGACACTGAAGAGAGTCTAAATATGCTTTTTAAAGGATTAAACAGGTAGGTCATAAAGATAGGTAGAAGATGTGCCTCTAATATCAAGTGGATACCAGGTGGCACAAGATTAAAAAAAAGACTAATGCTTTTTGATTTACCTCATGTCAGTTCTTACTTTTTCTGGCTTGTCAGTGTGAACTGCAATATCTAATTGATTAGAAGATATTTCTCTGGGAAACGGCCTTTACAACGCTTGCTAAGCCACGCATGCCACATCCCTGCAAGCGCAACCATTCTTGCCTTAACCATGTATATGCTTTAACCACGCATATGGGTGGTTAAGGCCTATGCCTGTCTAGATGCTGAAATGGGTGGTCCCAGGAACAGGAAGGATCAGGTTGCGGTGAGGTAAGTGGGGCTGGGTTTGGGGAGGGTGGGGGTTATTTTTAAGGGTTGTGGTCGTTTTTAGGGCTGGTGGGTCGGGGTTGTTTTTTAGGACTCGAGGGAGTCAGGCAAGTTTTTAGGGCTCGGGGGTTGGGATAGTTTATAGGGCTCAGGGGAGGGGGTCAGGGTAGTTATTAGGGCTTGAGGGGTCGGGGTAGTTTTAGGGGGTCAGGGTACTTTAAGGGCTCAGGGGGGTCGGGTTAGTTTTTTCAGGCTGACAGGGGCAGGGGTAGTTTTTAGGGCTTCGGGGTAGTTTTTAGGGTTCAGGGGGAGTTGGGGTAGTTTTTAGGGCTCAAGCGGGGCCAGGTTAGTTTTTAGGTCTCAGTGGGGGGGTTAGGTAGTTTTTAGGGCTTGGGGTGGGCTCAGGTGTGAACTTTACCACACATATGCCTTTACCAGTTATGCCTTTACCACAAAACTGCGTGGTAAAGGCATGCATTGTACAGATGCATTTGTGGTTAGGGCATCGTTGTAGAGGGACGCTTGGTTTATCCATGTGTGCCTCCATCATACAGCCTCTTTCTCTAAGGTAAATATGCCTGTAAAGAGGGGACTACTATTACGCCCTTAACTGAGTCATGATCCTGTCGCTCACACCAACTGATGGTGTCGACTCAGGTTTGGATTCATCCAAGCTATCGCTGCTCATGGTATCACCGAAGGTGAATGCATATTTTTAGTAGTGAAACCCCAGCAGTGTTTGCACACTCCAAGGAAACCACCATCCCTGGCTTCCCATGCTGAAACTAGGCCAATACTGTATGAAGATGTCCAAAACCTTAAGCATCCTAAGGTGGCAGAAACTCACCCAATTTGAGATAGCATCTGTTGTAAGACACCTTGTATTGACCTTCAGTGGCTCTGTTAGCATAAACACATGCTGACCAACTGCTCTTGCTCTGAAAACATGTATGTATTGCTTTTGCTCACTATTCACCAGTCTGGTGTTCTTCTCAATGCCCACACTTGGTTCTTGGATTCCTTCGCACAGTCAGTCTCTAAATGTCTGCACACTCCCCTAAACTCCTAATACATTTATTTAAGTAATTATACAATAGAGAATATTTTAATGCCTTTCTTATGTATCCCTCACCTAATCACTTAATCTTCAAGTTGCATTTCCCACATTACTTTAAAAACTATATCATCAAGTGTCAAAGGTCTTTTGCTTTATGATTTTGTATTTGTGTGGTGACATAGTCAGCAAGTGGGGGTCTGTGGTGGTGTGGGACTATCACAGGTAGCCGTGTGTTCAAGCACAAGCTGATTTCAAATTCTTAAACAGAAAGTCAGAGTTTGGATAATCTGAACAGAGTGTCCAGTTGTAATAAGAAAAGAGAAATCATATAATTTAAAGGGACAAGTATTCCTTTTCTGCCTCAACTCTCCTTGTACGTGTTTGTATTTAAGATATTGATACACCATACATAGTCTGCAGGCGCATCTCTTGATCCACCACTTTCCCCCTGGGTCTATTATTTTGTTCTTATGGTATTACACACCAGAAAGCTCTCTTACGAGTCTTTCAACATTGATCAGTTCTCACAAAGAAGGCTACAAAGAGAATCAGTAGATTATGAGACATTTATTGACAGTTTTATCTGAGAAAATTTTCTATGCCAGAATTGTTTAGTTGGAAGCAATGATCTGGTCAGCCCAGCCACGCAGCTCGGTCACGCGGGCATACACTGCTGGGATACTGGTGGAGCATGTGCTGCTGCCCCAGGAGACAATACCAACGAGGTTGTAAGCACCATTTCTCTTGCAGACAAGTGGGCCACCGGAGTCACCCTACAAACAGAAGACAAAGGAATACTTAAAGAAGCATGTTCAGTTTAACATAATTTACAGACATTGTCTTTGCCCACTCTGGTGATATTCCCCAGCCAGACTCCTTCACTAATCTAGTGCTGCAGGCCTATGTATTGACAGATTTCGATCCCAGGCCACTTGTTGCAACACATCCCACGCAGGACAATAGGATGAAGCTTTCTCTAGAACATTTCAGCTCAAGTCTTTCTGTATTGATGAAGGGATGCGGGTGCTAAAATATTAGCTTTTGATAGGGTTTCTGAGCCTGTGACCAGGTATGACTCTTCTAACCTGAGTGCCACCATCAAGCAATCTTTTCCATGTAAAGAGAAACACACACTGCTGCTTCAAAGAGCTACACAACTGCTTGTTGATGAGAAGTACTGTGCCAATTACATGTGAAGACTGTATGTACTAATAGAGTTTGTAGTACATGAGTCGGCACACCTGCGCATAAGAAAATTTTAGTGAACTGTGCTACCTCACACTCTGAAATTATTAAGAAACAGTATTATATCAATCCAATACTTTTCCCCATGACTGATGGAAAAAGTCATCATATTTCAACTACAGAAGTTAAATATTTCTGTTATTGCCAGTTTATCGAATTGATTATATCAGCTTAGTATAATTCCAACCCTTCCCTATTTGAAGAATCATTTTACAACTGTATGTGGCATTTTCAACCCATCGACTTGTGTAACAGTCAAGTCTCCCATATGCTTTCTGAAACACCAGACTTAGTTCTACCTCCAATCCTATGTGCTCCATCTTCCCTACATTCCTGAACTTTATTACATGACTACAGGGCTTGCCATTTCTAGAGAATATCCAAGTAAAAAAACTTTAGTTTTTTCATCTATACTAGTGTTCAAGGCATTCTAAAACAAAGCTTTATTAGAAAGAATCTAAGGTGAACATTTGTACCATATACATTTACGAAACACCCCTAATCGATTCCTGTGTTGAGATGTAATCAGCCAACTCCCCTTACCAGTTATCTAGGCACTATTGCCACTATTCCTCACTGTATCACTTGTGAATCACTCTCAAAGTTGTGCAATCGAGATACGTACCATGCAGGATGTGGCACCGGCTCCGCCAGCGCAGATCATGAGGTCAGAAATGTTGCTGCCCCAGTGTTTCTTACAATCAGCATTGGTCAACAGAGGCAGAGCAGTCTGCTGCAGTTTGTTGGGGGTGTTGAGTGCTAGTTGAAATAAAGCAGAACAGCATATGAACATATTTCAAATAAAGGTGGTTATTAAATATAAAATACTTTGTGGGGTTGTACCATTGTGTTTGCATAATTTTTTTACATATTTCTTCAGTGTCTACACAGTGTTGATATGCAATGAATAGGTGTTACCATGAACATTCATGTGGTATTAATGAAGTTCATAAGCTAGATTATAAACGTACTGTGTAAGCAGAATTCTAGATTGTGCATCATGGACTAAGTTATGGTGTAATTAAAAAGAAGATTTCTTGGTTAATGATGTGCTGGGATTTGATTGATTATTGACTGTTTAAAAGACAATTGTCTTCTTCCTTGAGACTGAAAGGATAGGAAGTAGAGGATGGGGACACCTTCCTGCTTAAATTGTGAAGCTATACTTTGATATTCACTGAAAAATATCCTTTTCAATATGTTTCTTAGGCTGACATCAAACAACCTCAAAGAACATTTTCCATTTCCAATAAACAAATCTTTAACACAAAACTGTTCCAGTTTATACTGTGAGGAGAGTGGCAGCGTTGTGTAAAGTGGCATAGTGTTGTCTGACAGTGTTGTGTTTTCTCTTTTGAGATTCAATGATGCCAGGTATGCAGCTTTATGTTTCTTCCACACGAAATCTGAAGACGTGGCTCTTTCAGCTCTAGCTTTCCCCTCTTTATTTTTTAGGATGACATCTATGGGCGTCTATTTCTGCGTTTGTTGGTTGTCTGTGGTCATCTGTAGCGCCGGGACACTCTTTGGAGTAGCCGTGCGCTGTATAAATCACGAATAACATAACATAACTCATTGCGTCTTTGACCTTTGTTTGAAATGAACTGAAATATCGTAATACCATATAACGACACACGTGTTACATCAAAGTTGTGGTGTAAGAGATGAAGATACCTATTATGTGGATTTGTATAACCAAAAACCTATTATGAAGGTCATTAACTAAACATGCAGACACATCTAAAATTACAACACAACTTGAGGTTACATCTTGGAGTGTGCTCTAAAGCTTGCTCTTAAGGCGATAAAAAGGATATCACCTAGGTTCCAGATCTGAAGGAAATCATGGGCATGCTTACTCATGGGTAATGTATGCTTTCTTTTAAAAGCTATTGTGTCTGATAGACTTTAAATGCAAGGGAAGCATCTTAAATAGAACTAATTTATCTTTTTTTTTTAAAATATTGATCTCTAAGAATTACATTTTATTTCCAAGTGAAATTTGCCCTAATCTACAAAATTGTAAATAAAACAAAAGACTCTTACCATTGTATCGGGTCTTGCCCCATCCGCTAGTGACACAAGTCTCACCACCTGCATAGTTCTCCCCAGAATTGGCCAAGCAGACAGGCTGAATAGTTGCAGAGAAGGAAACGGGTGTGGCAAGCTTGATCAGAGCGATATCATTGTTGATGGTGGAGGGGTTCCATTGTGGATGGGTGAACACCTGGATAGAAAATAGCATGATCATCCAAAAGAAAGCAAATCAGAGGATGCTATGATAACCTCAGAAGTGAAACATTTCTAGTGCATTGCAAAAAACAATTGTTGTTGCTCTTCTGCCCAAATGATGCATAGTTGTGTCTCTTAATAAGTGACATTAGGCCATAATGAAATCAGATATGCAGATTACAACTGCATCCACCTTAACATATCTAAGCTCTGCATATCTGCAGCTCGGTTAAAATCGCATAGGCCTAAAAATAGCAGGATTGAGTAATGAATTAAAAAGGAGACTTTTAAAATGCATTCTTTATCTTGTTTCTGTGCAGTCCAAGACAGGAGCAAGAAATCTAGACTCAGTGTATTCAGACACATTATGTAGACAGTAACAGAGAATGATTGAGGCAATATTAAGTAAGTTCAAGACATTGATGTTATTGATTGAATATGTTTTAAATGGCTATTAAACCTAACATCATCACATTAACAGGTGTGAACAGGTTTACTCCCGTCTCTGAGCTCTGGTCACACTCCCCACCAAAAGCAAAACAGTATTTGAAATTTCTCTGGCCGTGAGCATCCTTCTTACCTGTCCAACAGCAATGGACTTGATGGCTTCTCCGCTTGAGCCCCTGTCGTGTTCTCCAAGGACCACCTTGTGATACTTTCTAATCAGAAAGCAAGAAACAATTAATGTGAAACACCAATCATTGGAGAGTGCAGTGTCATACACGTTTATTGTATAGATAACACCCTACTTCGGTTTGAGTCTGTAAGGAGGGCAAAGAAACATTGAAGAAGATAAGAATGCATGAGTGAGATGGGAAAAGATGTAGAGACACATTGATAAATGAGCCTTGAGAAAGCAACAACATCAGGAAAATATCAGCGAATAAATATTAGATAGAGAAGACATTGACTGAGGAAGGGTTTGTGCATAGTAGTGGAGATCCTTTGGGAACACTGTGCTTCATTGGGAGTCTCAAGTGTTGCCTGGAGGTGGAACAGAACGTTGTGGATTGTGTGACCAGATGTTGAAAAGCAAATACTGGGAAGTACCACAAACATAGAAGCAAGGGGAATATTTTTCAACAACCGAGGATCATACAATGACTTCATTGACAGCACTCACCAAGATAGAAAACACAGATATTGAGACACTAACAGTAATTAAATGCCACTTTTACACAGTGTAGCATCAGTGTTAAAGTGCCTGCTGATAATGGAACATGTGCTGAATTTACTGGAATCTAGGAAAGTATGTGCTGTCCAAAAAGTGTGGGAGATAATCTAGCATGGATGGGGTAACCTCCGGAATATAGCCCCGAGGTTATAGAGACGGGACAATGTATCGGTACCGGAGAACAAGCCAGGGAGGTGGGACACTTACGCTGAGAATGGGTGGATCTGGTAGGAGGAGAAGCAGCGGAATGAGCAAATATACTTATTGACGCAACATTTGATTTCTGAGACGGTGAGGATTTTTGTTTATTGTTGTATTTTCTTTGATAAGAAGATGCTTAAAAAAATGACTGAAATATGCCGGGACATGATGAAAACCAAAAAATTTCAAGATAGGTCTTCCTATTTATGGAACAAACTAAGGAGGCGGGAAACACTTGTGAACGGGGCAGGATAAATGCCAGAAAGAGGTAGTTCAGCAGAGTCAAGCATCCCTTTTGTAACACATGAGTATAGTTTCGTAGAAGTCTCCAAAAGTACAAAAACATTCTATGGAACAAGAGTCATCTTGTCAATGTATGAAACCTTCAGCCTTCTGGCTCTGTTAAAAGGTGACAAATATAAGTTGATGAAGTTAATTGCTACTCACGACACAGAGCAGTGGGCGGCAGTAACGACCCACTGTTCGCTGATGAGGGAACCTCCACAGAAGTGAAATCCACTGGATTGCTGTAACAGAAAAACACAACACTTTGTATCCTCCCAGCAAGTCAACTAACTGACATCACAAGAAAGCCAGCAATGGCTCAAAAAGCCCAGTACAATATACCATGTTAAGACAGTCATTCAGATACTGGTGAAACACTGGTAGGACTCTACACAATTTTCCTTTGACAGGGAGTACGCTGTTGCAATGCATGCTCTCCTGCCCTAGTCAATGAAGTACCTGCAGCATCCAACCAGACCACGACTATCAACAGAGTCTGATGCATCATGTCACCACGTACAGTCACAGCAGCTTCCAACAGAATTGGTGATTGCCACAAATTTGCCTCAGTAGGGATCAGCAAACAGAGATCTCTGGTGTAACCACAAGGATACATGCTACATTTTAAAAAAACTTCAACATAAATGAACAATAGTCTATATAAGCAAGAATCTACTAGATTATGGCACACAAGCCAACAAACATCCTTCACGTGCTAAAAGTAATGAGTCTACAACAAAGATTTATTGATTTCACCTGTAGCGATTGACCACTTACCTGGAGTGACACCTGCCAAGGCCAGGATCCTGGCTTCGCCTCTTCACCATTCACAATTCTAGCAAAGCCACTGATGACAGGATCAATGACAGGGACACCGCAACCTAGAAAGGAAGTGGAAGGAAAATTCCATTCAGGAAACAAACAACAAAAAACAGAGTGTCAGAGAATGCAAAGCATGTATTTATGTATGTCAGGGTTGGTGCCACCTTCTTGGTAAGGAAAGGCCTGTTGGCTGTATCATTAAAGCTGTGGTGTCCAAGGTTGGTCCACATGGGTCAGAGCCATGACAGATTTTTAACAACAGCCAAAGAACACACATTTAGATGTAATGGGCCATCAACATGACGCTATTTATTACCATGTTTATTACGCATGTTCATTGCTGAAAATCCCACCATGAATGCTTGCCAGGAATTTACAAAAGTATTCCTGATAAGTGTAAATTTTTTTATGAATGTGCAGAGAAATCTGCACAATTGTTAATCCTGCACAAGGGATCAAAAGGTGGAGTTCAAGCTGTGGTTAGCCTTGTAGGTTTAGAGACGGCCACAAACTTTTTGTGGACATTATCAAACTCTGATCTGACCCTCTACCACCCTGGAAATGATTGGAAAATTACTCCAGCAAATATCTTGCTAGGATGGGAAGAGAAACGGATAACTACTACATTTTTGGGAGTGTAGGGTTGGGGTTTCTTCTCAGAAAAAAACATTTTCGTGCAGAGATTAAAAAAATAGGTGTACATCGCTTCACCTTGGGTTCTCCATTGCCCCTGTACAAAACCCCCTCTTTTTTGACAGGACATCACACAGGAAGTCGACTTTCTGTGTGATATTCGTTTGCGTGTGATGTTCTAAATGAAGGACAAAGCACCCTTTTCATTAAAAAAATAAATAGCAAATCTAGATGTGCTGGACCAGGTTTACTACTTTTTGGATTTGCAATCAGCGCCGAAAGCTTCAACTGGTGCAGGTTTACCCAGGTGCAGCTTTCCCCAGAATAATAGGACTCGTTTGCTGATATCACATGACATTCTCAGTAGTAGGCCTAGAAATCTGTGCCTGGCTCGGCCTTTCTAGATGTATGTTTGTGAGTGTTTGTGAATAGAGACAAAACATAGGTAGGTTAAGGCAGCAATGTACCTTCTGCCTGTTTTATGTTTTTTCCAAGAGTTGAGTTAATTAATTCTAGGTAGAAATAATGTATGTAGATAGTGGTTATTCTAAAAGTGTGGCATTGCTGCTGATCCTCATTTAAGTTAAAATGTTCATCAGTTGCTCCCTGATAAATTCTAATTCCATTTCTGGAATGATGTCCATGGCTGGTGTGTTGAATTCTGGTTTTATAATCATTTAATACACCTAGTTAGCAACTTTTATGTTTGAATTTATTACTTGGAAAGGTGGATGTGTTTTAATGATCAGTGTACTGCCGTAGATATAAGGTGAGTGCAATGTGGTGGCATATAATTGCAAGTTAATGCTCAATTGAAAAAATAGCCATCACACTTACTTTTAATAGAACAACATAGGTACTTTCTAGCACGCATTTGTGTAAAGTCTATTTTAGATTTTAATGCATATAAGTGGGAAATATTCCTTTTTTGCAAAAAGAAGAGGTGTTATTGTTTTTTTTTTTTAATTACTGTAACTGAAGGGCAGAGCTTAAATGCACAAAGATATCTTAAAAAATAAAAAATGAAAAGAAAAAAGACATTGCCAAAGTAAAGTATTGGCCGAGCAGTCCTGACACCGAAGGACACTTTTTAGGTGAATGTCTACATACAAAATGCTGTCACTCACAGTACAAGAGGTGCAATGACAGAAATAGGCTGACTCATTTGCCCATGCTTTATGCCATTAGGAGGGAAGGCTAAGTGTGAATGACAGCTGAACAGACCAAAGGATGAAGAGGGTTGAGGCAGAGCAGCGTTTGTATCTATGTTTGTATATTTGTATACTATTTTTTTATTACAAAAGTCTAGCAAGACAACTAACACTATCTCTAAGCAAGCCCTGAAGAAGGAGATTGCTTTTAGTCCTTTGCAGAACACTCATGCCTTTTATGGACATTGGTGTCTATAATAGCCCTTTTCCCTCAATATGGAACGTATGTGTCTATGACCGCTCTTTGTGCCTAATATAGAACATTGTTATCTATGACAGCCCTGTGCTTTTAATATTGGACATTTGTATCTATGAGAGACCTGTGCCCTCAATATAGCACATCGGTAGCCGTGAACCACTGTGCTCTTAATATGAGACTCATACCTTTGCAATAAAGTACTAATAGGCCATTAACACAAACCCAGTTTATATGATCGGTTCGGTGAATATCACTGGTCCTGTGTTGCAAACTGATGTAGGACCAATAAATTTGCTCTTCAGAAGCTTTTAATTTTAGGTCTTCTATCCTTCAAGCATTTCCTATTTGAGAAAGTCTGCTCTTCTGGCTGGGAACTGATGTAAAGGAATAAACTTACCAAGTGCGGTGCTGAGGAGAGCGAGGGAGGACAGAAGCCACAGGAAAGCCATGGTTCTAAGGCAGAAGGATTCTTGGTGAGAAAAAGATCCAGGCTCTGCCTCTTTTATACAAGAAGAGGTAGTATGAGTCCTTGGAATCCAGACCTCTGATTGGACACAGGATCCCATGCAATGGAAAAGCAAATAAAACACGAGCAAAAATAGTTTTGAATGTAGCAGGTGTTGACTTGTGCCCATTGCTTCAAGTTCTTCATCTGTTTGTTTGCTCAGTTTTGGCTGGCAAGGTGGCCGTGGTCTGGAAGGCCAGACCAGCTTTATCTCAAAGGCTGGGAAAAGGCACCTGCTATTCTGCTAATTTCTAGGCAATGGAGAAACAATGGCAGTCTTGGCAGAAAGCTTCAGTGCACATAAACGGAGAGCAACAGGTTTAGGGACAAAAACTCATTTTTACCGAGTTATAAAAAGCCTGATTATTTCTTTTGCTTGTCTTGTTTAAATGCCCCCACCAAGCACTCAAATGTAATTGTATGTCACAAATATAGAATCACTCAAAAGAGAGTTTGTCACTAATGTAGAATCACCAACACAGAACAAATAATATGAAATCTATTTTCTAATGACAATTGTACATGATGCAGTTAACAAAATAAAAAAGTGCAAGACTTTGTAGAATGTGAAGCAGCTGGGTATTGCATGGTTCTGCACAAAGGATTTGGATCGAAGATCACTGCATAAGTAGACTAATTCAATGTTGAGTAGGGAGAAAGTCTATGCTGCTCGGTGTGAAGATCTCTATGGGAGGCACCTGGCTTCCTGTTGGACAACTCTCTTGGTGGGAGCCTTCCCATACTCAGTCATGATTCCATGGCCTGCCTGATGCCACACAGACACTCTTTAGAGGCATCCTATATGCTGCAGCACGTGTCATCCCTGACCTGAGAAGATATTATCACATTACCCCCATCCTATTGGAACGTCATTGGCTTCCTTTGCTAGCCTGCAGCATCTTCAAAACCAGCTGCATCATTTACAAAGCTATGACAACCAGTAACCCCACTTATACAGCAGACAAACACACCATCTGCGGTGGATTTCTGCACACCCAAAGCCATCAGACTGGTTCTTGAACAGCTTCCTTGTATCCATCACTATATATTAACCACCTTAAAACCACATCCAGCTCCTCTTACCCATTGACTTTATTCTTGTTTTGACCATGTACAGTACTCCAGTGCCTTTTGGCTAGGTTCAACCTATAAAAATAACATATAAATACACACATACATACATCATGCCGCATCTCATGTGGAAACACACAGATCTTGCGGCCATCAGATCCACGATCCAAAAGACACAAGAAAGTCTACTTTGCCTTAATATGCCCTGTGTGTTCATTTACATATGGCATGTTGTAGCACACTGTCAATTTGGAAGAGTTTCTGCAACAGTTTCATGGAGTAAAATTTACATGGACGTCAGCCAGTTTTGGTCAAAGTAGAGTGCTAGATGCATGAGTTTGTGAGAGAAGGATTTTAGTATTTGAGAGAGCTGATTAGAAGAACCATTTAACAAAAGGGGATGGACTTGAATCTGGCTGAGCCAAGTTAATAAACTATTCCACCTAAGAGACAGCAGAGCTCAGTGTAAATGTAGTTTCTTTCAACTGCGAGCAGACAACTGCATGGTATTCCTTGGGTAGATACAGCATCTATGAGTTTTCCTGTCCCATTGGAGACGTCCACAATCACATGCCTTTGTGAAAGGTCAGCCTTGAAAGAAGAAAAGCATTTACGCTAAAGTTCCCTGTTGTGTCATATCACCGTTCACTCACAAGCAAAACTTTGGACAGCTACCTACTGGCAAATGCTCTATCTTTACCTACGACAGAGACTTCACCAGTTGGCATGGAGAAGGAGGACGATTACTGGTAAGGTTGTATGTTGGAATATTGACTAAGAAAACATAATACTACCAAAATATCATGGACAAAATATCAAGGCCCAAAATAGCGAGAAGGCAAGTGAAAATAGGTAAGTATAGATTTACTAATTCCTCAACTAAGAAAGGAAGAGGGCGCGCACCCCTGGAGCCATAGATGTTCCTGGGGACCTCCACCCCCCAGGGCCGGCTCCAGCAATGTCCTGGGGTGCCCAACTCTGGATCATTGCAGTTGTATGGCATGGCAGGAGCACTATTAAACAGTGAGCTCCACTTTGAGCAAGTGAGAGCATTTTGCTCTTGCTTGTTCAAAATGGAGCACACTTTGCTTTTACACACAGAGAGCTGCATGTCAGCAGCTTCTTGAGTGTAAAAGCAATGCCGACTCCAGTAGGAGGTGGGAGCTGGCAGGGACCACCGGGGCCTTAAGGCCCCTCTGTCGTCTCCAACGGAGTGGCCATGTCCCAGAAGATGCGGTCCCCGGGGATGAAAATGGCCAAGGAATGGGGCCTTTTAAAGATGTTTTTTTTTTAAAGAAAATGTCTGGCCATGGGGCATTGGGTCACCAGGGCTGAAATCGGCCAGGGAATGGGAGCAACGCCACTCCCCTACTTTTATTTTTTTTAAATTGAAAAAGGAAAGGCCAGGCCCCGGGTCCCACAGCAGCCCAGCGAAGGGGGTCCAGGAGGCCGACCCTTCCTAAAACATATAGGGGGGAAAAAAAGCGGCAACGTGCCCAGAGGCCCCACCCCCTTGCTCCACCACTCTGGAAACGCACCTTCTGACATGCTGCTGTTTGGGGGATGTAGTCCCCTTCGCTGGTGAGGGTCTTTAGGGGCCAGCAGGGCCTCCTGTTAACTCCAGTAAGCCCCACACAGTGGGATTGCTGAGAGGTGGTCGGAGGCCATGCCCTCTTTCTCCGTCACTCTGCAAACGCATCTCTTGGCACACTGCTGGTGGGGGATGAGATCCCTTTGCCTCCTGAGGGCCTCAGGACTAAAGTGAACTTCTTCCCCCACTTGCAATGATGTCAGATATATATTTAAGATAGCAATATCAAACACACCACAGGGCAAACTGGCCTATTGGTTATGGTCACTATACTCAAAGAAGGGTAAACCTGACAAGAGAACTAAGTATGTCTCAACTTCATTTTCCAGCCTTGCAGAAGGCCCACTGCCCCGGAACAAAGACATACTGATAATTTATGAAGTATTGAAGTAGACTGAGGGGAATTATTTTTCCCAGCCACACTCCTAACAAGCTTTAGGTCTGCATTGCACCTGATCTATAAAACCATACCTTTACAATAAATATCATATGCCCCAGCACATTGCCCCCACAGGTATACAAACGATGTGTTTGTGCAAGGTAGGCAGTCACAATGCAAGAGACAAAAAGTTCTGACTACAGCTTCTTGTACTAAAATGGAAACTGAAAGCTACATGTAGCAGAATATGAACGCAAGTCCTAGACAGAACTCTGCTTTTTCCGTGATATTGAATTGTTTTCCACTTCAATATTATCGATGGGTACCTACCTAAGAGACGACTCTGGTTTCAGGATTGACAAACCTAGATGGTACACTGTGAACAAGAGATCATTTTTAATTAAGAGAGGGAGACCAGTAGCGGCTGGTGACATTTGAAAGTGGTGAGGTGTAAATACTGCACTGTAGCTAGCGAGCGAGCGTAGCGAGCGAGCCAGAACAACCTACCGGGGGTTCACTAAGCCTGCATTCACCCATCCACATAACTCAAACTCACCCTGGGCTCACACAGGCACACTGCTCAACCTGCACGCACGCAGACATCACTCACTCTTTGCTGCACTGTACTCAAAGATGCACACTGTTTCATCAGAGAACTATATACCGAAAAACAAATGAGTGTGAAAGCTAATGAACACTTTACAAGTAGCTACTGGTTGCTTTCTGGACATATGTGAATTCATTCATAGCATCGAAAACAACCTCCTCACAGAAATGAAAATCTAGTTAACATAGAGTCTGAAGGCCTGTACGTGGCCCAATGGCATCTCCAGGCATCACCACGACGAGAGAGAGTCCGACAACGCACATGCTCATAGCCAATGTATATTAAAAGGGGCCAATGTTACCAGACTAGCTCCACCACAGTTCCCTTTCTGGCAGTGATGTCCAATGTTGGTCCATGAAGGTTGGGTTCATAATAGATTTTATTAAATACACATATGACAATCATGCATAAAGTTATCTAAATTGTATCATTTACATATTCTTTGGTTATCCTGAAATTATGGCTAAATTCAAGCTCTTGTGAAGAGAAACTCGGGACATCCCTGCTTCATACGATCCAAAATGACATTATATGACATGGCCACAAAACCGCAAATATTTCCAAACATTCCACATTTCAAGCTGTGAGAGAATGCAATAATAAATTCTTCTCTTAAGCAGTATTCTCAATGATTTTTTACACCATTCCGGAAAGTAATAATCGAGTTTCCTCACATCCAGAATTAAAATATAAACAGCACAAACCTACCCTCAGAGTCGGGCTGCCGGGACTGAGCCGAGGGCAGCGGGGAACAAAGGCAGGGGGTGAAGAGGAGAGCCAGGGTCACTTTTCTCATCAGCCACCCTCCGATGGGGGCAGGAAACAAAAATGATATAGTGTGAACTCGACCCGAAGGTATTGGAGGCATTACATGAGCACTAGTCACATTACACAAGGCCACATTCATTTTTTAGGCACAGGGAGATAAAGTGATTTGCCCAGATTCACAGGATGTTGAGTCGACGCCGAGACTGGAACCTGCTTCTCCGGTCATACAGTAGGGAGCTCTAGCAGTTAAAGGACATGCTGAAATTTGTAATGCAGAGGTGATGGGGGACAGTCTATATGTGCGTTTTACATCTATAGAATGTGCACCGATCAACCCTGCAATACAAATTAAATGTATCACTATTAGTGATACATTTAATTTGTATTGCAGGGTTGATCGGTGCACATTCTATAGATGTAAAACATACATATAGACTGTCCCCCGATCACCTCTGCATTACAAATTTCAGCATGTCCTTCACTATATCGGGACTATTGGCAAGCCACACACAATAACAGAAGCCAGAACTAGAACCAGCACAGCACTGAGGGTTCAATCAAGTACTCACTGTTTTCAGTTTGATCACGGGGTTTCTCTCGGACCGGGTTGAAGCTGGTTCAAGGAAGGAGGGAAACACGAACTCAGCGCAGGAAGCTGTACTTGAAATCCCGCCTCTTGTCATAGGGTGACTCTGTATCAACGTCATCCAGTCAGGGGAGGAGGCGGGATCCTAGAACTAGAAGAATGTTCTGAGCTACGTGACTACGTCAGAGATCCGGGCAAGCCGAAAATCCGACCGAAGTCCTGGAAAACCAGCTGCTTCAGGTAGCGCCTGCTTGCCATCACCACTGCCTCACAGACACACTCTGCACATGCGTGACTTGGGCGATATTGAAGTCGAACGACGTCCACCACACGTCATGCTCAGGGTGTGTGTTTGCACACGGCTGTGCTGCACTGCTACCAGAGTGACACAGCCTCAGACCACCAGTCTCCTTTCAGTTTCAAGGTGTCTCTCTTGTCTTCCTCCGATCCTCGTCCGGAGGCTGGTGGGGCAACGCGTCCGGAGGCTGGTAGGGCAACGCCTCATTCGCCCCTATGCACCAGCCGCCCTTGAGGGAGACATACCTTTGGAAGCGTGTCCATAATGCAAACTGAACCTTGTTGAGTTCAGCTATAGCCAAAAAATGGCCCTGCATCAAAGTGGCTCCATATGCCACAGTGGCTCCATATGGCGGCGTCTGGGAATCAGAAGCCAGAGAAAATGAATGAACCGAGTTGGCCCAAGTCTGCCTAATTAGGATAAGTCAATCCACTTTTGATTAGGAGTCTCTATGTAGAGCCTAAATGTAACCTGCACATTCAGGTAAGATATCCTTGGTACTTGTCTTTCCTGTTTGTAAGTTCATTGAAACATCTTCTATTAGAAAGGACTGGGGTACAAAAAGCAACCAAACACATTGTTCTGGGCATTAAGACTACTGCAAATATTCTTCAGTGCGCAGTGAATCAGGAGAGAAGACAACATGCTCCCAACATAGCCAATGTAAGTTGGCTGTGTCACTCTTGGGCAATCATCTTAAAATTGATGCAGACAATACAAAAGTGGATGCAAACGCAAAAAAACACAAGGTTCAGAATCAGAACTAAATGAACACATGATAAACGGAAAGCTATATTTCAGACAGGTCCTCTGATTTTAAGACTACACACTATTCTCAAATCTAATTGTTGCTGTTGACAAAATGACATGACATTAAAGTATCTCCCTTTAAATATCCGTTGTGTCCATCAGTCCATTCTGCATGTTGAGACAGAAACAAATTGAGGCACCAGTAATTCTCTGAACTGCGTGTCCAAAAGCCTCAGAATCTTTCTATGTTCCAGCTTAACAGCATTTGGTGTATAACATCTCTAAGATTTTAAAGGTAGTGTCTGATTTATTTATTTAGCCAATTTCTATATTACAGATAAGGGTGACAGAACTCTTTACATAAATTAAGGAAGGAAACAAAATGCAAGTTCGGGCTGGACTGTTCCCATGAGGCACAGGGTCAGACTGATTTGCATATGGCCATGTCTGAACTGGGGTGGCGGAGTGAGCTAAAGAATGGTGATGGATTAAACCCAGATCAGTTGACTGGGTGTGAGTGCTTGCAATGTTCAACACTCCGTCCATCATCCCCTTTGGTTTTGCTTTGTTCGCCCTAAGTTGGCATGTTATGCCCAGACGTGGGTCCCTTGCTCACTTTGCCACTGGATTCAAGTTAGCCTGGCTGATGACGGCTGATTAGCCAGAAACCTGTCCCAGGATGCTTGTTTCCAGTCCAGGGAAGACATGGCTTGGCAGTTCGGGCTGGACTGTTCCGATGAGGCACAGGCTCAGACTGATTTGCATATGGCCATGTCTGAACTGGGGTGGCGGAGTGAACTAAAGATTGATGATGGATTAAACCCAGATCAGTTGACTGGGGGTGAGTGCTTGCCATGTTCAACACTCCGTCCATCAGCTGATTAGCCAGAAACCGGTTCCAGGATGCTTGTTTCCGGTCCAGATAAGACATGGCTTGGCAGTTAGGGTTTGACTGTTCCTATGAGGCACAGGGTCAGACTGATTTGCATATGGCCATGTCTGAACTGGGGTGGCGGAGTGAGCTAAAGAATGATGATGGATTAAACCCAGATCAGTTGACCGGGGGTGAGTGCTTGCAATGTTCAACACTCCGTCCATCATCCCCTTTGTTTTACTTTGTTCGCCCTAAGTTGCCAGGGTATGCCCAGACGTGGGTCCCTTGCTCACTTTGCCACTGGATTCAAGCTAGCCTGGCTGATGGCAGCTGATTAGCCAGAAACCGGTCCCAGGATGCTTGTTTCCGGTCCAGGGAAGACATGGCTTGGCAGTTCAGGCTGGACTGTTCCCATGAGGCACAGGCTCAGACTGATTTGCATATGGCCATGTCTGAACTGGGGTGGCGGAGTGAACTAAAGAATGATGATGGATTAAACCCAGATCAGTTGACTGGGTGTGAGTGCTTGCAATGTTCAACACTCCGTCCATCATCCCCTTTGGTTTTGCTTTGTTCGCCCTAAGTTGGCATGTTATGCCCAGACGTGGGTCCCTTGCTCACTTTGCCACTGGATTCAAGTTAGCCTGGCTGATTAGCCAGAAACCTGTCCCAGGATGCTTGTTTCCAGTCCAGGGAAGACATGGCTTGGCAGTTCGGGCTGGACTGTTCCGATGAGGCACAGGCTCAGACTGATTTGCATATGGCCATGTCTGAACTGGGGTGGCGGAGTGAACTAAAGAATGATGATGGATTAAACCCAGATCAGTTGACTGGGGGTGAGTGCTTGCCATGTTCAACACTCCGTCCATCAGCTGATTAGCCAGAAACCGGTTCCAGGATGCTTGTTTCCGGTCCAGATAAGACATGGCTTGGCAGTTAGGGTTTGACTGTTCCTATGAGGCACAGGGTCAGACTGATTTGCATATGGCCATGTCTGAACTGGGGTGGCGGAGTGAGCTAAAGAATGATGATGGATTAAACCCAGATCAGTTGACCGGGGGTGAGTGCTTGCAATGTTCAACACTCCGTCCATCATCCCCTTTGTTTTACTTTGTTCGCCCTAAGTTGCCAGGGTATGCCCAGACGTGGGTCCCTTGCTCACTTTGCCACTGGATTCAAGCTAGCCTGGCTGATGGCAGCTGATTAGCCAGAAACCGGTCCCAGGATGCTTGTTTCCGGTCCAGGGAAGACATGGCTTGGCAGTTCAGGCTGGACTGTTCCCATGAGGCACAGGGTCAGACTGATTTGCATATGACCATGTCTGAACGGGGTGGCGGAGTGAGCTAAAGAATGATGATGGATTAAACCCAGATCAGTTGACTGGGGGTGAGTGCTTGCAATGTTCAACACTCCGTCCATCATCCCCTTTGGTTTTGCAGGAAGAAATACAACAAAAGTTGCAATTCTACAACAATGGAGTTCGGTAGTGCCAGCATGGAAAGCAAAACATCTTGGATGGCAACATGAACAATTTTGAATGCAGGGTAAGTCAACCTAAAAGCAATTACGTTACAACAAAAGTATGTTCATAGATGTGTTTGAGTGTTCAATGGCCTGGTCGTGAGTGCTCCAGAGGAATCCTTGACATTTTTTCCCGCTAATACAATCCAACACAATAAATTGCACCTATTTTGACTTTGTGGAGAATAACATGTGGACGTCAGTGCTTTCCATATCAAACTCTGCATGTCACAATTAATACTGGGCCTTATTCACTGTTAAATTCCGACCTTCTGGAATTTAACAAATGGTGCAAACCTTAGCACAGGCGGTTATTACAGGATGCGAATAAACATCTCACCTCTTATAGTTGCTATCGATCAGATATCAAATTTTATGAGCGTGTAGTAAACAAGCCGTCAGTTTCTAATTTCATGGAATCAGGATTGGCCAATAAAGAACACAGGAAAATCATTTTCTAATTTTTTTTTAATTCAGTTGAATAAATAAATAACATTAATTCCTCCTGTAAGACATTAAGAGCATAATTTAATGTACCTCCATGTCATAATGGTGGCCTCCATATGGAGCCAAGCACAGTAGATTCTCTAGGCCCATACATATGAGAGGGAAAGTTAAATTAAAGGTATCTCTGTGCGCAGTGTTATGGCAGAAATAAAACTAGTACTGCATGAAAGTGACCCTTCTGACATTAAGTCATTTGGCATTTATTCTACATGGGTAGCCATCTCTCTTTGTGGCGGGGTATTTTCAAAATCTTTCTCCTCACGAACTGCCTGTAACTCTATGTCAAATTACTGTGCAAATGTGGGATCAGGTGATTTAAGAAAGGACTCTTAAAGCGACGTCACAATTTCTGTTGAAATGTGTGACGTCACGTGCTTAGCTTAGGAAAGCTACGTAAGGCTATGTCTCGTTTTTAAGTGGAACGTGAGCATGTAATTTAGGAAAAGTCCCTAGCACTGTTGGTATTTATAATCTCCCTTCAAAACTACCTCGTGTTTAGTTTCCCTTTAAAATAGGCTACATGCATAACTAGAAAGGCCTTAAAACTACGTCACGATTTCTGTTTAAAATTTGTCAAGTGAGTAACGTGGTGTAGAAGGTATTTTGCTCCTCAAGAAGCGGTGAAAAAGGCGACACAATTCACGTGCTACAAGGTTTTGTGGAATCTGGGGCGCTTGTTGCAAACAATGGTCTCTCTTCACTGTTGATAAACGCTCCTTAGCGCGGGCCACTGTCTGTCAGCATGACTGAAAGGAATCTCTTCCTCCAGACCTGGCTCCAAGGCCTCCCAGGTGCAAACGTGGTGATTGACGTCTTAACATATAATGCAGAAACGGCTTCATTGTTTGCTTGGAGCTGATAGGTGAAGGGGCTTGGCCGTGTATCACACCCACCCCATATCCTATCTCAAGATTTTCTGACATGGAAGTGTGAGTGTTGGGCTTTACCAAGATAATGGGAAGATGACACGCGGGAATTATGTGGTAAATAAGGCTTATCGGCGCTTCTAATGCGTTGCTGGGAGTAGTTGAGTTTATTTAACCTGAGTATGTGACTAATTGTAGCAAGTGCTGCGGGCTGGGCTGTCTTCTGCGGAAGAAGCAGGGCATTTGAATTAACAGGAACTGACGTGCTAAAGACAGGCCCAGCTTGGAAACAGGTCTAGTATTAAGAACGTTGCTTCCATGATATTGGCCGCGGGCTGACGTTTGAAGTTTTTCGTTCATATGTCTTAATGAGAAACCCTAGCTGGTGAAGAAGACTCGGGTGGATGAAAAATAGCAGACAATTAGTGTAATTGCTTTCGCTCTCGTCCACGTGGGAATTGTGCCTTACCACATTTGTGTACATTTTTGGTGAAAATACACAAGGAGATTTAACCACCAGATACTAGTTTGGGATCACTCAGAGCACCCAATAAGGAGAGAAGCTCAGAGAGTGCGTAAAAGGGTGCAGTAGTATCTAGTGTGCACTTACAGCAATCTTTACTGCCCCTCCCCCCAGTCTGGACCACGTCCCCCTCCCACTCAACCGAATTAATGACAAGACACTACTACTCAGGCATGGGTAAAAAGTAATGTTTTATATCAACATAATACGACCATGACACTTATAAAAACAGCAAACGTAAACAGTTACAGCAGTTATCAAAGATGAACACTTTGCAGTACATGGTAAACAATTTATAAATAACACATTTATGACATATGCAATGAAAATAAATTGTCATGTTTGAAGCATGCATTTATTTACAAAAGAGCCTTTCCGTAAAATGTTACCACAATTAGGACTTAATTCTCTTCTTTCTGTTTACCTGCACACAGGTAAAATTCGCTGTATCCCTGAGGAGCGATCCCAACTCTTTGCGGCCTTTGACCACCTGCCATGGTAACACCCCGAACATCAAGCTGCCAAAAAAGGGACCATAGAACATGAGAGCAAGAGCTATAGCCCCTTGCACCTCGCTGGTTAACTGTGTGGCTATACCCTAAGATGGTGTGAACGCCTCTTGTAGAATAAGGACTGCTGTTCATCTACTCATGGGACGAATTTGGTGGGAAAAAAAACTCTATACCTGACAGGAGTCCATGTTGCTTGTTGCTAATCCATCACAGGGGTGACCAGGGCAATGAGGTCCTTCGCCCTCCCCACCAAAGAACAAGGATTGAGTGAATGCCCACATGCCCTCAATGAAAAGATCAGTTGCCATATAAGATAGATATACCCTGTTGCCAGTACTTAATTTGAGCCAGTGGTTGCCGGTGCTCAGCACCGACACTTAATTGTCAACAGTGACACTTATGACAGTCTGCCACATGGTGACGCTGTCTGCCTAATTTAGAGAAGAGCAGAACAACAGACGTTTATTGATTCAATATACATGAAAAATGAATAATACATGCTGTCTAAGCCATTCTTAAAGTTTTAGAATAGTCTGGATTAACACGCGTAGGAGCGTGATGGTTAGTTTTTATGTTGGTAATGTCATTGGAGCCTCTAACAGTGACAATCAGGTGTGAAAGCTGCATTGACCTCCTGACGAGAGCCCTGATGCCTTTTCTTTTTACAAATTAAGCACTGCCCGTCATGATGAAACATTTACTCTCTCTTGATCAGCTTGTACCGTGAAACGAGGCATACAAAGCTCAACCTATACTCCATGGCGCCTCTTTGTGCCTCAGGCCAGTGACCAGCAGAGGGTCGCTGCTCCACAGGCCACCCAGGCACTAATGAAGCGCACACCTATGGGTATGTGCTCTATTCATCAGATGAGAGGGATTATGGCTTCTTCTGTAATAACAAGTGCACTGGGGCTGGGAAAGGAGCACCTCTCTCATTTTCATGTGGGTGGCTCGTATGGACATGAGGGAAGTTTCTCTGTCTCCATACATATTTCCATTTTGGAAGGATGTATTGGAGCAAACAGTCCCAGAGTATGATAAAGCTGATGAAGCGGAAATTTCCTTTTAATTGAAGGGGTGTATCATAATCGTACATAGCGCGCACTTGCGTACAATCATTTGCTGTATTAACATGAAGTGTTAGAATTGTGAAATGTATTAACATGAAAAGTAATGTATTTTAGGCCATTGGAAGGCAACATGGAGAATCAACGTAGAAAATGAATGTAATTAGCAGAAATCATTTACATGGAGAATTCATGTTGTGCAACTGATCACCAGTTATGTATTAAATGTGCTTATTAAACTTGTAATTTCATACATAAGTAAATGCATTAGTTGAAAGTGCCTTAACGTTATGTGAATTTGTAAAGCTTATATGATGCTTTTTTAATGTTAGCTGAATTTAGTAGGCCTGAATACTCTTGCTTCACAATTAACAGTTTGAATTTCATGTGTGCTGTGGAATTTGTTCTTTCTCACGTTTTGTGTTGCAGGTGAAAGAAGCGCTCCTGCTAGAAAGAATAATTCTTTGTTTTACAAATTAGCCCAGGAGAGAAGTTACAATCATGTGGTTAGAGCCAATAAAGGAAGGTCATTGTGCTTCACACAGGAGAAGGCCTGGAAATCAAAGACAAAGGGCCCGATTCACAGAACAAACTTAAGACTAAATCCTAAACTTAGTACCATTCTGGTATTCACAGAATGCACTTAGTACTTCTGGTATTCACAGAATGAACTTACTACTTTTGCTATTCACAGAATGAACTTAGTACTTTTGCTATTCACAGAATGGATTTACGACTCCTAAACTTACGTCCGCACTCGGGCCAGAAATTCCGGCCCGGAGGCGGAGCTTCCGGCCCGGAGGCGGGGCTTCCGGGCCAGAGGCAGAGCTTCCGGGCCGGAGGTGGGGATTCCGGACGATTTAGCTATGGCTGAAATCTCCACCTCCGGACCGGAAGCTCCGCCTCCGGCCCGGAAGCCCCGCCTCTGGGCCGGAAGCTCCGCCTCCGGGCCGGAATTTCCGGCCCGAGTGCAGACGTAAGTTTAGGAGTCGTAAATCCATTCTGTGAATAGCAAAAGTACTAAGTTCATTCTGTGAATAGCAAAAGTAGTAAGTTCATTCTGTGAATACCAGAAGTACTAGGTGCATTCTGTGAATACCAGAATGGTACTAAGTTTAGGATTTAGTCTTAAGTTTGTTCTGTGAATCGGGCCCAAATTGTATCAAGGAAGATGCACCGTTGTTCCATGGAAAGTTTCCTTCAGAACCGTGCCCAGGGTGGATGTGGTGATCCAAAGTGCACCATGGGAGTGCCACCTCAGAATAATTGTATGTTAGAAGTAGGGATAGGGTGCAACTTCTTCTTTGCCTTCAGAGTGAGAGCATCCTAGAACTAGCTCTGTCTTTGGTAGCTTTATGCTACTTGACCCTTTGATCATGGAAAACCTTCTTAGGGAGACTCCGCGTACTGACACCTTTTATCCTTCCTCATGCGAATGTTTAGTTAGGGATGTCACCTTAGTGTTAGAGTAGAGATAGATTTAATGCTTTTTACTCACCAACCCTCGATGCAGGGAAATTTGGACTCATGCTTCCTGATTTTCTGTATTTTATTTCTTGAACTAATCGTATTACTTATGCTGCATCGTCTAAACTGGATGCGCAGATTTGGTGTTATGTTGGTTCCTTTGTACTTCTATGCTCATGTGTTGAGGTGTCTTTATGTTCAGCTGTTGTTTTGCTTTTGTAATAAATTTACTAACCTGAAGTATGTGTCTGTGACTTATGTATCAAATGGAACTGTTAGCTAATTGATTGTTCCCCTAATTACTTTTCTCCCCTTAACACTTTTATGCTGTAAAAAAGAACCATTGAATTGGAACTCTAGAACAGGTCTAGAACTTATAGGACCAGCCATTTCAATTGGTAGCAGTGTAGGATGGTTTGCACATGAAGTAAGGGGAGAATCCAGAAGTAATCTAGAACTTAAAACTCCAAAGCCCCGAACTAGAGCCCAATGATCGAGAACGGAAGGCGACAGAATCTGGCGAGGACCAAAGAAATTTAATGGTGCGGCGAGATCAGCAGAGAAAGGAGGAGTGAGTATTAATAGGATGTATGTAGTTTGTTAGATTGCAGGAATGATTTAATTGTGTGATGTCTTGTGGAGCCAGAGTGAGAGTTGAGTGAATGTAGTTTTGGGCCGGACGTGGTCCAAGGATTGAGATTTGAGTTGCAGGTCCCGAAGTGGCCTAAGATCCCGGGATATATTAAAAGGTGAAGACAGCACCGAGATTGCGATTGTCTGACCGAAGAACTGAGGAGTTGTTGTGAGACATCATCGGCAGCTCCACCTAAGACAGGGAACTTCGTGTGAATGGGAATCATGGGAATCGTCTAGTGGGCTTTGTATACAGGGGTGGTCTATACTGATTTGGATGATCTAAGGTGGTCAAGGGTCCTCGTGTGTGAATGTTCTTGAGTGGTTGAATTCTATCGATCCATTAGATGGCAGACATTTACAGATTTAAGATGATTGTGTGAGTGAATGTGTATGAAGAAACTGTGAAGGAGGGTGAGCTGCTGCGAAGAGAGAGAGTGACATCAGAGTATGCCACACTGTGATAGGTTGGTTGGTGCAACACCACACAGGGATAGGTTGGTAATCATTGGGAAGTTGTGGCTGCGAAATGTTGTCAGACGTAATCTATTGAACGGAAAATTGCATTTTGAAATCATGCAGTGTTTTAGGGCATTGCAAGATCTCGTCAGGGGTGATGAAGGGGTTGTTTACTCGAGTGGACAAAGAGGTGCCATCCAAGGATACTCCAGCACATTATATGGTGACAAAAGTTGGGCTTGATACTATAATTTGGCTTAAAAATTGGCACAAGATCAGGGAAAAGGAGGGTAAATTGTCATTTCCACGCTTCAGTTCATTTCGGTTGGATGAACTGAATCAGCTCAGAGGAGCAATGTTTGTTCTGCAACCTTTGTCTAGACCAACACAGTTTGAAGCGTTAGATGCATGGATACGTGCAGCTCATGCTAAGCAGAGGGAGAAATACCAAGGGAGGATGAAGAAAACTGTGAGGGCATATCAGGACGCACAATGGGATGCACTACTTAAGACATGGACAGTGGATACTATTGAAGGAGAGAGGTTGTATCCAGTATTAGTAGGAGTTAAGGAGTCACCAGCTGGAGTAAAAAGACGAACCGAATTGACAGGCTTAGGGGCTGACATTTATTTTACCTGTTCCATTCAAAAACGCTGCTCTTCCTTGCTGCTATTTGTGTTAGACTGTGGGGGGGGTCATTTTAAAATTGTTCATAGCGCTGTTTTGCACATGTTATGTTTTGAAACACGATCTTGGGGGCAATTTTAATTTAATCGTATCTCCCCTATTTGCCCTCACTTCCGGTGTGCCAGAAAAGAGGCGCCATTTTGTTTTGGCGGGCGTGCTCTAGCTCTCTCGCCACCGAAGCTATTTTAATGCACGCTGTGCGTCTGCACCTGTCAGCGTCTTGTCGGCGGCTGGGGCCAGTTATGCTGCTCCGCTAATGGGGGGTGCGGGTGATCGTCTACGCTTCTCGAGTGAGATGTTGAAAGGACTGAGGGGGGCGTGTTGTGACACTCAGAACTACCCCAACCTATGGGGTATGCAAAACTATGTGTGTTTGGTTTGTGGATTTCATCTTTGTTTGGAGTCTACCCCGGCGTCTAGAGCTCCTGCTATTTCAGCAGCACTGCTAAATGTCCGCTCATTGAGGAAGCACTATTTGGAGGTGTTTGATCTACTGGAGGACAATTCTCTGGACCTTCTATTTATCACTGAAACTTGGCTGGATAGCTCATCCGACCCTTTAGTGTCAATGGCTATCCCTGCAGGTTATAAAATGTGTAGATTAGATCGTTCTGTGGGGAGAGGAGGGGGGGTTGCTGTCATAAGTGGGAGCTCGGCAAAAGTGAGCTTTGCCATTGGGGCGGCTGCGAAGCCCTGGACTTTAGCATTCGTTTTTCAGCTCATTTTACGCTTGGCAGGTCTCTGATTTATCGCCCTCCAGGCGTGGCCAAATCCTTCCTTCAGGTTTGCGATGAGGCTGTCTCATCGTGAGCACTTCGGTTTTCCCACTACTTAATTCTTGGAGACCTCAATATTCATCTGGATCAAGGGGATTTAAGGGATACGGTGGAGCTTCTTGAGATCTGCCAGGTAGCGCAGTTTTCGCAATGGGTCTGCTAGCCGACCCACCAAGGTGGCCACATCCTTGATCCCATTTTTTTGACTTTTCCCATCAAAATTAAGGCTCCACTTCCGGTCTCGTGATCTGATCATCTTTTAATTTATTTCTCATGGGAAGTAGCCTCCCCGAGCTCAAGGCCTACAGTTCTTCATAAACCTTCTTTTAACAAAATTGATCCTGTCAATTTTGCCAGAGCTTTAGAGGCTAAAAGACCGGCCTTGCCGCAGGATTTTGATGGGAGCCTTGAGGCCTTTCATAACTGGCTTCAGGACTCTATAGCTGAGATAGCCACTCCAACTTCTTCTAGAAGGTCGAGGGATTCGCCCTCTAAACCCTGGTTTATGGTGGAGCTGCTCCACCTGAAGCAGGACTGTAAGAAACTGGAGCAATCTTGGCGCCTTAGCAACTACTGCCTGGAGGCCAAGTGCAGGCTTAGGCAGGGCCAGAAAATAGACTAGAAGGCCATTTCTTTAGCTAAAAAGCAGTTTTTCGCCACTCGCATAGATCAGGCGCAAAACAACTCTAAAGAGATCTTCGCCATCGTTCAGAGCTTCATGTCTCCTTTAGCTCAAAGTAGCACGATGCCTGCGTCGGTTGCCTGGTGCGAGTCCCTATCCAAATTTTTTTGGGATAAAATCCAAGGAATAAAAGATAGTTTTTTTAAATCTCGTCGGGCAAGACTATGGATCTCCTTCTTTGGCTTCTCTTGTGCCCAGCCAGGTGGCTATTCCGTCTAACCATTCTTTTGCTAATTGTTCCCCAGTCGATCTGCCCTGCTCGCTGAGAATATTGAAGGGCCTGAAGTCCGGCTCCCCGGCTGATCCGTGCCCGGCAAGACTTTTGGCTTCCGTGGCAGAGACTGTGAATGCCGAAGTCAATTACATCATCAATATGTCCTTGCACTTTGCTAGGGCTCCATGTGTTTGGAAGCAGGCTAAAATCCTCCCCCTCTTGAAGAAAGCTACTCTTGATCCCTCGGTCCCGGGAAACTATAGACCGATCTCTTTTCTCCCTAGCCTTTCTAAGGTGTGCGAGAAGATAGTTAACAGGCAGCTTTCAGAGTATGTAGAGGGAGCGGGCCTACTACATCCGGCTCAGTCGGGCTTCCGCCCTTCCTTTAGCACTGAAGGTGCTCTAGTGGAGGTATCGGAAGCTATTCGGGAGTGTCTTGATGCCGGCGGGAGAGCAGCCTTAGTGCTGCTCGACCTGTCGGCTGCTTTTGATACGGTCCCCCATTCTTTACTACTAGACAGACTATCAGACATTGGTGTGACTGGCTCAGCCTGGGGCTGGATTAAGTCCTTTCTGGAGGGCCGGTCTCAGCGGGTTTGGCTTCCCCCCGGTGGCTTCTGCACCTCAGCGGGTTTGTACAGGGGTGCCTCAGGGCTCATCCCTTAGCCCCCTTTTGTTTAACATCTATCTTACCCCTCTCGTCATGTTGGCGGAAGGTCTGGGGGCTAAGGTGATTGCCTACGCAGATGACACACAACTTCTGTTCACTTGGAATAAGAACACGGCTGTTGTGGCCCCTGTGCAATCGTGTATCGCGGCAGTCTTCAAATGGTTGGCTATCGCCTGGTTGAAATGTAACGAAGACAAGTCAGAGGTTCTGCTGTTTGGTGACTTTCCACCTGTGTTCAGAGATTTGATCTGGCCAGCCGAGTTTCCGCCCCCCCCTGTCCAGTAGTCAGACAGCCAAGAACCTGGGTGTTTGGTTTGATGGGAATCTTTCTTTTTCCAGCCAGGTGAATCGACTGGCAGGTTGCTGTTTTGGACTCCTGAGAGTTCTGAGAAGATTTTTTCCGCTTCTCCCGCAGTCGGCTCGCGAGTCGGTTGTGCGTGCGCTTATCTTGTCTCACCTGGATTACGCTAACGCGCTCTATGCGGGGATTCCAGCTTACTCCCTCAATAGACTCCAGGTGATCCAGAATCTGGCTGCCCGCCTTCTGGGAGGGATCCCGCCCAGGAAGAGCGTGCGGGGTTACTTGTGCTCCCTGCACTGGCTCCCGGTCAAGGCGCGGGTGGTGTTTAAATCCCTCACCATAGCCCATCGGGCGCTCCACGGCCTAGGGCCGGCCTATTTGCAGAAACGTTTTTCTTTTTACGTTCCAGGGAGACTTTTGCGCTCTGCTTCCCTCAAACTGGCAAAGATCCCTGGTTTCCAGCGGCATCGCCTGGGGGGTGCTTCCCTGTCCGTTTTGGCGGCTCGCGCCTGGAATGCACTTCCCCTCGCTCTTCGCACTGTTGAAGACATTGCTGTTTTTAAAAAATTGCTAAAAACTCATCTCTTTTTGTGAGGGTGAGCTTTTGTTTGTTTCCCCTTGCTCGCGCCGGGACACTCCTTGGAGTAGCCGTGCGCGCTATAAAATTAAATAACATAACATAACAGTAGTGACCAAGAAGACAGCTTGTTGGATGGGTTGTTAGCTGAGGGTCCTCCGCCTTACAGTCCACAATTGGGTGAAGGGTGGCGAGACACAGGAAGTGCAGAGAAGGTGGGAAGCATAACAGCTCAAGTGGCTCCTGTTCCATTAAATGTAGGAAATATATCAGCAGGAGTAGGGGGGACAGGAGTGTCTGCCTTGGGAGGTATGGAATAGAATGGAGTTAATGCATCTTCACGGTTGCGGGAAGCTCTTACAGTACTGTTCACCATTGGTCCTGTTGTTCCTATTTATGACCCGAGTTCAGTGGGAACCCTTAGTCAGAGACAACTTATACAGGCTGAAAGAACAGGATTGGTAGGAACAGGAAGCACGAACGGGAAGTGTACCTCTTTGGTGCCTATGGAATCTTGTACCCCTTTAGCTGCTACCGCTGACCCTTCCAGAGTACGTATTGGCTCGAGTGCTGTACAGTCTATACCAATGGCAAGCATTAGTTCAGATATGCGGATGTGGGAAACTCTCATGAGAGGACCAAGCATGAGTCACGGGGCTTCTGCAAGTCAGCATGTCCTAGATGTTGCCAACTTGAAGTCCTGGTTGAGAGACCACAAAAACAGTAAAGTGAGTCAGAGTAACATCAAGGCTAGAGTGAAGGCGAAACTGCTGGATGTGGTGAGACTGAAGTGGATGTAATCATTAGTGGGAATTTACCTTTAGACAGCATAGAGACCTATGGGCCAGAAGACCTGTTGATTGTAGAGAAGGATGTCACCCGAAGGGCAAGATAGGCACATGAAAAGTTGTTGGAATTGGCTCAGCGATCTGACGTAGACTTGTGCCGAACAAAAACATTGCAGGGAAATCATAGGCTCACTTACAGTGATCGAGAGCTAAAGGAAAAGAGAGTGACGGGGTTGAAGATGCACATTCAAGAGTTGGTAATAGGAATCAGGGCCTGGAGTATTTTTGATAGGTGGGAGGAGAGATGGTCAAAGAAGAAGAGCGTGAGAAAGGCGACGGGAAAGATACCACCGCCGAGAGGTGGAACGCAGGGAGTGGAGGAAACCCATTATGGGAAGTGCCTAGCGGAGGGTATGTTCATGTTCCCTGGAGTCAGGGCGACCATGCTGCATTCACGAATGAATGGTTGAAGGAGTGGTATAAGCAAGTCAATTGCTTTGTTAAAATTTCAAAGGTGTTGTGGATTGACTTGAATACTTTGTTTGATATTGTGGTTCCTAGTGATCTATGGTCTGGTTGTAAGGTGCTATTGAGTGGCCTGCTGTTGATCCAGAGAGGGATCCGGTAACTCCGGGTCCTTCACCAGTGTTTATGAAGAAGTGCAATCAGGTGATCACATGGTTGCAGTCCAAAATAGCCCCACAAGATATTGATTGGGTTAAGCTAGATCGAACGACCCATGAACTGTAAGAGTCAGTACATGCTTACACGAGAGGCTGTTACAAGCCTTTAAGGAGTACAGTGGGTTAGACACATTCAACCCTAAGGATATGGGACAATTTGTATCCAGATTTCTGACAGGATTGAGGCCGGAAATCATCCTCATGGTCCAACTGCACCTAATCTTCTGGCAAAACAAGTCAGTGGATGAAATTCTATGGTATATTGCTATTGCAGTGATGAGGTGGGCTCTAAACATAGGGGGATAAAAGAGAAATTGATCCTGGTTCAAATGCAAAATCCACAGAAAAAAAGAGCAGGTGCAGGCAATGATGGAAATCACAGCTTAAAGTCAAGGGAATGCTGCAGGAGGTGTCCAAGTAACATCAGTCGCAGGTTAGACGGGACAGGGAAGAGGAAGGGGTATTCCCATAGATCCAAAAACAAGAATAGATGTTGCAACCCTGAAGAAGACTACGGCCTGTCATTTTTGACACAAGATTGGGCATTGGAAGCGTGAGTATCGTCTCAATCCTGTAAATCAAGTGCAGGAAAGGGAACTCGTGCAGGTGAAAGATGAAGCAAACCAGTTACCGATGGTGACTAGGCCGAGATCGCTTAATGCTGGATGGAATCAGAACCAGTTAGTGCAGGTGCCCCAACCTCCGAGAATCTCTCAGGGCAATCGGACTTACCATCAGATACCCTTAATGGAAGCTCTGGGCACATTTGAACTGGACCTGTCTTTGTGATGGTGCCTGAGGGGGGAGGAAGACTAAACACTTGGCGCAGTCTTAGAGGTAAACCAGAGTGGACAATATGTAGGAGCAGAGAAGCCCCAAGCCTGCCCCTCTCTGGAAAATTGAGCCAAGTTGTAAGAGTCTCCAACAAAAGAATGACAAGCTCTTTGCCAGAAGAGGTGCTGATGAAAATCAGAGCCTTCCAGCAACACCATCAGTTTGTGATGTTGATTTTAGTTCAGTTTGTTTGCTAGGGCGGGACCTTTTGGGCAAATTAAATTGTTCAATTTATTGCACACCGAAGGGAATTGAATTGCAGACTAATGATGATAACTTTGCCTTTACACTGGCAAACCAGAACTTTTTCACTACCTTGTTCCCTGTACTGACAGAAGAAGACATGCCGCTGGATCTGAGAGACACGGTTTCTCCAGTGGTATGGGACTTCTCAGGGGAGGAAATCAAACTAATTCAAGGAGTCTAGCCAGTCTGCATACAGATTAAGCTGAATGCAGAGTTCCCAAGAATGCCTCAGTACAACCTGACCCCAAAAACAGTGGCAGGGATTACACCTGTAGTTGAGTTCATCATTGCTCAGGGCATCCTAATAGAGATCATGGGAAGTCCATGCAATTCTCCTTTCATGGGGTTGCAGAAGCCGAGTGGGAAGTATTGCATTGTTCAGGACCAGAGAAAGGTCAATACCATAGTGATACCATGTTGTACTATGGTACTGAATCCTTCTTTAATCCTATTTCAGATTCCTTGTGAGGCTGAGTGGTTCACAGTGATTGACCCCTGTCAGGCATTTTTCTCCATCAAATTGCATGAGGAAAGCCGATTTTTATTTGCTTTCCATCTGGAGAATCGTGTCTTAATGTGGTGGTGTATCCCTCAATGGTATACTGAAAGTCCATCCATATTCAATCATGTCTTCAAAAAGAACCATGAGAGTCTGATTCTGTCCCAAAATTCAGTGCTAGTCCAGTACATTGATGACCTCCTCATTGAGTGTGACATGGGAGGCTTGCAAAGGCGATACTATTGCCTTATTAACCCATTTATCTGACAATGGGCATAAGGTGTCTCCAAGTAAGCTTCAGTACTGTCTGAATGAAGTGCAGTATTTGGGTCACTGGATTTAAAAAGGCAAGAGGAAGGTGTCGCCGGACAAGTGGAAGCAGTCACGAAAATTAATCTGCCCAGTACACAGAAAGAGGTCAGGATGTTCATGGGAATGGCTGGCTACTGCTGACAGTGGATTCTTAATTTCCCTTTGAAGGCAAAGCCTTTGCTGATGTTGACCCACAAGGATGTGTGTGATCCGGTACCTTGGGTTAACACCTTCTTGCTTGCCTTCCTAGAGATAAGACAGTGCCTGTGTCGCGCTCCAGATTTAGGAATGCCTGATTACAAGAAAGCAGTATCATTATTTTGTTTCAAGCAAGAGGGTTGTGCTATTCCTGTACTCACCTAGACACCTGGAGGGGGTCGTAGACCAGTGGCCTATTTCTCAGCCATATTAGATCCAGTAGCTTCAGCGTTGTCAGAATGTCTCAAAAACGTTGCTGCAACAGGTGTCAGTATTGAACGATGTGAAAGCATTGTAATGGGTCACCCTCTTACAGTATATGTACCACACTCAGTTGAGCTCCTGATGATGAGAACCAAAACACAACAGGTTGACAAAATACAAGCAGGTGTTGCTCGTTGCCGAGAATGTAACCCTGAAGCGATGTTCTGTGTTAGATCCTGCTACCTTGTTACCTGTTCCAAGTGCTGATGGGGAAGATTGTGAAGACCATGACTGTCTAGATGTAACGGAGCTCTGCATGAAACCAAGACCTGACATTGTTGATTAGCCATTGCCTGATCCCGATCAAGTCCTTTTTGTTGATGGTTCATGACTAAGAGACAATGCAGGAAATTTGAGAGCAGCGTTTGCTGTCTGTACCATTTCGGGAGTGGTGGAAGGTGCTTGTTTACAGGGAGTACACTCCGCACAAAGTAGCCGAAATCATTACCCTGACCCGTGCATGCCTTCTTTCTGAGCAGATCCGAGTCACCATCTATACCGACAGCCAGTACAGTTTTGGAGTGGTCCATGACTTTGGACAGCTATGGTCGCAGAGAGGATTCCTAAAGTCATCAGATTCTCCAATCAGGAACGGGGAATTTGTGATGCAACTGTTGAAAGCTTTGCAACTGCCAAGAGAGGTGGCTGTTGTTAAGTGCGCACCCCATAGAAGGGGGCATGACTTTGTTACAACAAGGAATAGGTACGCTGATGAAGTTGCTCATATCTGTGCTATTCATGCATGTGTTTTCAATGGGGAATATACTGGCGAAAGTACAGAGCAGACCGAGCTCAGCATGATGCTAACTATTGCTGACACATGGGATGGAGTGAGATGATTGCAATTGGAAGCCACAGACAAGGAGCAAGCGGGTTGGATCAGAGCAGGCTGTGAGAAAGGTGAAAATGATCTTTGGGTGTCAGCTGATGGCAGGGCTGTGCTACCTGATTTTGTGTTCAAACCCAATGGCAATGCAGATACCTGGAGCAGCAGCTCATATAGGAAGAGATGCAATGGTGAGATTGTTCCGGCAGACTTGGCCCAATCCAAGATTCTGAGTGATTGCAGAAGCTGTGTGACATCGGTGTGTCACGAGCCAACAAATGAAAGCTGGAAAGAAGATTGTTGTTGCCTTGAGTCACATGGGCAGATCAGGGAGGTCCCTTTAATTGCATCTAAATGGACTTTGTTGAAATGCCTGTGTGTAATGGGGTGAGATACATCCTGGTTGTTGTGTGCATCTTTTCTCGATGTGTTAAAGCCTCCCTGACTAGAAGGTGTGATAGACTCACAGTAGCTAAGTTATTGCTCACTGGACTTATTCCTAGATTTAGATTTCCAATTACTTTGGAATCAGATAGAGGATCACACTTTCATAACGAGATCATGACGTTGCTGTGCACCGCCTTGAATGTGGATTAAAGATTGCATTGTAGTTACAGACCGGAATCATCTGGCATGGTGGAGAAAGTCAATGGGACTTTAAAAGCAAGTCTGGCTAAAGTTTGCTCATCGACATCATTGAAATGGCCTGATGCGTTGCCTTTGGTGCTCATGAGTCTGCGCAGCATTCCTGATAGGAGAACTGGGTTATCGCCCCATGATATACTTGTGCGTTTGCCTGCTGTGCCTGCGACTACATTGATAAATATCACAGATGATTTGGTCCTCGACCACTATAAGGGATTAGCTGTCATGGTTCGTTCTGTGTCTCATCAGGTTGAAGCAGTGACCAGACAAGCCTCAAAAATCTTTGCCATGACTTGAACCCAGGGGACTGGGTTCTCCTCAGAAACACGTGAGGAACTGTCTTGACTCTCGGTGGCATGGACCATACCAAGTGATACTGGTGACTAACACTGCTGTGAAGTGTGGCGGAGTACCTAACTGGGTTCATGCTTCAAATAGCCGATGAGTCACAGATCCCTCTGATGAAACCGCTCCTCTCCCAGAAGTCTTTCGGCCATGACCGAGGGGTCACTGGAGAGGACAAGTCAAGCTGTAGAGGTACCAGAAGAGGCTGGAAGCACACTAGGTCGATCTGAGGCGGGTCAAGCTACACAAGACCCTGGTATAGATCCTGAGGGAGACGGTAATGTTGCGAGTGGTATAGAGCCTGACTCCGTAGAAGAGACTGGTGTAACAATTTGTCATGTGCAATCAAGAAAAATGGATACTGCTTGTTGAGATCTTGTTGAGAGTTACTTTAATTGAGGCTAATGCACTTCTGTCACTGACTGTGCCTTTTCCGCCAAGGTTGAGTGGCTCACATACTCTGATTGTGAAAGACATTGACTTCCAAAGCTTTGGAGCACCATAATCTCCTCAAGAGATTGGAGCATCGAGGGCTGAACTGTTACAATGGGTCATTGAGGATATTGGCTCTGACCTCAGAGTTCATTTTATATCCCTTCTGAAGTGTAAATAGTTTGCTTGAAAGAAGATAACTTAGGCCTCAGTGGAAGAAGAATAAAATTAGGGACTTTCAGCTAGAAGAAGAAAGAGAGCTAGGAAACATTCCAAGCTGTGTATATATTGTGCAACAGACTTTTGAAAAGAACTTTCTATGCTTTAAATAAATGCACACACAGGGGTGAGGAACATGGAGTGGGGGTACATGGGACATCCACACCCACCACTGCTGCCTTAAAAGAGGGTCCATTAGGATATGAAAAATGCTTAATAGAACAAACTAGTTGCTTTTTGCATGTAGTCCTGTCCAAAGGTGATTACACACTGAATGCCTATATTAAGTTGTTGTACAAATATGTTGACACTATGGAGGTGAGAGACTGTTATGTGTGTATGCAATTACCTGCTTCGATTGATTGAGGAGGGGATTCAATATCACCACCTTCTCTTGACCTATGGCATTAGTTTTAGTTTACGCCTTAGTATGTTTTATGAGTAAGGTCATTACGAATACTTCTTCTCAAATTATGTGGTACTTTCGGAAATACCAGTCTATAAACATTTTAACAAATATGACTATAACAAGCAGATATAGAGAATGGAGAATATTTTGCACCAACAGTAACATTAGACCCTGCTTACGCACATATACATAACCTAACTTGCATATTAACAGACATAGAAAAGAAATTCATACATCAAGTAGAATATAGGCATAGGGGATTAGTTGTTAAATCTCATAACAAGGGCAAAAATTCAGAGTGGACCAAGGAAGAATTAGCTCCCAAGGCTAAGGGAAGTTCTGGTCCCAATGCATACATCAAGTTCAGAGTTCGTATGATACTATATTCATGGGACAGAGTGTGTGTGATCATATCTTTCTAGTGAATGGACCGTGGAAAACATTTCTGCAAGAGTCAGTTTTAATGATACCAGGAGTGTATTTTGTGTGTGGAAACAATGCATATGTTTGACTTCCGAGCAAATGGTATGGCACTTGTTATGTGGCAGGTGTGTTTATAAGGTCTATCACGTGGATGATTTGAAAGGTTTGGAAGGAAAATCGAACCACAGAGAAAAATGTGGACTGAGTGCTGGTGAAGTTTTAGGAGAGAAATTTGGAGCGATAATACCTAGCTCATGAGTGGTATTGAATAACATCAAGATTAGAAGGCTGTCTACTATTGTGGATAAGTTGTCTATCAACACAGCTCAGTCTTTGTTACTCATAGTTGGGGAGATGGTTTTGATAAGGGCTATGGTGATGCAGAATCGGCTTGCTCTAGATGCGTTATTGGCAAAAGAAGGTGACGTCTGTTGGTTGGTGAAGGTCCAAAGGTGTTGTACTTATATCCCTGATTGAAGTAAGGATCTGAGGAGATATATTAATAACATCACTGATATATATCATGAGATACAAGATTTGACAGCTGAAGACATTTGGGATAAGATTGGAAAAGGATTTGGTAGAGTTGGAAGATGGTTTGCAAATTTAGAGAGTGGAATTCTTGGATACATCTTGAAGCCAATAATAATTGTTGTGATCTGTGTCATTATGTTGGTAGGTATGATAAACGCATACAAGTGGCACAAGGCAAGGCAAGTGGAGAACTCTTTAAGGGAAACAAGGGTGGAAAGAATGCAGGACAGTCATTGCGAGAATTTGAAGCAATTGGAGTTCAGACAGAGGAGACTATCTATGACATCTGTTTGGATCGGTCTACTCTACAGGGATTTTGGAGTGTTTTATGATGGCTTGAAGTAATCGGAGGGGGGAACTGATGAAGCGGAAATTTCATTTTCATTTTAGGGTGTGTCATAATCGTACATAGAGTGAACCCGCATATAATCATTTGTTGTATTAACATAAAGTGTTAGAATTGTGAAATGTATTAACATGATAAAAGGGATGTATTTTAGGCCAGTGAAAGGTAACATGGAGAATCAATGTAGAAAATGAATGTAATTAGCAGAAATCATTAACATGGAGAATTTGTGTTGTGCGACTGATCACCGGTTATGTATTAAATGTACTTATTAGTTATGTCATTTCATACATAGGTAAATGCATTAGTTGTAAGTGCCTTAACGTTATGTGAATTTGTAAAGCTTATATGATGTTTCTTATATTAGCTGGATTTCGTGAGCCTGAAATGCAAGTCCCTGAATACTCTTGCTTCAGAATTAACAATTTGAATTTCATGTGTGCTGTGGGATTTGTTCTTTCTCACATTTTGATGGTTTGCAGATGAGAAACAGAATGCTGTTACACTTTTGCATTCTCAATTAAAAACAGCCAGGTCTACCTTCAATCTGTGTAGGACTGGTCTGTCAGGCACTCTGGCCCTGCCTGATGGGCCAGTGTGTGGGGCAATTTATTTGGACACTTGATGGTACCTTAAAAATGACTCAATCACTCTCCCTTTCTAGCTGGCTCATCTGGTAGTTTCAGAGTGCCCAAAAGGCCAGCCCAACACTGCCTCCAAGGGAAGCACTAGATGCCATTGGCAGTGACAGGTATTAGGATTTGAAATGGAGCACCCTCCACAGGGGTGCCCTGCTGGTATGCTTCCCGACCGAGGCCAGGAGTGACACACACACAACTTGGACAGCATGACAGGGTGCATACAGAAAGAATCTACATGCTTGTCCTTGCACCCTTTATCTGTCAAGGGAGAGAAAGATATGGTGTGCATGTGTCTGCACCTGTGATGAATACTGTTAGGAAAGAGGACTAGCTCAGGGGATGCCTGGCGTAGGAAAACATTGCAAGCATGTCAAGTGACATCATTAACATGTCAGATTGAATAGTTCGGTATGTGTAAGCCTGCCTCTAACAATCAATGAATCAGAATGTGCCTGGAAGCTCACAAGGTCTAATTAAATTAATTTTAGCAATGAAGCATGCAATGTATTTTAACATGTGTTTCTGAAGAAACAGAGTCCTGTTTAATGTACAGGCTAAAGCAGCCCAGCTATTGACACTGACATTCTTGCAGCATATTCCTATTTAGAAATCCAATTTAGTAGGAAACGTAGATGTTTAGTGCAAATGCCACAAAAGTGATTCCAGCTGCCCCATCTCTCCGCACGCCCATTCCCACACACATAGATCACTGGCAAGAACGGTGTGATGGGTAGATGTTACATCCTCTGCCTAGAGAACAAGGTGCACCCGCCCTGCTGGAGCTCGCTCCCAGTAAGACAAGCGACAAATACTTGGACTCCTTTTAAATGGTGCAAATGAATTTTGCTGATTCCTCTGCAGATAGGCAGGGTAATGTAATTGCTTTGTGATAAGTGCTGCGTGAGCACATTTGTTGTACTACAGTGTTTAGTCTGTGGTTTTCTGGTGTTATTGGTAATACAGATGTATCCACAGTTCTGTCTACAAGCCACAAACATTCAGGTGATGGATGTCAGCAGCCCCGTGAAAACGATGGAATTTCCTAGACTAAGTTACCTCCAAGGAGTGTACTACACCACAGTACCAGTACTGGAACATCATGGAAACACCGCTGACCCTGTATCTCCTTTGGTCCAATGAGCAACATAATACCACGGGCGTTAGTGTGTACCATGACTGCCAGCAGTCCTATACAGTCTATTCTGTAACAGGGCACCAGATAATGTCATTTGAGCTATGCGTGGTTTGGTGCATTTATATGAGTTGGGACTGTAATTAGGAAATCATATATGGTTCACATATCTTAGGGTCAATGGAGCAAGTGATTGTAACGTATGTGTACTAATTTTTGATACCGTTCATATATAAAGCCAGATCAAGCCAAGCTTCAAGGTGCCCCAAAACAAAAAATAGAAACCGAACAAAATAAAATACAAATTATTGTCACTCCACTCTGCAAACCAGGGAATGGAAGACCCCAGCTAACAACAACGCAGGGACATCTTCTGTGGCCCTACAGCTGAACTGATACAGCCACAACTCCATGTGAAATGAGCATGTCTACAATACCGTGACCCTAGAGACTATGGTAAGTCACACATGATGTTTAAAAGCTTGCTACATGCAGTGGCAGGCGCCACAAAGGGTGGTGAGTCGGGTGAAGGGAGCGCGGGAGGGGTTGCAGGGGGGGTTGTGCGGTGGGATAGTAATAATATATATTAAATAAAATAGCATTTATCCAAAGCCCTGGCCACCTCCTGCGTCGCGTTGATCTCCTCTTCCTAGGCCCAGCAGCCCCTGGGGTAGACTCCCATCCATTCCCGTGCTGCAGAGCAGTGCGGGGATTGTCCTGAGCCGGCAGGAAAGAAGCTCCGCTCAGACCAGGGATTCTGTGGGGTTTCTCCAGCCCATCTGTTCAATGCAGCCGGGCTGGAGAAACCTAGGTGCGCATGTGTGTTTTGGCCGGCCTAAGACGGCTGGCCAAACACAAAGGCGCACTTATGGAGTGCACATAGCAGTCCTCCTCCCACCCCCCATTCCTCAGCCTCACCCCTCCCTACAGCGCTGGCTTAGAGCCGGCAAATGAAAAATAAAACAAAATCATTTTATTTTTCAGTTGCTGGCTCTGAGCCAGACAGTGGGGAGACGTTCCTCCACCATTGCGGAGGAGCCGCCGCTGGCTACATGTTCAAGAGGAATTCCTGTCCCCAGCTGACCAAAGTATAGAGAGTAGCCATGCAGCTTGAAACATTTAATCAAGATTGTGTGATGTTGCAAGGGTTTCCCGCCAAAGAAAGTGCACTACACCTTACAATAATGCCCGAATGATGCCAAGAGACTTTTGCTTTTACATGCATCTCAATGAAAACACTATTGTGGGTCACTAAAAACTGCAAGGAAAGTGCATGAGAAAAATAAGTGCACCAAAGCCCAAAAAGAATAATGTGCATGCACTGGGACCACTACCAGTGCTTATATTTAAAAGCATAAGTGCCTGGGTCTAAAGTTCTGCTCTGAAGCTCACGGCCTATGCTGCCGAATGTTTTGGCTGCCTAGTAACAAGGCTTCATAGTCTCGATTATACCCCATGCATCCTTCGTTCACCAACACACACTCCTGCTTCTTGACCTTACTTTTGCAGGTTCTGTTTCATCCCTCCTTTCACCCTTTGTCATTGTTTTTCTGTTCTTTCGGTTCCTCCTTTCCCACTTGCATGTCTTTTTTTCTTGCTCTGGGTCAAAGTCTGACTTTTAAAAATAAGTGCGCTACCCAAAATGAGTACTGGTGGGCCCCACCTGGACCCACCCGCTGAAATTCAGCTCAGAGTATATGACACAAATGGCAGTTGGTAAAAGACAACCTTTTAGCAGATTTCATCTTGATGCTGCGGGCAGACATTTCAGAAGTTGTCACTTTGCTTATAGCAATTGCTGTAGTTGATCTCATTATGAGTCACTGGACATCTGTGGCAGAAAATCAGTTAAAACTGTTTGCCCTTCCAAAATATGCGAGGGATCCTTTAGGGAAGGGGTGCTCAGACTATTTCAGGCTGGGTGCCTAGATGGGGTGTTCCCCATTTCAATTTAAATGACGAGGACCATGTCATTGCACCTAAACAAACACTGTGTACGAAAGGTGTTTTTAGGTCGAGCCTGGGCAGCCCATGCTCTGCTCTGCAAGGCATGCTGTATTGAGGTATGGACTTGAAGCTCCGCCCACTCTCCACCCATAATTTTCATTGGCTTGTGTCATTGTCCTTTATAAACTGTGGCTTTTCATGGGTCTATAGTTTTAGTAGTCCCTCCTTAGGACTGCCTTGTCTCATCTTGTAACCTCCGATAAGGACTGGCCCTCTCACTTGTGTTGTTACTCAGTAGGCTTTAATTAAAGTCTCCGAGCACTATTTCTTGCAATGGTTTTCACTTGCCTGTTGTTACAGGTAAGAGGCACTGTCTCCTAATGCTTTATTATTTTATTTTAATAGCAGGGCACGCCACAGTGGTGGCCACGCCTTTGCTTTATTTGCAGCGTCGAACGCAGCTGCATGTTTTTTTTTGTTTTGTTTAGAAATGCCCCATGGCACGCTTTCATGTAAATAGAGGCCACTCCCCTTTCTTCAGACGAGTCGCGTCTAAAGAAAGGTCCACCGCAGCTATTAAAGTGAAACAACTTGACAAACAAATGCTTTTATTTGGAAAAGAGCCACATACAGCACTTTTACTTTAATGATGGCCGCAGACCTTTCTTTAGACGCAACTCGTCTTAAGAAAGGGGCATGACCTCTATTAACGTAAAAGCGTGGCATGGGCGCTTTTACCCAAAAAGTATTTACAATGCAATAGGTCTCGCATTTGCGAGAGTTTAAACTATTGTCATTTACAATGCCAATAGCTCATACTCTCGTAAATGCAAGACCTATTGCATTGCAAATGCTTGTTACTGGATGGGCCGTGGACATAAAAGTCGTCAATATACATTCCAGATGTCATGTCAACTCCAAATATCCTTTTCTTCCGCCAGTATATTCTAATTAAAAATGCATCATTTCTACCAGATAGTTGGTGGCAAATTTAATAGAAATTCAAATGTTTATTGCAACCCAACATAGAGAGTGAAGAACATGCATGGCTGCCATACCCAGAATTAATTGTGCACCATACAAGTGTGCACAGAAGTTCGTCTGAAGATCCTCACTACTCTGATACCAAGGTACAGAAAATATAGGGGAGCAGTTCACACTCACCCCATTGGATTGCACAGGGAATACAAGTGTAGACAAGCAAAATGCCTCATTAGTTTATTCTTACTTGTCATACGTGATGTTAGGCAAATATCACAGCAGTAAAGCTCGAGTAGGACCTGGAACCACTCATTGCTCTCCTAAATACCCAGTGACAGTACAGATAATAACAAACATCTCACCAGTTATCACTGTCACTAACTTTAGACACAACATTAGCCAGTCAATTGCAGTCTTTTTTCTATTAAGAAATCTATTCTCCTAGATCCCTGCCAATTTCAGAGGTGACTCTACCCACAGTACAGATTTTCAAATGTCTTTGCCAGTGGTATGTCACTGAAGGTATCTAGGGCAGGAGTACGCCTTTCAAAGGTTTTGGCTGTTTCTCTGAGGCATCATCCTGCAGAGGAACTCCCACTTCCTGCTCCTGGGTTTTGTTACACCATACCAGATAACTATTGTAAATCCATTTAGAAGTGTAAATTCATGTTTTATTAAGACACCAAATTAATTATACTGCAAATCATTCCTACACAACCCTTTAATTTAGGTGAGTAAATTGCTTTGTGAATCTGTTCCTTGGTTCCTATTTATTATAAAGCAGTTTAATTATACACCAGCTCAAAAGTAGTAATTGTATTAAGCACGAAGGCTTAAAAGCTGAGTGGTTGTTTTCAGGATTTCAAAATTGTTACTTACTAATTAAGCAGGGATGCTAAAATAAGCACACCCGTCTACTTAGCCTCCTTACTGTGAATTACAACTGTGATTGCCAAATACAAACAGTTCTCTGCAGCAGAGATAAATTAAGATTGCTGAAATGCTCATGACTCTGAAACACTCATGGACAAGGAGAGTCAGTCACATATGATGCATGGCTGACAAGTGACTAAGACTGTCCCAACTTTCCTGGCAATTCACTAGTACACTGTGCAAACAGACTGTCCCTATAGCCTGCCCTACAGCAGGCATCATGCATTCCACTGATATTGTAGAAAGGCATGCACCTTTCTGACCTCCATGCTGACTCCCACACTCCGACTCAATATTTGTGACGTCATAGTTGGAATCTGCTTTGAGGACCTTTGTCACAATTTTGCACAATTGAACTCTTATCCCATTGCAGAATGTCCCAGACATGCTAATTTATTTTATTTTAATTGGGTATTTTTTAAAGTGCTAAAAACCACTTTGCTGTGGCATGAAACAGCTTTGGATAGAGGTATGTGTAGGATTGGCAGCGGAAACCAAATACATTACCAAGAACCTAGTGATAGGGAAACAGACAGTCGTTCAGAGAGGAGAGCGTTGGAAGATGACTGCCATTTTGCGCTTTCCAAGATGGTGAGAAAGCCTCATAAGAAGGGAAGTCCAATGTATGTGTATGAATGAGTTGCGGCCGGTCTCAGGTGTCCGACCGGGCTGGATATGGGAGCGAAGTGGAGGGGCCTTTCGTAAGGAAGATTGCCCAAATGCCTAGGTGAATACGAGAGTCTTAAGGGATTTTCTGAATTTGAGATAGTCATTTTCCAGGCTCAGTTGTAATGGCAGGACAGTTAATAGGGGGCAGGGTGCATGGAGGATTTGTCCATGGTATTTCTTGAATCTGAATGGTCAGATGGTAAGTAGGCCCTTGTTGGAGGACCTGAGGCTTTTGGTAGGGAAGTTGAAACAAAATATTTCATAACATATTTGTGAGATCAGCCAGGGCCGGCCCTAGGGCGGTGTGACCAGTGCAGCCACACCTGGCACTGACCTAGGGGTGCCATGTTTAGAAATACCACAGGTTAAAAAAAAGCACCTGCTGCAGAGTTCTTGGTATGTTCAACAGTTTTCAGGCAACGATAAAAGGCATCAAGATACCTCTGGTGATTTATGTTCCTGCTGGAAAGAGATTGAGTTTGTCTAGTGGCAGTGTCCACTCATGATAAAGTAGTGTAGAGGGTGAATATGCCTGCTGCAAAGAGCGTGTATCATCCAAATCACAAAACTGTATTTTGTAGGTTACTGCTTTTATCACAGAAATCCTTTTGTTACTTGCAGTTCATAAGTTATAACCCTAATACAACACAGTGAGCTATGAACAGTCATCAAAGGGCTGCATGCAAACTGCATGGTGTAGGTTAGAATGTTATGTTTTTCCCCCAGTCTTACAGTATCCTAATCTTCCAAAAAGTGTTAAGTAGGGTAGAAATGCATTCTTATTAGTAAAGTTAACCACTGTGTTATGTTTTAAATTTTGAATTTGTGCTTCTTCAGAAATAACATTCTTAAAATATACTGCTTACTAGAATGGGTGACATATGACTCCTACACCTTGTAATCCTCATTGTTTTACTAACATTTCCTATAGCCTGACTTCCACACTTATCATTCATTGGCTCTTATAATGTGTGTATGATGTAGAGTGCTCTGGCACCCTACTGGTATGTGTAGAGCTATAGAACAAATGAAATGCATGTTAGAGAGGGGCTGTGGAGAGATGGGGGCATTGGTGGAGCAAAATAGTGCCGGAAAATGTGAAGAAAGAGGTTTTGGGGGGCTGCACCAACAATGATTGTCGCACTGGGCGCCTTCAGCGGTAAATCTGGCCCTGAGAGCAGCTATGCAATGCCTTTGGACATGGCATCGGAGTTTTGGTAGCTGCTCTTTTCCGGTTGCCAATGGAGTATTTTGAGGCCAGAGAGATGGGATTGTACAGGTTTAACCCAAACGACAGGTGAGTGGTGTAGTTTTGGATTGTCTGGAACTTTGAGAAAGATGAGGAAATGGATCTGGTGTAGACTGCATCTTTAGTCCATGTGGAACATCACCACAGCAATCATCAAGGAGACTTTCTAGGAGCAATATATTACCAGCCGTACACAATTTAGCAGATGCAAGTGGTGAAAAGCTGTTTTTGATCATATTGATCTGAGATCATCAAACAGCAATCCCAAACTGTGTGCATTTTCCATGAAGTTATGGCATGCGGGCCACTGCAGATGTCATGACTGACAGGCCCAGGAGCAGGATTTCTGTTTTGCTGCCATTTAGGCAGAGGCAGAGGTTCGGCATCCAGCAATAGAGGCGTTGGGCCAGTTGAGGAGGAGGTCTGTTTTGCCTTCAGGCTTAAGGTGGAACGGAGTGTCATCCGCATACTTGTGATATCCAATTCTGTAAACCTTTAGAATAATAGTTAAAGGGTCTATGCATTCATTAGTGCCAAGCCCTGCAAAATAATGCATACAATACCAGGACTGCTAGAGAGCAATATACCCAGCTTGTTACTAAAAGATCACTTGAATTCAGCTCGAGGGCAGATGTCTGGTGATGACCACCACTGTCTTTGCCACACACTAGAGGCCAAAGATTGGACATCCATTGAATAGATTTTCAGGGTCTGCTTTAAAGTAACTGTCATCATTGCATGTTTGAAAGTATGGGAAGAACACCACTGGAGAAGGAGGCATTGATTATGCCAGTGATGGTTGGTGTCAGGGTACTGAGGCCTAGTTTGATAACTTTTGGGCCTGATTTAGAGTTTGACGGATGGATTACTCCATCAAAAAATTGTATTTACTTATTACAAGTGGCATAGAATATAAGGCACTTGTAATAATAGTGGCTTAAATGCAGAACTTTTAAGCATTCATTGTGGGCATCAAAGATTGTAGAAAGCTGTCACCTAGGCCTGCTGGAGAAGCCACCATGTTAGAGGGAGGGCTGAGTGATTTGATCACATTATAGATGCAAAACAGCATTTTGTTCAAGTTAAATGCTCTAGCAATATGAGTCTGAAAGCAGTGCTTCTTTAGTCTGGCACATGCAAATTTATAGCCTCAGGTACAGAGAAATGCTGGCATTTTTCAGCTGGGAAATGGTGAGAGCTGGCATCCATTTTTGGGGTGGATAGAGCAGGTGATGGAGCAGGGCACGGATGAATGAGGAGCCTTGCAGAGGATCCTTCATGGGAGCATGGAAGAAGAGCCTTAATGGGAAAGGGGCCTAACAAGGCTCAGGATGGTATTGGGGGGTGGGATGGAGAAGAAGATGTGATGTAGGCTCATATGGGGGACTGCTGCAGAACGACACTTATATAAACAAGCATTGGGATAGCCAATAGGTCTGGCAATGGCTGCAGCCTTCTGGAAATTATTTAATCTATTTTGTCATGATTTTTTCAAACCTTTACCAGTTGGGAATATTCCAGGCCCTCGCCAAAGAAAAACCCACTCATTATCATAGGGCCACCTGACACTGAAGGGAAATACTTTGTGTGTGGATGTGCCGTTATTCATAGTGAAGCAAAGCAATGGCTGAAGTGGGCTGATAAATCGCCATTTGATGCATGCTGGAGTGGGTGGATGGAAAATGTGAATGAAATCAACCATAGAACAAGCGTTGGCATAGCCAATAGGTCTCGCTTTTGGGACCTTATGTGTTTATTTTGAAGTCTTGGCTATGTTGTAGAGTATTGTGGCCGATATGTTTTATGTAGAAAAGTTGTAATAAAAAGTGTTATATGTGGTAATTAGTGGTATTATGTGGAGTGTATTGATGTTGCATTGAGTGTAGTGTAATTTTGTGGTGTGTAATTATGTGGTACTGTGTGTTGTTATGTGTAGTGTATGTATATTGTACTGAGTGTAGTTATCCTATCTGGGACGGGTTTGGCATCCACCCGGAAGAATTTCACTGTCCTGAGGTCTTGCAGACTACCCCTAAAAGGGGATCATTAACGTGACTGGCATTCAGTAGGTGGTCACGGCGAATAGCGGGATCTCCCGCCAAACCTAATCTTTCTTGTGAGATCGGTATCTTCTGCGACCTTCCCACACAGACTAGGGCAATGCAGTGTGACGGGTAGCAGCTCACATCTCAAACCTTAAGTGTGAAAAATTATAAACAGAAACAAATGGTTGATTTGAAGGGACCCAGTTTGACCCTTGGTGAATTTAGTCCACTATAGAGACATGCAACGCTGACCGAATTATAGGCCACAATGTCTCCCCTTGTTTCTGTAGATATTCACAAAGCGGTGAACAACGGACCCCCACCCCACAAAAATACAAATGAATGTATTTTAAGATATCGCAGGTCACTGAGAGCTAAACCTAGTCTTTGGCCAGTGGTAAATCACGCAGCCCACTTCCCAGTATTAAAACAGAGGTGACATTACACTGCATGCTTGGGCATACGACTGTATAAGCCAAGCCATACGGAGAGTTACTGTGCGGGTGTACTTTCTTTTTGTTTTTATCCCAAAAGCTGTTTATAAGGCCACCGTTATTCACGTGGCATGTGTCCTTCTCTGCTTATGTTTATACTCGGAATAAGAAGCGCACACTGTCCTGGACTCTGCAGTTTTGCAACTAGTGCGCGCATTTATGGTGGGGAAGTGCACTCCCATGTGTGCATTGACTGCCGTGCTCCGGCGGGCTGCTCTATTTTTACGAGATGAGTCATTTGACTCTATTTGGAACAGAGCGAGCCGATAAAGAACTTGTAAAAAACACGTTCCCCCATACAAACCACAGTGTCTCCTTCAGCAGAAGCGTGCATTGAAAAGATAGAAAGAGGTGTAAAGAAAATGAACAGTGTAAATGCCAAAGGGAGAAGGTGACAGAGAACAGGCGTAATAAACAAGATAAAAGGAGAGATGCGGCAGAGGGCAAACGAAGAGGGCATGAATGAAAGAACCAGAGCGAACAGAAATACACAGCGGTATAAACAATGAATGCTAGTTTAATAATCATGGTGCAGTTAATTAAAACCATATACGATTAAAGTAGTAAAATGCCCAGAGAAAAACGAACCCGCAAGTGGTGTGTGTGCGCGTACGCTACAAGGGAACAAGCGCGGCCGTGAAAGCGGCACAGCCGTAAAAGTGAAAGGCCACGCTAATTAAAAAAAAAAACATATGGCCCCTGCGCCGCTTGGGGAAGCGAGCAGGGGCACCATCTGTTTGCAAGTTAATTACAAACAGATATCGCCAAAGCTCGCTCCCGCAAGGGAACCGCCAAACATGCACGCGTTGCCATTGAAAGCAATGCAAAGCGTGCATGTTTTGGGCGAAAAAGTGAATCGATTCCAAGAGGTACCCTCTCCTATGCAGCGCATGAAGGCTGCGTTGGCGAGACCTAAAAATGGATGACGTCTGGCTGAAAACCCTATAAGTAACTATGTTATACACATAATTTTAGTAAAATCAAAAGGTCTTGGCAAACACAAAGCTAAAAAAGTCTGCCATTGGTTGCAAGCCTCTTGCTTAGAAGAAAGAAAGAAAGAAAGAAAGAAAGAAAGAAAGAAAGAAAGAAAGAAAGAAAGAAGGAAAGAAAGGAACAGGAAAGAATGAAAGAATGATGGAAAAAGTAAGGAAAGAAAGAGATCGACAAATAGAAGGAAAGAGAGAAGGAAGGAAAGAAGATAAAATAGAAAGACAAGGAAAATGGAAAAAGAAGGAAAGAGTGAAAAGGAGAGAAAGAAACAAAGAGCAGTTAAGAGTAAGAGGAAATGAAAGAAAATAAAGGAAGGCAGGAGAAAGAAGGAATGAAAGAAGGCAATAACAAGAAAAGGCAGGCAAAAGAATGAAAGGGAGAAAAAAGGAAGGAAGAGAGAAAGAAAGAAAAAAGAAAGAAGGAAGAAAATCAAAGAAAAAGAAAGAGATAAGTGAAGAAAAAGAAACAACAATAAGAAAAGGCAAGATAGAAAGAAGGAAAGAAGGAAAGGAAAATACAGGAGGAAAGAGATGAAAAGAAAGAAGAAAGTTAAGATCATAGAAAGTAGGAAGGAAATACAACAAGAATGAAAAAAGAAAGGAAAAAGAGGACAACTTGACACAGAACATTTTCAAACACACACAATCTGGTATGCTGTGAAATAGCACTAGCCAGAAAAGCATAACAATCTGCAAGGAATTTACAACCGCATTGGTAGGAGATGGTATCTGATGAAGATGAAATGTGTTTCAGAAGTGCCCTGCTATCACATCAGGCTCTAAACCCAAATGCCACACTTAAGCAATAATGAAGTCAAGCCATAAAAACACTGGTACTGACGGGAACTTGTTTGTGTGTGGATGTGCTCCTGGTGAGAAAGTAAAATGCCCTCACTTAAAGTAGAATTAACTAGTGGCTGAAGTAGGCCTACTGCCCCATGATATATGCTGTAGTGGGCGTAAGCAAAATCTGAGTGACACAACAACAGGCCAATGGATCAAGAGAGGTGGCTGGAAACCCCTATATGTAAAATAAAAAGGCCTCGGCTAATGCCAGACATAATTTTTTTTATATTTTTTCACAAAAACTACAATGCAATGAGTTGCTCGACATCTAATTTGTGATGAAATGTACAAGAACAGCAGGCAATTAGAAAATATATATGTGTGAAAGTGACATATACCTTTAGTATAGTTTACAATCATAGAAGTCTCATTTTGAAGGTACCTTGGCTGTAAGAAGACAGAAAGTGGCTGAAAATTAAAGCTCGTATAATTCATAAAGTATTCTTCATTGAGCAGGTGAGACTCCTGGACATTTCGGACCAAGTTCTAAATAAGGGACAACCAATAAAAGAAAAACATGGCTTTAATCAGGCACTGCATGCTTTTGCATAGTCGCTCATTCAATGAATCATCTGATCCATGCCTCAAATGAACACATTGGTACCTCTTGTGGCAGTTTCCTGAAGAATGTAAAGTCTACAAACACATAGAAAAAGAACCCTAACTGTACCACAACTTACGCGAGGCTGGTATGTGTTGACTATGGCGAGCACCTCCAAGGGTTCAGAAGTTCAGTTTCTAGTTTCACTTACAAGTGTAAAAGTATAATATTTGTCATGGCATCCCCTCAGATGCTCTGGCAATGTAGCTGAAGTTATGAAATTGCATTTTTTAGTTGCACAGATCGAATGGTGAATAACATCACCTCCTGAATCTCTAAATCTATCATTTTTGGTAGCTATACAGTCCCTCTCTAAAATTACACAAAGCTGAAATGCAAATGAAATACCTCACCACACATGAAATGTAAGTACATTTTTACAGTCAGTCCTTCCAGATTTGACACTGAGACGCAGCCCGCTGACTCCAATTATAGATGTGGGGTGGTCTCGCGTGGGTGGCGGGGGACATTTTTTCAATTTTTGCACATAAAAGATACCCTCAGGAGGCCTTTGAGGTAAGGTAAGACATATTTGGCGAGCACCAGGCTGCACTGACTTATGGCGGGGCATGCCTTAACTTTGCAGTCGGTTAGCCCGCGCACAAACAGAGCGGTCCCTATAAAGTCGCAATATGAAAAGGAGCGGCGAGCTTCATAGGGAACAGATCTCTATATGAGGTTAGAACAGCAGTGTTAATCTTCTATCGAATGTTTGTGTAGCTAGTTCATCCATGGTGTTAGTGGAGCCTGGCCAGGGTGTAAGAGAACATTCTTTAATGTAAGAAACCTAAAGGACTGTTGCTTTAGCAGTGAACCTGGGAATTCACATTTTGCTTGATTACATCGTGAGCATAACTCACGCACACGCTATGTAAATTGACGTGCTAGTGTCATGCGTGCCATTTTTTAAACATTTTAATTTGGAGCTGTTTGTAGAAAAGAGATGGGCTCCTTATGCCTTCATTTAATTTAAGCAGAGGATTTGTCCAAGACAATATTTATTTTTTATATTCAATTGAGCAAAACTGCTTTGACAGGTTGCTGGAAGCACTGACCTCTCACGGACTCATTTCACAAGTTAAACAAAGCTGGACACGATATGGTTCAAATTATTATGAATATGTTTTACTGGCACATCTGTTTGGCCAACAAATTGGCTAATGGGAAACCAGATATTCACACATGGATCTGTGTGCGAGAAGGATCGAAGCACTCGTCTTTGATTAATGCCTCTTTTCAAGAAGCACATATTATACACATCCCTCACCGGGTCATGATTTACTGTCACTGCACAGGACTGTGCGATTTCAATTTTACTGAAAGCAATTGGGTCGATTTTGCCCCAAATTTTCTATGAAACAATTTGTAAATATCCCCATTTTCTTTTTTTTTTTGCTATTGGAAAAAGTAATCACTTTGTGACAAAAACAAACGATTTCTTTTTTAAAGCTTGACTCTTGAATAAAATACCAATAAGTTAAGAAAAAATGCCTTACAGTAAAATCTATATTTATTACATCACAAAGATAGGAGCACACCATTTACGTGTTCAGAATTCGGACAAAAGAGATGCTTGGTGTGCACACATGGCCCACTGGTGTGTCTCCGTACATTGACTAAACAAAGGGGGGTGTATAGTCCATCATGTATCAGTCACTTGTGCATTCTTTACCAGCATAAATGGCCTTGCCTTCCTATTCTGTTTAGAATACAGAACTGTGGTAGCGAGAACCATACCATATCTGTCAATGTTTAGAAGCTGAAAAGACTAATATTTTGATTCGGAAAGGGAAAAAGTATGCCCTGCTACAGCACCACCACTACATTGCCTCCACTACATCATGATATTTTTATTTAGTTTCAAATAAGTTACTTAACATAAATTTAAAAAATAAGGGAAAGAAAAAGTTTATTAAGTACATTTTTGAAATGTTGGTGTTGAAGGTCTCCCTAAAATGGTGTAATGTCCCATTATAGGGTGGCAGTGATGGGATGGTTCTAGGCGATAATGTCGTATACAACCAAGAGGTACAAGTTCCACTCCATTGTGTATGAGGAGTTTTTAATTCTTATGGAATTCCTATTGCTATGTCCAGAATTAATCAATGTGTTTTTAAAGAATGAGAGCTAGTAAGAAGGAGCTACATGTGTGTATAAAAGGTAGGTGGGTGCAAAGGGGAGGCACAAGTCCTTGTAAAAGTCCTTGGGGCTTTGCGGTAGGTCTTTTCCTGAGTTTCAAGTGTAAGATGACAATTTACCTCTTCAGAAAGATCAACTATTGAGACCTATTACCTACAGGTTGCAAACACAACTTTGCAGCAGTCCTTTGACACTCCACCCATGTTAGTGAATGTAAAGAGCTCTCAATAGATGGCAGTGTTTTTTTTCGTGAAAGTTCATACTGTGGTGGAAAATATATCCATTTTGTGAAAAATTGTGATTCAACACAAGCTGTGGAGAACAAGCATGATATTCAGTTTGTTTCTGACAGTAGACTGCGTTCTTGATGTGTAGATGTTTTTAAATAGTGTGTTCCTTCCACCTCAAATAGGTTTTTCAGTGGAAAATATTAGTGATGTGTATTTTGTTTACATTGGCCTCCATGTTGGACTGACTCAAATTCAGAGCACATTTGTATACACGCGGACCAATATTAATGCCATTACTCACAAATCACCAAAAGTGTACTGTACAGGCAGGGTCCTGTCGAGAGAGTCGAGCCCCTGAACTCCTTAGAACTGAACACACAACTCATCATATTTGTGAAAAGCAGGCTGTATCTGTTTGTTAATTTATATAAATTAAGCATCAGATTTAATAGCTGCTTGACAAAATGCATTACAAAAAACTCCTAAAACAAACAGGCAGCGCAATATATATATATTTGTATGTATAAAAATGCAAAGACAGGATTGTCCAAGCCCAGAAGGGCATCTCACATTTTTTATGACCAAGCGTAACTATGTGATGGCACCATTCTATTAGGATTCATTGAACCAGAAAAACTTGCTTTAATAAAAAAAATATTAAGGGGCCATACTGAGCTGGAAAACCCATACTCTAGGATTGACCACGAGTAAATGTCATTTCATGCAACATGGCCTAAACTCGGTAATCCTGCCTGTGTGCACAGGGATTTCCTGAGCCTACGATACTGGGTTCAGAAGTAGTGGCTTTCTATTCTGCATCTAAAAATTACCTAGCCAGTCCCTAGCCCTCGTGGGTAGGGGGTGCCTCAGGGAGGTGTGGGGTAGGGGGGTGGTGTTACATGGGAAGCCTCATCATGGTAAGTTATAATGACATCTACTGTTTACCATCAATGTTCTATCGAAAGAGGACCATTACATATCAATTTGACATTCATAATGTCAGACAAATAGCCATTAGCAATAAACACACCTCCAAAACTCTTTTATCTTGAGGCTGGTTGAGAGGATTAAAAAACGTGGCTCGGCGTCCAGACTGTGGCAAAGGTCTGGAAGAGTCCCTGGAGGAAGTTCCTTCGCCCACAGCCCCCCCCCCCCACCCCCTCTCCTCTGCAGCCAATGACGCACGTCTTGCTTACCCGGCACAATCGTATGCACTAGAGTTATCCACTAATTTTGTTTTTGAACATTGAAAAAACGAAAGTCCGTCCGACCTAACTCCGGTCGGTGTGTCACCCTCCATCCAACAATACTCCTCCAGCAACCCAGAACAGCCTAATGTGTTGCCCTGTGGTGTGGTGAAGGGGTTGATACGATCATTTTTAATTTGAAGGGAAAAAATGCCCATCCTTCAGGATGAATTACTCCTGTATTCTTACTTCAATGTTGAAAGATTATGCATTATTAAAATGTCTCATTATGCAGCTGGTTATAGATTTGGATTCGGGATGAGTGAAGTTGTGGGAATTTGCTTTTGCAAAATTTCTGCAATTTCTATAAAAATTCACAATCTTTGTGATGGGCAAAATCTAGAAACGATTGAGTCTGAGAGAAATACCCACAACACCTAACATTGCTGCTGTAACAAGGGCACAACGATTGCTACCTCGTGACCTACAAAACGTGTCCACTTTGCTCAAGTCCACTAGCGGAATTAAACCTTTGCTCCCCCAGGACGAGTGCAATTACTCCCAGCGCTGCAGACACATATACATGTTTGCCTGTGGTTCTCCCACAAGCAAAAGTGCATTAACAGCTCCCAGATGCGAAACAGTGCTTTTGTGTACCCCAGGTTATTTGCTTCTGCAGCTTTCAGCTCACATAATAGATGCCCCTTCGTGCTTTCACCCTAATTATACTATTTTTAGCAAAAACGGATTATATTATTAACAGTAAACCCCTCTATTTTTTCCAGTTTTGGAACTTTCCATTAATGGACCGTATGCACTACTGGCACTATTTATGAATTCTCAATGAAAGTATTCCTGCAACCAGTTCTATTATTTTTAATCTTGATTACACCGCTCACACCACTCATATGACATGATAATTCAAATTCCTTTGCACATTTTCTGAAATGTGCCTCCTAAAGGGCCATAGACTCAAATAGAATACCCCACTCATTTAGCTCAAGTAGCTTAAAAGTTCTGTGCCATACCATATTTTTTTCACAATGGCAAAAAATCCAGTTTTGTTTCTTGTTCCTTGGATAAGAATTTTTAGGACTGCACTAAATTGCTAAACATTTCCTCAGCAACGGCACCAATTTGCTTTTTAAATGTTTAAAGATTGCAATCTTGTTTGCAAAGTTGTTTCTAAATCTAATAATGGTACTAGTCAAAATGTTTTTTTTTTCTTTTTTACAAGAAAAACTCCCAGAAAGGTTTTGGGAGAAAAATCTGTTGAATAAATGTAATTTACTTTTTGGGGAGAACAATTTTATTACAAGCAAAGCTGAGCAAAGTTGGAAAATGCAACAGATTTCCCAAACTGTGTGAAGTGAGAATTTTGGCACCACTTCCGAACTCAGTGTGTGAAATGGCAGAAACACCTTTAGCTCCAAGCTCTGCAGGAGTGCATCAGTACAAAATGAATAGCGCAATAACATCTCTCTTTGGGAAGTCTGAAGCACACCCTCTGCCCTGCTGGGACTTGTGTTATCTGAGAAAACGTAACTAAGCTTTGAAAACATAAGAAAATGCTGATGGTGCATGTGTTATAATGTATTGGCCTTGTCAGTGTACTTTGTTTAGTGTGCAGCTAGGTCGGTGGGTTGCAAAACGCTGTGTGGCCACTTGCATATTTAACTCATCCACGTTTTTGAGACAATGCAGATTATAGTGCATAAACTACCTAATTACATAACATTAATGTTGTGTCGTGAAATGTTGCGTCATGTTATGTTTAAAAGGTAATAGAGCACACTCGGCTACACATAGGGCATCTTAACTTAAATATGCAGAGAAAAAGCAGCAGGGTCCTGATAATCAGACTGGTATTGGGAAATCTGAAGTATTCGGACACTTAATAAATTGAATTCGACTGGAGATGAATTTCATATGATGGGTGGTGTTAGAAATGGGGTTTCTGGTTGGCTAGGGTATACACCTAAACCAGGCAGAACCCATCACTCTAATCAGGATAATGGAGTAACACACCCAAGATAAACGCCTGCTCACCCCCTTGGTAGCTTGGCAGAGCAGTAAGGCTTATCCCAGAGGCAATGTGTAAAGCGCTTGCGCAGCACACCCACACCAGTGACACACTAGGCGCACCACAAAAAGAAACTCAGCACAAGGTTATGTGAAAATATCCTTTGTATTATACATAAAACACATATTAGACCACAACCACATAAATCACTGTGCCACTAGTCCCTAGTTATGACGTTACATAGGCCATAAATCACTTTGTAGCATGTAAAGCACATTAGACCACATTCACATAAATCAGCTTGCCAACCAGGCAAGTGTCATAACCAGACATAGATCAGAAATCACTTTGCCCTAAGGCAATGTTCATAAACACAACAGTTAGTGCACTTATAAGTTGCGCATGTTATAAAGAAGACAATATAAGAAACCCAAGGCGGACCCCAAGGACCTCAAGAACTTCTGACCCATCTCCCTGCACCCGTTCTCGGCAAAGATCATCGAAAAGGCCGTCAACAAACAACTGATCAGCTTCCTCGAGAAGAACAGCATTCTGGACCCATCCCAGTCCGGGTTCCGCAGCAACCACAACACCGAAACTGCCCTCATCGTCGCCACCGATAACATCAGGTCCCTGCTAGACAAAGGAGAAACCGCGGCCCTCATCCTCCTGGACCTGTCACCTGCCTTCGACACGGTCTGCCACCGCACACTACGAACACGCCTCTATGATGCCGGAATCCAAGAGAAAGCCCTGGACTGGACCTCCTTCTTCCTCTCTGGCAGAGCACAGAGTGTCCGCCTCCCCCCTTCCGCTCCGAAGCCACCGAGATCATCTGCGGCGTACCCCAAGGCTCATCCCTCAGTCCAACGTTGTTCAACGTCTACATGGCACCACTCGCCCACATCGCACGACGGTACAACCTCAACATCATCTCCTATGCCGACGACACCCAGCTGATCCTCTCCCTCACCAAGGACCCCCACACCGCCAAAACCAACCTACACGAAGGAATGAAGGCCTCCGCCGACTAGATGAGGAACAGCTGACTGAATCTGAACTCGTACAAGACGGAGGTCCTCATCCTTGGATCCACCCCCTCGGCCTTGGACGACTCCTGGTGGCCGACTGCACTAGGAACACCCCCAACACCCACCGACCACGCACGCAACCTAGGAGTCATCCTCGACTCTACCCTCTCCATGACGAAGCAGGTCAACGCCGTCTCCTCCTCCTGCTTCAACACCCTCCACATGCTTCGCAGGATCTTCAAGTGGCTCCCCACCGAAACAAGAAGGACGGTCATCCAGGCCCTCATCAGCAGTAGACTGGACTACGGAAATGCATTCTACGCGGGAGCCCCGGGCCAAACTCCTGAAACAGCTTCAACGCATCCAGAACGCCTCCGCACGCCAGATCCTCGACATCCCTTGCAGCAGCCACATCACACCCCACCTGAGAGACCTACACTGGCTCCCTATCAACAAGAGGATAACCTTCAAACTCCTCACCCACGCACACAAGGCACTCCACAACACCGGACCAACGTACCTCAACAGCCGACTCAGCCTCTACACCCCCACCCGCCAGCTCCGCTCCACAGACCATGCCCTCACCACCGTCCCCCGCATCCAAAGAATGACCGCCGGCGGCAGCTCATTCTCACACCTCGCCACCAAGACATGGAAAACCCTCCCCATCCGCCTGCAGCAGACCGAAGACCTTCTGACCTTCAGAAGACTTCTCGAGACCTGGCTCTTCGAATAGTAGCAGCTTCCCCCCCCCCACCCTAGCGCCTTGAGACCCTCGCGGGTATGTAGTGCGCTTTACAAATACCATGATTGATTGATTGATATAAGAACATCACTCTAACCCATCACTATACATTGTAGGCAATTTCTAAAAAGAATGCTTGTCATCCTATCATTGTCAGGTGTTATTGCCATCAATCATAACATTTGGGCACAAAATGCTGTAGTTATAAATGAATATAAATCCCCAGATCTTTTTGTGTGAGATCACCAAATCCATAACATACATGCACCAGGAGAAGCATCTGCACTCCTGCTAAAAGCCCTATGGGGTTCCTGTTCCTTATGCGGTGGGTAATGGGCCACCCACCCCATTCCAAAACAGTGAGCAAGTGCCCAGGTGATCTCAGGGAATCGGGTTCTCCGTGGAGCTTTTGTCCGTCTTTAAGACCAAGCCGCCATGCCCCCGAGGTGGCCCCAATCAAACAAAAGGAGGGGGCACCCACAATGCCCACATTGGCAGGGAGAACCCCTCCCTCACAAGCGGCTGGCGGTCCGCTACCTCGCGGTGCTGATACGACCTCGAGCTATCCCCTCTGTGACCCTGATACCCGCCTCATTGGATTTGTCGGAGGGCCACGTTACCCTCTGACTGCAGGTTCTGGGGGAAGGAGGGGCCCATGTTGCAGACGTCCCCGGGCGACTTCGCTGAGTTTTCCCCTTTCCTGCTGGACTGGCACACCTCCTCCTCTTCTGCAGTGGAAGGCAGGCATGGCCTTCCTTTCCTTCCACAGCAGGACAACAGTGTAGCTCCTGCGCTTCCTTAGGCTGCACACAGCGCGGCTTCCTTTCCAAAGTGAGGGGGCCGTACTGAAGGGGGATTTCATGGTGCAGTGCTGCGGCTAGCAGCCCGCACACCATGGCAGGATGAGCCCACCCCTCAGCGCAGACTTTTTAGCACCCTGGCAAAGCGATCCACATGCGCTGTAGTGAAATAACAAGGGAGAGATTGCCAAGTCGGCACTCCATGAGCTAGGAGACAGGCAACTCCCAAAACACGCTATCTTCATGAAATTCAGCGCTTCCTTCAGGCAAAAAGCACTTTTGCAGATGAAGAATACAGTGCTCACCACTGGCTGTTTGGCAAATGCGGAAAGAACAGTTCAGTCCTTTCTCCTGCTCCAGGCAGGTTCTTTTGGAATATAGCAAATATCTTCCTTGAAGTCTTTTATCTACCTGAGACTTCTAACAGGAGGCAAGCACACACAAGCCCTTAGAGATTCTTCACAAGCAGTATACCCGAGCAGGGCAAAAAGAGTAAGTCCTTTTCCTCCACCACAGACGTAAGCAGCAACTGCAGGCCAAACCAGCCCTCTCCCAGAAAAGGCAGCGCTCCTCACATAGTTCTTCCGGTCTTCTTCTTGGTAGGGTCCTTTTGTTCCTGGAAGTAAACTAAAGTCCTGGTGTTTTAGGTGTAATACATATACCCCAAAATGTAATGGTTCTCCCTGTTTAAGGGTCTCTGAACCCAGTCTAAACCAGTCCTGTACTCCCTGGTGCAGCATGACTACAGGGGGCAGAGACAGCATGGTGCAAAAGGAGACACAGCCTATTCATGTGCACGAGAAACTCCTCCAACCACTCTAAATGCAGCCCAGGTCTATTCAGCCCTGCGATGAGTCACTCAGGCAAGGCTGGGCACACCTCAACCCCCCCTAGTGACTTTCTAGAGTGAATGCACATCCCAGCTCCTGTCACTCAAATACCAGACGCTGAATACACAAACAGCCAGAGGCACACAGAATGATAAAGTAAGAAAATGCCCACTTTATAAAAGTGTAAAAAGAACTATTGATGGATAGAATGCAGAACAATATCATACATTAACCCCAGTACAGAGATCTGGGCCTAAATCCATCGCTTTGCTCACCATGCCATTCCAGTTTGGACCCAGCCATATGCAAATCAGTCTTGACCCTGTGCCCCATGGGAACAGTCCAGCCCGAACTGTCAGGCCAGGTCCTTCCGGGACTGGAAACAACAACAGTCCCTTGCTCACTTTGCCACTGGATTCAAGCTAGCCTGGCTGATGATGGCTGATTAGCCAGAAACCGGTCCCAGGATGCTTGTTTCCAGTCCAGAGAATTCATGGCTTGGCAGTTCGGGCTGGACTGTTCCCATGAGGCACAGGGTCAGACTGATTTGCATATGGCCAAGTCTGAACTGGGGTGGCGGAGTGAGCTAAAGAATGATGATGGATTAAACCCAGATCAGTTGACTGGGGGTGAGTGCTTGTAATGTTCAACACTCCGTTCATCATCCCCTTTGGTTCCACTTTCTAAAAGTGGCATTTTCAAAGACAGAATTTAACAAGCATTTGCAATGCAATAGGTCTTGCCTTTACGCGAGTTTGAGCTATTGACATTGCAAATAACAATGCCTTTTATTTTTGTTTTCGTTTTTAAAACATAAATAAAAGGCAGTGTCATTTACAATGCCAATAGCTTAAACTTGCGTAAATGCGAGACCTATTGCATTGCAAATGCTTGTTACTAGCTTCTCTTCTGTCAATTCTAACATCTCTTCCTTGTTACGTTTACAACAGTGTGCCCAGTCTTGCACTACCAACACTCTGGCCCAGATGAAGTCCCAGTCAAGATGTGAAGTATCTTCATGAAGAGACATGGCAAGGAAGTGTACTATAAGGCGTTCTACTGGGAGGGTGGTGTCTGCTGTGCAACCATTCCAAGGGCATAGCCCACAAATGCCAGGATTACAAGCGTTGGCCACTAACTCAGGATATAAGACGACTATCCTATAGAGAGGGCACAAAATATGCAAGAGTAAACAGAGGCATGTTTCATGTTTGTTAGCAATCATTTTCTTATAGGAGCACAGCATATGATTGTTATGTCAAAGGGCGATTGCAATTCCAGGTTGGATGTTTTTAAGTAAACCCATGCGGTGTTAAATAGAATTTGACGCACATACGTGCATGAATTGTATGTATGTGTATATATATATATATATATATTATCTACTGGCGGTCGCCAGTAGATCGTTATAGTTAGGACCGAGTTTCCATAGGAAATCTCAAAATTCTATTTTGAATAACTTTGGCGCCGATTGACGAATCCTCACGAAATTTTCAAAACTAATGGGGCACTTCGCTCCGCTCCGCTCCTACCCTGAAAGTCTCGGGGTGATTCGTCAAGCGGGGGCCGAGAAAAAGGGGGGGTCCCAAAACGCGTTTTCCCCATGGATTTTTCCATAGGGACTTTAGTCGCAGCTACAGCCCGAACAGCTGAACAGAATTACGTGAAATTCGGCAGAGAGGTAGCCATAAGGTCCATGAAGTGCCTTTTGCAGGTTTGGTGTAAATCTGTTCAGTATTTCCAGAGAAAATAGCATTTAAATCAATATATATATCTGTACGCGCGCAGCGTGCGCGCTGGGTGCGTGCACCTTGCCGTGCGCGAGCGCAATTCTGATTGGTTGTTAGATCTTAGTAAACATTCGAATCGGTCGAAACCAGGAAGTATCGGCCGCCATTTTGTCTCTCGCACTCTGAGGGGGTGAAAAACAAATGTGGAGAACGTGAAAAGGGGGCAGGGTGGACAGTTCCTGACCCCCTAGCCGTGGTCAGGGGTTCCCAGAAGGACCCCCAAGGGCCAAAATTTTTTTAATTTTTTTTTCGAAAAATCACCGAGTGCGCGCACCCTGCGCGCACCACCCAAACGGAAAAAATTCTGCGAAGTTCGTGCAGCGTGCGCGCTCTCCGCGATTTATCGGAAAAAAAAATGTATTTGGCCCTTGGGCGCGAAGCGCTCCGTGCGCGTGCACGGCACGAACTGCGTAAAGTGGGCGCGCGGTGCGCGAAGCGCACCGTGCGCGCGCCGTGAAAAAGTTTTGTTTAAAAAAATATATTAATAAATACATAACTATATTAATAAATACAGGAATTAGCATTTAAAAAAACCTTGCAAATTCACTTAAAAAACCATAGGTTTCACACATGTTATAGTTAGCTGGGCATTTCCCTCGTAAAAAACCAATGAAATTCCCCCGTTATAGTTAGTGCAGGCAACTATAACTCACGCGACCGCAATCCTCTGCTGATGACGTCAGATATTACATCACTGATGACATATGTGTCTTTCTGAAGAAATTTTTTTTTTAATATATGTATAGCTAAAGATGAATGGAAGAAGACATGGGTAAATAAGTGTCTAAATACAGTGATGTAATATCTGACGTCATCAGCAGAGGATTGCGGTCGCGTGAGTTATAGTTGCCTGCACTAACTATAACGGGGGAATTTCATTGGTTTTTTACGAGGGAAATGCCCAGCTAACATGTGTGAAACCTATGGTTTTTTATATATATATATATATATATATATATATATATACACACACACACAGACACACACACATTTCAATGTGCGCACAGAAAGAAGTACAGACTGGTTTAGAGGCGAGAATAAACGGTACATAATTTCTGTTCACGTGCTGCACGGAAAGTATTCGCAGAAGCTGAAAAATCTGATATATTCTCGTCGTACAGTCAACACCCCAACCTCTCGATTATGCCTGATCATTTGTCTGTGTCATACACACAGACCTTTTAGATACTTTGTGAGCGGTGCAATTTCCATTACTGTGAAGCAACACACCTATATGAGCTGTTGGCAGCCGTTTAAATAGGGCCGAGTAGTAGAGTCAACCTGCAGTAAGTACAATGACTTCCCATGGGCTAACGGTCAGTTGATGTAGGAGTATCAGGGTTTGTACTTTGACATAAACATAACCCCGTAGTTCCAGGGAACACTGTTCATGGGAACTGAGATTCTAAAAGCCTATTGGTTAGTGCGTGAACAGTGTTCTCGTTTTAGCGGGCGGGGTCCCGTCGCTTCGAAAGTGATCAAATGAAGGGGGTCAATGCCCAGAGTGATTGGATAGTCATATGAAGCATGACCCAAGCTCCCTGGGCGACCAGATGGAAAGGCTCTTGTAAGAAAGTAAAACAATTATTGATCAGGACTGGAGGGGCCACTGAGGGTATTAAGGACAGTAACAGCCACTAAGGAAGAGAAAATAAGGGAGTGATGCATGTGGCTATAAAGAGGAAATCTTACAAATAGGGATGGGGGAGGCTTGTGAGTTAGGCTGTCATAGGAATAGGGAAGTCGAATCACTGGAGGAAATGTATACAGGTGTGAGAGGGTGGTAACTGGATAGAGAATAATATGGGTGTGTAAGAGGATATGATGAAGAGGAGTGGGTCCCTGGGTCAGCTTGTGTAAAGGGCGAGGGGTCCTTTCAGGGTGTCCTGGAGAGGTAGTCCTGTACACCTAAGCATCAGGTAGCCGTATTAAGAGGGTGGCATAAATGGCTCTCTAAGCAGCTGCTGGAGTACAAAGGGCATGAGGGCGGCGGGGTGTGAAGTTATGTTCACAGAAGGTGGTCAAAGGATTTAACAACGGAAATGGGCACTCAGAAAAAAGGGGACAAAACCAGGAGGGGCATATGGAAGAAGGATATGTGGCATTACAAGATTTCAAGGAATACCATATTTAGACGGTTTGTAGAAACCTCTTTTTCAGTCCCCTGAAAACCTTTAGCAATGCTCCTAATTACCTGCCGGACTCCACGCCACTCCTGTTTGCTCATGTGGGTCCAGGCCCCAGGCTGCTATCCGCGGGTTGGGCTATCACTGCTGATGGTATCCTGTTGGGTGTGGAAGGCGCTGGTCCGTTCTCACCGGGAACAGGGAAGCTTTCGGTCCTCAAGGGAGGGCTCGGGCGACCTCCGGTCCTCAAACCTTTCCTTCCCCTCAGCACACGCGCTCCGCAAAAGCCTCACCTCCTTACAGCTGCCAGGACCTACGTACAAATAACGCCTCTCAAAACAAGAACTCGCCAGGCATCCGCTGTTTATATTTGCATCGCGCTTTCACTTTAAAGTGAAAGCGAGATGCATAAATAAACACGCAGGCATCCGCTGTTTATTTTTGCATCGCGCTTTCACTTTAAAGTGAAAGCGAGATGTAATAATAAACACGCGGCGCCATGTCTCCTTTTTTGTCCGGCCCAATCAGAGAGCCGGACTGGCGCGTGCTAGGCAGCGTGACGAAGCTTCTGATAAGAAACTTTGTCACGACAGCCATAATGCAGGCAATCCAGTCCGGATGGGCCGGACAAAAAAAACAAAGGGAAGCAACGAAAAACCCTCCTTTCCAATGGGAAGCCAGAGTTTACCATAAACGCTGACACTACCCAATAGAAATGAGGGGCGAGGCTTGGAGTCCCCTTCTGAAACTCCTCATCGACAATAAATCTCGCCGAGCGAGCTACGCATGTGCGCAGCCACGCTAGGCAAGACCTAAAAACCACCTTTACCAAAAGGTGCATTTCTAAATTCAAAGATCCTAAACTCCATTTTCCTATCTTGTCCCTATTGCAAGTTACACATGTAAAAAATGTTACAGTGCAACCCCAATGATAAGCCTATAGGACGGATAGCCTTTCAATAGTGAAAAAAGAATTACACAGTATTTCACTATCAGGACATATCACACACACCAGTACATGTCCTAGCTTTCACATACACTGCACCCTGCACATGGAGGGTACCTTGGACCTACCTTAGGGGTGCCTTACTTGTAAGGAAAGGGAAGGTTTGGGCCTGGCAACTTGATACACTTGCCAGGACACCATGGCAGTTTACAACTGAGCACACAAACAGTACAGTGGTAGGTTTGGGACACATTTACAGGGCTACTCATGGGGGTGGCACAACCAGTGCTGCTAGCCCACTAGTAGCAGTTGATTTACAGGCCCAGGCACACACTGTGCACTTTACTAGGGACTTACCAGTAAATCAAATATACCAATCATGGATAACCCATCATATCATAATTTATACAGAGAGCATATCCACTTTAGCACTGATCAGCAGTGGTAACATGCCCAGAATCCTATAGCCAATGAAAACAGAGTCAGAAAAATAGGAGGCAAAAGGCAAAACGTTTGTGGGTAAACCTGTCAAAAGGGCCAGGTCTAACAGGTGGAATAGCTGTGAGAAGGGAGTGGCAAAATCAAGGCCACACAAGCATTCCTTAATCTTTGGGTGGGTGAGCAGCTACACAGATGTTGACTGTAAACTCCTACTAAGTACAATTAACAAAACGTTATGATGCAAGGTAATCAAAATAATTATACACTTACATATGAAGGTTTGGTGGAAAACAGACTGGATGCATTATTTTCCAGAATGTTGTTTTAATTGTATATGCTACAGGCCTTGACTTTATGATTGCTTTATGTGCATCAGTGTTGTAGGGGTTTGTTGCAAAGTTTTTTTCTGCACCTAATTCATTATGTATTTTTATATCATTCAGTCTGTAAAGTCCATGAACATTGCACTGTTGTATACATTTTGCTGGGAAAGAGTCTCTTAAAAGTTTTTTTTTGTGGAAAGAAAAAACAAAACATAGTTTGAGTGATATAATTATCTCTAAAAATATATCTGTGGAAATAATATTTTGTAAAAACATTTATTGAGAGAATTATCGCTCACAGCTAATGGTGAAATATCTTTGAAAAGTTTATGGATTTCTCAAAACGTTATGGAATTAATTTGTATAGCACTTATTTATAACAGGTTGATTCATACTAGCATATAAATGGTATCAGCTCGTTTTTCAGCAGAGACCACCCAACCTCAATGATGAACACATGACAGAGTACTGTCTCAAACATTCTTACATTTCTTGTCATGGGAACCTCATTCTTCTATGTCCATTGTGTGGGCCAGTGCCATGTTACACTGTTTGTGAATGAACCTGAAAAGAAGAAGTATTAGAAAGCTAACAGCTCTAACAACAACAAGCATCCCAAGTATCATTGACCTCAAGGGTGGCCTGAAGATATTGATTTGTAACATGCATCTCATAATATGGGTACGCAAATGTTCTAATCCCTAAAGTAGAAATATTGGTCATACTATGTGCACTCTTGGCTGGAACAACATTTAAAACACTCTTAAATAAACCTTCCTTTATTATGGTCTCCCTGAAATCCATTAAGCTATTAAGAGATGGAAACAGTAGAAACAATTTTTGTGATTGTTAAAAATCATGACAAATGTCTGTCTTGCGATGATGAGTTATGTCTTAAGGGATGATCACTCTAAATGATGTTATTCAGAGACTCCGTTAAAAATCATTTGAGCTGCTGTTTAGAGATTGGGATTTGAAGATAGTTTTATGATCTCTTATTTACATAAACTCATCTCTCTAGCAGGGCAGAAAGAGGAACTTTTTGGGGGCCTCCCAAGAATACGTTAGGTCAGTGCAGTCAGTAAAACCACCACATGTTCAATACACAAAACATTTTAAAAAAACCTTTGTATTAAACCCAGTTTTGTAACATGATTGAAGTGTCAGGCTTTTAGAAAAATCTTTTGCTAAACTATGCAGAGATATTACTATATTAAATTTCCATTCCTGGATCTGGGTCTCTACTGAAGACCAAGCTTAAGAATTCAGTTGATACTCATGTAAAACCAATAGGATTGAGTTTCAAAGTCCATTTTGAACGGACATCTCCCTGGTGCATTTTGGTCATAAATCACATTAGAGAATTGAGTGGTATGTCTCATTCTCAGTATCTTAAACAATTAAGAATATAAGAATATTTTTTTTATGCTTTTCTTGGCTTTGGTGTCTAAATTGGAAAGTGTTGGGGCTTTTTCCACTAGGTAATTTCATATACTTCTGCTCAGTCTGCCCGTAAAGCTACAAAACATTTCTTATTTTCTTTGTCTATAAGTTGCACAGAAATATTGGACAGTGGAGCTAAATTCCAGATAAAAGGAGCTATCCAGAGAAAATGAAAAAGCGTGTCCACTTACCCAGTTTTTGCATCATCAACCATCACCAACAGTTCCTGAATCTCTATAATGATGTCTGATTGAGCTGGGAAAGTTAAAACAACAGTTACTAGATGACCCCTTTAAAAATGTATGAAGAACTGGATGTGTGATAAGCATTTACACCAGGCCAGATGCCAGGAGAAATTGTTGCAAACAATTCTGTGTCTCAATATCTGTATAAATGTTGTGGCATGGGACAAAACAAGACTAAAAATGTTGTCCTAGTGGTAACTTGCTAATTATATTTGTTTCTATGTGGTTCTGCTTAGTATGTATGCCTATTGCTTTAAATATGCATTTTAAACTCAAGCTATCTTTTTATCAATTTTCTTTTCAAATGATGTTATTGTAAAGGTGGAATAAAGATTAGACCATATAACACAGTAAGATTACAGACCTTGTGTAAAAGCACAGCCAAGCATTGATTTATCGCAAAACAATTAGTCCATGAGTACACAGGGTAGGAACTTGTCCTGTCAAGTGGATAAATTGGTGAACATTTCTACTGTGAGACTGAAATCAAATAAAGGAGATAAAATGCATAGCAATTACTTTGTAGAAGACTGAAGCTATTTGGTGTCTGTAGCATGTAGTTATGGTGCTACAAGTCACGGGGGGCTTGTTGTTTTGTGGGTAAGTCTCTAGTTTATTCCAAAGTGCCCTATCTTAATGAATTATTATCTGCTTTGTCAGAGGAGTGATGATTTGTGGCCTAGCAATATGAAAAAAATGCTATCACATTGGCTAAAACAAATTGTATACCTTTCAGGCTCAAGTAATATGTAGGAGTAACTTTGGATGTAGTTCGAACAAGGGGATTTCAACTTTTAAATACATAGATCTTACCATAGACAAATATTTTTCCAGGAAATGGCATGCTAGGGAACATAAAACTGTAATTAAGACTGTAGAATGTGAATTATTTCAATAGAAAACATGGTGGACTGTTCCTATGTTGTTTTAAAATTGCCTCATTTTTAATAGACACCTCTTAATTTGGGTTTCACCCTGTGTGCTGTATTTTTGGGGAACTGCAGTTTAGAGGCCCTCAATTGGAGGAAGCTGTTCTTAGTTCAGGTGCTTATGGTTGAGATCAGGGTAAGATTCAATAATATAATGGCTGCACACTACGTGTTTTAAGCTTGGTACAGTTTTAAGGCTTCTTCTTTGAGCACTTTTTAAGTTCTTTATCTAAACAATATGACATGATGAATTACTTGGGAATCCGTTATGGTAATTTGATATTTCATAACTACTATATTCATGAAGCTTTAATCTGTATCTCCAAAACCTTTTTAAACGTGGTATTAAAAAAACACTTTCAGAAGTCCATAAGGAATTAGATATGGAACACATACATAAATTATCTGTTTACCAAAGGTATGTGTGATATTACGTAAGAGAATTAAAAATGACAATATAGAGGATAAATCTGTGATTGATGATGTAAGGTTATACTTTTATTACAACTTGACAAATTACTTTTCCATGACAGGATAAGTAGAAGGAAGAGGTTGTCTAAAAAATAAGAAGCCATGTCAACTATGCAAATAATAATCTGAAACTGTAGATCATGCTGCTTTTGGTTGTGATAGGCTATCACTCAAGAGGAACACGATACTACTTTCATTGATGTGTACAAGTGTCTGCCTTGATGTATATAAGTACATTGTATAAGAAGAAAAATGGTATCATTTGATTAGCTTAATCCCCTATAAAAAATGTTCCAAAGAAAGATGGAAGGTCATTGAATATTCAAGGATTGTCCTGATAAAATTGTCATTTTAAATAATTAATTATATTAGCTAAAGTTTTAAAATAATGAAATGCCAGACTAGTAATGGGCTAAAGAACGGTGATGGATCAAACCCAGATCTGTTGACTGGGTGTGCGTGTTTGATTGGTTCTGATGCTCCGTCCATCACCACCCCCTTTTGTACCGCTTTGTTCGCCATAAGTTGGCAGGGTATGCTCAGACGTGAGTCCCTTGCTCACTTTGCCACTGGATTCAAGCAAGCCTGGCTGAAGACGGCTGAAATGCCAGAAACCGGTCCTAGGAAGCTTGTTTCCGGTCCAGGGAAGGCATGGCTTGGCAGTTCGGGCTGGACTGTTCCCATGAGGCACAGGGTCAGACTGATTTGCATATGGCCATGTCTGAACTGGGGTGGCAGAGTGGGCTAAAGAACGGTGATGGATCAAACCCAGATCTGTTGACTGGGTGTGAGTGTTTGATTGGTTCTGATGCTCCGTCCATCACCACCCCCTTTTGTACCGCTTTGTTCGCCATAAGTTGGCAGGGTATGCTCAGACGTGAGTCCCTTGCTCACTTTGCCACTGGATTCAAGCAAGCCTGGCTGAAGACGGCTGAAATGCCAGAAACCGGTCCTAGGAAGCTTGTTTCCGGTCCAGGGAAGGCATGGCTTGGCAGTTCGGGCTGGACTGTTCCCATGAGGCACAGAGTCAGACTGATTTGCATATGGCCATGTCTGAACTGGGGTGGCAGAGTGGGCTAAAGAACGGTGATGGATCAAACCCAGATCTGTTGACTGGGTGTGAGTGTTTGATTGGTTCTGATGCTCCGTCCATCACCACCCCCTTTTGTACCGCTTTGTTCGCCATAAGTTGGCAGGGTATGCTCAGACGTGAGTCCCTTGCTCACTTTGCCACTGGATTCAAGCAAGCCTGGCTGAAGACGGCTGAAATGCCAGAAACCGGTCCTAGGAAGCTTGTTTCCGGTCCAGGGAAGGCATGGCTTGGCAGTTCGGGCTGGACTGTTCCCATGAGGCACAGGGTCAGACTGATTTGCATATGGCCATGTCTGAACTGGGGTGGCAGAGTGGGCTAAAGAACAGTGATGGATCAAACCCAGATCTGTTGACTGGGTGTGAGTTTTTGATTGGTTCTGATGCTCCGTCCATCACCACCCCCTTTTGTACCGCTTAGTAATTCTATAAGACAGTAGAAATGATGACAAATTTGTGCTTTTATTAATCGGTTTGTACAAAGTTACTTTTATGAATTTTAATGTTTGAATGTTTTATAATTAAACAAAACAAACTAAATAAATCATTAGAATAAATAGTAGTTGCACTGGTGCAGCTTGTGTATAAAAACTTTAAATTAAGGTCTGAATCTAGCGAATAGGGGCAGCCATGTTTGAAAAGTGATCTCTGGCTTGCCCCTACAGCAAATCTGAAAGAGAGATAGTTTCTCACAGACAACTCAAGACAATCACCCACAAATTGGTTGGCTTCCTTGTCACTCTTATTTGCCTGCCTCTTATCTAACGGTTTGCCTTTCTCTTCTTGTGTTTTGTCCTGCCCATGGAGCATGGCATCATTATATTCATTTTATTGGCTGGCTTGCAGCCTGAGGTAACTATCAGAGGTGCCCATATTGCAATAGGCAATCACAAATAACCACTCTGCCTGCATCAAAGACCCTCATCTTTGCCAATGTCATAGCCTCCTCCCAAACCAGAATCAGCAACTCAATCACTCGATTTCCAACAACATCTTTCCCAACCGCAGGCATCCGTACAAAAAGACACAATACTTTCAGGAAGTAGGTTGACAATATAGACGACAATATTTTGACCAGAGAATTAAATAGGGCAGTCGTACCACTGACATTGCTGCTGTCCTTTCCCCTAGCAGAGGGAAACCAACATCAGCCTCGCTAATAAGGGATGATGTTGGGCCACAACAGCGCAGTAGCACCCACTCTGTCCCCTTCAGGAATAAACTCACTCAGAATCAACTACCCCACCTGACTTTACCAAAATCAGAGAAAACTATTCAAACACAATATTCTAAGGCGGAACCCTGAAACGCTCATAGCAGACTCCTATTTTTGCTTCTTTAAAGGAGCCATTAAGATTGATCTGATCTTCTACATGAAACACACAGCAAAATGGTGAAATACGTTTTACTACCTCAAGGCAGTAAACACAACACAGAACATACCCTATGATCTCAAACTCACAATATCTCCCTCCCCTCACTCAAAGTAAAAGCTACCATCTCAATCTATAAAAATGGCAACATCCTTATCCAAGCATTTTACTCACTTTTTGTGACCTAAAAAGGCAAGTAGTAGCCCCAGCAAAAACCTCTATATACCCATCTTATACTTGGTATCCTAACTGTCATCTTAAGACTACTAACTCCGACCAAGGAACTACATCCAAAGACAATTGTAGCCCTGCAGTATACTCAGCCCCACAGAGACCCCTACTAGACCCTTCAACTAACAGCTTTCTCAGCATGAGGAGCAACTACTCAACAACGAGGAATAGGTTAGGGCCCAAGAAACATCCCTGAACCCTAATTATTACCCTAAACCCACTAACTCTGAACAAAGAACTACACCCAACGACAATTGTAGCCCCGCAGTCCACACAGTCCCACAGAGACCCCATCTAGACCTCCTACAAACAGCTCGCTCAGCCAGAGGAGCACCTACCCAACAAAAAGAAGTGAATTAGTGACCAAGAAATACCGCAAGATAAGGAGCAGGTGGTAGAATTAAATACACAGACAGGTCACAAAAACTTGCAAACAGGCACACAGAAGAATAATGTTATTTAGCAGTGCCAAACACACAAATTCCCTGCAAACCAAATCAACAACAACTTACAACGACTCAGGGAAGAATTTGAATGAGTCAAGAAGAAAGTCAATACACTTCCACTCATCCTAGAGGAGAAGCACACACACGCTACTAAGCACACTGACTCACCTTCGAACAGAAAACGTATCTACAACAGCAGACTCACAAATCCCCAAGACAACAAGCTTCACCGGCCCAGAAGAACAAACAATCACCTCTCAGAAGAAAAGATAAACACTCTGCTAATATCCTATCAGGCCACGCAGAAAATCTTACTTGACACAACATCCCCCTCGTCCCTCTTTCCTCTGCCCCACCTCCCCTCCCTATCTTCCCCGTTCTTTACCTGCACAGGCAAGATAGTGACGCTGCCACGGCAAAACCGCAACTCGGATGCGTCTCAAGGTAATCTGCCTCTGCCTATCTAACGTTGGGGTCTGCTTGTATTGTGATTGTCCAACTCAAAACACACAGATAACAGAATGACTGTAACGATTGTCCTGTTTATTTATCGAATCTACCGAGACCATCTCGCAACTTTCACGATATATTTATATTCTTTCCAATGACTCGATAAACCAAGGGAAACATATCGTAAAAACGTGATCGGCCAATCGTACCGCCCACTAAGATATTTCTTTCCTTGGCTACTACAATCCCACAGTATATCAGAGATTTGCCATTATATAAGTTGCTTGACAGTATCAATAAGAATTGCCATTTTTTGCTTGTTCATTGTTTTAACTCACTTGTCTTTTTTAGCCCATTGCCACCCAAAATTGGGGGTTTCTTTTCATTGATTGTCTCTTAGGTTTCATTTTCATTTCTCCACAGGTAACAATATTTCTGAGACGTAGCTATCTATCACATTGTTTGAAGACAGCATTTTTTCAATTGCTTGAACTGTACAACAACAGCTCACACCACTAACAGGTCCTGAAGAATGCCCCACGACCCCCTCCTGGGGCAATGAATGGGCAGAAACATGTCGACCTATTGATATGGACACCTACAGTGCTTTGGTTACATAACCTAACCTTCAGCACCACCTCTCTTTTTTAACAGTCTCCCCACACGCCCACCAGAATAAATCGTCATTTCTTCAAGGCAGTGTGGGTACGACACTTTTAACCTCACTATTATCACTTTTGCACAATTATTACTGATCACTACCAAGAAGCAGTGGTTCCCTCCAGGTGGAGGCAGCATGACAAAAGAGACCCAATGATAATGCTGATGCGTATTTATAAGGCGGAGAATCAAGATAAACCGCCAAGAACCGCCCATACCACTCAAAAAATACGCTATTGAGGGTTCTCATTAACACCTATATAGGTGTTAATATTTTCAATTTCAGATTTACGAACCTCCACTTTTGGTTACAAGTGATCCATTCCCCCCTGATTTATGACATATGCTTTGGAAGATGAATGGATAACTATCTCTTCTAACTCCCCCCTCTCTTGATTGGATGATATTTCGCAGCGCACAGCTGTGGGAGCCATCACTAACTATTTCTTCAAAATTGAGAATATATAGTGATTTCTTTCTTGTATATAACAAGAACCAAGGTCCACGACGACTTGGATTTTAGATATTATTTTGTGTTTCACTAAAAAAACCATGGCTGAAAATTTAGGTTTGAGTTATTCAGTGGACGAAATCAATGCAATTCTTTCCTTACCCTCACTGCTACATAACAGTGATCTCACACAAACCCTAGAACAGAACTCAGACTGGGATGAACTATCTGAATTGAAGAAGGAGCAAGTCAGGACGGCCATCCACGGCGTTATTATGACGGAATATCTGCGAGCCAATGCAGCCCCAAGGGGACTTTGGGTACATAATGCACCACGTATTTTTCTCAAAGATCTGGCATTCCGAAAAGACTGGTCCGCAATATCGTGGAAGTGCACAAGAGATTACTTAGTTTTAATAATTAAAACAGCCACAAGATTGACAGAGACTCTCACTATCAAGATCCAACTGCTTGAAACCAAAATCAAGAACATGGTACAAATTTCAGTCTACAAAAAACGACTTGAAGAAATTAATAAGGAAATGAACGAGACAAAAGACTACATTACTAACAACAAAATACAGAAATTAGGCAAAGACCTGAAACGCTTCTCTATGGAGAAGATGCATCCATATAGTAAAGACGATTATGAGATTCCGGACTATCAGTCTGACACTGACAACAGTGGAACTTCAAGTGATAACTCTGATTGGAATACCACTGACACCAGACAACCAAGAAGGAACCGTGGCCCTTATAGACGACAACAACTACGTAGACCCAACTTTTGGTGCACTCCCCAATTCGGGAATCAACATCCAATCCCGTTCCAACCATACACACCAAATTTCCAGGGTTGGATGAATCCCTACACTACAGGGCCCCCACCCATGGGACAATACATGGGACCCTACATGCAACAACCTTCTTTTTTAGGACGTGGCCAAACCAACCAGAGGGGATGACGAAAAGGAGTAACGTGGACAGACCCAGAGAGACAAGTCCAAACAAGGAGCATGTCCAATGTAACCAAGGAAAAACCGGGAACGAGCATGACTCGTTAATAATCAATCTGACAGAAACAACCCTCACACAGGCCCAAGAAAGAGTGCTGAACAAAGGATTAGGATATGTACCAACCCCCAATCTGGATATTTTTAAGACAAAATGCGAAGTCTCAGAATTCTGCAGAAAATTAAAACTGAAAGCCTTTTTTTCTGGAAAAGAGACGGAAAATAAAGAAGGGGATACATCCCTACGCCTAAAGTCCACTTTTTGTCCACTAAGCCATCAGGTCCCCATCGAACTTTTGGCCTTTGAACAAGCCGTAATGAAAGAGATTGATGATTTAACAGTCTCAAAAAAACCATTCATGAATTTAACCAACACAGAAAAACAAGCTTTGGAGACATTGAAAAACAATGAAGAGATAATAATAAAACTGGCAGACAAGGGAGGAGGCATCGTTCTAATGAGCAGAGAAGGCTATAACCATCAATGCCTTGATCTACTGTCAGATGAGAAATTCTACAGCCCAATCACCACAGATCCAACCAAAAGACTCCAACAGACGATTAAGATTATGGTGGAAGAGGCCGAAACCAACAGATGGATATCACACAATGAAGCTGAGTTTTTGAAAACCATCTCACCAAGAACACCATATTTCTACTCCCTCCCCAAGATACACAAGGAGAAGAGACCACCTCCAGGCCGCCCCATTGTGTCGGGCATAGGATCGGTCCTGGAGCCGCTGTCACAATTTGCTGACCATTTTCTAAAACCGTTAGTCCAACAAACACCGACCTACTTAAAGGACACTCGCGACCTACTGAATCTCTTGCAAAATGTGAACTTCTCTCCTGAAACAATGCTTCTAGTAGGTTTCGATGTAGAGAGTTTATATACCAGCTTACCTCAACAAAAAACTCTCGAAACCTTAGAAACAATACTCTTTGGCCAAAATTGGACATACCAAACCCCCAGACATTTTATCCTACAATGCTGCACTTTGACTCTCACAGAAAACTACTTCGAATATGAAGGGAGACTCTACCAACAGCGACACGGAACTTCGATGAGTAGTACCTTTGCGCCTAGCGTAGCTGGACTCTACGTTAGCGCATTTGAACAAATGTACATACAAAACCCCATAAACCCATACAATACCAACATCCGTTTCTGGAAACGATACATTGATGATATCATGGTGATTTGGGAAGGTAACCAGGAAAGCCTTAACAACTTTCATCAATGGATGAATGCCCAAGATGAATGTCTCAAATTCACCTACAAAGCCAACAATCTACGGCTCGACTTTCTAGATCTAACCATCTATGTTGAAAATGACATCATCAAAACACGAACATTCTTCAAACCAACGGCAAAAAATAGTCTCCTCTCATTCAACAGCTTTCACCCACGCCCCCTGAAAGAAAATCTACCTTACAGCCAGTTCCTAGGGCTCAAACGTAACTGCAGCGATCCAGCAGAATACAAAAAACAAGCTGACGACTTAAGCTCCAAACTGCTCAGAAGAGATTATCCGACCAAGATTATCTCCAAATGCAAAAAAAGAGCTAGAAACCAACCTAGAGAATGTCTACTCCAAACTACAACAAGGAACCCAACAGATGATACACCCACTTGTGTCACCACCTACAGCACAGCAAGTAATGCGGTCAAGAAAGTAATTAATAAAAACTGGCGTATCTTGACTTCTGGAAACCTGAAATGGCAGAAACCCAGATTTGCAAATAAGAGGACTAGAAACCTAAAAGACATCTTGGTACACACACGACCTGCGGCTCCACTCAAACTGAAAAACACCCTTTGGGACCTCCAACCAGTTACAGGTCACTATCCATGTGGACAGTGTTCGGTATGTCATCTAACAACACCTACAAAGACTATCCAATTGCTACCCAACCTGACGTGGACCATAAAACAACATACCAACTGCAACACAGCCTTTGTAATCTATATGATTACCTGTCCGTGTAATCTCAGGTACATCGGAATGTCCTGCAGAAAAATAAAGGTGAGAATCTGTGAACACAGAAGCAATGTTAAGTGCAGACGTGAAACCACCAAAATGAGCCGTCACTATATTGAACAAAAACACTCAGTGGACGATCTCAAATGGATCATAATAGAAACACTAGTAGGGTGCAAGAACAATGCCGAGAAAATTCTCTTCGAAAGAGAACAGACGTGGGTCCACCGCCTCAGCACAGACACGAAAGGCCTGAATGATAATATACCTTGGCTCAATTTCAAATAAGGCATGACCAATTTGGCCTTATGTTACATAGCACCAAACACGCTGAAAAGAGTCATCCTGATCCGTTCATAAAGCTCCCAGTTCTGAATCATATACATGCAATGACCTCTTTGATTTTTAAACGATCTTTAACCATTTAAAAACACACCAGGCCAATGCTAATTGTATCGAGTGGCTACACCCCCATTCTAATAATTTTTTAATAATTCATCACCCCCTTTACATGAACAATGCGCAAGTCTTTTTTCAGTCTCTCTTCATACACGGAGCTATTAAACCGGCAACACACGGGATCTCGTTCTCCACGAGCCCTGCCCGCCAGCGTCAGCACAAGTCGTGCTCTGCCCGAAACTGAGGTACGGAAGGCTCATCCCGTCGGTGGTCAACAAAACCGCTTCGAAGCTCAACAAACTAACGGTATCTGTAACACCCTATCCCCCCACCTCCTTCCTCCTCCCCCTCGTCCCTCTTTCCTCTGCCCCACCTCCCCTCCCTATCTTCCCCGTTCTTTACCTGCACAGGCAAGATAGTGACGCTGCCACGGCAAAACCGCAACTCGGATGCGTCTCAAGGTAATCTGCCTCTGCCTATCTAACGTTGGGGTCTGCTTGTATTGTGATTGTCCAACTCAAAACACACAGATAACAGAATGACTGTAACGATTGTCCTGTTTATTTATCGAATCTACCGAGACCATCTCGCAACTTTCACGATATATTTATATTCTTTCCAATGACTCGATAAACCAAGGGAAACATATCGTAAAAACGTGATCGGCCAATCGTACCGCCCACTAAGATATTTCTTTCCTTGGCTACTACAATCCCACAGTATATCAGAGATTTGCCATTATATAAGTTGCTTGACAGTATCAATAAGAATTGCCATTTTTTGCTTGTTCATTGTTTTAACTCACTTGTCTTTTTTAGCCCATTGCCACCCAAAATTGGGGGTTTCTTTTCATTGATTGTCTCTTAGGTTTCATTTTCATTTCTCCACAGGTAACAATATTTCTGAGACGTAGCTATCTATCACATTGTTTGAAGACAGCATTTTTTCAATTGCTTGAACTGTACAACAACAGCTCACACCACTAACAGGTCCTGAAGAATGCCCCACGACCCCCTCCTGGGGCAATGAATGGGCAGAAACATGTCGACCTATTGATATGGACACCTACAGTGCTTTGGTTACATAACCTAACCTTCAGCACCACCTCTCTTTTTTAACAGTCTCCCCACACGCCCACCAGAATAAATCGTCATTTCTTCAAGGCAGTGTGGGTACGACACTTTTAACCTCACTATTATCACTTTTGCACAATTATTACTGATCACTACCAAGAAGCAGTGGTTCCCTCCAGGTGGAGGCAGCATGACAAAAGAGACCCAATGATAATGCTGATGCGTATTTATAAGGCGGAGAATCAAGATAAACCGCCAAGAACCGCCCATACCACTCAAAAAATACGCTATTGAGGGTTCTCATTAACACCTATCTAGGTGTTAATATTTTCAATTTCAGATTTACGAACCTCCACTTTTGGTTACAAGTGATCCATTCCCCCCTGATTTATGACATATGCTCTGGAAGATGAATGGATAACTATCTTCTAACTCCCCCCTCTCTTGATTGGATGATGTTGACACAACATCCAACATCCCGATCATCAAGACATCCTACTTCAAAAACTGGAGACACAACTCATTACAAGTCCATCTCAACAATCTGATACCGATTGCAACGAACACAATATCCACTACAGTAACTGACGAAACAGTCACAAACCTGAAAGGCATGCCGCACAAATGCAAATCAGCTGCAAAACATGTAACGGATATACAGATGTGGTCTTAGCGCATGAGCTGGACATGCTCTTCCTAAATGCTCTTCCTAACTGAAACCAGGCTCAACCCAAAGGCAGATCCAATACTGGACCTTCTAGTTCCACTGGACTTTGCCATCGTACGACTAGACCGCACAGTGAAGCAAGGTGGAGGTCTAGCCATATTTTAAAGAAACTCCCTGACATAAACTTACGCACACTAGAAGATCCATCTTGAACTCTTGGGAGCTGAAATCAAGCTTGAAATGAACTGCTGGTTAAAGCACTTCTTGTATGCCATCCATTGGGTAACAACACAGTCTTCCTGGAGCAGCTTATGGAAACTATCACAATCAATGCCTCCTTATACTCTAATACAATAGAATTGGGAGACTTCAGCCTGCACTGGAACAATGACAAATCCCCCACAGTGACTGAACTCAGTAACCTGCTCCGGGACCGCTACATGAGTCAAGAATGCAATTGACCAACACACAACAAAGGAGCCACACTGAACCTCATTATCACTGAACCAGGATCAGTAATCATGCTAGACATCACCCCAACAGACCGGTTATACCACAATCAAATTATCTTCTAAATGTCTGCACAAGACCAAACATGAAGGGGAAAAAACATGTATGGGGAATTACAGATACGTAAACAGAACAGAATAGGTGGGGCTATGCCAAACTGCCTTGAAACCTCGGACAGACCAAACAACAGTTCAAGAACTGACACAACTCTACAACAACATTATGACCAATATTGTTTAGAAGGCTGCTCCATTACATCTAAAAAGGCAAAGGAAAAAACCTCCTGTACCGTGGTTCAACCAATACATAATCAATGAAAGAAGAAAACGAAGATACCTGAAACGACTTTGGAGGAAGGACCCAAATACTACCCCTCTCGAACAGTTGAGAATGCAAAGAATCGCATACAAAAAGCTATCTTGAATACCAAAACAACAGCAATCAGACCTCAACTAGAGAGAGCCAAGAACAGGTCCAGAAAACTCTTTGACATAATAAAACAATAGAAAAACTTGCAGAACCTACAGTTGCAAACAACTCGATGGACACCCGTAACACCTTCTCCACTTTCTTTAAAGACAAAATCGTAACCATATGCAACTCTATTCGCAGCCAAGCTTGTATACAACCTATTGAATTCATCAACCCAACTCTTTCAGCACACAGCAAGAATACTGACCAATACACCCCAATGGTCCCAAATAAAAACCGACACCTACTGAGAGAGATTCTCCAATCCGTCACTCTTGTATGGACAAAAATCATAAATGCATCTCTCCAACAAGGATCCTCCCAAAAAGCCTGAAGATGGGCCAAGTAACTCCCCTACTAAAAAAAAACAGGAACTGACACGAAAGACTTAAACAGGGGACGCCTGGCTGACCTGTTGGTGCGTGTGGAGAACTGCTGCCCTGACTGCTGCTTTTCCTTGCAGCGCCTCGCAGAACCCGCTTCGCGGGTCCCGCTTCGAGGGGTGTGCTGTCCTGGACCTTTGGACCCCTGGAGTTGTTTCCTTGCCAAAGCGGAGCCTGCAGTGGGTGTGAGTGCGCGTGGGCAGGGCTGCGAGCTGCGGGACCGGGACTACCTCTCCCAGGAGTCCCCGCCAGCCCTAATTACAATCATCTGGGCCGCTCTCCCTGCCTGCCCCGCCCCCTCTAACGAGAGTCTCTATTTTTTCAATCTGTTATTCCCGCTGCGCGGGAGCGCACGCGGGAGCATCCCGGAAGAAGCCCGGGACAAGGGCGGGACCGTCTGTGGCCGTCAGAGGCCGGAGTAGGCCGGGCTGGGCCTACTCTCTTGGGTCATCCATTCGACCCCTGGTCCTATTTACTGTCACAGCCCCTTGCTGATTATAATCCATCACTCACATTATGCCGTCTCCGGCAAGGGAGAGTACCCCATTGAAGCCGGGAGGAGTTAAAAATAGGACCCTAGAGAATTATTTCTCCCGGGCGGCGGGGGAGGGGGACAAAGAGTGCAACCTGTCCCGGTTAAGGGCAGAACGGAGACGCTCAATAGATAACTTGAAAAACATCCCCCTTGGAGAACAACCCACTATGCCCAGGGAGGAGTTGTCCCTAATAGATGAGGTCCCACTCCTGCTGAGGGATTGTATAAACACTCCACCAGTTGCAGCCATGAGTATAGTCCCAGCTACCAGTCCAAGCCCTACAAGGGTGACCATTGATTTAGTCTCCCAACCCTCCCCAGCCTCTAAGGCTAGGAAAGCTAAACCCAAGCCAGTCACCACACAAGGAGCACCGGGGCCCCCTCCTAATAAACGTAGGAGGAAATCGAAGGGAGCCCAGGGAAGGAGTAAACCCAAGATCTCTCACTCGGACTTTGGGAAATCTTCAAAACCCCCCCGTATTAGCAGCGAAATTACCGGCTGAATCACACCCCAAATCTATTGCCCGGGAGGATTTAGCTCCCGCCCTGATAAAAGACATAGGAACTAGTACCGCTAATGTCCCCCTCTCTGTTGTCCCGCTTGGAAATCTGGAATTCTTGCTAAGGTCTCTATTACTACCGATTAGCGAGAGTATAAAAAAGATTGAGATCAGACTAACTATTCTGGAGGCCACACTAGGTAGTCTGAAAATCCCGGCTGGTCATCAGGGAAGGCATCTAGAATCTACCCCTGCCACAATAGCCCCTCAACAGCCTGTAAATAGTGCAGCAAACTTAGTCCCTCCACAAGCCGCAAATGCGGCGGCCCCGCTAAAACCCCTAAGGCCCAAGCCTGCACCAACTAAGCCCCTTAACTCTAACATGCCTACTCCTCCTTCAGGCCCTGTTCATCCGGCACAGCCGGTAGATAGTACCACACCGACTCCCCTAATGAAGCTTCCCTTGAGACCACGCAGACCTAACCTACCCCCAGAGACTAATGATTTCACTGTAGTCATGGCGGGTGTCCCCCCACTCGAAGAAGGTGAAACTGAGGATTTTTGTGCCCTGAAAAGTAGGGTTATTAAGTGGTTAAACATAAACAGACCCTTCCCGACACACCGTAATAACGAAATCATAATGGTAAGAAGGGTGCCATGGGTGGGGAGAACATACAAATCTATTATAGGGGACTGCATATTGGTGAGTTTTAGGGACACAGGAACTGTGTCCTACATATGCCAAGGGAAGAATAGATCCAGAGAATCCACTATCCAAACCCTTTGTGTATCTTTCTTTTTCCCCATTATTCCAGTCCCATTGCAGCCGCCCCAAATTCATGACAACTGGGAGAGGGTTGGCAGGAGGGGGAGACACTGGGCATTCAACCCTAGGCCACTATTTGGCCGACCAGAACCACCCTTGTACACCTATAACCGGTTTAATTGCCTGAACGGTCTAGAGGGGGTGGATTGACAAACAGATAATGTCCTCCAGGGTTACATGGATAAGGGCGTTTTGGTAGAGGTGGTGGAGGAGCAAAACTCTCAGGCTCAGCAAACTCTACCGAGTGGTGTGGGGAATTCCATGTTTGCTGAACCTAACGCTACAGCCATAGAATGTATAGGAGGGGGACATGGGCTGGCTACGCAAGGGTCAATACAGGAGATACCATCAAGGCCCCAGGGGGGTTCAAGACGGAGGGGAGAGGGAGTGAGATTCATCTCCTGGAATGTAGCAGGCATAGCGGGCAAATTTAATAACAAGGAATGGGTTGATTTTATTAGAAAATTTCAAGTCATATGTGTACAGGAGACATGGGCCTTGGTGAATAATTACCATCTACAGGGGTACAAGTGTTTTTTTGTCCCCGCCCGAAAATCCAGATCAGGGAGAGCAATGGGCGGTTTGTCCATCTACGTAGATTTAGACCTCCCAGGCTCCTGGTCCTCCCCAGATTGGAACTCAGATGGGATTCAGGTAGTTCGGTTCCTTGGAAAGGGGTTAAGATTTTCTGTTTTTAACATCTATAACACTGAGATAGTAAACAACCATATCCCGCTACTAGCTGAACTAGACCATAGGCTGGGACAAGAAACAACATTCCAAAATAAGGGGCCGCCGCACGGGCTGCTTTTAGTGGGAGACTTTAATTGCCACCTCTGTCCGGCACTGGTCAAGGTAAACACAGACTGGTCACAATGCCCAATGGAGAAGGGGCCGCATTTTTCTCATACGCCTGCTGGGTTGGCTCTTAGGTTGCTTCGGCTTAAGTATGACTTAGAGCATACCATTAATATGATAGACCCACAGTCGGATGGTACACTTCTACCAACTTTCAAGGGCAGGGGTTGCTCATCTATTATAGATTATATTCTGGCCTCGAGATCCCTGATAAACAAAATAATAAGTGTAGGGATAGATTGGAGCAGTTTCAGTGACCACAATCCCCTTGTTTTGATGCTCTCGTATAGGGTGGGTGCTGGAACTAGAGTCTACCGCTCAATTGAGGAGAGGGTCACAGATCAAGGTAGGAGACTGAAATGGTCCAAAATAGATGGGGTAAAGTTTTATAAAATTTTGGGTGACAAGGGCCTACCGGCCATTAACGACTGTCTAGACCTAGAAGTCCAGGGACCAAGGGTACTGGAAGCATTTGACCAGATCGCTAACCTGGTCGATGGCCTACTTAGGACCAGTCCGCCCACACGTAATCTGGTAAATCACCGGTGGTTTGATAAAGACTGTTCTAAGGCATTGAGGGAGTTGAAATGCTCCCTTAAGCTAAAACCAAGGGACCCTCAAAAAATCAAGGTATGCAGAGAAAAATATAAAAAAGAGACCAAAAGGAGGAAACTTGCCCTGCAGGCAGAAGCTTGGGCAGACTTAAGAGAGGCAGGCGAAAGAAGGGATCTAGCGGGATTTTGGAGAATCATTAATAAACCGACCTTTCAAGAAAATGATTCCCCAGAGATAGGGGTTAACATCCTCCCGGAGCAGTGGGTCACACACTTTAGGGGTCTATATAACCATGAGCCCGGTATCCATGTAGAGTCACCCGTAACCACAAGTCAGGTTCCCTCGGTAGTATTCACTCTTAAGGAGATTACTGCAGGGATGGAGGGTCTGACTAAAAATAAAGCCCCGGGGCCGGATGGAATTCCCCCTGACCTGTTTCTTAGTAATATAGAACTATGCGCCCCGCTGATGACCAGGGTCATAAATACTGCGACCACTTGTGGCCTGCCGCCATCCTGGTCTAAAGCGATCATCGTGCCAATCTTCAAAAAGGGCAATAGGGATGACCCCAAGTGCTACCGGCCCATTTCCCTGATTGACGTATCGGCTAAACTTTTGGGTAGGGCAATCCTCAACAGACTGTCTGAGTGGACCGAAGAGAATAACACCTTCTCGGACACTCAATACGGGTTTAGGACAGGGAGGTCCACCAGTGACCAATGCCTGAACCTTTACATGCTGACTGCCAAATATACTCTGGCCAGTGATGAACCCATTTATATGGGATTCATGGATCTGGCAGCAGCATTCGATCATGTCAATAGAGGAAAGCTGTGGGATATGATGTCAAGCATGGGGATTGAGAGTGGTCTAATTACCATATTAAGGGAATTACACAGCGACACCACGGCCAAGGTTCGATTTAATAGGGAGGGAAGATTGTCTGACTCTTTTCCCTGTAAGAGTGGAGTCAGACAAGGTTGCATTCTTGCCCCTTTTTTGTTCTCCCTTTATATCAATAACCTGGAGCAGTTCCTTTTGGGGTTAAAGGCAGATTCCCCAAGGGTCGGGGCGCGGCATATTCCTGTTCTGCTTTACGCAGATGATGCGGTTCTGCTTGCACGCACACCCCGAAGCTTACAAATCCTGATAGATGGGTTTGTTAGGTTCGTGAGTACACTGGATCTATCTGTCAACCTGGGCAAATCATATGTACTCCTGGCCGGCAAAAAACCTTCCTCTAAATTTACTTATACAATAGGCACCCATACTTTAGAGGAGGTCAAAACGTTCTCTTATCTTGGAGTAACCTTTGATGGTGTTTTGCAGTTTAACCCTCTAGTGGCGGAACGTTGTAGCAAAATGATTGCCTCTAATGGGGCTATAGCTGGATATGGAAGGAGGCTAGGTAGATGGAGCCCGGAACAGGTGATGAACTTGTATGGCTCCGTATCATGCTCCAAAGTAATCTATGGGGCAGAAGTATGGGGCTTTGTGAACACCACTAGAATCCAACAGGAAGAAAACAAATATCTGAAATCTATCCTGAGGGCACCACCAAGTACCGCTGGAATCATAGCTCATAGGGAGCTAGGGAGACCATACTTGGATGACCTGTTAAAACTTAGGCCAATTATGGCCTGGCTAAAAATATGGGTTAATCCAGATGCGCATCTAAGCAGAGAAATTTTATTGGACTGCTTAGATAGGACCCATTGTATGCGCATCCCCTGGCTTAAATATGTAAGAAACACCCTTGAAGATTTAGGCTTTGGAAACCTCTTCACGAACCCCACAACAATTTCAGCCCAGCACAAGAAACAAGTAGGGGAAATTTTCCTAGAGCGGAAAACCCAATGTAGAGCTGAGGCTGAAGGTGTTAAAAAGACGGTGAGGGCTCATAATTTGGTAAAGAGTGTGGAGGGTATGGAGCCTTATCTGTATCTTGTGCATAATGCACAGGATAGATTTCTTATGTGCCGTTTTAGACTGAATTTACTTCCTTTTATGTTGGCCTCACCAGCAGGTTTCACCACGTCAATTGAGCAGAAGGGACCCTGCGGCTGCGACAACAGGTCTCCGCAGGATTCCCTCCATTTTGTTTTGCTCTGTCCCTATTTCTCTATGCCCAGGCGCAGATTTCTTGTAATTATTTTAAAAAAAGCCCAACAGGAACGTGCCAGGGATGCATTAGTCTTTTTGCAAAAAGCCTCTGATCCACTAACATTGTGCTGTATTATGAATTTTATTAAGGTTGCGGTCCGATTAAAGATGACTAGGGGAGAGGAATGAAAGACTTTGGATTTTCTATTTTTATGACCCTGTACGTCGGTATCTCTATTTGCATTAACTCTGTACAAGGATCTCGATTAATGTTTAATGACTTTTTACCCATGTATATATATGTGATTTTATGGTGTTTTTTAATCACCGAATAAAGATTCTACAAGACAAGACAAGACTTAAACAACTGCTGACCAGTATCCAATTTGACTTTCCTGGCTAAATTTGTAGGGAAATGCCCCCATGATCTGCTGTGTGTACACATCAAGAATTTCAACCTACTAGATAAACACCAATCAGGCTTCAGGCCTGGACACAACACTGAGGTCGCATTCTTTTACATTCTTGATGACATACAAACATCACTAGACCAAAATTAATCCTGTCTCCTAATACTTCTAGGTCTATCAATGGTATTCAACACAGTCAGCAAAAACACCTCAGAGAAACTCATCAATTCAGAGTGGGCCTATCAGGAGCCATCTTTGACTGGTTCACCTCCTTCTTGCAAAACCAACAACAAAGAGTCAAAATAGGCACCACCCTATCTGATGTAGCAGACATTGACATGGGCATTCCAGAAGGATCTACAATCTCACCAACGCTCTTCAATGCAAAGATGGAACCACTCACTGAATTTCTTCAACAATCAAAAATCTCAAACCACATGTATGCTGATGATACTCAGCTCTACATCAAACTCTCCTCTCAAGAGGATATTTGGAGACTGGATGACTCCCTGCGAAAAACACAGGAATGGCTGGCACACAACCATCTAAAACTAAACCGACTGAAAACCAAAATAATGATTTTCTCCCCAGCCCTTAAATCCCAACAACCACTACCTCGTCTCTTAACATCAAATTGCTAAATTGCACTCCAACCGTATGTGAATCCGTAAACTCACTAGGCATCATACTAGATTAAAATCTAAACATGCAAGCTCACATACAAAATGCTACAAGAAGTGCCAACCTACATCTGCACCTTCTAAGGAAACTAAAACCTTTCATACCGCCAGGAGACCTAAAAACAGTGGTTCAATCGCTAGTGCTCTCAAGACTGGACTATTGGAATGCCACACTCATAGGTCCACCTAAAGCCAGTCTAGCCCAAATGAAAGTGCAAATAAATGCAGCAGCACGCCTTTCAACAGGCACAGAACACTACAATTGCATTTCTCCATCACTCAGAGTCCTCAATTGGCTCCCATTTGAAGCTAAGTTCCAATTGAAGGTAGTGTGCATTAAACACAAAGCCCTTCACAATTCTGGTCCTAAATACATGGCAAATTGAAACAAGCTATCAAGACGCGGAAAGGATTCAAGAAGTGCTAAATCCCTCATACTTGAACTACCCAGATTTAAGAAATGGAAAACCCCCAGCCTCATTTTTACCGGTATGCCCCAAAAATGTGTAGCTCGCTACCACCCTCAACAAGAGTAATTACCTCACTCTAGCTTTTCAAGAAGGAAGTCAAAGCTGTACTATTAGAACAGGGGTCTCCAACTTTTTCTGTAGTGTAAGCTACTTCTGATCAGTGAAAATCATTGTGAACTACTGAAGACCAGGCAACTTGTGCTTTGTTACCAGACACCCCCACACAGGGCTTTATTGACAATAAACCTAATGTCCATAGAGCTAGATACTATGGTTTGAACAAAATACTTTGGCTAGGGGCACTATGACAGGGCTGCCGTGTGTGTCAGTGAGTTACTATAAGAGAAGCATACAATCATTTTTTTAAATGGGAGAAAGTTAAAATGCAAAAAATGTTTTGCAAAAACGTTCATAATATGAAACATTTTTCTGACCTTTAAATTTCTTTCATTTAAAACAATGACTGTATTTTTGATATAAAAAATGTCACAGTGTCTACTAGACCTGCTGTTTGTAAATGGGACACTTTGAAATGGGAGAAAATGAAAATGAAGAGTTAACTTAATCATTAAGGTAACTTTTCATTTTTATTTTCTCCTATTAAAAGCATTCAGAAACACAATTTTGTTCCTAGCTCCAATACTGAGTTGATAAGGATTTTTTTTAAAGAGTTAAATACCTAAGTGCTTCAGTTGTTCACTTGTGTGCCCCAGCCCCATCCTGGGCCATAGACCTGACTGAGAACTTCTCATGCTTAGGCCTGCTATCAGCAACCTGATAATAATAATGTAAAACAAACACAGCCTTCTCTTAACTTTAAAAGGAAAATAAGACCGTGTGCTTATTTAAAAATGAACTCAAGGCTGTGAGCTACTCTGAAGGTGTCTGGGACCTACTGGCAGCTGCAATGGACTGGTTGGAGGCATCTGTACTAGAAAGAAATGTTGTATAAAAGAACTATTTCAAAACTTTTAGCTCACCCTATTTGATATTGTATCCTATTGTGTTATTTCTTGCTCTTCGAATTCTACTTACAGCGCATCTTAACTTACAGGTGTTCATTCTGCAGTTAAACCCTTATCACCTCTCTCTGTACAGTGCTCTCATATCATGATGGTCATGTTTGCACTTTATAAGACACAATAAATAAATAAATAGGCAATGTTTAGTTTCTAGTCCCTGTTACAGTCGTTGTTTTCTCCATTATGTTAGCATCAACAAGCCATTAGTACTTTTTGAGTCTACCCAAAATTAAACTAAAATTAAAAAAATCAATGCTTTATCTGCTGCAATAATGCAATTGTTTGATGAATTTTGTATAACATATGGGACTAATTCAAATAGGATTGTACTCCCAAAGCAAACTACTCCCAATGCAGAGGTGTAATGGATGCTTAGTTTCCTTTGAGTCAAATATTCATGATGTTCACCACAAATGCTTAACTTCGACTTAAAATGTGAAACAGTGGGTTCATCAGTGGTAGGGTCAGTAGCCGCGTGGGACTCACTGATCTTATCGCACAAAAAGCAAACCCCGCAGTAGATTTGATGATTCACAAAACACTAATGCAAAATTTGCTCTAGTTCCTTCTGTTAGAACATGTATCCCTTTTCTATTTGTATTAAGTTATTGACATTAATATGTGTTATATATGTAATGTGCAAGGTCTGTCACTCTTTAGGTGCTGAATTTAGTTGGCAAATGTAAGGCAACATCTGTAGATGTTTAAACAGCATTTGGCAAACAAGGAAGCTCCTCCCCCTTTTGAAGGTTTTTTCCACTTTGAACGCGACCGAGTTCACTTCCCATGCTCAGATCTGTTTTCAAAGTACCCTGTTTCTGTGAACTGAATTCAGAAGTTTTTGATGTGTTTTATAAACACATTATTGAAAGAGTTGTAGGCGAATTGGCAAAGGTGAGTTAGTAACACATTTGTGCTAGTTGAGCAGTTAGTTAATCATACTTGCAACAACTCTTTGCTAGTAGGCTTCCACCTATGTTTTGGTTTAGGCGAATATTTTTGAACATTGGAGGTAATCCCTACTTTCTATTTGCCCCACTTAGACTAACTTGCCAATGTGGGTGACTTCAGATGGCTTAAATGCAGGGAGGCTACTCAACCTAACTACCCCTCATGCCTAGAGCCAATTGCACCTTTTACACAAGATGAAGTAACTTGCACTAATACCACGATTTGCTCCACTGTGACCAAGAATCATGATGCAAATTTAGCAGTAAATAGAGAATAAAATGTGGGTACAAAACGCCTGCTGGGTCCAGCAGACATGTTTTTCCATGCTACTAGTGCGTATGGCTCCACTAGTGAGGTGATAAAACTATTTCAAGCTAAAATGTAAAATAATGTTCAATGAACGTTACCACATTAATGTTCAATGAACCTCACCACATATCTAAGTCATTTTTTTACAGTATCTAAATGATGTCTAGTATTATTATGGTTTTCTGGTCTCCTTGCTCAAATTGGAAAGTAATTCTTTCAAAAACACATGCCTTCATGAACTTGGCAATGTCCAATTCAAGCAAAGCACTGAAGGCCAGACTTTTGTCTGTTCATCATATTCTACGCACTACTCGAAAGCTCCCAAAGATTATGTTTGATTTAAAATATTTTAAGCACTTTTTTCGTTGATAAAATAACTAAGTGTTACAGTGTATAGTTTAATACAATGGCAAAAGTGCAAAAACTTGAGCTGACTCTCACTTGGAGATGAAGCTAGACTTATGACAAATGAATTTTAAATTACAAAAAAGTCTCAGTGTGCTTGTTGCCACACCACTTCACTGTTTATTTTCGAGGAACTCACAAAAAGGTCTTTCTCATAACTCCTGAACAATTCTTCCCTTTTGCAAGAACTAGAAGCAAACAGAAGTGAGTACTGGAAACAGAAATTGTTCTTTTTCCAAACAGAACTCTGATAAAACCACGAAGTTTATTTTCCTGCAACCAAAATGTAACAAAGTTCCCAATGGCTGCCCTTTGGAAGGGTTGAGAAATTTCCTAGTTGTCGTTTGCCTTCATCGAGTATTTTTTTTTGTCCACAGCCCTAATATCAGCGCTGATATCATATAAATATGGCCCACCATATTTTTATATCCTAAATTACATGAAGAACAGTTCATTAACATATTGCATCTTAATTTCAGGCTGGAAAACGTATGCAGGATTTTTCTCTGCAAGGTTACATTTTGCTAGCCTTTTCCATGCCCAGTGGCACTCTACAGAAAAAGAATACTGATGGCTCCTCCTAAATCCCTTTTGGGGGTAGAAGCAAGAGTTTTGTGGGACTCTTGTCCTACTGAACTGTTTTCATTATACATAGTTTGCCAGGAAACACCTGGTGAGATTTGCATGAGAAAAAAAGGAAGATTAAATTATGTAAACCAGGTGGTGATCAGGTGACCAACTCCTATACTGCATACTCTCTATTCCCACAAAACCAACTCATAAGTGATGAGATACTATTGCCTGGGGCGAGTATGGCCCCCGTCCTGTTTGTATTCCCCTGTGTAGTATCACACAACCATTTTTACCACAGGGCTTGTAATGTGCCCTTGTTTTCTTCACAGTGCCTTTTGCATTCACCAAAGAATACCGGCGGGTCACTGGAGCTATGCAGTAATGAAGAACCAAATTATGCGGCAAGGGGGACTAAGTTATGAGGCAATAAAAGAGAAATCGTGTAACATAATTTGGCACATTCTGTGCAGCATTATTGATCTCTTTTATGGTTTTAACACACATGAATTCTGTTTGTTATACAGTTACACCTCATGAGTGCTTCTCTAACACCTGAACACAGCGTAGGGCAGTTGAAGGAAGCAAAGGGTCTGCCCTGGGTGGCACAACCTTTTATGTCCTGTTGAACCATTTGAAAAGTCAGCAAAACATGTTTTGTTAACATCTGGAAATTACACAGCAGTAGCTGAATTATCTGCAAGTGCAGTAAATCCATAATTAGACAGTACATTGTCAGGACTGCAAACAAACCGCATAATTTCAGTATCTCTGAAAAGAAGAGGCATACATTGTGGAAAGTAGCTGATTTCAAGTCACCGATTTCACATGGAGGTCCCGCACGGCAAAACTATGAAATGTTGCAAAGTTGTACATGGATTTTCAAGACGTTTGTAAAATAAAAACCTTTGACACTTTGAAAACTCCCAGCCACAATCTGCTTTATATATTGACTTTACAAACTGTTCTCAGGAACGCCTTTATTTTCCTATATTAACCTTTTCTCATCACGATGCTTAGTCGCATGAATAAATACAAGTACATCCAAAATAAAAGTGTCCTATCATTTGTTTGAAAGCTATGTTTAAAATTAAAATTAAAATAACAAAGTATAGTAAATACATTTGTCATCTGGAAAGTGAAACCCCTCGTGTTCATTTTTGAACCAATAATGTTGAAAATTTACACATGACCAAGATCATATTACACAGCACGAGCGAAAAAAACTCGTCACTTACATAATATGTACTTCTTTGACCAAACTCAATGGCTCTCGTGATATAGACCTCACAATGATGAAATGCTGAGTCAGCACACCAGGTTTGTAACATGCGGCCTGAAGCTGCTAAAAAGAACTTTCTATCTGGGAGTGAACTAGCTGAGTAGTTTCAGCCCTTAAACAGTGAGTTGATTTAACAAAAAAATATTTTTTTAGAGGGAAATATGTTTGGGGAGACGTTGGTGTTCATCGTGTTGTGTCTGTTCTATTTACCTCCAATTAAAAAAAAAATTAAAAAAAATCGATTCATTTGGCGCATCACGGACTATTTTTTTTTTTCACCATTTTATTTTCGCAGCTGAAACAAGAAAACCTTCTCCTGAATTCTCCTGGTGCTGGTTTAAGGGAGAAACTCAGTAGTGTTTTTGTACTTGACAGTTTTTCAGCCGACCCCTCTTCTCAACCCCGGCCGGGGCTCCGTACAATTCCTTGCGAATGAAAGGCTTTTTTGTTCTGTTTTGGGTGTGAAAGCCAGTGCTAGAAATATATATATATAAAAGGCAATTGCTGCAACAAAAGCAAATATAGTATTAATGTGTCGCTCGTGAGTGGCATCCTCTGGACAAGGACCAGGGGAAGAGATTTTGAGGATATTTGTGTTAGGAAAGTAATTAGGGGAGAAAGTATTTTCCAAAGTTGTTGTTGGTGTAAATAGGCGCTCGTGCCATTTTCGGACTGAAAATAGAAGTGCGTCCTATTACGAGCTCCGGAGTTTAAATGTTGATACAGTGCAGCCCGTTTGCTTACTCTGTAAACAGCACCACTTGAAGTTAACACGCATTCTGTTTAATCAGAAAATATACAGCCTTTCATGGCTGCTGTTTACTTTTTTCTTAAAACATCCTAGGAGAAAAACAAATATGAAAGCGCAGGGGTGATTTCACTTTCGCGTGGCGGCCACCCCTGCTCGAATTTCCCCACTCTACAACAATACCGCCTGTTTTTCCTTTCCTTTTTTTTTTTTAAATCTGTTTTTATTTCTTCGGCTGTTTGTTTAGCGAAGCATTTTGCCAGCTTCCTGAATTTTCAATTCCGAATTTTAGTCAGCGGACGCGCACAATTCTGTGTGAATGGAGTGAGACGGGGCGAGAGTGAGGCCGGGAGGCGCCGGGCTCGAGGGAAGGCGCACAGAGACCCCCCAGCTTTTCCGAATGTCCTTGGAGTCTGGACAGGTCCGCACTGCAGCCGTATGTATGGAGTTATTTATTTATTTGTGCATGCTGTGTACGTAGTGCCTACGTGTCACCTTTCTGCTTCTTCGCAGCGCACAGAGCCTTAAGCCCTGTCACACACCGGGCACGTGAAACGCACGAACTCGACCGATGCGTCACGTGTCCCGGAACAGCACGAATACAACCCATTTAATGCTTCTATGTTTTGATGGTTTTATTTTGTAGCTTATCAAGCGCTACGACTGGCTGTTTTGTCACTTCTGAGCACTTTTGAAAATAAATAAAATACGAAATTTAACGGTAAAAGAGGGACGCAGAGCAATGTGCTAAGGTCGTTTTTTTAATAACATGTAAAGGTTTCTTCGTACTCTGTCCAGCAGTAAAATTGTTCGACCATTTCGAAAAACATTTTAAGATATCGGAAGGTAAGAATTTGAGAGCGTTTGGCTTATGTCAGCGGCGAGGAGGTTGTTCCCAATAGTCTGGCTGTTCTTGAAAGTTATCAAAGTTATCTCATGTTGTTGGGAGTAGTGTACTGTTCCTTCCTTTAGAATCACAAATTGCACTTTAAGACTGTTCTTTCTGTTTCTGCTTCTCACTGTATTTTATTGCTTTTTTTCTCTCCGTTTCGTTCGAAACCTTTGTACACCTTCCAAGGTGCTTTGATGCAGTTTGCCTAGCATAGTTAATGGTATATAAATAATATTTTTTTCCATACCATTTCCATAACACATATTATAATTATTAGACGTCCACATTGAATGATGAGATTGGTTCATTGTAACAGAATGCTTAGAGTGAAGGCAATAACTACTGTTAACTGCCTGTACAGGAAGTTTTTTTCTGTGCTTGATTAAATTGTATTAGCACCGACAAGGAGAGACAGAACAGTGGGAGAGAGAGCAGAAGGGTCGAGGCTGCTAAATTACTGTACATATGTGCAGGGCATTAACAGTTGTTAATTGCCCATTTTCATGTTGTTAGGGGTTTGAAAAGCTTTTTTACCCATAGTATGTTGCAAAGTTGCAGATTTTTGCCTTTCACAAAGGTTCCTGGTTTTCTTTAACCTTTGAATTCTTCTTCTCAAAATAACAAGATAATTTCCATTCTATTACAACTCAGCCAAGACATGTAATTTGCAGAGAGAGATTTGTGTTGCATGCATGCCATCACAATGTCGTGCTGTAAAAGGTGTGCAGATTTTTTCCCTGCAAATTTACATTTTGTTGATTCATGTTCTATGTAATGGGATAGAAAAAGGGCTTTATTCCTAAAAAAAAATCTGAAAATATGCCCCAAGCAGGAGTTGGTTCCTCAGATGATGCAATAAAAATAAATGAAATTGCAAACTTTTACATGAGTCCGCCCATGAACCAGGGCCTTTTCCTGAGTCTGTGTCCTCCAGATCTTTCAAAACAGCTTGCTCAAAGTCTCAGAACATGCATAGAAACGTTTTGTGAATTTCATATCATGTGCACACACATGCAGTTTTGCATGCGTAATTGGCAGATGGTGTAAAATTGCGCGCGCAAAAATGACTTCATGTGAGTGTAATTGCTCTTTTTACCTTTTCTCTAAACAAGCAGATTGTTGTTCGCCATGACGATACTTCTTACTTTACTCATGCACACATTCCATAGTTTTTCTCTGTCCATTACCATACCAACCGCGTTACACACTCACTTGGAGAAAGAACATGGCAGACCAGTTCCAAGGTAGGACTGAGGCACAGAGAAGTTTCTGACCGCCTGCACACTTATGTGAGTGCCCTGGAACGCAACCCTGTCCCTGGGAGACGATTTTCCCATGCACAACACACCAATCTGGAATATTAATAAACCCGTGTAAATCAATTAATGTGTGCCAATTTACTTTCTTTGTGTGAAGTGAACCATTTTCACTCTTGCAAATCAATTTGTGAAGTATATTGTCTCCAGAATATTTTTTATGCTAAACTGTGTAAGCAGCATACATTGTTTGTAAAGTCACAATATTCACGCGGACGCCAGGAAGTGAAACCTTTTGCAAGCCACGCAAAATTGTGCAGATTCCATAAATATCTGAGGAAGTTTAAAAGAAGAAGCAAATGTATATGTGCACACAGCCTTCTCATTCTGTGTTGTTGTTTGCAGTTTGAATCATAATGGCAGACCTGGTAATTAACAGCCATTCATTCCATCATCAGAGTGTAATAACACTGTTATTATTACTAGTCTTTCTTCACTCTCTCCTTCGCCCCATCTCCTCCCATTCACTTATGCTCTGCTGTAATTCCGGAAGTGCTAACATTATTAATCTGTGTGAATGCAACTTTCTGCAGTGCCTTCATACCTCTGCCTTCCTTCTGCTGATGATGGATATAACAAGTTTTGCAAATGCTGCACCAGTTGCACAATTAGTCGTGTGAAATGACTACTTTTTGGCTGCAAGAATTCCAATCAAAAGCCCAGAATTAAAAGGCAGTCTTATTTTAACACTGAATTAAAAGTCCACAACAAACGTCTTTCAAAGGCGTTCAACAATCACAAACATTTTTCACCCATCCGGGGACTCTTCAGGTAGGTGTAGGTTACAGTTATTGTAGGTGGTAGTGCATGAGGGGTGTCACATACCAAACCCATTAAATAACATGAAACCCAACTCTCAAAAGTTGGAAATTTACTTTCCTACAGATTATGACAACATTTGGAGTACATTTCTGACATTCATGGAATACGGAAAACATTCTAGTAGTACTCCTGAATTGGAAACAGCCTTTACAACGCTGTGTTAACCACGCATGCCTTTACCACGAACCTTTACCATACATACCTTTACCACGCATATACCTTTACCCATGCATGCCTTTTATACACAGGGTAAGTATATTAAAGGTATGGGAAGTGTGTGTGTATATATACCCAGTAGTTATGTATATTACTCAGCAGTTATAGTTAGGTCAGTATTTCCATAGGAATTACCTTTTTTGTTTTGCTAGTAACTTTGGCCCCATGTGACGATTCTTCATGAAGCTGCTACTTTTAGACTAGTTTGTGCATGGAAAGTTTCAGGGTGATCCATCAAGCAGGGGCTGAGAAAAAAGGGGTGTCCCATAACACAAAATCCCCCTGCATTTTCCATAGACTTCTTTAGGCATGGTTACAGCAAAACTGCTGAATGGGTGGTCACTAATTCCCGGAGGGAGCACATAAATTGCTGCTCGCTCCATAGGCGAACAATGCCGGCTCACATACTATACAGTGAGCCGGCTGGAGCTGCAGGTGCCCCTGGGGCCTCCCAGCAGCCCCCAACGTGTTATATGTAAGTGCCGCAAGTGGGCACTGGGGCACCCATCTATATTAAAATCTGGCCCCGGGGATGGTTAAAAGGGAGGGGGACCACGTGACTCCCTCCCAGTTAAAATGGCTTTGGGGGATGGGGTCACCAGGGCATAATAAGGCTCAGGGAGGGGGTGCTGTGTGGCCCTCTGCCATTTAAAATAAAAATGGCCCTCGGGAAAGGGTCCCTATGGCCTAATTGGACTTGATGAGGGGGGCCCTCACCTCCCCTTTAATTTACATTTTTGCCCCAGAGTGTTGTCTAATTAAGCTCGGGGAGGGGTGCCATGCACCCTCCTCCCTTTATTAATTGCTCGGCTCTGGAGATGGGGTCCCAGGGACTCAATTTGGCTAGTGGGAGGAGGGGCCACACTGCTCCCTCCACTTTATAATATAGAGCAGCCCCGGGGATGGGGTTCCTGGGGCCTATTAAGGGTCAGGATTGGAAGCCTTTTAGAGAAAAGTGGGTGTTTGGCCTCCCAATAATGAAAAAAACAAATTTGTTATTAATTTAAAAAATGTGGAGTAGTTTGGGGGGGTCTCCCTCTCAAAAACAAGTACACACATATATATGGATATGTATAAAAAGGTAGGGAGTAAACTCACCTAAATTATACTTACCTTGCGTGGTTCAGTCATGCGTGGTTAAGGCATGCATGGTAAAGGCATGTGTGGTAAAGGCTTACAACCTTCATGAAAACTTGTGAAATTTTCAGATTCTGAGTACTTCTTACTTGCGTAATCATTTACCAATAATACACTACAACCACAACCAACAAACCACAATACATACACATTTATAGGTCAGCCCTTCTATGCCACAAGGCCAGTAGGAAACAGGTATTATTAGTAAAAAGAGGGGGATTGTTCATCAAATGGGACAACACCTTAGAAGTGAGGGTTAGAAGCTTTGCTTATTTGGAAAAGAACAACTTGTAATAGGTAATTTCACTGTAAAACAGGACAAAGAACATAATAAGTTAGTTTGCTAAAGTAGGCCCTGATGATAAGCAATGATATTTGCTTCAGCTTTTAGGAATGGACTAAGGATAACTTTAGCTGTCCTTCCAGTTTCATGATCTCCCAAAAAAGGCAAGAAGAATGAATTCATATAGACATGCACAGAGAGACGTGCAGCTACTACTTTTCATCCATTGGTTTGTTCAACTGTCAGTCACATTTTGCTTCAACCCACTACAGTGAAGAGTATGGGGCACTGGTTAATTATACTTCAGAAACTGTCTGTCTTGTGAATAATTACACTTTTTCTGATCAAATGTGAGCAGTGTCCTGAAATGGATTACACTTCAGTGCAAGGGCTGGTTTAAGTGGAATACTGGGCCATGCCTTTACCTTTAAATGTTTTGTATTTTAGCCATTTTTTTCTAATACTGCATATAACTGCACAAAAATGAAAAACCAAGGTCAGACCTGTTGGCATTTCCCATGCTTGTTTAACTTGCATCCCTTGAGATCTAAGTACAGATTGAACCTCCACACCTTTTGCTCTTGATGTTACCACCAGCTTCGGGCTGGTGGTAAAAGAGAAGCTGGTGGTAAAAGTGGGTGGAAAATTTAGAAATTTGTTAATAACTGGCTCAGGTGGCTACAAATAGTGTTGGCAGGTGTTATTGGCAGTTTTTGGATCACAACTGTAAAACACCCCAAGTTTTTTTCACCACAATCTTAAAGGCCTCTTTAGAGTAAGTCCACATAACAAAGAAATATCTTCTCACAACATACAGGATTTTATTTCATCAAACCATTTTTACACGCATTTTAGAAAATGATTTCCTTTTAAGGGCTTCACTGAGAATGCCAGGCGTACTCAAGTAAATGCACACTATTCTTAGATTTCATGGGATTTTACAACGTGTGATATCTATTCATGCAGAAATTCAGCAAAGTGGAAAATTTGTAAATTCTGGATGTAAAAATGTGATTCAAGTGCACTTCTTTCTGTTAGTGAATTATTTTGTCCTTCAATGGGAACATATTTTTTTTTGGAGAAGCTCTTAACCAACAGGCCATTATATAATGTGCTTGTCCTTGACTCTTCCCGGACTACAAGCACACTTATTCTTTCATTTGACAAGTGTGTTTCACTGTGGTTAACTAGTGGCAACAGGCAAGTGAGAACCAACAAAGCCTACTAGTCTGTGATTGTTCTTTTACTATTTCAGGCTGGGACTCCCTAGAACACTCACAATCCTAGCTCCAACCCTAGTCATGTAGAAGTGGCAATGCTGACATAGTGGAAGAATGACTGCATTGATTAGTTCATTATGCCAAAGCCGATGACTTCCTGGCACTTTACACTTATATAATACTTACTTTCTTCAGAGACGCAGACATGCCTGTTTGTAGCATTTTATTAAAAACATAGGTCCCATATGCTAAAAAATTAAATGAAAAGCATCTTTAATGGGTGTGTTCGAGAATAATATCACCTGCCAATAAAAAAGATATAGTTTGTTGCACTTTCCTGATAGAAATCATAAACTCTATTTTGACTTCAGCTTTTGGGATTTTTTATTTTACCAGAATCCGCTAAATTTAGAATAACTTGAAATCACACGTTTCCACATATAAAGTCCAAATTTCACCAAACTTGCTATGCAGAAAGGATTCTTAGACATGTTACTCAGCAGTTGTTTAAAGACAATAGTGAAAAAAATTCTCAAAGCATCTTTAATGCAACCATCAAAGTATCATTCAACAGGTTTCGAGGAAACAAGACATTCGCATATGTATTTATTTATTTACTTATTTAATAGCACTAACGAGACCCAGATGGGTGCAGGAGAACTTCACACAAGTAGCTGTTTTCTGCAGATTAACAATATTTAAACAGCAGCTAAGCAGGAAACTGGTGGTTCAAAATAGATATTCCTCATTCCGACGTCAGCGGTAAATCTAGGATCCGCAAAATGTTATTTACTCTCAACTCTGGATTCTGAGTTGTGCAGTCATTTCAAATCCCATTGTTTTTTCCCCTCATAAATTCATTCTGGTTGTGTCTGGAAGAATATGATCACAGAAAAGAGGTAACAAAAGAACACAATTTGTGGTTTTGGGTGAGGTGAAACTGGATCCACAAGTTATTACTCACAACCAGGCAGTAAAATTGCCCTCTGGATAAATTTCCCCCTTTGCCAGTTTTACTGAAATATGCATCTGTGCCACGCACAATGAAGGGTATAGAATCAGACTCATTTTGAGTAGAAACGCTTCATACATATACATGTTTTAATAACTGAACTAAGCACTGGTTAGAATAAAGTTTCAAAAACTGTTGGCATAAGTAATACACCAATAATATACATAAGGGGTCTCTAAATGCATTTTAATTTCAAGCCGTATTTCACCAGTGGCCTTTGATTGCCTGATAGTTTGTGAAAGGATTGCTTATGTGAATGTATGTTCAGCTACTATGCGACCATAATAGTATGCAAAGTCATCATCAGTGTTATTTGCGCCATCTGTGGCATTTTGTGCACATGAGCATGCAGATGTTAGATGTAGGGTTGTGTAGCTTACCATAACTGGTCAATTTCAATAGATTTTTAGGTGTAAGCCATAAGCTTAACATTCCTTTATCATGTATCTGATTCCTTTAACTGGAGCTTTGCAAGAGAATTGTATTTTTTTGTACAATATTAATTACTGATCTTTACAGAGAACCATAACTTCCAATGTATAATGTTTTGCCAGATCAGTTGACTGGGGGTGAGTGCTTGCAATGTTCCACACTCCGTCCATCATCCGCACTGGTTTTGCTTTGTTCGCCCTAAGTTGGCAGGGTATGCCCAGACGTGGGTCCCTTGCTCACTTTGCCACTGGATTCAAGCTAGCCTGGCTGAAGACGGCTGATTAGCCAGAAACCGGTCCCAGGATGCTTGTTTCCGGTCCAGGGAAGACATGGCTTGGCAGTTCGGGCTGGACTGTTCCCATGAGGCACAGGGTCCGGCTGATTTGTATATGGCCATGTCTAAACTGGGGTGGCAGAGTGAGCTACAGAATGATGATGGATTAAAACCAGATCCGTTGACTGGGGGTGAGTGCTTGCAATGTTCAATACTTCGTCCCATCCCCGTTGGTTTTGCTTTGTCAGAGACATATACTTACATATTAACTATATATATATATATATATATATATATAAATATATATATATATATATATATATATTACCTACTGGCAGTCGCCAGTAGGTAGTTATAGTTAGGACCACGTTTCCATAGGAAATCCGCAACATTCTATTTTGAATAACTTTGGCGCCGGTCGACGAATCCTCGCGAATTTTTCAAAATAGGTGGGGCGCTACGCTCCGCTCCTACCCTGAAAGTCTCGGGGGGATTCGTCAAGCGGGGGCTGAGATAAAAGGGGGGTCCCAAAACGCGTTTTTCCCATGCATTTTTCCATAGGACCTTTAGACAGGGCTACAGCCCGAACGGCTGAACAGAATTACTAGAAATTTGGCAGAGAGGTAGTCCTCAGGTCAAGGAAGTGCCTTTTGTAGGTTTGGTGTAAATCTGTTCAGTAGATTCTGAGAAAATAGCCTTTAAATCAATATATATATCTGAGCCAGCTTACGGTGCGCTTACGGTACGCTTACCGTACGCGTACGGTGGCGTGCTGCGAGCGCAATTATGATTGGCTCTTAGATCTTAGTAAACATTCGAATCGGCCGAAACCAGGAAGCGGCGGCCGCCATTTTCTCTCTCGCACTGAGAGTGATGATTAATAAACAAAGCACAAAAACATGTAAAGGGGCTGTTTTGACAGCTTCCACACACATAGCCATGTAGAGGGAGTCCCCAAAGATCCCCCAAGGCCAAAAACGGAATTTTTATTTTTTCGCTAATTTCGCCGATTACGCTTACCGTACGCGTACGGTAAAAAAATATATAAAAAAAAAAATTATCCACAATAACCCCACCCCGTGTGCAATTGGTGACCGAAGGTCACCAATTGTGCATGGCTTTTAAAAGTTGTGAAAAACGAAAATAATAAAAAAAAAATATTAAAAAAAAAATTATCCACACTCTCTCCACCCCGTGTGCAAATGGTGCCCGAAGGGCACCATTTGTGCATGGCTTATAAAATGTGCGAAAAATTAAAATATTACCTTTCAAAACGAAGTGCATCATATGTCCTCCATGTGCGCACGGTGCGCGAAGCGCATCGTGCGTACATGGCCCATCTAGCGTAACGTGGGCACGCGGTGCGCGTAGCGCACCGCGTGCCCACCGTGCGTGCACGGCACTAACTGCATAAAGTGGGCGCGCGGTGCGCGAAGCGCACCGCGTGCTCACTGTGCGCGCACGGTGCGCAAAGCGCACCGTGCGCGCACGGAACGAACTGCGTTAAGTGGGCGTGCACGCCACGAATGGCGTAAAGTAACTTAGCATTTAAAAAAACTTACAAATTCACTGAAAAAACCATAGGTTTCACACACGTTATAGTTAGGAATTAGCATTTAAAAAACCTTGCAAATTCACTGAAAAAACCATAGGTTTCACACATGTTATAGTTAGCGGAAATGTTACTGATAAAAAACCAATGAAATTCCCCCGTTATAGTTAGTGCAGGCAACTATAACTCACGCGACCGCAATCTTCTGCTGATGACATATGTGTCTTTATGAAAAAAAAATATATGTATAGCTAAAAATGTATGGAAGAAGACATGGGTAAATAAGTGTCTAAATACAGTATTAACATCAGCAGAGGATTGCGGTCGCGTGAGTTATAGTTGCCTGCACTAACTATAACAGGGGAATTTCATTGGTTTTTTATCAGTAAAATTTCCGCTAACTATAACGTGTGAAACCTATGGTTTTTTCAGTGAATATATATATATATATATATATTACCTACTGGCGGTCGCCAGTAGGTAGTTATAGTTAGGACCCTGTTTCCATAGGAAATCCGCAACATTCTATTTGGAATAACTTTGGCGCCGGTCGACTAATCCTCGTGAATTTCTCAAAATAGGTGGGGCGCTACGCTCCGCTCCTACCCTGAAAGTCTCGGGGGGATTCGTCAAGCGGGAGCTGAGATAAAAGGGGGGTCCCAAAACGCGTTTTTCCCATGCATTTTTCCATAGGACCTTTAGACAGGGCTACAGCCCGAACGGCTGAACAGAATTACTAGAAATTTGGCAGAGAGGTAGTCCTCAGGTCAAGGAAGTGCCTTTTGTAGGTTTGGTGTAAATCTGTTCAGTAGATTCTGAGAAAATAGCCTTTAAATCAATATATATATCTGAGCCAGCTTACGGTACGCTTACCGTAAGCTTACCGTACGCGTATGGTGGCGTGCGCGAGCGCGATTCTGATTGGCTCTTAGATCTTAGTAAACATTCGAATCGGCCGAAACCAGGAAGCGGCGGCCGCCATTTTGTGTATTTCACTCCGGTAAAAAAGAGTGATATCTTGAAAAGGGGGCAAGGGAGAGAGTTACAGACCCCCTAACATTTGTAAGGGGGTCAAAGAAGGACAGAAAAGTACAAAGAAAACATTTATTGATTTTTAAAAAAATCACGGGGTACGCGTACGGTAAGCTTACGGTAAGCGTACGGTAAAAAAAAAAGAAAAAAAAGAAATGAAATTCAGATTTAAGTGTTTAGATATTAGGGGGCTCTAAAAAGAGCCGTTGTATTTATTAAGTGATTTTTTATTGGTACCTACAAGTAAGTACCGATGCAGAGTCTAAGGTTCAAGAGGAAGACTCTGTTCCCTTCATCATTGAAGTGCACACCATCTCCTCTATAAATGTCTTGCATGTCGTAACGCAAGTTGTTGTGGTAAATGGAACCCATACCATAGTCACGGAGGAAAGCAGAAACAGATTTGTTGACGTGCTTTCTTGCTTTGTCAATCTGCGGACAGAAATGATTGGACCAGTTCCATTTTTGCCTTTGGCATATGTTAGAAAACACAAAGGCAGTTTTAGGGAAAAGTGAAAACAGTTGTGCAAAGGTGTCCTTCATAAGCATTTCCAGACCTACCCCAGTCAAAGTGCCTAGGTCATTGCCACCACAGTGCACTTTTATGAGGTCAGGGTGTTGGATTTGCATGAAGGATTTCACCAATGGCATCAATTGGTGTGGTGTAGGAGAGTTCTAGAACTGAAAGTAGTTTCAACCAATCAAAAGTAGTGTTTCATGATCACATGACCTACCGTACGCTTACGGTACGCTTACGGTACGCTTACGGTACGCTTACGGCAAAAGTACGCATGCGCGTAAAAAAGACACGCGCTTGCGCGCATGCGCATAACAGTCACTACCCGACACTTCCGCGTAACGTGCGCGTGTAGCGTACACGCGTACGCGTCCCACGCGGAGTACGCGCGGCTACGCAAATTGCGTAACTATACGCAAACAGCGTAGATAAATTACGGACATTGCGTAAACCGTACGCTTACCGTAGGCTTACGGTACGCGTACTAAAAAAAAAATTTAAAAAAAGGAAAAAATGTATTGCTAATAAATTGTACCTGTTTATTTTATAAAATATTTTTAAAAAAACATATTATAGAATTTTAAAAATTTAACCATAGTCTTAAAAAAAGGATAGAAAATTAAAAAAAAAATATGTTTAAAAAATAGAAGAAAATAAAAAAATTAGCATTTAAAAAACCTTGCAAATTCACTGAAAAAACCATGGGTTTCACACACGTTATAGTTAGGAATTAGCATTTAAAAAACCTTGCAAATTCACTGAAAAAACCATGGGTTTCACACACGTTATAGTTAGGAATTAGCATTTAAAAAACCTTAGAAATTCAATGAAAAAACCAAAGGTTTCACACATGTTATAGTTAGCTGGACATTTCACTCGTAAAAAACCATTGAAATTCCCCCGTTATAGTTAGTTCAGCTAACTATAACTCGCGCGCCCGCAATGCACTGCTGATGACGTCACATATTACATCACTCATGACATGGTCAGTGACATCACTCATGACATCACTGATGACATCTCAAATGACATCACTGATGACATCACTGATGACATCATCCTTGTGATAGAGTGGCAGACCACCTCTGCCCCTAATATAACCTTTGATACACACATTCAAAAATAGAAATTAAAATTTTAAAAACAATGGACATACCAATACCAGTTACAACAACCTATTCAGTAATTCTAAGATCCACATACACATCCACTCATTCACCAACAGTCCTGTACAGTCACTCATACATGTACTCACTCATCATATGTACTCATACACGTATACATCCTGTTACACAATGCCACTCATCCATAGAGGTACTCACACACATAGTCACTCATGCTAATAAAGAATCAAACATACATTTACTTGCATATACAGTTATACACACACCGCCACACTTACTTCTACAGAAACTTACACATACTTAGTCTTTTAAACAATCACTTATAGAAACACATACTTATTCATACAGGAACTCTTCCAATCTCTCACTCTCACATATACTCGCTTATATACACCAATTGTCACATATACTAGTTTAAAACATATGTAGTTACTCATAGAGACACTATTGAGACAGTCATTCACTCACTAACACACCCATGCACACACTCATTCACCCATAGAGTCCTGCACACATGCTGTCTTCAACACATACAAAGAGTGAGTCACTCATTCATGCACCTATGCACTACGTAATACCCCCCACCGAACCATACAGACATCAGACACTGATACTCAAAAAACCAACTAATAACCTATATAGACACCCATGTAGCTACTCACCAACCCATGCAGCCACTTATACACAAAGTGAGAGACTGATACAGATATTTACATATTTAAACATTACTCACTAAGCCATGTATTCACTAAGATACACTTAATCAGTCAGTTATACAATCAATTTTTCAAAAACAATTCATCCATTTAGACACTTATATACCCATTTATTCTTCCATCGACCTTGAGATATACATATATAAAACATATGTAATTTTCTGAAAAACACACATTCTCTGAATGATGTCATCAGTGATGTCATTTGAGATGTCATCAGTGATGTCATGAGTGATGTCACTGACCATGTCATGAGTGATGTAATATGTGACGTCATCAGCAGTGCATTGCGGGCGCGCGAGTTATAGTTAGCTGAACTAACTATAACAGGGGAATTTCAATGGTTTTTTACGAGTGAAATGTCCAGCTAACTATAACATGTGTGAAACCTTTGGTTTTTTCATTGAATTTCTAAGGTTTTTTAAATGCTAATTCCTAACTATAACGTGTGTGAAACCCATGGTTTTTTCAGTGAATATATATATATATATATATCCCAAAATTTGCTCCTTCTGGACGCGAGGGACCCGTGAGAGGTGGCGCATATGCCGGCGGAGCGCGCCGGCCAGCAAATGTCTCCTGGCAGTTACAAATCGATGCGCTCTCAGAAATCAAAATGCTCCAGTTCAGTCAATTTCAACAAGGGGTGTTTAATCTTGTAAGATTCAACACCCCTTGTTGAAATTGACTGAACTGGAGCATTTTGATTTCTGAGAGCGCATCGATTTGTAACTGCCTGGAGAGATATATATATATACATATAATTTTTGGGTGGATTATTGATTTACCTCTGACTTTGGAATAAGGGCCTATCTATTTCGAAGCACCTGTTTCATGCTTGAATGCTATTGCACTGCAATATATCTGCTGAAAACAACTCCTGTGTACAGCTCTCCTGCACCTTCTGGACCTTGCGCGTGCAGTTAAAGAATTATCTATCAGCAGTGCACGTACTGTGCAAGCATTATTTCTTCATTATATAACTTAATATGAGTAATGTGCATGTTTTGATTCATACAAACACACACACACTCACACAATTGATTATTCAGAGTGAGCAACTTTTTTGTTTTCAGAATTTGTATAGATTTGCAACCATTAGTATGATATCATACCTCTTTCCAAATCTGGGTACCATTATCATTTTGGATTTTCCATCAAAGGTTAATAGACACTTGTTACGGTGCCGATTCCGATCCGTTAAATGAATTCCCCGTACGACTCGTATCCGGATTTTTTTCCGTACGAATCGTACAAGTACCGTACAAACTGGCAAGTACGATTCGTATGGGAAAAAGTCCATACGAATCACAGTGGGAAAATTCCCCCACACGTTCTCGGGTCGGAAAACGTGTCCGACACGTCCCCGGACGATTTTACGTACAAATGTGATAACCCAAGTCCGAGCGCGCAAGTACGATCCGTACAGTGCGTTCAAAGTTACAACCGTAAGGAAAAAACACCATACGAACCGAACTGCAATAGCAACCATGGAGACATGTGCCGGCATATGCGCCGAACCCCCCCAGACCCCGTGTATGTACGAGTCGTACCCCCACCCGTGTATGTACACCCGTGTATGTATGAGTCGTACCCCCACCTGTGTATGTACACCCGTGTATGTACGAGTCATACCCCCACCTGTGTATGTACACCCGTGTATGTACGCGTTGAATCCCCACTGGTGTATGTACACCCGTGTATGTACGAGTCGTACCCCCACCCGTGTATGTACACCGGTGTATGTACGAGTCGTACCCCCACCCGTGTATGTACACCCGTGTATGTACGAGTCGTACCCCCACCCGTGTATGTATGAGTTGAACACCCACCCGTGTATGTACACCCGTGTATGTACGAGTCGTACCCCCACCTGTGTATGTACACCTGTGTATGTACGCGTCGAATCCCCACCCGTGTATGGAAACCCGTGTATGTACGAGTCGTACCCCCACCCGTGTATGTACACCCGTGTATGTACGAGTCGTACCCCCACCCGTGTATGTATGTGCACCGTACATACACGGGTGGGGGTACGACTCGTACATACACGGGTGTACATACACGGGTGGGGGTACGACTCGTACATACACGGGTGTACATACATGGGTGGGGATTCGACGCGTACATACACGGGTGTACATACACAGGTGGGGGTACGACTCGTATATACACGGGTGTACATACACGGGTGGGGGTTCGACTCGTACATACACGGGTGGGGGTACGACTCGTACATACACGGGTGGGGGTTCGACTCGTACATACACGGGTGGGGGTTCGACTCAGACATACACGGGTGGGGGTACGACTCGTACATACACGGGTGGGGGTTCGACTCGTACATACACGGGTGTACATACACAGGTGGGGGTTCAACTCGTACATACACGGGTGGGGGTTCGACTCGTACATACATGGGTGGGGGTACGACTCGTACATACACAGGTGGGGGTTCGACTCGTACATACACGGGTGTACATACACAGGTGGGGGTACGACTCGTACATACACGGGTGTTCATACATGGGTGGGGGTACGACTCGTACATACACGGGTGTACATACACGGGTGGGGGTACGGCACGTACATCCGCGGGGTCTGGGGGGGGGTTGGCGCGTACCGGTTCCCCAATTCCGCTCGCATCGCGCCGTACTTCGCTTTTCCGGCACTTTTTGGGTGCCGTAAAAATATTGCCGTCCGGACTGGTGTTGGTACGATTCGTACTTCCTGGTTCGTGAAATGCAGCCTGCATGCGTCCTGACGTCACGTCGGCGCTGTCCCGGATCACATTGGTATGTGTTTTTACAGTCGGTCGGTGTTTTTTCCGACTCGTACGGAAATGGTGTTTCCGTACGAATCGTACTTGCAAGTTTGTAGGGTTATTTTACCGGGTACGAGTCGGACGGAGAAAACCCTCCGACCGACGGTTCGTACCCGGTTTTTCCAGGATCAGAATCGGCACCTAAGTGTCTAGTTTAGTAATAGTTTGTGTTATTTAATGCAAAAGTGACGAGTTTGAGCCTTTTTAAGATCTTTGTAGTATGTTGTGTTTTCATGTAGGTGTCCCTAAAGACTACGCTGTTTGATGTTCTTCACAGGACCAATTATAACCAGGGCCACTGTGATTATGTGATTTTGTGGCTGTGGCGTTTCCCACATAATTATGGATCTGCTTAATTTGCTACATAATCCCATATCTAATGCATAATCATCAGATTTTAACATAAAGAAATTTGTTTCTAGAACAAACAAATCAAAAGTTACTGAAAAACACTGCAACACATGTTGTGGCACAGTGGAGGCCCTTTGCAGAAGTCGACTGGTCTCCTTTCTGTTGCTTATTGTATATTTGGCTGTTAAATCGTCCTGATATTGATCAGCCCTCACCTGACCCTGTTCCTGCTCACCCACCAGGACATTTACTCTGAGAACTTTCCCTTGACAGCTGAGACCTAGCCATTTTGACTGATGCCCGGTGAAGCTACCTCACGAGCTAAATGGGAGATGGGCTATGGATTCCCTCCTTGACCATCACCTACCCAGCCGGACTTTGGGCAAACTCTCCGGCACCTCTCCTGACCTTATTTCCCTCCTCCCCCTTCACCCTACCTCCGCTCTACTCTTCTCCTCTTTCCAGCTATTGACCTTTGCCCCCACCCTTCTGTGCTCATAGTTCCCACCCTGTTTATCCACTGGACTTTCTTCTGTGAACTTTCCCTCGTCAGTTGAGACCTAGCTATTTGACTGATGCCCGATGGAACTACCTTGTTTAGCTATAGGGCTGTGGATTCCCTCCTCGGACGTCACCTACCCAGTCGGTCTTTGGGCAGACTTCCTTTCGTCTCTCCTGCCGTCTTTTTCCTCATCCTCCCCCTTCACACTTCCCCCCTCCGCTCTATTTGTCTCACCTTTCTTTCCTGTCTCAATGTGTTGCTTTTTTTAAATGTAATGTGTAAGTGTTATCACTTTCTGTAACATTGTGTAACCTAATGTAAAGCGCTCTGATACCTACGGGTCTAGCCAGCGCTATATAAAACTCATTAAATAAATAAATAAATAATGAGGCGAAACCTTTGCTCTTTGTTAACCTGTGTTAAATGGCAAAATATGGAAGTAATAATATCACACAATTTGCCTTATTATACTATATAATTGTTGTCATCTTGCTGCATAATTTTGACAACTTAGTCGCATAATTTGGCCATCACCTTCCCCATAATTCTAGTGACTCTGATCATAACCTTAACAGAAGCTAAAAATAATATTTATGGCACACAAATTCAAAATTTGTGTCACATAGTTCCAAATTACCTCGAATTACGTTCTTAAAATCCACATAATCTGGCCATCTATATATGTAAAAGTGGGTTGATCTACTGTATTAATTGTCAATCTTGGAACTTTGAGAGCTGAGTTTTAATCCCAATTTTTTACACTTCATCAAGGGAATCGTGTGATTCTTCACAAATGTCTTTAATGCCCTGTGCCTGGATTTATTTTTATGAAAGATAAGCTCACAGAATGCCATCTAGTTCTACCTCCTTTATGTGTTCCTAGCTGCTTCCCGCCACACCCTGATTTCTGTAATAAGCTCTCAACCATACCACACACAATAATGCACCATGAATAGACTTCATTTTTGAGCTGCTCCTGTTGCAATAAAATGTCTGTAATAATTATAATAATAACAATAATAATACTAATACTAATCATAATAACAATACAACTAATAACAATACTATTATTAATAATAAACGTGTTTTTATATAGATTTTTATACCACACTCCTGCTATTTTCAAGGGTGTATGTAGCTGATTTTACTATTATCAAATGGATGGTACTCAACTGACCCTGCAAGGATGAAAGTCTGAATAATCCTTGCTGGGATTTGAACTTGTGACCCTCAGGTCACAGCTTTTTTTGAGGCGCGATCATTGAAGTCGTCATTGAATGATCCCATCAGCTAAGGCAAAAGCAAATTCACTCCTAGTTTGCAAAAAACTGATGCAGCACGGCGCCTCAAGCCATTTTGCTGCACTGAGCTGCATCATTTTAAAAGCACGGGGTTACTTCGTACTAACAATATGATGCATCCGTGTGCTTTTCCCTGCACTGGCGCACATTTGGCTGCCATGCACCAGTGTGACACACGCACTGGTGCATGGCAGCCAAATGTGCACCAGTGCAGGGAAAAGCACACGGATGCATCAAATTGTTAGTACGAAGTAACCCCGTGCTTTTAAAATGATGCAGCTCAGTGCAGCAAAATGGCTTGAGGCGCCGCGCTGCATCAGTTTTTTGCAAACTAGGAGTGAATTTGCTTTTGCCTTAGCTGATGGGATCATTCAATGACGACTTCAATGATCGCGCCTCAAGACACCTTCCTGCACAAAAACAATAATTGATGGCATTTTCCTCTTTCTAGCGTGCTGCCGAATGTAGCACACATAGAAAGAGGAAAAACCGAGGAGACATAAAAGTATTTCTTCTCGTTGTGTCACTCCCATGCCTCCCCATAGGATTTTGACGCATTCCCAGCTTTATAAAACTTCGCAAATCTGGGAATGTATCAGGTTTCATGGATGTTGCGCGGGAACATCCACAGCAACATCCATGGTACATCCTTTTCGCTCAGAATGATGCATGAAAGGGGCCCATGTTTACAAGGCTGTGAAAAGTCACGCAGGGTGACTTGAAGTGGCCTTGTTAATATGGGCAGGCACACTGCGCCCCCGAAGCGCCATAAAAGTGACGCACTGGCGGCGCAATGCACTTGTAAATGACTCTCCTAATACGCAGGTCAGTGCTACAATAAGCACTAAATGCATAATATTATATACATAAAAAAATTGCCAAGGAAAGTTCCCTCAAAATGTATTACAGTAAGAAACTTTGTGTCTTAAATTTCCAGTTTTCACGTAGATGAGCGCATGTATCGGTTTCATTAATGGCTCTCTATGCTGCCCCGTCATCCTTCCATTCAGATGCCTACAGTTGATGGTCCCTCTGTTCTAGTGATCCCTTATATGCCTGCATCCATTCATGAGAAAAGGCTTCTGAGGTACAATTTTCTTTTTCAAAATGACCTGAACACAATTGCCAAATTCAGCAGGTTTAAAGAGTCAGTCTCTCTCTTTTGATGGAACAAGGAAAGGATGAGATTGTGTCTTACCTCCCCTTCAAAATATTCACAGAATTATCCCCTGGGCCCTTTTACACCAGCCACTGTACAAACCTTGCAAGTAGCTTTCGCCTATCCTCCCTGTAACAAAAGGAATGACTTCCTGGTTAATAGCCCACTCTCAACTCTACTTAATCGACCATTCTCAACTCTACTTGATAGACTACTATCTACCTGTTCCTCAGTTCAATTTTCCTCCATACTCTTTCAAACAAGGCATGATCTTTGTCATTTTCCAATTCCTCATTATACTATACTGGGCCCAAAGATCTTTCTTTAAGTATCTGTATGGTATTATTGGCCCGCAAACTATTCTTGTACACTTCATTATCCTTGCAGCTTGGATCTCTACCCACAGCATACATTCTACAATTAATTATTTTTTGACCGCTTGGAAAAAAGCCGACCACTCAACTGCAGGGATGGTCCTTTTTCCTGCATCCGCAGTGCTAGAGTTCTGACCAGGTGCATGAAACTTCCACCCTAAATCAGATCCATGCACAAGAATCATCAGCTTGATTCATTTATATTAAGCACAGCAACTTTCATGAGATTCCAAAATTCACCCTCATTACATCAATAGTCATGTTCTTAGGAGGACTGAATACTGCAATAGCTTCTCGATCAGTCTACCTCAATCTTCTCTTGCTTCAATAAGGTAGTCTTCTTCACCAGGTGCACAGTTTTCAGCTTCAACCAGGAAAGCCCCCTCTAGCTCCCACCACCAACACATTTGTAATTTATAATGTTAGTATTAATTATTTTCTATGGTAGTGCCCACAATATCTTATAAACACTAGCCATATACACTCCCTCTCATAAACAGAGATCTGTCAATCTAGATGTTAGCCCTACCTTTAAACTGCCTTTTGCTTCATTCAGATTTTAGACTTTTACCCTGCTTAGGCCCATTAATTGTAGCCAACAGCTTGATGCCCGATTGCGCTAACTTATTTTAGATCCTATGAAACAGCCTTGAAAACATGCCCATTGTTGAACGAATGCTCAATCACCCACAGAATTCAACTTTTTCTCTCCCATACCTACCTACTAAGTTTCTCACTGCTGTGGCACTTCAGTGAATAAGTAACCTCCATATATTTAAATCTATTATTTACTATACAGATAGTACTTTTACTTCCCAAATTATTACTTCAAAAGTTTTACTGCACAAGAAATCAAAATGGAAAAAAGTCTACACAATACAAATTTGAAAAATTGGTCAGAAAGGGTTAGAAAAACAAAAAATAGCAGAGAAAAGAAAGAGGAGAAGGGAGAGAAAATAGCAGGCACAGGTGGATTCACCCCATAAGAAACACTTAAAAAGGCAAACAGAAAAGAATGAAACATCTCAGAAGAGACGGGGGAAAATGTTAAAACAAAGAAGTGAAGGTAGAAGGAAAACGGTGGATGCCGTGGGATTACCACCAAAATGAAAGGAGCTCTGGCAAAGCCAATAGATCATGGTTTAATGTGACAATGCATGCAAACACGGGACTACAGGCATGATATTTCATGTGATAACACATTAAAGTCAGATCTGTTGGCTTTGGAAGTGCTTGTTTGAAATTGTTGGTGGTGTGTTATTGGTCGGGTAGCAGTGGTATTGGTGGTGGTATTGGTGGAGGAATTGGCTGTAGTGTTGTTGACTGCTTTGTTGGCAACATTAGTGTTACTTGTAGGTGGTGTTGAAGTGAGTGATATTGATCGTTTTATTGGTGGTCGTATGGGTGGTATTAGTGGTGAGGTGGTGTTGGTGGGAATGCTGGTGTTGCGGTGATTTGGTTGTGCGATAGTGTTTGTGGCAATTGGTATTAGTGGTGGTAGTAGTAGTGATGGTTGCTGCAGCATTGCCGATGGCGTGGTTTAAGTTGTGGTGCCTGCTGCAGTCAAAATAAAGATTGACTTCTGTATGCAATGAAGATATGAGATAAAGAATTTAGTCTGACAAAATTTGTGAAGGGTGAGTGTACATTGTAGGTGTACAATAGACCCTTAATCATTGCACTGTAAGGACGGGTGAGTGTACATTGTAGCAGTAACGGCTCCTCGAGGGAGTGCTGCGGGGCGGTGGGGTGGGGCGGGGGAGGGGCAGGGTGGGGATAGTAAACTTCGGAATACGTCCGAACGGAGTTGAGTAAATAAATAATTAAATAAAACGATTTACATTGCGCGCTGCTTCGCCGATTTGGCGTTGCAGCGCGCGCAATGTAATAAAACAACAACATAAACAACATTTAAAATGGTAAGTAAAATATTTGAATTAATACTACTGGGAAGTAAAAACAAATGGTACAAACCTCTGTGTGTGTATTTATCACTGTTGCTTCCTTACACAAATCAAATTAATACCTACTCCAAACTCTGCAACTGTCTACCCAAACTGGCACTGTTCCTGTGTACCATATTCATCTTTTTGTCCAAAGTACTGTATCATTGGCCTGAAAACCAGACATGCTTTCCAGTCTCAATCAAGTCAACACATTGCTGCGGTTTTCGTCTCTGATTTCACAAGATTTTCTGTTTGATTCATCTTCATCCTGTGATATTTACTAAACATTTGCATGTGAACAGCACAGATAGAATTCACAAGATGTGCTAGTCATGGCCAGGTGAGGTATTGTGTAGGAATTGTGAGCAAGCAAAAGCAGAAAAAAAACAAGAGACATCAGCCCAAGATCACACAGGGAATCAGAGGTAAATTGAGATGCAACAAGGAAGCTCAGTACAAAGTAAAACATGAATTCCATCCATCAGCCCAAGATCACACAGGGAATCAGAGGTAAATTGGGATGCAAGAAGGAAGCTCAATACAAAGTAAAACATGAATTCCATGTTCAGTGGCACACACAGTTCAACATACCAAATAAGGACTAAAGTCTGCCCACATAAACAGATTTCAGTATTAATATAGAGGAGTGTAAGATAAAATAAGTGGGGCATCCACGTGACTGCGAAACTCAGTACATTTCTCACTTACAAAAACAAATGCTGTTACAGATCAATATTCATGGATGGTACTTACAAGCTAAGGCAGGTTCTAAAACCTAAAAACAGTACACTGGGCAAAAAACACCACCGTGACTGGCAATTGTGTATATCTCTAGAGGGGATCACACAGGACCATGGCACGCTGGAGAGCCGCAGTAGAGTAGACGCAAGAGAGGAATGGTGCTTATCAGGAAAGGAGAGAAAACATTTGTCAACACCTGGCAGAAAGAAGGTAAAACCAAGCAAGATACAGGAAAACTAAGGAAGCAGACGCAGCAAAGCAGCAAATTGGAATTCTGGGAAACTGTGCGAAGAAGGCAAAAACTGAAGAAGAGCGAGTCACAGAAAGCAGTAGAATCGCAATAAAGAGGGGTGCACTGAAAACACTGTCTCAGAGAACAAAATCACACTACTAAAGACACTGTCTCAAAGAACAAAATCACACTGCTAAAGACACTGTCTCAGAGAACAAAATCACACTACTAAAGACACTGTCTCAAAGAACAAAATCACACTGCTAAACAGTGCTAAGGAGAGACAAATTAATTTCTAAAGTATGCTGACTCAGTCCAGAGGTGTCCACAGCTGAATGATGCTGGCTCAGTAAATGTAGATGCACTGCTCCGATGGAAGAGCTCAGGAAACAAGGACACACTGCTAAACAGTGCCGGTCCCTCCAACAAGGAATTTCTGCAGCTGTAATAAGAAACCAATGGGAGCAGATGTTGTCTCAAACAAGAACACCGCAGCACTGGGCTGATGAAAACAACGGCTTTAAAAAACTCACCATCATCAGACGTGGTCAGGCTGGCAGGTGCCACCCGCAGGGGCGCTGACTCCTCTACCCATCCGAGTCCTGCATGAGCAGGGCCCTGTTGTGAACATATTTCAAAGAACCTCAAAATCAATATAGGGAAAATCCACAAGGTCAGAGGGCATGGCCCATCATTTGAAAGACCCTCGGGTATGCCTCCTTAGTGGAAGGCATAATAGCACAGGTAGGGAATTCTATAGAAACTGGACATATTTATTTACTTTTTAAAAGGATACCCGCATCACATTGATAAAACACCAGAAACATTTCACCATTTTGGGTCAGATTAAAGCTCTCAGCTTCCCAGCACAGGTTATACATACTTGGGTTAGGAAATTGGCACCATGCAATATTTATCTTAACTTTCCTAGACTTGTCACTTTTTAATTAGATTTTATTTTTGACATTTTATTTCAATTTTGATTTTTGAATTTTATCACCAGGTGTAAAACTGAACACCACGACAACCCTGAAATGTCTTCTTCGTGTTAAGGTTAAAAAGACATTTTAGAATTAACGATTTTTACTTTGTTTCTCTATGGTTGCTTCTTCAGAGCCTTACTGTAGCTAGCATGCTAGATCAATAGCCACTAGAGTGAAACAAATGTCTGCCTGAAAGCAAAATGAATAGGCGTAGTTTTCCGATACATATGTACTCTGGGTGTCCCAACCTGGATAGAATAAGCAAAAATGTTCACTACAAAAACTTGTTCAAATTCTGCTTGCAATTTATGAACAAATGTTCAATTAGCATATTGTGTAAAGAGAAAGCTAAACCTTGACGCCATATATTCTCCCCATCTTCTCAAGAGTCTATTCTCACCGCATAGAAGACCATCCTAATGCTAGATGCACAGAGCACCAAAAATATAGGTGAGTTTGTGTGATATTGGCATGCTGAAGAGCAGTACCCCAACGAGCAGCATGCTAACCCCTCAATGAAGCAGGAGTGGGTAGTACACCATCCCAGGACCCAAGAGCTTGCTTTCAATGGTTTGTAAATTGCATTTTAGTTGTGTGCCAGCTGAATTGCTCCTCGTGGTTCTATGTCTTTGCCACATAAATGAACTGAGGCAGAGGTGTGGTGGGGCTGCAGGACAGGAGTTCTCCACGGGGATAACTATTTTCTCCGTGGACAAAAAATGAGAAAAAACATTAGCTAGGGACTTTGCACTGCCCATCAGAATTTGGCAATGGTCAAATAAATGCTGTGAATCTCTCAACGAAAATGAATTCCACAGGTTTTCAGGAAGTATGCCTGGTAGCTGGCACCTGTCACAAGACGAATTCCTGAGGGTTGTAAATCCGCACCCCTGCTAGACAGTAGCCCTTGGGGCAGCTTTATGACTCTCTAACAACCAGGACCCTAGATTTGATAGGAGTACAATCATTTACATGACAGCACATCGATTTGTTTTGTATGTGCTACTGTTATTACCGAATTAAAATTAGACATCCTTTTATCTTCGGAAAAATGTCAGGCAGTTTTCTTTTGGGGATTCAGATCTGGGAGTGTCTGGTCAACAGGCAGATCTCGGCTGCTTACGTTTTACTCACAGCGCTTTGCCACCAACTGCTTAATCTGGAGTCTGCACGTTTCAAGACACGGGAGTAAAGAATTCAGGTTGCTTCATATAAATAGCTGAGTAAGTTACAAAGATACTTGTGAAAAATACATAATTAATTTACTAAGAGACCCCGAGTACTGCAAAAGAACTCTTTCCCTCTTTTTATTTTTGTTATTTTTGCTCTGTGATGCAACATGGCCGTATAACTCCGGTTTACCATATATATTTGCTCAGAAAACTCGTTTTATGTGATGTCCTGAACCCTCTATTGTTATCCTTGGTTCATGCATCCAGGAGGGTGCACATAGCCTACTCAGGCAGTCTGCAGCTGTTTAGAAAAATAAACAGTATTAGCAGATTAAAAGAGAAAGCAAAGTGTGAAATTGAGAATCTTAAAATGCTTTATAAATGTGAAGGAATTTGAAACTGGAGGTTAAAGATTAAGTTAGTGCTTAGCTTGATTTGTAGGAGCAGCACAAGTAGAGCAAACAGATCTACTATATAGGATTGTTGGGATCAATTGAAGCGCTATGCCCTAACCAAAAGAGAACATGTATCAGTAGCAAAAAAACATAGTGATATGTTTGAGCCTAGCATGCAGCTTTGTTTTTTAGAACCAATGCAAAGTTTTGAATAAATCTCATTTCTAATTAAAATTAAAATTTTAATTTCTGTGTATTATTGTTGCTTGTGAATTAAAGTATATTGTCTGATATTAATTTGCGTATTCGTTTGGTGCTCTCCAGTTTCTGTGCATTGTTTTGAAGTGCAAAATAATGGAAATTGTTTAGGCCGGGGTCCCCAGTTTTCAAACGAAGATTCAGTGGGGTCCACAGATTGAAGCCAAAAATTTAGAACTTCGTGTCTAGACAAGACGGCTTTCAAGCGCGTTATTCCGTTCAGAGAGATACCAGCAGTGTCCCCTAGATGGCAGTCTATGGTTTCTTTGCAGCTTTGGGACAAAAAATGTCACAGAAGATTTTTTTATGGCGGCCCACAAGTGTTTAGATTCCTGCGGCTCACACTTTAAATCAGAGGACCTTGTTTACCAAAGCACCCATGTGCAGCTATTAAAGGCGAGAGTAGGCGGTGAAATTAAGTTGGAAGGCTCGAAGCCAATAAAATGTCTCTCGCTCTTTGAAAATGTTCTGAACTATTTCTTTCTACTTTTGCTATGATGGCGATTCGAGTGCCCAGTTCTGTTTTATGTACGTGTTGACAGCGTGTGACCCAGGATTCATCTGTATTGTAATATGGTACAATTTTAGTAGCGCTTTCTTAGCCCTACTGATGACCGAAAGCGCTATCATGATGATCAAGTAAGTAGCTAATCCACTTGTTAGGCATGGTTCTATTTAGTCGTTTTGTAACGCACTACCTTTAACCTTTCAGTTACTAGAGGGTAACATTGGGACACTGGAATAATGCGCCAGAGGAACACATAATCATGCAGCTGGGTAGACTAAATTATGCGGTAAGAAAAGGCAAAGTATTCGGCATAATGGTCATCGTTTGTTTATAGCATTACTTCATTATTTTGCAATTTGTTTACACATGCTAATACCGTTTGGGCAAAGGTTTCACCTCATTAATACCAAGTTAACAACGAAATAGAGAAATAAGCAAATGAAAGATGACCAGTCATTATTTGTAAAGAACCGTCCACCTTGCCTCAACATATCTGACAACAGTTTTAACAACTTCGTTTGAGCTAGAAACCATTTTTTTTGTTTAAATCTGCAGATTATGCAGCAGATGATGGATTATGTGGCAAATGCAGCAAATCTGTAACTATGCAGAAAAGTTCAGCTGCTATAGATTCCCATATTTCCAGTGACACTGGGTAAAAGCGGTAGGAGCACTGTACAATCTGAAAAAAAAAACAATATAAGTGCAGAGCACGTCCAGCTAGTTTAATAAGATGTTATAAATGCCCATAGCTAATATTCTGTGTGTCATGACCCCTGAGAGTCGGATAAGTCTGAATACTGCCAGGAAAATCTTACCTGTGGGAGGACGACGTGGGCGCAGGACACTCCGCCATCCAGAATTCAACACCTGGAAAATGTAGCTTTGTTGCATGGCTCATGATTGGATGGATACCTGCTGTCATAGGAAGGCTTTCTGCCCAAATGCAAGCAAGGTAAATGGGCCCCCACCACCTGGATGGGTAATAAAAGACAATCATTGTAGTGGAAGAGGTGTGGTGCAGCGGCCAGGGTGGCTGACTCCGGAGCACGGGGCTCACGGTTCGATCGCCGGTGCTGCTCAGCCCAGCACCATGTGACTCTGGGCAAAAGCTCTCTTGATCTTCTCGATGGCCCCCAGTGCCTTGAGACCCATAGGGGTGATTAGTTTGCGCTTTACAAATACCGGGTTTACCGGGAATGGAGTTGGACCCACATACCTGAACTATTGATTACCTATACTCTAGGCATCGAATAGTCCCATGACTGATACTGAGATAGGATGAACTTTTGAATGTCTCTTGTAGCAAACACTTTGGGCCCAATTCACAAAGGTCTTTATTTGCACATGTATGTTTAACATACACTCGTGAATAACCTTTTTAAGGGGGCAAATCCTCTTTGGTACTCCACAAAAGTCAGTTTCAAACTCATGAAAAGCTTTACTCCTGTCATGAACAGGAGTGAGTTATTTTCCAGGATGCAAAAATAAATGGTATATCACCTGAACATGGTGGAAAGGTAGACAAAGGTGTTTCTCTACTGTGAAAAATATTTTCCTTTAAAAAAAAATAAGAAAAAAGTTAGCAAGTGAATTTGAAATCTACACATATATTTTTTCCACACGAAAATTGAATTCACAAAAGGATTCCTGGAGTACACTTGAAAATGTACTCATGAGCAGGAACCCGCAGCCTACAACACTGCCCCGTGTAGAAACCAGCGATCTCTTCCCTCCTTCACCCCCTTCCCTTTTCCTCTATCCTTCCGTCTACGCCCTGTTGCTCCTTTCTTTCTATTGTTGTTTTACTTGAATTGCGCAGCTGACCATCTGTGGACACTGGAACTGGACCTCTAGGCGGCTGCATGCAGCTCCCCAATGCAATGTAATATCATTGTAACCCGGGCACCTTGAATGGCGTGCACCCCTCGGTGGAGTTGCTCCAGTGTAATCAAATCAACAAATGCCATACTTTGCACATTTTTTGAACTCATAATTTTGCATAAATAAACAAAAAAAAAGAAAATGTGTAACTGTTGTTAGTTTCCAGCGTCCGTAGCATTGTGGGCTTCACTGGCACAGTGTCGAGCCGAGCGCCAGTGTTTATAACCTTGCATTGCTTGATTTAACCTGGTAATTCTTTAAGTTAGTACTTTATTTTCAGATAGTACAGATCAGAAACAGGGAGCATGTTTTGCCTCTTTCAGAGATGTGGTGTCTAAAATAAAGCACAAACTCAGTGAAATATTGGGTTAAACGAATTTACCATATACAGTGGAGTAGCATAAAAAAGTTACTCGGTTCTGCACTACACTAGCAAAACCCAGAATGATAGGGACTTTTGTGTTAGTTGGAAAATGTTTGTGAATTCTATACATTTTGAAACCTGCACATATTCAAGTTCAGAAGCCTACATGTGCATATTAACAAACGTTTTTAAGAGTCATTGACCTAATGGATCAAATAATTTTGCCCATTCTGTGACTGTGGGAAAATGTGTTGATACATGACGGCTGTTGACCTTTGTTTTTAAGGTTTGCTTGTTTTCAGGGTCGAACCTGCGATTGCATGCACTAGCACATGCGCATCACTTGTGAGATGCTGTTGCTAACAAAATGAGCTTGGAGCCCGGCCTGTTGCTTACAATTTGTTGACTTGCATGGCACTGTTCTTTACAGCCTCGTAACTGGTCACATCAGGTCTAACATAATTTCTGTTCCTTTGTATGGAGCAGGGACCAAGCACTGATTGATTCAACTTAATCAGTGCACAGACGCTGCTCCACACGTGATTGAGCTAATATTTTGGTCTTTTAAACTTCCAGTTCCCTGCAAACAAAAGGTGTGTGACTGGCAAAAATGTGCCCAGCTGGGAGAAACAAAATTGAAAAGTTTTTTTTCTATAGTTAACTTTCTTTTATTTAGCAATTCTTCTTTTCTAACTTTGCACTCATGTTTTGTTTTGTTTTTGCTCGTGGGCGCTGTTATCAAAAGATAACGATGATCTTGTTCTATGTATTACAAAGTGTCATTGCCCCACTCCAATCTGCTGCACTGTATCCCAATTCCCCCCTCCAATCCAATCCACCCCACACCAATTCAGTCCAACCCAATCTATTCTACTCCACTCTAATCCAATCCACCTCACCCGCTCCAATATGCCCCACTCCAATCCAAAACAATCTGTCCTACTCCAATCCAAAACAATATGTCCCACTACAATCTGCCCCACTTCAATCAAAACAATTTGCTCCACTCAAATATGCCCCACTTTAATCTAACACAATCTGCCCCACTCCACTATGCCTCAATCCACTCTGCCCCACTCCAATCCAAAACAACCTGCCCCACCCCAATTCAAAACAATCTGCCACACTCCAATCCAAAATAATCCATCCCACTCCAACCTGCACCACTCCAATCTAAACAATCTGCTCCACTCCAATACAAAACAATCTGCCCCACTCCAGTTCAAAACAATCTGCCCCAATCCAATCCAGAACAATCTTCCCTATTCCAATCCAAAAGTGTGCACCACTCCAATACAAAACAATGCGCCCCACTCCAATCCAAAGCAATCGGCCCCACTCTAATACAAAACAATATACGCCACTTTAATCTGCCCCACTTCAATTCTAAACAATTTGTCCCACTCTAATAAAAAACAAATAGCCCCACGCCAATACAAAACAATCTACTCCACTCCAATCCAACACAATCTGCTCCAAAACAATCTGCCTCAATCCTATCCAAAACAATGTCCCCCACAGTAATCCAAAAAAATCAACCCTACTCCAATTTACCCCACCCCAATCCCAAGCAATCTGCTCCAATCCAGTCTTTCTCAATCCAATCCAAAACAATCTGTCCCACTCCAACCTGCCCCACTCCAATCCAAATCAACCTGCCCCACTCCAATCCAAATCAACCTACCCCACTCAATCCAAAACAATCTGCCCCACTCCAATACCATCTGCCCCACTCAAATACAAAACAATCTGCCACACTCCAATCACCTCCACTCCAATACAAAACAATCTGTCTAACTCCATTCTGCCACACTTCAATCTCAAACAATCTGCTCCACTCCAATCCAAAACAATCTGCCCCACTCCAATCTGCCACAATCCAATCCAAAACAATCTGCCCACTCCAATCCAAAAGTGTGCCCCATTCCAGTACAACACAATGTGCCCCACTCAATCCAAAGCAATCTGCCCCACTCCAATCCAAAACAATTTACGCCACTCCAAACTGCCCCACTTCAATTCTAAACTATTTGTCCCACTCAAATCAAAAACAAATTGCCCCATACCAATCCAAAACAATGTACTCCACTCCAAATCCAACACAATCTGCTCCAAAACTATCTGCCTCACTTCAACCCAAAACAATCTGCCCCACAGTAATCTAAAACAATAACCCTCAATCCATTCCAAAACAATATGCCCCACTGTAATCCAAAAAAATCAACCCTGCTCAAATTTACCTAACCCCAATCCAAAACAATCTGCTCCACTCCAGTCTGTCTCAGTCCAATCCAAAACATTCTGCCCCACTCCAACCTGCCCCACTCCAATCCAAATCAAGCTGCCCCACCCAGTCCAAAATCATCTGCCCCACTCAATGCCACACTGCAATCACCTCCACTCCAATCCAAAACAACCTGCCCCACCCCAATTCAAAACAATCTGCCACACTCCAATCCAAAATAATCCATCCCACTCCAACCTGCACCACTCCAATCTAAACAATCTGCTCCACTCCAATACAAAATAAACTGCCCCACTCCAGTTCAAAACAATCTGCCCCAATCCAATCCAGAACAATCTTCCCTATTCCAATCCAAAAGTGTGCACCACTCCAATACAAAACAATGCGCCCCACTCCAATCCAAAGCAATCGGCCCCACTCTAATACAAAACAATATACGCCACTTTAATCTGCCCCACTTCAATTCTAAACAATTTGTCCCACTCTAATAAAAAACAAATAGCCCCACTCCAATCCAAAACAATCTACTCCACTCCAATCCACCACAATCTGCTCCAAAACAATCTACCTCAATCCTATCCAAAACAATGTGCCCCACAGTAATCCAAAAAAATCAACCCTACTCCAATTTACCCCACCCCAATCCCAAGCAATCTGCTCCAATCCAGTCTTTCTCAATCCAATCCAAAACAATCTGTCCCACTCCAACCTGCCCCACTCCAATCCAAATCAACCTGCCCCACTCCAATCCAAATCAACCTACCCCACTCAATCCAAAACAATCTGCCCCACTCCAATACCATCTGCCCCACTCAAATACAAAACAATCTGCCACACTCCAATCACCTCCACTCCAATACAAAACAATCTGTCTAACTCCATTCTGCCACACTTCAATCTCAAACAATCTGCTCCACTCCAATCCAAAACAATCTGCCCCACTCCAATCTGCCACAATCCAATCCAAAACAATCTGCCCACTCCAATCCAAAAGTGTGCCCCATTCCAGTACAACACAATGTGCCCCACTCAATCCAAAGCAATCTGCCCCACTCCAATCCAAAACAATTTACGCCACTCCAAACTCCCCCACTTCAATTCTAAACTATTTGTCCCACTCAAATCAAAAACAAATTGCCCCATACCAATCCAAAACAATGTACTCCACTCCAAATCCAACACAATCTGCTCCAAAACTATCTGCCTCACTTCAACCCAAAACAATCTGCCCCACAGTAATCTAAAACAATAACCCTCAATCCATTCCAAAACAATATGCCCCACTGTAATCCAAAAAAATCAACCCTGCTCAAATTTACCTAACCCCAATCCAAAACAATCTGCTCCACTCCAGTCTGTCTCAGTCCAATCCAAAACATTCTGCCCCACTCCAACCTGCCCCACTCCAATCCAAATCAAGCTGCCCCACCCAGTCCAAAATCATCTGCCCCACTCAATGCCACACTGCAATCACCTCCACTCCAATCCAAAACAACCTGCCCCACCCCAATTCAAAACAATCTGCCACACTCCAATCCAAAATAATCCATCCCACTCCAACCTGCACCACTCCAATCTAAACAATCTGCTCCACTCCAATACAAAACAATCTGCCCCACTCCAGTTCAAAACAATCTGCCCCAATCCAATCCAGAACAATCTTCCCTATTCCAATCCAAAAGTGTGCACCACTCCAATACAAAACAATGCGCCCCACTCCAATCCAAAGCAATCGGCCCCACTCTAATACAAAACAATATACGCCACTTTAATCTGCCCCACTTCAATTCTAAACAATTTGTCCCACTCTAATAAAAAACAAATAGCCCCACTCCAATCCAAAACAATCTACTCCACTCCAATCCACCACAATCTGCTCCAAAACAATCTACCTCAATCCTATCCAAAACAATGTGCCCCACAGTAATCCAAAAAAATCAACCCTACTCCAATTTACCCCACCCCAATCCCAAGCAATCTGCTCCAATCCAGTCTTTCTCAATCCAATCCAAAACAATCTGTCCCACTCCAACCTGCCCCACTCCAATCCAAATCAACCTGCCCCACTCCAATCCAAATCAACCTACCCCACTCAATCCAAAACAATCTGCCCCACTCCAATACCATCTGCCCCACTCAAATACAAAACAATCTGCCACACTCCAATCACCTCCACTCCAATACAAAACAATCTGTCTAACTCCATTCTGCCACACTTCAATCTCAAACAATCTGCTCCACTCCAATCCAAAACAATCTGCCCCACTCCAATCTGCCACAATCCAATCCAAAACAATCTGCCCACTCCAATCCAAAAGTGTGCCCCATTCCAGTACAACACAATGTGCCCCACTCAATCCAAAGCAATCTGCCCCACTCCAATCCAAAACAATTTACGCCACTCCAAACTGCCCCACTTCAATTCTAAACTATTTGTCCCACTCAAATCAAAAACAAATTGCCCCATACCAATCCAAAACAATGTACTCCACTCCAAATCCAACACAATCTGCTCCAAAACTATCTGCCTCACTTCAACCCAAAACAATCTGCCCCACAGTAATCTAAAACAATAACCCTCAATCCATTCCAAAACAATATGCCCCACTGTAATCCAAAAAAATCAACCCTGCTCAAATTTACCTAACCCCAATCCAAAACAATCTGCTCCACTCCAGTCTGTCTCAGTCCAATCCAAAACATTCTGCCCCACTCCAACCTGCCCCACTCCAATCCAAATCAAGCTGCCCCACCCAGTCCAAAATCATCTGCCCCACTCAATGCCACACTGCAATCTCCTCCACTCCAATCCAAAACAACCTGCCCCACCCCAATTCAAAACAATCTGCCACACTCCAATCCAAAATAATCCATCCCACTCCAACCTGCACCACTCCAATCTAAACAATCTGCTCCACTCCAATACAAAACAATCTGCCCCACTCCAGTTCAAAACAATTGCCCCAATCCAATCCAGAACAATCTTCCCTATTCCAATCCAAAAGTGTGCACCACTCCAATACAAAACAATGCGCCCCACTCCAATCCAAAGCAATCGGCCCCACTCTAATACAAAACAATATACGCCACTTTAATCTGCCCCACTTCAATTCTAAACAATTTGTCCCACTCTAATAAAAAACAAATAGCCCCACGCCAATACAAAACAATCTACTCCACTCCAATCCAACACAATCTGCTCCAAAACAATCTGCCTCAATCCTATCCAAAACAATGTCCCCCACAGTAATCCAAAAAAATCAACCCTACTCCAATTTACCCCACCCCAATCCCAAGCAATCTGCTCCAATCCAGTCTTTCTCAATCCAATCCAAAACAATCTGTCCCACTCCAACCTGCCCCACTCCAATCCAAATCAACCTGCCCCACTCCAATCCAAATCAACCTACCCCACTCAATCCAAAACAATCTGCCCCACTCCAATACCATCTGCCCCACTCAAATACAAAACAATCTGCCACACTCCAATCACCTCCACTCCAATACAAAACAATCTGTCTAACTCCATTCTGCCACACTTCAATCTCAAACAATCTGCTCCACTCCAATCCAAAACAATCTGCCCCACTCCAATCTGCCACAATCCAATCCAAAACAATCTGCCCACTCCAATCCAAAAGTGTGCCCCATTCCAGTACAACACAATGTGCCCCACTCAATCCAAAGCAATCTGCCCCACTCCAATCCAAAACAATTTACGCCACTCCAAACTGCCCCACTTCAATTCTAAACTATTTGTCCCACTCAAATCAAAAACAAATTGCCCCATACCAATCCAAAACAATGTACTCCACTCCAAATCCAACACAATCTGCTCCAAAACTATCTGCCTCACTTCAACCCAAAACAATCTGCCCCACAGTAATCTAAAACAATAACCCTCAATCCATTCCAAAACAATATGCCCCACTGTAATCCAAAAAAATCAACCCTGCTCAAATTTACCTAACCCCAATCCAAAACAATCTGCTCCACTCCAGTCTGTCTCAGTCCAATCCAAAACATTCTGCCCCACTTCAACCTGCCCCACTCCAATCCAAATCAAGCTGCCCCACCCAGTCCAAAATCATCTGCCCCACTCAATGCCACACTGCAATCACCTCCACTCCAATCCAAAACAACCTGCCCCACCCCAATTCAAAACAATCTGCCACACTCCAATCCAAAATAATCCATCCCACTCCAACCTGCACCACTCCAATCTAAACAATCTGCTCCACTCCAATACAAAACAATCTGCCCCACTCCAGTTCAAAACAATCTGCCCCAATCCAATCCAGAACAATCTTCCCTATTCCAATCCAAAAGTGTGCACCACTCCAATACAAAACAATGCGCCCCACTCCAATCCAAAGCAATCGGCCCCACTCTAATACAAAACAATATACGCCACTTTAATCTGCCCCACTTCAATTCTAAACAATTTGTCCCACTCTAATAAAAAACAAATAGCCCCACTCCAATCCAAAACAATCTACTCCACTCCAATCCACCACAATCTGCTCCAAAACAATCTACCTCAATCCTATCCAAAACAATGTGCCCCACAGTAATCCCAAAAAATCAACCCTACTCCAATTTACCCCACCCCAATCCCAAGCAATCTGCTCCAATCCAGTCTTTCTCAATCCAATCCAAAACAATCTGTCCCACTCCAACCTGCCCCACTCCAATCCAAATCAACCTGCCCCACTCCAATCCAAATCAACCTACCCCACTCAATCCAAAACAATCTGCCCCACTCCAATACCATCTGCCCCACTCAAATACAAAACAATCTGCCACACTCCAATCACCTCCACTCCAATACAAAACAATCTGTCTAACTCCATTCTGCCACACTTCAATCTCAAACAATCTGCTCCACTCCAATCCAAAACAATCTGCCCCACTCCAATCTGCCACAATCCAATCCAAAACAATCTGCCCACTCCAATCCAAAAGTGTGCCCCATTCCAGTACAACACAATGTGCCCCACTCAATCCAAAGCAATCTGCCCCACTCCAATCCAAAACAATTTACGCCACTCCAAACTGCCCCACTTCAATTCTAAACTATTTGTCCCACTCAAATCAAAAACAAATTGCCCCATACCAATCCAAAACAATGTACTCCACTCCAAATCCAACACAATCTGCTCCAAAACTATCTGCCTCACTTCAACCCAAAACAATCTGCCCCACAGTAATCTAAAACAATAACCCTCAATCCATTCCAAAACAATATGCCCCACTGTAATCCAAAAAAATCAACCCTGCTCAAATTTACCTAACCCCAATCCAAAACAATCTGCTCCACTCCAGTCTGTCTCAGTCCAATCCAAAACATTCTGCCCCACTCCAACCTGCCCCACTCCAATCCAAATCAAGCTGCCCCACCCAGTCCAAAATCATCTGCTCCACTCAATGCCACACTGCAATCACCTCCACCCCAATACAAAACTATCTGTCCAACTCCATTCTGCCCCACTTCAATCCAAAACAATCTGCCCTACTCCAATTCAAAACAATCTACCCCACTACAATTTGCCCCACTCCAATCCAAACCAATCTGCCCCACTCCAATCTACCACACTCCAATCCAAAACAATCTGCCCACTCCAATCCAAAACAAGCTGTCCCACTCCAATCCACCCCACCCCAGTCCACCCCAATCCAAACCAATCCAGCTCATATCACTCCAATCCAGACCAATCTGCCCCACTCCAATCCAAAACAATATGCCCCACTCCAATCCAAAACAGTCTTCCCCACCCCAATCAAAAACAATCTGCACCACTTCAATCCAAAACATTCTGTGCCACTCCAAAACAATCCGCCACACTCCAATACAATGCGCCCCACTCCAATCCAATGCACCCCACTCCAATCTAATGCACCCCACTCCAATCCAATGTGTCCCACTCCAATCCAAACTGCCCCACTAAAATTTAATCTGCACCACTCCCATTCAGTCTGTCCAACTCCAATCCACCCCTCTCCAATCCAATCCACCTCACCCCAATCTAATCTATCTCACCCCAGTGCAATCCAACCCACTTTAGTGCAATCCATCCCACTCTAATCCAACCCACTCTAATCATACCCACTCCAATCCAATCCATCTCACCTCACCCCACTCCAATCCTTCCCACACCACTCCAATCCACCTCACTCCAATCCAATCCACCCCACTCCAATCCACCCACCCTCTTTCAATCTACCCCATCCTATCCACCCCAACACAATCAACCCCACTCCAATCCAACCCAACCCACTCCAATCCACCCCACTGTACTCCAATCGACCTGCTCTACCAACCCACACACTCTATCCCAATCCACCCCACCCCACTCCACTCCAATCCACCCCATTCCACTCTACTCCAATCCACTCCACTCTACCCTAATCCATCCAGACCATGTCAGTTCAGTGCACCCACTGTACCTCAATCCATGCAGCCCACCCCACTCCAATCCACCAACTCCAATTCAATCCACAAGCCCCACTTCAATCCATTCCACTCCAATCCAATTCACCTTAATCCACCCCACTCCAGTCCATTGCAGTCCACATTAATCCCTCCCACTTCAATCCACCCTCCTCCCAACCACCTTAATCCACCCACCCCACCCCAATCATAATCCACCCCACCCCACTCCAATCCAATCAACCCCCCTCCTTACCTATCCAATTTACCACACACCTAACCTCCCCACTCCAATCCTCCCCTTACCAATCCAATCCAATCCAACACACTCCAATCCAATCCACCTCACTCCAGTGCAACCCACCACAATCCACCCCATTCAAATCCAGTCCACTTAAATAGAGTCCAATCCCCCCACCGCAACCCACTGCAAAAATCCACTGCACTCCAATCCACCCCAATCCTCCTCAATCCAGTCCACCCAAATCCAATCCACACCACTCCCCACCCCAGTCCATTCCCCCAATCTAGTCCAATCCCATTAAATCCTTCCTACTCAATCCAACCCACTTAATCCAATTCACGCACTCCAATCCACCCCAACTAAATGCAATCCATCTCACTCCAATCCACCCCATCCCACTCCAATAAAACCCACCCCACCCCAATCCAATCCATACCACCTCACTCCAGTCCAATCCATACCACCACACCATACTCCAATCCAATCCACTCCATTCCAGTCCACCACACCCCTATCCAATCCACCCCATTTCAATCCACCCCACCCAATAAATCCCTATCCAATCCACACATTTCAATCTACCCCACCCCATCCCAACCATCCCATTTCAACCCACCCACTGCAATCCAGTCAACCCCACTCCAATCCACCCCACCCCAATCCAGCCCACTCATACTCACTGACCCCACTTCAATCTACCCCACTCAATCCAATCCACCTCACTCCAGTCCACCCCACTCCAATTCACCCCATCCAGTCCACCTCACTCTAGTCCAATCCAATCCAATCCACCCCACTACAGTCCAATCTAATCCACCCCATTCCATTCCGCTCCACCCCACTCCAATCCAATCCACTCCTCCTTTGTCCTAAAACTTCAATTTTATACACCAACCTCAATCCAATCTAATCTACCCCACTCCAATCTACCTTACCCCGTTTCAATCCACCCCATCCGATCCCCACTCCACTCAATCCAGCCACTCTACCATAATCCAATCCACCCCACTCTACTCCAATCCAATCCACCCCATTAACTCAAGCCATTCCAATCCAATATACCTAGGCTGTCCGGAATTCGGTTTAAACCGATTGTGCTCGACAATACCCTACCGGACTAAATTAAGCTGACTCGGTTTAAACCGAGTATCACTGAGTTTTCACATTTGCACAACTTGGCCACTTGAGGGAGCTAAAGCAGTACAAAACAGAACTGCACTGGAAGCAAACTGCAGGGAATAATATGTCACTCCCCATTTAATTAAGCAAGGTTGGGGGGCGGAGTTCAGGTCCTATTTTAATTAATGTGCGACTATGTCGGTCCCCCCACACCTCACACTGCAGACGGCGACCGCCAGTCCTCCAAGATCAAGCAGATAAGTTCTGCAAGGGAGCTGTTTTAACCTGAGGAGAGTTCTTCCGCAGTGCCAGCATGTTTGGCCACTAATATCTCGGCGACTGGATGAGCCTCCTATGTAGATCTGGGTGCGCACTGCGGACACAGCAAATCCGCGAGCAGAGGAGGACTGGCCAATGTTGTGGTTGTGATTCAGGCCACTGCCTCTACAGTCCGGCAGAGTTGTGGCCGAGTCAGTCACTTCAAACACAGGTGCATGAAATTTGGCTAGAAGCAGGCACGCAAAGCCCATTGGACTCACAGGGCTTCAGCTCCCCCGTTGTGTGTGACGCCCGGGCTAAGATAGCTTCCCTGGCGCACACAGACAGTTTTTGAGCTGCTGTGGGCTGGCGTCCGTTTTCTTGCAGCCGCACCCGAGCACTTCACAGGTCTTTAAACGACCATTCACTTGCTAACGAGGCTTTGTTGTTTTTTACCTCCTCTTAGAGCCCCTGCATCTCCACTCTGCATATTGTTGGAAGAGTCAGTCAGACCCCCCCCCCTCCGAAATGTGGCTCTAGTTGTGCCTCTGCCTAGATGCCGTTAGTATACAAAATCTAACATATTTCCCAAGAGGCCAGTATCTCGATGACAGACAGGGTCTACTCTGCTTTTCACCATTCCGAGATCGATAAAATGACTGCTATTTAGGTGAGTGTCCTTTCATTCTTTAAGTACTGTTAGTATAATTTTAAGTATTGTAATGGAGATGGGGGTTGTAATGATTGTCAATAATAAACTTAATGTTGTTAATCGACCAGATGCACTCACCTGATGCGATGCCACAGTAAGAAGGCCACACGTGCACCTGAATATAAATTGAGAAGAATCGCAGGTAGGACAGGACTGCTGCGGGCTTAGCCACATTTCGAAAATGGGCAATGCCTATCATTTAAAAACATCTTCTCCTGTTCCCTCTGCACGCATTGCCTTTTCTGCTCGCACGCGGCACACTCTGCCCTTGCCCCACCTGCCCACCAGTTGCTGCTTGTGATCGTAGAAAATGGTGTGGTATAAAGGTTGTCTGGAACTCCAGCAAGCAAGTGAGTCAGATTTGCACTGGGGTTTGTGGCAAAACCGTACATTTTAAAACACGATTTCTACGAAAATTTGCTAAAAAGTCATATTTCGTCAAGGAGCACTCCTGATATATTTAACTATCACTGCTTCTCTCCTTTGCTATGTCTCTGACATCTTTATTACCAACCCAGTATTAAACTTGACACTACTAGGAAGGTCACACATTTGAAATTTGCAACACACAGGCAGACTCTTCCTATCTCCTTCCTCTTTTATAAGGTATTGCTGCTTAGGAGTATTATTTAACCAAGAGTAATACTAAGTAATATTATCAAATTATTATGCTCAGGACCGCTGTAATTTTGCGCCAAGACATGACTGAACCGGCAGAGTGGAAGAAATTATTTATATGGCAAGAAAATGCAAATTATGCTGCACATTTAGTTTTATTATTTACTAATGGTCTGTGATAATATCATTGTGAAAATGACCTGTTAAATACTGCTACATGCAGAATTTGGTGCAGTAAGTGCTGCGTTCCCACATTAGCTCCCATTTCTAATTGAAAACTTGAACTAAGAGGTAGTTAGCCAAGTCTAGTAAATGCCACACAATAGGGTGTCAGTATTTACCGGGTATGGTTGATATCTCACCACCATCCGACCAACGTTTTATATGGCACAAATTCGACTTGAAGGTATGGGAGCGCTTTACATGAGCAACAGTTACATTACACAATGTACCCCCGACTCCAACTCTCTCCTCCAGTGCCATATTGCAAACCTTCTTTGGTGCCCGTTTTCGCTGAGTGTGTGCAGAGGGCAGGCTTCCTTTGCAAGGTGTGTGGGTACTACCTGGCCAGGATCGCATGCTGCGCCCCAAGTGTATTTTCCTTGCAAACATCTCCTCCATATGAGCGGGCACCTGGATTCCCCAGTGTATTGCCAGGTAGGCCGCAAGTGTGTGTGCTTGCTGTATTCAATGCGAGTGGCACTTCCAGGGAAATCAATAGTAAAAACAGCTGGCTCGCGCCACGGAGTACATACTGTAACCCACGCCGCCCCAACAAAGCTTAAACCTCAAACTCGAACCAGACAGCCTGTTCACCCACCCTTCTCCAATCCTTGAAAGAAGTCCCCTTACACTAGCGAATCAGCCCATGCAATTACTCCTGCCACACCGCCTTTACATTAAATCCAGAGATAATTTACATTATTTGTTGTTCTCTGACAGCAGCACAGATAGGAGAAGGGCAGACATGACGATTTGTAATTGTGTGTGTGTGTGTGTGTGTGTGTATGTATATATATATATATATATATATATATATATTAATTGTAAATATATATATTGTATTTATATAGCGCCTACCACCCGTGATGAGGCATTGAGTTGGTGTTTTCCAGTTCCCCAAACCATCCCCTTCTCAACATTAAGCTACATAGTGCAGTTGTATGTTTAGGAGTGTAAACCGTAAATACCATCACTAGGTGGTAACAAATTTCTAAATGTAATATGCCTACCATGGTTACAGAAATACACATTACTCCCTTCATAACCCACTATAATACAAGGCCCAACAGTAGAGACTGTGCTAGACATTAAAGAGCATTCATGATTTTTTCTAAATGTTTTATAATAGCCGAGTATTTAGCATTACAGTCAAAGAATAATTTTAGTAATAAAGCATTGGCAAAATCAAATGTCAGTTACCACAGCGAGTATCAGGCATTTCCAGGTCCCGAGATAAGATTAGATAACTACCCCAAGACTGACGCCTATGAGCTACTATCTAAACACTTTACATAAAAATGCACTTCAAGGAAAACTCCAATACAAGTTACAGTTAGTATGCAAGGACAGTCTCAAAGAATGATACCATGTGGGTCCCATGTTAGAATGCTTGCCAAGCAAAGAAATGTTGAGGAGCAATTCAGGAAACGTTATTTTACAATGCATGAGAAATGGCTTGCAATGATGCATAGGAATGCCCCTTCACCATCCCTCCCTGAGGTACTCTGCACAAGTTCTAGATCCCTTCCGTAAAGGGAAATTTCTCAGGACTTTGAAAAGTACTGCTTCATTTTTGACCGCTTCAATAACTCTGAGGGCATATGCACCCAGTTCAAAGCATATGTTGCAGAACTTGTCCCAGAGAATGTCAACCTTGAGGTGCACCAGCATTGGCATGGAAAGCTATGTCAGTGGCCAGAGTTGGCAAATTGTGTACCGGCTGTTTTGGCGTTGCCAGTCTCAAGTGTCAATGTCGAGAGGGCCTTTTCACAAATAAAAGTTTACATGGGAAGGAAAGAGAGAGCACGAATGACCAAAGACTCACTGAAGAAATATTGTATAGTGTACTACAATAAGTTCGACTTGTGAGATTGTATTTGGACCTCATATACACTGTACGTACACTGTCTATATACCATGCATCAATGAAGAAAGCAAGCAATTATAAAAGCAAAGCGTTCCATAAACACCGGTAAAACACTGTTTCAGTTGTTTTTTATGGCGCAAAAATGAGTAACCACTGAAAAGCACTGTTTTTTTGAGGTATTGAAATCACTGGAAAACACTGAAAAAACACCACCAGAATTTACCAAAAATAGAAACTGAAAACAGGAAAGTCTAAATATACCCTATTCCACCCCACCCCATGCCACTCCACTCCACTCTATGCCACTGCACTCTATGACACTCTCTGCATTGAACCATTGAACTCCACTCCCCTCTACTCAACTCTACGACACTCTCCTCCACTCTGCAACCCAGTAACTCAACAAATCCATTCTGACACTCTACTCCACCACTCCACTCTACAACACTCTACTCCCCCATTGCAGTCTACGACACGCCACACCACTAACTTTTAGCCATGCTTAAAAGCAGCCACACTGGTGAACATCATCACAAAAACTCATTGCCAAGGCGTAGCTCTTGTAGAGGTGAGACATTTTGGCTTTGCCACTGCTTTTTTCCCTTTTGTTTTCCACTAGACGTTCGCCATGCTGCACATGAGTGGTGACCTGTTAATATTCTGCATACTTTTTGTATGGCCCTTTTTTTAGTTCATAATAGAGTAGATGTGAAATTGCTGACTAACTCTTAGGCTCTTTGGAACATATGTACTAAAATACCAGTTGCCAAAAAAGTGGTCTTAAATTACGACTAATTTTTTTGCAACCAGTACCCTTTTTTGCAAAGTGACTAATGTGCTAATAGGTTTGTTTGCAAAATATTGAATCATTGTGGGTCGCAAGTCAACCTGCCTAATGAATATTAACTATGAGAGTCTTAATTTGTGATCCACTACGATTGGTTACAAGCACAAGGATGGTGGTCTGCACGGATTAATAGACCACCAAGCCTTTTGGAAAATGAAACTTTATTTTTGTAAAGCAGACATATTAACTTAAAAGAAATGGGTGTGCTTATAAAACAGTTTCCATTTTAGAAAAACATCAGTGGGATTTGACAGTGGCACACAGGAGCACTGCATATTTCCCCTGAAGCTGCCACCCTAAATCATAAAGGAACCCCTCACTTTTGCAAACAAATTATCACCCCTAGTTGGGAGTCAGTAACTTATCAGTGGTTTGTAACAGGGATTCTAGTTGCTAGCCAATGATGGCTCGGTATCCAAATCGTAAGGTAGAATGGACAGCCACAACATGCCCCTTCCAGTTTGCAATTCTTTATTTATTTATAAAGTTTTATATAGCGCGAACATGCTCCCGAAGGATGCTTTATAATTTGAGGGAGAGGAAGGTAAAAGTTGCAGTACAATCATCAAAGGGATACCAACACAAACAAATCAAATATGCACATCAACAAGAAGGTTCCAATCGAAGGGACAACAAAGGGTAAGATATTCATAAACCCACTTTGAGAATAAAACTTTATTAACTCCTAAAATTGGTTTAGTACATTCAGCTCAGGACGGAATCTCTGCCCATAGATTTTTTAATGTGGAGATTCTGCCCCGGGTGTGGAGACTCCCCCACGACTACGGGGCCTCTGCCATGAGTGCGGATGCCCTACAAATCTGAGTGCTTGCAACCATTAGGGAGTTTTGAACATCTGTCCTAATGTTGTTTAAATCTTTGTTATATAATCAAGAACAATATATAGGCATAATGCTCTCAAATGGGCGGAGCTGCAATTTTTAGTGATGGATAATCCATTAAAAAAAATATTATTTATGAATGCCTTAGCATGTGTGTGTATTATTATATCTTTACGTATAAGTAGTAACAGAAGAGATACTTGATAGAGTGGTACATGCACGAAACTAAATTCCTGAAGAAGTTGTTTAAAAATAAGTAAGAAAAAAAGGAAATGTCTTGCCACTATTTAGATGAGTAATCCTAGTTAGTGGTGGTATTCTTTTTAAACCAGCAAAGTTTTATGACGTTTCTGATTTTTCACAACCTGTAAAGAAGTTTGCAGAGTTTCTGAGTTTAAGTTCACCTTTGCTTTTCACTCGAGTGTAACAACAAAATGGAAAATGTGCAAATGTACCATTTGCGGAGATTCCCTTTGCAGATTTCTTTCTCCGCAAGCTCTCTTTTCGTGACAATTGTCCTGATTTTCACGTAAATCTAAGAAAATGTAAAGCTTTGCAAATTTGTGAAGCTGCAAAGTTTTCCGAACAACTTACTGAAGGTTGGCAGAAAAGCATTTCAACTTCTCACGCCCCTGATCCAACATTGGAATGGAGATGTGGCTAGTGCCACTGACTACACCGTTTGTATGAGTTGACAGAAGACGGCAAAGTGGCTTGCTTGCAAACTCCCCTTGTTTGTGAAGAAGACTTTCTTTTGTCAAAAAAATGTCAGTATTTGTTTTGAAGGCCCAAACTGTGAGTTTGTTGCATTATAATTAAGCAGGGGCAACGTGCTTGTTTCGACTGTGTAACTTTGCTTAATTTCAGCAATTTCAAGTTATGTTATGTAATAACGAGCTGTTCATACAAAATTATTAATGCAGCACAAAAATACAGTGCAATCGACCAGAATGTGAGCAGCTGCTGTAAGCGGGGCCAGTGTTTTTTGTGCTACTTTTTTTTAAACATGAAGGGGCATATTATCAAGACGGCGTTAAAATTATCGCCGATTTGGCGGCAGAAAACTGCTGCTAAAGCGGCGATAATGGGCTTGTCACCTGGGCTTCTATGGGAATTCTCTGCGGCATATTATCAAGCCCATTATCGCCCCTTTAGCGGCAGTTTTCTGCCGCTAAAGCGGCGATAATTTTAACGGAGTGCTTGATAATATGCCCCGAAATGCTTCTTCACGCCCCAAATGGACGTGAGGTCTCATTTCGCCCTAAAATATAGCTCCAAATGGCAGTTTTGCATTTCATGTAATTAGACAAAAGAAAAGTGGGTACATTTCACGCACCCTAATCCCCTTTGCACTAATAAAACACCATCTATTCATGTTATTCGTCCTTCATATTTTAGTTAAATCGTTATCATTTTACATTAAACCTACATTACTTTTACACAGGCTGTTTAATTTGCAATCTCATCTCTACATGGCCAATGCGTTAAAACGTTTTGATAAAAATACACTTTATTATTTAGTGAATAACATTACAAAGATCTTTATCAAGGGTTGTCACGAATAAACACATGGAAGTGGTGTGAACTTTTTCATTGCTATTATCACTTTCTAAGAAACAATTATACGTTCTTGCCTAACACAATTGACAACTTCAGGCAGTGTTTTCAAACAGTAACTTGTGTTTCATTCGTTACACTCCTGAACAGTGGGAGTTAGAAGAATAAATTATGTGTAGCTTTGAGGATATCTTTATTTAATGAATTGCTCTTTCTTGGATTTTGCCACCACATTACAGAAACACATCCCTTTGTGTTCACAAGTTCCATATGCATATATATAACAGGACTATGCAGTATTATCATGATCTGTTTGCTTGTTATCGTTCTAACATTCAGTAAACAGGATCAACCTTTACGTAAATATAGCATTCGCAAGGCCCCTAGCAGCACTTTTGTGCTGCCAGAGCATCACTTTTTTACGCAGCAGTGGCGCATTGTGCCACAGCATATTTACAAGGCCACGCAAAGCCATTTTGCTTGAGTTTACGTGGCCTTGTTAATATGTGCCCCTTTCACGCAGAACTCTGCGTGAAAGGGGCGTTTCATGGGTGTTGCTGTGGGTGTTCCCACGCAACACCCATAGAATGCGAAGCATTCCCATATGTATAAGGCATCGTAAACCTGGAAATGCATCAAATCCTAACGCCACTCAAGGGGTGACGTAGGGAGATGCAACATGGAGAAATATCCTTTTTTCTCCTCGTTTTTTCATTTTTCAATGTGTGTCACCTCTTGTGATTGTTTTTATGCAGGAAAGTGTCCCTTTCTGCGCAAAAATAATCACCTCTCCAACGCAGATACCATTGCACCATAGCGCAAAGGTGCGTTTTGTTGGCTCATTGCAGTCCATTGTGTGCCAGCGCTGGGGAAAAGGACAGGAATGCGCTGTATCTCATAGATACAGCAAATTCATGCCATTTTCTTTTGACGCATGGCAGCACAGCACGATTCCTTGTGGCACTGCCCTGCGCCAAAACCTCATAAATGAGGCCTCTGTCTTTTCTCGCATCCTACCTACTGTATGACTTTGTCAATGTTAGGACCATACATCTCTGAGTTCACCTCTCTTATGACACATTATATTTCTGCACTGTTCTGCAATTCTCCTTTTGACTCCCGGCCCTACACTCTGTGTGTGCCTGCCATCATATCCTATGTGCAAAAAAGATGATATACGCTTGGGATGGTCTCCCCAATCCTAGGTATTTGCCTTTATATGTGAATGATTCCTGTGGTGCCTTCGAGAATGTGTATCCTTTATGGGTGGCCTTCGTCAGTTTTTGCTGGAAAGCTCATAGGATAGTGTCCAAGTTACTATGGGGCAGATGTACTACCATTTTTTGCGGTTCCAAACGGGAATTCAGCCCGTTTGCGACCACAAAATTGGTCAGCACCATGTGCAAACCATATTTTGCGAGCCGCTAACCTATTAGCGACTCGCAAAATATGGTTTGCGACTCGCTATGGGGAAGGGGCATGCCAAGGGTGTCCCTTCCTAATAGCGAGTCTGACTGCAATGTATGATTGTTTTGCGACCGCATTTGTGGTCTCATAACAATCGCTGTATACCACCCTTTTCAAAAGGGTGGTAAGCAACTCGCAAATGGGAAGGGGTCCCTAGGGGACCCCTTCCCCTTTGTGAATGGGTGCGAACATATTTTTTAAGAGCAGGCAGTGGTCCCAGGGACCACTGCCTGCCCTTAAAAAATGAAACTGACAAGTTTAATTTTTCTTTTTTAAATGCATCCCATTTTCCTTTAAGGAAAACGGGCTGCATTTAAAAACAAAAAACTGCTCTATTAAAAAAGCAGTCACAGACATGGTGGTCTGCTGACCCCAGCAGGCCACCATCCCTGTGAGTGCTAGCCATTCCCAATGGGGTCGCAAAATGCGACTGCCTCATGAATATTAATGAGGAATGCACTCTGCGGCCCCATTGGGAATCACAAACAGTGTCTGAGACACTTTTGTACATTCACTTTTGCGAGTCGCAATTCAACGCATTTTGAGACTTGCAAATGTGAATGTTTGTACATCTGGCACTATGCGTGGACCCAAAATTGTCAATAACTGTATCTTTGTTTCTTTTCCTATTCCTAAAATAAACCTCACTATATTATACACATTGCTTAATTTGAGCTGGTGATTGCAGGTGATGGGCAAAGGCATTAATTTTGGGTACTCTGACTCTTTTTTCATCATCAGATTCTGACCCAGTGAGGCAGAAAGTTGAATTTATCAGGAACTCCATATTTTCCGTGAGTTGCAGAGCACCTGAATTCCAGGAACTCCACGAGCAGAGCAGAATTTTACACCCAGGCCCAGTTCTAATATTGTGTGTGTTGCAGAATTAAATACATAAATCTGTATTACAAGCATGCTTCCAGTAGGCCGTCAGGTATATGAAATGCATAAGAGTTCCAACTATCATTCCCATCTAACAAAAGGCAACCAATCACTTATAAATCAACAAGAACATCTTTCAGACTCCAATCTAAGTATATCTTCTCAAGATGAATCCCAGAAAACCAGAGGTTAAAACAGATTTGGAGCATGCTCTGCTTGTGGAGTTTGCAGAATTCAGGCTCTCTGCACTACATGGAAAATGTGGAGTTCCTGATAAATTCCACTTTCTACCTCATGGCGGATATTTTTTTGGGTTAAAGCGCTCAAGCCGGGGTTTTGCTCATGCAGGCGAGTGCGATATGTCCTGCTGCGTGTTTGCCAGTGCCGCTGAGATTTTCCGGCCACCCGTTAGACTTGACCGCCCCTCGTAAGCAGCCGCAAGCCTTGCTTGCCATCCATGAGCGCTCAGGAGACTTGTCGGCCACTAGCGTGGCTTTAGGCCGCAAAAACTGCACCTTTTTTCTGACGACAGAGAGAGAGCTCCAGGGACCGCAGCTGCATCCTTGAGCAGATTTTCTTCCCGAGAAGCCACTATATCTACTTGTCTACTAGACATTTTTGAGTTAATATTCTTCTACGATGGACCGTGCAAGTTGTTTTTTAGTGCGAGGAGCCTTTTTTTATTTGACTTGTTTTTCCAACAAGGAGGAAGTGCCCTAGAGGCTCCGACTTCCTGTTCCGATCCAGCAGGCTCCTCCCTGTGCTTTGTCCATCTCACGGTCACTTTTCCATTGGAGTTGGAGCTGGAAGGATCACTCTCTTTGTCTGCTGCATATATACCAATTGATTTGTCTATGAGAGTTGTTTGTTTGATTGATTGAGAGCATGCAGCAGGATTTATCTGTGTTTTTATTCGATTTTATAAATTCATAGTGGTGGTTGGCCTGCAGTTTCAGAAGGGGCCTAGCTATTATCTTTTTGCATTGCATTTTTTTCTTTTGTAAAGGAAAAATGAATGGTCACAGTTCAGTAAATTTTCTCTATGCTTTTTAATAAAATGTGCAATATTCATTTATTTTACTATGTGGCCTAGTCTGCCAGTGGGCCACGCAGCCAGTAGGCCCAGGACTAGCCATGGATGCATGAAACGACTGTTCCTGTTGTGTATGCTGAATTGAAACATCATTTGGGTCATGGATGGCATTGGACTACATTTAAAAATTAGATTTACTGGGGGGTATTTGACTTTTTTCTGCAAAAACGTGTATAGGTGGGGTAATATATATTTGATGCCTTTGGAGGATGTGAGAAATGAAAAAAGAACAATTGATGTACAGAATGCAGAACAATGTTGTACATTCACCCCAGTACAGAGATCTGGGCCTAAATCCATTGTTTTTTTGCTCACCATGCCATTCCAGTTTGGACCCGGCCATATGCAAATCAGGCTTGACCCTGTGCCCAATGGGAACAGTCCAGCCCAAACTGCCGGGCCAGGTCCTCCCTGGACTGGAACCAAGCATCCTAGGACCGGTTTCGAGCTTTCAGCCCTCATCAGCCAGGATAGCTTGACTCCAGTGGCATGGAGAGCACGGGACCCATGTCTGGGCATACCCGTCCCACTCGGGATGACAAATGAAAAAAGAACAATTGATGGACAGAATGCAGAACAATGTCGTACATTCACCCCAGTACAGAATTCTGGACCTAAATCCATCATTATTTTGCTCACCATGCCATTCCAGTTTGAAACCCCGAAACCGGTCCTGGCAGTTCGGGCTGGACTGTTCCCATGAGGCACAGGGTCAAGACTGATTTGCATATGGCCAGGTCTAAACTAGGGTGGCATGGTGAGGAAAAGAATGATGAATTTAACCCAGATCTCTTGACTGAGGGTGAATGTTTTGATTTGTTCTGCATTCCGTCCATCAATTGGGTGTCTTTTGCTTTGGAGGATGTGAGTACAGCTCAATTAATTTTCCTTTTTGACATTGCTAAATTAAGGCGGTTTTCTTTAGTCTTACCATGCCTCCTTTGTCTGGCCAGTGTGCGAGTGTGTTTGCCATAGGCCACCATTTCTCTTTATTCCCTATGCCATGTTGCCAGGGAAAATGTTGTATAGCCAGTGTCCATAGGCCTGAATGTGTTCTTTGTTTTCCATGCCTCCCTGCTTGTTGTTTGACCATGTGGCTGGGAGCCATTTTGTGCAGCCAGCCAGTGTGAGTTTGCCATAGACCTGCCTGTGTTCTTTGTTGTGGCCATTCCTTGCTGGTTGTTGTTGTTTGACTATGTGGCCCTTGGAAATGTTGTGTATCAAGCCAATGTGCTTTTGCCATGCGTTTTTTGTTATGGCCAAGCCTCCTTGCTGGTTGTTGTTCTTTGACCATGTGACCAGTGGCCATTTTGTGTTGCAAGCCATGGTAGAGATAACATAGTGATGCAGATTACTGGTGAATTATGGGAAGCCCATTTTGGGAAAATTTTTAACCCAAAAGCAAAAATACTCTTGGGTCTGCTGGATGACACTATGAATCTGGAGGCTTCACTTACAGTCTCGTCTCTTAGTTCCTCGATCACGTTGCAAGAGGTGGAAGAGGCATTGAGGAAAGGTATACCACTAAAGGCTCCTGGTCCTGATGCTGTGCCATTGGACTTTTTTCGGCATAACATCAATGTATGGGCACCTTTGCTCCTGAATGTATTCAAGGCGGTTATTATTGGCCGTATCCCTGCATCATGGTAGGAGGCAGTGGTGGTGCCGATTTTTAAGAAGGGTGATAGGGGTGATCCTCGATGCTATCGCCCTATATCATTAATCGATGCATCATGCAAATTGCTGGGTAGAATAATCCTCGCCAGGTTGGAAACATGGGCAGACTCTGTGGGTCTTATTATAAATTCCCAATATGGTTTTAGAAGAGGAAAGGGAACGATCGAACAGTGTCTGAACTTGGCTTTAATTATAGGCAAGTACATGAGGGCAAGGAATTCCTCTATCCACCTTGCCTTCATGGACTTGTCAAGTGCTTTTGACACTGTTTGTAGAGACAAGTTGTGGCAAATGATGGATGACATGGGTTTTGAGGAACCCTTGGTTACGTTGCTGCGCAGATTGCATGCAGCAACAACCGTGGCTATAAGATTTGGACCAGGGGGGGAAAAAACAAAACCTATTCCCTCAACTGAGGGCGTGCGACAAGGTTGCATTTTAGCGCCTTTTTTGTTCTTAGTATATACAAATGGCCTGGAGAAGTATTTGCTGGATCACTGCTGTGATTTCCCAAAGGTAAATGGTAGAAGTATCCCCATGCTTTCTTACGCCGACGACACGGTATTAATGACCCTTACAGGAAATAGCATGCAGATTTGTCTTGATGCTTTTAATACCTTCATGCTGGACCTGGACCTGAAGGTAAATTTTGCAAAATCCTTTGCGATGGTCTGTGGCCCAAAAGGGTCAAAATCTAGGAAGCTTATGGTAAAAAAGTTCACCATCGAAAAGGTGGATAATTTTAATTACCTGGGAAATCTCTTTAATAATAAACTGAGCTGGGCCCCTTTGATGAAGGCCCGAGTGCAGAGTGCTTGTCGATCCATAGAGGGCCTGTTCCGTTTTTGCAGTAAGCTGGGTCGAAAACCGGTCGCACACCTAAAAACTTTGTACAGATCAAAAGGCTTATCTGTGGCCACTTATGGGGCGGGGGTATGGGGGATTGAAAACCCAGCCGCGATACAGGTCATGGAAAATACATTTTTAAAACGCTTATTATCAATCCCTTCGGGTTCGTCAAACAGTTTTTGCCATGTTGAGATGGGAATGGATTATGTGACTGATGCCATTCGCATCTCCCCTTTATTACTTTGGGGTAAAATATGGTTATCTGAAGATCTTAAGTTTTCCAAAGAAATTCTTCAAGATTGTAAAAGTCTTGATTACGCAATGCAGATCCCTTGGTTGTCATATGTCAGTGATACGTTATATAAAATAGGATTGGGTCATCTTTATGATAATCCTGAAAATATCCGGGGAGATATTAAAACATTAATTAAAACGAGTTATCGGAAATACTCAAATACATTGTGTCCGGCTAGGTCAACAAGCTGTATGGATAAACTGCAGCATCAGTTTTATTTAACTTTTACAACCCATGTACAATGGCGGTTTTATCTTACCAGGTTTAGACTAAACATTCTTCATTTTCTTTTTGCCTTTCCTAAACAAGGGGGTTGGTGTGAGAGGCTGCCCCCTTGCCCTTGTAATAACAAAGTTAGTCAGAGTACCATTCATGTTGTCCTCTTTTGCTCTTTATACCAGGAGCCTAGGATTAGGTTTATTAAGCCTATCCTTAAAGGGCGGCAACCTTGTAATTATGAAGAAGGTTATGACTACTTATTATCACTATCATCACCTGGAGTATGTTGTGCCATGATAAATTTCATACGACTTTCACTCCACATTAGGAAACGGTATAGTTAGTCTGGTGTTAGGCCTCTACATTGTTGTGGGAAACCGTATTAGAAATTGTTGTTGTATGACGGCCACTAAATTGCCTTGTGCATTTATTTATACTCTCTGGTTTAGGATGCCAAGTATGTCCTATTATACTGACAAATGATCTGTCGAATGCATTAAATTATGTTTTTTTTTATTTTCCTAAATGCATGATCTTTTTAATATAAGAATGTATACTTTTATGATTCATATTTTGAATCGAATAAAGTTTTTGAGACAGACTGTGTTGCAAGCCAATGTGCCTTTGCCATATACCTGCATGTGTTCTTTGTTGTAGTTATGCCTCCTTGGTGGTTGTTGTTGTTTGACCATGTGGCCAGTGGCCATTCTGTGTAACCAGCCAGTGTGTTTTTGCCATATGCTTCCTTGCTTGCTGTTTTTGTTTGGCCATGTGGTGGGTGGACATTTTGGGTAGCCATCCAGAGTGCTTTTGCCATAGGCCTGCATGTGGTTTTTGTTGTGACCATGCTTCCTTGCTTGCTGTTGTTGTTTGACCATGTGGTCGCTGGCCATTTTGTTTAGCCAGCCAGTATGCTTTTGCCATAGGCCTGCATGTGTTGTTGTGGCCATGCCTCCTTGCTTGCTATTGCTGGTTGACCATTATGTGCAGCCTCCGTTTTTTCAAGTTTTCAAATAGACATTAATAGGAGAGGGTATTTGTTAAATTTGGTAAAACTTTTCCCTTATTTCAGTTTGTTATTATGCTTGAGGATCATTGTAATATTTGTATATTTATTAGCAGTTTTATATTATATGCTTTTTGCACTTTTCCTCTGCACCCCCTTGCATCCCAATGGGTTTCTCATAGTCCTTTAGTACACCAGAAAATATTATTGTTGTTTTTATTTTATTATTCAATTTACATTTTTCTATTATTGTATTTATTTTTTCATTTACATTTTTGAATTTTTTCATATTCAATTTCTTTTAAAAGTTATCCACCATCCATCCTCCACCTACCCACTTCAGGTGCACAGCCGCACAACAGCATACATTTTTTAAGGATTATTAAATTTTCCCCTGGACATAGGTGCACCACACACACCAGCATTCATTTTTGAAAGATTATTTCATTTTATCTCAGACCCCCTGCCTGCCATAGAGTAGACACACACCACCAGCATTAGTTTTTCAAACATTATACAATTTTCCCCTGCACCTCCCTGAGAACCACAGGTTTCACCCTTAGATGAATGCATTGCACCCAAAACCAACAGTTACATTTGTATGTTGTTATCATGATTGGAAATTAAATATTATGTTCTGGGGGTGTGGTTTGACTTTAAAATGCACTGTTGTTAATTATTTAGGATAATAATGCTAACTTAAGCAACCAAACTAAATTATATTGTCTGTACTCCTTCAAACTGCAACAATGCCATATTTCACTAATGATATTCTTGCTTGTTTGCTTTTAGGTGCACAAGAGATGTCACCCACAGTACTGCCAGTCACGTGAGTCTTTCGATCTCTTCTACTTGTGCAGCTAAGTGCCACTGACAGCTTCAAAATGGCCCCAAAGAAATGGACTGCCAAGAGAGTGACCAGTGGGGAGAAGAAGCAGATTTCTGCCACTGACGTGCCAACCAGAACCTTTTTAAAAAAACTTGTGCCTACCGCACTAGCCTCTAGGGAGCAAGCTGGGAGTGGCACTCCTGCATCAACAGTGCAACCCCTACCTAAACCCAAGCCCATATCTCTCCTCGAGGCAGCCATTGCAATCATGTTGATGCCGACAAACAGTGACATTGAATTGGATTTGTCTCTTTCACAAAGTAGTACCCAGTTGTTGCAGGAAAGTGGACAACAGCCACAGCCAGCAATGGATGTTACTGAAGTAGGAGCAGAACAGGAGTTTGAGCCTCCTGCTGAGCAAGCAGCTCCTCTTTTACAACCATTGGCTTCAATACCTCCGGCAAGAAAAGGTAATGGTACTCCACCATCTTCTCCAAGCCCCCTTCTGATAATCTGGACAAGTTTTGGACCCCGGCTGAGTCCGAGACACACCAAGAGAGGCTCAGGGAAAGGAAAGTTCCTGCAAGCCCTACAATTATGGAAGTGGGTGAGGATGACAACGAGCCGTTCATTGTGGAAGCTGTCACAGAGGAGACTGACATTACCTCTCCTATCCAACCTGCTCCTAGGGATGTAGCACCATCCCCCCACCTGCACCAGCTCCCATATTTGCAAGGCCCACGTTCAGACCTGGATCCACTACTAGCTCTGCAGATGTACGCACTGCAGAGAGCCAAAACTCAACATTGACACACCCACCTACCTCCATTTCTTCGGGCATTGGCAGTGGCACCACTGGCCCACAGAAAAGGTACACCTCCCCAGTTTGGGACTTCTTTATGGTTAGCAAGCAAGAGGACAACATTGCAATATGCTCCATTTGCAATGCTAATGTTCATCGAGGTAAGCTTAGAACACACTATGGTACTGGAGGCAAGCAGCCCATTTGAAAAAGCAACACACCCTCAGCTGGGAGGTGCACCTTAATCAACTTTCTGCAGATGGTAGTGGTCAAGGTGATGTGGGAAAGGTATTGGCCCTGGAGCCTCTGATCAGAGTGGGAGGTGTAGGTGGTAATGAAGAAGATCAGGGTGATATTTTTATGTGAAGCAGCCCTATCCCCAGCAGTGCACCATTAGCATCTGCCTTAGCAAACTTGCAATGGGACAAGAGTCAGATGGAGACAACATAGCAACAGCATACAGTAGTGATTGCCCCAAGATGAGCATTTATTGTGCCTCCTCCTGGTTCTCCCCAGAAGTTGTCTGCATCAGTGGCACCACCACCCAAAACAAATCAGGCTTATATTAAGAGCCTGTTTAATCAGGAGGGGCCCTACGACTGCCACCAGCCAGGGGCATGTTTGTACAACAGGGATCTGGCTAACATATTAGCACTTGACTTCCCTTTCTCTTTTGTGGAAGGAATGGGTTTTTTAGAGTTTGTGGTAAACCTCTGGCTGGAATGGAAGGTTCTCAACAGAACTAACTTTGCCAGAGTACCTGTTTCAGTGCTCCATCACGATGTGCTGGAATTGGTTGGCAAAGCTTTGCAGCAGCGTGTTGTTAACACTATCCACCTGACAACAGACATGTGGACCAGTTGTCAAGCCACTGATTACATGTGTAGCACTGCACACTGGATCTCTTTTGTGGGGGTTAGACAACAGCTATCTACAGGTCTCAGCTGAAAAAACTTTTAAAGATGTTCGGCGGCATGAGAGAGTAGCCATGTTCATCATGGAAAAATCCCATAAAGCTGCAAACATCTTGGAAGACTTCAAAAGCAAGATGTTTGAATGGCTGCAAGTCAGAGTTCTCAGAATTGGATTTGTTGCCATGGATAATGGCAGTAATATCATCAAGGCCATGGCAGATGGTGGATATTTCCGGGTCCTGTATTTAGTGAATTGCTTAGTGCATTGTGCAGGACTTTCTAAAAAAAGAAGACCTAATCAGTACCGTACTGATCATCTGCAGAAGAATCTGCGCTCATTTCAGCGATTCTTTGAAATCCCGGTAGCAGTTTAGGAACATTCAGCGTGCTAATAGAGTACCATTTAAAGCTCTCATACAGGAGATGCCAACACGTTGAAACTCAACCTCTTACATGTTACAACGTCTGTTTAATCAGTACAAACTGAGCAATGAATATGTCATGCAAAGAGGAGGAGATGCAACTAAAAGCATGTCCATTGGAATGGACAAATGAAAAGTAGTCAAATGCCTGCCAGAGGTGCTACCTCCTTTTGAGATTTTCACACAGGAAGTCAGCAAGGAGAACAGTATGTTGGGCCAAGCTATACCATTGTTGTATCTGCTAAAAGAGCTGTTAAAAATTGTGGCTGACAGGTTCACAGCTGTGGGCAATGAATACAAGGATGTGTATACCTTGACTTAGAGCTTAATCCTTCTCTTCACTGAGAATACAAGGCTGCAAAGAGATATCGTGCCATCCAAAGAGTACATATGTGTCACAATAAATACAAAAATTACTGTCCACTTTTATTCCTTTGTCAGAAGGGGATGTTTCAGAATACAAGAAGTGGATTGTTGAGCTAGCCAGAGTCCTGGGAGAAGAACAGCTGAAACATAGAGTCCCACTCATGGAAAGAAGTTCTGGGGTGCTGCCTTGAACTTTCAGACAGGGCAGTCCTGTTGTCTCATAGCAACCAATACCAGCAACAAGAACACTGGTGTCAACAACAACAGGAACACAAGAATTGTCCACAACCTCGCCATTGACTTGGTATCAAATGGCAGGGATTAAGTACAGCGCATAGTTGAAGGCCAAATAGGTCAAGCAAGTAGCAGGCACCAATGACCATTGAGAGGATGTTTAATGAGTATCTGGATGACCCAAGAGAGGTCATGTCGATCAAAACTCATTGGCGCATTAGTATGTGAAGATAAACCAATGGCCACAGCTCAGCAGGCTGGCACTGAAATATTTGGTCTGTCCAGTAGCCAGTGTGTCTGCTGAGCATGTGTTCAGTGCAGATGGTGCAGTCATCACAATGAGAAGGACCAGTCCCTCTCCTCAAAACATGGAGAGATCGACCATGATTAAAATTAACCAACATTTTATACCACTGAGTTACACAGTTCCTAAAACGATACCGGAGAAGGCTAAGGGTGATTGGTCAGACTCAGATCAGGGTGTGATAGCTGACCAACTTCTGGGAGAACCACCTGAGTTTGAGGACAATCTCTACTTCCCTGACTGAGGAGGCCACCATAGAACTTTTATTGCCAAATTGCTTTGCCAAAAAAATGGGTATAGCTAGGGGAATATTATACTATTCATTTTACTTGTTTGTGTCTGACTGATTTATGCATCCCCATCATTTTAGGCACATGTATGGCCAGATTGGAGTTGGACCAGTGTACAGTGAAGAAGCCACACCACCCACTCCCTCTGTCTCTGTCCTGTATTTTTTTTCATCACCTAGCAGGACGGCCCCAGAAAATTAGATTCACAAAAACTGCCCCAATGTGTGTTGCGTGCATCTCAGAGGACAGACAATTGTGTACCACCGTGCTTGGATTAGAACAGGTAAATATATTGCGCCAATGAGTAATATATGAGTGATTAAAAATGATGATTCATGTGGTGGCAGACAGTGAGGGAGGATGTTCAACTATAATTTGTAAGCTTGATTGTGATGATTTGCAATGTTTATGTCCTGATGGGTGAACATTTTTCCTGAAGATGATTGGCCCCTCCCTTTTCACACTTAGCGAGATTTGCTTGCCGGGTCCACTCCTTTTTTTTGTCTTGGTTCACAGATTAATCTTCAAAGAAGTTTTCAGTCTGTTTAGTTAACAAACAAAATCTACAAAAAAAAATTGCTCAATGGTTCTCTTCTTATTCATCAACAGCAGTGCGCTACTGGTCGATCTCTTTCATTTGGGTCGGGAGTCCGACGAAGTTGGACAGATTCATTACTCAGAGTCAGGAGAATGTTGAAAGGACTCAAGATGGGACTACTTCAACAACAAAGCGGTACAAAAGGGGGTGGTGATGGACGGAGCATCAGAACCAATCAAACACTCACACCCAGTCAACAGATCTGGGTTTGATCCATCATCGTTCTTTAGCCCACTCTGCCACCCCAGTTCAGACATGGCCATATGCAAATCAGTCTGACCCTGTGCCTCATGGGAACAGTCCAGCCCGAACTGCCAAGCCATGCCTTCCCTGGACCGGATTGAACAATAATGTTGCTAGTACTGCACTTAGTCTTTAGACTCCATATTATTTAGGAGAACACATTTTGAAAATGCAACAAAAAGTGTCAAAGACTTTTCTTTTGCTTGAATTAATCAGTATTTAATAATATTTCTTTAGAAATTTTAGACCTTCCTATTGCCGAAGCAATTTTTTTTAAAACAGAGAATCAACATAAATAAACACAAACAGTTCAAAATAGTAACACCACACCGATTATTCACTCACAACTAACATGCTGATCTCACATACCAAACACTCTTGTCCACTCATACGTTCACACAGGCTATTTTGATCAGGAAATGAACACAAAAAAACGTATTTTACACTCTTTTCTGTTTGGACCACAGAAAAAGAACATTCAGAAAGACATATCTATCTATAAATGATTCTTATTTGTAGATTTTTCTAGTTCTTGTGGTCTTTATACAAGGTCTACGCGTTTCGAGACCCTTGGTTTACTGGGCCTCTCATCAGGACCTATACGGTAAGGAAGGAGAAGCCTGTGTATGTTTCAGGAGGGCCCCTATACCTTGTTTGCATTGATTGTTCGTATCTGTAAGAATAAAGTTACCTTTGTTTGAATGGAGACGAGCGATTTAGAATGGTGGGAAGACCTGGGTGAGAAAGAGTGAAAAAAGAGGTATAATAACATCCATTAAAGCCTGACTCATAGGTATGCACTTAGTTAGAGAAATGGCGTACTTTTCAGTGTGGAGGACGGAAGGGAAACGATTGTATCTGCTCAGTTGGGGTGATCCTCATTTGAGTGCTGGGGATAGAGTGAGGGAGTTTGTTGAGTATATTGGGGGAAACATTATTGGTAGCAACGTTATTTGTTTGTCTTAGGAAATTGGATTAGTTACCTTTTTGTGGATCCGATTGAGGGCGCGTCTCTTCTGAGCGCTGGGTTTTAGGTCACCATGTTATCTGCGTTTGGATTATCCTTGGAGCTGTAAAGGGTTGAGACTCGAGTTAGCTTGGGGAAGTTGTAACTTCGTACTCATTGATGCGAAGATGTGGCAGCGGGGCATACCTGCGTTTTGTAGTCGTTTACTTCCGTGTTAGTCAGTCAGTTGCTTCTGCGTTTCGAGTCTCGTTGGTGCTGACGTGTGGGGCGTCGGCATGTTTTAAAGGTCTTTTGATTGGTTCTCATTATATAGACATAGAAAGAGGGCTTCGTTATGACATTTAATGCGTGCGTTGACCAAATTCATGTTCCCCAAGGTAAATAGCATTCTTGTAATGAAAAACGAATAAAAATGCTACACGTTCGTATACTGAATGGGTCTTATGAAATACTTATGGAGGCACAGGCTAGAAATGGGAACATTCTAGCGAAGACCATTAATGGGTAAAGATTGGATGTAAGCAGAGTTAAACAATTTGAAAGGTGTCCACCAAATGTCTGGTGATTAATAAAATGGGTTGCTACCTGTATGTGCTTGGACCCGAAAAAAGCTTCCTAGGACCGGTTTCTGGCATTTCAGCGGTCTTCAGCCAGGCTGGCTTGAATCCAGTGGCAAAGTGAGCAAGGGGCTCACGTCTGAGCATACCCTGCCAACTTATGGCGAACAAAGCGGTACAAAAGGGGGTGGTGATGGGCGGAGCATCAGAACCAATCAAACACTCACACCCAGTCAACAGATCTGGGTTTGATCCAGCACCGTTCTTTAGCCCACTCTGCCACCCCTGTTCAGACATGGCCATATGCAAATCAGTCTGACCCTGTGCCTCATGGGAACAGTCCAGCCCGAACTGCCAAGCCAGGTCCTCCCTGGACTGGAAACAAGCATCCTAGGACTGGTTTCGGGGTTCAAACTGGACTGGCATGGTGAGCAAAAAAATGATGGATTTAGGCCCAGATCTCTGTACTGGGGTGAATGTATGACATTGTTCTGCATTCTGTCCATCAATTGTTGTTGTTGCACTACTTCAACAACAGCCAGAAGAAGGAACATATCAACTTCAGGGAAACCAAAATGATAATAAATCTAAGAGGCCTACTCAGCTCTGTGGACTGGTGAGAGAAGCGTTTATTTGGGAAATGCAATAATGCTGAGTGTGTGTGCTGGCTCAAATGTCAACCTCCTCTATTATGTGCTTGGGCCGGGTGGGGGTCGGTAAGTAACTGGAGACAGACATCTGATGTCACATCATCACATTATGCACACACTTGGCTAAATGTTATGACAGTTTTGAGATTGATCAGCCTGGCATGTACATGCATCGTCTTGTCTGTGATTGGTTGTAATTTGCTCTCACTTCTCAGTTAATTGATCGCAAAGAGTGATAAAATGAATGATTGCAGCAGACTGTGCTCTTGCTCTGCCTCCCTGAGTCTTCTTGGAACAATCCTCATGATGCTTACCTTCTGCTCTGCCCTTATTCTTGACTCTATAATATTGTTTCTGTTTTACAATCCCCAAGCATTCTCTTCACCTGCACAAAAGTGGAAAGCTCTATAACAGGATTTAGTGTCTTGGAGCAGAGTGGGTGCACTTGCCATCACCACTCAGTCTGCATGAGGTGCACATTTGGTGTCCCCATGCACAGCCAAGTTCAAATTAGCTCGCTGGACAAAGGACATGGGAGTAACCTCCCCCCTGTCTAGACCCTCCCCTGTGAGGATCCCTGAATAGTCTCAATCCTTTCTTTAGGGTACTTAAGGGCTTACCTATGGGTGGGTCCCTAGATTTATGGTGGGACAAGATTCAGATAAGATATAATTTCTTCTTCTACCGTCTTAGCACTCTGGACTTAGCTGGACTTTGTTTGGGCTCGACTTCTTCCCCGTTCCAGTCTGCTGCATCGTCTGTGCCTGTGCACCATACAGGAACATTCCAAGGCCTGTGGGCATCAAAGACACCTGAAGGAATCTCCCTTGGAGTGAAGGATTCTCTCCCCTGTATTCGCAGGCACCGCAACTAAGTGGACCAGTCTGCTGATCTTGAGCTCCTCTGGTGTCCGTAAGGTTCTGCAATACAAGTTGTGGTTTTCCACAGCTCCTGAGGCCTGCCCTGCCCTCTCACTAAGTTTGAAGCCACTATCTGTCGTGGGAGTTGCAATAACTGAACCCCTGTGACCGCATCAACTTGCAGTTGTAAAGGCTTGTTGGCTTCCTTCCAAGAAGATCTTTGGTCTCCAAGTAGCCCTAACCCGAAACACCTCCAGGGACCAGAATCTTCAGCCACACCGCATTGTGTGCATCGTGACCTACATCTTTTCGTGAGCTGCTAGAGGTCCTCTCGCGACCCCAGTGTCTCCGACCTGTGGGTCCAACTGAGGGTAACCTTTGTTTCTTTTGAGCTCACCTGATTGCACGGGGCCTGCCCTGGCTCCCCTGCTTTTGGTGAGTTCCTTGGACGTTAGTGGTCCCTACGTTGCACCTTCATTGATGTCTGCATTGGTTGCATTTGCCAAGCCTTGTTGATGCTCCCACCAGTCACCGATCCCTCAGCACTCGACATACGATGTGGGACAGCTGGTGCACAGCTCCTGGTCTTCCTCAGCATTACCTGGTCCTCACAGCTGCAGAGTCAATGTCATTGTCATCCGTCCTGCAACACCCAACATCGGAGGGCATTCGTCTTCCAAGTCTCCTGTTCACTCCTGAGTGATATAGACTCTGTCCCCTCTGCTTTCAGGTACCTTTCTTCTCGAATCCACCTTCAGATTCCACTGGACACTTTACCCTTCTTCAGCAGCGGCACTTTCCTGAAGTTCTCCATTGGGTTTGATAGCGATTTCCGACACCACTTCACACCTATGCACCTGGGTTCCCTGCTGTAGGTAACATGGGTACTAGGGTATCCACAGGTGGGGTGGCTCTCCAACCTTCTGTCTTCCACGGGGTTTCTTCAGGGTCCACTGGGAAGGGTCCTTAATCTTTAAAACTCCAACCACAACTTACCTGTAGAGTTGTACAGAGCATGCGGTCGTGCTCCCACACATGCGCACGCTCTCTGTGGGGTCCCTATCTACTTACCTTGGGTCCCCTGTACTTCTACGTCCTCTCGACACTGTCTTGAACCGAGTCATGGTTCTTATACCACTTTCTTAGTATATGGTTTTGTCCCCCCCGGGCTCCACTGTGTATTTTGTGCTATTTACTGTGTTTCTTTGCAAAGTATTGTGTGCATTGTGATTATCTCTCGGTTGGAGATATCTAAACGTGTTAGAGAGTATATTATAATAAATACATATTCACTTAATCTATACTATAAGATTGCATTCTGGTAAAACAAGCTGCTTTACACTCCTTCTGGACTAAGCCTGTCTACTCTCCACAGCTACCACTTAGAGAGCTTTCGGAGGTTGTCTAAGACCTCTTAAATTACCATAAGGGTTGTCTGGACTGGTGAAAGGTGCCCACTTACATTAGTGGACATCATATACCAGGCCAGCTTCAACAAATATTCCCTTCCTGACGCTCCAACTACACCCTGGAGGCATAAGCCATCTCAACACCAAACTCTATCCCTGAATATTTCATAAAGAATACTAAAGTTCCTTAAATGACTAAATAATGTAATCCTTCAAACGGCATTTCTAAAAAATATAATACTCCAATTGGGGGAACACAATGGATGCCACTAGCAAAAGGCTGCAGTATTGAGCTAACACAGGCCTCATAATTGTTTATTATAAGCTCCTCATAGAGCTAATTCAGACTCACAGTTATCCTTTGGTTTAAATATTGCTGCTAGTCAAGAATGTATAGAAATCATTCTACACAAAGTATGTCTGGAAATCCTGGCCAGTGGCCTTTGGCAGAATGCAAGTGCCCGTCTTAAAAAAACATAACCTGCATACATACTAGATTCCTGGTCCTCAAGTGTATCATAACTGAAACGTTTCATAAGTATCTGACTTCCAAATATATTATCATCCTAGAAAGAGCATGATTGATGCCAAAGCTCTGTCAAGAAGAGTCCAGCATTTGCCTCCTATGAAGAGTGAGAAAGAGTATCTGAGACCAGAGGTATGGAACTTCCTCCGTGAAAAGCTTTCCCTGTGGCATAACTACTCCTTGAGAGATGTGAACTGTTGGGATACTACCACCAAAGTTATACCTTTAGCATATTGTAATGTGGAGAGCCTTCAAATGCTTCAATTACCAAAATTCGGAATCGGGGTCAGGGGCAGACACATAGTCAAATATTACCACCCAGAATCCCAAATCTTGATGAGAAACTGGAACAAGCTTGCTATGAATATAGATATTCTCTAAAAAGAGCCCACCAGCCCAGATGGAAAGACTAGACAGGCCTTGGTATTACTCATAAACGAAAACAAGTGCTGTAAGCCTTCTGTGACCAAAATGAGCATTTGAAGATTGATTAAAACCTCCCACTCACAAGACACAGATTCCAGTGGCCTTACTGGGCATGAGAAGTGTAGAATCACTGCAAACCGTTTACTTGATTTATTATTACTTACACAACTAATCCCAGGCTTGCAGTCCTATGTGTTATAATGAAATACTGATTAATGGACATTGTATGCATTCATTTCCAAGCCTCAGAGATGGACTTGAAAGGAATTTAGAATATCCACCATATCCAAAGAGCTATGGGAGAATTATTTCATCCAAGATGGCTGACCAGCCAGATCCCTTTAACCCCTTCGATGCTCATGACGAAATGGTTTCGTCATGAGCATTGGAGCTCCTGTGCTCATGACGGAACCATTCCGTAATGAGCACAGGGGCACGAAATCCCTCTGCTGCAGATAGCAGAGGGATTTCCTTTTCTCCCCCAGAGCCTCAGGAGCTGGGGAAGAGCTTCCCCAGCTCCCGAGGCCCGCTCCCTGGTGTCTGTGAAGGACGATCAGCGCGCACTTTGCGCTGTCGTCATTTCACAGAAACCGAAACCATTCAGTTTCACTTTCTATGTGCTCAGGGGGCCACGTAGAAAGACGGGAGAGGTATCATTGGAAAGGGTAGAATCTCCCCTTTCCAATGGTACCCCTCCCCAGTGGATCCCTGCTTGGGGATCACCCCAAGCAGGAATCCACCCACTAGACACCAGGGAGGGGGGAGCGGCTCCTTGGGCAAGGGCCTTTGCTCCCCCCATAAATATTTGGGCCAATTTAGTCGGGCAGAAAGCCCACTAGATACCAGGGATTTTCATTTATATTTCAACATCTCAGACTTTCTGCCCCCCCTGGGGGGCAGATGGGGGCAGTAGACCCAATCTGCCCCCCGGGGGGGGGCAGAAAGCCTACTAGATACCAGGGATTTAAAAAAAAAATTAAATTAGGGGTGGGGGCTGCCCAAAATGGGCATACCAATGCCCCCACCCCTCCTGCCGCAAAGATACAGTCTTTCTGCCCCCCGGGGGGCAGATGGGGGTAGTAGTCCCGAATCTGCTCCCCCGGGGGGGCAGAAAGCCCACTAGATACCAGGGATTTAAAAAAAAATTATAATTAGTGGTGGGGGCTGCCCAATATGGGCATGCCCATGCCCCCACCCCCCGCAAAAATGACAGCCTTTCTGCCCCCTCTGGGGGGCAAAAAGCACACGAGATGCCAGGGATTTTTGGGGGCAAATCGAAATTAGGGTGGGGGCTTCCCAAAATGGGCATGCCAATGCCCCCACCCCTCACGCTGCAAAGATACAGTCTTTCTGCCCCCCCTGGGGGGCAGATGGGGGCAGGAGCCCCCAATCTGCTCCCCCGGGGGGGGGCAAAAAGCCCACTAGATACCAGGGATTTTTAAAAAAATTATAATTAGGGGTGGGGGCTGCCCAAAATGGGCATACCAATGCCCCCAACCCTCACACAGCAAAGATACATTCTTTCTGTCCCCCCTGGGGGGCAGATGGGGGCAGTAGCCCCCAATCTGCTCCCCCGGGGGGGCAGAAAGCCCACTAGATACCAGGGATTTAAAAAAAAAATATAATTAGTGGTGGGGGCTGCCCAATATGGGCATGCCCATGCCGCCACCTCTGCAAACATGACAGCCTTTCTGCCCCCCCTGGGGGGCAGATGGGGCAGTAGCCTCCAATCTGCCCCCCCGGGGGGCAGAAAGCCCACTAGATACCAGGGATTTTCATTTATATTTCAATTAGGGGTGTGCGCTGCCCAAATGGGCATGCCAATACCCCCACCCCCCGGCCACAACATCTCAGACTTTCTGCCCCCCCTGGGGGGCAGATGGGGGCAGTAGACCCAATCTGCCCCCGGGGGGGCAGAAAGCCTACTAGATACCAGGGGTGGGGGCTGCCCAAAATGGGCATACCAATGCCCCCACCCCTCCTGCTGCAAAGATACAGTCTTTCTGCCCCCCCTATGGCCTAGATGGCCGCTGAGCACAGGGCCAAAAACCCAGGTGACCCCCCTTGCAAAACCAGGTGGTTTTGAGATAAGCAATTTTGATGTCGCCTCACTATGTTTTGAGCCCTTGCCTGTCGCGGGTACTTGGGCCTCCCACACAAGTGAGGCACCATTTTTATTTGGAGACCCGGGGGAACGCTGGGTGGTGGGAAATTTGTGTGAGCCCGGTGATGCCACACTTTCCCACACACAAATGTGTGAAAAAAAGTGATTTTTTCAGCTAAAATTGAGGTTTGCAGGGAATTCTGGGTAAGGAAACATTAGGGGACCCACACAAGCCATACCTCCCTGGAAGCCCCCGGGTGTCTAGTTTTAAAAAATGTATAGGTTTGCTAGGTTTCCCTAGGTGCCGGCAGAGCCACTTTTAAAAAACTACAGCTAGGCACATTGCCAAAAATGGGTCATTTTTCACTGCGAAATTGAGGTGTGACCACGTTGCGTTTTGCGCCGTTGGTACCATTTCTCTCGGAAGACTTTGGGGAACGCGGGGTGGATGTAAATTAGTGGATCCATGCAGATTCCAGAACTTTCCACCACAGAAATGTGCGGAAAATGTGTTTTGTTTGACAATTTTTTAGGTTTGCAGGGGATTCTGGGTAACAGAACCTGGTGGGAGGCAGTTAAGTCACACCATCCTGGAATCCCCTAGGTGTCTAGTTTTCAAAAATGTATATGTTTGCTAGGTTTCCCTAGGTGCTCGCAGAGGTACGGTTCAAAAACTACAGCTAGGCACTTTGCCAAAAAAGGGTAATTTTTCACTGCGAAATTGAGGTGTGACCACGTAGCGTTTTGCGCCATTTACTGTCGCGGGCACTAGGCCGACCCACACAAGTGAAGTGCCATTTTTCTCGGAAGACTTTGCAGAATGCGGGGTGGGTGGAAATTTGTGGATCCATGCAGATTCCTGAACTTTCCACCACAGAAATGTGGGGAAAATGGTTTTTTTTGACAATTGTTTAGGTTTGCAAGGGATTCTGGGTAACAGAACCTGGTGGAAGGCAGTCAAGTCACCCCATCCTGGATTCCCCTGGGTGTCTAGTTTTCAAAAATGTATAGGTTTGCTAAGGTTCCCTAGGTGCCGGCAGAGCTAGGGTTCAAAAACTACAGCTAGGCACTTTGCCAAAAAAGGGTCATTTTTCACTGCGAAATTGAGGTGTGAGCATGTTGCATTTTGCGCCGTTTCCTGTCGCGGGCACTAGGCTGACCCACACAAGTGAGGTACCATTTTTCTCAGAAGACTTTGGGGAATGCGGGATGGGTGGAAATTTGTGGATCCATGCAGATTACAGAACTCTCCACCACAGAAATGTGGGGAAAATGTGTTTTGTTTGATAATTTTTTAGGTTTGCAAGGGATTCTGGGTAACAGAACCTGGTGGGAGGCAGTCAAGTCACACCATCCTGGATTCCCCTGGCTGTCTAGTTTTAAAAAATGTATAGGTTTGCTAGGTTTCCCTAGGTGCCGGCAGAGCTAGTGTTCAAAAACTACAGCTAGGCACTTTGCCAAAAAGGGTCATTTTTTACTGCGAAATTGAGGTGTGAGGACGTTGCATTTTGCGCCGTTTCCTGTTGCGGGCACTATGCCGACCCACACAAATGAGGTGCCATTTTTCTTGGAAGACTTTGTGGAACGCGGGGTGGGTGGAAATTTGTGGATCCACGCAGATTCCAGAACTTTCCTCCACAGAAATGTGGGGAAAATTTGCTTTTTTGGACAATTTATTAGGTTTGCAAGGGATTCGGGGTAACAGAACCTGGTGGGAGGCAGTCAAGTCACCCCATCCTGGATTCCCCTGGGTGTCAAGTTTTCAAAAATGTATAGGTTTGCTATGTTTCCCTAGGTGCCGGCAGAGCTAGTGTTAAAAAACTACAGCTAGACACTTCACAAAAAAAGGTTAAATATTCATTGTGAAAATGTGGTGTGTTCACGTTGGGTTTTGAGCCATTTCCTGTCGTGGACACTATGCCTATCCGCGCAAGTGAGGTACCATTTTTATCGGTAGACTTAGGGTAATTCAAATTTGTAAAGCAACTGTTATTACCTATTGATTTTTGATGCTTTTCTACCTTCCAAATGAAAGACATTGTGTAAAAAATAAGTCATTTTGAAAAATGACCGATAATTCTCATGCTAGTATGAGTATTCCCAATTTCGAAAATGTGCAAATATGTACTGTTTCTAAACTCTATAATTTGTTCCCATTTCAGAAATACATAGGTGTCTTTCATACCGATTCTTCCATGTATACATTTTCCCACAATAATTGCTATATACCCAGAACATAATAAAAAACCATTGCAAATTGCTGCTCAGTTTTTGACTCTGGGTTCGTCAGGTTCTTGGAGAACGTACAAGTCCTATATATCCCCACAACCAGGAAAGTCCAGCGGATGTAACGGTATACTGCTTTCAAAGAGCTGTCATCATTAGAAGAAGTTACAGGTAAAAACGTTGACACAGAAGGCTGTTTTTTTCAACTAATTTTCAATTTTTCCTTTATTTAAGTGTTAGTTTCTATAAAGAAACATTGATGGCTCTACACAAATGACCCCTTGCTGAATTCAGAATTTTGTCTACTTTTCTAAAATGTATAGCTTTCCAGGATCCATTATTACTTTCACACCCATTTCTACCATTAACTGGAAGGAGGTTGAAAGCACAAAAAATAGCAAAAATAGGCTATGTCCCAGAAAAAGGTCAAAACTGTGTAAAAAATGTTGGTTTTCTGACAAAAGTCTGTCATTCCCTAAAGGCTGGGAAATGGTGATTTCAGCCCCACAATCGCTTTTTTGATAATATTTGCAGTGTAAAACCCAGACGCTATCATTTGCAGCCCGTTTTTCCAATTTTTCCCCAAAAAAACAAAATTTTGTTGTATTTTGGCTAATTTCTGGGACCTCTCCAGGGGAATCCATAAACCCTGGGTACCTTTAGAATCCCCATGATGTTGGAAGAAAAGGATACAAATTTGGCGTGGATACCTTATGTGGTCAAAAAGTTACATGGGCCTAAGCGCGCACTACCCCAAATAGCCAAAAAAAGGCTTAGCACGGGGGGGGGAAAGGCCTAGCAGCGAAGGGGTTAACAACAAGAAGCAAGCTGATTTTGAGTCTAAACTCCTTCAATAATTGTTAAAGTTGTTAATATCAAGGAAACTTGCATGAGACCATAACAACCACAGGGGAGAGCCCAAATAGCAGGATTCAACATAAGACTGTTTAACTCAACGTTCTGCTCCAATCAAAGCAAAAGCATCAATGTAGCAAGCATGTAACTATGGTCGTCCCGTTGTATGTGCACTTTGAGGAAAGGTCAATGCTGAAGCATCATGGTGTGACCACAAGACACATTCATTCTGCGGACTGTGGTGTCTAGTCTGTGCTCTCCAAGGTATGGGGCAGGAGGTAGCACTTTTCCACAACCTTCGGAACGAGGTAATGAAGGGGTCATATATACTAGGCACTGAATTTACTAAAGATGATTGCTTTAACATGTTTACCAACTGACGTATTGTATATTAAGCTGGCAAGTGTTTCCATAACATATTTATATTTGTAGTTGATATGGTGTAGCACAATTTTCATGAATAAACTGTAATATTACTCCATAGTATTTAATGTACTGTTGAAGAAGGTACACACTGGTGTTATTTCTCAACATCTATTCATTCCGTCAACCAGTTGCTTCTCACACAGTCCTCTCTAATGATCACACAAAGAAGCTACATTGAAAGGTTTCTTTGAGAGCACAAGACAAATTCTAATAGACACTGGATTGACCACTGTCTTTGGGCACCTGAGAAGTGTCCTACTTTTTTTTGCAGAGTTTTATATAGCGCCAACTTGACCCGAATCGGGTATCAGAGCGCTTTACATAGCACCAGTTACATTACACGAGGACACACATTCATTTTGTTTAGGCACAGGGAGATTAAGTGATTTGCCCAGAATCACAGGACGTTCAGCGTCCTTGCCGAGACTCAAACCCAGTTCCCCAGATTCGATTTCGACCACCCTAGCCGTTAGGCCAACTCCTTCCCTTCAACACCTCATTAAGGGGTTTAAGTACTATATAAATGCAATTTCAATACAGTGAAACTAAAACCACTGGTTAGTCCCCACACTAATTTATATTTGGAAGAGAATCTAGATTGCCTGTGGACCTGTTTTATGGGACCTGTTTTGATCGAAATGGCCCAGGTATTGATTTGAAATAACAACAAATGAAGAATTAAAGCAACCGCTGTATCAGCCATGCTAGTTAGGCCTTAAAGCCCATTGAAAGAATGATAGCAAGAATAAAGACAGAGATGATCAGTGCATCAAGTAAAACAACACGGAACCAAAGGATTGGGCCCTGATCTATGTCCTGGGATGAAAAATGGAAAAACAAGCTATGAGACAAATTGAACTGTAAAGCATACAATGTGGAGAGCACAGTGGCATGATTATTTTGTACCAGATCAATCATTCCCAGAACCACAGACAATACAAAGTCCTCCACAGAAACTACCAGCTCCCAATTTAATAAGTCATTGAACGCTAGATTAGCCACCTGTTTTTTAAGCAAATTGGCCAGTGACAATGTTGTCACCAGTGTCTAGTGATGTAGCTATTTGTTCTATATATTTGGAATCTTTCATGGATTTGCAGTGAATATGTAGATTGTTTTTGCCAAAATAGGTCAGTACAGTATGGGAGGGTTACACTTTGGTGTTAAGATTGGTTACGTGAAAGTATTGCAAAGATGGAGAGGTCTGCCATGTATAACATAATGAGGCAGTTTATGTTTTATTAGAGTGCACATGGATTGTTATGTTATGTCATAATAATGTAAATCTGTACATAAGCAGCTCTTTCATATGTGGTAATAGCTGAGAATGTTCCAGGTGATGCGACTTCAGACATTTCTTCTTGGCTGCGGTGCTCACAGGAGTAGTAAACATAGGTTGCTAAGTGCAGACAGGAATCTGCCAGGGGAGATTCATGTACCTTAGTCTTCAAGTATAATAATTAAATAACCCCCACTATTAGTCGTATGGACCTTTGTTAGTCAACAAGGAGAGGTAATAAGGAGCAATCATTTACATCAAACACCACAAAGGGTGAAGTCCATTTGGGGCTTCACAAGAAATTATAAAGAGATTTTGTGAGTTTAATGGTTTTATTAACAAATGAATTCAAGTCAAATTATTTATTTAGTAAGTATTACATTTGGTTATCATTGTTACACATTCAAATAATGAATTATTTGATATTTCAAGACAAGATAAAATACCACATTTGTAAGAATTACAAATAAAAAAGAGAAAATGCAGCAAGTATGTTCCAAAAAGGAAAATCTCTAAACCAGATTAATGAAGTTTGGACATTTTAAGGGTATTTAATTTCTTAAAGGAAGGTAAAATGTCAGTTTCAGAAGCTTAAAGGAAGGGCTCTGATGAGAGAATAAGAATGCATAGGCATGAAGCCTTAGCACTCAAGCAATGGAGGATTTGCAAAATCTGGAAAGTATTCACAGCTCAATATTCAACAAGCATCGCTAAGATCTGCTACCAAGCTCTCCATACCTAATCTCTGTGAGTGAGAAAGGGCAGGGCTATGATGGGTTCTTTATGACTAATTTAAAAAGGGCAATAATATAATTCAGCAAACATCACTGGCAACAAATCTTACCTTCTCCGTTCCCACCAACCAAGCAATCTCCATCAAACTCTGGGAGCAGGTATACTCCTTAGTTTCTCACGTCTTCACAATGAAGTACAGAATCATGTCCTGCACTTGTTACTTTCATCACATCTTGTGGTTTGTGGTCTTCCCACGAGTTCAATTTCGTGCCATCTCCTCTCCTCCCGGTGAGAACCTCACAACCAGTTGTCTAATAGATAACAAATGCCTATTGACTAGCTAGCGGAAGGCTTCTGGTAAATTACAGCATCTGCAGTATGGAAGAGAAAAACATCTTGTGCAAAACAACAGTTTAAACAGGACTCTTGTCCCAAATGTATAAAGTCGACATTTAACATGGCATCAGTAGTTAGGCTAACTTAGATCTATACATTGCATAAATTCATGTGTATGCTTTGGATGCCTAAATATCATTACCTACTCAATTTTTTTAGTTTACTGTATGTGTATTATTCTGCATTAAATACAATTTTTTTGTTAATTGCCTATAGTTTGCAAAATGAGGAAAATTGCTCTGTCAAGTGCAACGGATCACTTGGCATGAATGCAGTGTAGGTTCAGTTCATTTAGCAAATTTGCCTTACAAAACAATTATTTGCCCTATGCCAGCACCCCTCATTAATCTATTGCAAACTCAGATGAATCCAAAACATATGTGAGTGCACAGGTGATGTTGATTTCTCACTGATTGCTACATGGGAAGCCAGCCAAGAACCCCCTATTTTTAGGTCTCGCCTGACCCAGCGCATGCGCTGGTCTGGCAAGACTTATTGAGAGGGCTCCAAAAAGTGCTACCAGGCCAGCATAGAGCTACAGTGCATGTGCGCGGGCGCGCGCGCCGCGTTTTACCGCACTTACTTTCACTTTTGCGGCCGCAAGCCCGCTTTGATGTTGATCACGATCGCAATCACTTTCACTTTCGCGGCCGCAAGGCCACTTGGCACAGCCAATAGGTCTCGCTTTTGGGACCTTATAAGTATTTAGTTACGCAACTGTTGCATGGCTAAACACTTATAAGGTCTCAAAGGCGAGACCTATTGGCTATGCCAATGCTTGTTATCAACTGGTTTGCATCTCCTTTTCAAAATGTCCACTTCCCATCTCAGAAACCAGATCTCTTTCTCTTTGTATTCTATGTCACAACTTCCTTGTCCTGTCCCTAACCCTTCTCACCTTTTCTCTCTGACACCATTACCTGTTTACACCAATGTTTCTTCAGGCGATTACCACTTTCCACTCTGCCCTCCTTTATCCCTTCTATGTCCCTTCCATGCTGATCTTCCCTTAGCCTAGTTCTCATAATCATATTATTCCTTGCCTTGCTGAGATCTATTTACCTTGGACTCCGTGTTTATTTGGTCATTTGTCTCCTCTCAAGCCTTGATTACTGTGAGTGGTACATGTGTCTAGTCTGCTGTTGCAGAGGGCATTAGTTTAGATGTGAAACATCAATGCTTAGTTGTAAAATAATAATAATAATTTATTTTTTAAAGTGCAGGATCTCAATTTTTTCTTAGGAGCCTGTCACTGGTCCTGCTGAATTCCAGACTTTTGATGTACCAAGGCTGCCTGATCTTGATTCCACCTCATGCCTCATTTCGCCACTGTACTAAGGCCCTTACTACGATGGCGGTCAAATGAGCATCTGACCGGTGTCCGTCCTACAATGAGTCGTGATCCCACCTGCCTGATTAGGATAGGACTGCTAGCACCGTGGTTGAAACGTGCCTTTTTATACAGAAGCTTGCGCTGCTGCCCTATAAAAGGGCCACAGCACAAGCAGGTGTACAGCCAGTCACTTTTCAAACATCCATGCACATGGTGCTTGGCACACAGTGCATGGATGATTGGGGGGCACCACATGTGCCCCCTGGCCACTTAACAGTGGCCCTCGGGGACGGGGGCCCTGCTTAGGTCCCCAAAGTCCCTTTCCGACAGCCTTTGGGACACATGCAATCCGACCTTCCGCATCGCAATGCGGCGGTCGGACCGATGGCCTGGAAGTCGGTGGGACTGCCACCGACATCTTGTGGGTGGCGGTCCCGCTGACATCAAAATTAGACCCTAAATCTGTTTCCTTATCTCACTCTGGTAGGATTTTTTCCTTCCTGTGTCCCTTTACTCCTCTTTTCGTAGCCTTCTCTTTCTCCTTCTTTCTTCATTTTCTGCTTTTCTTTCACTTGCTCTAAATCGAAGTCGGATGATTTAAAATACGTTCAGGTCCTCAGGGGGTGTGCCTGCGCTCACCATCTGAAACCATCTGAACAAATTAAATATGGAGCACGATCCAATAGGTTCATGAACCAAATGAAGTTTTGGGTCTGCATGCATGAAGGACTGTGACTGTAGGTGTCTTGAAAACAAATGTGTCACAACACTAAATGGAAATGGGCATATATACCACGTGGTCAGGTCAGGCGTCGTATTCCATAAAGAGAAACGTGGTCTCTGCCAGCTGTGAAGAAACCTAGGCTTATTTCTTTGCTCTCTTGATTCTCTTGATAGAGACAGCTTGAATTAATTTCTCCTTCAAAAGGTAGTTGCACTTTCTCAGCAAATCCTCTGGAACATGCACCCCTTGAAACTGAGATCTCTCTCTAACCACCTGTAATTTGGCAAGAATGGCATGACCCAGGCTGTCCATTCAAACTGGTGACCAGATGCACTGCATTCACTTTTAGATTAATAATAAAGTCTAACTAAAACAGAAGAGGTGGTGGATGTAGTGGCTCCGAGATGGTGGATGTAGTGGTCTGATCTTGCAGTAAGCTGTACATTCAAGTCAAGCAATCCGTGGGCGTGCTGGTCCTTTTTGGGTTGCCTAGGCAACGTTCTCTAAATATAGCCACATCTTTTGCACAGAGGTTTGTGTCAAGACCGCCCGTTGTCGAAAGTGAGAAAGGACTTCGTGAGGTCAGAGGGTGCATTTCAGGTTGGAAAATCCCCATGCCAAGTCTGCTGATTTCACGCCAGTTACTGACAAATCCAACTAGTCCTGGTCAGATCTCCCGAAAGAAACACCGCACGCGGTTTACCCCGTCGTTCTGAACATGTTCTCCCTGTACCTTTGACGCACAATCTATGCTTTTGAGAAATTTCTTGACATTTCGATTTGCTCACTAGTCAGTTTTTCCCCCTCCCTGAATGAATTGATTCATGTCGCTCCAGAACCTCGGATGTTTAGGCAAATGGGCAGCGAGAAAACTTCTCGAGTGTGGTTAATCAATTTGTATGTTTATTTTTTATTCCCTTTCGTGAACAACACCAAGACGCAGTTCAAAGGGAGATTTGAGATTCTAAGTATGTCCCCGTGGAGCACTCATTGACGTTTCTTAACATTTCAAGAGAAATAACGTCAGATCTAAAGCCTTGTGTTTTAAACTAAATTGGAGCATGTGTGGGACCGAAGTTGACAATGTGCACCAATGTCTATCATTATTTTATTGTGAATGACAATTTTGATAGGTCCTTTCTCTAAGATAGGCTGTATTCAGTACATCACCTCGGCTATTGAAGCATGGCTGGAACCATACTAGGTAGGGGCTCCATTCCAAACAGCTTGTTCTTTTCATGCAAGGAAACAAGAGTGGCCATGCACAGAGTAGCCACCAGTGTTCTATTTAGGCACAGCAGAGATCAGAAGGCTACTCACATCCAAGGTCAGTTAAGAAGAGACACTAGAATGGCCAGATTCCCATTCATTCCCCTTGTCTATAGCAGACAAAGAGGACTCTGCGTACACAAATCCGATATTCACACTAAGGAAAACACATCAACCACTAAATATAATTTCTTATTGAGTTTGTTTACTTACAGGCACTTACAGTCATTAATATGAAATTACTACATTAGTGTATGTTGCCTTATGGATTATGTGGAGGTCATGATCACCAGACTTTGCCAAGTGATGGTAAGCACCTCAATATTCACTGTGAATGTTGACTCCCCAGATTATGAGTAGGCCTGGGCATTAAACTCCGCTCTACTCACGGAGTTGGCATAGTTTTTCCCACTCCACTCTCCGCGTAGAGCGCACAGTTGCGAGAAACTCAGTGTAGCGGTGCAGAGTGGAGTTTTTCCTTTCTTGTGGCTCGCCAACGTTAAGTTTGGCGAGCGAGGAAAATCCAATGCTAGACCATCTCCCGGTGAGATTTCTCAACATGGCGGCAGGTCACTACCACTCGCGTTGAGAAACCTGTCGCTCGCATTGAGTAAGTTGCCGCTCAAGTAGAACATCTACTCGAGTGGCAGAAAGAAGCTGCACCTCCTTGAGCTGGTGGTGGTGCAAGTCGCGCTGATTTTACAATGCAGGTCAAATGCCCGGAGCTAAAATTCAGAGTGAGCAGCACGACTTACTTCACTCTGCCGCTTGCAGAACTCCATGGAGCACGGCAGAATGTTTTTGTCACTTTGCAGAGTTCTGTGTAGCGGAAGTCCGCAAACTCCACCCAGGCCTAATTATGAGGTCCAGCGGGAGTGATATCACACACCCTCTATCTCCCAACGATATGACAATGCTGACCGTTATCCCACCCTCACATTCATATTGGCAGCAAAGTAGATGGTGTACTGCCAAGGAGTGGAAATCACAGAAAGTAAACATGACTGCCAGAGCATTGTTTAAATTTTCGCCCACTGCCATCATGACCAAAGAAGGGGTTGCAAGGGCATCCCGGGTTTGCCAAACTGAAGGCCAGTGATTTAAGCGCCAACTACTTCCTGCCTATGCTTGATGTACGTAATGTTCACATTGCTTTATAAGATTGTGTTATTGTTTATAGAAACTCAAGTTTTAACGCTATACTATTTCTCCATAGTATGTGATCCCATTCATTTATTTGGACGAGAAATCGCGGTGGGGGAATTGTGATTCTCTCTTACTGCTTACTTCTTTTACGCGGTCCACTGTGCTATCAAAACTCACGTCGCCATATAATCTGCAGTGCTGTAGCTAGACCTTTAACAGCAAATAAATCACTACCAGCCTGTGGTCACACTCCTACAGCACTGCTGTGCCATAGGACACTCCCTCTTGATTGTGGTGAATGAACTTTAGGTGCCCCATGCAAATGTGTATTTTGGCATTTTCTTTCCTCACAGACAAAAGAATACATCTGCAGGTCTCTTCTGGAGTACAAAGCCCTCCAGCTTCCTCCGTTACCCATTCCCCCCGGCCTGCACCATAAAGCAGATGCCTCAACAACTCCATAGGGAATAGCAAATCCTGCTCACTCTCTTCTGTCAGCCAAAATATACTTCAGCATTAAAGAAAATAAATGTTACATCACTGCTCAGTTCCATCCTTATGTTCATTGGCAAACAAGTGGTATCTCTGGTATTCCTATGGTCGACCATGTTACGCTCTTTGACATTATCCTTCTTTTAACTGGGAACCATACTATATTATGAAATGTAGTCCCCCACTTCCCCAGAACACACTCTGTAGTCCATCACCTAGGCTGTAGACATGATCTGCAAGCACACCTCCCCTAACCCGAGGGCTATCTCCTCTTCATTCAGTAAATAACGACAAGTGATACTGTTTGTGCGTTGTGTTATGCATGTCTCCTCAGGCCATCCAGGCATCATACTGTCTACCTGCATAGACTTTCAATTTTGGGGGATCCAAAACATATCCCCGAATTATGAATGGAATTTTATGTAAGTAATGCACTTTCATGAATCATGCAAACTCCTGCTAAGTTTCATCTCTCAGAAACTGCAATTGCTATTTTTTAAATCTGGCCTAGAGACAGCTTTATGTTTTCAATAGCCTTTATGTACGACCTGAAAGTCTTAAGGTGGTCTGCCCTCAACCTTTTGCCTGCCTCCCTACATTTTTTCAGACCCCGTTTTTGCTGGCTTTAGGGCTCAGTGCACTTTACCACTGCTAACCATTGCTAAAGTGCTTGTGCTCTCTCACCTGAACATAGAAACAGTGGCTCATACCCAATTGCCATCTTTAATTTACTTATAAGTCCCTAGTAAAGTGCACTACATGTGCCCAGGGCCTGTAAATTAAATGTTATTTGTTTATTGGGCCTACAGCACTGATTGTGCCACCCAATTAAGTAGGCCCTTAAACATGTCTCAGGGCTGCCATTGCAGAGCCTGTGTGTGCAGTTTTACACTGCCACTTCGACCTGGCAAGATAAACCTCTTGCCTAGCTTAAACCATCCCTTTTTCACATACAAGTAACCCCTAAAGTAGACCCTGTCTTACCCACAGGGCAGGGCGCAATATATTTAAAAGGCAGGACATGTACTTTTAAGTTTTACATGTCTTGGTAGTGAAAAACTCCCAATTAGGCTTTTCACTACTGCAAGGCCTATCTCTCCCATAGGATAACAATGGAATTACCTTATTACATCTTTTAAGTGTAATTCCCATTTGTGAAGAGATAGACTTTTCAGGTTTGGTGTCATTTGACTCACAATTGAAAATCACAACTTAGGATGAAGTTGTGGTTTTTTTAATTACAGTGTGGCAACCACCAATTTTAGAAAGTTGCAAACACAGGGAGATGATGGACGGAGCGCTGAAACTTTTCAGACACTCAGTCACAGATCTGGGTTGAATTCATCATTGTTCTTTAGCTCACTTCGCCACCCCCGTTCAGACATAGCCATATGGAAATCAGTCTTGACCCTGTGCCTCATGGGAACAGTCCAGACCGAACTGCCAAGCCAGGTCTTCATTGGACCCGAAACATTCATCCTGGGACCGGATTCGGGGTAACACCCCTCATCAGCCAGGCTAGCTTGAATCCAGTGGGATTCTGTCCATCAATTGTTCTTTTTGCAATTGTCACCCCGAGTGGGATGGGTATGCCTAGACATGGCTCCAGTGCTCTCCAAGCCATTGGAGTCAAGCTAGCCTGGCTGAGAGAGGTGAAACCCCCAAAACTGTCCAAGGATGCTTTTTTCCAGTCCAGGGAGGACTTGGCTTGGCAATTCGGGTTGGACTGTTCCCATAGGGAGCAGGGTCAAGACTGATTTGCAAATGACTGGGATCAAACTGGAATGGCATGGGGAGCAAAACAAAATGATGGATTTAGGCCCAATCTCTTGACTGGGGTGAATGTATGACATTGTTCTGCATCCTGTCCATCAATTGTTCTTTTTGCATTTGTCACCCTGAGTGGGACGGGTATGCCCAGACATGAGTCCCGTGCTCTCCATGCCACTGGAGTCAAGCTAGCCAAGCTGATGAGGGGTGAAACCCTGAAACCAGTCTAGTATGCTTGTTTCCAGTCCAGGGAGGATCTGGCTTGGCAGTTCGGTCTGGACTGTTCCCATAAACAGCAGGGTCAAGCCTAATTTGCATATGTCTAATTCAAACTGGAATGGCATAGGGAGCAAAAATACAATGGATTTAGGCCCAGATCTCTGTACTGTGGTGAATGTAGGACATTGTTCTGCATTCTGTTCATCAATTGTTCTTTTTGCATTTGTCACCCAGAGTGGGGCGGGTATGCCCAGATGAGGGTCCTGTGCTCTCCATGCCACTGGAGTCAAGGTAGCCTGGCAGATAAATGGTGAAACCCCAAAACCGGTCCTAGGATGCTTGTTTCCAGTCCAGGGAGGACCTGGCTTGGCAGTTCAGGCTGGACAGTTCCCATAGGGAGCAGGGTCAAGTATGATTTACATATGGCTGGGTACAGACTGGAATGGCTTGCAGAGCAAAATAAACGATGGATTTAGGCCTAACTTTCTGTACCGGGGTGAATGTATGACATTGTTCTGCATTTTGTCCATAAATTGTTCTTTTTGCATTTGTCACCCCGAGTGAGACGGGTATGCGTAGACGTGAGTCCCTTGCTCTGCATGCCACTGGAGTCAAGGTAGCCTGGCTGATGAGGGGTGAAACACCGAAACCGGTCCTAGGAGGCTTGTTTCCAGTCTAAGGACCAGGCTTGGCAGTTCGGGCTGGACTGTTCCCATTGGGCGCAGGTTCAAGACTGATTTGCATATGGTTGGGTTCAAACTAGAATGGCATGGGAAGCAAAAAGACTATGGATTTAGGTCCAGATTTCTGTACTGGGGTGAATGTAAGACATTGTTCTGCATTCTGTCCATCAATTGTTCTTTTTGCATTTGTCACTACGAGTGGGACGAGGGTCCCATGCTCTCCATGCCACTGGAGTCAAGCTAGCCTGGCTGATGAGGGGTGAAACACTGAAACCGGACCTAGGATGCTTGTTTCCAGTCCAGGGAGGACCGGGCTTGGCAGTTCAGGCCTGATTGTTCCCATAGGGAGCAGGGTCAAGACTGATTTGCATATGGCTGGGTTCAAACTGTAATGGCATGGTGAGCAAAAAACAAGATGGATTTAGGCCCAGATCTCTGTACTGGGGTGAATGTATGACATTTTTCTACATTCTGTCCATCAATTGTTGTTTTTGCATTTGTCACCCAGAGTGGGACGGGTATGCCCAGACATGGGTCCCGTGCTCTCAATGCCACTGGAGTCAAGCTAGCCTAGCTGAAAAGGGGTGAAACCCCAAAACCGGTCCTAGGATGCTTGTTTCCAGTCCAGGGAGGACCTGGCTTGGCAGTTCGGGCTGGACAGTTCCCATAGGGAGCAGGGTCAAGTCTGATTTGCATATGGTTGGGCTCAAACTGGAATGGCATGGGAAGCAAAAAAACTATGGATTTAGGCCCAGATTTCTGTACTGGGGTGAATGTACGACATTGTTCTGCATTCTGTCCATCAATTTTTGCATTTGTCACCCCGAATGGGACGGGTATGCCCAGACATGGGTGGGTTCCAACTGGAATGGCTGTAAGTACTACACCTCTTCTGGCACCTTAACTTCAGTAGACTACTGGACCTGTGACCACTCTGCCTGGAAGAATAGGAACTGTTGTGCTGCTCAAGGATTGTCACTCTGCCAGACTGCTGTTTGCTGAACTTGTGCCTTTCTGTGTTGTCCAGCTGCCTGCTGCTCTCCCTACCTTGGTGAGAAGAACTGGACCTGCATCACTTCAACCCACAGTGACTCCAAGGACTTACTGGCGTGTCTCCTGTTTCTCAGTCTCATGGATACAAAAGACTTGTAATCCTCCTGCTTCAACACTTGGGCTTTATTTCTTGTGAGTCTGCCTTGACAAATTGTGCTACCCCAGTCCTGGACACTTGGAAGTGGACCTTGGTGTTTGCTCCAGGGGAGAGGACTCATCCTCTGCTGCGAGTGCAGAATCAACATATCACAACTGTTGCGGGAACAGGATTGTTGCATCTCTTTCGGAACTACTGCATCACCTCCGAAACCGCAACTTCAGATTCAACGCATCTCCACCACTGTGTGGATAAGATCGACTCATTGCCTCTACAGTGTGGTGAAAGCAAGTGCATCGCATTCGAAATTGCCACACCTCAGAACTGGTGCATTGCTCACTGAACCATTGCATCACTACCATTGCGTGGAGAAATACGGCGCATCACCCCAACTGCGTGAGGATCACCGACGCATCTCTCGGGTGCACCCTGCATCTTCTATGCCAACCAAGGATTAACGTACTTTTTTTCAGTGGCCCTAAGTGGGTCCCTGTATTCAGCTTGCACTTTATCATGGTTAGCCTGAACTTTCAACTCCATCCCCATCCAGCGCAACCAGATATCCCTATAGGCACTTATTGCTTCTAAGAGCTATTTCTTTAACAAATCATATCTCGACTTCTACTGATTAGATTTTTGTCATTTCAGTCTTGTTTTATTTACTTATAAAATTATTCTATATTTTTCTAACGTGGCATGGAGTCTTTTTGTGGTGTTTTCAGTGTGTTACTTTTTGAAGTGTTGCACAAATATTTTACACATTGTCTCTTAAATTGAGCCTGACTGCTCTATGCCAAGCTACCAGAGGGTGAGCACAGGATAATTTAGGGTGTGTTGTGACTTAGCCCGACTGGGATTGTGGTTCCTGTTTGTACAGGGTGCATACCTCTGCCAACAGGAAACCCTATTTCTAACACTTATGTAATCAAAGAAATTCATTAACAAAATAAATATATATATATATATCTCTCTCTATATATATATATATCTATATCTAGATAGTTATAGTTAGGACCGTGTTTCCATAGGAAATCTGAAAATTCTATTTTGAATAACTGTGGCGCCGGTTGACGAATCCTCGCGAAATTTTCAAAACTTATGGGGCGCTCCACTCAGCTCCTACCCTGAAAGTCTCGGGGCGATTCGTCAAGTGGGGGCCGAGAAAAAAGGGGGGTCCCAAAACGCGTTTTCCCCATGCATTTTCCCATAGGACCTTTAGTCGAAGGTACATCCCGAACGGCTGAACAGAATTACTTGAAATTTGGCAGAGAGGTAGTCCTCAGGTCAGGGAAGTGCCTTTTGCAGGTCTGGTGTCAATCTGTTCAGTAGTTCCTGAGAAAATAGCATTTAAAAGCATATAAATATCTATAGGCGCGTACCGTGCGTGCACCGTGCGCGCACCGTGCGAGCACCGTGCGAGCAACCTAACGTGCGTGAGCGTAATTCTGATTGGTGTTTACATGTTAGTCAACGTTCGAATCGGTCGAAATCAGGAAGTGTCGGCCGCCATTTTGTTTGTTTTCAGTGCGAGAGTGAAAAAGGAAGGTGGCGAACGTGAAAAGGGGGCAGGGTAGAGAGTTCCTGACCCCCCAGCCTTTGTCAGGGGGTCCCTGAAGGACCCCGAAGGCAGAAAAAAAAAATGTAATTTTTTTTTTAAAAAAAATCGCGGGGGTGCGCGGTGTAAAACCAATAAATAAATAAATAAATAAATAAAATAACAAAATTTAATACGTAGTTTATTGTAAAATAAATATATAAAAAATAATAATACATACATAACTTAGCATTTAAAAAAACGTACAAATTCACTGAAAAAACCATAGGTTTCATACACGTTATAGTTAGGAATTAGCATTTAAAAAACCTTTCAAATTCACTTAAAAAAACCATAGGTTTCACACATGTTATAGTTAGGTGGATATTTCACTCGTAAAAAACCAATGAAATTCCCCCGTTATAGTTAGTTCAGATAACTATAACTCGCGCGACCGCCACTCTATCACAAGGATGATGTCATCAGTGATGTCATGAGTGATGTCACTGACCATGTCATGAGTGATGTAATATGTGACGTCATCAGCAGTGCATTGTGGGTGCGCGAGTTATAGTTATCTGAACTAACTATAACGGGGGAATTTCATTGGTGGTTTACGAGTGAAATATCCACCTAACTATAACATGTGTGAAACCTATGGTTTTTTAAGTGAATATATATATATATATATATCTATATATGGAGGAAATTTGGGTCAACAGTCTCAACAGTCTACCGCACATGGCAGTGAGTCAGCCAACCTCAGTCACTGGCTGTGTTACGCTGTGGGTGACATGTGTACATCTGTCTAAAATTGACTGCAGGGTCTGCTGGGCCAAAACTTTATTTAATCTTCGACATTTTTGTTTCATCTTGAGCGATATACTGATTTAAAGTATTACCATTCGGCTCGTGTAGTATGCTCTCATTTTGAGCCATTTCTGCTCGATTTGCCAAACCCCATTTAAACGTCTCACAACCACACTGCTTGCTATGAGCATTATTGAGCTGGCTCCTGTCAACTTATAGCAGTTGATTTTTAAGGACTGATATGAACTTCCTAAATTGCTTTAAATTGCTTTCCAACGTTCTATCTGTGACGTCTCTATGCTTCCACATTTTTATTGCATTTATCTGCCACCACATTTAGACTGTAGCACTTTCGGTTCCAAATGCTTCCATAAAAAATGTTTTAAAAAATGTTGCAAGCTTCCCAAGGCCATACCTATTGGCTTTGCCGTTGTCTATTCTCAATGTTATTCTCAACTGGTAATCTGCAGAAATGTCTTTCATTTTTTTAATATAGGGGTGTTACCTTCATTCTCTCATTCTGGAAAAACACCTACCCCTTTCATTTGCAGGTTGAAAGAAACAGCAGGCACAGTGTTAGTCGAGTGCCACGAGCTGCAAGGTGTGGGCCTTCGCTGGACGTCATAGTGGTTCACGACAATGCCCCTTTCAATGTTCCAACACGTTGAAGTGTAGACAACCTGTCATACTTGCGGCTCACACACTGTGCTAAGTTTCTTTTTTTGCGTCCAGCTGTGTGCAGTTCCTGAACCATCTGGGCTAGCGAATTCATGTTCAATAAATTTGTATGTTTGTACACACTCATGCAGATAAGCATTCTGGCATTACTGCTAGCGATTTAAAACCAAATAAGGAAGAAGTATAGACATTGCAGACTCTGAATGATGCATGTGCACATCTGACTGTAACTAGCATGTTACTTTCCACCCACTAAGGGAAATGTTCTAACACACTATGAATTTAAGTGGCTTAGAATTAGAGTGGTACCAAAAATGGAGGACATCTTTTAAAGGTGTGCAAAGTTTTCTCTCTCCATTTACAAGCAATTTGCATTAATGGTTCGATTACTAATTGAGTTTACAGTTTTCTGCATGTTGGTTTTAAAATTAAAACCTGGACTTCACTCCATTTTAAGTTGTTATTAGAAACAAAAGATTGACAACACCCATCCAGTTTCAATTTCACGAGGAAAATGTTTTAGCTTAATTTATGAGAACATAGCACACTCATTTTCAGAGCCATCTAGCACTTTCTATTTTTATTAAACCTTTTTTAAAGGACTTAGATAGCACAAGAAGATTGACACACAGCAAAAAAAAATCCCTTCTTGTAGATGCAATTAATCTATATTTATCGAGTACAGTAAAACTAAAGTCGGTTGAATCATCTGGTAATTTCTTATAAAGGAACAACAACAAACCTAGTCATCTCTGTTATGTTAAATTGAAAAAATCTCCACCAAAGCCCAATTTTTTCTTGTATTTATTTGGTCGTCCTCTTGACAAGTAAATAGATTCCTCAATTTTTAAGCACCAGTCAGTCAATCAATCAATCAATCAATCAATCAATCAATCAATCAATCAATCAGGTGGCTTGTAAAGCGCGACTACCCACCTGTAAGAGTCTCTCAAGGCACGGGGGTGGGGGACTGCAGATCCGTCAAAGGCGCTGTGGTTCAGTAGAAGAGCCCGGTCTTGACGTCCTTCCTGAATTGAGGCAGTGACAGTGATTGCCTAAGGTGGAGAGGCAGGGTGTCTGAAGGTCTTTGCTGCGAGGTAAGAGATGGATCTTTCTTCGGCCGTGGTCTTGTGGATACGTGGGACGGTAGCCAGGGCCAGTTGGGTGGAGCGGAGGTCTCTTGTCGGTGCGAGGTGGTGGTTATTGTACACAGATCCCACATCATGTGTGCTTTTGTAGGCGTGTGTGAGGAGCTTGAAGCTGATTCTTTTGTTAACTGGGAGCCAGTTGAGGTCTGTCAGGTGGCCAGCGATGTGGATGCGGCGAGGGATGTTGACGATAAGTCTGGCAGATGCGTTCTGAATGTTCTGCAGTTTCTAAAGGAGTTTCTGGGTGATGCCGGCATAGAGTGGTTTGCAGTAGTCTATTCTATTGCTGATGAGTGCATGGGTGACGCTTTTTCTGGACTCGGTGGGAATCCACTTGAAGATCTTTCACAGCAGGCGTAGCGTGTGGAAACAGGATGATAAGATGGTGTTGATCTGGCAGCTCACTGTGAGCGAGGAGTCCAGGATGATGTTGAGGTTTCATCCGTGGGCTGTGGGTGTGGGGGGGGTTCCAAGTATTGCGGACCACCAGGAGTCGTCCCAGGCAGAGCGGGTGGAGCCCATGATGAGGACTTCTGTCTTCTCTGAGTGGAGCTTGAGGCAGCTGTTCTTCATCCAGGTGTTATTGGTGACTGTGGATTGGTTGCTGAGGGAGAGAATCAGCTGCGTGTCATCGGCATAGGAGACAATGTTTAGTCCATGGCTCCTGACAATGGCTGCGGGCGAGGCATGTACATGTTGAAGAGAGTGGGGCTCAGAGAGGAGCCCTGAGGCACTGCTCAGCTGATCTCTGTGGGTTCAAAGTGGAATGGTGATAGTCTGACTCTGTTTTTGGCCAGTGAGGAAGGAACGGGTCCATTCCATGGCTTTGTCGCGGATGCCGGCATTGTGGAGTCTTTTGCATAGAGTGCAGTGAGAGGTTATATTGAAGGTATTCAAGAGGTCCAGGAAGATGAGGGCTGCAGTTTCGCCTCGTTCGAGGAGGGTGCTGATGTCATCTGTGGTGGTGAGGAGGGTGGTATTGTGCTGTGGTTGCTTGAAAAGCTGGATTTGGAGAGGCCCATGATGTGATTCGCTTCGATGAACTCTGAGAGTTTAGCTTGATGGCCTTCTCGATGGCCTTGGCTGGGAAAGGGAGAAGATAGATGGGTCTGAAGTTCTTAAGGTCCATCGCGTCGGCAAAGGGTTTCTACAGCAACGGGTTGATCTCTGTGTGTTTCCAGTTTTCCAGGAAGGTGGCAGAGTTAATGGAGAAGTAGATGGTGTGGCAGAGTTCGGGGACAATGGTTTTGCTGGCTCTGTTGAAGATGTGGTGTGGGCATGATCTTGAGGGTGTTGTCAGAGGTGAGGGAAGTCCCGCTGAGTAGGGTCTGGTGGGGTCCGGTGTTGTTGCTGATGAGGCGGGAGGGTCTTTGGTATCAAGCGGTCATATATCTCCTTAATCTTGTGGTGGAAGAAGGTGCAGAGAATGTTGCAGAGGTCTTAAGAGGGTGGGATGTCTGCTGTGTTTTTGGTGGGTCTGGCAAATTCTTTGACCACGGAGAAAAGTTATTTATTATTGAGTGCCTTTATGTTGATCCTTTCTTGTAGGGCCACTTTCTTTGTTGTTCTAATGAGGTGGTGGTGTGCGGTGACAGCGGTCTTGAAGGCTGAGTGGTCTTCCGGGGTCTTGCTGCTCCTCCATCTCTTCTCAAACTGTCTACAGGTGCGCCCCGCAGCCACATGACGTGCAGGGAAAGTTTCAGACTTCAGTGTCTGGCTATGTCTCTTTTTTTTTTGAAGGAATGTGTGCAAGTTCATCTGTTTGTGTGCCCCTCGGGCCATCCATCTGGTTTCAAAATCATTTTAGGTGAAAAGTTAATTGGTCTTCCCAGCACTTTGGACAATGTATGATTAATTTTTGCCAGTAAGTTTACATTTTTTGGCATGTCCATATCATACGAAATAAATTACCCATGAACCTGTGGGAATCTTGTACGATTCAGGGAGTTGCCCTTTCCATTTTTCAGAGCTGTCCTGAGGAGAAATAAGCCCTGTGTAAATATTTCATTTATACCAGTCTTAGCCTAGCTGATATGGCTAGCTCTTGGGGGTCAAGAAGTGTTCCTCTCCAACTAGCTTTGGCTAGGGGATCCAAATCATCGTCCCAATATGCTCTTAAGACTTACAGATCAGTTGGTGAGTTAGGGAGGAGGGAACAGTGTAGTATCAAGATTCCACCTTATCAAATGTTCCCATAGCTAGCTGTGCCTTAGGGGGCTCTATTCTAGATATGTTGGAGTCAGTGAGTTTCTAATGTCGATGACTATATATTAAGCCTGGGCAAAGCACTACGCTACGCTTGCGTAGTTTGCGAAGTTTGCGCTACTTCGCACTACGCGAATTGCACGTAGCACAGTGCAAACACGCGTAGCGTAGCGTTGCGTAGTGCAGCGGTCATTTTATGCTTGCTCGCGGTCCTCAACGTCAAGTTGGGACCGCGAGCAAGCAAAATGACATCCCGGCGAGACTTTTTCCTCGTTCGTGATCAGCAACATCAAGTTGGCGATCGCGAGCATGGAAAATAAACCTCCCGGCGAGATTCTCAACACGGGGAGGTCAGGTTTCTCATTGCGAGTGGTCGTGTATGCTCGTGACCGCTCGCGATGAGAAACTACCAGTCTGCGTTGAGAAAGCTGCCGCTCAAGTAAAAATCTACTCGAGCGGCAGAAAACTACAGCTCGCACTGTGCAAGATGCCGTTTTCAACTATTGCACAGTGCCGGATGCTTGTCCACACTGTGCAATCATTGAAAACGGCATCTTGCACAATGCGAACAGGGTAGTACACAGTTCACGAAGTGCTACACGTAGCTCGTGTAGTGCGAAGTGCACTTTACGTAGCTACGCGTAGCGCTACTTCGCGAACTACGCCCAGGGTTACTATATATCCATAGAAATGTTATTTGTGAAGCTTGTATTCCATTTGTAGGGTAGTAAAAGTCTTCATGCATTTTTCCTCCACTACATCACCCAAATTAGATATCCCAATGTTGATCTCATGACATAAAACCTTCTAATAGTGTTGTATGTAAGCACAGGTAAAATTTCGTTTAGGCTGGAACAATCTGCGTAATTAATAGTATTTCGCATTACAATTGTTAAGTGAAATGCTTGAAATTATGTCACTTTGCCATTTTGCATTATTGAGATTTGATTTGGGTAAAATCTTATCACAGGAGAATGGGAACAGCCGAAATGGAACCGAAAGTGAATGGCTGTTGTGTCACGAGCAGCTTTGCACAATTTTTTTTTGCATTAAATTTGCCTTTGTGTCCAAAATGTACGCAAGGATGCATTGTGCATTAAAAAATAGGGCAAAATGCTGGACCATCATTTTGTGTATTAGCACATAATTTTGCTTCATTTTTTGAATTTTGCATAATTTCCATTAAAGAAATTATGCAAGTTTTGCCCCGGGCTAGATGTATGCACCAAATTTCCATTCGGGAATGTTGTTTTTTGTGTGAGTTTACCCTCCAATTTTATCCAAGGAATGGTCCTCTGCAGGGCCTGCTTTAGCGCGGTGCTTCCGGTGCGGCCGCACTGAGCGCTGAACTTAAGGGGGACCCTGGCCTCAGGGGGAGCGCTGTGTACAGCAATGACATAGGATTTAAAAGCACCTGCTGCAGAGTTCCTTGTGTGTCCAGCTTGCATACAGCAATAACAATGTCATGACACCTCTTGTGATTAATGTTCCTGCTAGGGAGAGTTTTGTCTAGCAGCAGTTTTGACTCTCCATAAAGTAGCACAGAGGGTTAATATGCCTGCTGCAAAGAACGTTTTATGTGGATAGCTGAGTGAATTTGTAAAGCCAGCCTTTACCAGCGCTTTAAAACAAATTAAATGTATTTCAGAAATCGTCAATGGAGAGTTGAGAGGCATTTTGGCATGTGGTAGTGAGGGAATCCAAGGAGGAGGTCATATTGGGAGGGAGGCTCCAAAAAAGATTGTTGCACCGGGCGCCGCCAGTGCTAAAGCCGGCACTGGTCCTATGCCAACACTCTATTGCTATTTTAGTTGTGGGGGTGGGGTATTCCTGGGAGCCACAGATTTGATTCAATATGCCTATTTCTTTTAGTAGATTTTGGTGAGCAGGAAATGCTGGGTCTCTTCTATCTCCAAGTAACCAATGGTTCATGAAAGTCAGGTGTTATGCCCAGAGTACAGGAGCATATCTGCCAAATTCCCCCTCAAAGTATGAGCCAGTACACTTGTCAATCTCATTCCTGGGGTTACTTTTGTATATGAAAGCTGGTTGGTTTTGATTGTATTTTATCAAGGAAATGTTGAAGGATCTTATAAGGGGAAGTTTGAAATATCCTGTGAAGTAGGCTCTTGTTATATAGCACAAACCTACACATAATCTAATGGGTAGCTTGGTTCAGGTCACAGAGCACACCCCACTCTGACACGGAAGGTATTTGGTGCATACATCTAGCCCTGGGATTACTAGCACACTTTTTTTGGATGTTTTCAAATGCCTTTATTCAGTAGAATGTCACAAATTAAATTTGATGGACCTTGACACATCGACAAAGACTGGTTTGATCAAATGACAAATTATTGCACTAGGAATGTCTGATTTGACATAATATTTTATTGTCATTTCTATGAGTTTAAGTTAATTGAAACTGCTTTTTTATTTTTCCCTTCTTTTTTCATACTTTATATATTTTTATTTTAGCTGTATGGACATGGCAGGATGCTTTGTTTTCTTTGTATTATTTTCTGTATTTATTTCAAAATAGATCATTTATGATTATGTCGATTAAGTTGAGTCACAGACACTGCAGGTATATGGGTCTGGGCCTCTGCTGTCAGGACACACACATTTTGAGCTCAGAATCTAACAGGAGTGATCCATTTTCTATTACCTCATAAGACAGAAGCGGGGAAAGGGGAATGGGATAAGTGACAAAACAGAAACATAGGATTTCCCCACTATGAATCAATGCTTCTGTTGATCAGGGTTAGCAATATCTCTGTGTATCAAGCGTTCTGTACTTAGATGTGGTGCTTGTAATTGCTGAAAAATAAACACCTCAACTACACTAGCAATTCTCCCTTTGACTTTATTATGAACATTGTGAGATCCCATTCGGGGGGGCAGAAAGCATATAGGGGCTACTGCGTCCCAATCATAGTGGATGATGAAGCATACCACTGGTGTCCTAGGATCTGACCTACTGTGCCCCTGCAAACTGGCAAAGTACAACCCTTTGTGGGCTTGACTCTTAAGGAAGTGAGGACAAGCAGTTCCAGTTGTCTCATGGAGGTAGCATGGGGGACAAGGGTTCAGAACTCAACAATTAACCACCAGGCACAATCATTTAATGACCCCTCCAGTGCATTTCTTTAATAAAAAGCTAGTACTTTAATCACACAACAAAAGCAAATACTACACAATACAATTATGGTAAGCAAATAAAGGGTGCGCATGAGCAACACTATGAGCTACAGCACCCGCTATCCGGTGGCAGAGGCATAAGTTGTGCACAGGTGCAGAATATATCACTGTTATCCCTATGTGGCTTAGAATCACAACTTAGTCACTCATTCTTGCCCGTGGTTTACTTTGGGTAGAAAGCCTCAAGCACTTGTGCTTGATTTCTTTGGAGTGAGTTTCAGTCCTCTTGATCTAGTCATGGATTAAGCCATGCCTGCACACCAGTTTTCACAGGCCAGGTGGCAAGTAAGACACAGCTCTTGCTTTCTGTCTCTTTGGTGCTGACTAACCCTGGGCGTAGTGGGCGTAGTGGAGCTACGTGGAGCAGCGCGTAGTGTGGCAAAATCTACGCACAGTCGTGTGCTCCGCGTAGCCCCACTGCGCGCCGCCCGCCTCCCGCCCGCCCTCATTTTATAATAATTTAATGAATGTTAAAAGTAAATAAAATACCTTATCTGCAGTGCGGCGTCCCGGCGGGTGGCGGGTGGCGGGCAGCTCTGCTTCGCCGCGGCGTGTGCATAGCGCTGCCTGCTACGCCTACTTCGTAAACGGCAAAGCAGGCAGTGCTACGGGCACTCCGTGGGCGAAGCGGAGCACGACGCCCAGGCTTAGTGCTGACATTGCTTGTGTGATAAAACGTCAACCTAACTGTAATGTCTCTGAAACCTTTGTTTTATTCAGGGAATTTCTGTGTTTTTTTAACGTAAAGTCATTTCTAATTGCCATACGTCAATACAATCACCGCGGTACACAGCCTTCACCTGTGCATGGCGGGGGTTGGCTGCAGGGGCTGGCCTGCGGCCAGGCCCTGAGGCCAACTCCACGTGCATGCATGCAACCCCATGCTTTGGCCGGGCACGGCGGGGATATGGTGTGTGAGCAGGTGAGTTTTTTTTTCTATTGGGCTTTGGATATCTGCAGATTCTTGATTCATGCCTAAAAAATGTTTGGGGTGATTTCTTGCCCATGAGGTGCTCTCCAAGTGTCCTATGGGGTCAAGAAACCTGTATCCTGGCCCCTTATGTGTTTTAACACTTTCTTTTTCCCTCTCCTCACCCAAACAACAAACATAATGGCAGACACATCTTTCCTTTCAGTTTGCGGCCAGCCAATCAGGGCTTTGCTTTTCCTCCTGGATCCGCAGGAATCCGTGGGTACCCGTGAATCCTCTATGGTTGGATTTGCATTCCTAGATATGTATACATTTCTTTCTTTAATAACTCCTAAACTACTGAACAGATTTAAACCAAATTACAAAAAGCTCTCTTTCTGTCCCAAGATCTAGCTTTCTGCCAAAGTTGGTGTAATTCCGTTCAGAGGTTTGGGCTGTAGTGTTAAAAAAAAAAGCAAAATCCCCATAGACATTGTATGGGAAAAAGTGTTATGAAACTAAGCCTGGGTGGAGTTCATGCAGAACTCCGTGAACTGACAAAAAACTCTGCCAAGCTATGTGGAGTTCCACCATTGGCGAAGTGAGTTACCTCGTGCCATTTGCACTGATATTTAATGCTGGATGTTTCTCCCACGCTATAAAATCAGCACAAGGGCATCTCACTCCATGCAAGAGGGCGCTGCTTCTTTCTGTCACTCGAGTAGAAGTTCGACTCAAGTGGCAGCTTCCTCATTACAAATGGAAGGTTTCTCAAAGCGAGCAGTAGCGACCATCCGCGACCACCTGCTTTGAACAATCTTGCTGGGAAGTGGTCTAGCGTTTTGGTCTTTCTTGCTCGTGCTCACCAACTTACCGTTGGCAAGCACAAGCGAGCACTTAAAAAACATTTTCGGCACTCCATGAGCTCTGCAGAGTCCAAAATCTTTTCTTTGAAAGTTTTCTCATTAATAATTTCACTGCAAATGTTGCTCTGATATTATCAATGATTTAACAGAAGATGTCATGAGTGATGTATTATGTTGGGTAATTAGCAGTGCATGACGAGGGTGTGAGTTATAGTTACCTTATGGCATGAGGTATAGTTACTTCACTTAACGATAACTATCACTGTGTGTAAAATATTAATCTAATATTAAAGTCCCTGTAACCTTTGTATTTTTCAGTGAGTTTCTGCATTTTAATTGTATTTCCTAACTATAATGTCCCTGTAACATTTGGTTTTGTGTGAGCATGGGAATGGATGTGTGAGTAGGTGTGTAAGTGGCTGTGTACTAGTGAGTGTGTTAGTGTGTAAATGGGTGATAAGTGGATATGTGAATGGCTGTACGCATCTGTGCATCGTGGATGTAGGAGTGGTTTTGTGGGTCTGTGAATGGGTGTATGAGTGGCTGTATGGGTGTGTTAGTGGTCATGTGGGTGTATAAGCAGGTGTGTGAATGTTTGAGTGGGTGTGCATGCAGCTGTGTGATTCTGAGTGAGTGTATGAGTGGCTGTATGAGTGTGTGAGTGGTTGTATGGGTGTGCAAGTGGGTGTGGAAGTGTGTGAATGAGTGTGTGAGTGACTGTGTAGGTCTGTGAGTGGGTGTTATAGTGGTTTTCTGGCCCTGTGAATGGGCATATAAGTGGGGGTATGGGTGTGTTTGAGTGAGTATGTGAGTGGTTGTGTGGGGGGTGTAAGCAGGTGTACAAATATGTCAGTGGGTATTTGAGTGGGTGTATAAGTGGCTGTGTGGGCCTGTGAGTGGTTTTGTGGCAGGGTGAGTGGCTTTAGGGGAGTGTACGAGTTGTGTGGGTGTGCAAGTGGATGTTTGGGAGTATAAATGGGTGTGTGTGAGTGGGTTTTTGAGTGGCTGTATGGGTGTGTGAGTGGTTGTGTGGGTGTGCACGTGGGTGGGTATATGAGTGACTATGTAGATATGTAAGTGGATGTGGTAATGGTCTTGTGGGTCTATGAGTGGGTGCATGAGAAGCTGTATGGATGTGTGGGTGGGTATGTGAGTGGCTGTGTGGGTGTGTAAGTGGGTATGTGAGTATGTGAGTCAGTGTGTGAGTATGGGGTCCCCAGGGCCAAAATCAGCCCGGGAAGGGGGGCCGTGAGGGCCCCTTCCCCAGTCCATAAAGGCATGGCCCTGGAGATGTAGTTCTCAGGTCAAAATTGTCACGGGGAGGGGGGCACACAGCTCATCCCTAAAACCAGTTACTTCTGTAAAGTACAAATCATCCAAGTGTGTTTTCTATGCATTTCCACCCTGAAAAGTTATCTGTAATCCAAGATGGAGGTGTTTACATCCTCACTTTTCTCGAGCGCAATATCTCCTGTAGTGCCTGCGAGGAGGGGGTTCTTTCTTGTCATCTGCTGCTCAGACCAGAAATCATATTCTAAACTTTTAAAAACTAAAAGTATGTAAACTTGCCAAGAAACCCAAAATATTTCATCCCGCCCTTATACATTAGCGGTATATGTCTTCCCGCCCTTTTCTCCGGATGATGGACAGCTTACTAAAAGGCCCCAAGACCATGTTTCTCGCCAATTTTGGCTATGAGGTCTTAATGCCTAGGAATACAATCGCAACTCCACCAAACAAAGAAGCACCTACTTCTGTAAAGTACAAATCATCCAAGTGTGTTTTCTCTGCAGTTCCACCTTGTAAAGTTATCTGTTGAAGACACTCGAGCAACTATCACATTGGCAAAGTTACAGATGCACAAGGCCACTGGAGAAATTTCCACTGTGTTCTTTACGCAGCTGTAGTGTAGGAGATGCGCTATACATCTACCCATCTGGGTAGCACTTACTAATTAGCCAGTCGAAAGTTCTCTATTTGCGTAGAGGTGTTGCACAAAACGGTGGCCTCTTCTTGGATAAATACTCAGGGCAGTGTTTATTCTGGCACAATGTTCATTTCACAGAAATGAAACCTCAAAAAGTTACAATTAGGAAATAATTGTTTTAAACTTTGAAAGTCACAGAAAAAAAACAAAGGTTACAGGGAAGTTATAGTTAGGAAATATAATTTTTAAAAACCTTAGAAATTCACTGATAAAACCAAAGGGTACAGAGACATTATGGTTAGGCTCACATTTCACTCATACAAAGCCAGTGAAATTCAGCTATTATACTTACCTGAGCTAACTATAACTTAAGCCCTTGCCATGCACTTTATATTGCATCACATAATACATCACTCATGACATGGTCAGTGACATCACTCATGACATTGCTGATCACATCATTCGCAAAACCACTCACACACCCGCTCACACATGCATACAAACTCTCATACTTTCACACACACGGCCACAAACCACTCATATATCCATTCAACGACCCATACAAGTACTCAAAAAACACTCGCTGAACCATAGAGCCACTCACAGAGCCACTCACATATACAACCACTCACACAACCACTAACTCACCCATATAGCCACTCATGCACCCACTCACTCACCAATACAGCCACTGACACTTCCAGTTATTTAAACATACAGACACTTACACACCCATTCATATACCCATACAGCCACTCACACACACACTAACAAACTGACACAGTCACTCACAGACCCACTTACCCACCATTACAGCCACTCATAGACCCACTCACTCACCCATACAGCCACTCACACATTGGCTCACTCACTTATACAGCTGTTCATACAGCCACTCGCTCACCCATACAGCTAGTCACACAGCCACTCACTCACCCATACAGCCACTCACACACCTATACAGTGACTCAGATACCCACTCACATACAGAAACACACAGTCACACAGCCACTCACATAATATATGTTAGAAATAGTATCACTCATTACTGGGGAACAGCCTTTACAACACAACTTTTACAACGCACTACCATTACAACAAAACTGTTACAACACGAGTTCATTGACAACGCAGGACATTACAACGCAAGTCTTTACATCGACTTGCACTAGATGGCGTGCTAACATTAAAAATAGTGTAGTTTACTATCCCAACACCTTCCCTATTGTTACGTGGACTGGAGTTGGAATAGTAAATTACACTTTTTTAATGTTAGCACGCCATCTAGTGCAAGTTGATGTAAAGACTTGCGTTGTAATGTCCTGCGTTGTCAATGCACTCGCGTTGTAAAACTTTCGTTGTAACAGCATGCATTGTAACAGCATGCGTTGTAACTTCATACATCCCTCATTACTAGGACGCAAACTATACCAATGTAAGTAATGTAGAAGTTTACTATATATATCTCTATCTATCTATCTATCTATCTATCTATCTATCTATCTATCTATCTATCTATCTATCTATCTATCTATCTATCTATCTATCTATCTATCTATCTATCTATCTATCTATCTATCTATCTATCTATCTATCTATCAGTCTGTCTGTCTGTCTGTCTGTCTGTCTGTCTGTCTGTCTGTCTGTCTGTCTGTCTGTCTGTCTGTCTGTCTGTCTCTCTATCTATCTATCTATCTATCTATCTATCTATCTATCTATCTATCTATCTATCTATCTATCTATCTATCTATCTATCTATCTATCTATCTATCTATCTATCTATCTATCTATCTATCTATCTATCTTTCTATCTATCCATCTATATCTATATCTATATTCACTGAAGAAAACCATAGGTTTCAGGGGCGTTATAGTTAGTTGGACATTTCCCTCATACAAAACCCTAGAAATTCCCCTGTTATAGTTAGTTCAGCTAACTATAACTCACGCCCCCGCAATGCACTGCTGATGACGTCACATATTACATCACTCATGACATGGTCAGTGACATCAATGATGACATCACTGAAGACTTCACTAATGACGTCATCCAGTGAGTGTGTGTTTCTGTAAATTTTAAATATGTTTAATATATATAGGGAAAAACCTATGGAAGAATGAGTGGGTGTATAAGTGTGTGAATGGATGATTTAGTAGGTGCGTGACTGACTGTATAAGTGAGTCATTAAAGGTATCTTGTGAATAGCTATATGAGAGTCTCTATGGGTTATTGATTGGTTTTCTGAGTATCTGTTTGGGTGCCTGAGTGTTTTTGTGGGTGGGGTGTGTATGACTCTGTGCATACATGTGTGAGTGGGTGATTCTATGGGTGCATGGTTTTAAGAGTGCATCTGTGATGGACTGTATGGTTGGGTGAGTGTATGTATAGGTGTGTTAGTGATTGAATGTATATCTCAGTGGTACATGTGTGAGTAACTACATATGTGAAAGGCAGTATATATGTGTGTAAGAGTATATAAGTGGGTATATGTGAGAGTGTGTTATTGTGAGAGTGGCTGTATGGATGAGTGTGTGCTTGTATCAGCGATTGTATAAGAGCGTAAGAATGTGGTACTATTTTTATGAGTAAGTGAACTTGTGTGTGTATAACTGCATAGGTGAGTAAATGGGAGTGTGATTAATTATTTGCACGACTGACTAGGTGTGAGAGTACCTCTATGGATGATTGGTGGTGTGTGAGTGTCTATGTAGGTGTATAAATGCATCTGATAGTCCTGTACTGAGTGACTGTGAGTATGAGTGACTCTACAGGTGAGTGAGTGGAGGTGTGTGTAGACCTAAGAGTCAATGAGTGGGTATGTAGTTATTGGTATTGGAGCATCTATGGTTTTGAGAATAGACGTCTGAAATTTTGATTGAGTATATCAGAGGGTGTGAGAAGATGCACTAATTTTTCACATGGATGATGTCATCAGTGATGTCATCAGTGATGTCATTTCAGATGTCATCAGTGATGTCATCAGTGATGTCACTGACCATGTCATGATTGATGTAATATGTGACGTCATCAGCAGTGCATTGCGGGGGCGCGAGTTATAGTTAGCTGAACTAACTATAACAGGGGAATTTCTAGGGTTTTGTATGAGGGAAATGTCCAGCTAACTATAACGCCCCTAAAACCTATGGTTTTTTCAGTGAATTTCTAATGTTTTTTAAATGCCAATTCCTAACTATAACGTCCCTGAAACCTATGGTTTTTTCAGTGAATTTCAAAGGTTTTTTGAATGCTAATTCCTAACTATATCAGGCCTGAAACCTATGGTTTTTTCAGTGAATTTCAAAGGTTTTCTAAATGACAATTTTGAATGTATTATTTGTTATACTGATTTTTTTGATACTGATTTACTACATTTTTTAAACTATTTATTTTTAGATATATTTTTTTTTATTACATTATAATTACATTATACATTACAATACAAAATATACTTTCTCAGAATGAATTACTTTAGTTTAAATACTTGGCAAATAGGCAACAGACTTTTAAGTACTGTAGTTACAGTTGTTGCAATGGGCAACACAATTTCAAACACAAAGCAACATTGAGCTCAATGTGAATTTCTAGTTAAATGCAATTAGTTACTTTATGGATTACTTTTCTAACCACAAGACTGGATCCTAGATTTTGTCCTTGGACATCTCCTGTAAACAGTTGAGTAAAAGCGCTTTGGTTACAGTAGTGATTTTTAAGGAATATTATTGTATTTTAAAAGTTGACACTTAGAAACTTTTTCCTATAGAATCACCAATGTGATCCTATGGCAGAAAATTCACTTAGCAGGTAAGTAGTGTTTTCGTTACTTTTTCTTACTCAGTGGTGGATCCTGGATCCAGCACCGGTCAACCTCCTTTAAACAGTTGAAAGAATGTGTTTAAGTCATACAGACGATTTTTTAGGAATATTTTTAGTTTTTGAAAATGGACACTTAGAAACTTTTCTGGTGAAAACCACACAATGAATTCCTATGGAAGGAAATACAAGTTACTGGTAAGTACGCTTAGAATTACTTTTCAGGGTCAGTTCTGAGCTAAATGATGCAGCCCTGGGTTCTCTCCTGATAACAGGTGAGTAAATCGGAATTCGTAGTTCGGCTGATTTTAGAGGAATATTTGTATGTTTTAAAGATGGACACTTTAAAAATTTTCTGGTGAAAACCACACAATAGATTCCTATGGAAGGAAATACAAGTTACTGGTAAGTACGCTTAGAATTACTTATCAGGGTCAGCGCTGGGCTAAAAGATGCAGCCCTGGGTTCTCTCCTGATAACAGGTGAGTAAATCGGAATTCGTAGTTTGGCTGATTTTAGAGCAATATTTGTACGTTTCAAAAATGGACACTGAAAATTTTCTGGTGAAAACCACACAATGGATTCCTATGGAAGGAAATACAAGTTACTGGTAAGTATGCTTAGAATTACTTTTCAGGGTCAGTGCTGGGCTAAAAGATGCAGCACTGGGTTCTCTCCTGATTACAGGTGAGTAAATCGGAATTTGTAGTTCGGCTGATTTTAGAGGAATATTTGTTTGTTTCAAAAATGGACACTTAGAAAATTTTCTGATGAAAACCACACAATGGATTCCTATGGAAGGAAATACAAGTTACTGGTAAGTACGCTTAGAATTACTTTTCAGAGTCAGTGCTGAGCTAAAAGATGCAGCCCTGGGTTCTCTCCTGATAACAGGTGAGTAAATCGGAATTCGTAGTTCGGCTGATTTTAGAGGAATATTTGTATGTTTTAAAGATGGACACTTTAAAAATTTTCTGGTGAAAACCACACAATAGATTCCTATGGAAGGAAATACAAGTTACTGGTAAGTACGCTTAGAATTACTTATCAGGGTCAGCGCTGGGCTAAAAGATGCAGCCCTGGGTTCTCTCCTGATAACAGGTGAGTAAATAGGAATTCGTAGTTCGGCTGATTTTAGAGCAATATTTGTACGTTTCAAAAATGGACACTGAAAATTTTCTGGTGAAAACCACACAATGGATTCCTATGGAAGGAAATACAAGTTACTGGTAAGTATGCTTAGAATTACTTTTCAGGGTCAGTGCTGGGCTAAAAGATGCAGCACTGGGTTCTCTCCTGATTACAGGTGAGTAAATCGGAATTTGTAGTTCGGCTGATTTTAGAGGAATATTTGTTTGTTTCAAAAATGGACACTTAGAAAATTTTCTGATGAAAACCACACAATGGATTCCTATGGAAGGAAATACAAGTTACTGGTAAGTACGCTTAGAATTACTTTTCAGAGTCAGTGCTGAGCTAAAAGATGCAGCACTGGGTTCTCTCCTGATTACAGGTGAGTAAATCGGAATTCGTAGTTCGGCTGATTTTAGAGGAATATTTATACAATGGTGAAGGAAGGGGAGGGACCTGAGGTGACGTGTGCAAACACGCCCTGTGGCGCGTTTTAAGTTGGGGAATTAATTCCTCTTCAATCCTGAGGTCCCCTGGGGGCCAACTAGCCCACCAGGTACCTCCAGTATGCGTCAGGGAGCTGCATTGCAGAGAGGTATTCAGAGGCCACGCCCCTTTTTACAACACTCTGCAACACAGCTCCTTGGCCCTTACTGGAGGTACCTGGTGGGCTAGTTGGTCCCCAGGGACCCTCAGGATTGAAGAGGAATTAATTCCCCAACTTAAAAAGCGCCACAGGGCATGTTTGCACAGATCTCACCTCAGGCCCCGCCCCCTACCTTCACCACTGTGCAAACGCGCCCCGTGTGGTGTTTTAAGTTGGGGGATTAAGTCCCCTTGAATCCTGAGGTCCCCTGGCGGCCAACTAGCCCACCAGGTACCCCCAGTATGCACCAGGGAGCTGCCTTGCAGAGAGGTCTTCAGAGGCCACTACTCTTTTTACAACACTCTGCAATGCAGCTCCGTGGCGCTTAGTGGAGGTACCTGGTGAGCTATTTGTCCCCTAGGGGACCTCTGGATTGAATAGGAATGAATTCCCCAACTTAAAATGCGCCACAGGGCGTGTTTGCACAGTATCACCTCAGGCCCCGCCCCCTACCTTCACCACTGTGCAAACGCGCCCCGTGGCGCGTTTTAAGTTGGAAGATTAAGTCCCCTTGAATCCTGAGGTTCCCTGGCAGCCAAAAATCCGACGCTACTTCATGGACCACAATTCTTTGGGGTAACACGCTGGTAGGACTAGCAGAGTGCGGCCAATCGGATTTTTGTTTACATCCATGCTCCCTTGAGCCGGTGGGGCTGACGAGCCCATGGCTACGCACCTGCGCGCCTTGAGTGGTACTTTACCTGAGAATATTTTTTGGCAGCCTACGCAGCAACCCTACACACATACCTACTCCCTGCTGACGAGAGGCAACTACCTCGAAACACGTGTCCAGGGATGGCTAACGCTACACTTATTTTCATTTTAAACTTTTGGCATAGGCGTACCCGCCGATGCTACTTCATGGACCACAATTCTTTGGGGTAACACGCTGGTAGGACTAGCAGAGTGCGGCCAATCGGATTTTTGTCCCCTGGCAGCCAATTAGCCCACCAGGTACCTCCAGTAAGCGCCAGGGAGCTGCGTTGAAGAGATGTGTAAAAAGGGGCGTGGCCTCATTACACCTCTCTGCAACGCAGCCCCCTGGCGCATACTGGAGGTTCCTGGTGGGCTAGTTGGCCTCCAGGGACTCTCAGTATTGAAGGGGAATTCATTCCCCCTCTGCGAACGCGCCAGGGGGCGCGTTTGCAGAGTGGTGTAAGGAGGGGGTGTGGCTTCCGGCCCGATCCTTTTTTTCCCTCCTCTGTTTTTTAAAAGGGGGCTGTGTAGCCCCCCTTCTTTTTATTTTTTTTTGGCCCTGGGGACCCCATCCCCCAGGGCCTGCCTCCAATTCTGATTTTTATTTTTATTTTTTTAAACGGGAAGGGGGCCGCGTGGCCCCCCTCCCCAGGTCATAATTTGCCCTGGGGACCCCATCCCCCGGGGTATGGCCCTTTTTAAAAAACAAAGATTTTTTATGGAGGGGGGCTGCCCCCCTCCTGTGCCACCTATGGCCCTGGGGACCCCATCACTCGGTGCCATTTTTAAAAAAAAAATTGGGGAGGGGGCCACGTGGCCCCCCTCCTGGGCCACATATGGCCCCGGAGACCCCATCCCTTGGGGCCTGACCTCCGTTGGGGGCCATGGGGGGGTCCCCAATCCCCCCACGGCCCCGCCGGCTCCCTGCGTCCTGCGGGAGCCGGCATTGCTTTTCCACATGGGGAGCAGCTAACATGCTGCTCCCCGTGTGGAAAAGCAATCGTCTTTGGTATTTGGAAGAGAGAACAGGTTTCCTGCTCTCTCTTCCAAATACCAAAGCAGTTTGCTATGGCAGGGCGGGAGCCGCAAGGCTCCCACCCTGCCATAGCAAACAGCAGTGTCCCGGGGGTGGCGGTCCCCAGGGCCATCATTGGCTCCAGGGGGGGGCCACGCGGCCCCCCCACTTAAGTTAAAGCCCCGGGGGGTGGTGGCTCGAGCCCCCCCCCACACTTTTTTTCTTTTTCTTTAAAAGCCCCGGGGGAAGGGGGGGTGGCGTTCCCCAGGGCTGCTGGGGGGCCATGAGCCCCCCCACATACATTAACATAAGCCACGGGGGGTGGTGGTCCCCTGGGCTGGGGGGCCCCTCTGGTACCCCCATTATAAAACCATATTGCCCCCGGGACTTGGCCCCTCCGGGGGCTAAATCTAAACGAAGCGCGGGAGCTCGCGCTCCGTTTTTTTTTCATTAGCGGGATGCGCGGACCCTACTCGCATCCAGCGATTTAAAAAAAAAGATATATTTTTTTTGGGCCTTGGGGGTCCTTGTGGGACCCCCTGAGCAGGCCTAGGGGGTCAGGGTGTTTCTACCCTGCCCCCTTGTTGCGTTTTGCGTCTTTGTTTTTGTGCTTTCTTGTGCCTCGGTTCTACCGAGGCACAAGATGGCTGCCAACACTTCCTGATTCAGAGTGTTGGCAGCCAATTAGAATTCAGCTCGTGCTCGGGAGGGTTCGGGGAGGGTGCGTGGAGGATCCGCGGATTCTCCGTGGCCATAGATATCACTAACGTTTTTACCTTAATTTTCACAGGAACTACTGAACAGATTCACACCATTTATGCAAAAGGCACGAGTCTGAACTGAGGACTACCTCTTTGCTAAATTTGGTGTCATTCCGTTCAGCGGTTCGGGCTGTAGCTGCGACAACAGATCCTATGGGAAATTGCATGGGGAAAACGCGTTTTGGGACCCCCCTTTTTTCTCGGCCCCCGCTTGACGAGTCAATGCGAAACTTTCAGGGTAGGAGCGGAGCGGAGCTGGCCAAAAGTTTGGAACATTTTGCGAAGATTCGTCAATCGGCGCCAAAGATATTCCCAATAGAATGTTGCGGATTTCCTATGGAAAATAGGTCCTAACTATAACTATCTACTGGAGACCGCCAGTAGAAAATATATATATATATTTATATATATATATATATATACATATTTTTATATATATATATATATTCACTGAAAAAACCATAGGTTTCACACATGTTATAGTTAGCTGGACATTTCACTTGTAAAAAACCGTGGAAATTTCCCCGTTATAGTTAGTTCAGCTAACTATAACTCGCGCAACCGCAATCCACTGCTGATGACATCACATATTACATCACTGTATTCACTTAGATACTGTTAATAAGTCAGTTATACAATTAATTTTACCAAAAAAAACATCCATTTAGACACTTATTTACCCATTGTTTTTTCCATTAACCTTTATATATACATATATCAAAAATATTCATTTTTCAGAAAGACACATATTCACTGGATGTTGTCATCACTGATGTCATCAGTGATGTCATTTGAGATGTCATCAGTGATGTCATGAGTGATGTCACTGACCATGTCATGAGTGATGTAATATGTGACGTCATCAGCAGTGGATTGCGGTCGCACGAGTTATAGTTAGCTGAACTAACTATAACGGGGAAATTTCAATGGTATTTACGAGTGTCCAGCTAACTATAACATGTGTGAAACCTATGGTTTTTTCAGTGAATTTGCAAGGTTTTTTAAATGCTAATTCCTAACTATAACGTGTGTGAAACCTATGTTTTTTTTAGTGAATTTGTAAGGTTTTTTAAATGCTAATTTATGTATGTATTATTATATTTTTTATATATTTATTTTACAATAAACTACCTATGTATATAGTTATAGATTGACTGTATCCTTTAATATGGAATGGCTCAGCTCTTTTATTTTGAATTTGGATAAAGTTGAACAGCATAGTTAATATCTTCTATAAACTTATAAACAGTTTAAAATGTTTTTCACGGTGCGCGCACGGTGCGCGCACCCCGCGATTTGTTGAAAAAAAAAAACGTTTTTTTCACCCTTCGGGGTCCTTCAGGGACCCCCTGACAAAGGCTAGGGGGTCAGGAACTCTCTACCCTGCCCGCTTTTCACGTTCTCCACCTTTCTTTTTCACTGTCACACACAAAATGGCGTCCGACACTTCCTGATTTCGACCGATTCGAATGTTGACTGACATCTAACCCCCAATCAGAATTACGCTCGCGGACATTTGGTGCGCGCATATAGATATTTATGTATTTTTAACTGCAATTTTCTCAGGAACTACTGAACAGATTGACACCATATATGCAAAAGGCACATGCCTGACCTGAGGACTACCTCTTTGCCAAATTTCAAGTAATTCTGTTCAGCCGTTCGGGCTGTACCTTCGACTAAAGGTCCTATGGGAAAATGCATGGGGAAAACGCATTTTGAGACCCCCCTTTTTTCTCAGCCCCCGCTTGACGAATCACCCGAGACTTTCAGGGTAGGAGCTGAGTTAGCGCCCCATTAGTTTTGAAAATTTCGCGAAGATAAGTCAACCGGCGCCAAAGTTATTCAAAATAGAATTTTCAGATTTCCTATGGGAACTCGGTCCTAACTATAACTAACTACTGGCGACCGCCAGTAAATAATATATATTCCAAAAGTAACAAAGTAAAATATCGTACGCTCTCAGGATAAGAAGCAGGACAACAGTCTAGTTACTCCAAGTTTAATCCACAACGCGTTTCGACTGTAAACAGTCTTGATCATGTGAAAAGAACACATGAGAAATGGTAGCTAATAAAGTTTTACATGAGTACAAATCATAAAAATAGAAAGAGGACATATCTGTGACTGTGGCGGCCATGATGTAAAGGTAAAACTATCATTGCTAATACGTGAGTTGGTAGACTCCCCGATTCTGTACATAAATAGTATACAAATAATGAAAAAGGCAAATCTTGCAATTGGAACATAATTATAGTATTCGCCCAAGTCCCGATTGCGTTATATCAATACAACTCTACATGTCTAGTCAAACGTGCGGGGCTTAACAATCTCCAATAATATGTCTATAAAAAAAGAAGAACAAATAATGCACAAATGATGTTAATTCACAAAAGGGCAAGTATTGCATATAGAACATAATTATAGTGTTTCGCGCAAGTCCCAAATACATTGTATTAGTACAACTCATCCTATCAGAGTCAGACGCTCGGGGCTAAACAATGTCTCAGAAGTCTATTATAGAAGTGAAAACAAATTACTGTCATAGTGACATGCCGCTATCCACTAGAAGGGGGAGTCATAAGAAAAATCACTCAATTCCTCACTTGCAGCACTACCTTTGTGATTTATGCCATTGAGTGCAGTTGTAAGCTTTGGTACATTGGGAGCACCACATGTGCGGCAAAGAAAAGGATCCTCGAACATCTCAGGGTGATTAACAACAATGACCCTAAATATCCAGTGGCACGCCATTTTCATGACAAACATTTCTCCAATACAGCAGAATTAAGTTACATGATCCTCAAACAAATTCCTAAGAATCCCAGAGGAGGGGACAGGGTGCTCACTCTTAGACAACGTGAATCTAAATATATTATTGAATTCCAAACTAAACATCCGGGTGGGCTTAATATGGACGAGGAACTAGCAATACACCTTAGGGGAAGATGTTAAATGCCCAGTGGTTTTCTCTTTTTAACTAACTGTAAGAAGGTTTTGCTCCCTTCAGGCTTTCTAGGCTATTAGATTATAGCCATTTTATCCGCTTCCTCCCATTGTGGGTGTTCAGAGATTATTTTTAAGACTTATAAAGTTAGTCTTCTTACATGTTTGTTATATGTTGCTAACACTTGATTTTAACCTTTTCTTTCTTTTCTTTTGCAGATGAAAAGGAAGGGGCCCACTCACTGGTATTCACCTACATGGGCAACCTACCCTTTTTATCGTTTGCTTACCCGGCACTGCACTTCTCACCTCTGGAATTTCAATTAAGTAGTTGTTTTGGTAGCGATTTACTGTTGTAACATGAGACATTTTGACATAACCCTATTAAATGTCTCTGGCTGGGTACATGTGCACAGGCTTGGTATTTTACAATTGATATGATTGCCATATTATTTGAATACCTTACTATCATTTTTAGGATATGGGATTAATATGGTGGTAAGTGGTAAGGGCATTAGCATTTCAGTTACTAGATCTTATTAGCGCAGGTCCCATTTGTACCAGATGGGGAGCAACTTTTCCAGGGCACTTGTGTAATTTACATATGCTTTGCGTTGTCATTTGGAATATTATTCTTTGGTATAACAGTTGTACTCAACAGTTATCCGTCTGTCAACACAGAAAAGTACATTCTGACTTGCATGTACCGCTTCTAGTGGATAGCGGCATGTCACTATGACAGTAATTTGTTTTCACTTCTATAATAGACTTCTAAGACATTGTTTAGCCCCGAGCATCTGACTCTGATAGGATGAGTTGTACTAATACAACGTATTTGGGACTTGCGCAAAACACTATAAATATGTTCTATATGCAATACTTGCCCTTTTGTGAATTAACATCATTTGTGCATTATTTGTTCTTCTTTTGTTATAGACACATTATTGGACAATTGTTAAGCCCCGCGCGTTTGACTAGACATGTAGAGTTGTATTGATATAACGCAATCGGGACTTGTGCGACTACTATAATTATGTTCCAATTGCAAGATTTGCCTTTTTCATGCACTGTCATTATTTGTATACTATTTATGTACAGAATTGGGGAGTCTACCAACTCACGTATTAGCAATGATAGTTTTACCTTTACATCATGGCCGCCACAGTCACAGATATGTCCTCTTTCTATTTTTATGATTTGTACTTGTGTAAGACTTTATTAGCTCCCATTTCTCATGTGTTCTTTTCACGTGATCAAGACTGTTTACCGTCGAAACGCGTTGTGGATTAAACTTGGAGTAACTAGACTGTTGTCCTGCTTCTTATCCTGAGAGCGTACAATATTTAACTTTGTTACTTTTGGAATTAGTTTGCCGGCACGCTCCGCCGGCGTGTACGCCACCCTCCTTGGGTCCCAGTACTTCGGAAGGAGCTACGGAGGTTTTAGAGATATATATATATATATATTTATATATATAGGGATTTAGCGTAATACGGCAGACATGGCTGAGGGGAGGCAAGGGACGACCACCCGAAACGAAATCCATAGAGTCACAAGAAGGGGCGGCTGGAAGCACCGACAAAACATCGCGAATACCAGGAACAGGAGAGGCAGGAACACCAAACACTGAGGGATAACCTGATGATTGTCAACCTTACTAGAAGAACTTTAACAGCAACGGAGGAGTCAGTTTTGAGTTTCGGTTTGACATTTTGCCCAACTGAAGAGTTCGAATATAGTCAGACCCAAATTTACTTATTTAAGTATATTCAGAAATTGAAGCTGTATAAGTTTTTCAAAATGAAGAATCTAGAGGAGACAAGAGGAATTAATATTAGTACGTCAGATGAAACCGGTATCCTAACCGCTGGTGACCTTGATACCCTGGCGACCATGGAAGAACTGAGACTCGGTGGTAGCACAGGTAGTTTAACAGTGGATAACATCTCCGATGAACCAGAAGACTTTGGGGTAGCACAGGTGGGTGCCCCCAGTCCATTTGAACCCATTTCGAAATTCTACCCACAGACACCGGTTGATGCTATTGTCATTTTTTCTGATAATTTGAACAGAGATCTATTGTGACTGAGGTCGAAGAAGAGATCACCTCACAAATGGAATTTGTCATACAACCAGAGGAAAGCAATACAAACCTTGAGAGATGACAAAACAATCATAGTGAAACCATCAGATAAGGGCGGGAACATAGTTCTGCAGACGAGAGAGAACTACTGCAATGAGGCCCTAAGACAATTAAAAGATAAGAGCAACTATACTGCTATGACAGAAATGAACTACACTCTGAGCATACAATCATTTGAACAGATGATTGACACGTGGCTCTGTAAGGGAATTCGAATTCTGTCAAGAAAGGAATATCATTTCCTACAGAACAAACATCATAGAATTGCCACATTCTACCAACTACCGAAGATTCACAAAGATGCCACTAGCCCACCAGGTCGACCAATAGTCTCCTCAATAGGAGGCTTGACGGAAAACCTACCGAGATACGTGCACCATTTTCTATTCCTTTTTGTACTGCAATTGTCCTCGTATACACGGGACACGAAAGGCTTTCTGAAGCAAATACAGGGGATTGAATCGGAAACACCAATGGGCTGGAGGCAGTAAGATTTTTCTTAAAAGGACGGCCTCTGAGGTTCCTGGAACACAACAAAATGTTGTTGGAATTTATTACATTTTGTTTGCATAATAATTTTTTTCTCTTCCAGGAACAGAGGTACAAGCAAATAAAGGGTAAGGCAATGGGCACTTGCTTCGCCCCCAGTTATGCAAACTTGTTAGTTGGGTGGTGGGAGAAGCAGGTGGCTTGTGCCGATACTATGGACGAGTGGATGGATCATATTGTCTGTTGGAGGAGATATACGGACGACCTCTTCATAATTTGGAGAGGGTCAATGGAATCTGCAAGTCAATATATCTCCTGCCTAAACGACAACAATTTGAATGTGAAGTTTGCAGGAGAGCTGAGCACCACACAGGTGATTTTTCTGGATTTGAAGGTCTTTGTGAGTGTGAATAGGCTACATACTGCCCTATATAGGAAGGAAACTGCGGGCAATTCTGTCCTGCATGGTACCAGTAGTCACCCACAGAACCTGATCCAGAGTATCCCCTATGGGGAACTCTTACGGATCAAGAGGAATAGCTCGAGACAAGAGGATTATCTGCGGGCATGAAGTCAGAGTATGAATCTCTTCAAAGTGAGGGGTTATCTGTTAAAATCACTACATGCAGCACAGCTCAAGGCAAAAATAAAGAATAGAATGGATCTCATACAGAGCGTAATGGAGACAGAAAATGAAAGAGAGAACTAATAACTTCAGGATGATAACACGCTATTCCAGCGCAGCAAGAGAAGTCAGAGCCATTATGCACAGGAACTGGCGGATCATTAGGACGTATGCAATAATTGGGAAGAATCTGCCAGTGAAACCAGGGATAACATTTAGTAGATCTGGGTCCATAAAAGATCATGTGGTCGAGAGTCACCTCATGGCAGTGAAATCACAACAAGATATGGCTGACTTACATGGCTCCTTTTCCTGTGGCAAGTGTAGGGCATGTGCCAACAGTAAGAGGATTACCTCATATGATATCCCAGGGAGGAAAAAAGCAAGGAGTGTGGTAAATAATTTAATTACCGGTTCTTAATTTGATGCGGAAAATCTATAATAATAGCTCAGTAAAATAAGAGGCAGAATCCGTGGTATTAGAGGTTCGGAACGGGCTTTATTCCAAAATCAATTCGAATTGATGGACTCCATATTCCATCACCACGAAGGTTCAGGAAGTGAAGGACCAACTTTATTGACAAGTAATCATTTTTATACAATAGGCATTACAGTGAAACAGATGCAGGAGGCGTAACAGTCGATAACAAAGATAAAAACATACATGCGTAACTAAAGTGGGTGTAACTAGGCGTAACTAAAGAACGTCATTAGGTATGATGTCACAACAGGGTGGTTCCATGAAAGAATTTCGCAATGTCAGCAGAAATACTCGGCAGAGATGCGCGCGCAGCAACATGACGTGTGATTGACGTGCAACTAGGGGGTGAAGGGGACTTGACATTTAGCTCTACATGTGGAGACAGAAGTCTGGGGGGTCAAGTCAACCTAATCCCAAATCATATCTAACATCCTATGTTTAAAGAACTATGTTATCCAAAAAGAAAGGTCTTTCGAACAAAATCTATTCTATACTGACTGTGAGTGCGTGTACAAGCGTCTAAGTGTCTACACTAGATGCGAGGGCAGAAATCTTCCATAGTAACAGGGCTATGAATTACTTGCATAAAGACAGAGAAGCCGGGCCCTTTGCTCCGTAGCTGGAAGAATGTTTACTTAAACTACTAGACAGGAATGCATTGGATAGGGAGCGGAGCAGATAATCTCGAAGGTGAAATACAGTTTTTGGCAGGCAACAGGCTGGAGTCAGGCACCGTTAGCCGGGCAGGGAATAGGACAAAGTTCATGGATACAGATGCGAGCTCAGACTGGAGCTTTCAGAGGCAGAAGGCAGGAAAAGGCTTAATGGCAGAATCAGGGCCTACTCGCCTGGACTGAAAAATGGGATAAATGAACCATATAAAGCCGGTGGCCTTTCATACTTAGGAATGGAATATCCGACCCATTCATGGCGGATCTGAAAGAGGACATGTTGGCGGTGGACGCACATGTGTTTGCGTCTTCATAACTGGAACTGGAGGGAACATACATGTACTTGTGATTTATACATGAAACCGTTGGGGTCCAAGATAGGGGACATAACTGATCATAAAAATCCATATTTCCACATTCCCTCCTTGTCCCCTACTTGCCCTTAAGAGATATCAATCTTCATCAATCCGTTGATCTGTTCATATAGCATCATTTGTTCTTCTTTTTTCTTCTGGGATGAATGAAATCTTGGTGGTGGAATACACGATGTGGCACACAGACCACAAATCGCTGGTCCACATTGTAGGCATAAGCAGCAACTGAATAGTATGAGAAAGCCAATACCTAGGAAGGATAGGACCCTCCATCCAAAGGTAGATAATACACTCCAAAACCAACCGGACCAAGTCCAGGTGCCTGGATTCTGGTGTATCTGGCTTACAATCTTATGAAGGCGAGTTATGGCTTTATATACAGATGGCGAATTTTCTGGTATGAAAATGCAACAACTTGATCCGATGACCCTACAAGCTCCGCCCCTATCGGCCAGGATGACGTCAAGGACAAGACGATTTTGAAGCACAACAATCCGCATAGCAGACTGCTCTTCTGTTAAATTGCCTAAGGCGGAAATAGTTTCGTTCACTACTGCTTCAAGGGTTCTGGTTAATCTACGTATCAGCTTGCTATTGGTAACTGTACCTATATAGGGAAAGAGACCTTTATTGAAATCTGTGTATTTTTCCCATGCTGTCTCAGTGTAATCGACTATTGGGAGATCTCTCCGTTCTCTATTGTGTACTAAATGAGTATTTCTATGATAATCTGGAGGAGCTAGGAAAACAGGTGGCAAAAGGAATCCGATGTAGCAGGTACCATCCCAATCTAGAGGCAAACGTATATATGCAGTCTGACCACATACGAAGTAGGAATGGCGAGAAGCTCTAAATGTAGACTTGCCTTGATCACTGAATTCTATTACAGTGGTGCATCTACTATGGCCCATATGTATGGAACCATTCTTTCTTACACATAATTCACCTTTAACTGGAAATACTGACATGGCGGGCAAAATTGGTGCAGCTTCGGATTCAACATTCAGGATCATGAGATTAAGCGTGAAATTCCCTAATCCATATACTTCATTTTCTAGATCAGTTCCTGTTCTTTTGGGAAGTCCCTTCTTGTCAGGGTAGCAGACTTTGAGTAAAACTAAGTTCAGGTTTCCCCATACCCAGTTGTCTTGATAAACTGCAGAATTCGAATCTAGGGAATTAATTAAACTAAACCATGCTCCACAGGAGCCATTGTGTGTGAACGGATATGGAAAGAGAGGCAGAATTCCCTTATAGTTCTGATAGGGAGGGAGTCGGCCACATATCCAACAATTTGTAGCATTGCTAGCCTGATGGGAATGATGTAACATACTAATGAAAGTGTTATTGCGCAGCGCAAATCTATATGACAACTCATGCGGGGGTAATTCACTAAAAGAATGTTCAGCAGTAACATTGTAAACATGTTTAGAAATAGGATAATATATGTGCAACAATATACTTGCAGCTATTATTAAAAGATTTAAGAAAAACAAAATTAATAACGTCACTGTGCAATGACTACGCAGTGATTTACAGTACGCATGTTGTTTCAATCGCATTTTTCGGTTTCTTTCTCTATTCAGGTCTAGGGGATTCATGTCAGAGACAAATTCGACCGATTCACCTTGGAGAGGACTTAAACAATCAAATTGTCTGACTTATTAGACCTTAGTTTTAGTTTATATTGTTCCTGATTACTCGGTTCAACCAAAGGAAGCTTTGAGTCAATCGGTGAAGACACGCGAGGTGTATCGTTTACATCTGATTGTAGTCCATGAAATTTCTTGATATGACTTGAATGTATCCAGCCTTTGCGACCTTCGATCTTCACGGCTGTCCTCGTGGTGAGCAGTACTAGTTGAGGCGATTTCCACCTAGGGTCCAGCTGAGACTTCCGGTCAAAATTTCTCACTAACACCAAGTCCCCGGGAACTACGTCATGGGGTTTCACCTCGGTGTTGTCGGAAAAGGCTGCAGCTACCTGTGAACGACAAGATTGTAGTGCAGACATCAAGGAAGCCAGGTAATCTGTCAGCATATTACAGTCAACATCAGTTATTTTGCGTGGTATAGGCGTCCCCCACATATTTGGTGGTCTGCCAAAGACCACCTCATAAGGGGATAGCCCTGTTCGAGAGTGCGCTACCATTCTCATGTAAAAGAGTGCAACTGGTAAGGCTACTACCCAGTCGACACCTTTCTCTCTACATATTTTGGCCAATCTAATTTTCAGAGTTTGATTATGTCGTTCCACGAGACCTGCTGCCTCGGGGTGTCGGACACAGTGAAATTTCCACTGATAGCCTAACAAAAGTGAAACGTGTTTCATTAGTTCGGATGAGAACGGCTGGCCGTTATCTGAGTAGACAACACGTGGTAAACCGTACCGTGGGAAGAATTCTCGAACCAACTGTTTGGCAGTAGTCGGGGCAGTGTAATCTGAAACCGGGTATGCCTCTGTCCAACGGGAAAGAGCACAGACAACTACGAGAACATATTTGAATCCTCGACATCGTTCCATCTGGATATAATCCATCTGGAGGACTTCAAAAGGGTGATCAGGAGGCTGAAATCCACCCTGTTCTACGGGAATGCTTTTACCTGGGTTAAACTGACAACAAATCATACAGGTACGAACTTTTTGTTTGGCTGCTGCTCGTAAATGTTTGTTGAACCAAATGTGTTGAATGCTGTCTAGCATAGCTTTTTCTCCTAGGTGCGCTGGACTATGTATTGTATTAATGATAACTTGGACCATTGAATCAGGAAGGAACCACACAGATTTTTCCTTCGTCATCCATCCCTGATCCGTTTGGATCCCTCCTAATTCAGTCCATTTCTTTATTTCATCTGGTGTAGCATGTGTCTGTATGTCAATTACGTCAAGAGCGGGATCCTTAACCGTCATGCAATATGTTGGTGTCGGAACTATTGTCTTTGTCATGTCAGATGTTTGAGTTTGAGCCGTCTGTTTAGCTGTTCTGTCAGCTAGATCATTGCCTTGGGAAATGATATCAGTAACTTTCGTATGAGCTTTACATTTCATAATTGATATTGCAGTGGGTAGATGTATTGCATCTAATAAGGCATGAATGAGGGGTCCGTGCTGAATGTGGGCACCGTGAGAAGTTAAATAACCTCTCTCTCGCCACAGCACGCCGAAGTCATGTACAACTCCGAATGCATAACGTGAATCAGTGTATATGTTGACTTTTTTATTTGTGGCTTGAATACAGGCTTGTGTCAGAGCGATGAGCTCTTCTGCTTGAGCTGACAAGGTATTTATGCCATTTGTTTCAATGATTTCAGTGTCTGTTGTGACTGCATACGCAGCCACTAGCTCTCCTGTACTTGTTCTCATACATGACCCATCTACATACAATGTCAGGTCTGGATCTGACAATGGGACGTCTGTCAAGTCTTGTCTAGGTTTCGTCGTGATAGTGATAACTTCAATACAATCATGTGCTAGTGGGTCTGTTCCGTTTACTGGTAACAGTGTGGCAGGATTCAATGTACTACAACGTCTGATTTCTATGTGTGGCTGAAACAATGTTAACTCGTAACCGGTGAGTCTTGCTATAGTCAAGTGTTGTGTTTGTGTGCGGTTCAAGAGAACCTCTACTGCATGTGGTACTTGTACTGTCAATTGGTGTCCTAGTACTATGGCATCGCTTTGTCTGATTGCTAAAGCTGTCGCTGCCACTGATTTCAGGCACGCAGGCAGAGCCTGAGCTACGGGATCTAATGTACTAGAAAAATAAGCACATGGTTTGTGTGATCCTGCTTGTTCCTGTGTGAGTACTGACAAGGCAGTACCTTCGCGTTCTGTAACAAAGAGTGTAAACTGTTTATTGTAACATGGTGTTGCTAAAACAGGTGCTTGACATAAAGCTTTCTTTAAGCTTTCAAAAGCTTGTGTATGTTCCTGAGTCCAAGGGAGAACAGTCGATGTGGCTGCCTCCTGTGTTGTCAACTGGATGAGTGGTTTTGCTAGAAATGCATACTGAGGGATCCACTGCCTACAATATGAAGTGAGGCCTATGAAAGCCCGCACCTCCTTTTGTGTCTTGGGTATAGGCATGTTAGCAATTAACTGGATGCGATCTGGTGTAAGCTGCCTTCCCTCCTTGGACAGCGAGTGCCCAAGGTAAACAACTCGCTGGACACAGAATTGCAGCTTAGAAGGGGACACCTTGTGCCCCTTTTCGGCCAAAAATTGTAAAACCGTCAGTGAGGCTTTTTCACATTCAGGTTCGCTTCTAGCGGTGATCAGCAGATCATCGACATATTGAAGCAGGGCAGTGTTGACTGGCATGTGGATACTGTCAAGTTCTCGTTTCAGTGCTTGGCTATAGATGCTGGGGCTTTCTGTGAATCCTTGAGGTGCGCGTGTGAATTTAAAGCTTCGTCCATTTAAACTAAATCCGAACAAGTATTGGCTTTCCGGATCTATTGGGATGCTGAAAAAGGCATTCTTGAGATCAATTACAGTAAAGAATGTTGCTTCGGAATCAATGGCTGTCAGTAATGAAGAAATGTCTGGGACTACGGGGTATTGTGGTACAATGCATTTATTTAATTCGCGCAGATCAATAACCAATCGATATACTGGCGGGGCTTTTGGATCAGTTCGTTTAAGAATCGGAATTATCGGTGAATTACATACATTGGAGTCTGTTTCCACAACCACTCCTTGGGTAATAAGCTCGTCAATGATTTGCAGTAAAGCCACTACAGCATCTGGGGGTAACTTGTATTGTCGCATTCGTGGTAGTACCACTCCTGCCTTTAGTGTGACTCGATATGGTGTAATGTTCATGCAACCAACATCTGTAGGGCCTTGTGCCCATAAATGTGTGGGTAAAGTCTGCAGTCGGTGATCCATGTCTCGGGACACATAGTGCCCTTTGAAATCACGTAAAAACAATCTTACTCCTTCCGGAGAACAACATATTATAGCTCCTAGAGCTTTCAATGTTTTTATACCTAACAGGTTTTCTGGACATGATTTAGTAAGCAATAAATCTGTAGTTCGTGTCAAGGGACCAATCGTAAGTGGAAGAGGCTGTGATACTTCGTTAATGATAGGTTTTCCTGAAAAGCCAAGGGAAATATTCTGTGAGCCTGAGAGGGGTGCCCCTGGAACTTCACTACGTTTTATTGTTGTTCGGCTTGCCCCTGTATCAAGTAAAAATTTTCTATCTTGGCCTAATAGTTCACTGTGTACATAAGGTCCTTCTTGATCTACAGGGACCTCAATAAGGGGTAAGCCAACTTCCCTCTCTAGGCAGTTTCATGAGTATCGTTGATAATCAGGATAGTCATACTGTGCGGTCTGATACATCTGTTGTGTCGTTGTTTGTGTGGCAGCAATAGGCTGCGGTGGTGGAGCTGGCATAGACTGTTGCGGAGCTGGCATGGACTGTGCATGCTGTGGGGCTCCTTGTTGGTTCTGATCCTGTCTAAGTGGCCGTGGTCTTTCTTTTGTATTACCTATGGCGATATTATGTTTTAAAACTGGACAATCGTGTACATAATGACCTGGCTGTTTACAATAGTTGCACGTCCCTTTTACAGGACCTGCTGAAACACTGGACTGCGTCATACCCTTTTTATGACCGTCAGCTGGAACTGTCTGAGAAACTAGCATTTTCATTTTCGTGTCTTTCATGCGTCTTTGTTCATGTTCTTGTTCCTCTCTAATTCTATTGTGATGGTACTGTAGCATTTGTAACATTTGTGACGGAGTGTTACCTTGCCAGGTACTCTCGAATTTCAATACTCTATTCTTAACTTGGGGCAAGGAATTTTCAACCAATTTTGTCACAAACAGATGTGGATACGACTCGCTACTTGCTTTTATTCCACTATTTATACCAAAACATTTTTCAAATCGGGAATAGAAATCACTAATGTCTTCATCTGGTTTTTGTGCTGGGTGTGAAAGGATTTGTTGAACGTGATATAGCAACCATAGGTGTGGATACAGATGTAGAAACAGATGTGCTTGCCGGAACTTGTGTCGGAGTTTGCTGTTGCGGAGGTACAGACGGAGGAGGGTCTTGGCGTTGAACCCCCTCGGCAGGCGGTCTATGTGGCGCAGTATTAGCATACTCGGGAGCTGCGTCGTCTAAATAAGAGGAAAGAAAAACATCTTCTGCGGTTCTGGGATGCCCTTTGGGATGTACTTTTATCGGAAACAATGGGGGTGGCAAGTCTTTTGGTATCTCCGGAGTAGCCTTAGGTAATCCTTCGGCCAGAAGAGGATACATACCATTCATAAGGGCATTTCTTTGTCTGTCTATTTGTTCTGATTTTACTCGAGTACCTTCTTCAATTAATAGATTTTCTCGAACTTTATTTGAATTCTCCTTACCTTTCTCTTCCTGTCTGAGCGCTTTTTCTGTACGTCTATATGATTCTTTACGCCATAATTCAATGGCATCTTTCTGTGACTGTCTAGCTTTCTTTTTCCATAATTCTTCCTCTACTTTCATGATGCAATCTGCATCCCAGGTCCCAGCTGCGGGCCACCTCTGACTTTCTGGTAATTCCTTGGTGTAGTCTACCCATAAATCAATAAATAATATGGCGTCTAGGCCATGTTTATGATACATGAAGTACCCTGGAGTGTCCCAAGGAGGAATGGGAACAGCTTCTTCGAGTACCCCTTTTCTAGTTTTGATCTGTCTTAATTTCGAAAAGAGCGGCATATTGAGAACTGATCTGATACCTAATTTTGAACACGTTTAATACAACAAAACACAATAATGAACAGTCATTCACACCACAATATGCAGAACGTATTTAAAACATTTAACATTTACCATTTAATGAACAACAATGATGGCCATTTTTAGGGAACTAGTCACTAAGCATAATACTCGGTACTAACTAGATAATTCTGAATTATATACTAGACATACTTGATATACTGCTAAACAGTACAGATACACTGCTGAAACAGTGCAGACCGGATTTGTGTACCCAAACCCGTCTTGACCGGCACAAACTATGTGCACGTCAGAACGCCTCCCCGACAATGGTACTCACCGGGTAGCTCGGAATGGAAGGCCTCGGAACTGAACTGAACTGGACTTGAACCGGACTGGACTCGACTCGAAACTTCGGAACCTCGGAAACTGGTGGGCCTCTGTATACCTCGGATCTTGCTCTCTCAGCTAGGCTCTGGTCGGGATACTTCGCACTTCTCACCGCCTCGTCTGGGTGTTGATCGCAGCCTCAGTTACCCCCGCTCGGCAGGAGGGAGATACAGGAAATCCTGTGGGTACGCGTTGTTGTCCGTCCAGCTGTGGCAGGAGACCGGGCCTGCAACGCACCTCCGGCGCGTGAGATGAGAAAGTGTCCCTGTTCGGGCGCCATATATGTGGTAAATAATTTAATTACCGGTTCTTAATTTGATGCGGAAAATCTATAATAATAGCTCAGTAAAATAAGAGGCAGAATCCGTGGTATTAGAGGTTCGGAACGGGCTTTATTCCAAAATCAATTCGAATTGATGGACTCCATATTCCATCACCACGAAGGTTCAGGAAGTGAAGGACCAACTTTATTCACAAGTAATCATTTTTATACAATAGGCATTACAGTGAAACAGATGCAGGAGGCGTAACAGTCGATAACAAAGATAAAAACATACATGCGTAACTAAAGTGGGTGTAACTAGGCGTAACTAAAGAACGTCATTAGGTATGATGTCACAACAGGGTGGTTCCATGAAAGAATTTCGCAATGTCAGCAGAAATACTCGGCAGAGATGCGCGCGCAGCAACATGACGTGTGATTGACGTGCAACTAGGGGGTGAAGGGGACTTGACATTTAGCTCTACATGTGGAGACAGAAGTCTGGGGGGTCAAGTCAACCTAATCCCAAATCATATCTAACATCCTATGTTTAAAGAACTATGTTATCCAAAAAGAAAGGTCTTTCGAACAAAATCTATTCTATACTGACTGTGAGTGCGTGTACAAGCGTCTAAGTGTCTACACTAGATGCGAGGGCAGAAATCTTCCATAGTAACAGGGCTATGAATTACTTGCATAAAGACAGAGAAGCCGGGCCCTTTGCTCCGTAGCTGGAAGAATGTTTACTTAAACTACTAGACAGGAATGCATTGGATAGGGAGCGGAGCAGATAATCTCGAAGGTGAAATACAGTTTTTGGCAGGCAACAGGCTGGAGTCAGGCACCGTTAGCCGCGCAGGGAATAGGACAAAGTTCATGGATACAGATGCGAGCTCAGACTGGAGCTTTCAGAGGCAGAAGGCAGGAAAAGGCTTAATGGCAGAATCAGGGCCTACTCGCCTGGACTGAAAAATGGGATAAATGAACCATATAAAGCCGGTGGCCTTTCATACTTAGGAATGGAATATCCGACCCATTCATGGCGGATCTGAAAGAGGACATGTTGGCGGTGGACGCACATGTGTTTGCGTCTTCATAACTGGAACTGGAGGGAACATACATGTACTTGTGATTTATACATGAAACCGTTGGGGTCCAAGATAGGGGACATAACTGATCATAAAAATCCATATTTCCACAGGAGAATAACGAAATTTATGACGTGCAGCACCACATTTGTGGTATAATGCTTGATCTACCCATGCAACCTGCGATATGTGGTGAGCACAATCAACCAGGTGAAGATGAGGATCTTAGAGCATCAAAGGGCCATTGCCAGCAACAATACTAACTACCCGTTTGCACAACATTTTGCTAGGCACCACAAGAGCGATAGGGCGCTCTTGCAATATTTTTGCCTCGATCATGTACCCAGGGATGTTAGAGGAGGTGATAGAGAGAAAGGATTAAGAAGGTTAGAGTCAAGATTCATTATAGAACTCCAATGTAAATATCCGGGGGGTCTAAACAGCGGAGAGGAACTTGCTGTTCACTTAGGAAGCTGATAGTACTTTTAGTACAGAATGGACTTGTTAGGGACACAAGAAGGGACATGTCAGTATGCAACAGTTTAGGAGTAGGCCAGAGCATGTGCCCATTCAGGGCAGGATACGGTACGACACAGCCAAATATAAGTTCAATCACTGAAGCGCGCTCACTCATAGAAATGGGGAGTATCACACAAAGTATAATAGCCCATATGGGGCATTACCCATGAGGAATCACCAGGTGTATAGCTCATTCAGGGCAGTATAAGCTTCTAAATGAATATAGTTGCCTGGATATACTGTTCGAAGAAGCACCTAATTGGTACACCCCACTTAGATCAGAGCAATAGACTCACGCGCCTAGCGGTGAGATTGTATATAATAATTGTGCTGTGTTTATATACTGTATATAGAGAATGATTATAATACAATTGATTGATGAATTTCCTTGATACATGATGTGTTTATGGTGTAACAAGCATAGATTGTTTATAGAGCTAGCAATGAATTTCAGTAGTCCCAGACATGTTCCAATATGGCACCCGCAGTAATGCATTAATTTTGTTTGTCCGTCTTCGATGCGAAGGTTGAATCGTGTTTAAAAATCGCCATGACAACGGCGCCCGCCGACATTGACAAAGGCAGGATTGCCGAAACGCGTTTGTTTTGAATTGTTTCGCCAATAAATCTATAATCAGATTTAACTAACGAGAGTGCTGGTCCATTCTACTTTGTGTGGGAAGCTGGATGTATATTTATATATATATACAATTATTGAGAAAAGCAGCTAGGTTATAAGTGAATGCACTGCCTAGACATGTCACTGTACAGTAATGATAGTATTGCCCACCTCAAATGGCCAGCTGCTTAAACGACCATAAATAAAACATATGTTCACAAAAGTATGAGAGGCAACACAAAGCTAAATTCACTGTCTCAATACAGTTAGAAGCTGATTGTAGAGTCCACACAAGACTTGTAAGATTCAAGTATTCTTTATTTCGCAATTCGGTACAACCATATTCACAGCCAACGCGTTTCGCCCAAGCATGGGCTTCTTCAAGGCAGAAAGTGTAAAACGATGATGCACAGTAGTTTTTCGGGAAAATTAGGGGGTATCTGATGTAGATAAAATCTTGCCAATTAATAGCATGGGAGAAATGAAGCTACGTATAACGATGTACGTTAGGAACTGCGAGTTCCAAGAAATCCTGGTTATTCCAATTTTGGATATCGTGTGTCAAATCCTATCCAAGGGGGGCCCGTAATGCCGTGATTGCCGTCGTGTTGAAACGATTATCTGCACGACGTTTCAACATGACGGCAATCACGGCATTACAGCCCCCCCTTGGATAGGATTTGACACACGATATCCAAAATTGGAATAACCAGGATTTCATGTATATATATATATATATGCAAATGGACTCCTGTAAATTCGCCGCAATCAGCAAACAAACCAAGAAACGGCACTCCAGAGGACTGCACAATAACTTTATTGTGCACTAGTTACAAGACGACGCGTTTCGGCGTAAGCCTTTCTCAAGTGATTTCCTGTACAGCAATCTCCCTTAGAAATAGATTGCAAGGCTCATAAACATGGAAGAGTTACTATCGGCTTTGGCATACACTCGTGATCAAGCCAGAAAAACAATATTATTTACAGATGTAACGACAATAATGAGTTAGCATAGCTGATAAAATTCATTATGTTCCATTAAATTCATTATCAATCAACTTTATGCAGAGTACTTCTCAAATTAGCCGATACCACAACATTGATAAAGTGTGATGTGTAACAATCCTCTAGATTTTTTGTCTAATTGTTGTATGCTCACAATTTGGCAAATGCTGTGCACGTTTGCAAATGCAACTGGGCCGTTTCAGTAACATATCAGATATATCTTGTTACTCAACCCTGCTCCTTTGTAGTGAAATCTCTGCTGATAATCACAACAGGAATATACTCTTATTTTAGCATAGTGTGTGCATTACACATTCAAGATACCTCGTTGTTTATATTAGGTGAAAATTATTTACAATATATAATTCTCGAACCTCAACAATCTTCGTTCAATTCTGTGTGCACATATTTCATCAGGAGTAAGCTGTAATAACCAACCCCTGATACTCTATAAGGGAGATAGCTGTACAGGAAATCATTTGAGAAAGGCTTATGCCGAAAAGCGTCATCTTGTAACTAGTGCACATTAAGTTATTGTGCAGTCCGTTGGAGTGCCGTTTCTTGGTTTGTTTGCGGATTGTGGCAAATTTACAGGAGACCATTTGCACCGTAAAGCTGCTGCTGCTGCCGCTATCTGGCACAGACACCGAAGACAGGGAAGTGGGAAGTGCAGTGTTAGAGAATACAATATATATATATATATATATCCTGAGGATTCCGTTTCACCAAAGAATTCCATTCAAGAACGGATACGGACCACAGTAGGTACTTCAGAGTTTATTCGTGCATAGTCGCCATAACGCGTTTCAGCTCGCTACAAGCCTTGATCACATGACATGGGATCAGTGTTACATTGGTGTATTTAAAGTGAACAGTGCGGGGATGGTCTCAACCACGTGTGCAAAGTCGCAATAGACATAAAAGACATTCGGAAATATATACCAATATAAATTAATTTACATAATGTAAAATGTAAGATGTAAAATGGGGTGAATTTAAAACATTGCCTCCTATTTTGAAATTTTTTTTTTAAGAGAATATTTGAAATGCTCGTGGTGTTGAAATGATAACAAGATACAATACAATGATTCAAATATTTTAATTGTAACCATTGTAATTCGAGAGATTACTGATAGCATTCATCAGTAGTAGTCGAAAATGGTATTACTACCCTGTACTCTCATGGCTCGGCAAATACCAGCCCTGTGGCCCCCTGAAATTGGGGGGGGGGGTGCTTCTCAGCAGCAGGGTTGCCGCCAATAGATTACTGCTCCACAAGTCCCCGACGTGTGAGAAGCACTCTTGACACAGCACAAGGTTTCACCTAGTTTTTACCGAGTCACGATTGTGGGGCCACAGCACCGGATTGTGAACGGGCCAGTTTCCTGAGACCCATTTGAGGGTTTTGATTTGTCATCCAGCAGTATTAATAGCGCATCCATTTGGGGAAAGATTTTTCCAGTACTACCAAGCCCATATTTCCTTGCACATGACTTATTAAGGCGGCCCATTTAGGGGCGTGCAATGACAGACTATTTAATGAGGAGGTAGTGCCTGGGAATGCGCATTTGTCTTCACCATCAGCCTCTGAAGAAGAAGTAATCGACTTTGAAATGCGTCAGGCAATGTGATGGAACAGCTGTGAAAGGAATCGGGAAGGGGGCTGCTGTTCGTACCGAAACCTAGTGCTGTGTCAAGAGTGGTTCTCACACGTTGGGGACTTGTGGAGGAGTAATGTGTCTATATATATATATATACACTGTTCAGAGGAGTGTCAACATTTAGTCCGATTTCTATGCCAATGACCATCCCAGTTTTTGTTACTGGAAATCTGGTCACCCTATATTTAGTTGTAGTGACTGTCTTCTGAAGTCTGCATAGTTCAGTTCACTAAAAGCACAATGGCGAGCTGAGTCTGCATGTTCCACTGCTTCTTCATTGGAGGAAAGCACATATGATGAAACAGTGTAGCAATCGCCGATCTCCCTGCTCCTACTGAAGGATGTCATTTCTTGCTCTGTTTCCAGCTGAAGTGGTACATGGGTGTCATTATATGCTGCATAACAAATACTCCATACTGGTAGGATAGTTCAGCCCATATCAGTCACAGCCTTTCTTTTGTCTCCTACTCTTTAGTATGCTCACAGTATATTTTGGAATAATCACTTTTCCAGCTATTCCACTGTGCTGTGATATGCACACAGATCTCCACCAATATATTTTACAGTTCCTTTGTAACATCTAATCTAAAACTCCCCAATTTTGTATCCATCCTCTTTCCTTCTGTGATGTACACATGTTTGCCTCAGGATTAAGTGTGCATTAACCTGGTTACTTCTATGATGAGCACACATGTCATGCAAATGTGATTAAACCATTACCTTTATGATATTCATAATCTCTTTCACAGTCAAATTAATACACTTAATCCATTTTTGTTTTTGTACTTTTTTTATTTTTCATTTGTTTACAATTCAAATTCTGTCATTGTGCAATTTGAACCTCCTGCAAAGATTTTTCAAAGTAAAGGTGAGCTGCCTATGCCATGGAGTGCATGGAAAGAAGAATTTAAAAAATACATTAAAGGCGGAAAACTTTCTGTAGAATGTTGCAGAATATCCTTCTAATTTGCTTAGGTTTAGAGGGACAAATAGACTAGAGAACACGTCCACAAAGTATTACAGTGGAACAGCGAGGAGCTATCAATGATTTTGATGATGTTTCACTACAAATGGAAGCATGATTCAAATTTGGTGCTAATCCGGTGCTTGATAGATACACATTTTACACCACATAAAAAAAGAGAGAGAAACATTTGAAGAATGTTTAACTTCGTTGAGGTTTCTCTCCATCTCATGGAATTTTGGAACTAAATGTGATTAAATGAATAGAGATCAAATTACTGTCAAAGTAAGAAGCAAACAAATCCAAGAACAATTTTATGTTGTGGGAGACCCAAGTCTTAAGGATCCTATATCCACTGCAAAGGCAATTGAGCAATCTGAGAAGAAGATAAAAACTGTTTCTAATAAGAAAACAGAGAACAAATGTTCAGGTTATGAGGTTAGCATTCTAAGATCCACAGGAAAGACAATATTTCCACGAAAGTTTGTATACATTTTGCACGCTACAAATGCGGACGTTCTAACCATTTTCCATCATATACATTCCACCTGGCTATAGGAAAAAAATGCAAAAACTTTCATTTCCCCAGAGTATGTAGAAAAAGCATTGGGAACACATGAGAATTTAGGAACAAGGTGGCTGAAAGTAGTGATACCCTGGGAGGAAAATGATATTGTAACATCATGATTATGATTCAACTTCTGGTATCGTGTTGGCCTTAAGAGATGGCAAATCCACCAATGGAACTAAAAAGAGAGGGCCACCTCAATGTCAACTGACTGTCGTAGGAATATTATTCCAGCTTGTAGTAGAGTCTGGCTCACTTTTGACCATTGTCAACAAGGATATAGTCCTTGAAGAGTTCATGGAGGTATTAACTTTGCAAGAGCTAAAGCCTTTTGATATTGTAGCTTAATATCTTAGGCTCTTAGAGAGTGGTCCTATATTTCAAAGACAGGAATGTGGACATTAAATTATACATTGCTGTAAAGGGTCTGAGTGCTGGAGATACCAATGGAAGCTGAGTTTTATACTGAATCCACATAGTAAGGACTAAGGAACACATACTTTTGGTGAAGGTGACTAATTGCAGTAAGCAGATGGTGAGGAGCTACCCCAATGTTTCTTTTCTGAAAAACTTGAAGAGCTTAAGATCAAATTGAGAAATGGTGCTTTCCCTCTAAAACATAAACTAAGGAAAGTGCCTTTGAATGTGGGGCAAGAATTGAAGGAGATGTTGGAGGATTTGGAGCTGAACGACATGACCGAGGAGATTAAGTCCTCTGATTGCTTGTCTCATATTGTGCTAGCACACAAGGCTGATAAAAGCTGTCGCTACATGTTGATTTAAGAGCCATGAATGCTAATATTGCGGTTGCTTCTCACCCCCTACCCAATTTCAATGAGCTTGTGGCTTTGCTTGAGGGTGCTAAGATATTCTCCACCTTAAATCTTCTATTGGTCTACCACCAGGTTGTATTGTCCTCAGGCTCTCTTCCTCTCCCTGCTTTCTTCACACTACAGAGGTTTTACCAAAACAAGAGGTTGAAGTTTGGTTTGTCGTCCGCCATCTCAGTAGTTCTGTTTCATATTTTACGGGATGTCAATTATTTTCTCAACTGTTTTAAGGATGACAGTGGAGAGGTGTGGTGCAGCGGCCAGGGCAGCTGACTTCGGAGCACAGGGCTCACGGTTCGATCCCCGGCTCCGGCTGCAGCTCAGCTCAGCATCATGTGACACTGGGCAATAGCTCACTTAATTTCCACAATGGCCCCCAGCGCCTTGAGACCCGTAAGGGTGAGTAGTTCACGCTTTACAAATATGGATTTACATTTATCTTGATTTTCTCTAAGTCTGAGGCTGAACACTGTTGCAAGGTAGAATATCTTGGGCACATAATCCCAGGGGATGGCAATTTTGCAGGCACCAGCTCTGAGCAATAAAATAAAACTCTTGTCTTTGCTGGAATGTGTGAGTATAACAGCAAGTTTGTCAACAACTTTCCTGAAAATTTGGAACCTCTACATATTTTGGCATGGAAAAGTATTGGATTGTGCTGCACAGAGACACAACAACCCACATTTGCAATAATAACGAAAATTAAATTGTCAATGTCCCGTCACTTAAACTATTTTGTGCAGGAAAATAATGTATTGTATTGGTGGATGCTAATATGTACAGAGAAGGTGATGTTATATCACAACAGGCTGGAATGGAAAATCGCTTTCACTGCCAAAACTTTAAACTGCACAGAATAGAGGTAATCAGTTATTGAGAAGAAATTGTTAGCTTGTGTATGGGCGGTGGAGCATTTCAGCAATTACATTTGGGTCAGCAAATTTGTGTATTGAGGACTGACAATTAACCTACTGAGGGAATCTAGTCACTTGGAGGGGGTTAAAATTCAACTGCATATATTGCATGCCTGACTTCACACTTCAAAGAGTATTTTTTGAGCATGTTGAGTGTGCTGGGAAAAAACAAATGTCACTGCAGATTGGTCATCGAGGATTCCTTGCAAGTCCAATGCAATGCCAGAGAAATTTATGGTTAGGATTTGGCGGGAAGTGTTGCTACTGTGATATCTGGACATTTTTATTGTGTTTATGAACTGGAGCGTAAGAAGATGGAAGTTGAAGATTTCTCACTCAAGTCTGTCAAAACATGGGTTTGTGATGGATGACCCAACAAGAGAAACATTATCCAGAGACTGTCCTTTTGGCAAGAATCTATAGAATTAGAAATCAATGGCAAACTATTACTTGAGGCAAGAAAGTGTGTCCCACCTTTTGGTGTACATGAAGAAATACTTGGTTTAGCATATACGAATCCTCCAGGGATGTCCTCCATGAAAATGTCACTCAGACAACAATTTTTGGTGTTTCAGTTTGGATAGAGTGGCTGATCATTGGATGAGAGTTCTACACCATGCTAAGTGATAAGCAGTATCTCCAGCCTCAGTTCCTCACACTTTGGTCAGAGCTTCACAGCCCAACCCATGAACCAGGAACACATTTTCAATCCTGGCCTCAAAAACCTTCTGTAAGATTAGGCGGTTGCTGCATACCTATATGCATATTGGGCCTTCACTGTGCCATCGTGCTGCAATGCTGATGAAGTACGTCAAGCTCCCTTGAGGGAGAGACCAGTAGTGTCCAGTAAATAGTGCATCAAGCCACTTCACTGTTTACTGAAAACGTATTAGCTATCCATAAATAGCAGGGCAGCCTGCAATGCCGATATCAAGGAACAACCCTTGATAATGGACAAGGACCTCTCAAAACACATTGCTCTCTATCCACTGGGCAGACTACTTGGAATGTAAAAAACAATTCAAGTCCCACCAGTTTCTAAAAAGAGTGAAAATCAGATCTTCACTTGCTCCATGCCGGCTTTAGATAGCCTATTACCATCTATTACCATCATGGTAACTAGATGTGCTAGTTGTAGTTGCTCCTTGGTTCGTCACTTGTAGTGGGAAGATTTGTTTCACCCAAAAGTGAAATATATTATTAGGAGGTAACATTTCTTTCACAAGACCTGAAAAAGGTTTCAAAATCCATTCCCTCTACACTTGTCAAGAAAATGAATTGATTCTTGCTGGCAAAACACATTCATGTCTGATAAATATCCAGATAAAAAAACATAAAAACAAATTGATGTGTAGGAACAAATCAATTAAGAACAAAATTAAATTGATTTACAACAAAACAAATCAAATTGCAACACATTTTTAGACCAACAAAATCAAGTTGTACTATAACCAAATCAATTCACAGAAAAAGGAATCTGATTTGGTTGAAATACTAAAAGCTCCATAATAACATTCAAGCAGCACAAAAACTAAACTATCCAATCTGGATATACAGATCAGTCTCTGGGAAACTATTCTATTAATTTGCAGAAGGGTGAGTTAGTTGAATTTCAGACATTTGGACCTAATATGCAGGGCTAATCTAGGCTAAAATCCTGAACTCTAAAGGCTGGTAGCACTATCTATGACTGTAGCTAAGGGTATCCTGAAATATTAAAGTCAAGCCAAGAAAGGAAATCTCTGTAGGCAATCAACGTGCTCTCCTGTTCAGACAACACAGCAGATTCTCTCCCTCATTGACAAGCCATCCAGTACCCAGATCAACTTCAACTGTCTGAAGCTGAACAGCGACAGGAACAAAATTGTGATCTTCGGAAAGAGTACTTCACCATGGGACTCCAGCTGTTGGCTAACAGAGCTTTGACCATCGCCCACACCAACTCCCGTCTCAACTTCTGGATCATCATTGACAGCAAACTTGACATCACTGTCCAAGTCAATGCTGTCACCGCTTCATGTTTCCACACAATAAAGATGCTGAGAAAGATTTTTAAATTGCTTCCAATCAGCACCCAGCACCCTCTATGACAGGATCAACAAAAAACTCATCAGAAGGCAGCAGACCATTCAGAACTCAGTGGCCAGAATCATTCTCAACATATCATGCCGCATTCATGTCACACCAAACCTAAATCACTAAGCCTTTCAGTTTTACCATGGATTTTATCATTGTTATTTGTGAAGGGGAAGAACAAGAAGAAACTACTACATAACCAGGCACCCATACTGCAGGAGTTGAAAGTGATTTCATGGCAAAACGATTTCATGAAATATTATTACTGAGAAACCATTTCATCTAAACTGTTTAATGGAAATTTTCAGAATGAATGGCATTTACCTTTTCGTAGAATCTAATTCATAGAATGTCTTTTAGGTTGAAATTGGCTTTTCAATGCTTATTTTTTTTTAGTGTAAATGCAATGGTTGCAGGTCTTACTTTCAGAAACAGTATTATCTGAGATATTTATTTCAGTTCTTTACTTCAGGGGAACATGATTTCATATACATATGTTTTACACTGTCAAACAATTGCTTTGGTTGCTTTTAATGCACTGACCCACCACTACCTATAAACACCACCCAGTGGTGACTTCTCACAACCCCTAAATACCATCAATCCCTGCCCCCTAAAACTCCTCACCACACCTAACTACACTCATCCCTGAAGCCTAAAAGCCCTCTTTACCCCAAATTGTCACCATACCTGAACCATAAAATCACTCACTACCCTTAACTCCACCCATTTCTGAACCCTAAACACCCTTTTCTATGACGAAACCCCACACATCCCATATCCCTTAAAACACCTCAGCACACCCAAACTCCACCCATCCCTTAACCCTAACAATACCCTCACTTCCCATTCATGGCCCATAAGAACTCCTCTCACCCTCAACTGCTCATCACTGAACTCTAAAAACCCTTTTCTACATCCAACTTACACCCAACACTGAATCCTTAAAACCCCTCACCACCCTGAACCCCACCCAATCGTGAAACCTAAAAACTCTTAAGCGCCCCAGGAGATACTCATAATTCAACCTTAAAACCCTCACCAGCCCTACACTCTGCCCATCTATGAGCCCTAAAACCCTCAACAGTCTTACATTCCACCCATCCCTGAAACCTAAAAATATCTCACACACCTAAACACCACTCATCCATGATCCCTAAAAACCCCTTACCACCCCTACACTCCACCCATCTCTGAACCCTAAAACCCCTTCTATGCCCAAACGCCAGTAATTCCTGACCCTACAAAAAACCTCATCACCCTAAAAATTACCCATCCCTGAACCAAAAATTCCCAAAGTAGCCCTAAACTCCGCCCACGTTTAATATAATTTTGGATATTTCTGTAAAATTACCTCTCCTTTAAAATGTTTCCTTTAATTTTTGATTTTTGTTGTATATTCCTGAAAATTGTCTTTCCATAAAATTAGTTTTTCATGATTTGGTTGTCTCCAAAGTGGTTTCCATTAATTCACACACATCATACTACAAGTCCGTACAATAATACAGTGTCAATGGCTTAACGCAAAATGTTGGGGCCCCCTGCAGAAAACGATGAGCGGCCCCGGCTCTTCCATATCTCACAGGAAACTGATTGGTCTTGGGCTGATTGGTGCCCCTGATGGTTTGAGGGGCTCCCTGAAATGTACAGGGGCTTGCATTACACTTCGTTATATTTTCATTTGAGCACTTTATAACATAAACTTCAAAAAATAGTGTACAGAATAAACAGCCAGTGTTTAAAGTTAATAAGAAAAATAAATAATGTAAAAAAAAGCACATTTTAAACCATCTCTGCGACTGAAGAGAAATGAACTATTCTTAACAGCCCAATGATGAAGCCCAGTGGCAATCTGTACACTCTGCAATTGATTGGGAAAAACAAAAGCCTGGGGAAGACAGCTAAAGGCCAGACCTTTAAAATAAGAAATACTGCAACAAAATGTACTGCATTGTGCTGCATAATTTGTCTTTTTCGCGCATAAATTAGATAAACCTGCTGCATAATTTGATCCTTCTGTGAAATTCCAGTGTCTCTGAGTATGGCACATTTCCCTTTGTCCATTTGGTCCTTGTCTTGCAATGACTCCCATGTGTGTCTGTGTGCTCGCGTTTTCCAGCCCCAAGCAATGCCCAGGCCGCCTCTCTCCCCCAGAAGGGATGAGTCACGCGGCAAACCTCAAGCCTTATCTGCCTGAAGCAGGAAATATCCTGAGAAATCACATCCCCGACAACCCAGCATTCCGAAAGAAAACATTCGGAGGCAGAAAATACGATGACAGGGCATGTTTAGGGGAAGCTAAATTAAAAACTCATTAAGGTCTGCCCTGCCGAATAAAGAGGTCCTTCCTCCGGTCAGGAGTCTCAGGACACCGCTCTGTCGTCAAAGGGACATAAATCTTCATGCAAGGCTTACAATGTAAATACCAGACTAGCCATTTCAGTTTGTGGCAGCATAAAACTGTGCTGCGGCCAGCCATTCCTCCTAATCTATGTTGAGGTAAGAGAACCTGGTGTGTATGTTGCTAACATGCAGAGAAGTCCATGCATCATGTACAGTCCTTAATTTGTGCAAAATAAATAAGTAAGCACATGGGCAAAAAATCAATAAGAGCATGGGCACAAAGTTTTTCTTAGGAGTCCTCTGCCACAAGTGCTGCTGAATGCCGAGTTTACTGAAAATCAAGGTTTCCAGTGGTGGCTGCTGGGCAAAGGGGGCGGGGTAGGTGGGGGGTAGAAAATAAAAAAAATAAAGAAAAGTAACCTGCTGGTCGCATTGCCAGCCGCAGCCTCTCTGCCGCCTCTCCTCATCGGCGTAGAAAGCACCTAAGCCAATTTACAACGCTGCAACGCAGTGTTGTGTTTGGTTCCCCTAAATTCCCCTAAGCCAGTCACAATGCTGCATTCGACGCTCCGACAGGGACAGGGAGCCTGTGCATGTTACTGTGTAATGCAGCCTGGTGAGAAACATGCAAAGTGCGCATGAATGTTTGGCTGGTCCACAAAAGGCCGGTCAAACATTCATGTGCACTTTGAGTGTTCTCACCACTCCTTCCCTGGCCCCTGCTCTGGCCAGCCCCGCTCCTCCCCTCCCTGCACTTAAGAACTGAAAAAAAATATGATAATAATGTTTCATTATTATCATTTTATTTTTCTTCTTCACTGCTCTTAAAGCAGTGAGACAACGCTCCCCCACCTTAGCGAAGGAGCAACCCTTGAAGGTTTCCCAGTCTTCTTTCCCCTTCATGACTCTCTCTTCCACTTCCCATTTCTATTTCAGGTTGTTTTTAATTCCTGCTTTGCCCGTTGTCACTGTTACCTTTCTCTTCCTCCTTCTTCCTCCCTTCTCTTACTCTCGCTGGTTCTGGATCAAAGTCTGATGATGAAAAATAATATCCTATCTTATAAAATGAGGGCCGGCGCCAGCCCCAGGCACAAATTAAACATTGATTATAGGCATAAATCTGAGGATTTTGTTGACTGAAAAATTGTTGTCTCTGGGCTGAATTTCTGTTAAGATAATTTTGACTTTTAAGTATGTACCACAGTGACTGAGACTGTGCTCCACCTGTGAGTCTCATGTCCAGTATGTGACAATGTGTACCGAGGTGTGTGAGATTTACATCTACTAAGTGAAACTTTACTCAAGCCCTAAGAATATTGAATAACCCCTAAGAATATTGAATGTGTGAGGTGTCTCACCCAATGAGGGACATTACCTTGGAAGTGTTAGAGGCACACCTAATGAGCAACACTTGATGTACCTGGGTAGAAATTATTCACAATCCGTTAGGTATCAAGAACGGCAAGAGACGAAGGAAGCAACAACTGACTATAGCCTACCCTGCACAAAGGAGTAGGCTCTACAAGGGTGTGCACAAAAAATGTCATGTTTTCAAGCGGCATTGCGAGTCCCAGTTTACTCTACTAGCAATAACCTTACATGTGCTTATGTGAGCCTGCTCACGCGGCTCCTGCAGAACCGGGTAGGCTGCAGTGGCCAAAGCAAGATATTGGGCTGGCCCAATGTCATTCACAGATTGACAATGAGCCGGCCCAGGAAGAGTCATCTTGGGGTGCTCCTCCTCCTGTGGAGAGGGAAGAGTCTCCACAGGAGCTGCTGTTAGAAGCATCAGAGTTTGTACTCACCTCGCAAGAAGAGTGGGGGGAGAAGAAACTGTAGTGTAGTCGACAATTAAACTACCTCTCACTATATTCATGCCCTTTATTATACAAAAAAATACATTGACCCATTTCACAACAATGAGTTTAAAAACATTTTAAATGAATCCATGTCGCCAATACAGCTCCTGTCTTCACTTTTTACTTCACCTTGCATTCGCTAAGGGTATTTCCTTTCTCCAGATGATGATCTTCTTTTGTAGGTTCTTCCTGTGCACTAGACTCTTGTCTAAGGTATATTCTGAACTGCGTCGCCTCTAGATGTCCCGTGCGACTTCAAGTTGTGGGTTTTCATGATATGGCGTGATTGAGAGTTCTGGAGTTGAGGCAGAAGGTAGCGAGAAATTCCCACAGTGCCAGTCATTGGGTCATAAAGGTGTTAATGCATGTTCATCCAATCCTTGACCTCTCAGTAGAGTGCACAGAGAAATGGTCACATAGGTGGCAATTGTAAATTCTATCCTATGGGAAAGTGTGTGAAAAAGGTACACAGCTGTCACATTATTGAGAGCATCAAGGAAAAAGTAAATGCAGTGCTTACAGGTGAGAGGGTGGCTTGTGTGGGTGAGGGGGTAGTAAACTGGAGGAGCAGTTGAAAAGTACATTCAGGAGTGAAATGACTGTGCTAAAGAGTAAAGAGATATTCTGTGCGATATGCAGATCGACAATTTGGAGAGATGTGGGGAGAAAAAGTGTATATGGGTCTAACAGAGTGAGAGATGTGGAGGAAAGAGGTGTAAAGAGGAGAATGAAAGAGATGGAGACCACTACTCCTTCCACATACCTTAGTAATGTTTAATGTACAGTGTCATTGTTTGCAGAATTGAAAATTTCTATTATTCACAAAATAATTGTTTTCATTCATTAATATGCTACTGCTAACAAATAATGACAAAGCCAAACGACTTGGTATGTGTGTTTTTGTTGTTTTATTATATATGTACATGTAGTAACAGAAAACTCACAGTGAGGCATCCAAATACTGGTTCGTGGAACACAGTGTAAGGCACGGGATTTTAGGTTGCATGTTCCAAGCCCTTAATTACGTAGGCCACACCTCTTTGTAAAGGGTCCTTGTTATGCTTTTATTTCCATGCCGCTTTTAGAGACCTCCCTCCACGTTTTTCTTCTTGCATCCAGCACTGGATTTTAAAGAAATACACATGTCCTGCTGTATTCAGTATCTGCCCTTGCTTCATTATGGAGAGTCTCGCTGTTCTGTCTGGTGGTTCTACTATAGCCTAAGAGCCAGACGTAGCAGGCTCTACCAGAACTTAAATGCCAGTTCCCGCGTTAACAAGGGAGCGGGTCTTTAATGGCCGTTAGAGCCCGCTACGCAAGGCTGTACTGCTATTAGAATATTCCACCCCTAGAGGGCAGAATGTTCTAATTTGTAAAACAAAGGCCTCATGGAGCCCAAGGGGGTTGAAATCCCCTCGGGATCCGTGAAGCCTTTGTCCACAGCAACAGCTGTGAACAAACATTGGAATGTTTATGTTCCTGGCTTTTACCGGCCATTAGAAGCCAAGAGCAGTTCATTGTCTTCAATGGATCTCCCAACATTCCAATGTTCTAATAGTTTTTTCAAGAGACAAATATTTACCACAGAAACCTGTGACTATATAAAAACAGAAAACAGCACAACAACACCTTGTGTGCAATGCAGCGACAACCAGTGATGGCCTGAGAGCATATAGCACCTGCTGCTCATAACTTACAGTGTTCAGATGCTCCTAACCTATAGAAGACACTTCTACATTTACTAGAGCTGCTGCCAGATCAGAGCTAGTCAAGCAAGAAGTGCACTGGTAATTCACATATCCCTAATAGGAACAGAACCAAAGTGGGACACTTTTCACAGGACCCCAGCCAGCATCAAAGAGCTTAACTTTCACCTGTCGAAAAGTGCACAGATGTCCTATTTCTCCTTTTAATTACATGAACCCATGAAAAACCAGGTGACCACCAGTTCATCCTTCCCTTTCTGCTTGAAAGACCATATTCAGATACTGCAGAGGACTCCAGGTTCTTATACTGTTGATGCACACTATAAAATTAAAGGTCTATTTGTGCCTAAATAGGAGGCATTATGAATAACCAACAACAAATGGTACACATTTAAATATCTTTGAAAGGATGAAATGCTAAATGGGTCTGGCAGAATCCAAAAGTATCTCCTGCTGCTCCTCGTCCACAGACACTTAAATCACTGAGTGAGTTTGGCTACTAATTCAATATATGTAACCATGTGTACCAAGTCACCTCCTGTTTTACTAATAGGGTAGTCTTTCACTTTGAAGCGAAGTGTGTCTGCAAGCATGGAGTGTGCTTTAGCGCTAACTGCACCACAATCGTTGTGAGGATAAAGAAGATCCAGAATTGACCATGGCCAGTTTCACTCTTGGTCCTTCTCAGTTGCCTCAATTGACTTTAGTCTCAGTCTTGGGAAGTATCCGACAAGTGGAAAGGACAGAAGACAGCAGCTGATTGATCTCAAAGCCACTTGAAGGAGGACAGAGAGAGTGAAGTTCTCCAGCACAGCTACATTTTTAGAAGAGCAGAAAGTATTGTCATCCCATTAAGTCAAGTTTCATTCAAGCGCTGGAACCGAAAATGGCTACAATTGTATTGAGTGAGACAAGATAACCCTCAGTACCATGTATAGCCCTCAAGTACACAGCAGTGTGGAAGTGTTGGTGGTCTTTATCACAACCAAGGATATGTGTCTGTTTTCTAAATATGATTCAGACCCTTCCTAAAGTCTGAAATATGTCATTGAAAGCTGCAGCAAGTCTTAATTTGGCAATGCCTGCCAAGTGGTGCTGTGAACCCTTAAGTGTTAGTGGTGTTGACAATCATAGTTATTTATGACCCTGTCCTAGCTTCAGCTCTGCGGACAAAAGCTTTTAAAATATAAAAAGGAAAGGAAACTGATAAACAACACAGTGATCAGGAGGTAACCACAGCAAAGAAATTAAGAGAAAAAGAGAGGGAATGAAAGAGAGAGTGGGAGACATGCTTGAAAGGAAGGACAGATTGAAAGGATGAATGCAAGGATAAAAGGACTGATGGATGGAAGGGGTAAACAAGATTTACATGGGTGGTGAAAGAAAGTGTTTGTAATGCTGAAAGGGTGGATGAATAGGAGGATGGATGAATAAACGGCTGGATGGTAGAATGAAAGGTTGAATTGGTGGATTGATACAAGGAGGGTAAATTGGTGGATGGATAAAAATGAATGCATGGATGAATGGGTAAATGTATGGAGCAATGGATGGAAGTGTGAGTGGAAGGATGTATTTAACACTGTAATGATGAGAGGGTAGATGGATGGAATAGTGAAAGGATGGATATGAGTGAAAACATGAAAAGATGGATAGATGGTTCTATGCATGATAGGCTTAAAGGATGGAGAAATAGATGGACAGAAGGCTGGATTAAGGGACCTCATCTAGGTAGAGTTTACATGCTTTGCTCCTCTAATGGTGTTCGAGGGTTGGAACAAAGTGGGGGGGTATTTTAATTTTCTGGCTGCTCTTTGTGCATGCCTCTTATGAAGGCATCAAAGGTGTCCTAATTGTGTTCTTCATTTGGCCTCCCTTTGAGCACGCCTTCTTCAGGTAACTAAAATGGGAATATGGTGGAGCCTTTGCTTATGAGCTCTAAAGTTACTACAGGATATTCCCATATGTTGTTTCTTTATGCATAAACCATTTTTCTGTTTGTTCGACTCCCAAAGTAGTCTTATGATACTGAAAAGTAGAGCCACATAAAAGGCTGCGTACTTCAAATGTCCTGTGATCCATATGTTTGGTCCACTTTTTGTCAAGTGCTTGGGCCTATTTCTGGCCGGTTGGATACCTTTCTGACCGTCTTATTGTGGAAATATGGATTTTTATGATCAGTTATGTCCCCTATCTTGGACCCCAACGGTTTCATGTATAAATCACAAGTACATGTATGTTCCCTCCAGTTCCAGTTATGAAGACGCAAATACATGTGCGTCCACCGTCAACATGTCCTCTTTCAGATCCGCCATGAATGGGCCGGATATTCCATTCCTAAGTATGAAAGGCCACCGGCTTTATATGGTTCACTTATGCCATTTTACAGTCCAGGCAAGTAGGCCCTGATTCTACCATCAAGTTTTTTCTTGCCTTCTGCCTCTGAAAGCTCCAGTCTGAGCTCGCATCTGTATCCATGAACTTTGTCCTCATTCTCTGCGCAGCTAACGGTGCCTGACATCAGCCTGTTGCCTGCCAAAAACTGTATTTCACCTTCGAAATTATCTGCTCCGCTCCCTACCCAATGCATTCCTGTCTAGTAGTTTAAGTAAACATTCTGCCAGCTACCGAGCAAAAGGCCCGGCTTCTCTGTCTTTATGCAAGTAATTCATAGCCCTGTTACTATGGACGATTTCTGCCCCCGCATATTGTGTAGACACTTAGACGCTTGTACACGCACTCACAGTCAATATAGTCAGTATAGAATAAGATTCTACTCTAAGAGACCTCTCTTTTGGATAACATAGTTCTTTAAACATAGGATGTTAGATATGATTTGGGATTAGGTTGACTTGACTCTCCAGACTTCTGTCGCCACATGTAGAGCTAAATGTCAAGTCCCCTTCACCCCCTAGTTGCACGTCAATCACACGTCATGCTGCTGCGCGCGCATTTCTGCCAAGTATTTCTGCTGACATTGCGAAATTCTTTCATGGAACCACCCTATTATGACATCATACCTGATGACGTTCTTTAGTTACACCCACTTTTGCTACGCATGTATGTTTTATCTTTACTATCAATTGTTACGCCTCCTCCATTTGTTTCACTGTAATGCCTATTGTATAAAAATGATTACCTGTCAATAAAGTAAGGTCTTCACTTCCTGAACCTTCGTGGTGATGGAATATGGAGCTCATCAATTTAAATTGGTTTTGGAATAAAGCCCGTTCCGAACCTCTAATACCACGGATTCTGCCTCTTATTTTACTGAGCTATTGTTATAGATTTTCCGCATCAAATTAAGTTCCGGTAATTAAATTATTTACCACATAAATGGCGCCCGAACAGGGACACTTTCTCATCTCACACGCCGGCGGTGCGTTGCAGGCCCGGTCTCCTGTCACAGCTGGACGGACAACAACGCGTACCCACAGGATTTCCTGTATCTCCCTCCTGCCGAGCGGGGGTAACTGAGGCTGCGATCAACACCCAGACGAGGCGGTGAGAAGTGCGAAGTATCCCGACCAGAGCCTAGCTGAGAGAGCAAGATCCGAGGTATACAGAGGCCCACCAGTTTCCGAAGTTTCCGAAGTCCGAGTCGAGTCCAGTCCGGTTCAAGTTCAGTTCAGTTCCGAGGCCTTCCGTTCCGAGCTACCCGGTGAGTACCATTATCGGGGAGGCGTTCTGACGTGCACATAGGTTGTGCCGGTCAAGACGGGTTTGGGTACACAAATCCGGTCTGCACTGTTTCAGCAGTGTATCTGTACTGTTTAGCAGTATATCAAGTATGTCTAGTATATAATTCAGAATTACCTAGTTAGTATCGAGTATTATGCTTAGTGACTAGTTCCCTAAATGGCCATCATTGTCTATTTTCATTTAAATGTTAAATGTTAAAGTGTTTTAAATACGTTCTGTATACTGTGGTGTAAATGACTGTTCATTATTGTGTTTTATGGTACTAAACGTGTTCAAAATTAGGTATCAGATCAGTTCTCAATATGCCGCTCTTTTCGAAATTAAGACAGATCACAACTAGAAAAGGGGTACTCGAAGAAGCTGTTCCCATTCCTCCTAGGGACACTCCAGGGTACTTCATGTATCATAAACATGGCCTAGACGCCATATTATTTCTTGATCTATGGGTAGACTACACCAAGGAATTACCAGAAAGTCAGAGGTGGCCCGCAGCTGGGACCTGGGATGCAGATTGCATTATGAAAGTAGAAGAAGAATTATGGAAAAAGAAAGCTAGACAGTCACAGAAAGATGCCATTGAATTATGGCGTAAAGAATCATATAGACGCACAGAAAAAGCGCTCAGACAGGAAGAGAAAAGTAAGGAGAATTCAAACAAAGTTCGAGAAAGTGTATTAATTGAAGAAGGTAATCGAGTAAAGTCAGAACAAACGGACAGACAAAGAAATGCCCTTGTGAATGGTATGTATCCTCTTCTGGCCGAAGGATTACCTAAGGCTACTCCGGAAATACCAAAAGACTTGCCACCCCCATTGTTTCCGATAAAAGTACATCCCAAAGGGCATCCCAGATCCGCAGAAGATGTTTTTCTTTCCTCTTATTTAGACGACGCAGCTCCCGAGTATGCTAATGCTGCGCCACATAGACCGTCTGCCGAGGGGGTTCAACGCCAAGACCCTCCTCCGTCTGTACCTCTGCAACAGCAAACCCCGACACAAGTTCCGGCAAGCACATCTGTTTCTACATCTGCATCCACACCTATGGTTGCTATATCCCGTTCAACGAATCCTTTCACATCCAGCACCCCAGGTGGTGCTACCGGAGGTGCATCAAGCATTTTTTCTACGCCACCCAGAACAAATAAACTTTCCTTTCAAGAATTAGCCCACCAACGTACGCCCAAACTAGTAACTCCCAACACGCTCAAGGAACTTCTAATAGATTGTAGATATGACCCTGTGCCCGGAAAAGGGGACGAAATGATGCTGGCATCATTACGTATCCGACGAGCTGCAATATACTTAGGGAAGCTACCAGGAATGACTGCACATTTAGAAAATATATATCATTTTGTTCAGTCAGGGCGAGACCCTGAGAGTATTAATAGAGCCATGGAGTACCAAAAAGTGGAAATACAGGGGGAACTGTTACGTTTCCTCATAAACTGTGTGATCAGAAATCAAGATCAACCAGGGGTAAGTCCGGAAGAAATGCAAATTCTTACCACTTGGGGTAAGAATATATCAGAGGGGAGACACGATAAATGATCATGTATAGTAGCTATGAGCCGAAAGATCCGCAAAGAAATAGAACGAATACACGAAGAAAGATTAGCAGTAGACGAACCTGAACAAACCGAGGATGAGGAAGAATTAGAACTGCCCACAGGACAGTTAGAAACCATGGCCTATGTAGGTAGAGGAAGATCTTGCAATAATACTAGATGCTTTACTGATCCGATATGTCCGATACGTCCAGATAATAACAGAAAATTCCAAACTCCTATAATAAATATAAGGTCCCCCGAACATTCATTCCAAGCCGCTGACAAATTACTCCGAGAACGAAGGGGTTATCATATACTCGATTCTATGGACGAACAAGAATTAGCCAGGTCAGCCGTACACTGGGTTGATAGTTCTGGAAAATATGGTGATGATACACTAGCGCATACGTTTTTGAACCTCGCCCCAGATGAACAGCGTTTAGCTGGTATCTATATGATTCAACAACTCCTTATATTATATAAAAGCCAACACTCCGATCCTGGCCCCTTACCAGATATATTGACTGAATTACTCACGAATAAATGGAGAGGTTCCGGTACTAAGTTAATTAGAGAAATACTAGAATACAGAAGGCAGTACATTCTTTTTGTATGTCCTGAACATGTCTCACTGCCCATCAAGGAAAGAACGACGTATTACATGGATAGACAAAATCCCTTACGAGAAGTGCACCCGATAAAGGGTGATGACAATGAGTTTAAACGTGTGTTTGTATACATACCCATATCCAAAATAGAACTATTAGAAATGAAGAAAGTGGTACCCAGTCATGACAAAGACCCAGCGGGTTTCCACCGTGAAATTAAAGATATGTTACTCATGGGAGAATATACCTACCCCGACATTATGACAATATTGAAGGTATTAATGCCTGCGGGCATTTACGAAAAACTCAAGGAAAAGGATTGGGAGGTGGGAGACCAGAAGATAGATTGGACAGCATTAGAAAACGAAGAAAAAGCTCGAGGTCCAGGTTCAGGGCTCGGGGACAAGACCAAAGCACTACCAGGTTTACTAGTACAGGTATTGCCACGTTTATTAACTACGAAAAAGGAAGACTGGGGTGCAATCTCAGCCTGTAAACAAAAATCAGATGAAGACACTAGTTATTTCAATTCCCGATTTGAGAAATGTTTTGGTATAAATAGTGGAATAAAAGCAAGTAGCGAGTCGTATCCACATCTGTTTGTGACAAAGTTAGTTGAAAATGCCTTGCCCCAAGTTAAGAATAGAATATTGAAGTTCGAGAGTACCTGGCAAGGTAACACTCCATCACAAATGTTACAAATGCTACAGTACCATCACAATAGAATTAGAGAAGAACAAGAACATGAACATAGACGCATGAAAGACACGAAAATGAAAATGCTAGTTTCCCAGACAGTGCCAGCCGACGGTCATAAGAAGGGTATAACACAGTCCAGTGTTTCAACAGGTCCTGTAAAAGGGACGTGCAACTATTGTAAACAGCCAGGTCATTATGTACACGATTGTCCAGTTTTAAAACATAATATTGCCATAGGTAACGCAAAAGAAAGACCACGACCAATTAGACAGGATCAGAACCAACAAGGAGCCCCGCAGCATGCACAGTCCATGCCAGCTCCGCAACAGTCTATGCCAGCTCCACCACCGCAGCCTATTGCTGCCACACAAACAACGACCCGACAGATGTATCAGACCGCACAGTATGACTATCCTGATTATCAACGATACTCATGAAACAGCCTAGAGAGGGAAGTTGGCTTACCCCTTATTGAGGTCCCTGTAGATCAAGAAGGACCTTATGTACACAGTGAACTGTTAGGTCAAGATAGAAAATTCTTACTTGATACAGGGGCAAGTCGAACAACAATAAAACGTAGTGAAGTTCCAGGGGCACCCCTCTCAGGCACACAGAATATTTCCCTTGGCTTTTCAGGAAAACCCATCATTAACGAAGTAACACAGCCTCTTCCACTTACGATCGGTCCCTTGACACGAACTACAGATTTATTGCTTACTAAATCATGTCCAGAAAACTTGTTAGGTATAAAAACTTTGAAAGCTCTAGGAGCTATAATATGTTGTTCTCCGGAAGGAGTAAGATTGTTTTTACGTGATTTCAAAGGGCACTACGTGTCCCGAGACATGGATCACCGATTACAGACTTTACCGACACATTTATGGGCACAAGGCCCTACAGATGTTGGTTGCATGAACATTACACCATATCGAGTCACACTAAAGGCAGGAGTGGTACTTCCACGAATGCGACAATACAAGTTACCCCCAGATGCTGTAGTGGCTTTACTGCAAATCATTGACGAGCTTATTACCCAAGGAGTGGTTGTGGAAACTGACTCCAATGTATGTAATTCACCGATAATTCCGATTCTTAAACGAACCGATCCAACAGCCCCGCCAGTATATCGATTGGTTATTGATCTGCGCGAATTAAATAAATGCATAGTACCACAATACCCCGTAGTCCCAGACATTTCTTCATTACTGACAGCCATTGATTCCGAAGCAACATTCTTTACTGTAATTGATCTTAAGAATGCCTTTTTCAGCGTCCCAATAGATCCGGAAAGCCAATACTTGTTCGGATTTAGTTTAAATGGACGTAGCTTCAAATTCACACGCGCACCTCAAGGATTCACAGAAAGCCCCAGCATCTATAGCCAAGCACTGAAACGAGAACTCGACAGTATCCACATGCCAGTCAACACTGCCCTGCTTCAATATGTTGATGATCTGCTGATCACCGCTAGAAGCGAACCTGAATGTGAAAAAGCCTCACTGAGGGTTTTACAATTTTTGGCCGAAAAGGGGCACAAGGTGTCCCCTTCTAAGCTGCAATTCTGTGTCCAGCGAGTTGTTTACCTTGGTCACTCGCTGTCCAAGGAGGGAAGGCAGCTTACACCAGATCGCATCCAGCTAATTGCTAATATGCCAGTACCCAAGACACAAAAGGAGGTGCGGGCTTTCATAGGCCTCACTTCATATTGTAGGCAGTGGATCCCTCAGTATGCATTTCTAGCAAAACCACTCATTCAATTGACAACACAGGAGGCAGCCACATCGACTGTTCTCCCTTGGACTCAGGAACATACACAGGCTTTTGAAAGCCTAAAGAAAGCCTTATGCCAAGCACCTGTTTTAGCAACACCATGTTACAATAAACAGTTTACACTCTTCGTTACAGAACGCGAAGGTACTGCCTTGGCAGTACTCACACAGGAACAAGCAGGATCACACAAACCATGTGCTTATTTTTCTAGTACATTAGATCCCGTAGCTCAGGCTTTGCCTGCGTGCCTGAAATCAGTGGCAGCAACGGCTTTAGCAATCAGACAAAGCAATGCCATAGTATTAGGACATCCATTGACAGTACAAGTACCACATGCAGTAGAGGTTCTCTTGAACCGCACACAAACACAACACTTGACTATAGCGCGACTCACTGGTTACGAATTAACATTGTTTCAGCCACATATAGAAATCAGACGTTGCAGTACATTGAATCCTGCCACACTGTTACCTGTAGATGGAACAGACCCACTAGCACATGATTGTATTGAAGTTATCACTATCACGACGAAACCCAGACAAGATTTGACAGACGTCCCATTGTCAGACCCAGACCTGACGTTGTATGTAGATGGTTCATGTATGAGAACAGGTACAGGAGAGCTAGTGGCCGCTTACGCAGTCACAACAGACACTGAAATCGTTGAAACAAATTGCATAAATACCTTGTCCGCTCAAGCAGCAGAGCTCATCGCTCTGACACAAGCCTGTATTCAAGCCGCAAATAAAAAAGTCAACATATACACTGATTCACGTTATGCATTCGGAGTTGTACATGACTTCGGCGTGCTGTGGCGAGAGAGAGGTTATTTAACTTCTCACGGTGCCCACATTCAGCACGGACCCCTCATTCATGCCTTATTAGATGCAATACATCTACCCACTGCAATATCAATTATGAAATGTAAAGCTCATACGAAAGTTACTGATATCATTTCTCAAGGCAATGATCTAGCTGACAGAACAGCTAAACAGACTGCTCAAACTCGAACATCCGACATGACAAAGACAATAGTCCCGACACCAACATATTGCATGATGGTTAAGAATCCCGCTCTTGACGTAATCGACATACAGACACATGCTACACCAGAAGAAATAAAGAAATGGACTGAGTTAGGAGGGATCCAAACGGATCAAGGATGGATGACGAAGGAAAAATCTGTGTGGTTCCTTCCTGATTCAATGGTCCAAGTTATAATTAATACTGTACATAGTCCAGCACATCTAGGAGAAAAAGCTATGCTAGACAGCATTCAACACATTTGGTTCAACAAACATTTACGAGCAGCAGCTAAACAAAAAGTTTGTACCTGTATGATCTGTTGTCAGTTTAACCCAGGAAAAAGCATTCCCGTAGAACAGGGTGGATTTCAGCCTCCTGATCACCCTTTTGAAGTCCTCCAGATGGATTATATCCAGATGGAACGATGTCGAGGATTCAAATATGTTCTCGTAGTTGTCTGTGCTCTTTCCCGTTGGACAGAGGCATACCCGGTTTCAGATTACACTGCCCCGACTACTGCCAAACAGTTGGTTCGAGAATTCTTCCCACGGTACGGTCTACCACGTGCTGTCTACTCAGATAACGGCCAGCCGTTCTCATCCGAATTAATGAAACACGTTTCACTTTTGTTAGGCTATCAGTGGAAATTTCACTGTGTCCGACACCCCGAGGCAGCAGGTCTCGTGGAAAGACATAATCAGACCCTGAAAATTAGATTGTCCAAAATTTTTAGAGAGAAAGGTGTCGACTGGGTAGTAGCCTTACCCGTTGCACTCTTTTACATGAGAATGGTAGCACACTCTCGAACAGGGCTATCCCCTTATGAGGTGATCTTCGGTAGACCACCAAATATGTGGGGGACGCCTATACCACGCAAAATAACTGATATTGACTGTAATATGCTGACAGATTACTTGGCTTCCTTGATGTCTGCACTACAATCTCGTCGTTCACAGGTAGCTGCAGCCTTTCCCGACAAAACCGAGGTGAAACCCCATGACGTAATTCCAGGGGATTTAGTTTTAGTGAGGAACTTTGACCGGAAGTCTCAGCTGGATCCTAGGTGGAAGTCGCCCCAACTCGTATTGTTAACGACGAGGACAGCCGTGAAGATCGAAGGTCGAAAAGGCTGGATACATTCAAGTCATATCAAGAAATTTCATGGACTACCGTCAGACGTAAACGACACACCTTGCGTGTCTTCACTGATTGACTCAAAACTTCCTTTGGTTGAACTGAATAGCCATGAACAATACAAACTAAAACTTAGGTCTAACAAGTCAGGCAATTTGATTGTTTAAGTCCTCTCCAAGGTGAATCGGTCGAATTTGTCTCTGACATGTACTCCTTAGACCTGTGTAGAGAAAGAAACAGAAGGATAAAGCTGAAACGACATGCGTACTGTAAATCACTGCGTAGTCATTGCACAGTGACGTTATTAATTTTGTTTTTCTTAAGTCTTTTAATAATTACTGCAAGTATATTGTTGCACATATATTATCCTATTTCTAGACATGTTTATAATGTTACTGATGAACATTCTTTTAGTGAATTACCTCCGCATGAGTTGTCTTATAGATTTGCGCTGCGCAATAACACGTTTATTAGTATGTTACATCATTCCCATCAGGTTAGCAATGCTACAAATTGTTGGATATGTGGTCGACTCCCTCCCTATCAGAACTATAAAGGAATCCTACCTCTCTTTCCATACCCGTTCACACACAATGGATCCTGTGGAGCATGGTTTAGTTTAATTAATTCCCTAGATTCAAATTCTGCAGTTTACCAGAATAACTGGGTATGGGGAAATTTGAACTTAGTTTTACTCAAAGTCTGTCACCCTAACAAGGAGGGACTTCCCAAAAGAACAGGAACTGATCTAGAAAATGAAGTATATGGATTAGGTAATTTTACGCTTAATCTTATGATCCTAAATGTCGAATCCGAAGCTACTCCAATTTTGCCCGCCATGTCAGTATTTCCAGTAAAAGGTGAATTATGTGTAAGAAAGAATGGTTCCATACATATGGGCCATAGTAGATGCACCGCTGTAATAGAATTTAGTGATCAAGGCAAGTCTACATTTAGAGCTTCCCGCCATTCCTACTTCATATGTGGTCAGACGGCATATATACGTTTGCCACTAGATTGGGATGGTACCTGCTACATCGGATTCCTTTTGCCACCTGTTTTCCTAGCTCCTCCTGATTATCATAGAAATACTCATTTAGTACACAATAGAGAAAGGAGAGATCTCCCAATAGTCGATTACACTGAGACCGCATGGGAAAAATATACAGATTTCAATAAAGGTCTCTTTCCCTATATAGGTACAGTTACCAATAGTAAGCTGATACGTAGATTAACCAGAACCCTTGAAGCAGTAGTGAACGAAACTATTTCCGCCTTAGGCAATTTAACAGAAGAGCAGTCTGCTATGCGGATTGTTGTGCTTCAAAATCGTCTTGTCCTTGACGTCATCCTGGCCGATAGGGGCGGAGCTTGTAGGGTCATCGGATCAAGTTGTTGCATTTTCATACCAGAAAATTCGCCATCTGTATATAAAGCTATAACTCGTCTTCATAAGATTGTAAGCCAGATACACCAGAATCCAGGCACCTGGACTTGGTCCGGTTGGTTTTGGAGTATATTATCTACCTTTGGATGGAAGGTCCTATCCTTCCTAGGTATTGGCTTCCTCATATTATTCAGTTGCTGTCTATGCCTACAATGTGGACCAGCGATCTGTGGTCTGTGTGCCACATCGTGTATTCCACCACCAAGATTTCGTTCATCCCAGAAGAAAAAAGAAGAACAAATGATGCTATATGAACAGATCAACGGATTGATGAAGATTGATATCTCTTGACGGGCAAGTAGGGGACAAGGAGGGAATGTGGAAATATGGATTTTTATGATCAGTTATGTCCCCTATCTTGGACCCCAACGGTTTCATGTATAAATCACAAGTACATGTATGTTCCCTCCAGTTCCAGTTATGAAGACGCAAATACATGTGCGTCCACCGTCAACATGTCCTCTTTCAGATCCGCCATGAATGGGCCGGATATTCCATTCCTAAGTATGAAAGGCCACCGGCTTTATATGGTTCACTTATGCCATTTTACAGTCCAGGCAAGTAGGCCCTGATTCTGCCATCAAGTTTTTTCTTGCCTTCTGCCTCTGAAAGCTCCAGTCTGAGCTCGCATCTGTATCCATGAACTTTGTCCTCATTCTCTGCGCAGCTAACGGTGCCTGACATCAGCCTGTTGCCTGCCAAAAACTGTATTTCACCTTCGAAATTATCTGCTCCGCTCCCTACCCAATGCATTCCTGTCTAGTAGTTTAAGTAAACATTCTGCCAGCTACCGAGCAAAAGGCCCGGCTTCTCTGTCTTTATGCAAGTAATTCATAGCCCTGTTACTATGGACGATTTCTGCCCCCGCATATTGTGTAGACACTTAGACGCTTGTACACGCACTCACAGTCAATATAGTCAGTATAGAATAAGATTCTACTCTAAGAGACCTCTCTTTTGGATAACATAGTTCTTTAAACATAGGATGTTAGATATGATTTGGGATTAGGTTGACTTGACTCTCCAGACTTCTGTCGCCACATGTAGAGCTAAATGTCAAGTCCCCTTCACCCCCTAGTTGCACGTCAATCACACGTCATGCTGCTGCGCGCGCATTTCTGCCAAGTATTTCTGCTGACATTGCGAAATTCTTTCATGGAACCACCCTATTATGACATCATACCTGATGACGTTCTTTAGTTACACCCACTTTTGCTACGCATGTATGTTTTATCTTTACTATCAATTGTTACGCCTCCTCCATTTGTTTCACTGTAATGCCTATTGTATAAAAATGATTACCTGTCAATAAAGTAAGGTCTTCACTTCCTGAACCTTCGTGGTGATGGAATATGGAGCTCATCAATTTAAATTGGTTTTGGAATAAAGCTCGTTCCGAACCTCTAATACCACGGATTCTGCCTCTTATTTTACTGAGCTATTGTTATAGATTTTCCGCATCAAATTAAGTTCCGGTAATTAAATTATTTACCACATTATTACAATGGAAGTGGTCGGAAAGGAATTCGACTGGTCATTCTGGCTGGCTTCCAACGGGCTCGGAGAGCCAGTCGGGCGGTAGGAATGCAGCCTTTAATCCCAAGGGTGGCTCTTTCTGCTCTTGGGATTACGAAGTTGAGTTTTGGCAGCCTTTCCGTGCCGGCCTTTCCGAAACAGAAAGGCTGTTGGAACTCACATTTGGGGGTCCCCAGCAGAGCCCCCTTGGGTGCACAGCCTCTGGTTGGAGGCCGAGGGGTAGCTATGGTGCCCCTCTGTTGATCCCTGCACCCCGTGATCCCGACACCCTGTGGCAGGCACCTTGAGGTCCTCCTTTTGTTGGAGTAGAATCGTTGCTGTGAGCTATCTACAGCCTAACACCTAGATGCCAATGCAATGGGGAAACAAAGGTACATGCCTTGTTATCAATTCACAAGTACTTAACCCCTTCGCTGCCAGGCCTTTTCCCCCTCCTGTGCCACGCCCTTTTTTGACTATTTGGGGTAGTGCGCGCTGAGGCCCCTGTAACTTTTTGACCACATAAGGTATCCACGCCAAATTTGCGTCCTTTTCTTCCAACATCATGGGGATTTTGAAGGTAATCAGGGTTTGTGGATTCCCCTGGAGGGGTCACAGAAATGAGCCAAAATACAGCAAAATTTAGTTTTTGGGGGGGAAAATGGGAAAAACGGGCTGCAAATGAAGGCATCTAGGTTTTTCCCTGCAAATGTTATCAAAAAAGGGTTTGTGGGGCTGAAATCACCATTTTCCCAGCTTTTAGGGGATACCAGACTTTTGTCAGAAACCCACCATTTTTTACACAGTTTTGGCATTCTTCTTGGACATAGCCTATTTTTGCTATTTTTTGTGCTTTCAGCCTCCTTCCAGTTAATGGTAGAAATGAGTACAAAATCAATAATGGATCCTGGAAAGCTATACATTTTAGAGAAGTAGACAAAATTCTGAATTCAGCAAGGGGTCATTTGTGTAGATCCATCAAGGTTTCTTTATAGAAACTAACAGTTAAATATAGGATAAATTGAAAATTTGTTGAAAAAAAAGCCTTTTGTGTCAACGTTTTCACCTGTAACTTCTTCTAATTTTGACAGCTCTTTGAAAGCAATATACCATTACATCCGCTGGACATTACTGGTTGTGGGGATACATAGGACTTGTAGGTTCACCAAGAACCCGACGAACCCAGAGCCAAAAACTGAGCAGCAACTTGCAATGGTTTTTTATTATGTACCGGGTATATAGTAATTATTCTGTAAAAATGTGTACATGGAAAAATCGATATGAAAGACACCTATGTATTTCTGAAACCCAAGTGACCCCCCTTGCAAAACCAGGTCATTTTGAGATAGGCAAATTTCATGTCGCCTCACTATGTTTTGGGCCCTTGCCTGTCGCAGGAACTTGGGCCTCCCACACAAGTGAGGCACCGTTTTTATCGGGACACCCGCGGGAACGCTGGGTGGTAGGAAATTAGTGTCAGCCCGGTGATGCCACAACTTTCCCACACAAAAATGTGTGAAAAAGGTGATTTTTTCAGCTAAATTTGAGGTTTGCAGGGCATTCTGGGTAAGGAAACATTGGGGGATCCACGCAAGCCATACCTTCCTGGAATCCCCCGCGTGTCTAGTTTTCAGAAATGTGTCGGTTTGGTAGGTTCCCCTGGGTGGCCGCCGAGCACCGGGCCAAAAACCCAGGTGACCCCCCTTGCAAAACCAGGTCGTTATAAGGTAGGCAATTTTCATGTCGCTTCACTACGTTGTGGGCCCTTGCCTGTCGCTGGTACTTGGGCCTCCCACACGAGTGAGGCACTGTTTTTATCAGGAGACCCGGGGGAATGCTGGGTGGTAGGAAATTTGTGTCAGCCCGGTGATGCCACAACTTTCCCACACGAAAAGTTGTGAAAAAGGTGATTTTTTCAGCTAAATTTGAGGTTTGCAGGGCATTCTGGGTAAGGAAACGTTGGGGGATCCATGCAAGCCATACCTCCCTGGAATCCCCTGGGTGTCTAGTTTTCAGAAATGTGTGGGTTTGGTAGGTTTCCCTAGGTGGCCGCCGAGCACCGGGCCAAAAACCCAAGTGACTCCCCTTGCAAAACCAGGTCGATTTGATAGGCAAATTTCATTTCGCCTCACTACGTTTTGGGCCTTTGCCTGTCGCAGGTACTTGGGCCTCCCACACGAGTGAGGCACCGTTTTTATCAGGAGACCCGGCGGAACGCTGGGTGGTAGGAAATTTGTGTCAGCCCGGTGATGCCACAACTTTCCCCCACAAAAATGTGTGAAAAAGGTCATTTTTTCAGCTAAATTTGAGGTTTGCAGGGTATTCTGGGTAAGGAAACGTTGGGGGATCCATGCAAGCCATACCTCCCTGGAATCCCCCGGGTGTCTAGTTTTCAGAAATGTGTGGGTTTGGTAGGTTTCTCAAGATGACCGCCAAGCCCGGTGCCAAAAACTCATGGGACCCCCTTTGCAAAACCAGGTTGTTTTGTGATAGGTAATTTTGATGTCTCCTCAATAGGTTTTGGGCCGTTGCCTGATGCGGGCACTAGGCCTACCCACGCAAGTGAGGTTCCATTTTTCTCTGAAGACTTTGGGGAACGCAGGGTGGGACCCACGCAGATTCCAGAACTTTCCACCACAGAAATGTGAGGAAAATGTGTTATTTTGGACACATTTTTAGTTTTGCAAAGGATTCTGGGTAACAGAATATGGTGAGAGCCAGTGAAGTCACCCTATCCTGGATTCCCCTCGGTGTCTAGTTTTCAAAAATGTACAGGTTTGCTAGGTTTGCCTATGTGCCAACTGCGCTAGGGCCCAAAATCCACAGGTATGCACATTGCTAAAAAAAATTCGTGGGGGCAGAAAGGCTGTAATGGTGGCGGGGGCTGGGGGCATTGGCGTGCCCGTTTTGGGCAGCCTCCACCCTAAATAAAATCAATCACCCTAAATAAAATTGCGTGAAAAAAATCCCTGGCGTCAAGTGGGCTTTGCGCCCCCCCCCGAAGGGGCAGATTAGGGTCCAATGCCCCATCTGCCCCCCAGCGGGGGTAGAAAGGCTGTAATGATGGCGGTTGGGTGGGGGCATTGGCGTGCCCATTTCGGGCAGCCCCCACCCTAAAAGAAAACTAAAAACAAATCCCTGGTGTTTAGTGGGCTTTCTGCCCCACCGAAGGGGCAGATTAGGGGCCAATGCCCCATCTGCCCCCCAGGGGGGGGGGCAGAAAGACTGTAATAATTGGGGAGTGGGGTGGAGGCATGGGCCTGCCTGTTTTGGGCAGCCCCCAACCCTATCTGTAGTTTTTTTTACAACTCCCTGGTGTCTAGTGGTCTTTTTACCTCCCCGGGGGGGCAGATTGGGGGCCAATGCCCCATCTGTCCCCCAGGGGGGGCAGGAAGGCTGTAATGGTGGTGGGTGGGTGGGGGCATTAGGACCCTTGCCTGTCACGGGTACTTGGGCCTCCCACATGAGTGAGGCACCGTTTTTATCGGGAGACCCGGGGGAACGCTGGGTGGTAGGAAATTTGTGTCAGCCCGGTGATGCCACAGCTTTCCCACACAAAAATGTGTGAAAAAGGTGATTTTTTCAGCTAAATTTGAGGTTTGCTGGGCATTCTAGGTAAGGAAACATTGGGGGATCCACGCAAGCCATACCTTCCTGGAATCCCCCGCGTGTCTAGTTTTCAGAAATGTGTCAGTTTGGTAGGTTCCCCTGGGTGGCCGCCGAGCACCGGGCCAAAAACCCAGGTGACCCCCCTTGCAAAACCAGGTCGTTATGAGGTAGGCAATTTTCATGTCGCTTCACTACGTTGTGGGCCCTTGCCTGTCGCGGGTACTTGGGCCTCCCACACGAGTGAGGCACTGTTTTTATCAGGAGACCCGGGGGAACGCTGGGTGGTAGGAAATTTGTGTCAGCCCGCTGATGCCACAACTTTCCCACACGAAAATGTGTGAAAAAGGTGAATTTTTCAGCTAAATTTGAGGTTTGCAGGGCATTTTGGGTAGGGAAACGTGGGGGGATCCACGCAAGCCATACCTCCCTGGAATCCCCCGGGTCTCTATTTTTAAGAAATGTGTGGGTTTGGTAGGTTTCCCTAGGTGGCCGCCGAGCACCAGGCCAAAAACCCAAGTGACCCCCCTTGCAAAACCAGGTCATTTTGAGATAGGCAAATTTCATGTCGCCTCACTACGTTGTGGGCCCTTGCCTGTCGCGGGAACTTGGGCCTCCCACACAAGTGAGGCACCGTTTTTATCGGGACACCCGCGGGAACGCTGGGTGGTAGGAAATTAGTGTCAGCCCGGTGATGCCACAACTTTCCCACACAAAAATGTGTGAGAAAGGTGATTTTTTCAGCTAAATTTGAGGTTTGCAGGGCATTCTGGGTAAGGAAACATTGGGGGATCCACGCAAGCCATACCTTCCTGGAATCCCCCGCGTGTCTAGTTTTCAAAAATGTGTCGGTTTGGTAGGTTCCCCTGGGTGGCCGCCGAGCACCGGGCCAAAAACCCAGGTGACCCCCCTTGCAAAACCAGGTCGTTATGAGGTAGGCAATTTTCATGCCGCTTCACTACGTTGTGGGCCCTTGCCTGTCGCGGGTACTTGGGCCTCCCACACGAGTGAGGCACTGTTTTTATCAGGAGACCCGGGAGAACGCTGGGTGGTAGGAAATTTGTGTCAGCCCGGTGATGTCACAACTTTCCCACACAAAAATGTGTGAAAAAGGTGATTTTTTCAGCTAAATTTGAGGTTTGCAGGGCATTCTGGGTAAGGAAACATTGGGGGATCCACGCAAGCCATACCTTCCTGGAATCCCCCACGTGTCTAGTTTTCAGAAATGTGTCGGTTTGGTAGGTTCCCCTGGGTGGCCGCCGGGCACCGGGCCAAAAACCCAGGTGACCCCCCTTGCAAAACCAGGTCGTTATGAGGTAGGCAATTTTCATGTCGCTTCACTACGTTGTGGGCCCTTGCCTGTCGCGGGTACTTGGGCCTCCCACACGAGTGAGGCACTGTTTTTATCAGGAGACCCTGGGGAACGCTGGGTGGTAGGAAATTTGTGTCAGCCCGGTGATGCCACAACTTTCCCACACAAAAATTTGTGAAAAAGGTGATTTTTTCTGCTAAATTTGAGGTTTGCAGGGCATTCTGGGTAAGGAAACTTTGGGGGATCCACGCAAGCCAAACCTCCCTGGAATCCCCCGGGTGTCTAGTTTTCAGAAATGTGTGGGTTTGGTAGGTTTCCCTAGGTGGCCGCCGAGCACCGGGCCAAAAACCCAAGTGACCCCCCTTGCAAAACCAGGTCGTTTTGAGATAGGCAAATTTCATGTCGCCTCACTCCGTTGTGGGCCCTTGACTGTCGCGGGTACTTGGGCTTCCCACACGAGTGAGGCACCGTTTTTATCGGGAGATCCGGGGGAAGGCTGGGTGGTAGGAAATTTGTGTTAGCCCGGTGATGCCACAACTTTCCCACACAAAAATTTGTGAAAAAGGTGACTTTTCAGCTAAATTTGAGGTTTGCAGGGCATTCTGGGTAAGGAAACTTTGGGGGATCCACGCAAGCTATACCTCCCTGGAATCCCCTGGGTGTCTAGTTTTCAGAAATGTGTGGGTTTGGTAGGTTTCCCTAGGTGGCCGCCGAGCACCGGGCCAAAAACCCACGTGACCCCCCTTGCAAAACCAGGTCAATTTGATAGGCAAATTTCATGTCGCCTCACTACGTTTTGGGCCTTTGCCTGTCGCGGGTACTTGGGCCTCCCACAAGAGTGAGGCACCGTTTTTATCAGGAGACCCGGCGGAACGCTGGGTGGTAGGAAATTTGTGTCAGCCCGGTGATGCCACAACTTTCCCCCACAAAAATGTGTGAAAAAGGTGATTTTTTCAGCTAAATTTGAGGTTTGCAGGGCATTCTGGGTAAGGAAACGTTGGGGGATCCACGCAAGCCATACCTCCCTGGAATCCCCCGGGTGTCTAGTTTTCAGACATGTGTGGGTTTGGTAGGTTTCCCTAGATGGCCGCCAAGCCCGGTGCCAAAAATTCATGGGACCCCCTTTGCAAAACCAGGTTGTTTTGTGATAGGTAATTTTGATGTCTCCTCAATAGGTTTTGGGCCGTTGCCTGATGCGGGCGCTAGGCCTACCCATGCAAGTGAGGTTCCATTTTTCTCTGAAGACTTTGGGGAACGCAGGGTGGGACCCATGCAGATTCCAGAACTTTCCACCACAGAAATGTGAGGAAAATGTGTTATTTTGGACACATTGTGAGGTTTGCAATGGATTCTGGGTAACAGAATATGGTGAGAGCCAGTGAAATCACCCTATCCTGGATTCCCCTCAGTGTCTAGTTTTCAAAAATGTACAGGTTTGCTAGGTTTGCCTATGTGCCAACTGTGCTAGGGCCCAAAATCCACAGGTATGCACATTGCTAAAAAAAAAAAAGGCGCCCAGGGGTCTTTCTGCCGCCCTGAGGGGGAATCGGGGAAGGGGGTTTCATCCCGATATGCCCCTAAAGGGGCAGAAAGACTGTGGCTATCTTTTGTGGGGGTGGGGGCATTGGTATGACCATTTTGGGCAGCCCCCACCAACACGCATAAAAAAAGCCTGCATACTCGTTGGCGCCGAGTGGGCTTTCTGCCCCCCCAGGGGGCAGATCAGTGGCAACTGCCACCATCTGCCCTCCCGGGGGGGGCAGAAAGACTGGATTTTCTCTGGTGGTGTGGTGGGGTATTGTCATGCCTATTGTGGGGAGCCCCTACCCCTACACTAATAAAACAAAAAAAAACATGGTTTCTAGTGGGCATTCTGCGCCCCCCAGGGGGGGCCAGATTGGGGGCTACAGCTCCCATCTGCCTCCTGGAGGGCAGAAAGACTGTCATTTTTGTGGGGGGGAGGGTGGGGGCATTGGCGTGCCCGTTTCGGGCAGCCCACACCCTAAAAACAATTGCGCAAAAAACATCCCTTGTGGATAGTGGGCTTTCTGCCCCTCTGGGGCAGGCAGATTGGGGGCTACTGCCCCATCTGCCCCCCGGGGGGGCAGAAAGGCTGTAATGGTGGTGAGGGGTGGGGGCATTGGCGTGCCCGTTTTGGGCAGCCTCCACCCTAAATAAAATCCATCACCCTAAATAAAATTGCGCAAAAAAAATCCCTGGCGTCAAGTGGGCTTTGCGCCCCCCGAAGGGGCAGATTAGGGTCCAATGCCCCATCTGCCCCCCAGGGGTGGTAGAAAGGCTGTAATGATGGCGGGAGGGTGGGGGCATTGGCGTGCCCATTTCGGGCAGCCCCCACCCTAAAAGAAAACTAAAAACAAATCCCTGGTGTTTAGTGGGCTTTCTGCCCCACCGAAGGGGCAGATTAGGGGCCAATGCCCCATCTTGTCCCCGGGGGGGGCAGAAAGACTGTAATAATTGGGGAGTGGGGTGGGGGCATGGGCCTGCCCGTTTTGGGCAGCCCCCAACCCTATTTTTTTTTTTTTACAATTCCCAGGTGTCTAGAGGTCTTTTTGCCCCCCCGGGGGGCAGATTGGGGGCCAATGCCCCATCTGTCCCCCAGGGGGGGGCAGAAAGGCTGTAATGGTGGTGGGTGGGTGGGGGCATTGGCGTGCCTGTTTCGGACAGCCCCCACCCTAAAAAAACTGAAAAGAAATGCCACCGGGGTCTTGACTATGCTTTGTTGGACTATAAACATACAGAAAGATCAGCTATTCAACTCCCAAAATCACACTCTCTAAGGAAGGATAGTATAAGTGGAATTAAACGCAGTACTGCAGTATCAAACAATGGCGCCACTGACTTACTGAGATCGAGAAGCAGCCATGCGCACGCTTTAGTGAGTGCAGCAAACTTGGGCAGGTGGTGGCGCATTTCTCTTCTGAGAGGCAGCAAGACAGACAAAGGGCGACCGCGTTTATATGCGCCGGCAGCAGAGCAGGGAAAGGGAGCCACTGACAGCAAAGAAAGAAAGAATACTTTGAGAAGGGACAGCAAAGGTGAAAACAAAAGGCATTTACAATGCAATAGGACTCGCATATTGCATTGCAAATGTTTTTTTGTTTACTAGCGCCCATGCGGCGCTTTCACATTTATGGATGCTGTGTTCTTTCTTTAGACAGGCTGCATCTAAAGAAAGGGGTGTGGCCACTATTAAAGTGAAAGTGTTGCATGCGGCGCTTTAATTAAAAAAGTATCTGTTTGTCAAGTTGACAAACATTTATATTTGTAAAAGCGCCTATGCCACGCTTTCACTTTACTAGTAGCCACGCACCCTTCTTTAGACACGGCATGTCTAAATAAAGGGGCATTGCCTCCATAAATGTGAAAGCACCACATGGATAGTAGATAAAAAAATATGTAAACTCGGCCTCTATACTTAAAGCGGACCGCCATTAGTACGTTAAATAAATAAAGAACGAAACGCGGCCGTTATAGTTAAAGCAGACCGCCATTAAAAAGTAAAATAAAAGCGAGCAGAGTGCTACAACCTATTAGCTGGGATAGGGGCATAACATTAAACAAAATAGTGCTCACATCCAATATAAAGCAGACTGTGTCGTGTAACGAGCCAAATAAAAGGTCCAGTCCTTATGGGCGGTAACAAATGGAGAAAAGGGAGTACCAAGGAGGGACTAACAAGCCTCATAATCAATGGAAGACAGCGTTTACTAAGGACGATTGGCACAAACCAATTAAAAATATGGTCAAAGAGTGGGTGGGGCTTCCACTGCATACTCTATTACAGCATGCCTCGCACAGCGAGCAGCCTATGTGCGCTGCCGCTAGACTCGACCTAAAAAACTTAAGTACTTAAGAGGTTTTGAGGCAGGATTTTAAGTTTCTGCAACCCTTATATGTAAGAGATCTGCAAGCACTGTAAGAATGTCAGATGTATCAGTATTTATGATAATTTGTGTGAATAACAAATTGAGAAGCACTTGCTATTTTTGGTATTTATTACTTTTATAGCACTATTCATCCCATTGTAGGGTATCAGAGCACTTTACATCACACCGACACATGATACATTGACAATAAATCATACAACTGGGTAGTGTAAATCAATGTACAGAATGTTACATAAGACAAAGAGGGTTTCAAGCTGAGGGAGTCACACATTGTCTTTACTATTAGGGATTATATGCTAAGATTGCATGGACGGGCTAAACACAAAGCTGTGATTTAAAATGTAACACAGTGGTTGGTGTTGTCCTTTATTACTACCCAATGAAACTCTTTTTAGCAGCCTTATAATAACAGATTGAGAAAAACCAACAAGGTTTTTAACCCATGTCTTGCAGTTTTCGTGCAGGTCCGTAATGCTGATTCATAGCTCACTTTGCTATATTAGAAGGATTGCAAATTATGAACTGAAAATAATATAACATTCTTTGTGTCAAAGACAGTGATCCACTTACCTATTTACATAACATAATAAACTGTCATCTACGTTACACAATGTGCTTAACAGAAAACATATTAACCCTCTATGCTACTTTATGAGTCAAAACAGTGACTAAAAAAACACACAAATCTCTCCAGCAAGTGCTTTAACCACCAGAGTTATCTTACCATTATTATTATTTGCTGACATTTTCTGGCCAGACAAAGTTCTCTGCACAGGTGCTTTAACCCCATAAGATATGTCAAAATGCAGCATTTGGAACCAATTAAGCCAGATCAGATTTAATGTCATGCTTCTCCTTGGTGCCAATTTCTTCGTGAGAGATTAAAAAAGAGTTATACGTTGACTGTCTGACTGCTTTTTTATAACTCTGCCCCTTTGCGTTGACCACTTTGAACCCCAAATCATGGGTTCACTGAGTAAAATGTTTCCAATTCGCACAACACTGCTCAATGCCCACGTTGTTCATGTTGCCTCCCCTTATTCTTTCCGTTGATGGCCATGTCCTTCGAGTTGTTTACTTTTACACATTGTTCCTTTGAATTCCACACTTCATTCTCATGTGCTAACAAAATCTTTTTTAGTTATCGGATTCTCTTTACACAGTGACTCCAAATTTAAACTACACAGAACATATTTTTCTTTTTTTTTTACACCCTTTGCTTAGTGTTAGAGGTTTTATGAGCTGTCTTCAACATCCCCACACACTTTTAAATTTGTACTCTTTCTTTTTATTTACATTTTATTGCCCAGTTTGTTTTATAACGTTGAACAAGTTTATCCCCTTTACAATACCCACATGTTTTTGTCTTCTATAAAGCGGAAGCTATCATTATTATTAGTCTACCTTTTGTCTGTAGTCTTGTTGATTTTCTACGGATTATGTTTCCGTACCTGTGAATGTGCCTAGATTGGTGTTTATCTTGTCCATGTTTCGTTCCTTTTCACATACTTATTGGATAACTCCTATTCTTTTTGTGGTAATAAGCACTTTTTTATCAGTTTCACACAATGATATTTACATATAATATCTGCTCTCCTTCCTATAAAATACTGCTTTTTTCCACCTTTTGTGCACTAATTTACCGCAGACATTTTTTAACACCACCAACGTCCTCTATGGTGTTTATGCATATTTATTTTTTTGTAAATAAAAATATATCTTACTATTAATATAAAGATACATTACAACATTTTTATTTCGCAAAACCAACAATTACAGTAATTGAAAATAAAAGTAAAACTATAATGCAAAGAGATTTCTTAATTCAAACACACAGTTTTTAGAACAAGCCAAATAAAAAACTTCAAACAATAAAAAATGCACACGTACATTCTCTCACATTACACTGCATTATTATAGCAAAAAACACACAACTAAAGGTGAGACCTGTTGAATACGCTAATTATTGTTGTTTAGTAGTTTTTGTATCAGGTTAGGTGTATTTATTCTGAAACTGTAATTATTTTTTAACTTGTGGGTTCATATGTTTTTTTATTTCAAATGATGTTATCTTAATGATGGAATTGTTTGTGACTGCCCCTGTGCATCAGATATATTTACCACACTTAAAGCTATCCAAGAACTAAAATTTCCACTTTGCAAATAACAACTGTGGGCATCGTGGGTTAGCAGGTAGTGGTGTCCCTTTCACAATGTTGCAACTTTTTGGAAATACAAGGGCCGGTGCTACATTAAAGCCAATGTAAGCATTCGCCTTATGACACTACTAGAAGGTACGAGATGCCAACAATTGATGATCATGTTGCCTGCCGGAGAAGGGTTTAGAAAGTATTGGAGATGAAGCATCAAAAAAGAACATAACGTCATTCTTACTTGTGCTCTGAAAATAATTTTACCAGAGAATGCATATATCCAAACCTGTAACCCACCACTTTCTTTTCTTACCTCTCAGCTGAGTTAAATATTCCAATAAAACCATGACTGGTTAATCGCGACTATACAATAACGAAACCCGCATCATCCCTCGGAGGTTTGGCTATAGCCTTGTTTGATTCCATATGTCTTTTTCTGGCAGAGGTGCATTTTTTGCCTTACGGGAATAGGTAACTTTTATGATTCTGTGACTAAACTTTGTGTTCATTGGTAGACTCCTCCGTATTTGGGAGAAAAGGTACAACCTCATTTGCTTTCATGACCACTGAGTTTAAGTACATTAGGGCTTTTGATTATTCATATATCTAATTTAAAACAAAATGAGGAAAACAAAGGCTTGCCACTCAAGCGCCTTAGTCTTAAATTTTATTTCACCAGAGCTTACAGCTATCCCCAAACAGGGTCAAATTAGAAAGGTTATAAAAACATTTTGTGCTAAATATAGAAAGGTTATAAAAACGTTTTGTGCTAAATATTTATAGGCATACTTGTCCTCTCCAGTATCATTTTTTCTCTTCAAAATTCCTTTCTCATCACCTCTCATGTTGTTTTATATTAATGACTCCTTCGGTCATTTTTGGTGGACACCATATGTTTCACATCTTTGTAGCAAAGCAGGTGACCAACACAAGTGAACATCTCTTGCTGAACATGCTGAAGTGCTGAATTCCGACTGTTGGCCCGAAGACAGCATAAGGCATATGGGGAAACTATACATGACTTGGCATAATAAAGGCTCAGTAAAACGAATGCAGACATATGAGTTGGATGCCTGTAAACACTAGGGTGCTCTGGGTAGGGAATAGACAAACAGGTAAGGGATGTGTGATGAAATATAGTTAGGGTCTACCTAACATTCGCCCTGAGCTTTATATCACCTGCTGAGTTGTTTTTTATAATTACGATCATTCTGATACACCTTGTTTGTAAACAAATACTCAAACTAAATGATCATAGGATAGTACAATTCCAGCTAGTGAAATGTGCATATTGATTTTGGGATACGCAGGGGGGGGGGGGCTCCATTTGACACTACGCACATAAAAGAGATTCACTCATAGTTGTATCTCACTCCTAACATTTACCATTCAAGTGTCACCTGTCAGTTCTCCTTTTCTCAGCACAGGGATCATTTACTTTTGGCGCTGCGGAGATCTACCAACCATAATTATATTGAGGTGAACACAACACTGCATCTACCTGGAAGAGTTCTCCTTTTCCTAGCAAACCCCACCCTCAAGAAGATCTTCTATCAAAGTATTGATTTTTGCAACAGTCTCTAACTGGATCTTTCTCAAATTGCACTTTTAAAATAGCAAAGATTCCTAAATTTTCCAGGTAACATCAGCCATGTAAAAGCTTCATTGGAATGTAAAGCAATGGGGTTCCTTTAGTGTACTGTGTCATATGGAGAAAAGCTTCATTTTCATTCAGTTCCATGGCCAAACCTACAGACACGTGACAGGCTGTCTGTGTGTGGAAGGCCTCTCAGCTTTTTACACTTTTCACACTTTAAATATGGATGGAAAGACATGAGAAATAAGAAAATAAAACACATATTTGTAATCACCTTAGTATTTTCTCTTGTCATTGGGCATGAAGAGTAGATCTTATTCTGCATACCTCAGTGTGAATATTTCTGGAATTCTCTTTTAAATGAAAGATTCCAGGAATACTCCACTGGCAGTCTAAATTGCTTTGACTTTGCTCTGACTTTTCTTTGCTGCTGTCTATCCCCTGGGCCAGGCTAGCCCGAGACGCAGGAAGATCACTGAGATATATAGGCTCTAAACTCTGGAATAATTTGCCAATGCATCTGCATACAATTCAAAAGCATCAGTGCTTTCGAAAAGCACTCAAGACTTTCGTGTTCTGTTAATCTTTAATCAGATTTTATTGTCCTCCGTGTTTTTTGGAAGAAATATTTGAGCTCTAAAATGCTTTTGTGAATGACCATGTCTAATAAGAATCATAATCATAACATAAAGTACTGTGTATAAGGATACTGCAGTGCAAGTAAGCAAATTTGCTATGATTGAGTTAGTAATATATTAGAAATGGAAGCAAACAGTTGATTCTTGCAAGATAGAATTAACTGACTGAAGCAATAGAGCAGGATGGAAAGGGTGAAGAAAATCTTCAGCTGCTTTGAATTCAACTTTACATGCTTTATATACATTTTGTCCTTCTTTGGTCCAGTAGCAAGTCTTTCCTTCCAGTAGTTTAGATGTTTACTCTTTTGCCATTTCCTCCTTCAGCCTGTAATTGAGTTCCACTCAAAGTCAGTTGTTGTTTTCCACATAGTTGAATAATTCAGTGTTGATTTTATGAAAGACCTAAATATAACAACCCAATTTTTTAGAGGAACCATGTGATTGTTTCTCTTTAACTGAAAAAAGTGGCACATGTCGCTTTCATCCAAATAATCCCAGTGCAGGCTCGAGGGAACAAATTGACCATGTTCTCTGCTAGAGAAACTACTTAACCAAAACATTTTAGCACTGATTTCAAATGTATTTTCTATTTTTGTAATGTGTGGTGTATGTTCCAAAAACATAATTTCTGTTGTGGAAGCATTTGATTGCCGCCATCTAAAGTCCATTCATGATTCCACATTAGCTATGCAAGAGAGTAGATTGTCTTATTATTTTGAGGGACCAATGCTTTGTACAGGCATATGGGCATCAGTATAATTAGGTTGCAACTTCTGTTCAGGTCATGTGAAGGTTTTTATACAGATGCATTTGAGCTTCAGTCTCTCCTAAGAAAACCAAGCAAAACATTCTTGTGTTGACCACGTCCTTAAGATTCTAGAGAGGGAGTCAAGTGCTGAGAAATGACACAACATTCACCTCGGGCCACATCAGTTTCTGCCTATAACCCCTTTTTCTAGAGCTGCTTCCTCTTCCAGAGCTGCTTTCTCTTCCAAAGAAAATATATTAGTATTCTAATGTGTGAATAGTTGCCTTTGAATTTTAGATCATTCTTAAGTGCTACTCTAGCTTTCTTTTTCTGCTGGCATTAAGCAGTACAGGAGTAAGAATGAATTGGCATTTTTATGTGTTTCTATTAAAAATATATTGCTTACATTCAGTAAACATGTGTGATGGTGATAATAGTACTGAAGTGTCAGAAGCCATGGAGCTTAATACACAGGTCTGTCAGTAATTGGGACATATACAACATCACAGTTAGATGTTGGTTGCTAGGGGGTTCAAGGGAGTTCAAATCCCAGCTCTTACAGTGGTGGTGGTATAATAGTATCATAAAAACATGTTGGTATCCTAGGGAGGTCCAATTTCCAACTCAATGGGGCATATTTATGAAAGAGTTGCATCGCCCTTGTACCACGCAAAGGGGTGCAAGAGAGATGCAACTCGTAAGTTTGATTTATTAAGCCACACAATGCCACCTTGGGTGGCCTTGCATGGCTTGATAAATCTAGAGAAAAACAATACATGGCAAATCGCTGCATTGTATTACACTGCCCCAGGGAGGTGTTCCATGAGTGGTGCGTGTGTGTTTCCATGCAGCCACCCGTTGATTTTGGTGCATTGCCAGATTTACTATTACAGGTAGACCTGGCGATGCCTCAAAATGCTATGCATCCCCAGGCGACGCGTAATGAGGATAAATATCTTTATTTCTTTTTGTTTTTTTCCACTTTCTATGTGTGCTGCATTCTGCACACTCCCTGAAGTCCAATTTGTGCACGTCCACATAACTGCCCTTCCAAAACTGATTGTGCTCCGAACATATGTCTCCCAAAACCAATGCTTGGCAATGGTGCAACAAAATCTTCTTGTGTAGAATCCTGAGGAAGGGATGGGGTGCCGACTGCCGCCAGTACTGCGTACACTACATCGCATGTGTGCACAATGCTAGCAACCACTGACCCCATGTGCTACCTGAGTGACTATCGCAGACCCCCCTAGGTGCTGTTGCAGGCAGTCCATTCTCTACGTCCTGCCCTTGCACACCTTGCAAACTTGCTCTGCCTAAATGAGACATGAGCCCCCTGGCCTGTTCCACATTGTCACTCTCGGGTACTCCTGCCAATGCACTCCCCATATACGATGCAATCAACATCCCTACATGTAGCAACACACTAGCTAAATTTGCTACTAAATCCGGTTGCCCCACACCCCCTGCTGGCGTGACCCCAATCACCATACAACTATTGCCAGCCATGTTTTTTGCAATGGGCCCTATCACTGCTGGTGAATTAGTCTGCCAGTCACAACCATCTACACTGCCCACTGGCACAACCTCGGGGTAACACGTGCATCTTGCCCCCCTTCTCCACTTGCTCCTTGACCCCTAACAAATTTCTTAACTGGCTGGAATACTGACCTTTGGGGAACTCCTGGCCTATTAGGCCTTTTCACCAGAGCTGACGGATCCAGTGGCTGCCCCCTGGGATATCTATGGACGCAAAAGAGCCAATATCTCATCCATAGCATCCATCCTGTGCATCAATGTGTCCTTATCCAAACCAGTAAATGAATGCTTCTCTTAGCCCAACCAGGCATCTTGCAATAATACCCAGCTACTTACAGCCTACAGTGACGAGAAACACAACAAAATTACCTGTTGGGCTAGTGAAGTAATGTAGAATAAACAGATGCCTAATAAACTGCTTAGAAAACTTTGCAGTGCAACTGTGCACTTCACACAAACACAGTTATTGAGCCTCAAATAAAGTATCCCTAAAGCAACCAAACCATATACTGTGCTCTTCTACCACTACAGCATGCAAAGCTCAACAAACCTTGCCTCTTGTCTGCATTTTTTTACCCAGCAAACGTAGTAAATATGCCACTAATGCAAGGATCACTCAAGCAACATCAATAAAAGCTTGCTCAAATATTCCTTTCACTCCGTCTCTCTTTTTTCTGTTAAATAATGCCAGTAAACATAGTTCCCAACAGCAAACAAAAACACAAAATGCTTCAATATATGGGGCCTCACCACCCCCTGCCTTTTATTCCCTGTATTTGCCACCGCCTGCAAAGCCCCATGGCACCCTCTGGAACAGCCAACGGAGATTCTAAGCAATAAAACTCCCGAGTTGGCAGTAGGGAAGGGGCCATTGCAGTGCTGTGGCCTTTTTAGGTCTCGCCTAGCGACGCAGTGCATGCGCTGCACGCTCTGCGAGATCTATTGTCGTCAGGTTGAAGTTGGAAGTGGGGTTGTTGACCGCCCTGTCTCCCTTAGGCCCCGCCCACCCAGACTGGACTCGTCATCTGTTGCTCGTCATGCGTGCTGCGTCTGGACTCGTTGTTCCAGCAGCGAGCGCTGAAGGCAAGTATGCTCCACCGACAGCTTGTTTCTTTCACCAATCTCCTTCTCTGTCTCCACTCTTTCTCGTCGTCTCGTCACCTTTCTCTCCATGCGTGTTTTGCTCTGTCTATCTCTACACATTTGTAGTCGGTGATGCAATCTTTCGCTTCTCTCACTGCTTTCTGTACCAAATATGAATGTGACCATGCAAAGTGTGCGCTTGTAAGTGGGAGATTACACAATCGGTACTGATGAGTACTGGAAGTCAGGCTTTTTTAAAGGATGCGCGGAGGTGGGAGGTGTCGAATTATGCTGAAATTCGAGAATCTCTATCCAGGAGATAACCCCTCACTGCTCACACAGTTGTGCCCGGACTGACAGCTTCTGCCTCATTTCCTGTTCGAGTTCTTCATACTTAGTCAGTGGCCTTTCTTTTTATTAGTACTTGTTTTACCAATTGGGACAGTTTGTTGTTTTGCAACAGTCTGGGGCTGGGGGAGAGTGGCGTCCCTGACTCCTGCTTTGGAGTTTGACACGGGCCTAGACCTGCATGATGCATGCATAAATACAGTGCACAGGGGAGTAATGAAACTTGAGGGGGGGAGCTGCACAGTTCACGGAGGGCGGGGGCTCCTTGCGCTTCGGACTCAGTCAGGAACTTTAAGGCCAGGGGCCAGGGGCACAGTGCGGAGAGGACCCCCTGGAGCTTTCCCCAGCCCCCCCATCCATCGCGGGGCACGGGGGCTGCGGAGACTATTGTTACCTACTGACAGTGCCGCGTTTGCACCCAGCCTACATTCTTTCACAAAAGAAAGGCTCCAATATGGAGTCTTTCCCCTAATATGAATTTTCTTCTGCCAGCGAGGGAACTGTGGCTGCAGCCGGCGGCACAAGAAATTCTGCCCTGCATGCGCCTATGAGATTATGGCCTGAGTTCGCAGATTTTGCTGTTGCTGTTTACGTTCTTAAGGAAAATAGGATACAGGCGGCTCACTTTATCCCTTTCAGGGCTTCGGGATGAAAGATTGAATGCGGCGGTGGACACAGGGGTCTGCCTAATCACCGCACCTCCTTAATTGTACACGTGACTGCCTGATCTTGCTTCGGCTGACGGGCAGTGGCCTGCCAAATAAGGCCAGTCCGCAACCTCCGTGAGCTGAAAGCAGCTAGCGCCTCCCTCCCTGAAATACATAGCGCCGATAATAATCATGTGTGTATCACGCCAACAAACTGAAGAAGTGTCACCGGCACCCAGGGTGGCATGCTGGGACTGTGCGGCCAGCCAGACTGCTTAGCATCACAGCACTGACTGCTGCTGTGTGTCTTCAGTCTAGGGTCTGTGGTAGGGACGTGAGGCAAACAAACAGAGCAGCTACTGCCTAATTGCACAGTGAGATTCGTGTGAAACCAATGGCGTGTCAGAGGGAGAATGACACCAAAGTATGAAAGGCAGAGGCTGCCCAGCAGAGATGTGAACCTATGATCTGCAGAGAAAGACACACACACATACTTACATACACACACATACAAACAAACCCACACACAAATACATAAACACACACACACACACACACACACACATACATACACATGCACACAAAGTCAATCTACCATCTAAGTTCACTTAAAAAAGGACCAGTTAACATTAGGTATCAATTACATTAAACAATGTTCCATGTGTAGCGCTTAACAGTAAAGCCCTTTATAACTGACACCTATAACATTCTTTAGTATCAGAAAAGAATGTTATTTATCCTCTAAAAGGCAACGAATGAATAGCCCCTGACAACTATCCAACACTGCCTGAACATTCTAGCCATCCTAGCTGTAGAATCGGCTTTTCCCTGTATACATGACTATATTGTATAATGCTAGGTCGATCCTGGGCAGCGCATGTGCTGCTCTTCGAAGCACGCTGTATTCAGGTATGCACTTGAAGCTCCACCCATATTTTTCATTGGCTTGTGTCATTGTCCACTGTAAACTCTGGCTTTTCATTGGTCAATAGGCTTAGTAGTCCCTCCTTAGTACAGCCTTGTCGCATTTTGTAACCTCCCATTTTGTAACCACCCATGAAGACACGCCTCTGTTGCGTGTGTTGTTACTCAGTAGGCTTTAAGTACAGAGTCCAAGCACTATTTTCTTAAATAGTTTTGGATACGCTCTCTCATAACGCTGTTTAAAAATTATCTTTATAGCACGGGCACAGGAGCACCCATGGAAAAAGAACACATAAATAAGACATTGTCATTTACAATGCCAATAGCTCAAACTCTCGTAAATGCGTGACCTATTGCATTGCTAATGCTTTTTTTTGTTGGTTAGGCGCGCGGAGATTACGTGATTTGTGCAGGCCCACAGGATGTGGAGTCGACCCCGAGGCTCGTACCTTGGTTTCCCAGCTCCAAAGTCGGCAGTCTAGCCGTGAGCCTGTAGCAAAACAGTATGAGAAAACATTTTATGAAGCATTACAATTACGGGCTTCATAAACACAAGTAAATAATAAAATAAGCTAAGCATTGCATAAGTGTGTTTAGGTATACACAAGTAAATAATAAAATAAGCTAAGCATTGCATAAGTGAGTTTATGTATTCACCCTCTTTTTACATATAAGACTAAACTTGTCAGGGGATTAAAAAAAATCTTGCCACATCTTGGCAGTGTAAGCAAGTATTAAACTGATTAGCTGACAATCGCTGGGAGCCTGAGGCCAGTAGGCTGGTCTGGGGCAGTGAGACAGTAACACACTTTTGTTGGAAGAACCAATAAAGAACTCTGCGAAAAAGAACTATTATTTCAAACACTGCACAGCTCTACAAGTAAATCTGAAACCGGGAACTTCACTACACACCACATACACTCCATAACACATGGATGAAAGATATTGCCATTTACAACACCATTTACAACTCCAATAGATCTAACTTAAGCAAATGTGAGACCTATTGCATTTCCAATGCTTGTTAGAGTTGTGGATGCGGGAGGCATTTTCCAGAAAGAGGGTGGTGTTTGAGATGTCATCAGTGATGTCATCAGTGATGTCACTGACCATGTCATGAATGATGTAATATGTGACATCATCAGCAGTGCATTGCGGGGGCACGAGTTATAGTTAGCTGAACTAACTATAACAACGGAATTTCTATGGTTTTGTATGAGTGAAATGTCCAACTAACTATAACGTCCCTGAAACCTATGTTTTTTTCAGTGAATTTCAAAGGTTTTTTCAATGCTAATTTCTAACTTTATCCTCACTGAAAGCTACTATTAATAATAATAGAGGATACTTTTGTAAGTAACTAGTCCATTTCATCAGTATATAACTAGTAACTGGAATAATTACTGTGCTGCAAACAGAGTGCATGATGAATTTATAAGTGCTTACGTATTGTCTGAATGGGTGATTGGAGAAGTGCATCGGACTTACAGGAGGAATCCTACACTGCATGGGTAATAACTTCATAATTAGAGGAGTGTATTAATAGTATATAGGAGGTTAGAGATCTGCATGGATAGTGTACAGAATATTGTAGCTGTACTTTTATTAGTAATTAGACCATTCCATAAGTACGTGACTAGTAACTAGATGATTATAGTGCTGTCAAGAGAGTGTATAGTGTATTTATAAGTGCTTGGGTATTAGTAGACAGATTGCATTAGTATATAGTACTGGCTGGGTGACTGGAGATGGGTATGGGGAATGACAGTGTCTTTGATAGACTTCAAGGGTAGTACCTGGGTGAATTAATCTTACCTCTTTTCAAGTAGATATCAAATTAATAGTAAATTATATGCACTTCTTTTTTTAATGCAAATTTAAAATATGTTAAACTTTAGTAATAAGGTCTGTAAAAGAGAAGAAAAAAATTATGTTACTACATATAATTTAATTGTTTTTGCAACAGAACATAAGTATACAATTACATCACATATTCTATTTGCCTTTTTTTGCTGTCTTCAGATTCTATTGAATTTCACCATACACAGTGATTTCAATGTTGATCATCAGATGACAGCTGGAAAAAAATACAATCAATAAGATTGTTAAAAAAAACATATTTCTCTTCAAAATATCTACAACAAACGCAGATTGGTATTTACATTTTCACAAATAAACATCCTTAATAACATAGTATATAATACAAAGATCAAATATATGACCTCCTTCTTTCGAACACAATTTTCCAAATGCAATATGAAAGAACAGAATCAATAATTAAATCCGTAATTACCAACACCTTCCCAACTGGCCGAATGATGTTTCTGAAAATATTTCCATTAAATATATCGAAAATAAATTTTTGAATTCATATACACACCTTCCCAATAGGCCAAATGATGTTTCTGAAAACATTTGCAATGAGGATATCCACGATATACTTCTAAAATCATATTCACATGCTTCCAATAGGGTAAATGATGTATCTAAAATCATTTGTAGTGGAAATATCCAAAATGTAGTCAGTAATTCATGTTGATATGTTCTCAGAATTTTGGCATCAAAAATATTAAATATGAATTTGGTAATTCATTAGGCAACCAGAATGTATACTCTAAATGTGTATCATTACATAGTGTCCATCCTTTATTGCATTTTAAATATACAGTATAGTGTTCAGATTTTGAAGTAGTTCCATCGTGGAAAACAATAGCCACTGTTTTAAAAGTTCTTCCTGAAATTGAAACTTGACCTGCCACAAAATTTTAAATTTTGGTTTCTAATTTTAGAACGTTGCAGCACTAAAATGATATATTGTCCATATCTTTCTATAAAAAATGTTGCTAACATTTCTGATTTGCACTGAGTACATTCCATATGTTGATGAGCTGATTTTACTAAATCATTGAAAGACACTGTTTTCAAATCTGGCATTGTCAAATATATGAATCGTTCGGTGTCTATTTTAGTAGTAGATGAAAATGAACAGCTGTCACATGTATGAACCCATCTGTAATGTAGTCCTAACAGATTTCCAATTTGTATACCTTCATCTTCTAATACTGCAAGCATAAACATAAGAAATTCCTGAGCATCTTGCTGTACATTCTGTGTAAATTGTGAAGATCCAGAACATATATCCAGAAGATTCCGCACATCAGAAGCAGTATGGATTTTTGTTTTATCAGTTTTCAACTTCTCAAAAATATATTGTAACAAAGAATAAAATCTTTTTTCTCGATTTTCCATAATTGCATGCTGTAGATTTTCTAAAAAAAAACACAATGTTGACGATTACATTAGCATAGCAGTTGATACCTGAACTATTTTCAAACTGATATCCTACAATATTAGCAACCTTGTTCCCTTCTATTTTCTTTCCAGACTCATCATTCTTTTTAATTCTTTTTTTCTTTGCAAACTCAGTAAAATCTTTATCATATTTTCGTTTTGGACGTATTAAACGTTTTTCATAAATAGGATATTCACCTACGCTAGGAGCATAGAGTCTTCTTAACCTATTGTACTCTTTTACACAATTTACATCAGCACTAATCTTTTCTTCATCAAAATAGATCAAATACAATCAGGATAAGGTTCTTACTCGAGATAATGCAACATATGCCATACCCTTCTTAAACACAGAACTTCCAATATTTACCAAAGCACTGTCTACTCTTAAACCTTGAGATTTATGAATAGTCACTGCATATGCTAAACAAACAAGAAACTGTTTTCTACAAACATACAAATCAGTGTCCAATCTGTTTCACCTCGTCAATCTGATCAAATTTAATCTTCAAAAATTCAATTCTAGGGGGCGTGGCTAACCGCCGACGGGAATGGCCGCTCGGTAGTTTCACTCCGAAGCGCCACTCCCGCAATATCCATTCTAACGACTCCTCTGCTGGCCTACACTCTGCCCCGAAGACGGTAACCTGCTGTGGGGTGGCCCGCGGTCCCCCGGGCCGAGTTTGGAGAGGATCGGAGCCGGGGCGGGGACGGAGCTCCGAGGGCCCTGACGGCTGACGGCCCCTGACTGGTGACGGTGCCACGAGGCGTGGCCTGCGCGCTACGCAAGCCCGGGGCTGCGGCCTGGTCCAGCGCTTGAGACGGGGAGGTGAGGAGAGTACGCTCGGTGGGGGAATCCTCCTCCACAGTGCACGGGGGGCGGCGATCGAAATCCCCCGCAGCAACGGCGATCTACATGCCTCATCGGAGGTAAGGGGCCATAATCTGTGACGCACTGGCGGGCTGGAGATTGCTCGACGGAGGCGGCCTGGGAGGCGGCGGTGAGTGGCGGCCGGAGAGGAGAACGTGTTTCGCTGGGACCCCAAGTGAGGCGCCAAAAGAAGAGAACTCGGACCCTGTGGGGAGAGAATAATTTTAGTGACTGCCACTCGCTGGGGGGCTCATAGGCTGCTCGCCGGGAAAGGCGGTGGCGCTGGGACGCCCGACCCACCTTTGAACTACTGCCAGAACGGAGCAGCTGAGGGGCCCTTGGGCGGAGAGGAGGGAGTACGAAGGCGGGCCAGTGGCGGAACTCCTGAGGGTGAGGAATACCGGGCCGGATTTCCCAGCGGGAAACGTGTTTGCACTGGAGGGAGAGCTCCTGAAGCAGGACGGGGGGCCAGAAGAGCAAGCCCGGGGGCGGCACTCTGACATAGTAAATGTCCCCATCGACGGCTGGCACTGGATACAGCTGACAGGTGAAGACAGGCCCCTCAGTCGGCGATCTAGCCGCCGTGCCCGCGCCCCGACAGACGGTGTGACCCCCAGTGCGGGAGTGGTAAAGAGAAGCCAGCGGTGAAAGCGGGTCGGGACCCCTCAGGCTGGGGACCGCAGTGGGTCCGCCCGGCAGCTTTTAGGGTCTACGTCAGCCAGATCTCGCCCCCGTGTGGGGGGGCTCCCGTGAAAACCGACAGGCCGAGTGGGGACTCTCACTGCTGGCGGCGGCGACTAGTGGGGGCGCCCAGACCTCCGAAGAGGACCTCGGAATCTGAACACATGGCGTCCGGCAGGGCGAACAGGACTGCGACCCAGTCGAAGTTGGACAAATTCGCATGGCAGAAGCAGCAGACGGAGAACAAACAAGAGTCTGGGCCACCAGGAGACACCCCGGAGCCCTCGAACAGGGAGCTGCTGGAGGCAATCATGGGGGTGAGGACCTCCCTGGAGGGGAGAATTGACACGGTAGCCACGGAGGTGACGTTGATTCGAGAGAACATGAAGAAACTGACCGAGAGAATGGGGACGGTGGAGAGTACCACCAAAGACCTAGTCTCTGACACGGCCCAGCTCAAGGAACGGGTCAAGGTACTTAGCTCAGCCCACGAGGCGATGGCCTTACAGCTGGACGATTATGAAGGAAGAATGCGCAGTAATAATATATGCATTATTGGGGTACCGGAGCGGGCGGAGGGGCAAGCGATAGACCTGTTTGTTGAAGACTTGGTCCTCAAACGTCTGCAACCCAGGGGACTATCTAAATGTTTCACTATCGAGAGAGCTCACCGGGTACCCGGGGGCCGTCCGAAGCCGGGGGCGCCTCCAAGGCCGTTGCTGGCAAGAGTGTTTCATTTCCGTGATCGGGATGTTATACTGCAGACGGCAAGGGCGGCCCCACCACTCACGTTGGAGAAGAGTCAGATCAGGTTCTTTCCGGACTTCACGCTGAGAGTACAGAAGCAGAGGCGCGGCTTCCTCGAGGTCAAGCGGGCGCTTCGAGAACAAGAAATCAAGTACGCCATGATGTTCCCAGCCAAACTACGGGTGGAAGCAAATGGTAAATCGTGGTTTTTCACCCGACCGGAAGAGGCTTGGGAATGGCTGGACGGGTGGCGCAAAGTAGAGAAGAAAAGGCCTAAGACATCCTCGGCGGCGGATGAAGAGGAGGACTGGCGCAAACACCGGCGCCCCAGGGCGCATTCTGACTCGAAGCAGCAGGAGCCGGAGGGAGGGTGCCAATCGGGCGCCGGGTGAGACTGGTTTTGGTTTGCCTATCTAACTCTGGATGCCTGACGGTTGCTGGGACAGGCGACATCGGTGCGAGAAAGCCCTGTAAAGAAAGACCTGCCTACACAGGGCTGCATGGGGGTGGCCTGTAGCAGCTACACGGGGGACATTAACATCATTGACTTGTTGGGCTGGTTCCACCGTAACCACTACGTTAATCTGCACAATAGGGGGATGCCCACCTGTGGTGGACTGAATTGCTCCTTTGAGCCGGGGTCGGTAACTGTTTAAAATATGTATGTTAAAGATGGCACAGGGGGATCACGTGGGGGGGGGAACGGGCCTGAATCAAATCACCCTAACATAGAGTCGGGGCAGGGGGCGGGTAGGGGAGGAGGAGTGCGTTCCTGACTGATGACTGCACAGGGAGTGGGGTTATTTGCGTTCCCTAGAGTTGTTCATGGGGTGGCGACAGGCACTCTGCAGGTTGGGGGGGCGGGCAGTTCTGGGCCCGCTGTGCAGGGAAGCAGGGAGGGGGGTTTGTTTTCTAGGCATGATTTACCGGGGAGTTTGGTCAGTTGGGGGGGATGTGGGAGGGGGGGTGGGTTGGTGGAAAGGAATGACAGTATTAATCAATTCGAAATTAGTGGTTGTTTTTGTTCTGTTGACAGCGGAAATCAGTCAATGTTTAAGAGATACTATGGGATGTCCAGTAGGCACGCAATTCATTGCACAAATGAGAATCAGCCATCGCGGGCCCCTGTGGCAGGCCGACCAGTCACGACTAGACACTTATGGCAGTGGGGAAAGGGCTTAGACTAGCAACTTGGAACATCAATGGGTTGGGGGACAGGATCAAAAGGGGGGTGGTGTTGCAGTGTGTCCATCGCCAGGGACTAGAGATGGTACTCTTACAGGAGACCCATCTGCATGGAAATTCATGTAGGGCCTTGGACAGGAGGGGATACCGTATGCTAGCACACTCGGGTTTCACTACTGGCTCTAGAGGTGTAGGCATACTCCTGCGGAAAACCTGTCCCTATGTCCACCACAAGACCTGGACTGATCAGCTAGGGAGATACGTAGCCTGCACAGGCATGTGGGACGGTAGAGTTCTCAACATAGTCTCAGTTTATGCACCCCCTGGCCTGCAGCGCACGGCATTGTCAGACGTAGCGAAACTGCTTCTAGACCTCCCACTGGGCACACTAGTGGTAGGGGGCGACTTTAACTTGACTATGGACGGCTTAGTGGACAGATCCCCCCCTAGACGTGATCCGGCAGGTGGGTCCCAGTTGCGAGACTTCGTCGAGGCCCTGGGGTTGGTGGACGTCTGGAGGTGGGCGCATGTCAGGGACACACACTTCACATTTCAATCGGGGGTCCACAGGAGTCAATCAAGAATAGACTACCTATTTACACATGCACAACATGTCCAGGACTTTTCGGACTCGCGGTGTCTGGCGAGGGGCATCTCGGACCACTCCCCGGTGGGCACGGTCCTGGGGGTGCAGCACCCGCCGCAGCCGGGCCCCATACGGATACCACCTTGGGCACTTAAGGTCCCTAATATCAGGGAGACCCTACGGGCGGATACGGAATACTGTTTCGCAGAAAATACCGGTTCGGTCACATCAGCGGTAACATTATGGGGAGCATATGGCGCGGTAATCATGGGGAGGGCGCTGTCGGTAATTGCTGGCCACAGGGCCGAGCGCCAAGGGAGAGCTCCGGAGTTGGAGGCAGACATCCTTCTTCTCGAAGGTGTGAACTCCCTAGATCCGGAGGAAGGCACTCAACATCTATTGAATATACAGCGACAGGACTACAAATAGCTATTACTAGAGGACGCAAGTAGGAGACTGTTGGCCAGCCGGCATCGGATTTATGAGCAAGGGGAGCGTACTGGAAAGCTATTGGCCTGGCTGGAGCGGAGGGAACAGGCATCGCGTTGGGTGCGGGCAGTCAAAGGGGTTGATGGCACCCAGATCACAGATCCGCGGGAGATCGCGGAAACATTTGCCCGACATTACAAATCAGTCTATGAAGCCCCGGAGGCCTCCCAGGCGGCATGGGCGGCAGACCTCCTGGCCACTATCGAGGTTAGGGGGTTGTCTGAGCAGGATAGTAGGGCACTAGAGGCTGAGTTGTCCACTGAGGAAGTCCGTAAGGCCATACAAGATGTCCGGTCCGGAAAAGCAGCGGGCCCCAACGGCATCCCGATAGAGTTACTTAAGCCTATAGCCTCGTTGCTGGCGCCCCACCTGCTCGGCCTCTATAATGAAAGCTGCGAGCTCGCCCTTCTACCAGATGATGTCCGAGAAGCCGCTATTGTGGTCATTCATAAACCCGGTAAGCCAGTGGACGAGTGTCAGTCCTATAGGCCTATTTCTCTGATCGCCATTGAGGCAAAGATATTGGCCAAGCTATTGGCGAACCGACTGCTCCCTTACTTGCCTGACTTGATCCATCCGGACCAGTCTGGAATCATGCCTGGGCGGAATAGGGCGCGTAATCTGGGTCAACGGGGTGATAGGGCGTTTGCATACCCTTGAGGAGGAGGTCATACTGCTGGCGCTCGACGCGCGTATGGCGTTTGACACCATGGCATGGGAATATCTGTTCGCAGTCCTTGACCGAATAGGATTCGGCCCCAAATTTAAGAGATGGATTCGGCTGCTATACTCACAACCTAGGGCACACGTCTTGGTGAATAACCATCGATCCTCCTCCTTCCCCCTCGGCCGGGGCACCAGGCAGGGCTGCCCACTGTCGCCCCTGCTTTTTGCTCTGGTTCTTGAGCCATTGGCAGTGTGGATAAGGGGGGATCCCGAGATTAGAGGCATGAGTTGGACGGAGGAGCACGAGGACCGTATAACACTGTATGCGGATGACATCTTGCTGTACCTCGCCTCCCCCGCTCGTTCGCTCCGTCGGGTACTTCACATCTACCATATCTTTGGGGCACATTCAGGGTACCAAATAAACTGGTCCAAATCCCAGATGTATTCCCTCTGGGGATAACCTTCCCAAAAGTCCTCTTTTCCTTTTTGTTTTCAATAAACCTCTTTTCTGTGTTCTCTTTTTCTTTGCTCTTTACTTCTTATTTTTACTCTTTCTTAAAAATGATGCAAAATATCTGTGAAATAAGAAAAGTTTTGAAAACAATTTAATATAATAAAATAATTATATAAAAATATTCACATATATAACTATAAAAATACATACAAAGAAACTAGATCAATGATTTCAGCAATGGAACAGTGCTACCTCCATAATTGTAGTAGTGTATGAGTAGTGTGAAAGATATGGGAGAGGAGTTGGTCTATCGGCTAGGGCGTTCGACCTCAGACCTGGGGACCTAGGTTCGAGTCTCAGTATTGACGCTGAACAACCTGTGATTCTGGGCAAATCACTTAATCTCCCCGTGCCTAACAAAAATATGAATGTGTGTCCTCATGTAACGTAACTGGTGCTATCTAAAGCGCTCTGATACCTGATTGGATTCCGGTCAAGTTCACGCTATATAAAACTCTGCAAAAAAAAAAAATAATAACCTAGAGCACAGCATTAATAGTACACATCTAACTATGGAATTGCATGGTAAAACCTCTATCATTCCATGAATACCTGGCTAGTGACTAAAAGATTACAATACTACAAGGAGAGTGCCTGACTGCTTTTACAAGTGCTTAGATATTGGCAGAGTAATAGGATAAGTAGATAGTGCTGCATGGGGGATTGGAGAAGTGTATAGGACTGACAGGAGGATTCCTAGACTGCATAGGTACTAACTGGATATTTAGAGAAGTGTACCAATAGTATGTAGCTGGTTAAAGGTCTGCATGGATAGTGCACAGAATGTTATAGTTCTACTTGTATCAGTGGCTAGGCCATTCCATAAGTACATGACTAGTAACTGCAATGATTACAGTGCTGCAAAAAGAGTGCATAGTGAATTTAAAAGTACTTAGGTATTCGCGAAGTGATAGGGTAAATAGATTGTGCTGGATGGTTGATTGGAGAAGTGCATGGGATTGACAAGAGGATTCCTACACTGCATAGGTACTAACTGGGTATTTATAGCAGTGTACCAATAGTATGTAGCTAGTTAAAGGTGTGCATAGATAGTGCAAAAAATATTGTAGCTGTACTTGTCTTACTAGCTACCCAATTCCATAACTACATAGCTACTAACTAGAATGATTACACTGCTGCAAACAGACTGGATGGTGAATTTGTAAGTGCTAGATATTACTAGAATAATAAGATATGTATATAGTGCAGGAAGGGTGATTGGAAAAGTGCACGGGACTGCCAGCATCATTCCTAGACTGCATGGGTACTAACTGGTTATTTATAGGACTGTACCAATAGTATGTAGCTGGTTAGTGGTGTGGATAGATACTGCACAGAATATTATAGCTATACTTGTCTTAATGGCTAGGCCATTCCATAAGTACAGAACTACTAACTAGAATGATTACAATGCTGCAAACAGAGGGCATGGTAAATGTATAACTGCTTACATATTGGCAGAGTGATAGGGTAAGTAGATAGTGCTGGATGGATGATTGAAGAACTGCATGACACTGACAGCAGGATTGAAAAACTACATGGCACGCAGAGGTAGAGCTGCGGGCCAGCTAGCAGAGAAACAGCTACGACCCAAATACTATAGTGAAAAGTACAGGCCGCCGCTTTCCAAAGAGATAGCTACACTGCTAAGGTGGAAGAGGTAGCATGAAGGACATATCGCGCAGACAGAACTATGGTATATTTCCAGTGTTGACTTGCACAGCTACAACTGCGGGTCCGACGGCTCACAGATGAAGAGCTGCGAGGTGAATGATGGTTTGCAGAGGGTCAGCTGCGAACTGGCGCACTCACTCGTAGAGGGACAGCTGCAGCATGTGGGCTCGCAGAAAGAAAGATGCGGGCCAGCTCGCACAGGTACAACTGTGGGCTGACTGCTATAAGAAAAGGTGCAGGCCGTCGGCTTGCAAATCATGCATGTGGGAAGGTGATATGGGGAGAGGAAGCATGAAGGTAGTATCTCATAGACACACACCTGCGGTATATTTCCAGTCTTGGTTTGTAGAGCTACAACTGCGGGCCCGACGGCTCACAGACGAAGAGCTGCAAGTCGACTACTGGTTTGCAGAGTGAGAGTAACAAGCCGCCGGGCTAGCTCGTAGAGGAAGACCTGCGAGCCCACCAATAGTTGGCAGAGAGAGCGCTGCGGGCCAGCGGGCTGGCTCGTAGAGAAAGAGCTCCAAGCACACTGACTGACTCGTACAGAGAGAGCTGCGGCCCGTCGGATCACAAAGGGAACAGCTGCGGGCGAACTGGTATAGGGAGAGGTGCGGGGCGTCGGCTTCCAAAGGGATAGCTGTGACACCGTGATGTAGAGAAAGGGATCGTGAAGGGGGTATCTCGCAGAGAGAGCTGCGGTATATTTCCAGTGTTGGCTTGCAGAGGTACAACTGCGGGTCTAACGGCTCGCAGACTAAGATCTACGAGAGGACCATTGATTCACAGAGGGAGAGTTACAAGCTGGTGGACTGGCTCCTAGAGGAAGACCTACGAGCCAACTGGCTGGCTCGTAGAGGGAGAGCTACGGCCCGTTGGCTCGAGGAGGGAGAGCTGTGGGCCGGCTCACATAGGAAAAGCTGCGGACCTACTAGTATAGGGAGAGGTGCGAACTGTCTACTTGTAAAGAGATAGGTACGGGACAGTGATCTGGGGAGAGGGAGTGTGAAGGAGGTATCTCGTAGAGACAGAGCTGCGGTATTTTTCCAGTATTGGCTTCAAAAGGTACAACTGTGGGCCCGAGGACTCGCAGAAGGAGAGCTTATTCCTAAAACCATGTAATCTTTCAAACATATGTCGCGTCACTTTTGTATCATTGAAACTGATTACGACCTTCTCTTACACTACATATCCCACGAACCTGCCAATAAAACAATAACTACTATTTTCATACTAAATAAAGCTCTATTACTTAATTTTTACAAACAATTCTCTTGGGTGCACAAAATGGGCGTGGAAGATAGGGAGAGTAAACGGAGGTGTAATTCCTAAACTTTTATTATACCAATCCTTTAATATACGTATATTCATGGCTTTAAGTGGAATGAAAAAAATGCCGGGTGTCTGAAAGGGGTAGCAGTGTTCAGCACCGGTAAGACCCGGTCCACTTAAAGGCCTGCATACATTCAGCACAGAGACACAACCTAACAATTTTCATCACTTATAATCACAGTTAGTTTACTAGTGTGAAAAAATCCTACAGAAAATGCACTAAGAACATTTTTTTTTCTTTTTTATCTTTCACACATTTATAAAATATCTCTTGAAAGAAACACCCCTCTCCACCTTTATTTCGTAAGAACGAGCAATAAATAATCCCTTGACCAGCATCTAGTCGCTAACTACAAACAAGGTGCAGTGTACCCAATTATAAAGCACAAACACTGTTTAGATTATATCTCAAAATATCATCAAATGATTCTAACCATGCATACAGACAAAAAACAACATGCACGTTTACTTTGTCCATTTGCTCTCCATGTAATCTGTGCACATTCTGAACGGGTTCGCAGTAGAACACCTGTCTTCACTTATATTCAAATGTACCTCACAGTCTAAAATATAACATCACAACCTATACATATGTAATATTTCCAACATAACACAGTTCACTTTTATACTATTGAAACTGATTGCAACATTCTCTATATAGTACAAACCCTACCAGTATCTCAATAAACTTAGAACTGCTATTTTTATAATACGAAGAACTGTATTAGATTATTTTTATAAACAGTACCGCTGGGGGCACAAAATCGTGGTGGGAGCTGGACAGAATAAATAAAGGTGTCATTCCCAAACTTTTTATGTATCGTCCCTTTACTATACATATATTAACAGCTTTAAGTGGAAAGAAAAATTTGGTAACTGTCTTAAATGGGTGGCAGAGCTCAGTAACAAAAACACCTGAACCACTTAAAGGCCTGCGTATATTCAGCAGACAAACCCACTCTGACAATTACCTTCACTAATAATCACATTTTCTTTAGCACTCTGAACAAAATCGTACTGAAAATATACACAGAATATTTTCATTAATTTTTTATCTCTCGCATATTTACAAAGAAATGTCTTCTGAAAAAACGCTCCCCAACAAATTCCATTTGATAACAACATCAAAATCCAAAGCCTCCCAGTAACACACCACTCTTCACTGATATTGAAATCTATATAAAAAATGAGACCACAAATTGTCCACATAGCATTTCTGCTTTTTGTTCCATCTCTGTTAAGTTAATAACACATTAATTTTCTACTCTTACCTGCTTCCCATTATTTCCACACTTAGCATAATTTAACTTACGTTCGTAATTGGTATGCAGATTCCAAATGTCACATATGCATGTAATTCTTTTCTTGTCAAACAGTACATGTAATGCACCGCTCTCATCAAGAATGGAACCAGTAATGGCACAATTTCCCTGTTGCTCCACACATAAATACATGTAAAGAACAAATCAGAATAGTTCCTTAATTTTTTCAAATTGCAAAACTTCTGTCTATTGGTTATTTTTGAACTTTCCATATAAACAGTTAAAAAAAAGATTTAACAACACATACAGATGAGATGTTGAACATATTCTATCAACACACTTTCTAGAACATTCTACGACACCTGCACGTTAAAAGTTCATCATGTTTTCAAATCTACTGATATTTGTTTGCAACATTTTCTGCAACACTTAACGCACCTGCAGGTTAAAAGATCACCATTGTTTTAAGTTCGAACAGTGCCTTCCAAATGCAACTAGCAGGTGTGGTTGAACTGAGCAAATGTTATCCTATCATATGAACTCCACGTTCAAACTGCTTTTTATTAACCAATGACAAAGATGCTTTTCGACAAACTAAAATGCACCCTACTTTTTAGTAAACAATACTTTCATCACCCAATCAGTTATCCTTTTGTATGAGAAAAAAAGTAGTTCACCATCTTTAAACATATCTCTTAGTCCACGAACTGACTGCATGAGCTACAGACATCTATCCATATCTTCCAGCTATACCTTCAAAATGCTAGTGAGGATCATAGGACATAGCTATGTTTTCTGGTTGAAGAGTTATGCAGAACAGAGACGTCTTGAATTAGACCTAGGTTTACAAAATTTGGACATTAAATGGTTTGGACAAAGAGGATTGAAGTGGCACCAATTGCTCCCTTTGGTTAAAACCTGTTTGCATCTCCATCACCCTGATCTCATGATTGTGCACTGTGGTGGTAATGACCTAGGCACATTGACTGGGGTAGGTTTGGAAATGCTAATGAAGGACACCTTTAGACAATTGATGTTGCTTTTGCCTCAAACTGTCTTTGCATATTCCAATATATGCCAAAGACAGAAGTGGAATTGGTCAAACGAATTTTGTCCTCGGATTGAAAAATCTAGGAAGAATATCAAAAAAGCTGTCTCTGCATACCTCAGAGACCATAGAATGGGATCGATCTACAATAACAACATACGTTTTCATATGGCTGATATCTACAGAAGTGATGGAGTACACTTCACAGATCAGGGAAATCGAGTTTTTCTGAATAACCTGAAGCTGTGCATCCGCACTTATATGTAGCTCCAACTCATAAACACAAAGGCTCTTTTTAGAGCCACCTTATATTCCCAATATTGGTTCACAGAGTGACAGCTGAGATCCGGCTACCACAGGGACACTTGCGGGCCATCGAGCAGCCTTGCCGAAGGACATCTGCGTCCCGTGGGCTCGGCTCGCACACAGAGAGCTATGGGCCGTTGGCTCCCAAACGCAGAGCTGTGAGCTGACGGACTGCTAGTGTTTTATGGTTTAGGGTAGTGCAGTGGTGTTCGGCTACTGTAGGGGGTCGAGCTGGGGGTAGATTTAGAGTTTACAGCAATGCAGTGGTTTTTCTGTAGTGTAGTGGATCATGCTGTGGTTACTGTTTTAGGATTTAGGATATTTGTTTGCAACATTTTCTGCAACACTTAACGCACCTGCAGGTTAAAAGATCACCATTGTTTTAAGTTCGAACAGTGCCTTCCAAATGCAACTAGCAGGTGTGGTTGAACTGAGCAAATGTTATCCTATCATATGAACTCCACGTTCAAACTGCTTTTTATTAACCAATGACAAAGATGCTTTTCGACAAACTAAAATGCACCCTACTTTTTAGTAAACAATACTTTCATCACCCAATCAGTTATCCTTTTGTATGAGAAAAAAAGTAGTTCACCATCTTTAAATATATCTCTTAGTCACACTAGTGGTAGGGGGCGACTTTAACTTGACTATGGATGGCTTAGTGGACAGATCCCCCCCTAGACGTGATCCGTCAGGTGGGTCCCAGTTGCGAGACTTCGTCGAGGCCCTGGGGTTGGTTGACGTCTGGAGGTGGGCGCATGTCAGGGACACACACTTCACATTTCAATCGGGGGTCCACAGGAGTCAATCAAGAATAGACTACCTATTTACACATGCACAACATGTCCAGGACTTTTCGGACTCGCGGTGTCTGGCAAGGGGCATCTCGGACCACTCCCCGGTGGGCACGGTCCTGGGGGTGCAGCACCCGCCGCAGCCGGGCCCCATACAGATACCACCTTGGGCACTTAAGGTCCCTAATATCAGGGAGACCCTACGGGCGGATACGGAATACTGTTTCGCAGAAAATACCGGTTCGGTCACATCAGCGGTAACATTATGGGGAGCATATGGCGCGGTAATCATGGGGAGGGCGCTGTCGGTAATTGCTGGCCACAGGGCCGAGCGCCAAGGGAGAGCTCCGGAGTTGGAGGCAGACATCCTTCTTCTCGAAGGTGTGAACTCCCTAGATCCGGAGGAAGGCACTCAACATCTATTGAATATAAAGCGACAGGACTACAAATAGCTATTACTAGAGGATGCAATTAGGAGACTGTTGGCCAGCCGGCATCGGATTTATGAGCAAGGGGAGCGTACTGGAAAGCTATTGGCCTGGCTGGAGCGGAGGGAACAGGCATCGCGTTGGGTGCGGGCAGTCAAAGGGGTTGATGGCACCCAGATCACAGATCCGCGGGAGATCGCGGAAACATTTGCCCGACATTACAAATCAGTCTATGAAGCCCCGGAGGCCTCCCAGGCGGCATGGGCGGCAGACCTCCTGGCCACTATCGAGGTTAGGGGGTTGTCTGAGCAGGATAGTAGGGCACTAGAGGCTGAGTTGTCCACTGAGGAAGTCCGTAAGGCCATACAAGATGTCCGGTCTGGAAAAGCAGCGGGCCCCAACGGCATCCCAATAGAGTTACTTAAGCCTATAGCCTCGTTGCTGGCGCCCCACCTGCTCGGCCTCTATAATGAAAGCTGCGAGCTCGCCCTTCTACCAGATGATGTCCGAGAAGCCGCTATTGTGGTCATTCATAAACCCGGTAAGCCGGTGGACGAGTGTCAGTCCTATAGGCCTATTTCTCTGATCGCCATTGAGGCAAAGATATTGGCCAAGCTATTGGCGAACCGACTGCTCCCTTACTTGCCTGACTTGATCCATCCGGACCAGTCTGGAATCATGCCTGGGCGGAATAGGGCGCGTAATCTGCGCCGGGTCAACGGGGTGATAGGGCGTTTGCATACCCTTGAGGAGGAGGTCATACTGCTGGCGCTCGACGCGCGTATGGCGTTTGACACCATAGCATGGGAATATCTGTTCGCAGTCCTTGACCGAATAGGATTCGGCCCCAAATTTAAGAGATGGATTCGGCTGCTATACTCACAACCTAGGGCACACGTCTTGGTGAATAACCATCGATCCTCCTCCTTCCCCCTCGGCCGGGGCACCAGGCAGGGCTGCCCACTGTCGCCCCTGCTTTTTGCTCTTGTTCTTGAGCCATTGGCAGTGTGGATAAGGGGGGATCCCGAGATTAGAGGCATGAGTTGGACGGAGTAGCACGAGGACCGTATAACACTGTATGCGGATGACATCTTGCTGTACCTCGCCTCCCCCGCTCGTTCGCTCCGTCGGGTACTTCACATCTACCATATCTTTGGGGCACATTCGGGGTACCAAATAAACTGGTCCGAATCCCAGATGTATTCCCTCTGGGGATAACCTTCCCAAAAGTCCTCTTTTCCTTTTTGTTTTCAATAAACCTCTTTTCTGTGTTCTCTTTTTCTTTGCTCTTTTCTTGTTATTTTTACTCTTTCTTAAAAATGATGCAAAATATCTGTAAAATAAGAAAAGTTTTGAAAACAATTTAATATAATAAAATAATTATATAAAAATATTCACATATATAACTATAAAAATACATACAAAGAAACTAGATCAATGATTTCAGCAATGGAACAGTGCTACCTCCATAATTGTCGTAGTGTATGAGTAGTGTGAAAGATATGGGAGAGGAGTTGGCCTATCGGCTAGGGCGTTCGATCTCAGACCTGGGGACCTGGGTTCGAGTCTCAGTAATGACGCTAAACAACCTGTGATTCTGGGCAGATCACTTAATCTCCCTGTGCCTAACAAAAATATGAATGTGTGTCCTCATGTAACGTAACTGGTGCTATGTAAAGCGCTCTGATACCTGATTGGATTCCGGTCAAGTTCACGCTATATAAAACTCTGCAAAAAAAAAAAATAATAACCTAGAGCACAGCATTAATAGTACACATCTAACTATGGAATTGCATGGTAAAACCTCTATCATTCCATGAATACCTGGCTAGTGACTAAAAGATTACAATACTACAAGGAGAGTGCCTGACTGCTTTTACAAGTGCTTAGATATTGGCAGAGTAATAGGATAAGTAGATAGTGCTGCATGGGGGATTGGAGAAGTGTATAGGACTGACAGGAGGATTCCTAGACTGCATAGGTACTAACTGGATATTTAGAGAAGTGTACCAATAGTATGTAGCTGGTTAAAGGTCTGCATGGATAGTGCACAGAATGTTATAGTTCTACTTGTATCAGTGGCTAGGCCATTCCATAAGTACATGACTAGTAACTGCAATGATTACAGTGCTGCAAAAAGAGTGCATAGTGAATTTAAAAGTGCTTAGGTATTCGCGAAGTGATAGGGTAAATAGATTGTGCTGGATGGTTGATTGGAGAAGTGCCTGGGATTGACAAGAGGATTCCTACACTGCATAGGTACTAACTGGGTATTTATAGCAGTGTACCAATAGTATGTAGCTAGTTAAAGGTGTGCATAGATAGTGCAAAAAATATTGTAGCTGTACTTGTCTTACTAGCTACCCAATTCCATAACTACATAGCTACTAACTAGAATGATTACACTGCTGCAAACAGACTGGATGGTGAATTTGTAAGTGCTAGATATTACTAGAATAATAAGATATGTATATAGTGCAGGAAGGGTGATTGGAAAAGTGCATGGGACTGCCAGCATCATTCCTAGACTGCATGGGTACTAACTGGTTATTTATAGGACTGTACCAATAGTATGTAGCTGGTTAGAGGTGTGGATAGATACTGCACAGAATATTATAGCTATACTTGTCTTAATGGCTAGGCCATTCCATAAGTACAGAACTACTAACTAGAATGATTACAATGCTGCAAACAGAGGGCATGGTAAATGTATAACTGCTTACATATTGGCAGAGTGATAGGGTAAGTAGATAGTGCTGGATGGATGATTGAAGAACTGCATGACACTGACAGCAGGATTGAAAAACTACATGGCACGCAGAGGTAGAGCTGCGGGCCAGCTAGCAGAGAAATAGCTACGACCCAAATACTATAGTGAAAAGTACAGGCCGCCGCTTTCCAAAGAGATAGCTACACCGCTAAGGTGGAAGAGGTAGCATGAAGGACATATCGCGCAGACAGAACTATGGTATATTTCCAGTGTTGGCTTGCACAGCTACAACTGCGGGTCCGACGGCTCACAGACGAAGAGCTGCGAGGTGAATGATGGTTTGCAGAGGGTCAGCTGCGAACTGGCGCACTCACTCGTAGAGGGACAGCTGCAGCATGTGGGCTCGCAGAAAGAAAGATGCGGGCCAGCTCGCACAGGTACAACTGTGGGCTGACTGCTATAAGAAAAGGTGCAGGCCGTCGGCTTGCAAATCATGCATGTGGGAAGGTGATATGGGGAGAGGAAGCATGAAGGTAGTAGCTCATAGACACACACCTGCGGTATATTTCCAGTCTTGGTTTGTAGAGCTACAACTGCGGGTCCTACGGCTCACAGACGAAGAGCTGTGAGTCGACTACTGGTTTGCAGAGTGAGAGTAACAAGCCACCGGGCTAGCTCGTAGAGGAAGACCTGCGAGCCCACCAATAGTTGGCAGAGAGAGAGCTGCGGGCCAGCGGGCTGGCTCGTAGAGAAAGAGCTCCAAGCACACTGACTGACTCGTACAGAGAGAGCTGCGGCCCGTCGGATCACAAAGGGAACAGCTGCGGGCGAACTGGTATAGGGAGAGGTGCGGGCGTCGGCTTCCAAAGGGATAGCTGTGACACCGTGATGTAGAGAAAGGGATCGTGAAGGGGGTATCTCGCAGAGAGAGCTGCGGTATATTTCCAGTGTTGGCTTGCAGAGGTACAACTGCGGGTCTAACGGCTCGCAGACTAAGATCTACGAGAGGACCATTGATTCACAGAGGGAGAGTTACAAGCTGGTGGACTGGCTCCTAGAGGAAGACCTACGAACCAACTGGCTGGCTCGTAGAGGGAGAGCTACGGCCCGTTGGCTCGAGGAGGGAGAGCTGTGGGCCGGCTCACATAGGAAAAGCTGCGGACCTACTAGTATAGGGAGAGGTGCGGACTGTCTACTTGTAAAGAGATAGGTACGGGACAGTGATCTGGGGAGAGGGAGTGTGAAGGAGGTATCTCGTAGAGACAGAGCTGCGGTATTTTTCCAGTATTGGCTTCAAAAGGTACAACTGTGGGCCCGAGGACTCGCAGAAGGAGAGCTTATTCCTAAAACCATGTAATCTTTCAAACATATGTCGCGTCACTTTTGTATCATTGAAACTGATTACGACCTTCTCTTACACTACATATCCCACGAACCTGCCAATAAAACAATAACTACTATTTTCATACTAAATAAAGCTCTATTACTTAATTTTTACAAACAATTCTCTTGGGTGCACAAAATGGGCGTGGAAGATAGGGAGAGTAAACGGAGGTGTAATTCCTAAACTTTTATTATACCAATCCTTTAATATACGTATATTCATGGCTTTAAGTGGAATGAAAAAAATGCCGGGTGTCTGAAAGGGGTAGCAGTGTTCAGCACCGGTAAGACCCGGTCCACTTAAAGGCCTGCATACATTCAGCACAGAGACACAACCTAACAATTTTCATCACTTATAATCACAGTTAGTTTACTAGTGTGAAAAAATCCTACAGAAAATGCACTAAGAACATTTTTTTTTCTTTTTTATCTTTCACACATTTATAAAATATCTCTTGAAAGAAACACCCCTCTCCACCTTTATTTCGTAAGAACGAGCAATAAATAATCCCTTGACCAGCATCTAGTCGCTAACTACAAACAAGGTGCAGTGTACCCAATTATAAAGCACAAACACTGTTTAGATTATATCTCAAAGTATCATCAAATGATTCTAACCATGCATACAGACAAAAAACAACATGCACGTTTACTTTGTCCATTTGCTCTCCATGTAATCTGTGCACATTCTGAACGGGTTCGCAGTAGAACACCTGTCTTCACTTATATTCAAATGTACCTCACAGTCTAAAATATAACATCACAACCTATACATATGTAATATTTCCAACATAACACAGTTCACTTTTATACTATTGAAACTGATTGCAACATTCTCTATATAGTACAAACCCTACCAATATCTCAATAAACTTACAACTGCTATTTTTATAATACGAAGAACTGTATTAGATTATTTTTATAAACAGTACCGCTGGGGGCACAAAATCGTGGTGGGAGCTGGACAGAATAAATAAAGGTGTCATTCCCAAACTTTTTATGTATCGTCCCTTTACTATACATATATTAACAGCTTTAAGTGGAAAGAAAAATTTGGTAACTGTCTTAAATGGGTGGCAGAGCTCAGTAACAAAAACACCTGAACCACTTAAAGGCCTGCGTATATTCAGCAGACAAACCCACTCTGACAATTACCTTCACTAATAATCACATTTTCTTTAGCACTCTGAACAAAATCGTACTGAAAATATACACAGAATATTTTCATTAATTTTTTATCTCTCGCATATTTACAAAGAAATGTCTTCTGAAAAAACGCTCCCCAACAAATTCCATTTGATAACAACATCAAAATCCAAAGCCTCCCAGTAACACACCACTCTTCACTGATATTGAAATCTATATAAAAAATGAGACCACAAATTGTCCACATAGCATTTCTGCTTTTTGTTCCATCTCTGTTAAGTTAATAACACATTAATTTTCTACTCTTACCTGCTTCCCATTATTTCCACACTTAGCATAATTTAACTTACGTTCGTAATTGGTATGCAGATTCCAAATGTCACATATGCATGTAATTCTTTTCTTGTCAAACAGTACATGTAATGCACCGCTCTCATCAAGAATGGAACCAGTAATGGCACAATTTCGCTCCACACATAAATACATGTAAAGAACAAATCAGAATAGTTCCTTAATTTTTTCAAATTGCAAAACTTCTGTCTATTGGTTATTTTTGAACTTTCCATATAAACAGTTAAAAAAAAGATTTAACAACACATACAGATGAGATGTTGAACATATTCTATCAACACACTTTCTAGAACATTCTACGACACCTGCACGTTAAAAGTTCATCATGTTTTCAAACCTACTGATATTTGTTTGCAACATTTTCTGCAACACTTAACGCACCTGCAGGTTAAAAGATCACCATTGTTTTAAGTTCGAACAGTGCCTTCCAAATGCAACTAGCAGGTGTGGTTGAACTGAGCAAATGTTATCCTATCATATGAACTCCACGTTCAAACTGCTTTTTATTAACCAATGACAAAGATGCTTTTCGACAAACTAAAATGTACCCTACTTTTTAGTAAACAATACTTTCATCACCCAATCAGTTATCCTTTTGTATGAGAAAAAAAGTAGTTCACCATCTTTAAACATATCTCTTAGTCTACGAACTGACTGCATGAGCTACAGACATCTATCCATATCTTCCAGCTATACCTTCAAAATGCTAGTGAGGATCATAGGACATAGCTATGTTTTCTGGTTGAAGAGTTATGCAGAACAGAGACGTCTTGAATTAGACCTAGGTTTACAAAATTTGGACATTAAATGGTTTGGACAAAGAGGATTGAAGTGGCACCAATTGCTCCCTTTGGTTAAAACCTGTTTGCATCTCCATCACCCTGATCTCATGATTGTGCACTGTGGTGGTAATGACCTAGGCACATTGACTGGGGTAGGTTTGGAAATGCTAATGAAGGACACCTTTAGACAATTGATGTTGCTTTTGCCTCAAACTGTCTTTGCATATTCCAATATATGCCAAAGACAGAAGTGGAATTGGTCAAACGAATTTTGTCCTCGGATTGAAAAATCTAGGAAGAATATCAAAAAAGCTGTCTCTGCATACCTCAGAGACCATAGAATGGGATCGATCTACAATAACAACATACGTTTTCATATGGCTGATATCTACAGAAGTGATGGAGTACACTTCACAGATCAGGGAAATCGAGTTTTTCTGAATAACCTGAAGCTGTGCATCCGCACTTATATGTAGCTCCAACTCATAAACACAAAGGCTCTTTTTAGAGCCACCTTATATTCCCAATATTGGTTCACAGAGTGACAGCTGAGATCCGGCTACCACAGGGACACCTGCGGGCCATCGAGCAGCCTTGCCGAAGGACATCTGCGTCCCGTGGGCTCGGCTCGCACACAGAGAGCTATGGGCCGTTGGCTCCCAAACGCAGAGCTGTGAGCTGACGGACTGCTAGTGTTTTATGGTTTAGGGTAGTGCAGTGGTGTTCGGCTACTGTAGGGGGTCGAGCTGGGGGTAGATTTAGAGTTTACAGCAATGCAGTGGTTTTTCTGTAGTGTAGTGGATCATGCTGTGGTTACTGTTTTAGGATTTAGGATGATGCAGTGGTGTTTCGGTAGTGTACGGGGTCGTGCTGGGAATAGCATTTTACAGTTTAGGTTAGTGCAGTGGTGTTTGTGTAGTGTAGGAGATCGTGCTGGGGATAGTGTTTTACAGTTTATGGCAGTGCAGAGCTGTTTGCATAGTGTAGGAGGTCGTGCTGGGAGTAGTGTTTTAGGGTCTAGGGTAGTGTAGTGGTGTTTGGATACTATAGGGGGTTGTGCTGGGGTAGATTTAGGGTTTACGATAGTGCAGTGGTGTTTGGGTAGTATAGGGACTCATGCTGGGGGTAGATTTAGTGTTTAGGGTAGTGCAGTGGTGATTGTGTAGTGTAGGGTGTCGTGCTGGGGTAATGCGTTACAGTTTACGGCAGTGCAGAGGTGTTTGCGTAGTGTAGGAGGTCGTGCTGGGAGTAGTGTTTTAGGATAGTGCAGTAGTGTAGGAGGTCGTGCTGGGAGTAGTTTTAGTGTTTAGGGTAGTGCAGTGGTGTTTGCGTAGTGTAGGGGTTATTGCCGACGGACTGACTCACAGAGCTCCGAGCCTACGGACTGACTTCAAAACGCATAGCCGCGACCTGGTGATGTGGGGAGAGGCAGCGTGAAAGGGGTATCTCACACAGGTACAGATGCCAGTGTTACCTCGCAGAAGTAAAACTACAGACCCGATCACTTCTACACGGAGAGATGCGAGCTGACGGACTAAGTAACAAAATGCCTGCCAACACTTCCTAATTTCAACCGTTCACAACCAATGAACAGCAAGCTCGTGCTCGTAACTCCTCAAACAATCAATCAGATATCAGGGGGACGCGCTAAACTTTCCTTGTGCCATAACGCTTACCTGCAAGTCCGCCGTGAGGGGAATGGCCAGCGAAGGGGGCTCTAAATCTCCTTCCTGCCACAACAACCTTCTGCGGGTCCGCCGTGAGGGGAACGGCCAGCGAGAGGACTACAACTCCCAGCAGCCCTGCGCTTAGCCCAGGCGCCTGCCACTGAAGTCATCAGGCAGCGCCGGGGAGACTTTTAAGCGCCGCTGGTGCCCCGCAGCGCAGGACGCGCTAAACTTTCCTTGTGCCATAACGCTTACCTGCAAGTCCGCCATGAGGGGAACGGCCAGCGAAGGGGGCTCTAAATCTCCTTTCTGCCACAACAACCTTCTGCGGGTCCGCCGTGAGGGGAACGGCCAGCGAGAGGACTACAACTCCCGGCAGCCCTGCGCTTAGCCCAAGCGCCTGCCACTGAAGTCATCAGGCAGCGCCGGGAGACTTTTAAGCGCCGCTGGTGCCCGCAGCGCGGGACGCGCTAAACTTTCCTTGTGCCATAACGCTTACCTGCAAGTCCGCCGGGAGGGGAACGGCCAGCGAAGGGGGCTCTAAATCTCCTTTCTGCCACAACAACCTTCTGCGGGTCCGCCGTGAGGGGAACGGCCAGCGAGAGGACTACAACTCCCAGCAGTCCTGTGCTTAGCCCAGGCGCCTGCCACTGAAGTCATCAGGCAGCGCCGGGGAGACTTTTAAGCGCCGCTGGTGCCCGCAGCACGGGACGCGCTAAACTTTCCTTGTGCCATAACACTTACCTGCAAGTCCGCCGGGAGGGGAACGGCCAGCGAAGGGGGCTCTAGATCTCCTTTCTGCCACAACTACCTTATGCGGGTCCGCCGTGAGGGGAACGGCCAGCAAGAGGACTACAACTCCCAGCAGTCCTGTGCTTAGCCCAGGCGCCTGCCACTGAAGTCATCAGGCAGTGCCGGGGAGACTTTTAAGCGCCGCTGGTGCCCCGCAGTGCGGGAAGCGCGCGGGCAGCGCCCGGGCCAAGGGCGGATCCGTCCTTGCCCGTCATTGTCAGGAGTAGGCAGGGCAGGGCCATACCCCTTACGATTTGAGCAACGGACTGCTGTGGACTAAAGGTATTGTAATTGAAAATCAGTTACGACAGGGGGATATATGATTACTTCGTATCCCATGGTGACCGTGTAAACTGGGTAGTCCACTCTCCCCAAATTGACTGTTGTATTTGTTTATATAACTGTGATCAATGGGGAAAAGGAAATCACTGGAGGTGTGGTAAATAATTTCATTACCGGGACTTAATTTGATACAGAAACATAATAAAATAACTCAGTAAAATAAGAGGCAGAATCCGTGGTATTAGAGGTTCGGAATGGGCTTTATTCCAATGATCGATTATAATCGGTTGCTCCAAGTTCCATCACCACGGGGGTTCAGGAAGTGAAGTACATACTTTATTGACAAGAAATGACTTTTATAGAACATACATTACAATGAAGCGAATGCAGTAGGCGTAACAATTGATAAGGAAAATGACGATTCATATGCGTAACCGAAAATGGGTGTAATAAGGAGTAAAAAGGAACATAATTGGTTATGATGTCATATAAGGGTGGATCTATAAGATAATACTTGGCATAGATGCGCGCGCAGCAGCATGACGTGTGATTGACGTGCAACTCGGGGGTGAAGGGGACTTGACATTTAGCTCTACATGTGGAGACAAAAAGTCTGGGGGGTCAAGTCAACCTAATCCCAAATCATATCTAACATCCTATGTTTAAAGAACTATGTTATCCACAAAAGAAGGACTCTCGGACAGAATCTATTCTATACTGACTGTGCGTGCGTGTACAAGCGTCTAAGTGTCTACACTAAATGCGAGGGGGGTAGGAATATTCCATGGTAACATGGCTATGAATTACCCGCATAAAGACAGAGAAGCCGAGCCATTGCTCGGTAGCTGGAAGGATGTTTACTTAAACTACTAGACAGGAATGCATCGGCTAAGGAGTGAAGCAGATAATTCGAAGGTGAAATACAGTTCTTGGCAGAGAATAGGCTGATGTCAGGCTTCGTGAGCCGCGCAGAGAATGAGACAAAGTTCATGGTCACAGATGCAGGCTCTGACTGGAGTTTTTCAGAGGCAGAAGGCAAGAGGAGTTTGATGACAGAATCAGGGCCTACTTGCCTGGACTGTAAAATGGCATAAGTGAACCATATAAAGCCGGTGGCCTTTCATACTTAGGAATGGAATATCCGGCCTATTCATGGCGGATCTGACAGAGGACATGTTGACGGTGGACGCACATGTGTTTGCGTCTTCATAACTGGAACTGGAGGGAACATACATGTACTTGTGATTCATACATGAAACCGTTGGGGTCCAAGATAGGGGACATAGCTGATCAGAAAAATCCATATTTCCACATTCCCTCCTTGTCCCCTACTTGCCCGTTAAGAGATATCAATCTTCATCAATCCATTGATCTGTTCATATAACATCATTTGTTCTTCTTTCTTCTTCCATGACGAATGAAATCTTGGTGGTGGAATACACGATGTGGCACACAGACCACAGATCGCTGGTCCACATTGTAGACATAGACAGCAACTGAATAGTATGAGAAGGCCAATACTTAGGAAGGATAGAACTCTCCATCCCCAGGCTGATATCACACTCCAAAACCAACTGGACCAAGTCCAAGTGCCTGGGTTCTGGTGTATCTGGCTTACAATCTTATGAAGGCGAGTTATAGCTTTATATACAGATGGCGAATTTTCTGGTATGAATACGCAGCAGCTTGATCCGATGACCCTACAGGCTCCGCCCCTATCGGCCAGGATGACGTCAAGGACAAGACGATTTTGAAGAACCACGATCCTCATCGCAGATTGCTCCTCTGTCAAGTTGCCTAGGGCGGCAATAGTTTCATTCACTACTGCTTCAAGGGTTCTAGTTAATCTACGTATCAGCTTACTATTAGTAACAGTACCTATATAGGGAAAAATGCCTTTATTGAAATCTACATACTTGTCCCATGCCGTCTCAGTATAATCGACAATTGGGAGATCTCTCCGTTCTCTGTTGTGTACTAAATGAATATTTCTATAATAATCAGGAGCAGCTAGGAAAACAGGTGGCAAAAGGAATGCAATGTAGCAGGTACCATCCCAATCTAGAGGTAGACGCATATATGCAGTCTGACCACATATAAAGTAGGAGTGGCGATAAGCTCTAAATGAAGATTTGCCTTGATCACTGAATTCTACTATAGTAGTGCATTTACTATGGCCCATATGTATGGAACCAACTTTTCTTACACACAATTCACCCTTCGCTGGGAATACTGACATGGTGGGTAAAACTAGTTCAACTTCGGATTCGACATTTAGAATCATGAGATTAGGTGTAAAGTTACCTAATCCATATACTTCATTTTCTAGATCAGTTCCTGTTCCTTTGGGGCGACCCTCCTTGTCAGGGTAACAGACTTTAAATAAAACTAGGTTCAGATTTCCCCATACCCAATGGTCTTGGTAAACGGCTGTGTCTGAGTCTATGGAATTGATTAACCTAAACCATGCTCCACAGGAGCCATTATGTGTAAACGGATGTGGAAAGAAAGGCAGGACTCCTTCATAATTCTGATAGGGAGGGAGCCGGCCACACACCCAACAATTAGTAGCATTACTAGTCTGGTGGGAATGATGTAACATACTAATGAAAGTGTTATTGCGCAGCGCAAGTCTATAGGACAATTCATGCGGGGGTAGGTCACTAAAAGAATGTTCAGCAGTAACATTGTAAACATTTCTGGCAATAGGGTAATATATGTGCAACAATATACTTGCAGTAATTATTAAAAGACTTAAGAAAAACAGGATTAATAATGTCACTATGCAATGGCTACGCAGTGATTTACAATACGCCTGTCGTTTCAACATTTTTCGTGAATTTCCATGATTCAGGTCTAAGGGATACATGTCGGAGACAGATTCAACCGCTTCACCTAGGAGAGGACTTAAACAATCAAATCGTCCGACGGTCTAGGCCTTAGTTTTAGTTTATAGAGTTCCTTACTGGTGGCTTCAGCCAAAGGTAGTTTTGAGTCAATGGGTGAAGACACACGAGGTGGGCTATTTACATCTGCAGGAAGTCCATGAAATTTCTTGATATGACTTGAATGAATCCATCCTTTTCTGCCTTCAATCTTCACGGCTGTTCTTGTGGTCAGCAGGACCAACTTGGGTGACTTCCATCTGGGCTCCAGCTGAGTCTTTCGGTCGAAATTCCTCACAAGAACGAGGTCCCCCGGAACTACGTCAAGGGGTTTCACCTCAGTGTTGTCGGGAAAGGCTGCAGCTACCTGTGAACGACAAGATTGTAGTGCAGAAATCAAGGAAGCCAAGTAATCTGTCAGCATATTACAGTCAATATCAGTTATTTTGCGTGGTATAGGCGTCCCCCACATATTTGGTGGTCTGCCGAAGATCACCTCATACGGGGATAGCCCTGTTCGAGAGTGTGCTACCATTCTCATGTAAAAGAGTGCATCTGGTAACGCTACTACCCAGTCGACACCTTTCTCTCTGCATATTTTGGACAATCTGATTTTCAGTATCTGATTATGTCTTTCTACGAGACCTGCTGCCTCGGGGTGTCGGACACAGTGGAATTTCCACTGATATCCTAACAGAAGTGAAACATGTTTCATTAGTTCGGATGAGAACGGCTGGCCGTTATCTGAGTGAACAACACGTGGTAAACCGTATCGTGGGAAGAATTCTCGAACCAACTGTTTGGCAGTAGTCGGGGCAGTGTAATCTGAAACCGGGTATGCCTCTGTCCAACGGGACAGAGCGCAGACAACTACGAGAACATATTTGAATCCTCGACATCGTTCCATCTGGATATAATCCATCTGGAGTGCTTCAAAAGGGTGATTAGGAGGATGAAATCCACCCTGTTTTACAGGAACGCTTTTTCCTGGGTTGAACTGGCAACAGATCATACAGGTACGGACCTTTTGTTTGGCTGCTGCTCGTAAATGTTTATTGAACCAAATGTGTTGAATGCTATCTAGCATAGCTTTTTCTCCTAGATGTGCTGGACTATGTATAGTGTTAACTATAACTTGGACCATTGAATCAGGAAGGAACCACACAGACTTTTCCTTCATCATCCATCCTTGGTCCGTTTGGATCCCTCCTAATTCGGTCCATTTCTTTATTTCATCTGGTGTGGCATGTGTCTGGATGTCAATTACGTCAAGAGTAGGATCTTTAACTGTCATACAATGTGTCGGCATCGGGACTATTGTCTTTGTCATGTCGGAGGTTTGAGTTTGAACAGTCTGTTTAGCTGTTCTGTCGGCTAGATCATTGCCTTGAGAAATGATATCAGTAACCTTCGTATGAGCCTTACATTTCATAATTGATATTGCAGTGGGTAGATGTATTGCATCTAATAAGGCATGAATGAGGGGTCCGTGCTGAATGTGGGCACCGTGGGAAGTTAAATAACCTCTCTCTCGCCACAGCACGCCGAAGTCATGTACAACTCCGAATGCATAACGTGAATCAGTGTATATGTTGACTTTTTTATTCGTGGCTTGAATACAGGCTTGTGTCAGAGCAATGAGCTCTGCGGCTTGAGCTGACAAAGTATTTATACGATTAGTTTCAATGACTTCAGTATCTGTTGTGACTGCGTAAGCAGCCACTAACTCTCCTGTATTTGTTCTCATACATGAACCATCTACATACAATGTCAGGTCTGGATCTGACAATGGGACATCGGTTAAGTCTTGTCTGGGTTTCGTCGTTATAGTAATAACTTCAATACAGTCATGGGCTAGTGGGTCTGTTCCGGTTACTGGCAAAAGTGTGGCAGGATTCAATGTGTTACAGCGTCTGATTTCTATATGTGGCTGAAACAATGTAAGTTCGTACCCTGTAAGTCGCGCAATAGTCAAGTGTTGTGTTTGCGTTCTATTTACAAGAACCTCTACTGCGTGTGGTACTTGAACTGTCAATGGATGTCCTAACACTATGGCGTCGCTCTGTCTTATTGCTAAAGCTGTCGCTGCTACTGATTTTAGGCATGCAGGCAAAGCCTGAGCTACGGGATCTAATGTACTAGAAAAATAAGCACATGGTTTGTGTGCTCCTGCTTGTTCCTGTGTGAGTACTGACAAGGCAGTACCTTCGCGTTCTGTAACAAAAAGTGTAAACTGTTTTCTGTAACATGGCGTTGCTAAAACAGGTGCTTGACATAAGGTTTTCTTTAGGCTTTCAAAAGCTTGTGTATGTTCCTGAGTCCAAGGGAGAACAGTCGATGTGGCTGCCTCCTGTGTTGTCAACTGAATGAGTGGTTTTGCTAGAAATGCGTACTGAGGGATCCACTGCCTGCAATATGACGTGAGGCCTATGAAAGCCCGCACCTCCTTTTGTGTCTTGGGTATTGGCATGTTAGCTATTAACTGAATGCGGTCGGGTGTAAGCTGCCTTCCCTCCTTGGACAGCGAGTGTCCAAGATAAATAACTCGCTGGACACAGAATTGCAGCTTAGAAGGGGACACCTTGTGCCCCTTTTCGGCTAGAAATCGTAAAACTGTCAGTGATGCTTTTTCACATTCCGGTTCACTTCTCGCGGTGATCAGCAGATCATCGACGTATTGAAGCAGAGCAGTGTTAACTGGCATGTGGATACTGTCGAGTTCTCGTTTCAGTGCTTGGCTATAGATGCTGGGGCTTTCTGTAAATCCTTGAGGTGCGCGTGAGAATTTGAAGCTACGCCCATTTAAACTAAATCCGAACAAATATTGGCTTTCCGGATCTATTGGGACGCTGAAAAAGGCATTCTTGAGATCGATTACAGTAAAGAATGTTGCTTCGGAATCAATAGCTGTCAGTAATGACGAGATATCTGGGACCACAGGAAATTGTGGCACAATGCATTTGTTTAATTCGCGCAGATCAATAACCAATCGATATACTGGCGGGGTCTTTGGATCTGTTCGTTTAAGAATCGGAATTATCGGTGAATTACATACATTGGAGTCTGTTTCCACAACTACTCCTTGAGCAATGAGCTCGTCAATGATTTGTAGTAAAGCCACTACAGCATCTGGTGGTAACTTGTATTGTCGCATTCGTGGTAGTACCACTCCTGCCTTTAATGTGACTCGATATGGTGTAATATTCATGCATCCAACATCAGTAGGGCCTTGTGCCCATAGATGTGTGGGTAAAGTCTGCAGTCGGGGATCCATGTCTCTAGATACATAGTGACCTTTAAAATCACGTAAAAACAATCTTACTCCTTCCGGAGAACAACATATTATGGCTCCTAGAGCTTTCAGTGTTTTTATTCCTAACAAGTTTTCTGGACATGATTTAGTAAGCAATAAATCTGTAGTTCGGGTCAGAGGTCCTATCGTAAGTGGAAGAGGCTGTGACACTTCATTAACAATAGGTTTTCCTGAAAAACCAAGGGAAATATTCTGTGAGCCTGAGAGGGGTGCCCCTGGGACTTCACTACGTTTTATAGTTGTTCGACTTGCCCCTGTATCGAGTAAAAATTTTCTATCTTGGCCTAATAATTCACTATGTACATAAGGTCCTTCTTGATCTACAGGGATCTCGATAAGGGGTAAGTCAACTTCCCTCTCTAGGCTGGTTCATGCGTATCGTTGGTAATCAGGATAGTCGTACTGTGCGGTCTGGTACAGTTGTCGTGTCGTGGTTTGTGTGGCAGCAACAGGCAGCGCTGGTGCAGCTGGCACAAACTGTATAGACTGTTGTGAAGCTGGCATGGACTGTGCATGCTGCGGAGCTCCTTGTTCATTCTGATCCTGTCTAGGTGGCCGTGGTCTTTCTTGTGTTTTACCTATGGTGATATTATGTTTCAAAACTGGACAATCGTGTACGTAATGACCTGGTTTTTTACAATAATTGCATGTCCCTTTTACAGGTCCTGCTGAATCACCGGAATGTGTCATACCCTTTTTATGTCCTTCAGCTGGAACTGTCTGAGAAACTAGCATTTTCATTTTCGTGTCTTTCATGCGTCTGTGTTCATGTTCTTGTTCCTCTCTAATTCTATTGTGATGGTACTGTAACATTTGTAACATTTGTGATGGAGTGTTACCTTGCCAGGTACTCTCGAATTTTAATACTCTATTCTTTACTTGGGGCAGAGCATTTTCTACTAATTTTGTTACAAACAGATGCGGGTATGATTCACTACTTGCTTTTATGCCACTATTTATACCAAAACATTTTTCAAATCGGGCATAGTAATCACTAGTGTCTTCATCTTGCTTCTGCTTACAGGCTGAAATTGTACCCCAATCTTCCTTTTTCGTAGTTAATAAACGTGGCAGTACCTGTACTAATAAACCTGGTAGTGCTTTAGTTTTATCCCCAAGTCCTGCTCCTGCAGTTCGGGCCTTTTCTTCCGCTTCTAATACTGACCATTCTATCTTTTGGTCTCCTACCTCCCACTCTTTTTCCCTGAGTTTCTCATAAATACCAGCAGGCATCAATACCTTTAATATTGTCATAATGTCGGGATAGGTATACTCTCCCATGAGTAACATGTCTTTAATTTCTCGGTGGAAACCCGCTGGATCTTTGTCATGACTGGGTACCACTTTCTTCATTTCTAACAATTCTATTTTCGATATGGGCGTATATACAAATACGCGTTTAAACTCGTTGTCCTCGCCTTTTATTGGGTGCACTTCTCGTAAGGGATTCTGTCTATCCATGTAATACGTGGTTCTTTCCTTGATGGGCAATGAGACACGGTCTGAACATACAAAAAGAATATACTGCTTTCTTGATTCTAGAATTTCTTTAATTAATTTAGTACCTGAACCTCTCCATCTATTCATAAGCAATTCAGTCAATATGTCGGGTAAGGGACCAGGGTCCGAATGCTGACTCTGATATAGTATAATGAGTTGTTGAATCATATAAATCCCAGCTAACCTCTGTTCATCTGGGGTGAGATTCAAAAATGTGCGTGCTACTGTATCATCACTATATTTTCCGGGACTGTCCACCCAATGGACAGCTGCCCTAGCTAAATCTTGTTCATCCATAGAATCGAGGAAATGATAACCCCTTCGTTCTCGGAGTAGTTTGTCGGCGGCTTGGAACGAATGCTCGTTAGACCTTATATTAATTATAGGTATTTGGAAATTCCTGTTATTATCTGGACATATCGGACGTATCGAGTCAATAAGACATCTATTACTATTACAAGATCTTCCTCTACCCACATAGGCTATGGTGTCTGACTGTCCTGCGGGCAGTCCTGACCCTTCCTCCTCGCTCTGTTCGAACTGGTCTACCGCTAATCTTTCTTCGTGTAGGCGTTCTATTTCTTTACGGATCTTTCGGCACATGGCTATTATACAATTTTGCTTATCATGTCTACCTTCTGATATATTCTGGCTCCATCTGGTAAGAATTTGCATTGCTTCCGGGTCTACCCCCGGTCGGTCTTGATTTCTGATCACACAATTTATGAGGAAACTTAACAGTTCCCCCTGTATCTCCACTTTCTGGTATTCCATAGCTCTGTTAATACATTCTGGATCTCGCCCTGTTTGGACAAAATGATATATTTTATCTAGATGCGCAGTCATTCCTGGTAACTTCCCTAAATATACTGCGGCTCGTCTGATACGCAATGATGCCAGGGTCATTTCGTCCTCTTTGCCGGGCACAGGGTCATATGTACAATCTACAAGAAGTTCCTTAAGCGTACGGGCATTTATGAGTTTGGGGGTACGTGGATGTGCTGACTCTTGGAAAGTAAGTTTATTTGTTCTGGGTGGCGTAGAAAAAATATTGGTAGCACCTCCCGTAGCCCCATCTGGGGTGTCGGGTGTGAAAGGATTCGTTGAACGTGACACAGCAACTATAGGTGTGGACACAGCTATAGAAGTAGCTGTAGGAACAGATGCAGAAACAGATGTGCTTGCCGGAACTTGTGACTCGATCTGTTGCTGTAGGGATACGGGTACTGGATCTTGGCGTTGAACCTCCCTGGTATGCGGTCTATGTGGGGCGGAATTAGCATATTCGGGAGCTGCGTCATCTAAATATGAGGAAAGAAAAACATCTTCTGCGGTTCTCGGATGCCCCTTAGGATGTACCTTTATTGGGAATAATGGGGGTGGCAAGTCTTTCGGTATCTCTGGAGTAGCCTTAGGTAATCCTTCGGCTAGAAGGGGATACATACCATTCATAAGGGCATTTCTTTGTCTGTCTACTTGTTCTGATTTCACTCGGATACCTTCCACAATTAATAGATTTTCTCGAACTTTATTTGAACTCTCTTTATTCTTTTCTTTCTGTCGGAGTGCTTTTTCTGTGCGTCTATGAGATTCTTTACGCCATAACTCAACGGCGTCTTTCTGTGACTGTCTAACTTTCCTTTTCCATAACTCTTCTTCTACTTTCATGATGCACTCTGCATCCCAGGTTCCCGCTGCGGGCCACCTCTGACTTTCTGGTAATTCCTTGGTGTAGTCTACCCATAAATCAAGAAATAATATAGCGTCTAAGCCATGTTTGTGATACATGAAGTACCCTGGAGTGTCCCTAGGAGGAATAGGAACGGCTTCTTCGAGTACCCCTTTTTTAGTAGTGATCTGTCTTAACTTCGAAAAGAGCGGCATATTGACAACTGATCCGATACTTAATCTTGAACACACTTAGTACAAAAGCACAATAATGAACAACCATTCATACCACAATATGCAGGACGTTTAACACATTAAACATTACACATTAAACATTTTTTTAACCTTTAAAATAACCAACAATGATGATCGTCTGCATAACTAATCACCAAGCATAATTCTTGATAATAACTAGATACTTCGGAATACTTGATATACTGCTAAACAGTACATATACACTGCTAAAACAGTGCAGACCGGATTTGTGTACCCAAACCCGTCTTGACCGGCACAACCTATGTGCACGTCAGAAATGCCTCCCCAGTAATGGTACTCACCGGGTAGCTTCGGAAACGGAAGGCCTCGGCAACTGAACTTGAACCGGACTGGACTCGACTCGACTCGTCGGAAACTGGACTCGACTTCGAACTGGTGGGCCTCTGTATACCTCGGATCTTGCTCTCTCAGCTAGGCTCTGGTCGGGATACTTCGCACTTCTCACCGCCTCGTCTGGGTGTTGATCGCAGCCTCAGTCGCCCCCGCTTGACCGGAGGGAGATACAGGAAATCCTGCTGGTACGCGTTATTGTCCGTCCAGCTGTGGCAGGAGACCGGGCCTGCAACTCACCGCCGGCGCGTGAGATGAGGAAGTGTCCCTGTTCGGGCGCCATTTATGTGGTAAATAATTTCATTACCGGGACTTAATTTGATACAGAAACATAATAAAATAACTCAGTAAAATAAGAGGCAGAATCCGTGGTATTAGAGGTTCGGAATGGGCTTTATTCCAATGATCGATTATAATCGGTTGCTCCAAGTTCCATCACCACGGGGGTTCAGGAAGTGAAGTACATACTTTATTGACAAGAAATGACTTTTATAGAACATACATTACAATAAAGCGAATGCAGTAGGCGTAACAATTGATAAGGAAAATGACGATTCATATGCGTAACCGAAAATGGGTGTAATAAGGAGTAAAAAGGAACATAATTGGTTATGATGTCATATATAGGTGGATCTATAAGATAATACTTGGCATAGATGCGCGCGCAGCAGCATGACGTGTGATTGACGTGCAACTCGGGGGTGAAGGGGACTTGACATTTAGCTCTACATGTGGAGACAAAAAGTCTGGGGGGTCAAGTCAACCTAATCCCAAATCATATCTAACATCCTATGTTTAAAGAACTATGTTATCCACAAAAGAAGGACTCTCGGACAGAATCTATTCTATACTGACTGTGCGTGCGTGTACAAGCGTCTAAGTGTCTACACTAAATGCGAGGGGGGTAGGAATATTCCATGGTAACATGGCTATGAATTACCCGCATAAAGACAGAGAAGCCGAGCCATTGCTCGGTAGCTGGAAGGATGTTTACTTAAACTACTAGACAGGAATGCATCGGCTAAGGAGTGAAGCAGATAATTCGAAGGTGAAATACAGTTCTTGGCAGAGAATAGGCTGATGTCAGGCTTCGTGAGCCGCGCAGAGAATGAGACAAAGTTCATGGTCACAGATGCAGGCTCTGACTGGAGTTTTTCAGAGGCAGAAGGCAAGAGGAGTTTGATGACAGAATCAGGGCCTACTTGCCTGGACTGTAAAATGGCATAAGTGAACCATATAAAGCCGGTGGCCTTTCATACTTAGGAATGGAATATCCGGCCTATTCATGGCGGATCTGACAGAGGACATGTTGACGGTGGACGCACATGTGTTTGCGTCTTCATAACTGGAACTGGAGGGAACATACATGTACTTGTGATTCATACATGAAACCGTTGGGGTCCAAGATAGGGGACATAGCTGATCAGAAAAATCCATATTTCCACAGAGGGAGGGGGTCTAGTATCATTGCTCCCTAATAAGAAAGGGAAAAAAGCTAAGAAAGCAGGCTCTGCCGCTAGTAACTGTGTGCTTACAAGAATAGAAGCAATAGTTGAGGAATGTGAAGAGATTCTGGGAGCTAATAACACTAATAATTTTGATGACCATGCAAACCCCTCAGAGGAGGCTTTAGTTCGCAGGGGGGGAAAAAAGAGTGATTCCAACAATGTTTACTAAACAAACTCAAAACCCCCATATCAGCACACCTTTGTCTCCTACTGATGAGAATATTATTTTGAGGCATCATGCTCCTACTTTAAATATAATTTCTAGTCCCACCACCCCAAAGGCTTTGTATCACTGTGAAGGCAGTAAACAACTCGTATGCTCTAACAGGTTTGCTATCCTAGACCATATTGATGAGAGCGCGTTGCCTATACCAGGTAACGATTTTGCTTTAATAGCCTCTGTTACAGAGCCTAAAACGAGTTGCAAATGTGTTATCACAGTTGAGCGGTTACTACAGAAGGTTGATTCCCTTCAAACTGAGGTAACATCTCTCAAAGCAGTAGTAGAAGATCTATCACGTAGATTTGAGCAGCAACAATCAACTCCTGTCTCCTTCCCCTCAATCACTCCTACTACTATTTCGGCATTAGGAGTACCATCTAAACATATTCAGGGGGAGGAGGTTAGTTCAAGTATAGTCCAGGAAACTCAATCCCGGGGCTCCTCTGTTGCTGCTACGACCATTTTACCTAGATCTGTTGGTTCATACGCCGAATCCCTCAAAGTACATAGATCTTTGGACCAAAATCGAAACAGCGTAATTTCTAACAGGCCACTTTTCTATAACAAAGACCTTATCAGATCCAATCTGCAAAAAAGTGCTACTCGAGAAGGGACCAACTTACCAACAATTTACATGACCAAGATCCCCAAACGTAAACACATTCATGTTTACGAAAATAGTGAATCCCTTTGCAATAAAACTATTCACTGGTTAAGACACGTGAGGGGGTGTAGGTCAATTATGCGGGATGATATGTTGGCAGTAAGGAGGATTTCAATGGCAAATTCCCAGACTGATTGTATAGAGATGAAAGTGACCACCGCTGAATTAGCGGAGAATTTATTGGCTTTGGAATATCGCACCTCCGCCCCAGGGCATTCTGCAATTCAAATTAGATCCTCCCCTCTGTGGTCATTGGCAAGTCCGGAGGGGTTGACAGAACAGGGCAAGGTTGGAACTGCGTCCGGGCTAAATGCCATAGACTGACTGAAAAAGGATACCCAGCAAACAAAGTCCAGTATGAGATTAGATGTTAGCTGTGGTGTTTTGGGTTCCCATCCAAAAAGCCTAGATGTGAATAGAATGGCGATGACCATCCAAAGTGTTGAATCGATGGATGGGGTAGTCGAGGCCAATGTGAAGGGGACTAATAGGCATACCTCAAGGGCGATCCAAGTTCTCTCGTGGAACATAGCAGGCCTTCGGACCAAATTAGCCCTCCCTGAGTGGAGTGAATTTATCGAGAATTATGATGTCTGCATGTTCCAGGAGACTTGGAGCATGATTCCCCTATATAAATCTGGGTATACCACATTTTTCGTTCCAGCTTCTTGGTCAGGGAAAGGTCGACCATCAGGGGGCCTTCTCATATGGATTAATATTTCTCTAAATTGGTCAATTGTGAAGGGTAATCTCGATTCAGCAGACCTATTACATTTATCGATTAAAAGTTTAACCACATATACAAAAATGGAGCTTTTTAATATCTATGCTCGAGGGTCTCCTGGGGCTCAAGCATCCTCAACCCTTGCCGCTCTAGATCGAGAGTTATTTCATATTTATCCTCTTGCTAACATTATTGTAGCAGGAGATTTTAATTGCACCTTCGAACCACTGAGTAGTGAGGACCTGCTGGGGACGAATGACACAGATAACAAATGGGATATTCCAACTCTTAATCTAGCTCCTATTAAGAAGTGGTCCCAAAGGGCTATTCAAATGAATTCCTTAACGCTCGAATATAATCTAAGAGCAGTAAATGGTCGGACACGCTCAGATCAACACGGGGCTAATACCTTTAATAGAACTAGTTCACCATCACGCATTGATTATATCCTGATTAGCGTCCATCTATGGGGTGTTCTCATAGATATGGCAGTAAAAGACACCCTCGACAGCGACCATAATACCCTCTGCATGCAAATCAAAAATAAATGGGGTCCCAATGACCTTAAAGTGGAGGAGCCCCTTAGATTATTGACGAAAGAGTATGAGCCCTCTAACTGCAACTGTCGGCTTAAATGGCACAAGGTTGCAAATCAGGATGACAAACTTTTTAGCATAATCAAATTATTACATCAGAAGATCAAGGAGCTCGACTTGTTAGGTGATAATTTAGAATCAACTTACGATTCCTGTTTTCCTGACTTTTACCAGCATTTAATCATAGAGTTGGGACAATTTCTTACCATCTAGGTCAGCAAAACAGGGAAGGGAAACCGAACAATGCACAAGAATTCTTGGTATTCGGTTACATGTAGGGATAAGAGGCAGGTGTTATCTGTAGCCCTGAGAGGGAAAGATGTGGGATTAATCAGAATGGCTAGAAAGGACTATGCCAGATCCCAAGTGGCAGCAAAGCACGAGTGGGAAGAGACCCACTGGCAGGAGCTCAAGTTAGCCTCACGACAAAAAGATTCCACGCAATTCTGGGAGATAATTAATAAGGGGACCCGTAGAGGGTCTGAACCGGTACACAATCATATTACGGGGCAACAATGGTATGATCATTTCTATGACCTTTACTCTGGCAAGGCGGATGTTTCATACATAGAAGACGATTATTATCCCTATATACCGGGAGATCCCTTATTTGACCTACAGGAGGTAACCCGGGCAATAGGAAGTATATCCCCTGGCAAAGCAGCGGGTCAGGATGGCATACCTGGTGATCTCCTTCTGTATGATCAGAAATCTTGGGCACAGTTCATTTTGCGGCTGATGAATTTTATAGCTAGAGGTCACCCAGTCCCCGAATCTTGGAAAGGGGCGGAAGTTGTCGTGATCTATAAAAAGGGGGATAGGGAGGATCCTGCCAACTACAGGCCGATTAGCCTAATAGATGTAATACAAAAGGCGGTTGGCAGGGTGCTCCTTATGAGGTTAAGTTTATGGATGGAGGAAGGTGATATTTTGTCGCACCTCCAGGCTGGTTTTAGGGGCGAGTGGGTACGGTGTGTGGTAAATATTTAAATTACCTGTACTATTTTTTTGTGCGGAAAAGTCTAGTAAGAATAACTCAGTCAAAATAAGAGGCAGAATCCGTGGTAATAGAGGTTCTGAAAAGGGCTTTATTCCTTACAAAGGAATCATAGTTCGAACTAGGCAATCTTATTCCATCACCACGAAGGTTCAGGAAGGGATAGGCAATACATTATTGACAAGTAACAATATATATATGAAAAGCATTGCATTAAGACAGATGCAGGAGGCGTAACAGCTGATAATACAGATAAGAATACACATACGTAATGAAAATGGGCGTAATAACAGGCGTATACTAGAAACGTCATTTAAAATGATGTCACAAGTGGGTGGATCCATAAGAGAATCCTGCAGTGTCAGCAGAAATGTTTGGCAGAGATGCGCGCGCAGCCGCATGACGTGTGATTGACGTGCAACTAGAGGGTGAAGGGGAATTGACATTTAGCTCTACATGTGGAGACAAAAGTCTGGGGGGTCAGGTCAACCTAATCCCAAATCGTATCTAATATCTTTGTTTAAGGAACTGTTTTATCCAAAAGGAAAGGTCTCTCGGACGGAGTCTATTCTATACTGACTGTTAGTGCATGTACAAGCGTCTATGTGTCTACATGAGATGCGAGGGGGCAGGAATCTTCCATGGTAACAGGGGCTATGAATTACTTGCATAAAGACAGCGAGGCCAAGCTCTTTGCTCGGTAGCTGGAAGGATGTTTACCTAAACTACTAGACAGGAATGCATTGGATGAGGAGCGGAGCAGATAACTTGAAGGCTGAATACAGTTTTTGGCAGGCAACAGGCCGCGTCAGGCACCATTAGCCGCGCAGGGAGTAGGACAAAGTTCATGGATACAGATGCAGGTCCAAGCTGGAGCATTTCAGAGGCAGAGGTAGGAAAAGGCTTGATGGCAGAATTCAGGGCCTGCTCGCCTGAACTGTAAAACGTGAAAAGTGAACCATATAAAGTCGGTGGCCAATCATACTTAGGAATGGAATATTCGACCCATTCATGGCGGAGCTGAAAGAGAACATGTTGACGTTGGACGCACATGTATTTGCGTCTTCATAGCTGGAACTGGAGGGAACATACATGTACTTGTAGCATGTACATGGAGCCGTTGGGGTCTAAGATAGGGGACACAATTGACCATAAAAATTCATATTTCCTCATTCCCTCCTTGTCCCCTACGGACCCTTATGAAATATCCATCTTCATCAATCCATCAATCTGTTCATATAGCATCATTTGATCTTCTTTCTTCTTCCGGGATCTTGAATGAAAATTCGAAGGCGGGATACACGATGTGGCACACAGACCACAAATCGCTGGCCCACATTGTAGACACAAGCAGCAACTGAATAGAATGAGAAAGCCAATACCTAGGAAGGATAGGATCCTCCATCCCCAGGCTGACAACACGCTCCAGAACCAACCGGACCAAGTCCAGGTGCCTGGATTCTGGTGTATCTGGCTTACGATCTTATGAAGTCGAGTTATGGCTTTATATACTGACGGCGCGTTTTCTGGTATGAAAACACAGCAACTTGATCCGATGACCCTACAAGCTCCGCCCCTATCGGCCAGGATGACGTCAAGAACAAGACGATTTTGAAGAACAACAATCCGCATCGCAGACTGCTCCTCTGTTAAGTTACCTAAGGCGGAAGTAGTTTCATTCACTACTGTTTCAAGGGTTCTAGTTAATCTACGTATCAACTTACTATTAGTGACTGTACCTATGTAGGGAAAGAAACCTTTATTGAAATCTGTGTATTGCTCCCATGCTGTTTCGGTGTAGTCGACAATCGGGAGATCTCTCTGCTGTCTATTGTGTACTAAATGGGTATTCCTATGGTAATCAGGCGGGGCTAAGAAAACAGGTGGCAGAAGGAATGCAATGTAACAGGTACCATCCCAATCTAGGGGTAGGCGTATGTATGCGGTGTGACCACAGATGAAGTAGGAGTGACGAGAAGCTCTAAACGTAGATTTGCCTTTATCACGGAATTCTATTACAGTGGTACATTTACTATGGCCCATGTGAATTGAACCATTCTTTCTTACACATAATTCGCCTCTAACTGGAAATACTGATATAGCGGGCAGGATTGGTGTAGCTTCAGATTCAACATTCAGGATCATGAGATTAAGTGTAAAGTTACCTAATCCATATACTTCATTTTCTAGATCAGTTCCTGTTCTTTTGGGAAGTCCCTCCTTGTTAGGGTAGCAGACTTTAAGTAAAACTAGGTTCAGGTTTCCCCAAACCCAGTTGTCTTGATAAACTACTGAATTTGAATCTAGGGAATTAATCAAACTAAACCATGCTCCACAGGAGCCATTGTGGGTGAATGGATACGGAAAGAGAGGCAGAACTCCCTTGTATTTCTGATAGGGAGGGAGTCGGCCACATATCCAACAATTTGTAGCATTGCTGGTCTGATGAGAATGATGTAACATACTAATGAATGTGTTGTTGCGCAGCGCAAATCTATAGGACAACTCATGCGGGGGTAATTCGCTAAAAGAATGTTCGGCAGTAACATTGAAAGCACGCTTGGAAATAGGGTAATACATGTGTAATAATATACTGGCAATGATAATCAGAAGACTTAGAAAAAACATAATTAACAATGTCACTATGCAGTGACTACGAAGTGATTTACAGTACGCATATTTTTTGAGCTGTTTCTGTCTATTTCTCTCTCTATTTCGGTCTAGAGGATACATGTCAGAGACAAATTCAACCGATTCACCTTGGAGAGGACTTAAACAATCAAATTGTCTGACTTGCTAGACCTTAGTTTCAGTTTATAGTTTTCCTTTTCTGTCTTGTCAACCAGGGGGAGTTTTGAGTCAGTCTGTGAGGGAATGCAGGGCTGATAATTCAAGTCGGATGATAGTCCATGAAATTTTTTGATATGGCTCGAGTGCAACCACCCTTTACGTCCCTCAATCTTCACAGCTGTCCTTGTGGTCAATAAGACGAGTTTAGGCGACTGCCAGCGAGGCTCCAGCGGGTTCCTTCTGTCGAAGTTCCTTATCAGTACAAGATCTCCCGGAACCACGTCATGGGGCTTCACCTCAGTGTTATCGGGAAAAGCTGCAGCTACCTGTGAACGACAAGATTGTAGTGCAGACATCAAGGAAGCCAGGTAATCTGTCAGCATATTACAATCAACATCAGTTATTTTACGGGGTATAGGCGTCCCCCACATATTTGGTGGTCTACCGAAGATCACCTCATACGGGGATAGCCCTGTTCGAGAGTGTGCTACCATTCTCATGTAAAAGAGCGCAACTGGTAAAGCTACTATCCAGTCGACACCTTTTTCTCTACATACTTTGGACAGTCTAATTTTCAAAGTTTGATTATGCCGCTCCACGAGACCTGCTGCCTCGGGATGTCGGACACAGTGGAATTTCCATTGATAGCCTAACAAAAGTGAAACATGTTTCATTAGCTCGGATGAGAACGGTTGGTCATTATCTGAGTACACGACACGGGGCAAACCATACCGTGGGAAGAATTCTCGAACTAACTGTTTGGCAGTAGTCGGGGCAGTGTAATCTGAGACGGGATACGCCTCTGTCCACCGGGAAAGAGCGCATACAACTACGAGGACATATTTGAATCCTCGACATCGTTCCATCTGGATATAATCCATCTGGAGGACTTCAAAAGGGTGATCGGGGGGTTGAAATCCACCCTGGTCTACAGGTACGCCTTTTCCTGGATTGAACTGACAACAAATCATGCAGGTACGTACTTTCTGTTTAGCTGCTGCTCGCAAGTGTTTATTGAACCAAATGTGTTGAATACTGTCTAGCATAGCTTTCTCTCCTAGGTGCGCTGGACTATGTATTGTGTTAATGATGACTTGAACCATTGAGTCGGGGAGAAACCATATAGATTTTCCCTTTGTCATCTATCCTTGATCCGTTTGGATCCCTCCTAATTCAGTCCATCTCCTTATTTCTTCTGGTGTAGCATGTGTCTATATGTCAATTACATCAAGGGCGGGATCCTTAACTGTCATGCAGCGTGTTGGTGTCGGAACTATTGTCTTTGTCGTGTCAGTTGTATGAGTCTGATTCTGAGCAGTCTGTTTAGCTGTTCTGTCAGCTAGGTCGTTACCCTGAGAAATAATGTCAGTCACTTTTGTATGGGCTTTACACTTCATAATCGATATTGCAGTCGGCAGATGTATTGCATCTAACAGAGCTTGAATAAGGGGACCGTGCTGGATGTGGGCACCGTGAGAAGTTAAATAACCTCTCTCTCGCCAAAGCACGCCGAAGTCATGGACGACTCCGAATGCATAACGTGAATCTGTGTATATGTTGACTTTCTTATTTTTAGCTTGAATACAGGCTTGTGTCAAAGCGATGAGTTCTGCTGCTTGAGCTGACAAGGTATCTATACAATTTGTTTCAATAACTTCAGTGTCTGTTGTGACTGCATAAGCGGCCACTAACTCTCCTGTACTTGTTCTCATGCATGAACCATCTACATACAATGTCAGGTCTGGATCTGATAATGGAATATCTGTCAAGTCTTGTCTGGGTTTCGTCGTAATAGTAATGACTTCAATACAATCAAGTGCCAATGGGTCTGTTCCGCTTACTGGCAAAAGTGTGGCAGGATTTAATGTACTACAACGTCTGATTTCTATGTGTGGCTGGAACAATGTCAATTCATAACCCGTCAGTCTTGCTATGGTCAAGTGTGTTTGGGTCCGGTTCAAGAGAACCTCTACTGCGTGTGGTACTTGTACTGTCAATTGATGTCCTAACACTATGGCATCGCTTTGTCTGATTGCTAAAGCTGTTGCTGCGACTGATTTCAGGCACGCAGGAAGAGCCTGAGCTACGGGATCTAATGTACTGGAAAAATAAGCACATGGCTTGTGTGATCCTGCTTGTTCCTGCGTGAGGACTGACAAAGCAGTACCTTCACGTTCTGTAACAAAAAGTGTAAAACGTTTGCTGTAACATGGTGTTGCTAAAACAGGTGCTTGACATAAAGCTTTCTTTAAGCTTTCAAAAGCTTGCGTATGTTCCTGAGTCCAAGGGAGGACAGTTGATGTCGCTGCCTCCTGTGTTGTCAACTGAATGAGTGGTTTTGCTAGAAATGCATATTGAGGGATCCACTGCCTACAGTACGAAGTGAGGCCTATGAATGCCCGCACCTCCTTTTGTGTCTTGGGTGTCGGCATGTTAACAATTAACTGGATACGGTCGGGTGTAAGCTGTCTTCCCCCCTTGGACAGCAAGTGCCCAAGGTACACAACTTGCTGGACACAGAATTGCAGCTTTGAAGGGGACACCTTGTGCCCCTTGTCAGCTAGGAAATGTAAAACCGTCAGTGATGCTTTTTCACATTCAGGTTCGCTTCGGGCGGTGATCAGCAGATCATCGACGTATTGAAGCAAGGCAGTGGTAGCTGGCATGTGGATACTGTCAAGTTCTCTTTTCAGTGCTTGGCTATAGATGCTGGGGCTTTCTGTGAATCCTTGAGGTGCGCGTGCGAATTTAAAACTTCGTCCATTTAAACTGAATCCGAACAAATATTGGCTTTCCATATCGATTGGGACGCTAAAGAAAGCGTTCTTGAGATCAATTACAGTAAAGAACGTGGCTTCTGAATCTATGGCTGTTAGCAATGAAGAGATATCTGGGACCACGGGGTATTGTGGTACAATGCATTTATTTAATTCTCGCAGATCAATAACTAATCGATATACTGGTGGTGCTTTTGGATCAGTTCGTTTAAGAATCGGAATTATCAGGGAATTACATATATTGGAGTCCGTCTCTACAACCACTCCTTGTGCAATGAGCTCGTCAATGATTTGCAGTAAAGCCACAACAGCATCTGGCGGTAACTTGTATTGTCGTATTCGTGGTAATACTACTCCTGTTTTGATCGTGACTCGATATGGTGTAATGTGCATACAACCTACATCAGTGGGGCCTTGTGCCCATAAATGTGCAGGTAGATTCTGTAACCGATGATCCATGTCTCTAGACACATAGTGACCTTTAAAGTCACGCAAAAATAGTCGTACTCCTTCCGGAGAACAACATATTACAGCTCCTAGAGCTTTCAATGTTTTTATACCTAACAAGTTTTCTGGGCATGATTTTGTGAGCAATAGATCTGTAGTCCGTGTTAATGGACCGACCGTTAATGCAAGCGGTTGCGATACTTCATTAATAGTGGGCTTTCCTGAAAAACCAAGGGAAATATTTTGTGAGCCTGAGAGGGGTACCCCTGGGACTTCGCTGTGACGGATAGTCGTTCTGCTTGCCCCTGTATCGAGTAGAAACTTTCTGTCTTTCCCTAATACTTGACTCTGTACGTAAGGACCTTCTTGATCTACGGGAGCCTCAATAAGGGGTGGGCCAACTTCCCTCTCTAGGCTATTTCATGTGTAGCGCTGATACTCTGGATAGTCATTTTGTGCATACTGGTACATCTGTTGTGTCGTGTTTTGTGTTGCAGCAATAGGCTGTGGCTGTTGTTGTGGTTGTTGTTGTGGTTGTGGTGCGGTCTGTTGTGGAAATGGCATAGGCTGTATATTCTGAGGTACTTGTTGTTGGATCTGATCCTGTCTAGGCGGACGTGGTCTCTCTTTCGTTATACCCGTAGAGATATTATGTTTTAGAACTGCGCAATCGTGTATATAATGACCTGGCTGTTTACAATAGTTGCATGTCCCTCTAACAGGACCTACTGAATCATTGGACTGTGTTGTACCCTTTTTATGACCGTCAGCTGGAACTGACTGAGCAACAAGCATTTTCATTTTCGTGTCTTTCATACGTCTTTGTTCATGTTCTTGTTCTTCTCTAATTCTATTGTGATGATATTGTAACATTTGTAACATCTGTGACGGTGTGTTACCTTGCCAGGTACTCTCGAATTTTAATACTCTACCTTTAACTTGGGGCAGGGAATTCTCAACTAATTTTGTCACAAACAGATGTGGATACGACTCACTACTTGCTTTTATGCCACTATTAATACCAAAACATTTTTCAAATCGGGAATAGAAATCACTAGTGTCTTCATCTTGTTTTTGTTTACAGGCTGAAATTGCACCCCAGTCTTCCTTTTTCGTAGTTAATAAATGTGGTAGTACCTGCACTAATAATCCTGGTAATGCTGTAGTCTTTTCCCCAAGCCCTGAACCTGCAGCTCGGGCTTTTTCTTCGTTTTCTAATGCTGTCCACTCTATCTTTTGGTCTCCCACCTCCCACTCCTTTTCTTTGAGTTTCTCGTAAATACCGGCAGGCAATAAAACCTTCAATATTTTCATAATGTCAGGATAAGTATACTCTCCCATGAGTAACATGTCTTTTATCTCACGGTGGAAACCTGCTGGGTCTTTGTCATGGCTAGGTACTACTTTCTTCATTTCTAATAATTCAATTTTAGTTATGGGCGTGTACACAAACACGCGTTTAAAAGTATTGTCCTCACCTCTGATTGGGTGTACTTCGCGTAAGGGATTCTGTCTGTCTATGTGATACGTTTTTCTTTCCAACTTGGGGGGAACTGAAACATGTTCTGGGCATACGAAGACAATGTACTGGTGTCGATATTCTAGAATTTCTTTAATTAAATCAGTACCCGAACCTCTCCATTTATTCGTGAGTAATTCTATCAATATATCAGGTAGGGGACCAGGATCGGAACGTTGGCTTCTATACAATATAACGAGGTGCTGTATCATGTATATACCAGCTAAACGCTGTTCGTCTGGGGTAAGATTCAAAAACGTGTGTGCTAACGCATCATCACTGTATTTTTCAGAACTGTCAGCCCCTTGTACTGCTGACCTGGCTAATTCTTGTTCATCCATAGAGTCGAGCATATGATACCCCCTTCGGTCTCGGAGTAATTTATCAGCAGCCTGGAATAAGTGTTCAGGGGACTTCGCATTTAGCATAGGGGCTTGAAAATGTCTGTTACATTCTGGACGTATCGGACGTATCGGGTCATTAAAGTATCTGGTATTGTTACAAGGTCTTCCCCTACCTACATAAGCAATCGTTTCTAATTGTCCTGTGGGCATTTCTGATTCTTCCTCCTCCTCTCCCTCTGATTCAGTTTTGTCTGCCTCCGATCTGGCTTTATGTGTTCGTTCTACTTCCTTGCGGATCTTTCGGCACATAGCTACTATACATGTCTGTTTATCGTGTTTTCCCTCTGATATATTCTGACCCCATCTGGTAAGGACTTGCATTTCATCCTGATCTACCTCGGACCTATCTCTGTCTCTGATCAAGCAGTTTATGAAGAAGCGTAACAGTAGTCTCTGTACATCCACTTTCTGGTATTCCATGGCTTCGTCAATACTTTCAGGGCCTTGCCCTGTTTGGACAAAGCGATATATATTGTCTAAATGTTTAATCATTCCTGGTAATGTCGTTAAATACGTTGAAGCTCGTCGTATACGTAGTGATGATAGCAGCATTCTGTCATTTTTACCGGGCACTGGATCATATCTACAATCTACAAGATGTTCCTTAAACATGTCGGACGTTGCTATTTGTGGTGTACGTTGGTTTGCTAAATCCCTAAGAGACGATTTACTTCGTAATGGTGGTGTGGCGAAAATTGCTGCCGCACCTCCTGTCGCACCTTCTGAGGTGCTAGGCATAAAAGGGTTTGTGGGATGTAAGGTAGAAACTGTGGATGCAGGAAAAGTTGGATTGTGCGGAGGAGTTTGTGGTTGCGGAGTTGGGGGCGGATGATCTCGGCGTTGAGCACCATCGACAGGTGGTGTGTGTGGTGGAACATTAACATATTCGGGAGCTACATCGTCTAAATAGGAGGAAAGGAAAATATCGTTTGCGGTCTTGGGATGTGCTTTAATCGGGAGTAATGGGGGTGGCAAATCTTTCGGTGTTTCCGGGGTGGCCTTAGGTAAACCTTCGGCCAAAAGAGGATACATACCATTCATAAGAGTGTTTCGTTGTCTGTCTACTTGTTCTGTTTTTACTCGGGTACCTTCCTCAATTAACATATTTTCTCGGGCTTTATTTAAGTTCTCCCTACTTTTCTCTTCCAGTCTGAGCGCTTTCTCTGTGCGCCTATGCGATTCTTTACGCCATAGTTCAATGGCATCTTTCTGTGACTGTCTGGCTTTCTTTTTCCATAATTCTTCTTCTACTCTCATGATGCAATCTGCATCCCATGTCCCAGCTGCGGGCCATCTCTGACTCTCTGCTAAATCCTTGGTGTAGTCCACCCATAAATCACGATATAATACGGCATCTAGGCCATGCTTATGGTACATAAAATACCCTGGAGTATCCCTAGGTGGAATGGGAACAGCTTCTTCGAGTACTCCTTTTCTAGTTTTGATCTGTCTTAATTTTGAAAAGAACGGCATCTTTAAACCTTGCTACTTGATTCTTACTCAAACTGGACTTGAACACCATTAATACGAAAAACACAATAATGAACACTCATTCATACCACAATTTTTGAACACAGTAAAACATTTAACATTTAACATTTAACGAACAATGTTAATTAAGAGAAAACTAACTACTGACATAATACTAATACTAGATAATACTAGATTATATACATGAACATACTGGATATACTGCTAAACAGTACAGATACACTGCTAAAACAGTGCAGACCGGATTTGTGTACCCAAACCCGTCAGGACCGGCACAAACCAATGTGCACGTCTAACTGCCTCCCCAGCAATGGTACTCACCGGGTAGCACGGAACGGAAGGCCTCGGAACTGAACTGAACTGGACCGGACTGGACTCGACTCGACTCGGAAACTTCGGAACCTGGTGGGCCTCTGTATACCTCGGATCTTGCTCTCTCAGCTAGGCTCTGGTCGGGATACTTCGCACTTCTCACCGCCTCGTCTGGGTGTTGATCGCAGCCTCAGTCACCCCCGCTTGGCCGGAGGGAGATACAGGAAATCCTGCGGGTACGCGTTTTTGTCCGTCCAGCTGTGGCAGGGGACCGGGCCTGCAACGCACCTCCGGCGCGTGAGATGAGAAAGTGTCCCTGTTCGGGCGCCAACTTATGTGGTAAATATTTAAATTACCTGTACTATTTTTTTGTGCGGAAAAGTCTAGTAAGAATAACTCAGTCAAAATAAGAGGCAGAATCCGTGGTATTAGAGGTTCTGAAAAGGGCTTTATTCCTTACAAAGGAATCATAGTTCGAACTAGGCAATCTTATTCCATCACCACGAAGGTTCAGGAAGGGATAGGCAATACATTATTGACAAGTAACAATATATATATGAAAAGCATTGCATTAAGACAGATGCAGGAGGCGTAACAGCTGATAATACAGATAAGAATACACATACGTAATGAAAATGGGCGTAATAACAGGCGTATACTAGAAACGTCATTTAAAATGATGTCACAAGTGGGTGGATCCATAAGAGAATCCTGCAGTGTCAGCAGAAATGTTTGGCAGAGATGCGCGCGCAGCCGCATGACGTGTGATTGACGTGCAACTAGAGGGTGAAGGGGAATTGACATTTAGCTCTACATGTGGAGACAAAAGTCTGGGGGGTCAGGTCAACCTAATCCCAAATCGTATCTAATATCTTTGTTTAAGGAACTGTTTTATCCAAAAGGAAAGGTCTCTCGGACGGAGTCTATTCTATACTGACTGTTAAGTGCATGTACAAGCGTCTATGTGTCTACATGAGATGCGAGGGGGCAGGAATCTTCCATGGTAACAGGGGCTATGAATTACTTGCATAAAGACAGCGAGGCCAAGCTCTTTGCTCGGTAGCTGGAAGGATGTTTACCTAAACTACTAGACAGGAATGCGTTGGATGAGGAGCGGAGCAGATAACTTGAAGGCTGAATACAGTTTTTGGCAGGCAACAGGCCGCGTCAGGCACCATTAGCCGCGCAGGGAGTAGGACAAAGTTCATGGATACAGATGCAGGTCCAAGCTGGAGCATTTCAGAGGCAGAGGTAGGAAAAGGCTTGATGGCAGAATTCAGGGCCTGCTCGCCTGAACTGTAAAACGTGAAAAGTGAACCATATAAAGTCGGTGGCCAATCATACTTAGGAATGGAATATTCGACCCATTCATGGCGGAGCTGAAAGAGAACATGTTGACGTTGGACGCACATGTATTTGCGTCTTCATAGCTGGAACTGGAGGGAACATACATGTACTTGTAGCATGTACATGGAGCCGTTGGGGTCTAAGATAGGGGACACAATTGACCATAAAAATTCATATTTCCTCAGGTGGACCAGGTCTTTAGATTTTTTATGATCTACTGGAAAACCGTGGTCATAGGGAAAGGTAGTTTGTACTTGGCCTTCATTGATCTGAAGACTGCTTTCAACCTAGTCCCCCGTCCCAGGCTCTGGCAGGTGTTGCGTGAGTTAAATACCCCCCCCCCCCCTTGGTTTTTGATTTTATTAGACGCCTCCATGAGGGCAACTATGCCAGAATTAGGTGGGGAACTCAGGGACAGCTAACAGAGAGGATCGGGGTAAACAGGGGGGTACGCCAGGGCTGTGTATTGGCACCGACCTTGTTCTCCCTCTTTGTGAATGGGGTGGCAGACCAATTGAGGGAGTTTCCGGCCGACGCACCAGTCCTGGCGGGCGAAAATATCCCGACTCTCCTGTACGCCGACGATACCCTCCTGCTGTCAAAAAGTCCAGGAAGTCTCCGAAAGCTGTTAGCCAGATTTAGCCTGTTCTGTTCTGGTCGAGGCTTAATCATCAATACTGTTAAAACAAAATTGCTGGTTCTTTTACCCTGGAAGCGGTTTAGAAATAACGTCACCCTAGAAGGGAAACCACTAGACCTTGTTGAGTCTTTTGATTATTTGGGTATACGGGTCACCAGTGACATGAAGTGGAATTCCCATTTGACAAAAATGCTTCTGAACCACAAGCGAGTATCCGGGGCAATTTTAAGGGAACAACAACTCTCTGTAAGCAAACCAATATCCCCGGCCCTTGTGGTTTATGAAGGCAAAGCACTCCCCTCAGCCCTGTATGGGGCTGAACTTTGGGGTTTTGAGAATACCACTGACCTAGTAAGATCGGAGACTAAGTTTTTTAGAGGTATGGTTTCCCTTCCAACTTCCACACCACTAAAATATTGTACGTCTTCGCCCTTTACTTTTTTGGGCCCGTATTAGACCGACCCCAGAGCTATTTCATTATGCAGCAGCCTTCAATGACGTCATCCAAGCGGATACAGGCCAGAGGGTCAAATGGATTTCAGATCTTAGGCGTTTATTAACCAACATAGGTTTAGGGGAGGCATGGGTTGGCCAGACCCCCCTCCTAAACAGGTTATAAAAAACGTTTATTGGAACTGGGTGGAGGAGGTTCAAGAGACCAATGCAGATAGGGGAACCCTCACTGAGCAGTTCATGGAATATAAGCCCGTCCGGAAGCTGGAGGCATATCTCGATTTTATTCAAATTCCTAGAGATAGGTCCCTATACATGAAATTGAGAATTGGAATCCTCCCTATTAACGATTTAATAGCAAGTTGGAGGAGGACCGAACGATTGGCATCAGTATCAGCAGTTGCATCATGCCCAGGATGTGGAGCCCGTACTGAGTCTATTGCCCATTTTATGTTTGCTTGCCCAGTATACAGGCATATAAGAAGCAAGTGGTTAAAACCTGTTTGTATACAGTTGGGCTCAAGAAACTATCTGTCTGTTTTACGAATCCTCAGGACTGATACCAACTCCCTTACTGTGATCTGTGGGGTGGCCAAATATCTGGGATGCGCATGGGCGTTACGTTAAAAGTTTTTGACACAAAAAAATATGGTGTAGGTCTATACAAATTATTTTGTACCACACTGCTGTATATTATTTTTATGATTTTGAAATTTTAGGGGTTTTCCCCACTTTTTTATCCTTCCGTTTTTATAAAATGAATTCAATCTGATTATCAATTTGTAAATGAACTGTTATTGTCGCTCTATACTAAATTCTTTTATGAATTGTATATGAATTGATTCTGCTTTTATGATATATTTTGTATCGAATAAAGCTTTTTTTATACACATATCAGAATTCCCAACTATCCATATCTGTAAAATTTAATATTTCTCAAAAACTACTGAACGGATTTACACCATTTCAACAAAAGCGCCAGGCCACAACCTTTCTCCCTGCCAAATTTGGCATAATTCTGTTCAGCAGTTTTACCTGTAGCCTTGTCTAAAGTTTCCTATGGAAAATGCATGAAGAAAACACATTTTGAGACTCCCATTTTTTCTCAGCCCTCCCTTGACCAATCACCCCTAAACTTTCAAGATAGCAACTGATCAAAAAAGAGAAACTTTTTGGAAAATTTCGTAAACAATCGTCAAACGACACCAAAGTTATAAGCAAATGAAGGGCTCCAGGAGGGGGGCCGCGCAACTCCCCTCCCAACATGAGTGAACCCCCGATACTGTGGGGACCCCAGCGGGCACCCGCAGCCCCAGCGAGCTCCCGCTATTATTTTTTAAGAAATACCCCTGGGACCTTGCCCACCCCGGGGGTCTCATTAAAATAAAACACAGGAACCCGTGACCACAGCGCGAATTGCGCCAATTTTATTTTTATTTTTTTTACATTTTTTGGGGGGCCCTGGGGGTCCTTCTGGGACCCCCGACCAGGCCTAGGGGGTCAGGGTGTTCCTACTCTACCCCCTTCTCTTGTTTTCTACCTTTGTTTCTCTGTTTTCTAGCGACTCGCTTCTACCGAGACTCAAGATGGCTGCCAACACTTCCTGGTTTGGAGTGTTGGCAGCCAATCACAGTGAAGCTCGTGCACAGAACTTAGGCTCCGCCCCAATATCGAAACTTTTATTTTTCTAATCTCTCAGCAACTACTTAGCGAATTTACACAATTTTAAAGAAGGTCGCTTTCTGACCCGTGCACTACCTTTGTGCCAAATTTGGGGTAATTCCGTTCAGTAGTTTCAGCTGAGGCCGTGCACAAAGTTTCCTATCGGAAATTGATTTTTTAACACTTATTTTATGAATTTCTCAATAACTACTGAACGGATTTACACCATTTTATAAAAGGTCACTTTCTGAACCAAGCTCTACCTTTCTGCCAAATTTGGGGTAATTCCATTCAGCAGTTCGGGCTGTAGCTCGTCGCAAAATTCCCTATGGAAATTAACATGGTGAAAATGCATTTTGGGACCCCCTTTTTTCTCAGCCCCTCCTTGACGACTCACCCCCAAACATTTAGGGTAGGAGCTGACCTGGATAGACTTTTTTTGGGACAATTTCGCAAAGATTCGTCAAATGACGCCAAAGTTATTAGCAATTCAAAAAATGTTTTTCCTATGGAAACTAGGTTGTAACTATATATTAAAATATATAATATATATGTATAAATTTATATATATGAGTTTTTTGTTATATACTCACATGCACATAAATACAAAAGAATGTGCGTGTGTGTATATATATATATATGAGGAAGGCTTGTTACGCCGAAATGCATTATGCCAAGAGTGATCAATTAAAGGGATTCCGTGTAATTCCCCGCTGTGTCCTATGATTACTTTTACTGAGTGGTCTTCGTTGTGATATTTCACCTGCATGTCAGGAGCGCGTTAAGAAGACCCGTGCTTCATGTGTCCGTGGCATTGCCGGCTAAAACTGTGGTTTTCTTTCTTTCTCCAAGGTATTGGAACAGCCACGGACCACCTTGAGTTTGGGCCAAGCAAGCGGCCCATGCCAGGAGCAGCCGGTGACTGTACGGGGAAACAAGATCATTTCATCGGAGTTTCATGGCCCGGCTGACTCTCATATTTGGGGCAGGACATTGGGGACCCAAGGAGTTCTGGGTCACTCCTTCAACCTGGCTTTACCATCAACACAAAGCCCTGCTTTGCCCGGAACAAACAGCACCCAGTTAGGGAATATTGGGCTCTGCCACAAGCACTTACCCAGCCGAACTGTGTGCTGGGAGCCATAGTCGATGGACTTGGACTATAGCTGGGGCTTTAAACAACGAGGTGGAACCAGCTGAACTCCCACCAATGGGAGTGCCACAGGACTTACATAGCAGGGTGTGGGCGTAACCCCGGTGTTAATAACATCTGAGGAAGGCTTGTTATGCCGAAATGCATTATGCCGAGAGTGATCAATTAAAGGGATTCCGTGTAATTCCCCGCTGTTTGCTCTGATTACTTTAACCTAGTGGTCTTCGTTGTGATATTTCACACGCATGCCAGGAGCGTGTTAGGAGGCCCGTCCTTCAAGTGTCCATGGCATTGCTGGCTAAAACTGTGGTTTTCTTTCTTTCTCCAAGGTATTGGAATAGCCACGCACCGCCTTGAGTTTGGGCCAAGCAAGCGGCCACTGCCGGGGGCAGCCCATGACTGCACGGGTGAAATGAGATCATTGCATCGGAGTTTCTTGGCCCGGCTGACTCTCATATTTGGGGCAGGACGTTGGAGACCCAAGGAATTCCGGGTCACTCCTTGAACCGGGCTTTACCATCGACACAAAACCCTGCTTTGCCCGGAACAAACAGCACCCAGTTAGGGAATATTGGGCTCTGCCACAAGCACTTACCCGGCCGAACTGTGTGCTGGGAGCTGTAGCCGATGAACTTGGACTATAGCTGGGGCTTTCAACAATGAGGTGGAGCCAGCTGAAATCACACAAATGGGAGTGCCGCAGGACTTACATAGCAGGGCGGGGCGTAACCCCGGTGTTAATGGCATCTACGGAAGGCTTGTTACGCCGAAATGCATTATGCCGAGAGTGATCAATTAAAGGGATTCTGTGTAATTCCCCACTGTGTCCTCTGATTACTTTTACTGAGTGGTCTTTGTTGTATTAAAAAAAATAATAATATATATATATATATATATATCCAAAGATGCAAAAGCAGTTCCTCGTACGCTCTCAGAAGAACAGACCACAAACGGGGATCTCTTGAAAGGGGTGTTTTAATTCACTACGCGTTTCAGCTCGAAAGCCTTGTTCACGTGAAAGATTGTGCACAACACGGTGATTGATAAAGTTAATTCAGTCGACATCAACAGAGGACAACCAATGACTAGACGATTGAATAATGGCAGACATCTTAGAATGTAGTGTGCTGTATAACACATAAATACATTGCATTCAGAGCTCGCCACACAAAAATAATTTTTCAACGCCAGTGCAGTATCGAAAATAAATGATTACAGCTAAAATAGCATTGCAGTTTGACAGTTTATTTAATAGTTCATTTAACTTTTGAAAAATTTGCAGAACCAATCTGAAGAACATTGTATGCAACTACTGGGGCATTGAACATTTGAACGTATTTGTGCACTATGCATTTATTTGTCTGCCTCTTATGTCACTTATACGACACGGCCTAGGATTGCCTTTGTAACACACTTTTGGCACGACATTAAATATTCACACATGGCATTTTACCGACCGTTTCACTCGGCACATCAGTGCCTGACTATTGCAATGCTATTTTAGCTGTAATCATTGGTCTGTTCTTCTGAGAGCGTACGAGGAACTGCTTTTGCATCTTTGGAACTGAATTACCGGCACGCTCCGCCGGGGTGTACGCCACCTCTCTCGGGTCACAGCAGCCGGAAGGAGCTATATGGATTTGTTCTAAAACGGAGGGCTGCACCCAGACCGGCCATCCATGGTGAACACTTTGCAGCGAGTTGCAGTATTCAACGAAGGCAAGGAGGTGAGTCTGTTTCTATTTTGTCTGCCTCTACGGGTCTGAACGCGGTGTACTTTCCTCACGGCGAGACACCTGCGTTTTCTCCGGGAGAAGCGGCTTTTTGGAATAGGATTCCCTCTATCACCCTTGCCAGCCTTACCAATAGATTCGCATCTATCACTGAACTTCCGAGTGTGACGGGGCACTTATGTTACGCTGTCGCATCAATCACGGAACTTTCAAGTGTGATTAGGCATTTATGCTACGCTGCCGTACTTACACTGCGGGCAGATTTGTGTACCACAGGCACCAAAGTACAAATCTTCTACTCGACATTGTTTTTTGAGTGAAGACCATGTTTGGCAGGAGGAACCTGTTATTCATACAGGGGAAAACAGACCACAAACGCGACTTAACAGTAAGGCGTGTTCTATAATGAATGAGGAGGAAGAAAGGAGGGCAGCTGCCCAAGCTATGTTTACAAGAAAACCAAGAACCAAGACCACACCTGCTCTGACACCAACGCACATCTCTTCAACAGAGGAGAAAATCAGAATTCTAGAAAAACTTAAGAAGTCGGAGATCTCTAAATGGTGGGAGGCGATCTCCCTACAGAACTATGTCGATCAAAACATGGTCCCAAGAGGCTTAAGGATATTCATAACACCGACATATGAAACACCCAACCCCAGCATGCTCACAGAGTGGTCGGAAAATTCTGCTCTCAGCTCCAAAAGAATGTTGGAAATTTTGATCAAGTACGCGTGGATTGAGAGAGACAACCTCATCAAGCAGATACAAGAACTCACGGAAGATTTGCAAAAAGTCTCTGACACTGAAGCAGTTGAGGGCTCTATGAATGCTATGAAAGAGCGCCTGAAACAACACGAAGATGAAATCAAAGCGCGCAAAGAGAGGAAGTCAAACCGAGATTACAACGACTATGATATTGGGAGGATTCTCACTTTCAGCAAGAAATTTGACCATCTATGCAACAACAAAGAAATGGACATTACTTCCACAGCAGAACAGACAGGTATCTCATCTGCTCCTGCATCCACAGCCAGTGATACTGAATCCGACGTGTCTGTTGAAGCAGCCTCTAACACCGAAGCCAACAGCAGACCTGTGAATTTTTTAGAGGAATATCGACATCTGCGCCGGAGCAGACGGACGAAACAGGATACTCCGGCAACAAGATCACGGGGCCAGAGAGGGAGAGGTCGCGGCAGAGGCCGAGGAGACGAAGAAACAGGCACAAGAGACTTCAGCAACGATGGCGGAAGAGGCAGAGCAAGGGGCAATATGGGAAGGAGAACTCGCCCAAGAAAAGCATATTAATGGATCCCATCATGGTAAATAAGACAGTGGTCAATTTATCGAAGAGAAACATCAATGAGACTGAAAAAGCAACCTTATGCTTAGGCCTTTCTTTTTGTCCTTCTGCCTCCTTTAATTTCACTGACACCAGAATAGACCTCTTCAAGTTTGTAAGAAAATTAAAATTAAAGAAATGGCATAAACTTAAAAGATTGGGGGACTCAAGAAAAGGCATCACTGGTACGTCTCAGCACCTAGATAACATCACACTAGGCGATATTGATGTACTCGTTGACATGATACACTTAGACCAAGACTCGAGTCCCGAAACCAACAGCACTCACAATGAAGACCTACTTAGTACCACACAAGTTGTTGACAGACTAGGCTTAACTACTGACAGCCATATATCTTCAGGTTTTAAACCCAAATCTACATTCTTTCCCACATCCTCATATGATCCCATTGACACCTTTCATGACAGTGTCAGTAGGTCATTGTGTTCCTTCAGACATAAGAAGAAAAAAAGTTTTAACAACAATTTGTCATTTACACAGAGACAGTCACTTAAATCACTCACGGATGACAGTAACATCGTTATCCGTCCTGCAGATAAAGGTGGCAATGTGGTAATTTTGGACAGGGACAAATACATCGCAGAAGCAGTCAGACAACTCTCAGACATCAGGTATTATGAACACATAAGCATGGAGAACTACAACACCAGCATCATATGTTTATGGGACAAACTCACTACTTGGAGAGAGCAGGGCCTACTTGAGTGGGAAGAATACACATATCTAAAAAATGATCATCCAATTCTTCCAGCCCTTTACTTACTACCTAAACTACACAAGGACCCCACTGATCCTCCTGGACGTCCAATTGTTTCTTCCAGGGGCAGTGTGTCAGAACATGTCTCCAAATATATTGACCACTTTCTCAGAGACTATGTCAGTAACCTACCCAGTTACATCAGGGACACGAAAGATTTCCTCAAGAAGATTGAGGGTATAAAGTGGGAGATGAGTTCTTGTCTCATTACACTAGATGTTCAGTCATTATATGCGATCATTGACCACCAACAAGGAATTGAGGCCTGTGAACATTATCTCAACACCAGACCCTTACGCCTCAGAGACCACAGCATGATGATTTTGGACATGATCAATTACTGTCTCACCAATAACATTTTTCTTTTTAATGGTGAATTGTACAGGCAAGTGGTCGGGGCGGCGATGGGTTCTTGCTTTGCTCCCAGCCTGGCAAATCTCTTTATGGGACAGTGGGAGGAATCAGTCTTCTCCAACCCTGACTACAAACAAGATCTAGAACACGTCACAACATGGATGCGCTACATTGATGACTTGTTTATCATATGGAATGGCAACGAAGAACAAGCCATCCAATTCATAGATAGACTTAACATCAATAATAATAACATTGTACTGACAAGCCACATCAGCAAGAACAGTGCTGAATATCTAGATGTCAGATTGGACATCATAGATAATTCTATACAGACCACTCTGTTCAGGAAGGCCACTGCAGGCAACAGTGTCCTGCATGCCCTCAGCAGTCACCCTTAGACACTAAAGTGGAGTATTCCCTATGGTGAGCTGTTGAGGGCCAAGAGGAATTGCAGTACTCAAGTCGCCTATGAAACTATCAGTAGAGAGATGATGACACGGTTCAAAACCAGAGGTTACCCGAACTGGCTACTCCGCAAAGCCAAGGACAGAGCAGACGCCATACCCAGAGATCTCACCATTTCTGACAAACCTGTTGAAACCTCAGATGAGAACAATGATACAACTAGAATGATTATGACTTTTAATTCAGATTCCAAAAACATACACAAAATTGTAGCAAAAAATTGGGATATCCTGAAATGTGACAATGTAATTGGTATGACTGTACCCAATAGACCCAGTATCACCTATCGCAAGGGTAGAAGCATTAGAGATTTGGTAGTAAGAAGTGATGTTACCATATACCCCACCAGACAACAACACGGCTTGGAGGGATTTTTCCCGTGTGGGCATTGTAAAGCCTGCAAGAACAGCACGTTTCGTAACAAAATCACCTACAATGGCATCACCAAAGAGATCAAGGAATTCCTTACATGCAGTACCACCTTTGTGATCTATGCTATAGAATGCCCATACAAATTGTGGTATATAGGCAGCACCACTCTTCTCGCTAAAAAGCGTGTTCTCGAACACTATCGAGCCATTGCACATAATGATGATAACTACCCCGTGGCTCATCATTTCAAAGCTAAACATTTTTCTAATTCTGCACTCTTAACATTCTTCATCCTTGAACAGATTACCAAGAATCCCAGAGGAGGCAACAGGGTACTCAAATTGAGGCAGCGTGAGTCCAAATACATAATAGATTTTCAAACCAAAGACCCAGGGGGCCTTAATCAGGATGAGGAATTAGCTGTTCACCTGAGAGAATAATGTGCTGTGTTGTCAATATGTTCTTGGTTCTTCCCCCCTTTTCTTGTTCCTGTTCTCAGTTACACGATGAGACGGTTTTGTTTTTAACTTTCTAACCAACTTTCTCTCCTCATCAGATTGTGTTTCTTGAATTATTGCGATAACTTTTTAAGCAATTTTTAACATTATGTTTTTTTCTTTTCTGTTTCCAGGAAGAAAGGAAGGTGCCCAAACACCGGCACTCACTACACACGGGCTACCTACCCTTCCTTCCCTTCTTCACTCCTTGAGCACGGTGATTGATGATCATTGTTTCTTCTCTTATGACAACCGGATGACCACGGTATAGTTCAATCCATCTTTGCATTTAACAATATAGTTCTGGCAAAATGTATTGTCTTCCTGCCCTTTCACGCTACTGATCTGCCATATATTTAGGGCATCTTTTCAATTGATTGATGTTTCATGCACAGGCCACTTGGCCACTTATTCTAGATGGACACTTTTAGATGGACACCTTTATGAGGACATTTATTTAATGATATTGTGCCTAGTTTACATTTATCTCTGTACACAAACAGTACTTCGTGTATTTTCAGCATGTTTCTAATGCCTTTCATGTTCTTAGACTTGTCACTTGACAGTTTATTTAATAGTTCATTTAACTTTTGAAAAATTTGCAGAACCAATCTGAAGAACATTGTATGCAACTACTGGGGCATTGAACATTTGAACGTATTTGTGCACTATGCATTTATTTGTCTGCCTCTTATGTCACTTATACGACACGGCCTAGGATTGCCTTTATAACATACTTTTGGCACGACATTAAATATTCACACATGGCATTTTACCAACAGTTTCACTCGGCACATCAGTGCCTGACTATTGCAATGCTATTTTAGCTGTAATCATTTATTTTCGATACTGCACTGGCGTTGAAAAATTATTTTTGTGTGGCGAGCTCTGAATGCAATGTATTTATGTGTTATACAGCACACTACATTCCAAGATGTCTGCCATTATTCAATCGTCTAGTCATTGGTTGTCCTCTGTTGATGTCGACTGAATTAACTTTATCAATCACCGTGTTGTGCACAATCTTTCACGTGAACAAGGCTTTCGAGCTGAAACGCGTAGTGAATTAAAACACCCCTTTCAAGAGATCCCCGTTTGTGGTCTGTTCTTCTGAGAGCGTACGAGGAACTGCTTTTGCATCTTTGAAACTGAATTACCGGCACGCTCCGCCAGGGTGTACGCCACCTCTCTCGGGTCACAGCAGCCGGAAGGAGCTATATGGATTTATATATATATATATATATATATATATATATATATATATATATATATATATATATATATATATATATATATATATATATATATAGATAGATAGATAGATAGATATGTGTTTGTAGTATATACATACATGTAGATATATATATATATATATTACAAACACATATATATATCTACGTTAATCCCACAACCCCTCAACCCATACCAACCCTAAAATAACCCTTGCCATTCAAAAACTCATACCCATTCAAAACCCTAAAATTACCCTTGCCACCTACAAACACCCATACCCACCCTAAACCCTAGAATCACCGTTACCATCCAAAAAATCCATACCACCAGAAATTTGCATTTAAAAAAACCTTTAAAATTCACTGAAAAAAACATAGGTTTCAGGGACGTTATAGTTAGAAATTAGAATTTAAAAAATCTTAGAAATTCACTGACAAACCACAGGTTTCAGGGACGTTATAGTAAGTTGGACATTTCACTTATACAAAACCAGAGAAATGTGGCCGTTATCACGTCCCCACAATGCACTGTTGATGGCGTCACATATTACATCACTCATGACATGGTCAGTGACATCACTGATGACATTTCAAATGATATCACTGATGACATCATCCAGTTACTGAGTGTTTCTAAAAAGTTTAAGAATGTTATATGGGTGTATGGGTGTCTGAATGGATGATTTAGTGAGTGAGTGACTGAATGTATAAATGAGTGATTAAACGTGTCTCAGTGAATGCATGGGTAAATGACTAATCTATGTGAATGTCTGTGTCCGTCTGTCAGTTGGTGTGTAAGTGGCTCATTTGTTGGTGAGTAAGTACATGAGTGTCTATATGGGTTGTTGATTAGTAGTCTGAGTACCAGTATAGGTGCCTGAGTGTCTGTGTGGGTGGATGAGGCAGTGACTGGATGTATGAGTGACTGTATGGGTGAATAAGTAGATGTGTGTGTGGACCTAGGAATCAGTGGGTGGGTATGTAGTAACTGGTATTGGTGTGTTTTTGGTTTCGAAAATAGTAATCTGTATTTTAGAGTGGGTGTAACCACTCTGTGTCAGTCTGTCAGTTGGTGTGTAAGTGGCTCATTTGTTGGTGAGTAAGTATGTCTTAGTATCTGTATGAATAAGCGAGGTGGTGTGTGTATAACTGTATAGGTGAGTAAATGGCAGTGTGATTGATTCTTTGCATGACTGAGTAGCTGTTTGACTACCTTTATAGGTGAGTGGCGGTGTGTGAATGTCTGTATTGATGAGTGACTGGATGTATGAGTGACTGTATGGGTGAATAAGTAGATGTGTGTGTGGACCTAGGAATCAGTGGGTGGGTATGTAGTAACTGGTATTGGTGTGTTTTTGGTTTCGAAAATAGTAATCTGTATTTTAGAGTGGGTGTAACCACTCTGTGTCAGTCTGTCAGTTGGTGTGTAAGTGGCTCATTTGTTGGTGAGTAAGTACATGAGTGTCTATATGGGTTGTTGATTAGTAGTCTGAGTACCAGTATAGGTGCCTGAGTGTCTGTGTGGGTGGATGAGGCAGTGTATGACTCCCTACAGGGATGTATGAGTTGGTGAATCCCTGGGTATATGGGCTCATGAGTGCATCTGTGAGGGACTGTATCGGTGAGTGAGTGTGCATATGGCTGTGTGTGTGAATGAATGGATGTCTCAGTGGTATATGGGTAAGTAACTGCATATGTGTAAGGCAGTATATGTGAGTGTTGGAGTATAAAAGTGACTGTATGTGAGAGTGAGTGATTGTAAGAGTGGCTGTATGGATGTGTCGGTGCTTATGTCTGTGATTGTATAAGAGAGTAAGTATGTCTTAGTATCTGTATGAATAAGCGAGGTGGTGTGTGTATAACTGTATAGGTGAGTAAATGGCAGTGTGATTGATTCTTTGCATGACTGAGTAGCTGTTTGACTACCTCTATAGGTGAGTGGCGGTGTGTGAATGTCTGTATTGATGAGTGACTGGATGTATGAGTGACTGTATGGGTGAATAAGTAGATGTGTGTGTGGACCTAGGAATCAGTGGGGGGTATGTAGTAACTGGTATTGGTGTGTTTTTGGTTTCGAAAATAGTAATCTGTATTTTAGAGTGGGTGTAACAAAGTTTATATTAGGGTGTGAGGAGCTGCATCCGATTATCACGTGGATGATGTCATCAGTGATGTCATTTGAGATGTCATCAGTGATTTCTCTGGTTTTGTACGAGTGAAAATTTCCAAATAACTATAACGTCTCTGAAACCTTTGTTTTTTTCAGTGAATTTCCAAGGTTTTTTAAATGCTAATTTCTAACTATAATGGCCCTGAAACCTATGGTTTTTCAGTGAATTTCTAAGGTTTTTTTAAATGCTAATTAATAACTATAACGTCACTGAAACCTATGGTTTTTTAAGTGAATTTCTAAGGTTTTTTAAATGCTAATTTCTAACTATGCCTACATAGGTAGGACATATGCAGAAAGAGGAAGAAAGGCGAAAAAAGAAGCAAGAGAAATGTAGAAATAACCAACAGAGGTGCATAAAGAGGTCTTGTTGCAAAGTCATCCTGTGTCCCCAACTTTTTGCTGACTGGTACTGGTGGTAACTGACTCTGACTAACCAGGCCAGTGCTATGCTAAAAGACACTTAGAATACAGTGAAAACACCTACATACACTAGGGTATGCTATGGGTTGGGGTACCCCTGTGATGTGCATGGCCTCACCTGTAAGGCCCTAGTACATAATAGGGCTGCATGATTAAAACTTCCTCTAAGTCAGAGGTGCTGAAAGAAGCAAGATCAGTACAGAAAGAACCAACAGAGGTGCAGAAAGAGGCAAGAGGGGTACACAAAGAGGCAAGAAAAGTGCAGAAAGAAGCAAAAGAGGTATAGAAAGAGGAAAGAGAACTGCAGACAAAAAGCAAGACAGGTGCAGGAAGAGACAGGAAAGGTGCACAAAGAGTCAAAAGGGGTACAGAAAGAGTCAAGAGGGTTGCAGAAAGAAGCAAGAAAAGTGCAAAAAGAAGCAACAGCGGTGCTTAAAGAGGCAAGAGGGGTGTAGAAAGAGGCAAGACAAGTGCAGAAAGAAGCAACAGAGGTGCCGAAAGAGGCAAGGGAGGTGCAGAAACAGGCAAGAAAGGTACAGAAAGAGGGAACAGGGGTGCAGAAAGAGGTAATAGGGATACAGAAATTTGCAAGAGAGGTGCAGAAAGAAGCAAGAGTAGTGCAAAAAGAAGCAAGAGCAGTGCAGAAAGAAATAACAGAGATGCAAAAAGAGGCAAGAGGGGTGCAGAAAGAGGTAGGAGAGATGCACAAATTGGCTAGAGAGGTGTAGAAAGAGGCAACAGGGGTGCAGAAAGAAGGAAGAGAAGTGCAGAAAGAAGCAGCAGAGGTGCTGAAAGAGGCGCAAAGGGTGCAGAAAGAGCAAGAGGAGTGCAGAAAGAGGCAAGAGAGGAGAAAAAACAGGCAGGAAAGGTACATAAAGAGGCCAATTTCTCTTTATGATATTTCTGATATTTCTCTCTTGCTTGTTATATCCTAGAACAAATCTGAAAGTGTCTACATCCTGTTCTCTTGATTCATCTACCTTTTTCTGTTTTAGGAGGAGGGCTTCCCCAGGGACTAAATTGCTTTTAGCTGCATCAATACATCTTTTTTTGTAACCCCTTTCTATGAATCTGGTTTTGCAGCTGGCTTGGGCTACCTTAAGATCATCGTCACAGCTGCAAATTTGTTTTAAATGGAGCATCTCCCCATAGGGGATGCTCTGGATTAAGTGCTGAGGATGGGCGCTTCCAGCATGTAGCACCGCATTTCCGGCTGTTGGTTTGCGATGGAGTCTCGTTTCAAGCTTCCCATCTCTGACAAAAACCTATACATCTAAGAAGTTGATACTTTCCCTACTAATTGATGCTGTAAACTGAAGATTCAGTTGGTTACTGTTAAGCCTTTCAATGAACTCCTCTGCCTCAACCCTGGTTCCTTGCCAAACCAGAAAAAGATCGTCAATGATCCTCCACCACACCTTTATATTGTTTTTAACATACTGTATATGCTCTTTTAGTAGGACCAGCTCCTCCCACCACCCCATGTGGAGGCAGGCATAACTGGGGGAAAAGCTGACCCCATTGCTACGCCCCTCAGTTGTGGATAGAGGGTGTTTTGGAACATAAAGAAGTTACTACACAAACAGAACTCGACCATATCAGATAGCATGGCATTATGTTTCATAGTCTGTTCTTCTCCTTGCTAAGTAATATTGCAAAGCTTTTAGTCCGTCTGCATGTTTTATGGATGTATATAGTGACGTCACATCCAAGGAAATTAGTAAATAATCATTCTTCCAGGCAAAATTATACATATATAACTTAGGTTATGCACTGAGAAAAACACACTCTTTGCATCTTAAGTGTCCATGCAAAAAAAAATTATTATCGTCCGTCTTCGTTCAGACACAAAACAAGTTGTCTTCAACTTTGGTAGAAGTAACATTTGATGTACATCATATGCTTGATCACAAAATTCTCTTCACATAGTAGTGGTACATAACAGACAAGCCAACACGTGTTTCGCAAAATGTATTCGCTTCTTCAGGGCTGTTGATAATAAGACAAACCACTTATTAGCTCCCAAAAGATACCAAAGTATTATTTAAAAGCACATATTCCACATGAGCTTCTAACATATAAAGAAATATATGTCATGGATACATCGCATATGAAATTTCACATCTGTGTTAACCACATTATATACCAGTTTTAACTTGGAGAGAGGAATAAGAGTAGCAGCATTGGAACTAGTATTTTCAAAAACAAAAAGCAAAAAGCAAACAAGGAATGTTACAAATTAAGTTACATTTTAATTTACATTCTTCTTTGAAGAAGTTGCAGTAACTGGAAAGAGAGAACATAATAACACTTGGTACTTCACAAGAGTTGACAAGACTATTAGTATGACGGAACTGAAAATTCTGAAGGTATATATATATATATATATATATATATATATATATATATATATATATATATATATATATATATATATATATATATATATATATATATATATATATATATATATATATATATTATATATGCTTTGGACTATATACTTCAGATTATACTTTAGATTATAGTCGCCCATATAGACAATATGGAATAGATACTGCCTTGCCTGAGGGATCATCCGGTCCTATTCTCTATCAGAACAATGGATTGCAATGACATAGGGAGCATCAATTTCATCAGATTGTATAATGTTTTTTACTCTCTATACAATTTCTTCGATTATTGTAAAGTACCAAGTGTTATTATGTACTCTCTTTCCAGTTGCTACAACTACATACTGTCTATCACCACTATACCCTTTCAGGCATAGAGTAACGCATAAATTATGCTAAACAGAGGTAGAGAACTCTGGGTAGTTCTCAAGTTTAGGTAGGTACCAGCTCCGGTATAGAGCACCCCTCAATCTAAACCGGAGAACTACCCAGAGCTCTCTGCTTCTTTTATGCATTATATATATAGAACACGAGGTTGCCTTTATTGGGAACGCCAACACACTCTGGAGCTGTCACCTTCTTTATTACAGGCTGCTAAAAAAGCGTGCTTGCCAAACATGTTTCGGGCAGCATTGCCCTTGCTCACTGGCTTAGTCACAAAGTCCCGGTAGCTACTTTGAGGAATCATTTAAATGTCAAGAGGACCCGCCCCAAAGGGCGCATTGCATTTTGGTCCGAATAGTCCCTTCATTACCCACAGTGGTGTGCTGACAGTTCTTGGTGACCTAAAATATTATCCCAAGTGGGTTCAGTGTTGATAAAAACACTCACTTTACTGGCACATTGGAATCCTGCAATCTCGGAGCTCCAGAGTCCTTATTGCGCCTTCGTGACGGCACTGCAGGTCAGCTTGATACACGGTGAGGCATTCTCGCGATGCAGCCTCGCCGCTAATCAATCCAAAACATGAGGATGCCTTTATTGAGAACGCCAACACACTCTGGAGCTGTCACCTTCTTTATTACAGGCTGCCAAAAAAGCATGCTTGCATCAGAGTAAATCGCGAAACGTGTTTCGGGCAGTATTGCCCTTGCTCACTGGCTCAGTCACAAAGTCACTGCAGCTACTTTGAGGAACCATTTAAATGTCAAGAGGACCCGCCCCAATGGGCGCATTGCCTTCAAGGTCCAGAAGGCAATGCGCCCATTGGGGCAGGTCCTCTTGACATTTAAATGGTTGCTCAAAGTAGCTGCCAAAATATATATACAAAAAAGAAACAGAGTGTATGCCGCTGTATCTACCAGATATAGACTAATCCAATTTAAATACCTCCACAGAGTATATTACACTCGTCTTCAGCTTTGGAGAATGGGGGCAATCCAGTCCCCGGTCTGTCTCCGCTGCAGTGCAGATGAGGGGTCGTTCCTCCATACGGTGTGAGACTGTGGGGCGCTGCAGAGATTCTGGTCCAGAGTGGTCTCTTGCTTAGCTCGTGTCCTGACATGGGATATCCCGTTGGACCCCAGATTGGCGCTCTTACATAACACGGAGGACATTGGGGGGAACCGGTACAAGAGACACCTCTTATTTTTGGGCCACACCTTAGCTAAGCGTGACATAGCACACCGTTCGAAGGACGCATCCCCACTCAGCATCACTAACTGGAAAAAGACACCGGACAGCTGCATGTCTGCGGAGATTGTGGTATTTCAGGTGAGGGGGTGTCCTCAGAAGCATGGGAAGATTTGGTCTTGGTGGGCCGCATACAGAGGTATAGATCTGCCTCTAAAGTCGCAGTCCGCTGCTCGTGATCCCATTGAACGATTGGTGGTGAATAATATACCTGTCTAGTGTATTGATGTTAATGAGACGTGGCTGTGAATTTCCTTGGCTTCTACATGCAATGTTTCCTAAGTATGTACGGTGCGCATTAGGGGGGTGGGGGGTTACATGTTTTTCGCGGTCTGATGTTCTGCAGACTATTGGGGGGGTTTCACACTGTACCCAGAGACTTTATTTTATGCGCTTCCTCTGTACTTTTCTTGTCGGGCTCCGCCCATCTGGTATGCTGAAAATTCAATTAAATCTGTTAAAGAAAAAAGAAGCAGAGAACTTTGGGTAGTTCCCAAGTTAAGGTGGAGAGCAGCTCCTGTATGCACCCTACAACACCAGTGACACTCTAAATTTACTCACCTCAAATGTCTGCCTTTGGGTCTAAGTTTTTAAGAATGGAGTGGTAAAAGGCTTTTGTCATTCTGCAGCTCGGCGTGGAAGGCACTGTGCCTATCCTATGCTTTAAAACTTTGATAGAAAAGTAGACTTTTTAGGTGAGCAAATTTAGAGTGTTGCAGATGTTGTAGGTTGCTACATAGAGGAGTTGCTCTCCACCTAAACTTGGGAACTACTCAGAGTTCTCTGCTTTTTTTCTGCATAATTTATACAGAACTCTATGCCTGAAGGGGTATTGTATGTATGTATATATATATATTCACTGAATTAAACATAGGTTTCAGGGATGTTATAGTTAGTTGGACATTTCACTCGTACAAAACCAGAGAAATTCCGCCGTTATAGTTAGTTCAGCTAACTATAACTCGCGCCCCCGCAATGCACTGCTGATGACGTCACATATTACATCATTCATGACATGGTCAGTGACATAACTGATGAGATCTCAAATGACATCACTGATGACAGCGTCCAGTGACTGTGTGTTTGTTTAAAGTTTAAATATGTTTTATACATATGCCAAGGTGTATTGAAGAATGAGTGGGTGTATAAGTGTCTGGATGGAAGATTTAGTAGGTGCGTGACTGACTGTTTGAGTGATTAAATTTGTCTTACTGTGCTGGCGGTCCCCAGGGCCATCAAGAGGTCCAGGAGGGGGGCCGCACAGCCCCCCTCCCAATGTTTTAGGCCCCAGGGTGGTGGTGGTACCCGGGGCCCGGGGGTCCATTAGGGATCCCCCCCATTTGAATTCACAGTGCCAAGGGAAGGTGGTGGTCCTGGGGAAGTGTGGGGAGCTCGAGCCCCCACACAAATTATTTATAAAAGGTGGTGGTCCGCAGGGTTAGGGGGGGCCCGCAAAGCCCACCTGCCCTTATTTAATGAAGCCCCGGGGACGTGGTGGTCCCCGGGACAGCGTAGGGGGTGAGACCCCTCCACGCATTCTTTTTTTTTGAAGCCCCAGGGAGGTGGCGGTCCCCTGGGCTGCGGGGGGGCCGCGTGCCCCCGCACATAATCAGCATAGCGCCGGGGAGGTGGGGGTCCCCGGGGCTGTGGGGGCCCCTGTGGGCCTCATTAAAATAAAGCGCTTCATTTCTTTTTTAATTTTGGTGGGATTCGCAACCCCAACATGAATTCCGCCAACATTATTTTTTTAAACTGCTTTTTTTGGCCCTGGGGGTCCTTGTGGGACCCCCTGAGCAGACCTAGGGGGTCAGGGTGTTTCTGCCCTGCCCCCTTTTCTTCTTTTTCACCCTTTTTTTCACTGTTTTCTTGTGACTGGGTCACAAGATGGCTGCCACCACTTCCTGGTTTGGAGTTTTGGCAGCCAATCAGAGTGAAGCTCGTGCTCGGGAGGGTTCGTGAACCAACCGCGCCCACAGATATCGAAACTTTTTCTTTTTCTAATTTCTCAGGAACTACTGAACGGATTTCCACCATTGAAAAAAAGGGTTCTTTCTGAACCTACCTTTTTGCCACATTTGGTGTAATTCCGTTTCGCAGTTCGGGCTGTAGCTTTGTCTAAAGTTTAATATGGAAATTAACATGGGGAAAATGAGTTTTGGGACCCCCTTTTTTTCTCGGGCCTCGCTTGTCGAATCATCTCGTAACTTTCAAGACTGGAGCTGACTGGAGCGTGCCACTAGTTTTGAAAATTTTGCAAAGATTCGTCAACCAGCGCCAAAGTTATTGGGAAAAGAAAAAACACTTTTTGAATAGAAACGAGGTCCTAACTATAACTACCTACATGGTGACCACCAGTAGGTAGTATATGTATATATCTATATATATATTCACTGAAAAAACCATAGGTTTCAGGGGTGTTATAGTTAGCTGGACTTTTCACTTGTACAAAACCATTGAAATTCCCCCGTTATAGTTAGTTCAGCTAACTATAACTCGTGCACTGCTGATGACGTCACATATTACATCACTCATGACATGGTCAGTGACATCACTCATGACATCACTGATGACATCTCAAATGACATCACTGATGACATCACTGATGACATCATCCAGTGAATGTGTGTTATTCTGAAAATTAAATATGTTTTATATATGTATATCTCAAGGTCGATGGAAGAATAAATGGGTATATAAGTGTCTAAATGGATGATTTGTTTTTGAAAAATTGATTGTGTAACTGACTGATTAAGTGTATCATAGTGAATACATGGCTTAGTGAGTAATGTTTAAATATGTAAATATCTGTATCAGTCTCTCACTTTGTGTATAAGTGGCTGCATGGGTTGGTGAGTAGCTACATGGGTGTCTATATAGGTTATTAGTTGGTTTTTTGAGTATCAGTCTGAGTGTCTGCATGGTTCGGTGGGGGTATTACGTAGTGCATAGGTGCATGAATGAGTGACTCACTGTTTGTATGTGTTGAACACAGTATGTGTGCAGGACTGTATGGGTGGATGAGTGTGTGTACGGGTGTGTTAGTGAGTGAATGACTGTCTCAATAGTGTCTTTATGAGTAACTACATATGTTTTAAACTAGTATATGTGACTATTGGTGTATATATGTGAGTATATGTGAGAGTGAGAGATTGAAAGAGTTCCTGTATGAATAAGTATGTGTTTCTATAAGTGATTGTTTAAAAGACTAAGTATGTGTAAGTTTCCGTAGAAGTAAGTGTGGTGGTGTGTGTATAACTGTATATGCAAGTAAATGTATGTTTGATTCTTTATTAGCATGAGTGACTATGTGTGTGAGTAACTATGGATGAGTGGCATTGTGTAACAGGATGTATAGGTGTATGAGTACATATGATGAGTGAGTACATGTATGAGTGACTGTATTGGACTGTTGGTGAATGAGTGGATGTGTATGTGGATCTTAGAATTACTGAAGAGGTTGTTGTAACTGGTATTGGTATGTGCATTGTTTTGAAAATTTTAGTCTCTATTTTTGAATGTGTGTATCAAAGGTTATATTAGGGTGAGAGGAGGTCTGCCACTCTATCACAAGGATGATGTCCTCAGTGATGTCATCAGTGATGTCATTTGAGATGTCATCAGTGATGTCATGAGTGATGTCACTGACCATGTCATGAGTGATGTAATATGTGACGTCATCAGCAGTGCATTGCGGGCGCGCGAGTTATAGTTAGCTGAACTAACTATAACGGGGGAATTTCAATGGTTTTGTACAAGTGAAAAGTCCAGCTAACTATAACACCCCTGAAACCTATGGTTTTTTCAGTGAATTTCTGAGGTTTTTTAAATGCTAATTCCTAACTATAACGTGCCTGAAACCTATGGTTTTTTCTGTTAATTTCAAAGGTTTTTTAAATGCTAATTTCTAACTATGCCTACAGAGATAGGACATGTGAAGAAAGAAGAAAAAATGCACAGAAAGAAACAAAAGAAGTGCAGAAAGAAGCAACAGAAGTCCTCAAATACGAAGATAAGTGCAGGAAGAAGGATAACGTGCAGAAAGAACAAAAAGAAGAGCAGAAAGAAGCCTTGTTGCAAAATCATCCTGTACCCTCAACTTTTTCAGACGGATACTGGTGGTAACTGAGTCTGACTAACCAGTCCTAGAGCCAGTGCTATGTTAAAAGACACTTAGAATACAGTGAAAACACCTACATACACTAGGGAACATTATGCGTTGGGGTCCCCCTGTGATTAGCCTTACCTCCTCTATAAGCCCCTAGTATATAATAGGGCATGGGGATTAAAACTACCTCTTAAAACAGGCCACAGGGCGTTTTTGCACACGTTAACTCAGGCCCCGTCCCCTCCTTTCACCATTGTGTAAACACGCCCTGTGTCCGTTTTTAGTTGGGAGATTAAGTTCATTTGAGTCCTGAGGGTCCCTAGGGTCCAACTAGCCCACTAGGTACCTCCAGTAAGTGCCACAGAGCTGCGTTGCAGAGAGGTGTAAAAAGTGGCACGGCCTGGACCACCTCTCTGCAATGCAGCTCAGTGGCGCTTACTGGAAGCACTTGGTGGGCTAGTTAGCCCCCAGGGGCCCTCAGTATTGAAGGGAAATTATATCCCCAATTTAAAACGTGCCATGGTGCGTGTTTGCACACGTCACCTCAGGCCCCGTCCCCTCCCTTCACCACTGTGTAAACGCGCCCTGTGGCTGTTCTAAGTTGAGAGATTAAGTCCCCTTGAATCCTAAGGGTCCCTAGGGTCACACTAGACCACTAGGTACCTCCAGTAAGCGCCACAGAGCTGCGTTGCAGAGAGGTGTAAAAAGGGGCTTGGCCTCAGAACACCTGTCTGCAGCGCAGCTCCCTGGCGCATACTGGAGATGCCTGTTGGGGGCGCGTTTGCAGAGTGCTGCATGGAGGGGGCATGGCCTCCGGCACGATGCCAGTCTTTTATTTATTTTATTTTTTTAAGAAGGGGGGCTGTGTGGTTCCCCTTCTTATTCTAATTTATTGGCCCTGATGACCCCATCCCCCAGGGCCTGTCTCCTAATTATATTTTTTTGACCCCAATCCCCAGGGCCGGCCACTGTTTTTTATTATTTTTAAAAAATATATATTTATAGACACACCTAGGACATGCTGGACAAACCGTACGTACCTATCACCATGACGATTTGCGTGATATTCATTAAAAGGCGACTATGCAAGCAATTAATCCACGTGGAATGTATTTACACCACTAGTGAAGCTCTGACATGTCTGATGCTCTACCGTGCCTAATCCCGGTAGACACCCTTGTCGTTTATTTATACAAACATGGGTAGCTATTGACGGGCACATTTAATACACATGCACACCAAGCCATTCAAAGGGGATTCGACAAAAATTCGACCAAAACTATGCAAGAAACCCCCCTCACAGTTAATAAAACACACATCCACTGCCGGATGTGTAATACTTTTTATTTTACTCTCTGGAAAGGGGACGAACATCACTTGCGAGTCACAGCGCGCTCCTGACAGAGCCCAATGCTGTGTTACACCCACCATTGCCTGCCGAGTGCCACACACCTCTGTATTGTATTCCACTAGCTAGTGCATATGCTATGACACTCTCTAGCCCATGTGCACTGTAACACCACCCCGTGAAAATGTCATGCCACACTTGTCTTCGCACGGGTTATATTGCCCCATCTAACGTGCCTTCCTCGATGCCTATGTTATAACGCACAGTGCTATGCCATACATATTACAATTTGGGATCCATATCTTTGTCACAGTGCATATGCAACGTTACACTCCCCAGCACATATTTTATATTACAACTTTAGAGACTAGTTAGGTTACACAACACTGCCCTGTGCATATTACACTCCAAGGCGCATATCGCATAGCACACGCTAGTGCCTGTGCTATCTCGCGCTCTCCAATGAATCTGTCATTGCGCACAATGTATTGCATATTATATTTCACGCCTGGTTCATCTTATATCACACTTTTTGGTGCATAGTTTATACCATACACTATATCTAGTTTTCATTTTCAATCGTGCTCTCAGGACTATGTTCTATATAACACTGTGTTCACCTACCCTTTTCACGGGCATTACATTTTGCGATAGGGGGTGGAGGGTCAGGGGGTGTTTTTGCCAAGTGAGCCCGGAGTCACAGTCACTAACGTCTTCTTCTTCCTGAATAAAAGTGAGATTATGCTGCATACTTGTTCATATTTTAAGTAGTTTGCACAGACAAAATGTTTTAAAAACAATAAAGTTTCTAATACCCGCCTTCTCTGAACAGTTAGCTTGCTGCCCCATCCCCCTCCTCCCTATCCTCTGTTGTGTGAATCCATGGACTAGCCTCCTCCCTCCTGCCATGCATGGTCTGATGTGCTGCCACTGCCCTCAATTTAGTATGATGTACCAGTCCACTCCTCCTGCCCTCCATTGCCCAATTCTATGCCCCATCATTGACCTCCTGCTTAAACTCTGTGCTTAGCTTGCTGCCCCTATTCTCCTTCCCCCTGCCCTCCGATGTCTTTGTGCATGCCCCTGCTCCATCCTTTTTGCCCACCATGTCCCATGGACCTGCCACTCCTATCTACTCTGAGTGTTCTGTTGAGCTGCCACTCCCCTCCCACCTGCCTAGCATTGTCAGATGACTGTAACCTGTCCCTGCCACCTCCACCCTGAGAGACCAAACTTTTTATAGTCCGGCAGCGCCAGGGAACAACGCTCTAAGCTCTCGGGTTCTCCTGCCTGGATTACCAATATAACAGAAACACGGGATTCTTCTAGATGGCATCAAAGATCGATTTATTGGCTGCAGCCAGTAGCAGAGGTCCAACAAGTACCACACAAGTAGGTTGCGAGGAGACTGCTCAACAATACAAAGCAGGTCGCTCTTTTTATACCCAAAATCATGCCTCAGGCAAACATTCTTTGAAGTGCAGTTGGTCGCACCCCATGTACCCAAAACAATACTTTATTATTGATGACAATCCCATGTGTCCGGCCTCTTGGCTAAAACGTACGTTCTTCTGGGGTTGAAACCGGACCAACCTAACATCCTCCTTTGAAGAGACCGTCCACTCATAACAAACAAATGGTCACCTCCCCACCATAAACAGGTCATAAAGGAAGGAACAGAAACGGAGGAAAGAGATAGTAAGTAAGGTTGGGCAGGTGTGTGCGGGTCATATAAGTTTATACAACACTGGCCTTTGATCAAAACCTCGCTTAACTCGAGGGCAGGTACTGGTTTGGCAAGTTTCGGCCTCAGGCAATAGCGTCAGCTTTCGCCAGGTCATGAGTCAGCGCAAGGCCAAACTGGGGGGGGTGGACGTGTCCTGCAGAGTCAGGCTGCCTACAGTGAGGGCAATGTAAACAAAATGGATGCCGTGCACAAGATGGAGCCCGTGTGTTCTTTAACGAGATTTACTAATAGGCAGCAAATTCATCGGGAAGCGTGACGAAAACTCTCGTACATACCAAACTCGCTATTTACGATATGCAGATACCAAAATCGTAACGGAACCGTGATACAAACACACGGGTTCAGAATTTACGGAACCACAGACCCTCCTTTTGCCCTCACTTAGGCAATAACCCATTCTGAATCTGAGTCAATATCAATCTTCATCAGATCATCAGTATGTTGCTGAAGCATCATCCTACCTCTCTGTTCCTCCCGTGAAGCAGGCGGACTGCGCACGCATACCGTAGCGCAAAGGCCACACAAGGCAGGACCACACTGCACACAGAGGCAACAAGTGAAAAGGACTGCTAGAGCCATTCCACTGATCGTCAGAATTCTCCATCCCCACGTGGACAACAGTCCCCAGAACCAATCAGTTAACGACCAATCTCCTTCGGCCATATGTATAGACTCGGAGATCTTATGTAACCTGGAAATGGCCTTGTACACTGTTGGAGCATTGTCTGGTATGAAGACACAGCAGCTCGATTGGATCACTTTACATACTCCCCCTCGGTCAGCAAGTAGAACATCTAAAACCATACGGTTTTGTAATGTCATGAGGCGATCCGCTTGAAGCTCAGCTGTCAAATTACTAAGGGCACCAGCAGTTTCGTTCACCGTGGACTCAACCACTCGGGTTAGTTGTCTCAAATGCCTACTATTTACCATGGGTCCCCAGTACGGCAGGAATCCCTTAAAGAAATCCCCTGCTTCTTGACCCGCGGTGTCCTCCTTATCGAAGACACCTCTCACAACTCTCGTCTTGTGATAGTCAGCGGAAGCGGTATACGTAGGGGGCAACAGATAGGCGACAAAGCAAATGCCCGAAAAATCTGGGGGCAGCCATGTATAAGCCTGATTGTGGCATACAAAGTACGTACCCTTAGCAGCCAAAAATGATGGGGAAGACTGCGACGGAAAAATGTACGTCTGTGTGCAAACACTCTTCCCTAGCTGAGCCCTCGGATTCGTACCATTTCCTTGCAGACAAAAATGACCTCGGTGGGGTACGACCCAAATCGGAGACGATCTCTTACGCTGTTTCCCACCCAGACTAATGCGGTATCCAGTTGCGTTCCACCCAGTGTAAGCTGATAACTCGTCCCTGGGAATAGACATATAGGCATTCACATCTCTGCTCATGTTCGCAATTCCCTTCACCAAGGCTGCATTCGAGTTATGTTTCACAGAACGCGGGGGACGCGGGGGATAGATTTCCAAAGCAAAAAGGAACATCGTCTGAAAAGCCCATGATGACCCGTTTTGACTAAAAGGTAGGACTAAGTAGGGGATACCCTTTCCCATTGTATGTGGCATCAAACCACACACCCAACAATTAGTGGTGTTGACTATTAATTGGTGTTGGTGAAGCAATTGGATGAACGAGTTGTTTGTGAATTCCAGTCTTCTAGTTTGTTCATGTTCAGGCAAGGGGTGAAAAGAGTGTATAGAAACAGTGGAAAACAAAGGAGTAGACGTAGGTTGTGGGGTAGGTGTGGATAGGAACTGAAAAAGGAGGACAATCCCACCCATCAAAGTTATCGAAATACTGAGTGTCAATAGGGTACATTTAACTAGAAAACTCTTACTAAAAAACATTTTATCAGTTAATCCCATCAAACCAAGAAACTCCACCCTCTAACGAGCCGTCCGCGGCGGTTGGGTCTTCTGTGCTCAGGACTACGCCTACTAGCTCAAGGAACGCCCTTAAGACCAATAGAACCCCTGACCTTGTGTCAAGGAGCCTGTACTCCTGAGTCTTTACACCGCGACCCTCCGGCTGAACCCGGGTGGCGGTTCGGAAAAAGGTAAAACAACAGAAAAACAAGCAAGTTTCTTGGTTGGGAGTAATGTACACAAAAATCATAAAAAAAATCAGTTCATGAGAGTTCGGGGACGTAGGTTATATCTGCTTCTTCCAGGTCGAGTATGGTCCGGAAAAAGTTCAGTAGCAGGAGTGTTCGGGTCTGTGAGGATTGGCAATGTTCCAGAGTCCGTAGGTGACGGCAATGTTCCAGATTGTTCAGTAGTGTCTGAAGTGGTCACAGATTCATGTCCTTCAAATTGGGCATCAGAAAAAGGAATAAACCGAGGGATGGTTTCGGATTCGGAATTCCCCACACCCTCTCGAACCCAGGAATCAAAAGGTAAAGGGAGTGGTACTCGCTTTGTATGGGCAGCGTGTACCCAGTTTCTTTTCTCCTTGAGCCGGACTGCAGTGCGGGTGGACAAAAGGACCATATACGGGCCAAGCCAGCGAGGTTGTAGATTTTCGGTCCTCTGAAAATTTTTGACCAAGACTAGGTCGCCTGGCTGCAACTTGTGGCCGGGATCTTCGGATGCCTTAGGTAAGCTCTCAACAACCTGCTGATGAATGATTCGCAATTTAGTAGTCAAATCAAATAAATAGTCAATCAACATTGGATGTTCTATGCTACTAAATTGTTTAGGTCTCGGGACACCCCAAATGTTGGCAGGACGACCAAAAACCACCTCATATGGGCTAAGCCCAACTCTTGAATGTGCGGTCGTCCTTATGGACAAAAGCGCCAAGGGCAGCGCGTCTGGCCATGATAATCCAGTACTCGCTTGAATTTTAGCCAGTTTTAGCTTCAGAGTGCCATTATAGCACTCAACAAGCCCCGCTGATTGGGGGTGATTTGCACTATGGAATTTCTGCCTGATCCCCAGACCAGCACACACTTTCTTCATTACCTCACCCACGAACTCACTTCCATTATCACTCCACACAATCTTTGGCAACCCATACCTAGGAAAAAATTCTTTGAGCAGGATTTTGGCAGTGGACAAAGCAGTGTTATCCTTTAACGGATAAGCTTCTACCCATTTTGAAAAGGCGCAAACTACGACAAGGACGTATTTCAAGTTGTTGCGTCTTTCCATGTGAATGAAGTCTAGCTGTAGGACCTCAAAGGGGCATGTAGGGGGGGCAAAGTGGCCTGCAGGAGTTGGAGTTCCCTTACCAGGATTGTGCATCAAGCACACCATACAATTCTTCACCACATTCTCTGCACACTTAGAAATTCCAGAATTCTTCCACACTGGAGCTAGCACCTTGCAAATCCCTTTTACACTGATGTGCGACAGACCGTGTGCCATCGTTACTACTGCATGTACATACGCGTTTGGCAACATCCATCTCTGATGCTCGGACAAATCAATCCAACATCCAGTCGAATCCAATTTACCCGTGCTTTCTTTCCATACGTTCTTCTCACTCTCAGTAGCTTCAGCTTGAATCTGTTTCACACTTTCAATCGTATCTTCACACATTCCAGTTTCACTCATCCATCTCGCATTACTCGCAACATACATTCGACTCATCATGTTTCTCGCTGTCTCTTTCGCAACTTCATCTGCAAACGCATTCCCACGACCAACATCATCTGTAATCTTTTGGTGCGCGCTGCATTTCACAATCGCAACTTGCTTCGGCAATGTAAGTGCTTCCAGAAGCTCATTCACCAACTGTCCATGCTGAATCTTTGTGCCATGGGACGTCAGGAATCCCCTTTCTCTCCACAGACGTCCAAAACTGTGCGCCACACCAAACGCATACTGACTATCAGTATACACATTCACTCTCTTTCCCTCAGACAAAACACACGCTCTTGTCAATGCAATCAGTTCTGCAGCTTGCGCGGAGTTGTGATTCACTCGTGCTGTTTCAACAATCGTGCTCAACGTCGTCACCGCATACGCAGCAGTTGTATCACCATTCGGCAACTTATAGCAAGATCCATCCACCCATAATGTACCATCCGGATCTGAAAAAGCGGTATTCTGTAAATCCACTCTTCCTTTTGTTTCTTCTTCCGTCCTCAGAAAACAATCATGCTCTACCTCATTCGCATTCATGGAAACCGGCAACAGTGTCGCAGGATTCAGCACATTGCACCTTTTTATGTGTATGTGACTAGCTAATAGTGTCAACTCATACCCTGACAATCTCGCACTCGTGAGGTGTTGTGTTTTAGTTCTGTTCATCAAGGTATCCACTGCATGTGGAACCAATACCAGCAGGTCATTGTCCATCACCAAACCAGCAGATTGTCGAATAGAGACTGCGGCTGCTGCTGTAGCTCTCAAACAACTCGGCAATGCTCTAGCTACCGGATCTAAAGTTGACGAGAAATACGCACATGGACGTTGTTTGTCACCAAATAACTGTGTCAAAACCGACAATGCACAACCTTCTCTCTCGTGAACGAACAATGTGAAGGGCTTACTGTAGTCGGGTGTACCCAACACAGGAGCCGAACAGAGTGCAGTACGTAACTCCGAAAAACTTTTCTGACACTCGTCAGACCAAGGAAGAGTATTGGGTGTATTTTTGCATGTCAGAGCCAACAAAGGTTTTGCTAACAAAGAAAAATTGGGGATCCACTGGCGACAGTATGACGTAATACCTAAAAACGCACGCACTTCTCTCTGTGTACTTGGTACAGTCATTTGTGCAATCGCTCTAATTCTTTCTGGGGTCAACTTCCTTCCCTCCTTTGATAAGAGATGACCTAAGTAGGTCACCTCTTGACAACAATACTGTAGTTTCGAAGGTGATACTTTATGTTTGTAGTCAGATAAATGACGGAGCAAAGAAATCGTAGCTGTTTTACATATTTCCTCATTATCAGCTGCCACAAGAAGATCATCTACGTACTGAATGAGAGCAGCACCAGCCGGCAACACAAGAGTATCAAGCTGCATTTTTAGAGCCTGACTATAGATTGAGGGACTCTCACAATAACCTTGGGGAGCGCGCCGAAATCTGAAACTACGCCCACCTAATGAGAAGCCAAAGATATCTCTGCTTTCTTCAGCGATCGGGATGCTAAAGAAGGCATTCTTTAAGTCAATAACCGAAAACCAGGATGCTGAGGCAGGAATCAACGTCAGTAAGGCAGTTATGTCCGGTACCACAGGAAACTGTGGGATGACAATTTTGTTGACTTCGCGAAGATCTATCACAAAGCGGTATACGGGTGGCTGAGAAGGATCTGTACGTTTCATAATCGGTAAAACTGGACTGTTGCATACATTACCCCTAGTTTCCTCAATCACACCCTTCTCGATCAGATCATAAATGATCGCCAAAAGTGCTCGCTCACCATCACTCGAAATCTTATACTGAGGAATGCGTGGTAGTTTAACATTTGTTTTCAAAGTCACAACATAGGGTGGGATCTCAAGGAGACCCACATCATTAGGACCATCAGCCCAAAGAGAATCAGGGAGACAGCGCAATTCCAGTGGAAGCTTATCTTTTGACACATACATTGGAGAAACCACTCTCCGTCCCAAGGTAAGATGTACTCCTGAGGGAGAACAATGCAGGGTCGCATATAATCTTTTCAACAAGTCTAGACCCAACAAATTTTCGCCGCAACCTGTCGTTAAGATCAGAGGAGCTTCCAATTCATAAGGCCCAATGGAAAGAGACAAAGGACTAGACACTGGATTATGAACCGGGGCGCCAGAAAATCCCACCGAGACATTAGTTAAGCCAGACAAAGGTGCGCCAGGAAGTTTAGAGTGCATGATAGAACTCTTAGCCGCACCAGTATCCAGAAGGAAGGGCTCTGTCACACCTAATGTAACTACAGAGACATAGGGCCCTTTTTGGTCTACTGGAACCGACACTACTCCCTCTCCTTGTCTATGGCTGTCCTAGCAATCTGCATATTCTACTTTCTCATTATCGACATGATAATCGTCAGCATAGTACTGCTGAGATCTACCATCTTGCACATTCTGTCGATCAAAATAGTTCTGTGACTGTTGTGGTTGAGAAGAGCGCTCATTCTGAACAGGGGCACCACGTCCTCTACCCCTAGCTATCTGCTGAGAATTACCACGTCCCCTTGGAACAAAAGCACCATTCATTCGTTGCCGTAAAGCAGGGCACTCACCTTTATAATGGCCCTCTTCTCTGCAATACGCACACTGATTCAAACCTAAGGGCTGTGTTTGATGGTAATAATCAAACCTGGGTGGCATTCGCTGATGCTGGGGCTGCTGTTGATACGCAGGGCGTTGCTGTACTTCAGGCTGGTTTGAACGGGGTGGATACGCTTGTTGTAACAGGACTTTAGTTTTCAGATCTTTCGTCTTTTTCTCTACCTTGTCTTTCTCCTCCTTGTCTCTATTCTCATAATATTGAGCTGTAGCCAATATTTGAGCTGTAGATGAAACTGCCCAAGAACTCTCGGAATCTTTTAACTTATGGCTCAATTCAGGAAGTAAGTTGAAAACGAATTTGTCTACAAATAACCGTTGACCACCCTCAGAGCTCATATCTTGACCACTATGGTCTATGAAAGTTTCTTCAAACCTTGTGAAGAAATCAGAGACACTTTCATCCTTCTTCTGTTTGCAGGCAGCTAACTTATCCCAATTAACCTTCAGCGCCGGCATTAGAGTTTTCATGAGAGTAATTATCCTACCTGGCAAATCCGTCACTAACTGGTCTGGCTTTGCACCGCCCACTTGTCTACCATCCGCTAAAGCAATGTTGTCCCACGTATCACCCAGTTCTGCTACATGATTTTCATGCCGAATTTTTGCCCAAATAGGCTGTGGTACTACATTGCCAAACAGCATATCAACATCAGCCAAGTTCAGTACGCAAGCTTCTACTGTCTGCGATAGCTCTTTATAATACCCTGCAGGATTCTTTCGGGGATCGGGTAAAGTCTGCTTAAGAGTCAATACTTCCGATCGTTTCCATGGGACATGTATCCATACGCGCTGGAAGTGTGGTAAAACAGGAGGATTAGCATTTGCATCTCCCTCTCGCCAAACTGGGGGAACCTCTCTCATAGGATACTGCCTAGCTTTCATCCCAACTGAATGATCAGGTTTAAACAAAGTTCTCGGCGGCAGAGCAGACCTATACGAAAGAAGTATTACTACCGCATTTTTAACTTCAGAACCCACAATCACACCTTTAGCAAACTTGCTCCGTAGCTCAGACAACTCCTCGGGGACTGTATCTAACTCATCACTATCCCAATCTTCTTTAAGGAAAGCACACATAATGTCAAACACATATCTTTGCATAGGCTCGTCCCACTGCAGAAACGTATCCAATACCACCTGCGGACTATATTTGGCCGGTTTAGAAATCCACCTACGAGCTAACAAATCCAACACTTCTCGCTCCTGAAATTTAGGGAGCTGGCTACGTCTCTGTCGACTGTCAGAAACGGCGTTCGTAGTTAACGAACTAAACAAAGGAGTCAGAAAGTTAGCGACAGTGTCAGCTACTCGCCGACGAACAGAAGGAGAGTCAGTCATAAGGACAGGAGAGAAAAAGTTCGGCAAAGTAGTGGGAGGCAGGACAGGCACAGGTAAAGTAGGTACAGGTGCAATAGGTAATCCGGGCTGAGGAGGTGCCGGAGGAACTTGGACAAACTGGGGAGCAGGAACGGGAACATGCAATTGCGGAGGAGCAACCTGTGGCAACATTGGTGCAGTAGCACCTTGTGCGTACGGGGGAGGAGACTTTAACAAATAAGACATTAATGGATCCTTTTCAGAATCTTCCGCTACTTTTTCCAACAGAGGTGTTAATACTGGATAGCATCTATCGGTTGCCATATTATGCTGTCGTTCAGACACCTCAAGAGCCTTATCCTCTACATCAATTTTAAATTGCCTAGCAGCTTGCATAATAGATATGTCATTTACTTTTCTATCTTTCTTCGCTTGTTTAATCTCGCGTTGTCGGGCTTCTTTACGCCATAGGCGGAAAGAGTCAAACATTGCGGGTCTAGCCTTTTTCTTAAATAACTTTACTTCTAAATTATCTAAGACTTCTGTTTCAAAGCTTCCATTTTGGGGCCATCGCAAAACACCATCTTTCTTGGTGTAGCGGACCCATATTTCATTATACGTGATTGGACCCACGCCATGCTTCGAGTAGAGCTCATACGTTGGAGTTCCAACTGGAGGTATCGGACACGAATCCTCCAACCGGGAATCCCTGTTGCAACAAAGAACCAAATTACCAAAAATACTGCGGCTAGGCATCGTGCTCACTAACCCAGTTTCAAACTTCGAGGGCTTATCTTTACCGATATACTCGTAAATGTACGAGACCCTCGGTTTTTGGAAATTGCAATTGCCAAATAAAACTAAGGACCCAAACTAAGTTACCAAAGACCAAGTTACCAAAGACCAAACCAATATGCAAAGGACCAATGCAAACCAGACAAACCAAGGTGTTTAAACCAAGGTACCAAAGAACCAGACCAAATACAAACCAAGGTTTTTAAACCAAGGGACCAAAGAACTAAGGACTGGGTGCGACCCACTTTATACTTAACTCAACTTATTGATGATCGATGACGTCATCTGAAGATCACCCGTCTAGTGTTTCGCCGTCCAAAGAATTATGAATGGGTCCAAGGCAGGGCGACAGTCAGGGCAGCAGTCCTTCGTAGCCGTCTGGAAGAGGGAACCTCGCAGAAAAAGACCTTCGGACCACTTTTGCGACATACAGGGATCGATGAAGTGGGAGATCTCTTCCTCCGGAATTTTCTTACGAAGCCCCACACGATCTTCAAGCTTGGACCGGTACCGCTGATATCGCCCCACGTTGGGCGCCAACTGAGAGACCAAACTTTTTATAGTCCGGCAGCGCCAGGGAACAACGCTCTAAGCTCTCGGGTTCTCCTGCCTGGATTACCAATATAACAGAAACACGGGATTCTTCTAGATGGCATCAAAGATCGATTTATTGGCTGCAGCCAGTAGCAGAGGTCCAACAAGTACCACACAAGTAGGTTGCGAGGAGACTGCTCAACAATACAAAGCAGGTCGCTCTTTTTATACCCAAAATCATGCCTCAGGCAAACATTCTTTGAAGTGCAGTTGGTCGCACCCCATGTACCCAAAACAATACTTTATTATTGATGACAATCCCATGTGTCCGGCCTCTTGGCTAAAACGTACGTTCTTCTGGGGTTGAAACCGGACCAACCTAACATCCTCCTTTGAAGAGACCGTCCACTCATAACAAACAAATGGTCACCTCCCCACCATAAACAGGTCATAAAGGAAGGAACAGAAACGGAGGAAAGAGATAGTAAGTAAGGTTGGGCAGGTGTGTGCGGGTCATATAAGTTTATACAACACTGGCCTTTGATCAAAACCTCGCTTAACTCGAGGGCAGGTACTGGTTTGGCAAGTTTCGGCCTCAGGCAATAGCGTCAGCTTTCGCCAGGTCATGAGTCAGCGCAAGGCCAAACTGGGGGGGGTGGACGTGTCCTGCAGAGTCAGGCTGCCTACAGTGAGGGCAATGTAAACAAAATGGATGCCGTGCACAAGATGGAGCCCGTGTGTTCTTTAACGAGATTTACTAATAGGCAGCAAATTCATCGGGAAGCGTGACGAAAACTCTCGTACATACCAAACTCGCTATTTACGATATGCAGATACCAAAATCGTAACGGAACCGTGATACAAACACACGGGTTCAGAATTTACGGAACCACAACCCTACCTGTCCACATGCCATGCCTCTATCCTCTTCCTCCTGTCCTACATGGTCCATTGTACTGCCACACCCTTCTGCCCTCCCTGGTCTGTTGTGCTGCAACTGCTCCTCCTGCCTGCCCCGTGTGGTCTGTTGTGAGGCCCCTTCCCCTGAACTTTCTTGTCTGTGCACAGGTCCTGACCCTCCCTTCTATCCTCCATCGTCCTTTGTGCATGCCCCTGCACCCTCCTTCTTGCCCATCATAGCCATTGTGCTGCCACTAACCCTCCCACTTGCCATGCATGGTCTTCTGTGCTGCCATGGCCCCTCCCACCTTCCCTGTGTGGTCAGTTAGCTGCCCCTGACCCCCTCCCACCTTCCCTCCATGGTCTGTGTGTATGCCATCACAGTCTCACTGTTGCTCTTCATGGTGTGTCTTGCTTCTAGTGCCCATCCTGCCTGACCTCCATGGCCATCTTGCTGCTCCTGCCCTGCCCCCTTGCCCCCAGCCCTCTGTTTACATGTGCAGACCCTACTCCCTCCCTCCTGGCTTGTCTGTTCCATTGTAATGCCCCTGATCCGTCCCTCCTGCCCTTTATGGTCTGTTATGCTGCAGCCTTCTCTCCTGTCTGTCCATTATGGTCAGCTAGCTACCATTGCCTCTTGCCCCTCTGTTCTCTGTTGTCCATGTGCATGGTCCTGTCCCCTCCCTCTTGCTTTCTATGGATTGTTGTGCTGCACTCCCGTCCTGCATGCCCTGTGTGGTGTATTGTGCTGCTGCAAACCCTGATGCCTGCCCTGCAGGGTCAGTTTGGTGCACCTCTCCATGTCTCTCCTGTCCTCTGTTATCCAAGTCCATGTCCCTATCCCATTTCCTTCCATGATCCAATGTACCATACTTGCGAACATTTTGAACTTGGTAAGAGGGAGATTTTGAAAAAAAACTGGGGCATTGATTTTCCCCTTTGAGTTACATTGAAAAAGAGGATATTGTAGACAGGAGACAGATCAAATAAAGCCCATTTGAGCTTAAAAACATTGGACGTTTCCTGGCTGAATCGGGTCTGTTGGCATGTATGGTTGTACTACCATTGCCTCTTCCTTCTGCCCACAATGGTCTATTACATTGCCACAGCCTTGAAGGAGGGTAGATTTTGTATCACAGGGGGCCCCTGGCCCGTTCTGTCCACACCTGAAGTATGAGACCCTTGTCCTTGCCCTGCCAGCCGCATTTGTAGGCCGTATTAAATTGACCAGCGGGTCCTGTGTTGCTATATAATTATCCTGAGACATCCTTACCACTCAGCCAGCATAAAACCCCTGTGTAGGCCCTTCTGTTCAATATGTAGGCCTCTTTGTTAAATTGACCATAGCTCTGCAATTTTAGTGTATAGCAGTCTGAAGGCAGGTCTGCGAGGCCTTCTGCTCCAAACTAGTAGCCCCCACCCTACCCGAGTGCTCCGTGCTCGGTATCAAAGTTCAACATCCCCCTGAAGCTGTCGACATACAGTAGGCTGCATCCTGGACTGGTACTTGCTTCCTGGGCAGGTTTCCCGCTTTTAAGGAAGTGGCAACCGCAGAGCGTCAAGTTAGGAGAACTGAGGAGATTTTATACATGAATATATTGAATTCCTGTACAATACCCATTATTTTCTGCTTGCTCTATGGAACTTACGATAAGCGATTGGCCTGAGAGACTGACCTTTTCACCCAGTCCATTGTCAGCATTAAGTGGGTAAATGACGAAATGTCTGGTAAAATCTGCAGACGAAGCTTTTGGGTAGCATACGTAGGTAGATGTAGCGTGCAAAGGAGCCCACAAAATGATATAAAAAGGGAGCACCCACAGATATCGACGGACAACCTCGCCGTCTGTATGTAGGTTAACAGGCTGTGCAGGTTTTCCCCAAGAACTGGGAGCTCTTGTCTTCCTTTGCTTAAAATGTCTTGCTCGGCTTTGCTTGAAGTATCTTATTCTATTTTACCTATATGAAATGTCATGTTATGTTTAACCATTGTTCTCTTTACTTTTGCATTTAAAAGATGTTGTATTGTAATTGCAGGAATGCTTGCTCTAAGAGTAAATGTGAGTGTCCCTAGGTAACATTTTCCTTGGTGTAACTTGTTTCTCATGATGCATTTATAGATGTGTTTTCTCTCTCTCTCTGTCAGTCCATTAATTGAGATACAGAGAATATCATGACAGCTATATGATTATCTGGATTCTGTATTTTGTACTTTAGGTCTCTATTCTGCGGTTTCTTTGAAGTTGCATCTTCTCATTAAACTGCCATTGTATTCTGCCTCCAATTCCATGTCTCATATGTCTGTTTTCTTCATTTTTGGAGCAAGCGTTCCTAGGCACCCCGGCTCAAATTAAGGTGCCCCTTTTGTCCCTGACTCACTCTCCTGCTCAGTTCTGTGGTGGCTCCCGGGGCTCTGGGGACCGCCCCTAGCTTCCTTGACCCGTAATAGATCTTCCCTCCAACAGCCTCTCTTGCAAGTCCTGTATTGTTGGTTTGTTGCCCCTGCCCCCCTTTCCACTGCCCTCCATAGTCTGTTGTGCTTCCACGGCCCTTCCTGCCTGCTCAGTGTGGTTAAATTGTTGCCTTTGCACCCTCCTACCTGCCTTCAATTTTCAGAGTCCGTGCCCCTGGCCTCTGCCTCTCAACAGTATCCTAATGAACAACTAGATTGCTAACATTCTATATTTATTACAAAAGTGTGGAGCGCCTGACATCATCTTGATGTAATCAAAACTGTAATACCTAGAGCATTCCTTTAGAAATTACATATATGAGAGGGTCTTATTGGCATCAAAATTATGGTTAGTGCTCTAAAAGACTAAAATAAGGACATATTTTCTGAGTTTTCAAATAGCGACAAAGCACTTTTAAATTATTTGTTATCTTTATGTTTTTTTATCTAGTTGACAACTTGATTAAATGTTGCACATAGGGGAGAGGATGTGGTGTTACTTCCAGAACTGCAGACTTTGCAACTGGGGAACCAGGTTGAAGTTTCTGCTTCAGCTCGACATTCTGTGATTCTGGTCAAATCACTTAGTCTCCCCATGTCTACAACCAAAATGAATTTGTTCTTGTGTGATGTAACCAATGCTCATGTAAAGCACTCCAATACCTGACAAGTCTGCACTATATAACACTGCAAAAACACAAAATAATAAGTGTTTTGCACACTTCTGTCATTGGGCTATATTTGGGCTATATCTGGGTGATTTTGGGCTACATTTGGGCTCTTTTGTCTCCGGTGGCCATCTTGGGAGATTTATTTGTTATGAAGTTTCCTAATTTCCTCATGTACTGCAGTCTCCTCAGTTGGAAATGCTTTCAGTTTTTTACTTTGATTCCATCATGAAGGTATTCAGATATGTCACACATTTGCCATGAATTCTGAATGTTAGCACTCTAGTTGCTCATTAGATCACTGTAGTAAAACTACTGCTCACCATGGAAGTCTGCTCCTGGTATTAAAAGTGCATGTTTCAGTCTGCATGTCAGAATTTTTTAATGAAATAGAAGAGGATTTTAGAAGTCACTCAAAATGTGCCCTCATTTTCTTTCTTCAGCATTAATCATAATTTCTATGGCAAAATGAACCCCCTCATTGTGTTCCTTTTTAAATTAAATGTTTTAAGTGTTACCAGTTTATTCCAATCAAGATGGCTTCAGGTGTGCCATACTTTTGTCATAATGAAGACAGTAAGTGCTCTAGTTGTTTTTAAGAACATTCTTGGACATTCTGTCATTGGGCTATACTTGGGCTACATCTGGGTGATATTTGGGCTACATTTGGGCTCTTTTGTCTCTGGTGGCCATCTTGGGAGACTTATTTGTTATGAAGTTTCCTAATTTCCTCATTTACTGCAGTCTCCTCAGTAGGAAATACTTTCAGTTTTTTAATTTGATTCCATCAAGAAGGCATTCAAATGTGTCACACATTTGCCATAAAATCAGAATGTTAGCACTCTTTTTGCTCATTAGATCACTGTAGTAAAGCTACTGCTCACCAGGGAAAACTGCTGCTGGTATTGAAAGTGCATGTTTCAGTCTGCATGCCAGGATTTGAGAAGTCACTCAAAATGTGCCCTAATTTTTCTTTATGCAGCGCTAATCATACTTTTTATGGAAAAATGAACCACCTCATTTTGTTCCTTTTTAAATTAAATGTTTTAAGAGTTACCACTTTAATCCAAGCAAGATGGCTTCAGGTGTGCCATACATTTATCATAAGTAGGACGGTTAGCGCTCTAGTAGTTCTTTGGAACACTCTGGAAAGCTGCAGTAGAACACAAAGGAATCAACTGACAGTCTCTGCCCTTGTTGGATGTACATGTTTTACTGAGAATGTCAGACTTCATTCTCACATGACTGAGAAAGATAATGTGAATTTACAGAAAATAAGCTCTCAGTTTAGCTTATAGATCACCTTCCAAACCTCTGTGGTAAAAGCATGAGAAAATATTTTTCTCTCAATCATGATATCCCAGCAGAAGGCTTTTTCACATGGTGAAATCACCTTAGAACATACCACAATTCCTAAAATGAGTATGGTACCATCAACAAATGATTTATAATGTAACTAAAGTCTTAAAATCTTCTATTAACTGCAATGCTTTTTAATGAGGTGCTATCATGTATATTGGTCCCAAGATGGCTGCCAACACTTCTTGGATGAAGTGCTGACAGCCAATCAGATCTCAGGATGAGATGTGTGGTTAGGCTCCGCCCACATATATATATTGATTTAAATGCTATTTTCTCAGGAACTACTGAACAGATTTACACCAGACCTACAAAAGGCACTTCCTTGACCTGAGGGCTACCTCTCTGCCAAATTTCAAGTAACTCTGTTCAGCCGTTCGGGCTGTAGCTGTGTCTAAAGGTCCTATGGAAAAATGCATGGGAAAAACGCGTTTTGGGACCCCCCTTTTTTCTCAGCCCCCGCTTGACGAATCCCCCCGAGACTTTCAGGGTAGGAGCGGAGCATAGCGCCCCACCTATTTTGAAAATTTCGCGAGGATTCATCGACCGGCGCCAAAGTTATTCCAAATAGAATGTTGCGGATTTCCTATGGAAACAGGGTCCTAACTATAACTATCTACTACTGGCGACCGCCAGTAGATAATATCTATATATCTACATATATATATATATATATATATATATATATATATATATATATATATATATATATATATATATATACATTCACTGAAAAAACCATAGGTTTCACACATGTTATAGTTAGCGGAAATTTTACTGATAAAACACCAATGAAATTCCCCCGTTATAGTTAGTGCAGGCAACTATAACTCACGCGACCGCAATCCTCTGCTGATGCTAATACTGTATTTAGACACTTATTTGCCCATGTCTTCTTCCATACATTTTTAGCTATACATATATTACAAATATTTTTTTTTCATAAAGACACATATGTCATCAGCAGAAGATTGCGGTCGCGTGAGTTATAGTTGCCTGCACTAACTATAACGGGGGAATTTCATTGGTTTTTTATCAGTAAAATTTCCGCTAACTATAACATGTGTGAAACCTATGGTTTTTTCAGTGAATTTGCAAGGTTTTTTAAATGCTAATTCCTAACTATAACGTGTGTGAAACCTATGGTTTTTTCAGTGAATTTGTACGGTTTTTTAAATGCTAAGTTACTTTACGCCATTCGTGGCGTGCGCGCCCACTTAACGCAGTTCGTTCCGTGCGCGCACGGTGCGCTTCGCGCACCGCGCACCCACTTTACGCAGTTAGTGCCGTGCACGCACGGTGGGCACGCGGTGCGCTACGTGCACCGCGTGCCCACGTTACGCTAGATGGGCCATGTACGCACGATGCGCTTCGCGCACCGTGCGCACATGGAGGACATATGATGCACTTCGTTTTGAAAGGTAATATTTTAATTTTTCGTATATGTTATAACCCATGCACAAATTGTTCCCTTCGGGCACCATTTGCACACGGGGTGGAGAGAGTGTGGATACTTTTTTTTTTTATTATTTTTTTAAAAAAATTTTTAGTTTATCTCATCTCTAATAAGCAATGCACAATTGTTGCCCTTCGGGCACCAATTGCACACGGGGTGGGGAGAGTGTGGATAATTTTTTTTTTTTTATAATTTTTTACCGTACGCGTACGGTAAGCGTAATCGGCGATATTACCGAAAACATTAAAATTCAGTTTTTGGCCTTGGGGGATCTTTGGGGACTCCCTCAACATGGCTATGTGTGTGGGAACTGTCTAAACACCCCCTTTACATGTTTTTGGGCTTTATATTTGAAACATCACTCTCAGTGCGAGAGAGAAAATGGCGGCCGCCGCTTCCTGGTTTCGGCCGATTCGAATGTTTACTAAGATCTATAAGCCAATCAGAATCGCGCTCGCGCACGCCACCGTACGCGTACGGTAAGCGTACCGTAAGCGCACCGTAAGCTGGCTCAGATATATATATTGATTTAAAGGCTATTTTCTCAGAATCTACTGAACAGATTTACACCAAACCTACAAAAGGCACTTCCTTGACCTGAGGACTACCTCTCTGCCAAATTTCTAGTAATTCTGTTCAGCCGTTCGGGCTGTAGCCCTGTCTAAAGGTCCTATGGAAAAATGCATGGGAAAAACGCGTTTTGGGACCCCCCTTTTATCTCAGCCCCCGCTTGACGAATCCCCCCGAGACTTTCAGGGTAGGAGCGGAGCGTAGCGCCCCACCTATTTTGAAAAATTCGCGAGGATTCGTCGACCGGCGCCAAAGTTATTCAAAATAGAATGTTGCGGATTTCCTATGGAAACGTGGTCCTAACTATAACTACCTACTGGCAACCGCCAGTAGGTAATATATATATATATATATATATATATATATTATATATATATATATGGATATATATATACATAGATATATATATACACTACCTACTGGTGGTCACCATGTAGGTAGTTATAGTTAGGACCTCGTTTCTATTAATAAAAATCACATCACACGTATATTCACTGAAAAAAGTCAAAGGTTACAAGGCTGTTATAGTTAGAAAATAGAATGTAAAAAACACTAGATATTCACTGAAAAAAAACAAAGGTTACAGGGATCTTATAGTTATGTTCAGATTTTACATGCACAAAACCAGAGACATTTTGCAGTTATAGTTAGCTGAGCTAACTACCTCTGCAATGCACTGCTTATGACCTCACATATTACATCACTCATGACATGGTCAGTGACATCACTGATACCAGGTGTTTTTGACAAAGTATAAAACACATATCTAGACATATCTTACATAAAGTTTCAGTGTAGCTATTTAGTAAGATACTGATTTAACTTTCCCTCGTATACATTTGTCAAAATAACTACATCAAAACTGCATTTTCCTTCTTCACAGCAACACCGAAGGTCGCAATGACATCAATAGTCACAAATACAAATGACAAGATTTAAATCAGTTATTTAAACATATTTTACACAAAGTTTGAGTCCAGCTGATTAGTAACACAATTGTTTAACTTTATTTTTACAACACATTTAACAAAAACAAAAAATTCCCAAAAAAACTTTCAACATCTTAACTCACGAATAGAACATGACTACAAAACACATATAAAACTACCCATTCTTATCCAAACTCAACAGAATCAAATACTGCATCAAACCTAATACAATGCACACTCTCTGAAAATACCCAATCTAGCGAGACGAATAAAAAATATTAATGTCGGATGAAGTCCATGGTGTTTCATCTTAAAATTTTACATAGAAAACATCTCTAACTGGCAATCAAGTGGAAGCTGGAAGTCCATCTACATCAGTGGCACCAGCAACCACAATTCCCGGAAAGAAAGTCCCTTCAGAGGTGCAGACTACTGCATTAGATATAGCTCCAGAGTTTTCAAGAATAGCCACGGATTGCATGGACTGTACTGTTGTTATAACTGCTGGTGAGCAGTGTGTTGCAGCTATTCACAATGCTGCCAAAAATCAAAAAAAATATTTTTCCCCCTTTAATATTTTTTTCACATTTCATAAGAGGAGGTCATAGTGAGCAGCAAGAAGGAAACACAAAGTTGAAGGACCCTCAACTTCAATAGCAGCACAAAAACACTGAAGCAGAGAGTCCATTCAAAAGTCAATCCTAGTTTCAAGATTTGGCTGCCCAGTTGCCCTTGATGGTATCACACTGCATGGATTGTTGAGTTGTAGTGAGTTCTGGAGAGCATTCTAAAACTGCCCTTCGCAATGCTGGAAAAAATAATAAATATTGATTATGTTTTTTTTTGCGCTTCATTGTCATAGTTTTTGTACATTAATAGGCATTTTATTATTTTACAAAATAGATATCTAAAATCTATGTGCTATTCATTTTATTATCTTCCAATTTATTGTAACACTACTTACATATAACGTGCTGTATAGACAAGTCAAAATGTCCCTCTACAAATAAATACACAGGTTACTTTTGCCAGTTATTATAATTTACTTTTTAAATATAAATCCACAGTCTGTTTTTAAATGTTATAGTGAGTGCATCAACAAAATATACAAACATACTCTAGTTTTTTACAGAACACTGTGTTAAATTTTGTAAAATCTTTTTGAAAGTATCAACCGTAATATATATGTGTTGTTCTCCAACTCCTCCTCTTAACAACTCTTTATTTTCCCTCGAATTTTGCTCAGGACCAAAGAAACGAAACTGCACATCACCACAAACCTTTTCTATGTCTGCCTACTACCATGCAAAAGTGCTCTATTTATTTCTCCACGATATATAGCAGGAGTTTTCACATTCTACCTCCTGCCTAAAGTTCGCATGGTTGAGTGGTATAACTTATTTTGTATTTCAAACTTCGCCTTGGAAAGATACGTAGGAATTTTCTTAATATATCAATGGACTGCTGTCTAATACTAGAAACACTACTACACATCTATTTGTATACAGCACTGGTCGAAAGAACTGTGTAAATGCCCATGCGATGATACCTCTGGACAATCGACTATACATGTGGTATTCTTTTGTAGATTTTATTCAGTGCAGAGGAAACTATGGATTACCCCTGTTTTAAAAACATTTGGTATGAGGCAATACCGCCCATCATTCATGGCCCTACAACAGGTAGAGAGAGAATTTGTGATAGTTTCTGTAACAACTTTTTTTTAAAACATTTTTAAGTGTAGGAAATTGATCACGATGTAATACACTGAGAAATGAAATAATGCTTTCGAACCCGGTCCATTATATTATTGATAACATAACTATATGTTTTTAATAATTTTATCATGTTTTATGCACTTTTATGGTTATTTCTGTAACCGAATAAAGTGTTATTGATTGATTGATTGATATACAGCACCCTGACTACTTCTTCCCTGTACCTCTTCTGCTGCAATATCTTCTACATTTCTAAGTATTTTCACCTCTTTTTCTATAGGACTACCATTCTTCATTTCATAACATCGTCCTCTTTAATCAATAGCATGAACTAATTTGTTATCCTGGAGATAGCTTTCTTCATTAAAGAAAGCCTCTGTACAAGAAGTATGCATCCAGTGTCCACTAAAAACTGTACAACAGTTACTCCTATTCACTAATCTTTTTTTCTGGTTTTGTCTCCTAATGTACAACACTATTTTGTCAAGAATCTTCATTGTATTTAGAATTAAAATGAAAAGCTTCCTCTTCAAGTAAAGGCCTTATCAACTACTCTCTCAACTCGTTCTTTCTGTTTCACTTCATCTCTCCTTCTACTACACTTTTTTAAATGTAACATTAAATTTACAAGGCTGTAAGTATGGAATCATTATAACATTTGTGCAGAGCCTATGCAGCCATCTAACCACCCAATTACAACTCATGCTGTCATTGAAATACAGAGGCACACATGTGCACTAATGAAACACTCAGGCCCTACTCATGTACTCATGTCATTACGTAGAGAGTACAACTGCTCTGGGGTGAGTGGGCATCAAACATTAGTTTTTCAGAGAGCAGGAAGTTCGCTTTAGAGCGTTTGTCTGGTTTAAGCTCCAAAAAGTGACCCTTAGACAGACCCTCCAGGATTTCGCGATTTGCAAAAAAAATCGCGAAATCGGCAGTTTTGTAAAAATGCCGCGATTTTTACAAAACTGCCCGCGAAATTTCGAAAATGTGGTGAGACGTTTGCCATGACAGAATTAATTAGTGTTCAAATGTTGTGAAATAATACTGCCACTGCCACAGAATGTGCTGGATTATGCCACGTGATTTGCCTTTGTTTTTTGCATAATTTGACTGACTAGAAACTAGGCAAGTGTGGAAAAAGCGCACTCAAGTAAACAGTGGCACTGTAATATCCAGTCAGTGGTGGCAGTCCACCTTCGACAAGATGTAATGCCTCAGGTGAGGAGAACAATCTTTGACAAAAGTGGCAGACCTTGTGTTTATGTTTCATGTGGCTGCCAATCACAGCGGACGCTTTATGCAAGATGTTGTTAGTGAATAAATGCTGAGCTCCAGACATTTCCTTTCATGCTTTGGTATGTATAAACATTTCTGCAGGGCTAAATCTTCCAGCAACAGACAGAGTGGATATGCAGGGGCTCTAAGAAATGGTGAAAAACAATTAAGCCTTGTTAACATGTAAATGGTCTTTTAAAGACCCGTGAAGTACTCGGTGCGGCTGCAATAATCCGGACACTAGCCTACAGCAGCTCAAAACTGTGTGTGTGTGCCCGGTAAGCTGTCTCAGCCCGGGCTGCACACGTGACCAGGAGAAGGAGGGGGGGGACAGGGGTTGGTGGGGGGGCTGGGGGCTGAAGCCCTTTGAGCCCTGGCCCCTGGACGGTGTGAATAAATGTTGTGTAATATGCCTCACCTTTTAAAATGCTTCATTGCATTATGTTCCCAAGGTATGACAGTGCTGCGGTGCTCTCTGTGTCTCAATGTCTGACCTGAAGCATTAGCACAGCGTATGTGTGTGCCAGGCTGCTTCTCGCTCCCCTTGCCCAGAGAGCATAAACATAGAAGAACTGCTGGCACCTGCTGTAGTATGTCCTCAAGATTCCTGAAAACAGGTCAAAGGGAACCCCTGGATAATATGAAGCCAATCAGGATTTATTTAATCCTGCTACATTCCTGGTAGCCAAGTTGAGAATAATAGCAGATGGCCTGCCCTGGGCTCCACCCTTCGAGCTGGCAATGGGTTACATTCCTTAACAGCAGTGGCATCGTTATTATTGACTGAATCAACAGGTAATGCTTAAGGGTTATTCAGCTCACCAGCAAAAATAGCTACATCTTTCACAAGAAATGATTGACAGATTGTCAACCCCAAGGTATTGCGTCACTCTAGATAGCCAGATGGCACCAGCAGAGCATACCAGCTGACAGTAGGTATGTTGTAAGAGTAATAACCTGCAGCTGTAATAGCCCTGATTACTTGTGGCACCTCACAGAGCAATCAGTGAGATTGGTTGTAAAAATAGCCCATAAGGTAGCACCTTTATCTTACTGAGAGAAAAAGGGGGAAATGAATCCTCCATGAGCGGTTATCAACAACAGATGCCCTTTTAAAATGAATCACTATGCAGTCCCCAAAATCTTGCTTTTGCCCGTTGCCCACCCAAGGAACCCTTCTAGCCATAAGGATTTCATTATGAAAAATACTAAAATCCCATAATCTCCTGCTGAACCAATGAATGACTTTATTAATAAATTGTTAACATTCTTCACTCTGCGCAGGTCGAGGAGGAGCTTCTTTTAAAACAACAACAAAAGGAGTTACTCGAGTTGTCAGTTGAAGAGCCATTTAGGGTTGCTCCAGAGTCAGAAAGACAGTACAGGAAGACTAGCAGAATTAGCTTGAGGGACAAAAGTTACAGTATTAGTTTCCTTGGAAATACAGCTATCTGAATCAAGGTGCTGTATGGTCCCACAAGATTGGGGGGCTTCAGTGGCACCCTCAATTCTTCAAATTGATGTTGGTGTGTGATCAGAGGTGGGCAAGTCGAAATGGTAGACTCTATTGCTTTTAGTCTACCATCAATGCGTCAAATAGTCTCTTGAGTGCTGGGTATGTACAACGTTTGTGATGTTGAAACTGACCTAACCTCCAAATTCACTACAGCAGTACTGGCATACACTGGACTGCCAACTCTATTGGGCAGGACTTTATCCTTACGGTGCACAGTACGCAAAGAGTCCTTTCTTACTTTTCCCTGGGTGTGAGCTGAGAAAAATCAGTCAAAGGCTTCACAGCATTAACAGGATCTGCATCATTAGTTACAAGTACATGTGAAATACAAGGATTAACTCTCCTCCATCAGGAGGACCCAGATGTCTTTAATCAACTCACGTTGTTTGATTTAGTACTGGAGTCGGCAACTTCTGATGCTGGTAGAGTCTGCTTATCTTGCAGCAAAACCTGTTTGGTGACACCTAGGCTTCCCTCAACATTACTGATCTCATGTTTGAGCGCCCCCATAGCATTAGTTAAAAAAATTCAAAAGAGGCTGCCTGAGGAAGAGGTGTCCTGCCTCTTGGATCCGGATCAGCGGTGCCCTGATAGGGGTGCATACATGGGCACTAGAACAGCCCAGGGAGAAATACAGCACCCTCCCACAAGGTTAGGACTGGAGCTGTGTTTCCGTAGAGCTACAGACATTTTAACCATGCCTATAACAAGTGCAATACTCTGCTAAAACAGTTTCCATTGATTTCAAGCTGAAAATGAATGATTATGAGTAAAATAAAGTGCTGCAAAAATGCCACTAAATTACCATATTTGTGCCGCTAAATTTCCATATTTGTGCCGCTAAATTTGCAACTACATGCCGCAATATCCTGGGGGGTCTGCTTAGAGGACTCTACTGAGGTCATAGGGACCGGGTTGAGGGCAAACCATGAGCTTGCAGAATGTTTGTTGATGCACTGGATGGTTTTGGGTTATAGGTGACTCAACTCCTAGTGTACTCTGTATTATGAAAACATGTTTTAATACCTTGTATAGAGGAATGGTACAAAGTTGTTAGTGCAACCCTGTTTTCACAAATTTTTGATTACTAAATAAATAGGGCCTGAGATTATGAAATCATTCTCCAAAAAACAATGCGCCTGGTCTCAGGCTGTCAATTGCATGAGACATTGGCTTAGGAGGGTAGATTCACTAGTAACCTAAGCTGAGGGCATCACCATGTCCCCCTCCAAAATACAATATGGGGCAATAAGTCTGCCACTTCAGTCATTGACACACAATTGATGTACGGAATGCAGAATAAATCAAAACATTCACCCCCAGTCAAGAGATCTGGGTTAAATCCTTCATTATTTTGCTCACAATGCCACCCCAGTTTAGACCTGGCCATATGCAAATCAGTCTTGACCCTGTGCCTCATGGGAACAGTCCAGCCCGAACTGCCAAGCCAGGTCCTCCCTGGACCGGAAACAAGCATCCTAGGGCCGGTTTCAAACTGGGGTGGCAAGGTGAGCAAAAGAATGATGGATTTAACCCAGATCTCTTGACTGGGGGTGAATGTTTTGATTTGTTCTTCATTCCGTCCATCAATTGTGTGTCTTTTGCTTCCTCGCCCTAAGTGCGCCAGGTATGCCCAGACGTAGGTCCTGGGCTCACTGTGCCACTGGAATCAAGCTATCTTGGCTGAAGAGGGGTGAAACCCCGAAACCGGTCCTAGGATGATTGTTTCCGGTCCAGTGAGGACCTGGCTTGGCAGTTCGGGCTGGACTGTTCCCATGAGGCACATGGTCAAGACTGATTTGCATATGGCCAGGTCTAGACTGGGGTGGCATGGTGAGCAAAATAACAATGGATTTAACCCAGATCTCTTGACTGTTGGTGAATGTTTTGATTTGTTCTGCATTCCGTCCATCAATTGTGTGTCTTTTACTTCAGCCATTGGCTCTCTCTCTCTCACTATGAATGATGGCATTTTCCCTGATCACATGTGCGCAGGGTCAAGGTCTTAGTGGATCAATACTTTAATTTGCCAATGCTTTCTCTGTCTATTTTTTATCTTCATATTCATTTTGTTTTTCATCCTTGTACGGTTAAACCGTGCCTTCTGCTTACAGTAATTCAAATTAAATTGTTCATTTATTTTGCACAACTAATCATCTTTTGCTTTGAAGTGCATTACAACTAAAAAAGGGTTTCTACGCCTGTTTTGTGTACACCTGCTTGCTAGGAAGAACCCATAACGTTCTATTAATTTTCAACATGATCTTTTTTTTAATTTAAAAGTTTATAGCACAAACATGGCCAACAAGTTTAGGTGGAGGCATATTTTCTTTTTTAGCTTTGTGAAATACTTACAATAAAGAGTGAAAAATAAAACTAAATAAACATTGCATCAGCTTTCTGAGGGCACACCTATTGGCTTTGCCTCTGCTTGTTCTTTTTTGCACCTCTTCGTCTCCATTCTAATGATGCGCTGCCTGCAGGTGTGACGAGAGCCACCAGAAATGTAGATGTTTTTAGCCAGATAGGTAGGAATTCTGGTCGTGATCTAAGTGCTAAAATATAGTTCAACATACATTCAACTAGGATTTTTAAATTAAGCATTCATTAATTCTGTTTATGGCATGGACACAAGATCTTACTAGCAACAAGTGAGTTTAGTTTTAGTCTCATTACTTTAGTGAACCAAATCCACCTCTGCACTTGTTTCGGACCTTTCTTAATCCTTCGAGAGATAGTGCTTTAGTCTATATTTCTCCCATAAAATGGCATAATAGTCCATTTTAAGCATACCTATATGACCTTCTATCATCATGCAGAATGTATATATTGTTCTGCTATATACAGATCTCCTCTGTCTTTTTTACTGTAGGTTTGCACTTTATAAATGCCCCAAATAAAATAAATAAATAAAATAAGTATATTGTAGGCCTGAACGGAGATCGGTGAGTAGGTGTAGCACAATCTTTACTTGTTGCTGAGATACTATTGCATTTTCAGGAGTAAGTCCAGCCTACTTTTGGAAGGGAAGAAAGCTTTGAGAGCTCGACACCGCGTATCCAGTCCTGATTTTCATTCATACATCAGCATAGTCTACGAGTAGTAGAGTTAATTTGCTTCACTTCAATTAATTGGACCATCATGCTTAATAGCATTTCTTTTAAACAGCCCAGATATTTAAAACGTTGTTTTCTTCTGATATGGAGTCGTCTATAACCCCAGCTGAAGTGCAGGTGGGCATATGTCTGTAAACAGGATTCACGTGGACACCAGCAAGTTGAAATAGTATTCCTTTCCTAGACTTTCGTCTCATTCAGGTACTTTAGTTGTATGCTTTTTTTTAATAGCATAAAAGCAAAACTACAAGTACCAGAATGCAAATTAACAGTCGGACAGGTGGTACTATTCGAACCAAACGCAGGACATCTCTGCATCTCGGAGATAAGATTCAGAGCGCTATATTTTCCCAGGTCCATTCCTGAGTGGCTTATTCAATCCAGGCTAATTTACTGCATTTAGAATCGTGTCTTTATGTTATAATGTGTTAGACTTGACTACGAATCCCAGCATGCAAATGGAATACATTGGACTGGAATAGCTACTCACTCACAGACCTGGGAAATGTGAGAACTCTGAAGTTCACACCTAGGGGAGGGTTAGCACATCTCTTATTCTGAGAGTTGGGAGGGGTGAGGATCTCTGCCATCTGTTCACCATTTGCCAGCAGGGACCACAGTGAAATGGCACCATTTGCCCTTTGCGTGATTGCATGCCCCTGCCTTGGAGTGTGGTCCTTCCAAGGTCACTCCATCACCGAGATGACAATCACTTTAAGCTGGTGCGCGATTCCAGCTTCCATTCCCCCTGCCTTCCGACCTCCCCCGCCCCTTCTTTTGGGAACCTCAATAAATCTTCATCATGATTCATTGCGTGGCAGTCGGTGATTAACATTGCGAACAGGAGTAGCCAATAATAACCAACCCCACCTGCTGGCTGGAGAACCTCAACTGGGAGGGGGGAGGGTGAGGAGGGCCGGCAGCTCCAGCCAGGGCCTTCTGCTGCAATGTGGAAGTGCTTAAAGGCCTGCCCGGCTCAGGGTGGCTCAGCGCTGGACTTGCAAATTGCAGCCAGTTAAGTAAATAAACAGTTCCCAGCTGTGCCCACTGCGCACAGAAACACATCTATCTCTCCCGGGCTTGATTGCTGTAGAAGTAATTAAGTGTGAAATGCGAGCCCTCAGTGTCAGTGGGCGATGATAACGAGTCTTGGTGGTAAATTAACTCAGCTCCGGGGAGGCCCTGGGGATTAACGCCTTGGGCACCATGGGGTGAGAGGGGGAGCCTGGCAGGGCAGAGAGGTGTTAGGGTCTCTGTTATTAGCTTCAGGGGCAAGCGAGCAATTTTCCTAGTAACAGTCAGCCCACCTTCTGCGTTGAGTTACTGCAGATCGTATGCACTGCTTGACTGCTTCCGTGCTTGATAACATTGTGTGATCCTGGGCACATCTGTTTATTTTCAAGGCAGCTCAGTTTCTTTATACGACTGAATTGTGGTTGCCTCTAAAGAGGTTACATGCATCAAGTATCATATAGGATCCTGTAAATACTCCTGTCTAATAGAGATGGACAAGCCACTGAGTGCTCGAACCCGGCTCGAGCCTGAAGTCTGGCTCAGCTCGAAGTCCCACAGAATCCTCGAGCTCATAAGGAGATCTTTCAAGTGGCTTCTTCTGCCTGCCATCCTCGCTTAATCTCATGCACAAAGAGGTAACACAAATCATTAACATTTAAGTTAGAAGGAGAGAGAAATAGATACCCATTCAGTGGTTGATATGTACGAATGAAGCCAGAAATCCTGGATGAATTTTGGCTTCCCTATGTCAACAAATTTTGTGATCTCAGGCACTTTTTTTTAAAGCAATTCCTCTTTTTCTTCATTATTGCATATGAAAGCACCTTCAACTACGTGAGTTCAGAATACCAGGAGTTCAAAACCCTATTCTGTTTGATTTAATAGATTACAGTGATGCTCTATCTATAAGAATCTGGACCACATACTAGGATCACGTGGCAAATGTGTTGCTTGGTAATTCACTAACGGCATTGTTACCAGTGTGGGGGCAGGGGCACAATGGTTCTCATTTCAGGTCTATCACTTTTAATAAGTACTTCTTACTGCAGTGCTATAATGTGACATATTAATGTCAGGGCTTCAACATGTTAAAGAAAAATCCTTTTTTATGAACTTTGAAGAGACTTTATCAGATTTTATGTGATTTTTTTGTATGATTTACATGGCAAATGTTTTCAGAGCTTAGCTTCTGTACGGGCCCTAAGAGTCTAACCAGACCTTGGCTGGGCTCTGGCTCCATGTCTTCTATGGAATCACTTAAAACCTACTTTCATGGGTAGAAAATTGCAAAATAAATGGCAAGGTGTGCTTGCTACATTAAGACTTCAAATGCACCTCCGTGAATTTGGCATCTGGCATTGAGGTACACGCCTGAGTTGGCTGATCACTCCTTCTCTTATGTGTACCAAATGTCGCGTACTGCAGTGTCATTTTACAAGTTCGTAATCGGGTAATGTTCATGGGCCCTACTGATGCAAGTCCTGAAACTACAGTTCCCAGAATGCATTTTTTTCTTAAACGGAAGCGCTGGAGACATCTTGTTTTGCCAACACGGAGCGAGCTGGCAGATCTATAAGTAATTTAAGTGTAGTAAAGTGGGATGTGATTTCTAGAACGTATATATGACCGCAACCTTTTTTTTTTTTACAATCGTTAAAGTATAGCAATTAAGAAAAACTGAGAGGATGTGGTCATTCTGCACCTGCTGCTGAAATCTTTGTGCAATGAGATTTACCTTCACATGTGTGTTTTTTTTCCTAACAGGACGACGTTAAAACAGCAGTTTAGTAGGCGCAGTATCATAAGCAAGGAAACAACCAATGTATACATTCTGACATTGCTTGAAGTGTGTCGATGGTGGGCAAGGGCACTTTTTTATGGACAAGGAGGGAAGAAAAAAAGAACTCTCAAGAGTATAATAAAGAGACAGGTAGTGTGGATTGGTGGTGGATAGAGGCATAAGGTGGAATCAAGACAAGCCAGCTTTGTAATTTGGAAAACCGGGCCGTAGGCTCTTAAGACAAACTTTCGGTGTGTCATATTTAACATTTTTCTCACAAACTAAGAATTGCGTATACACCTTGACAATGCCAATGTTTTTGAAAAGTGAAAATGATTTTCCAACTATTCATTAACACACAGCAGATCTACAGTAAAAAAAAAACAGTGAAAGAAAGGCTCCTTACCACAAAGAATGAGAGAAAATGTGGCACATGACAGCAGAATCTCTGCAGGTCATCTATTCACACATCCACACAAAACAAATACAATACAGTTAGAAGCAGAGCCCGCTATATCACACACAGAAACATACATACAGATATATATATATATATATATATATATATATATATATATATATATATATATATATATATTACCTACTGGCGATAGCCAGTAGGTAGTTATAGTTAGGACCACGTTTCCATAGGAAAACCTCAACATTCTATTTTGAATAACTTTGGCGCCGGTCGACGAATCCTCGCGAATTTCTCAAAATAGGTGGGGCGCTACGCTCCGCTCCTACCCTGAAAGTCTCGGGGGGATTCGTCAAGCGGGGGCTGAGATAAAAGGGGGGTCCCAAAACGCGTTTTTCCCATGCATTTTTCCATAGGACCTTTAGAACGAGCTACAGCCCGAATGGCTGAACAGAATTACTCAAAATTTGGCAGAGAGGTAGTCCCTAGGTCAAGGAAGTGCCTTTTGTAGGTTTGGTGTAAATCTGTTCAGTAGATTCTGAGAAAATAGCCTTTAAATCAATATATATATCTGAGCCAGCTTACGGTACGCTTACCGTACGCTTACGGTAAGCGTACGGTGGCGTGCGCGAGCGCGATTCTGATTGGCTCTTAGATCTTAGTAAACATTCGAATCGGCCGAAACCAGGAAGCGGCGGCCGCCATTTTGTCTCTCGCACTGAGAGAGATTTTTAAAATCGGAAGCCCAAAAACATGTAAAGGGGCTGTTTTGACAACTCCCTCCCACATAGTCATGTTGAGGGAGTCCCCAAACATCCCCCAAGTGCAAAAACGGTTTTATTTTTTTTTCGGCAATTTCGCGGGGTACGCTTACCGTACGCTTACGGTAAGCGTACGGTAAAAAAATAAAAAAAATAAAAACACTATCCACACTTACCCCACCCCCTGTGCTTTTGGTGGCCGAAGGCCACCAAATGTGCTGGGCTTATTACAATGGAAAAAAACACTATCCACACTTACCCCACCCCCTGTGCTTTTGGTGGCCGTAGGCCACCAAATGTACAGGGCTTATTATAAGGGAAAAAAACTTAGCATTTAAAAAACCGTACTAATTCACTGAAAAAACCATAGGTTTCACACACGTTATAGTTAGGAATTAGCATTTAAAAAACCTTGCAAATTCACTGAAAAAACCATAGGTTTCACACATGTTATAGTTAGTGGAAATTTTACTGATAAAAAACCAATGAAATTGCCCCGTTATAGTTAGCGCAGGCAACTATAACTCACGCGACCGCAATCCTCTGCTGATGACATATGTGTCTTTATGAAAAAAAAATATTTGTAATATATGTATAGCTAAAAATGTATGGAAGAAGACATGGGCAAATAAGTGTCTAAATACAGTATTAGCATCAGCAGAGGATTGCGGTCGCGTGAGTTATAGTTGCCTGCGCTAACTATAACGGGGCAATTTCATTGGTTTTTTATCAGTAAAATTTCCACTAACTATAACATGTGTGAAACCTATGGTTTTTTCAGTGAATATATATATATATATATATATATATATATATATATATAGGAAAACCTCCAAGCAAACTTACCTCAGGCTTGCATGTAACCTCTTTCCATGGGTCCCACCAAGTGCCAAGTGACCATCTCCTAAATAAACCCCAATTAGTGGGCAGGTCCAAAGAAATCTTCAGACAGTGATGCACACTGCAGGCAAGTTCTGGGCTTGCCGCTATAAATTTCACCTATTTTCCAGGGTGATTGATAGGTCCTAATTACGTTCCTTGATCAAGCATGATGCATCATCAGGGCTGAAATACGTAGCGATGGCTGGAGCACTTCTAATAAAACGTTTAACCCTTCATTCTGAGTGCCATATGTCTTGTGCAGGCAGAGTTTTTTGGGATGTTTAAATACATCCATATATATCTATAAAGATGTATATATCGATATATATCTATATCTATAGATATATATGTGTCTATAAATAATCTATTGGCAGTCGCCAGTAGATAGTTATAGTTAGGACCTAGTTTCCATAGGAAAAGCGTTTTTTCTTTTCCCAATTACTTTGGCACCGGTTGGCGAATCTTTGTGAAATGTTCAAAACTTGTGGCCGGCTCCGGTCAGCTCCTATCCTGAAAGTTTCGGGGTGATTCGCCAAGAGGGGGTTGAGAAAAAAGGGGGGGCCCCAAAATGTGTTTTCTCCATGTTATTTTCCGTAGGAAACTTTAGACACGGCTACAGCCCGAACTGCTGAACGGAATTACACCAAATTTGGCAAAAAGGTAGCGCTTGGTTCAGAAAGCGCCCTTTTTTTTAAATGGTGTAAATCCGTTCAGTAGTTGCTGAGAAGATCTAAAAATAAAAGTTTCGATAGTTAGAGGCGCGGTGGATCCGCGGACCCTCCCGACCACGAGCTTTATTCTAATTGGCTGTCAACACTCCAAACCAGGAAGTGTTGGCAGCCATCTTGTGACTTAGTAGAACCGAGTCACAAGAAAACAGGGTAAGAAAGGTGAATAAAAAAAGCGTAGAAAAACCCTGACCCCCTAGGCCTGCTCAGGGGCCCCCACAAGAACCCCCAGGGCCAAAAAAAGCATTTTTTTTTTAAAACGGCGAGATTTGCGCACCCAGCGCTTCGTTATTAAGCCCCCGGGTGGGCCAAGTCCCAGGGAGCCCCCCGCAGCCCCAGGGACCGCCACCCCCGGGGCTTTTCATAAATATTTGTGGGGGCCACATGGCCCCCCACAGCCCCAGGGACCGCCACCCCCTGGGGCTTCTTATTTTTAATGTGTGGGGTGGGATCCATGGCCCCCCCCAACCCCTGGGGACCACCACCCCCGGGGCTTTTATTAATTATAATCGCGGGGGCACACGGCCCCCCCCACTGCCCCGGGGACCTCCATCCCCCAGGGCTTTTATTTTTTTTAAATACACCTGTGTGGGGGGGGTCCCCGGGGGCCCCCCCACACTCCCCAGGGACCGCCACCTCCCCGGGGCACTAATATTCAAATGCGGGGGTCCGTTATGGACCGCCAAGCCCCGAGGACCACCAGCTCCCCGGGTCTGTGCAATAGGTGGGCACTTCATGGCCCTTGGGACCGTCAGCCCCCGGGGCCGGCTCCTGCAGTGTCCCGGGGTGCCCACCCCGGGACACTGCTGCTTGCAATGCCCTGTGGCACGTTTTAAGTTGGGGAATTAATTCCCCTTCAATCCTGAGGGCCCCTGGGGGCCAAATAGCCCACCAGGTACCTCCAGGGAGCGCCACAGGCCTGCGTTGCAGAGAGGTGGTCCAGGCAATACCCCTTTTTACACCTCTCTGCAACGCAGCTATGTGGCGCTTACTGGAGGTACCTGGTGGGCTAGTTGGACCCCAGGGACCCTCAGGATTCAAGGGGACTTAATCCCCCAACTTAAAACGCACCACGGGGTGCGTTTGCATAGTGGTGAAGGGAGGGGGTGGGGCCTGAGGTGACATGTGTGAAAACACGCCCTGTGGCGCGTTTTAAGTTGGGGAATTAATTCCTCTACAACCCTGAAGGTCCCTGGGGGCCAGCTAGCCCACCAGGTACCTCCAGTAAGTGGCACTGCGCTGCGTTGCAGAGAGGTGGGCCAGGCCACTCCCCTTTTTACACCTTTCTGCAAAGCAGCTCTGTGGCGCTTACTAGAGGTACCAGGTGGGCTAGTTGGACCCCGGGGACCCTCAGAATTCAAGGGGACTTAATTCCCCAACCTACAACGCGCCAGGGGGTGCGTTTGCAGAGTGGTGGAGAAAGGGGGCATGGCCTTTGTCTACCTCTCACGAATCCCACTGCGTGGGGCTTACTGGAGGTAAAAGGTAGGCTAGTTGACCCTTAAAGGACCCCCAGCGGTGAAGGGATCTTCAATCTCCATCCAAGAGCATGCCAGGGAGCGCGTTTGTAGAGTGGTGGGCAAAGTGGGCGTGGCCTGGTACGAGTATTTACCAGTGATGCTATGTGGGACTGACTGGAGGTAAAAGTTTGGGAAGTTGGCCCCCAAGGATGTCCTTGGGGACCAACTACCCCTCTTGTTATCTCCAGTCAGTCCCAAACAGTGGGATTGCTAAGACGTCAATGGAGGCCATGGCACCCTTTCTCTACCACTCTGCAAACGTGCCCCGTGGCAGACTACGGGATGGGGGATGAAGTCTAATTTACTCCTGAGGGAGTTTGGGGGCCAAGAATTCCTGATCATTGGTTGGACGCCCAGCACCCTTTTTCCACCACTCTCCAAACGCGACTACTAGTTAACGCCTTAACCGCGGCGGCAATTCTGCCGCAGTGCGGGTGATCCATTGAGAGTTCGGGCCGCGCCGGCCAACGGACATGCGCAGCAGTACGGAGGTAGTGCTCGCGACAGCCATTGGCCAACAGAAGCAGCGAAGGTGTTAAAGTAGCATATTTCTGCACCTCTGACTTAGAGGTAGTTTTAATCCCCCTGCCCTAGTATGTACTAGGGCCTTACAGAGAAGGTAATGCTAATCACAGGGGTAGCCCAACGCATAGGTTCCCTAGTGTATGTAGGTGTTTTAACTGTATTCTAAGTGTCTTTTAGCGTAGCACTGGCTCTAGGCCTGGTTAGTCAGAGTCAGTTACCACTAGTACCCGTCATCTAGTACGACATCATCAGCAGTGCATTGTGGGGGCGCGAGTTATAATTAGCTGAACTAACTATAACGGGGGAATTTCTCTGGTTTAGTACGAGTGAAAAATCCAACTAACTACAACTTTCCCTAAAACCTATGGTTTTTTCAGTGAATATATATATATATATTATCTACTGGCGGTCGCCAGTAGATAGTTATATATAGTTAGGATCGTGTTTCCATAGGAAATCCGCAACATTCTATTTGGAATAACTTTGGCGCCGATTGACGAATCCTCGTGAAATTTTTAAAATAGGTGGGGCGCTCCGCTCCGCTCCTTCCCTGAAAGTCTCGGGGTGATTCGTCAAGCGGGGGCTGAGAAAAAGGGGGGGTCCCAAAACGCGTTTTCCCCATGCATTTTTCCATAGGACCTTTAGTCCACGCTACAGCCCGAACGGCTGAACAGAATTACTTGAAATTTGGCAGAGAGGTAGCCATAAGGTCAAGGAAGTGCCTTTTGCAGGTCTGGTGTAAATCTGTTCAGTAGTTGCTGAGAAAATCAAAAGTAAAATCATATATATATGTGGGCGGAGCCTAACCACACATCTCATCCTGAGATCTGATTGGCTGTCAGCACTTCATCCAAGAAGTGTTGGCAGCCATCTTGGGACCAATATACATGATAGCACCTCATTAAAAAGCATTGCAGTTAATAGAAGGTTTTACGACTTTAGTTACATTATAAATCATTTGTTGATGGTACCATACTCATTTTAGGAATTGTGGTATGTTGTAAGGTGATTTCACCATGTGAAAAAGCCTTCTGCTGGGATATCATGATTGAGAGAAAAATATTTTCTCATGCTTTTCCCACAGAGGTTTGGAAGGTGATCTATAAGCTAAACTGAGAGCTTATTTTCTGTAAATTCACATTATCTTTCTCAGTTATGTGAGAATGAAGTCTGAGATTCTCAGTAAAACATGTACATCCAAGAAGGGCAGAGACTGTCAGTTGATTCCTTTGTGTTCTACTGCAGCTTCCCAGAGTGTTCCAAAGAACAACTAGTAACAAAAAACAATGTCTCAACAGGGAAAATAAATGAGAGGACCAATCGATACACAATTCAATCAAAAGAAGGGAAGACAAGAGAGACCAAGGGGTAGAAAAGGAAACAGATTTTATAATTAGATACACAATTGGTATATACAATTCAAAATAACCATAACAAACATATGTGCACTGACAGTGAAGTGAAAAAGTGAACGGCGCAGTGACATAAGTGTGAGAATGACAACAAGGTACGGCAAAATAATTCAAATAAATTCAAGGTCGAGGAGAGTTATATACAATGAATAATTTACACATAATCTTAAAGGTCTCACAGGACCCTGTAATTAGCCGCAAATAATGCTGTCCGGTCGACGACGTTTCAACCTCCTTGCGTTGAGGTCATCATCAGGACTATGGTTATTGAAATATTTTAAAATACCTATGTGTAAGAGAAGAAAAAAGGGGGAGGAGGATAATAAATAGAGAAGCCCAGGGAAGCCAATAACGTACAGCACAGAGAGTGAAAGCATAATGAATAAATCAAGAGCAAACAAGGGGATAATCGTACCTGTGTCCGTGGTTAATTTAATCACCACCTCATAATTAATTGCAGGATAATGTGGAACAAATAAATAAAGTCCGTCACATTTAGAAGGGTATCTTCAGGTGTCTGAAATGATAATAAAGGAGACTATAGGGGTGGCCCACTATTTCAATGCATGTAACCAAGTCACGCACGGTGGAAGGCGCTTACCTATAAAGGACACCAAAACTAAGGAGGCCCACAGGAACACCTTAAGGCATGCGAGTTGCGCTTCGGAATCGGCAATCTATCATGAAAAAGACATACGGAAATGAAACCCGTGCTTTAATCGGCAATGTATAGTGGTGAAAGGGGCAGAGACGCTTACCGGGATACTAATGGTGAATCAATTAGTCAAGTGTGGGAAAAGGCACAAGACATCCAGCGGTGAGTAATCCGCAGCGTTTGAAAAAATCAATCAGCACTCTGAGGAAAAAACAGAGAGCGGGCTGTATGAAAGGCGTGTAATGACTCCGCCGAACATAACGAGAACAGAATAACCAGGCCAATGGAAGGAAAAACATTAAATGACTTACTGAGATAGGCTTGTCAATCGCCAAGTAGCGGGATCAGTCCAAGCAGGGCCGCACCGTCTAAACGAGTAAGACGTCTAGCGTGTGTGAGACGCGGACCCCGGAAATAGACTATCCGGGTCATGTGACCGCATCAAGGACACAAGGGAAGGACTACAAAGGTACGGACATGGAGAGGGAGAGAGGAAAGAGGACAGAACGGGTAAAAGTGAAGAGGAACACCCGATCAGTGTAATGACCAGCAATATTAATTAAATTTCTAAAGAAGCATCTTAAATAATTACAAATATTACCAACTACAATTCGTAAGTTCAGTATGGACCTATGATTGAAGACAAAACACTTTACAAAACTGCAACAATAATGATGAGACAAAATTGGCCGAGATGATAATTAATTGGAAAGCATGTAAAAAACATGTAAAAAACACAATACCAATAGCAAATTATGAAAAACACGAATAAACAGAGAGATCGTTACAAAGTCACTCAGTAAACATTATCTATTACGAAACAATTGAAGGGCAAGAAAGACAGGAGAAAAAACAACAGGGAGGGGGGGGGAAATGAAGGGCAACAAGGGGAGGGTACGGAGAAAACAGGGGGGGGGAGGGGCGGGGGAAGGGGAAAGGAAAATAGGGAGGTGGGAAGGGGGGACAGGAGGCGGAGAGGGGTGGAGGAAGACCGCTGGGATAGCACAACAATTTTAACAAAAAATGACAAAATGCAGTAAAAAGACTCAAGCAATTAGAAATTTTCACACACTGCCAAAGAATACTACAGTCTGCACATCAATAGGACATCGCTGGTAAAAATGAGCAACAACATGGGAAGTCAGAATGCTAGCCACTCACGGTGACTGTGTTCCATTCGTCTAAGGAATTCAATCCATGTGATACAGAGTTACAGCGTGTAATCCAACGACATTCGCATTTATTTAGTAAGGTCTGTAAATTGCCACCACGGATCGGCAATTGTGGACAATCTATGACTTGCCAAGTCATATCAGTTTCCGAGTGGTTATGCTCCTTGTAGTGCATCACAAGTGGAGCAGTAACGACGTTACATCTAATGCGACTTTTGTGTTGGGAGATGCGTTGTTTAACCATCTGTGTAGTCTGTCCAATGTAAAATAAATTACACGGACAGCGTATCACATAAATAACATTGGTAGTACGACAATTGGAAAAATGTTTCAATTGATAGGTGTGTGAAGGAGTAACAAAGACTTTAGTATTGATAGTCAAATCACACACATTACAATTTAGGCACTTGAAGTGGCCTATTACAGGTGGTAAATTCCATAAAGTAGTATTTACAGATTTTTCTTTGGCAGGCCAGGTAATGGCATGGACAAGCTTGTCATTCAAATTATTGCCCCTCTTATATGATAAAAGGGGGGGGTCCGTGAAGTGTGGAAAAGAGCGTAGCAATTTCCAATTGTTCTTAATTATCTTGGAAACCTTGTTACTGCTGGGGCTAAAAGTAGAGACAAAAGGGATACGTGTATTGACACGTTTGATGGAAGGTGCCAAAATAATTTCCCTATGGTTATACCAAGCTCTTTTTAGAGATCTTCTAACCAAATGTTTGGGGTAGCCCCTGTCGATCAATTTTGCCAAGAGGATAGCTGCCTCTCGAAAATAATCTTTTCTCCACTTACAATTCCGCCGTATACGGAGGAACTGTCCGTAAGGCAAGCCGTCTCTAAGCCCTCGAGGATGGTAACTAGAGTAGGCCAAAAGAGTATTACGCTCTGTAGGTTTTCGATATAGGGATGTCCCAATTAGACCATCCTCCGCATGTAATGTGAGATCCAAAAAAGGGAGGTCATTGTTACGCACATCTGAAGTAAATTTTAAATGGTTTTGGATGGAATTCAACCAAGTAATAAACGACAGAAGATTCTCATGTGTGCCATGCCATAGCAACAAAATGTCGTCTATGTACCTGCGCCATAGAGTAATGTTGGTGAGAAAAGGATTACTGCTATTCAGAAAAATGGTGGACTCTAAATGGTGAACATAGAGTACTGCAAAATTCGGTGCAAAGCAAGCACCCATCGATACACCTTTAACCTGAAGGTAATATGTATCTTTATACAGAAAATAGTTGTTGGTCAAGGCTATGTGCAACAGTTGAACCACGAATTCTGTAGGGATGCGTGTAGGACGAGGGCGAGTATTCAATATTACCTCCATGACCATAAGTCCATCAGCCTGGGGAATATTAGTATATAAAGACTCAATGTCTAAACCGACCATAAAATCAGATTCAGGGTTGAAAGGAAGGTCATCTATGATGTTGATTAGATGTGTGCTGTCCTTGACAAAGGTGTCAGTCGAGGGGACAAAAACCTTAAGGATAGAGTCAATATATTTTCCCAGGGGTTCCAACACAGATCCGCACCCGGATACTATCGGGCGCCCCGGAGGGGTCGATGAATTCTTATGGACTTTCGGTAAGGTGTAAATTACCGGTGTTCTAGGGAATGGGCTATTAAAAAAATCATGTTCTTTTTTGTTAATAATGCCACTCGAAAGTGCCTGAGATGTAACAGAGGCAATCTTAGCTTGGATGGAACGCAAAGGATCTGAAGTCAATTTGCAATAATGCAAGGGGTTGTCAAGTTGGCGGAGGATTTCTGAGTCATAATCCTCACGATCCATCACGACAATCCCGCCCCCCTTGTCAGCTGGTTTTATTATTAAATTTTGATTACTGCTGAGACTGTCAATGGCCAGTTTTTCTGTGAGTGGCAAATTGTAAGGAACAAATTCCTTGAGTCGTTGTAACTCATTTACCTCCAATAACACAATTTTTTCGAAGGTCAAAATTTCAGGTGGCATCATAGAGGTAGGTGGTAAAAAAGTAGATGCTGGTCTAAAATGGGCCTCATACGGTAAATTAGTCTCAGGTTTATCAGAGAAAAAATGCTTCAGACGAATCCGTCTGAAAAATAAGAGTAGATCTTCCTGTAACTTAAAAAAGTCACTACATGCTGTAGGGACGAATGACAAGCCCTTACTTAATAAGGATATCTCATCCGACGACAGGGCATGTCGAGAGAGATGGAAAATAGGAATAGTCCTGTCAAGGATAGATTGGTCCCCATGAAGTAAAGCACGATCAGGTGGACTGGTTTCAAGGACGGCAATTGGGGCAGTCTGTGCATTGGTATTAGATGTAATCTCAATATTAACTAAAGGCAATTGTGGAGGTGAAATAGAGACCTCTACAGAGGGTTCATTTCCACTCCTAGATGTCAAAGAAGTGAGACAAGAACCGCCAATGGTAATTTCTGGAGGATCGATGGAAACAACATTGGAAGGCCTTTGTTGAGTATCATATGGTAGTCGTGTTATTGTGGAGGCCCCCATTGATAGAACTTTTGTCGGGTCTGTCTCTCGCCCGCGTATTGGTATTGGTAGCCTTGCCGTCTGCGGCCGCGTCCGCGGCCGTGAACCTGTCCTAAAAAACCAGCAGGTAGAAGTGGTGGAGGAAGAGGATGTCTCTGAGGGCCGGTGCTACTACCTTCACCACTGTCGGTATCTTCGACGGAGGTGTTAGATGAGTCAGAGAATGTGATGGGCCGATTATTCCGAAAACGACCCCAGTTCTTAGTTTTGGGAGGCTGATAGGTAGAGTTATAAAAGGAATCAAGTAGATAAGGATAGGTATAACTCTTGTCGTAGTTCTTGATGTCTCTTTGGATTTTATTGATTTTTTTATTCTGTTCGAAGGTATGGAAAGTAGCAATAGTACTGTTTATTCTCTCAAGGAGTCCCTTTGCATCAGAAATGGTAGTATCTGTCAGAATAAGTTTCTCAAGTTCTGCTATCTCTTCCAATTCTTTCTTGCTATGTTCTATAGCTGTTTCGATACCGAGGACCATCCAGTGCCTTGAGCAAGTGGTGGCCAGGTGGCTGAAGCCGGTACGAAATTTTGGATCCTGAGCAAAAAATAGCAGGAGTGTTGCGAATTTGTAGTCCTAAAGGTATGGTATCAGACTTTAAGTATTCTGTTAACATGCGAGCATGTAGGTCAGTGCGGATTTGTTTCTTTTTCAGATTTTCTAATTTTTCTAACAGAATCTTGGAGTTATTGGGGGCAGTAGGGAGAGGGGTAGAAGCAAAGGCTAAAAGAGATGGGCCAGAAAGAATATTTTTGATATAGTCATCAGAATAGGCGGGGGTCTCTCTAGAAGACATAATAAGTAAACTAATCACTCATTATGTACCACAATTAAAGTGTAAAGTATTTAAACAAAATACTCTCGCAATCCAGCGATTGCTCAATAATTATACAAGAAAAACAGGAGCAAGCCCGTTAGCCCAGCTGAGACCGGGTAAATGTAGTAACAAAAAACAATGTCTCAACAGGGAAAATAAATGAGAGGACCAATCGATACACAATTCAATCAAAAGAAGGGAAGACAAGAGAGACCAAGGGGTAGAAAAGGAAACAGATTTTATAATTAGATACACAATTGGTATATACAATTCAAAATAACCATAACAAACATATGTGCACTGACAGTGAAGTGAAAAAGTGAACGGCGCAGTGACATAAGTGTGAGAATGACAACAAGGTACGGCAAAATAATTCAAATAAATTCAAGGTCGAGGAGAGTTATATACAATGAATAATTTACACATAATCTTAAAGGTCTCACAGGACCCTGTAATTAGCCGCAAATAATGCTGTCCGGTCGACGACGTTTCAACCTCCTTGCGTTGAGGTCATCATCAGGACTATGGTTATTGAAATATTTTAAAATACCTATGTGTAAGAGAAGAAAAAAGGGGGAGGAGGATAATAAATAGAGAAGCCCAGGGAAGCCAATAACGTACAGCACAGAGAGTGAAAGCATAATGAATAAATCAAGAGCAAACAAGGGGATAATCGTACCTGTGTCCGTGGTTAATTTAATCACCACCTCATAATTAATTGCAGGATAATGTGGAACAAATAAATAAAGTCCGTCACATTTAGAAGGGTATCTTCAGGTGTCTGAAATGATAATAAAGGAGACTATAGGGGTGGCCCACTATTTCAATGCATGTAACCAAGTCACGCACGGTGGAAGGCGCTTACCTATAAAGGACACCAAAACTAAGGAGGCCCACAGGAACACCTTAAGGCATGCGAGTTGCGCTTCGGAATCGGCAATCTATCATGAAAAAGACATACGGAAATGAAACCCGTGCTTTAATCGGCAATGTATAGTGGTGAAAGGGGCAGAGACGCTTACCGGGATACTAATGGTGAATCAATTAGTCAAGTGTGGGAAAAGGCACAAGACATCCAGCGGTGAGTAATCCGCAGCGTTTGAAAAAATCAATCAGCACTCTGAGGAAAAAACAGAGAGCGGGCTGTATGAAAGGCGTGTAATGACTCCGCCGAACATAACGAGAACAGAATAACCAGGCCAATGGAAGGAAAAACATTAAATGACTTACTGAGATAGGCTTGTCAATCGCCAAGTAGCGGGATCAGTCCAAGCAGGGCCGCACCGTCTAAACGAGTAAGACGTCTAGCGTGTGTGAGACGCGGACCCCGGAAATAGACTATCCGGGTCATGTGACCGCATCAAGGACACAAGGGAAGGACTACAAAGGTACGGACATGGAGAGGGAGAGAGGAAAGAGGACAGAACGGGTAAAAGTGAAGAGGAACACCCGATCAGTGTAATAACCAGCAATATTAATTAAATTTCTAAAGAAGCATCTTAAATAATTACAAATATTACCAACTACAATTCGTAAGTTCAGTATGGACCTATGATTGAAGACAAAACACTTTACAAAACTGCAACAATAATGATGAGACAAAATTGGCCGAGATGATAATTAATTGGAAAGCATGTAAAAAACATGTAAAAAACACAATACCAATAGCAAATTATGAAAAACACGAATAAACAGACAGATCGTTACAAAGTCACTCAGTAAACATTATCTATTACGAAACAATTGAAGGGCAAGAAAGACAGGAGAAAAAACAACAGGGAGGGGGGGGAAAATGAAGGGCAACAAGGGGAGGGTACGGAGAAAACAGGGGGGGGGAGGGGGGGGGGAAGGGGAAAGGAAAACAGGGAGGTGGGAAGGGGGGACAGGAGGCGGAGAGGGGTGGAGGAAGACCGCTGGGATAGCACAACAATTTTAACAAAAAATGACAAAATGCAGTAAAAAGACTCAAGCAATTAGAAATTTTCACACACTGCCAAAGAATACTACAGTCTGCACATCAATAGGACATCGCTGGTAAAAATGAGCAACAACATGGGAAGTCAGAATGCTAGCCACTCACGATGACTGTGTTCCATTCGTCTAAGGAATTCAATCCATGTGATACAGAGTTACAGCGTGTAATCCAACGACATTCGCATTTATTTAGTAAGGTCTGTAAATTGCCACCACGGATCGGCAATTGTGGACAATCTATGACTTGCCAAGTCATATCAGTTTCCGAGTGGTTATGCTCCTTGTAGTGCATCACAAGTGGAGCAGTAACGACGTTACATCTAATGCGACTTTTGTGTTGGGAGATGCGTTGTTTAACCATCTGTGTAGTCTGTCCAATGTAAAATAAATTACACGGACAGCGTATCACATAAATAACATTGGTAGTACGACAATTGGAAAAATGTTTCAATTGATAGGTGTGTGAAGGAGTAACAAAGACTTTAGTATTGATAGTCAAATCACACACATTACAATTTAGGCACTTGAAGTGGCCTATTACAGGTGGTAAATTCCATAAAGTAGTATTTACAGATTTTTCTTTGGCAGGCCAGGTAATGGCATGGACAAGCTTGTCATTCAAATTATTGCCCCTCTTATATGATAAAAGGGGGGGGGTCCGTGAAGTGTGGAAAAGAGCGTAGCAATTTCCAATTGTTCTTAATTATCTTGGAAACCTTGTTACTGCTGGGGCTAAAAGTAGAGACAAAAGGGATACGTGTATTGACACGTTTGATGGAAGGTGCCAAAATAATTTCCCTATGGTTATACCAAGCTCTTTTTAGAGATCTTCTATCCAAATGTTTGGGGTAGCCCCAGTCGATCAATTTTGCCGAGAGGATAGCTGCCTCTCGAAAATAATCTTTTCTCCACTTACAATTCCGCCGTATACGGAGGAACTGTCCGTAAGGCAAGCCGTCTCTAAGCCCTCGAGGATGGTAACTAGAGTAGGCCAAAAGAGTATTACGCTCTGTAGGTTTTCGATATAGGGATGTCCCAATTAGACCATCCTCCGCATGTAATGTGAGATCCAAAAAAGGGAGGTCATTGTTACGCACATCTGAAGTAAATTTTAAATGGTTTCCGATGGAATTCAACCAAGTAATAAACGACAGAAGATTCTCATGTGTGCCATGCCATAGCAACAAAATGTCGTCTATGTACCTGCGCCATAGAGTAATGTTGGTGAGAAAAGGATTACTGCTATTCAGAAAAATGGTGGACTCTAAATGGTGAACATAGAGTACTGCAAAATTCGGTGCAAAGCAAGCACCCATCGATACACCTTTAACCTGAAGGTAATATGTATCTTTATACAGAAAATAGTTGTTGGTCAAGGCTATGTGCAACAGTTGAACCACGAATTCTGTAGGGATGCGTGTAGGACGAGGGCGAGTATTCAATATTACCTCCATGACCATAAGTCCATCAGCCTGGGGAATATTAGTATATAAAGACTCAATGTCTAAACCGACCATAAAATCAGATTCAGGGTTGAAAGGAAGGTCATCTATGATGTTGATTAGATGTGTGCTGTCCTTGACAAAGGTGTCAGTCGAGGGGACAAAAACCTTAAGGATAGAGTCAATATATTTTCCCAGGGGTTCCAACACAGATCCGCACCCGGATACTATCGGGCGCCCCGGAGGGGTCGATGAATTCTTATGGACTTTCGGTAAGGTGTAAATTACCGGTGTTCTAGGGAATGGGCTATTAAAAAAATCATGTTCTTTTTTGTTAATAATGCCACTCGAAAGTGCCTGAGATGTAACCGAGGCAATCTTAGCTTGGATGGAACGCAAAGGATCTGAAGTCAATTTGCAATAATGCAAGGGGTTGTCAAGTTGGCGTCTGAAGCATTTTTTCTCTGATAAACCTGAGACTAATTTACCGTATGAGGCCCATTTTAGACCAGCATCTACTTTTTTACCACCTACCTCTATGATGCCACCTGAAATTTTGACCTTCGAAAAAATTGTGTTATTGGAGGTAAATGAGTTACAACGACTCAAGGAATTTGTTCCTTACAATTTGCCACTCACAGAAAAACTGGCCATTGACAGTCTCAGCAGTAATCAAAATTTAATAATAAAACCAGCTGACAAGGGGGGCGGGATTGTCGTGATGGATCGTGAGGATTATGACTCAGAAATCCTCCGCCAACTTGACAACCCCTTGCATTATTGCAAATTGACTTCAGATCCTTTGCGTTCCATCCAAGCTAAGATTGCCTCTGTTACATCTCAGGCACTTTCGAGTGGCATTATTAACAAAAAAGAACATGATTTTTTTAATAGCCCATTCCCTAGAACACCGGTAATTTACACCTTACCGAAAGTCCATAAGAATTCATCGACCCCTCCGGGGCGCCCGATAGTATCCGGGTGCGGATCTGTGTTGGAACCCCTGGGAAAATATATTGACTCTATCCTTAAGGTTTTTGTCCCCTCGACTGACACCTTTGTCAAGGACAGCACACATCTAATCAACATCATAGATGACCTTCCTTTCAACCCTGAAACTGATTTTATGGTCGGTTTAGACATTGAGTCTTTATATACTAATATTCCCCAGGCTGATGGACTTATGGTCATGGAGGTAATATTGAATACTCGCCCTCGTCCTACACGCATCCCTACAGAATTCGTGGTTCAACTGTTGCACATAGCCTTGACCAACAACTATTTTCTGTATAAAGATACATATTACCTTCAGGTTAAAGGTGTATCGATGGGTGCTTGCTTTGCACCGAATTTTGCAGTACTCTATGTTCACCATTTAGAGTCCACCATTTTTCTGAATAGCAGTAATCCTTTTCTCACCAACATTACTCTATGGCGCAGGTACATAGACGACATTTTGTTGCTATGGCATGGCACACATGAGAATCTTCTGTCGTTTATTACTTGGTTGAATTCCATCCAAAACCATTTAAAATTTACTTCAGATGTGCGTAACAATGACCTCCCTTTTTTGGATCTCACATTACATGCGGAGGATGGTCTAATTGGGACATCCCTATATCGAAAACCTACAGAGCGTAATACTCTTTTGGCCTACTCTAGTTACCATCCTCGAGGGCTTAGAGACGGCTTGCCTTACGGACAGTTCCTCCGTATACGGCGGAATTGTAAGTGGAGAAAAGATTATTTTCGAGAGGCAGCTATCCTCTCGGCAAAATTGATCGACAGGGGCTACACCAAACATTTGGTTAGAAGATCTCTAAAAAGAGCTTGGTATAACCATAGGGAAATTATTTTGGCACCTTCCATCAAACGTGTCAATACACGTATCCCTTTTGTCTCTACTTTTAGCCCCAGCAGTAACAAGGTTTCCAAGATAATTAAGAACAATTGGAAATTGCTACGCTCTTTTCCACACTTCACGGACCCCCCCCTTTTATCATATAAGAGGGGCAATAATTTGAATGACAAGCTTGTCCATGCCATTACCTGGCCTGCCAAAGAAAAATCTGTAAATACTACTTTATGGAATTTACCACCTGTAATAGGCCACTTCAAGTGCCTAAATTGTAATGTGTGTGATTTGACTATCAATACTAAAGTCTTTGTTACTCCTTCACACACCTATCAATTGAAACATTTTTCCAATTGTCGTACTACCAATGTTATTTATGTGATACGCTGTCCGTGTAATTTATTTTACATTGGACAGACTACACAGATGGTTAAACAACGCATCTCCCAACACAAAAGTCGCATTAGATGTAACGTCGTTACTGCTCCACTTGTGATGCACTACAAGGAGCATAACCACTCGGAAACTGATATGACTTGGCAAGTCATAGATTGTCCACAATTGCCGATCCGTGGTGGCAATTTACAGACCTTACTAAATAAATGCGAATGTCGTTGGATTACACGCTGTAACTCTGTATCACATGGATTGAATTCCTTAGACGAATGGAACACAGTCACCGTGAGTGGCTAGCATTCTGACTTCCCATGTTGTTGCTCATTTTTACCAGCGATGTCCTATTGATGTGCAGACTGTAGTATTCTTTGGCAGTGTGTGAAAATTTCTAATTGCTTGAGTCTTTTTACTGCATTTTGTCATTTTTTGTTAAAATTGTTGTGCTATCCCAGCGGTCTTCCTCCACCCCTCTCCGCCTCCTGTCCCCCCTTCCCACCTCCCTATTTTCCTTTCCCCTTCCCCCGCCCCTCCCCCCCCTGTTTTCTCCGTACCCTCCCCTTGTTGCCCTTCATTTCCCCCCCCCTCCCTGTTGTTTTTTCTCCTGTCTTTCTTGCCCTTCAATTGTTTCGTAATAGATAATGTTTACTGAGTGACTTTGTAACGATCTCTCTGTTTATTCGTGTTTTTCATAATTTGCTATTGGTATTGTGTTTTTTACATGTTTTTTACATGCTTTCCAATTAATTATCATCTCGGCCAATTTTGTCTCATCATTATTGTTGCAGTTTTGTAAAGTGTTTTGTCTTCAATCATAGGTCCATACTGAACTTACGAATTGTAGTTGGTAATATTTGTAATTATTTAAGATGCTTCTTTAGAAATTTAATTAATATTGCTGGTCATTACACTGATCGGGTGTTCCTCTTCACTTTTACCCGTTCTGTCCTCTTTCCTCTCTCCCTCTCCATGTCCGTACCTTTGTAGTCCTTCCCTTGTGTCCTTGATGCGGTCACATGACCCGGATAGTCTATTTCCGGGGTCCGCGTCTCACACACGCTAGACGTCTTACTCGTTTAGACGGTGCGGCCCTGCTTGGACTGATCCCGCTACTTGGCGATTGACAAGCCTATCTCAGTAAGTCATTTAATGTTTTTCCTTCCATTGGCCTGGTTATTCTGTTCTCGTTATGTTCGGCGGAGTCATTACACGCCTTTCATACAGCCCGCTCTCTGTTTTTTCCTCAGAGTGCTGATTGATTTTTTCAAACGCTGCGGATTACTCACCGCTGGATGTCTTGTGCCTTTTCCCACACTTGACTAATTGATTCACCATTAGTATCCCGGTAAGCGTCTCTGCCCCTTTCACCACTATACATTGCCGATTAAAGCACGGGTTTCATTTCCGTATGTCTTTTTCATGATAGATTGCCGATTCCGAAGCGCAACTCGCATGCCTTAAGGTGTTCCTGTGGGCCTCCTTAGTTTTGGTGTCCTTTATAGGTAAGCGCCTTCCACCGTGCGTGACTTGGTTACATGCATTGAAATAGTGGGCCACCCCTATAGTCTCCTTTATTATCATTTCAGACACCTGAAGATACCCTTCTAAATGTGACGGACTTTATTTATTTGTTCCACATTATCCTGCAATTAATTCTGAGGTGGTGATTAAATTAACCACGGACACAGGTACGATTATCCCCTTGTTTGCTCTTGATTTATTCATTATGCTTTCACTCTCTGTGCTGTACGTTATTGGCTTCCCTGGGCTTCTCTATTTATTATCCTCCTCCCCCTTTTTTCTTCTCTTACACATAGGTATTTTAAAATATTACAATAACCATAGTCCTGATGATGACCTCAACGCAAGGAGGTTGAAACGTCGTCGACCGGACAGCATTATTTGCGGCTAATTACAGGGTCCTGTGAGACCTTTAAGATTATGTGTAAATTATTCATTGTATATAACTCTCCTCGACCTTGAATTTATTTGAATTATTTTGCCGTACCTTGTTGTCATTCTCACACTTATGTCACTGCGCCGTTCACTTTTTCACTTCACTGTCAGTGCACATATGTTTGTTATGGTTATTTTGAATTGTATATACCAATTGTGTATCTAATTATAAAATCTGTTTCCTTTTCTACCCCTTGGTCTCTCTTGTCTTCCCTTCTTTTGATTGAATTGTGTATCGATTGGTCCTCTCATTTATTTTCCCTGTTGAGACATTGTTTTTTGTTACTACATTTACCCGGTCTCAGCTGGGCTAACGGGCTTGCTCCTGTTTTTCTTGTATTACCAAAGAACAACTAGAGCGCTAACAGTCCTACTTATGATAAACGTATGGCACACCTGAAGCCATCTTGCTTGGATTAAAGTGGTAACTCTTAAAACATTTAATTTAAAAAGGAACAAAATGAGGGGGTTCATTTTTCCATAAAAAGTATGATTAGTGCTGCAGAAAGAAAAATGAGGGAACATTTTGAGTGACTTCTCAAATCCTCTTCTATTTCATTAAAAAATTCTGACATGCAGACTGAAACATGCACTTTCAATACCAGCAGCAGTTTTCCCTGGTGAGCAGTAGCTTTACTACAGTGATCTAATGAGCAAAAAGAGTGCTAACATTCTGAATTTATGGCAAATGTGTGACACATCTGAATGCCTTCTTGATGGAATCAAAGTAAAAAACTGAAAGTATTTCCTACTGAGGAGACTGCAGTAAATGAGGAAATTAGGAAACTTCATAACAAATAAGTCTCCCAAGATGGCCACCAGAGACAAAAGAGCCCAAATGTAGCCCAAATATCACCCAGATGTAGCCCAAGTATAGCCCAATGTCAGAATGTCCCAGAGTGTTCTTAAAAACAACTAGAGCGCTTACTGTCTTCATTATGACTAAAGTATGGCACACCTGAAGCCATCTTGATTGGAATAAACTGGTAACACTTAAAACATTTAATTTAAAAAGGAACACAATGAGGGGGTTCATTTTGCCATAGAAATTATGATTAATGCTGAAAAAATAAAATGAGGGCACATTTTGAGTGACTTCTCAAATCCTCTTCTATTTCATTAAAACATTCTGACATGCAGACTGAAACATGCACTTTTAATACCAGGAGCAGACTTCCATGGTGAACAGTAGTTTTACTATAGTGATCTAATGAGCAACTAGAGTGCTAACATTCAGAATTTATGGCAAATGTGTGACATATCTCAATACCTTCATCATGGAATCTAAGTAAAAAACTGAAAGCATTTCCTACTGAGGAGACTGCAGTACATGAGGAAATTAGGAAACTTCATAACAAATAAATCTCCCAAGATGGCCACCGGAGACAAAAGAGCCCAAATGTAGCCCAAAATCACCCAGATGTAGCCCAAATATAGCCCAATGACAGAAGTGTGCAAAACACGTATTATTTTGTGTTTTTGCAGTATTATATAGTGCAGACTTGTCAGGTATTGGAGTGCTTTACATGAGCATTGGTTACATCACACAAGAACAAATTCATTTTGGTTGTAGACATGGGGAGACTAAGTGATTTGACCAGATTTACAGAATGTCGAGCTGAAGCAGAAACTCCAACCTGGTTCCCCAGTTGCAAAGTCTGCAGTTCTGGAAGTAACACCACATCCTCTCCCCTAAGTGCAACATTTAATCAAGTGGTCAACTGGATAAAAAAACATAAAGATAACAAATAATTTAAAAGTGCTTTGTCGCTATTTGAAAACTCAGAAAATATGTCCTTATTTTAGTCTTTTAGAGCACTAACCATAATTTTGATGGCAATAAGACCCTCTCATATATGTAATTTCTAAAGGAAATGCTCTAGGTATTACAGTTTTGATTACATCAAGATGACGTCAGGCGTTCCACACTTTTGTAATAAATATAGAGTTGTTCATTAGGATACTGTTGAGAGGCAGAGGCCAGGGGCACGGACTCTGAAAATTGAAGGCAGGTAGGAGGGTGCAAAGGCAACAATTTAACCACACTGAGCAGGCAGGAAGGGCCGTGGCAGCACAACAGACTATGGAGGGCAGTGGAAAGGGGGGCAGGGGCAACAAACCAACAATACAGGACTTGCAAGAGAGGCTGTGGCAATGTAATAGACCATTGTGGGCAGAAGGAAGAGGCAATGGTAGTACACCCAAACATGCCAACAGACCCGATTCAGCCAGGAAACGTCCAATGTTTTTAAGCTCAAATGGGCTTTATTTGATCTGTCTCCTATCTGCTCTTTTTCAATGTAACTCAAAGGGGAAAATCAATACCCCAGTTTTTTTCAAAATCTCCCTCTTACCAAGTTCAAAATGTTCGCAAGTATGGTACATTGGATCATGGAAGGAAATGGGGTAGGGACATGGACTTGGATAACAGAGGACAGGAGGGACATGGAGAGGTGCACCAAACTGACCCTGCAGGGCAGGCATCAGGGTTTGCAGCAGCACAATACACCACACAGGGCATGCGGGACGGGAGTGCAGCACAACAATCCATAGAAAGCAAGAGGGAGGGGACAGGCCCATGCACATGGACAACAGAGAACAGAGGGGCAAGAGGCAATGGTAGCTAGCTGACCATAATGGACAGACAGGAGAGAAAGCTGCAGCATAACAGACCATAAAGGGCAGGAGGGACGGATCAGGGGCATTACAATGGAACAGACAAGCCAGGAGGGAGGGAGTAGGGGTCTGCACATGTAAACAGAGGGCTGGGGGCCAGGGGGCAGGGCAGGAGCAGCAAGATAGCCATGGAGGTCAGGCAGGATGGGCACTAGAAGCAAGACACACCATGAAGAGCAACAGTGAGACTGTGATGGCATACACACAGACCATGGAGGGAAGGTGGGAGGGGTTCAGGGGCAGCTAACTGACCACACAGGGAAGGTGGGAGGGGCCATGGCAGCACAGAAGACCATGCATGGCAAGTGGGAGGGTTAGTGGCAGCACAATGGCTATGATGGGCAAGAAGTAGGATGCAGGGGCATGCACAAAGGACGATGGAGGATAGAAGGGAGGGTCGGGACCTGGGCACAGACAAGAAAGTTCAGGGGAAGGGGCCTCACAACAGACCGCACGGGGCAGGCAGGAGGAGCAGTTGCAGCACAACAGACCAGGGAGGGCAGAAGGGTGTGGCAGTACAATGGACCATGTAGGACAGGAGGAAGAGGATAGGGGCATGGCATGTGGACAGGCAGGGTGGAGGTGGAAGGGACAGGTTACAGTCATCTGACAATGCTAGGCAGGTGGGAGGGGAGTGGCAGCTCAACAGAACACTCAGAGTAGATAGGAGTGGCAGGTCCATGGAACATGGTGGGCAAAAAGGATGGAGCAGGGGCATGCACAAAGACATCGGAGGGCAGGGGGAAGGAGAATAGGGGCAGCAAGCTAAGCACAGAGTTTAAGCAGGAGGTCAATGATGGGGCATAGAATTGGGCAATGGAGGGCAGGAGGAGTGGACTGGTACATCATACTAAATTGAGGGCAGTGGCAGCACATCAGACCATGCATGGCAGGAGGGAGGAGGCTAGTCCATGGATTCACACAACAGAGGATAGGGAGGAGGGGGATGGGGCAGCAAGCTAACTGTTCAGAGAAGGCGGGTATTAGGAACTTTATTGTTTTTAAAACGTGTGTCTGTGCGAACTACTTAAAATATGAACAAGTATGCAGCATAATCTCACTTTTATTCAGGAAGAAGAGGACGTTTGTGACTGTGACTCTGGGCTCACTTGGCAGAAACCCCCCTGACCCTCCACTCCCTATCGCAAAATGTAATGCCCGTGAAAAGGGTAGGTGAACACAGTGTTATATAGAACCTAGTCCCAAGAGCACGATTGAAAATGAAAACTAGATATAGTGTATGGTATAAACTATGCACCAAAAAGTGTGATATAAGATGAACCGGGCGTGAAATATAATATGCAATACATTGTGCGCAATGACAGATTCATTGGAGAGCGCGAGATAGCACAGGCACTAGCGCGTGTTATGCGATATGCGCCTTGGAGTGTAATATGCACAGGGCAGTGTTGTGTAACCTAACTAGTCTCTAAAGTTGTAATATAAAATATGTGCTGGGGAGTGTAACGTTGCATATGCACTGTGACAAAGATATGGATCCCAGATTGTAATATGTATGGCATAGCACTGTGCGTTATAACATAGGCATCGAGGAAGGCACGTTAGATGGGGCAATATAACCCATGCGAAGACAAGTGTGGCATGACATATTCACGGGGTGGTGTTACAGTGCACATGGGCTAGAGAGTGTCATAGCATATGCACTAGCTAGTGGAATACAACACAGAGGTGTGTGGCACTCAGCAGGCAATGGTGGGTGTAACACAGCATTGGGCTTTGCCAGGAGCGTGCTGTGACTCTCAAGTGATGTTCGTCCCCTTTCCAGAGAGTAAAATAAAAAGTATTACACATCCGGCAGTGGATGTGTGTTTTATTAACCGTGAGGGGGGTTTCTTGCATAGTTTTGGTCGAATTTTTGTCGAATCCCCTTTGAATGGCTTGGTGTGCATGTGTATTAAATGTGCCCGTCAATAGCTACCCATGTTTGTATAAATAAACGACAAGGGTGTCTACCGGGATTAGGCACGGTAGGGCATCAGACATGTCAGAGCTTCACTAGTGGTGTAAATACATTCCACGTGGATTCATTGTATGCATAGTCGCCTTTTAATGAATATCACGCAAATCGTCATGGTGATAGGTACGTACGGTTTGTCCAGCATGTCCTAGGTGTGTCTATAAATATATATTTTTTTAAAATAATAAAAAACAGTGGCCGGCCCTGGGGATTGAGGTCAAAAAAATATAATTAGGAGACAGGCCCTGGGGGATGGGGTCATCAGGGCCAATAAATTAGATTAAGAAGGGGAACCACACAGCCCCCCTTCTTAAAAAATTAAATAAATAAAAGACTGGCATCGTGCCGGGGCCACGCCCCCTCCTTGCAGCACTCTGCAAACGCGCCCCCTGGCGAGTTGTAAGTTGGGGAATTAATTCCTCTTCAATACTGAGGGTCCCTGAGGGCCAACTAGCCCAACAGGCATCTCCAGTATGCGCCAGGAAGCTGCGCTGCAGACAGGTGTTCTGAGGCCAAGCCCCTTTTTACACCTCTCTGCAACGCAGCTCTGTGGCGCTTACTGGAGGTACCTAGTTGTCTAGTTTGACCCTAGGGACCCTTAGGATTCAAGGGGACTTAATCTCTCAACTTAGAACAGCCACATGGCGCGTTTACACAGTGGTGAAGGGAGGGGACGGGGCCTGAGGTGACGTGTGCAAACACGCACTATGGCATGTTTTAAATTGGGGATATAATTTTCCTTCAATACTGAGGGCCCCTGGGGGCTAACTAGCCCACCAAGTGCTTCCAGTAAGCGCCACTGAGCTGCATTGTAGAGAGGTGGTCCAGGCCGTGCCACTTTTTACACCTCTCTGCAACGCAGCTCTGTGGCACTTACTGGAGGTACCTAGTGGGCTAGTTGGACCCTAGGGACCCTCAGGATTCAAATGAACTTAATCTCCCAACTAAAAACGGACACAGGGCGTGTTTACACAGTGGTGAAGGGAGGGGACGGGCCCTGAGTTAACGTGTGCAAAAACGCCCTGTGGCCTGTTTTAAGAGGTAGTTTTAATCCCCCTGCCCTATTATATACTAGGGGCTTACAGAGGAGGTCATGCTAATCACAGGGGGACCCCAACGCATAATGTTCCCTAGTGTATGTAGGTGTTTTCACTGTATTTTAAGTGTCTTTTAACATAGCACTGGCTCTAGGACTGGTTAGTCAGACTCAGTTACCACCAGTATCCGTCTGAAAAAGTTGAGGGTACAGGATGATTTTGCAACAAGGCTTCTTTCTGCTCTTCTTTTTGTTCTTTCTGCACGTTATCCTTCTTCCTGCACTTTTCTTCGTCTTTGAGGACTTCTGTTGTTTCTTTCTGCACTTCTTTTTTTCTTTCTGTGCATTTTTTCTTCTTTCTTCACATGTCCTATCTCTGTAGGCATAGTTAGAAATTAGCATTTAAAAAACCTTTGAAATTCATAGAAAAAACCATAGGTTTCAGGCACGTTATAGTTAGGAATTAGCATTTAAAAAACCTCAGAAATTCACTGAAAAAACCATAGGTTTCAGGGGTGTTATAGTTAGCTGGACTTTTCACTTGTACAAAACCATTGAAATTCCCCCGTTATAGTTAGTTCAGCTAACTATAACTCGCGCGCCCGCAATGCACTGCTGATGACGTCGCATATTACATCACTCATGACATGGTCAGTGACATCACTCATGACATCACTGATGACATCTCAAATGACATCACTGATGACATCACTGATGGCATCATCCTTGTGATAGAGTGGCAGACCTCCTCTCACCCTAATATAACCTTTGATACACACATTCAAAAATAGAGACTAAAATTTTCAAAACAATGGACATACCAATACCAGTTACAACAACCTCTTCAGTAATTCTAAGATCCACATACACATCCACTCATTCACCAACAGTCCTATACAGTCACTCATACATGTACTCACTCATCATATGTACTCATACACCTATACATCCTGTTACACAATGCCACTCATCCATAGAGTTACTCACACACATAGTCACTCATGCTAATAAAGAATCAAACATACATTTACCTGCATATACAGTTATACACACACCACCACACTTACTTCTACGGAAACTTACACATACTTAGTCTTTTAAACAATCACTTATAGAAACACATACTTATTCATACAGGAACTCTTTCAATCTCTCACTCTCACATATACTCACTTATATACACCAATAGTCACATATACTAGTTTAAAACATATGTGGTTACTCATAAAGACACTATTGAGACAGTCATTCACTCACTAACACACCCATACACACACTCTTCCACCCATACATTCCTGCACACATGCTGTCTTCAACACATACAAACAGTGAGTCACTCATTCATGCACCTATGCACTACATAATACCCCCCACCGAACCATGAAGACACTCAGACTGATACTCAAAAAACCAACTAATAACCTATATAGACACCCATGTAGCTACTCACCAACCCATGCAGCCACTTATACACAAAGTGAGAGACTGATACAGATATTTACATATTTAAACATTACTCACTAAGCCATGTATTCACTATGATACACTTAATCAGTCAGTTACACAATCAATTTTTCAAAAACAAATCATCCATTTAGACACTTATATACCCATTTATACTTCCATCGACCTTGAGATATACATATATAAAACATATTTAATTTTCCGAAAAACACACATTCACTGGATGATGTCATCAGTGATGTCATCAGTGATGTCATTTGAGATGTCATCAGTGATGTCATGAGTGATGTCACTGACCATGTCATGGGTGATGTAATATGTGACGTCATCAGCAGTGCATTGCGGGCGCGCGAGTTATAGTTAGCTGAACTAACTATAACGGGGGAATTTCAATGGTTTTGTACAAGTGAAAAGTCCAGCTAACTATAACACCCCTGAAACCTATTGTCTTTTCAGTGAATTTCTGAGGTTTTTTAAATGCTAATTCCTAACTATAACGTGCCTGAAACCTATGTTTTTTTCTGTGAATATATATATATATATATATATATATATATATATATATATATGAATATTATTTCACCGTCAGAGCCACATTATGTGCCGGCCGACATTGACAGGAGCACACACGCCAACACTGACATTGACAAAGCCAGAGCTGCGAAACACGTCTGTCAGCACTGAGGGGGGGATCCTCAATGAAATAAATACACATTTTCACGGATTTTGGCGTGTGTGCTCCTGTTTGTGTCGGCCGGCACATGATGTGGTTCTGACAGTGAAAAACTGTGTAACGCGGTTAACCACTGTGTACAGAAGGCACCCAGGATGTGTGGTTGCGACGACAACGGTGAAAATTTGTGTCCGTAGATATATATATATATATATTACCTACTGGCGGTCGCCAGTAGGTAGTTATAGTTAGGACCACGTTTCCATAGGAAATCCGCAACATTCTATTTTGAATAACTTTGGCGCCGGTCGACGAATCCTCGCGAATTTTTCAAAATAGGTGGGGCGCTACGCTCCGCTCCTACCCTGAAAGTCTCGGGTGGATTCGTCAAGCGGGGGCTGAGATAAAAGGGGGGTCCCAAAACGCGTTTTTCCCATGCATTTTTCCATAGGACCTTTAGACAGGGCTACAGCCCGAACGGCTGAACAGAATTACTTGAAATTTGGCAGAGAGGTAGTCCCTAGGTCAAGGAAGTGCCTTTTGTAGGTTTGGTGTAAATCTGTTCAGTAGAATCTGAGAAAATAGCCTTTTAATCAATATATATATCTGTGGCAGCTTACCGTGCGCTTACGGTGCGCTTACCGTACGCGTACGGTGGCGTGCGCGAGCACGATTCTGATTGGCTGTTAGATCTTAGTAAACATTCGAATCGGTCGAAACCAGGAAGCGGCGGCCGCCATTTCGTGTGTTTCACTCAGAAAAAAAAGAGTGATATCTTGAAAAGGGGGCAAGGTGGAGAGTTACAAACCCCCTAACATTTGTAAGGGGGTCAAAGAAGGACAGAAAAGTTCAAAGAAAACATTTATTATTTTTTTTTAAAAAACGCGGGGTACGCGTACGGTAAGCTTACGGTAAGCTTACCGTACACGTACGGTAGGAAAAAAAATAAGAAGAGAAATAAAATTCAGATTTAAGTGTTTAGATATTAGGGGGCTCTAAAAAGAGCCGTTGTGTTTATGAAGTGAATTTTTAGTGGTACCTACAAGTAAGTACCGATGCAGAGTCTAAGGTTCAAGAGGAAGACTCTGTTCCCTTCATCATTGAAGTGCACACCATCTCCTCTATAAATGTCTTGCATGTCGTAACGCAAGTTGTTGTGGTAAATGGAACCCATACCATAGTCACGGAGGAAAGCAGAAACAGATTTGTTGACGTGCTTTCTTGCTTTGTCAATCTGCGGACAGAAATGATTGGACCAGTTCCATTTTTGCCTTTGGCATATGTTAGAAAACACAAAGGCAGTTTTAGGGAAAAGTGAAAACAGTTGTGCAAAGGTGTCCTTCATAAGCATTTCCAGACCTACCCCTGTCAAAGTGCCTAGGTCATTGCCACCACAGTGCACTATTATGAGGTCAGGGTGTTGGATTTGCATGAAGGATTTCACCAATGGCATCAATTGGTGCCACTTTAACCCTCTCTAACCAATCCATTTAATGTCTACATTTGGCAAAGCAAGGTCTCTCACCATACCTGTTTTCTCTGCAAACTTTTCACTCCAGAAAACATAGCTGTGCCCTACAATCCACACTGTGAACATCTTCCAAGGAGATCTGGATGCACTCAGGAGGTGTAATTCAGTAGAATGGGAAAATGAAATGAAAGACAGTTTGGAAATGGAGGAATACATATTTTCTTCATAAAAAAAAGAACCGATTGGCTGTTTCATACCATTCTAGAATAAAAACTAGGCTGCATGTGTAAATTAATAGAAGCATGTTTTGTATTGGTACAGAAAAATGTGTTACCAAAGAACAGTACTTTGGATTTGCTGTTAGGTTTGAAAAGTCAAGCACTCTTGCTCTGTGGAATTGAAACATTGTTTGGCGAACTTCTGACCTAACTCCACACAGCAGTGTTCCATGAGCTGTTGCTATGGTAGCAGGCAGAAGTCAAGTTGGGGGAAGGGTACTAGGCAGAAGTCAAGTTGGGGGAAGGGTACTTTTGGAAAAGGGTTGGTTTTCAACCAATAGAAATGTGTGATTACATTTGAAAAAAAGGGGGAAGCACTGAGATTTGAAATTAACATGTATATGTGTGGAAAAAGAGAGGGAAAGTTTGCCATTATCTGGTTCTGCTGAGAGGAGAGAGGTGTAAAGAAAAGAGATCCTGGCTCTGATAATCTGCTGTTTGAGTGCCACATTTCTTTCACAGCTAACTAATTTTAAAGGTGAGTTTAGAGTTTGAGAGGGGATGTATATGGTAAATTAAGAAATGAATAATAGAAATGGAATTCCTTTTGTTGAAGTTGTGTTTATCATTTTCTGTTTTGGGAGAAATTTAAATGTGAGGAACATGTAAAATAATATGGACTATGTTTTCGCAATAAATTAAGGTGTACTGGTATAAAAAAAGAATAGTTTAAGGGTTTGAGGTTGGACTCAGTAATGCAAATACATTCAGCATCACTAAGGCTGGTTGCCCTTGCTGGAGTGTAGGCAGACACCCAGGTTACAAATGATGCTGGTCTGAAAAAGCAGTTTGGACATGTGCTTTTAAAAAAATCTGAAAAGTGGATTCATAATGTGTCAGTCTGTAAAAGTGATTATCACTTGTCAAAAAAAAGAGCAGTAAGTGTGCTTTCAAATTGGCAAAGAAATTTCGTTTTGTGACTAATGTGAAAACATGACTCTGTGTGCAAAGAGGAATTATAGGCAGAGATTTATTGCGTGTTGCTCTGGTGATTTCACAGTTGCATTAGATGGAAAGGGGGAGCCATTTTTTGGTGCAGAAGCAGACTCTTAGCACACACCCAGCTGCTTACCATGTGGAATCATGCACAGTATTTACAAGCGAGTGGGGTTTGAGGTTTCAGTCAGTAATGCAAATACATTCAGCATCACTAAGGCTGGTTGCCCTTGCTGGAATGTAGGCAGTCACCCAGGTTACACATGGTGGTGGTCTGAAAAAGCAGTTTGGACATGTGCTTTTAAAAAAATCTGAAAAGTGGATTCATAATGTGTCAGTCTGTAAAAGTGATTATCACTTGTCAAAAAAAAGAGCAGTAAGTGTGCTTTCAAATTGGCAAAGAAATTTCGTTTTGTGACTAATGTGAAAACATGACTCTGTGTGCAAAGAGGAATTATAGGCAGAGATTTATTGCGTGTTGCTCTGGTGATTTCACAGTTGCATTAGATGGAAAGGGGGAGCCATTTTTTGGTGCAGAAGCAGACTCTTAGCACACACCCAGCTGCTTACCATGTGGAATCATGCACAGTATTTACAAGCGAGTGGGGTTTGAGGTTTCAGTCAGTAATGCAAATACATCCAGCATCACTAAGGCTGGTTGCCCTTGCTGGAATGTAGGCAGTCACCCAGGTTACACATGGTGGTGGTCTGAAAAAGCAGTTTGGACATGTGCTTTTAAAAAAATCTGAAAAGTGGATTCATAATGTGTCAGTCTGTAAAAGTGATACAATTACATTTTATTTATAAATTAAATTGTTGGGTGGGACAGGTAAGTGAGAAATTAGAAGGTCTCTTTCTTCCACTTTATCTCAAAAAGATTTTTAAAAATTAGTTATTAATTTCTCAAGGATCTTGAGATGTGGTAATTGATTTTTAGTGTTTTTTTCAAAAAAAAAAAAATACGCTTACCGTGCGCGTACGGTAAAAAAAAAAAAAAAAAAGTTTCAAAGAAAAAATAAAAGTAGTTGAGAGGTAAGGTTGGCTCTTATAAGAGCCGTTGGGTTCATACAGGGATGGAGGAAAGAAAGAATGGGAGTATTATGAGCGTGTACAAACATGCTGGTCTATCTTATTGTTAATAAGGGGAAGACTGATCTCCCGAAAAACAATAAGACCACCACATCTTGTACACCTCATTTCAACCCTCCCAAATTGAGGGTTGGTGTCCACAGGAAAAGAAGAAGGTGATGCTCCAACATCAGAGGAAGGACTCAGCTGAGCTGCCGATGATGTACTCGGCTGAGCATCTGAGGCTGGGCTCTGGTGACTTACTGAAGAGTTTTCTCCAGTATGTCGAGCAAAGGTCCTTAGGTGTCTGTCCTGGAGGTGTCTCTTCATAGAGTGATTTCCAAAGGAATATTTCTTCCTTGGATTTCTTCTTGATAAAACACGACCACAAAGTATGCAAGTGACCAATTGAGCATTCACCTTTTTCTCCCCCTCTGGAAAAGTGAAATACTCCCATACAAAAGAAGTCTTTTGTTTCCTCCTTCTCTGGATCATGGTGGTGCTGCTAGCCTCACTCTCAGAAGAGGTCTGCTGTTCTGCCATTGTATCCCAATGTCAATCCAGCTCCTGCTCCTAGAGAATCACAAGCAGAAATGAGGGGAATGGGTGTGGTGTGGGAAGAATCTGGAACTGAAAGTAGTTTCAACCAATGAAAAGTGTTCTTTCAAGCAGTAATGAGGGGAATGGGTGTGGTGTGGGAAGTTTCTGGAAGTGAAAGTAATTTCAACCAATAAAAAGTGTTCTTTGTAAGTCACATGACCTGCCGTGCGCGCATGTGATGCTTACGGTGCGCTTACGAAGCGCGTACGTCACACTCGCGCATGCGCATTACACGCCCCTGCGTAACCGCGACGTTGCTTCCGGGTGTACGCGTACGTCACGCACGTATTGCGTATCGCGCATGCGCATTACACGCCCCTGCGTACCCGCGACGTTGCTTCCGGGTGTACGCGTACGTCACGCACGTATTGCGTATCACGTATGCGCATTACACGCCCCTGCGTACCCGCGACGTTGCTTCCGGGTGTACGCGTACGTCAGGTACGCGCACCGTACTTATGACGTACGAAGCGCGTACCGTCAGCTTACCGTACGCGCACGGAAAAAAATGCATAAAAAAAAAAAAAAAACTTTCCATAATGCAGGATATAGTACATATATTATTTTATACAAAGGCTTACAAAAAATGACAAAAAAAAATTGCATTTAAAAATCCGTACAAATTCACTGAAAAAACCATGGGTTTCACACGCGTTATAGTTAGAAATTAGCATTTTAAAAACCTTGCAAATTCACTGAAAAAACAATAGGTTTCAAACATGTTATAGTTAGGGATTAGCATTTAAAAAACCTTACAAATTCACTGAAAAAACCATAGGTTTCACACACGTTATAGTTAGGAATTAGCATTTAAAAAACCTTAGAAATTCAATGAAAAAACCAAAGGTTTCACACATGTTATAGTTAGCTGGACATTTCACTCATAAAAAACCAATGAAATTTCCCCGTTATAGTTAGTTCAGCTAACTATAACTCGCGCGCCCGCAATGCACTACTGATGACGTCACATATTACATCACTCATGACATGGTCACTGACATCTCTCATGACATCACTGATGACATCTCAAATGACATCACTGATGACATCACTGATGACATCATCCTTGTGAAAGAGTAGCAGACCTCTTCTTCCGCTAATATAACCTTTAATACACACATTCAAAAATAGAAACTAAAATGTACAAAATAATGAACATATCAATATCAGTTACAACAACCTATTCAGTAATTCGAAGAACCACATACACATCCACTCATTCACCAACAGTCCTCTACAGTCACTCATACATGTACTCACTCATCATATGTATTCATACACCTATACATCCTGTTACACAACGCCACTCATCCATAGAGTTACTCACACACATAGTTACTCATGCTAATAAAGAATCAAACATCCATTTACTTGCATATACAGTTATACACACACCACCACACCTACTTCTACAGAAACTTACACATACTTAGTCTTTTAAACAATCACTTATAGAAACACATACTTATTCATACAGGAACTCTTTCAATCTCTCACTCTCACATATACTCACTTATATACACCAATAGTCACATATACTAGTTAAAAACATATGTAGTTACTCATGGAGACACTATTGAGACAGTCATTCACTCACTAACACACCCATGCACATACTCATCCACCCATACAGTCCTGCACACATGCTGTCTTCAACACATACAAACAGTGAGTCACTCATTCACTCACCTATGCACTACGTAATACCCCCCACCGAACCATACAGACACTCACACACTCATACTGACAAAAAACCAACTAATAACCTATATAGACACTCATGTAGCTACTCACCAACCCATGCAGCCACTTATACACAAAGTAAGAAACTGATACAGATATTTTCATATTTAAAGATTACTCAGTAAGCCATTTATTCACTATGATACACTTAATCAGTCAGTTACACTAAAAATACCAATTTATTCTTTCATTGACCTTGAGATATACATAAATATAAAACATATTTAATTTTCAGAAAAACACACAATCACAAGGATGATGTCATCAGTGATGTCATCAGTGATGTCATTTGAGATGTCATCAGTGATGTCATGAGTGATGTCAGTGACCATGTCATGAGTGATGTAATATGTGACGTCATCAGTAGTGCATTGCGGGCGCGCGAGTTATAGTTAGCTGAACTAACTATAACGGGGAAATTTCATTGGTTTTTTACGAGTGAAATGTCCAGCTAACTATAACATGTGTGAAACCTTTGGTTTTTTCATTGAATTTCTAAGGTTTTTTAAATGCTAATTCCTAACTATAACGTGTGTGAAACCTATGGTTTTTTCAGTGAATATATATATATATATATTCACTGAAAAAACCAAAGGTTTCAGGGGTGTTATAGTTAGGAATTGGCATTTAAAAAACCTTAGAAATTCACAGAAAAAAACATAGGTTTCAGGGGCGTTATAGTTAGCTGGACATTTCCCTCGAACAAAACCCTAGAAATTCCCCTGTTATAGTTAGTTCAGCTAACTATAACTCGCGCCCCCGCAATGCATCAGTGATGTCATCAGTGATGTCACTGACCATGTCATGAGTGATGGAATATGTGACATCATCAGCAGTTCATATATATATATATTATCTACTGGCAGTCGCCAGTAGATAGTTATAGTTAGGACCGAGTTTCAATAGGAAATCTCAAAATTCTATTTTGAATAACTTTGGCGCCGATTGACGAATCCTCGCGAAATTTTCAAAACTAATGGGGCGCTCCGCTCCGCTCCTACCCTGAAAGTCTCGGGGTGATTCGTCAAGCGGGGGCCGAGAAAAAGGGGGGGTCCCAAAACCTTTGAAAAATCGCCGAGTGCACGCACCCTGCGCGCACCACCCAAACGGAAAAAATTCTGCAAAGTTCGCGCAGCTTGCGCGCACTCCGCGATTTATTGAAAAAAAAATATGTATTTGGCCCTTGGGGGCGAAGCGCTTAGTGCGCGCATGGCACGAACTTTGTAAAGTGGCCGGGCGGTGCGAGAAGCGCACCGTGTGCCCACCGCGGGCGCACGGTGCGCGAAGCGCTACGTGCGCGCACGGCACGAACTGCGTAAAGTGGGAGTGTGGTGCGTGAAGCGCACCGCGTGTGCGCGCCGTGAGAAAGTTTTGTTTAAAAAAAAATATTAATAAATATATAACTTAGCATTTAAAAAACTGTACAAATTCACTGAAAAAACCATAGGTTTCACACACGTTATAGATAGGAATTAGCATTTAAAAAACCTTGCAAATTCACTTAAAAAAACATAGGTTTCACATATGTTATAGTTAGCTGGGCATTTCCCTCGTAAAAAAACCAATGAAATTCCCCCGTTATAGTTAGTGCAGGCAACTATAACTCACGCGACCGCAATCCTCTGCTGATGATGTCAGATATTACATCACTGATGACATATGTGTCTTTCTGAAAAAAAAAAAAATTAATATATGTATAGCTAAAGATGAATGGAAAAAGACATGGGTAAATAAGTGTCTAAATACAGTGATGTAATATCTGACGTCATCAGCAGAGGATTGCGGTCGCGTGAGTTATAGTTGCCTGCACTAACTATAACGGGGGAATTTCATTGGTTTTTTACGAGGGAAATGCCCAGCTAACTATAACATGTGTGAAACCTATGGTTTTTTAAGTGAATTTGCAAGGTTTTTTAAATGCTAATTCCTAACTATAACGTGTGTGAAACCTATGGGTTTTTTCAGTGAATATATATATATATATATATATATATATTCACTTAAAAACCATAGATTTCAGGCACATTATAGTTAGGAATTAGCATTAAAAAACCTTAGAAATTCACAGTAAAAACCATAGATTTCAGGGGTGTTCTAGTTGGCTGGACATTTCACTCGTACAAAACCATTGAAATTCTACCGTTATAGTTAGTTCAGCTAACTATAACTTGCGTGCCCGCAATGCACTGCTGATGACGTCACATATTACATCACGCATGACATGGTCAGTGACATCACTCATGACATCTCAAATGACATCACTGATGACATCATCCAGTGAATGTGTGTCTTTCTGAAAATTAAATATTTTTTATATATGTATATCTCAAGGTCGATGGAAGAATATATGGGTAAATAAGTGTCTAAATGGATGGGTTTTTTTGTAAAATTGTTTGTATAACTGACTGATTAAGTGTATCTTAGTGAATACATGGGTTAGCGAGTAATGTTTAAATATGTAAATATCTGTATCAGTCCAGGTTCCAGATCCAGGTATGTAAATATCTGTATCAGTCTCTCACTTTGTGTATAAGTGGCTGTATGGGTTGGTGAGTAGCTACATGAGTGTCTATATGGGTTATTAGTTGGTTTTTGGAGTATCAGTATGAGTGTCTGAGTGCCTGTATGGTTCGGTGGGGGGTATTCCTTAGCGCATAGATGTATGAATGAGTGACTCACTGTTTGTATGTGTTGAATACAGCATGCGTGCAGGACTGTATGGGTGGATGAGTGTGTGTATGGGTGTGTTAGTGAGTGAATGACTGTCTCAATAGTGTCTTTATGAGTAACTGCATATGTTTTAAACTAGTATATGTGAATATTGGTGTATATAAGTGAGTATATGTGAGAGTGAGGGATTGGAAGAGTTCCTGTATAAATAATGATGTGTTTCTATCAGTGATTGTTTAAGAGAGTAAGTATGTGTACGTTTCTGTAGAAGTAAGTGTAGTGGTGTGTGTATAACAGTATATGCAAGTAAATGGATGTTTGATTCTTTATTAGCATGAGTGACTATGTGTGTGAGTAATCCTATGAATGAGTGGCGTTGTGTAACAGGATATATAGGTGTATGAGTACATATGAAGAGTGAGTACATGTATGAGTGACTATATAGGACTTTTGGTGAATTAGTAGATGTGTATGTGGATCTTGGAATTGCTGAATAGGTTATTGTTACTGGTATTGGTATGTCAATTTTTTTGAAAATTTTAGTTTCTATTTTTGAATGTGTGTATCAAAGGTTATATTAGGGTGAGTGGAGGTCTGCCACTCTATCACAGGGATGATGTCATCAGTGATGTCATTGACCATGTCATGAGTAATGTAATATGTGATGTCATCAGCAGTGCATTGTGGGCGCGCAAGTTATAGTTAGCGGAACTAACTATAACGGGAGAATTTCAATGGTTTTGTATGAGTGAAATGTCCAGCTAACTATAACACCCCTGAAACCTATGGTTTTTTAAATGCTAATTCCTAACTATAACATGCCTGAAACCTATGGTTTTTTAAGTGAATTTCAAAGGTTTTTTAAATGCTAATTTCTAACTTTAACGTAACTGAAACTTATGGTTTTTTAAGTGAATTTCAAAGCTTTTTTAAATGCTAGTTTCTAACTATGCCTACAGAGGTATGACATGTGAGAGAAGAAGAAAAAACACACAGAAAGAAGAAAAAGAAATGAAGAAAAAAGCAACAGAAGTCCTCCAAGACGAAGAAAAGTGCAGGAAGAAAAAAGACGTGCAGAAAGAACAAACAGAGGAGCAGAAAAAGTCTTTGTTGAAAAATCATCCTGTACCCTCAACTTTTTCAGATGGGTACTGGTGATAACTGACTCTGACTAACCAGTCCTAGAGCCAGTGCTATGCTAAACAACACTTAGAATACAGTTAAAACACATACATGCACTAGGGAACACTATGCGTTGGGGTAACCCTGTTATTTTATGACCTCCTCTGTAAGCCCCTAGTATATAATAGGGCAGGGGGATTAAAACTACCTCTTAAAATGTGCCACAGGCGCGTTTGCACACTGGTGAAGGGAGGGGGGGCTGAGCTGATGTGTGCAAACACGCCCTGTGGCCATTTTAATTTGGGGGATAAAGTCCCCTTGAATCCTGAGTGTCCCTTGGGTACAACTAGCTTATCAGGTATCTCTAGTAAGCGCCACAGAGCTGCGTTCCAGAGAGGTGTAAAAAGGGGCATGGCCTCAGAACACCTCTCTGCAACGCAGCCCACTGGCACATACTGGAGGTTCCTGGTGGGCTAGTTGGCCCCCAGGGACCCCCAGTATTCAAGGGGAATTCGTACCCCATATGCAAACGCGCCAGGGGGTGCGTTTGCAGAGTGTTCAAAGGAGGGGGCGTGGCCTCCGGCGCGATGCCGGTCTTTTTTTTATTTATTGTTTTAAGACGGGGCTGTGTGGCCCCCCTTCTTTTCCAAATATTCTTGGCCCTGGGGACCCCATCCCCCAGGGCCTGCCCCCCATTTTTCTTTTGTTTTAATTTTGAGAAGCGGGCTGCGTGGCCCCCCTGCCGAGGCCAAAATCTGCCCCGGGGACCCCATCCCCCGGGGCATGGCCACATTGTTTTTTTTGGGAGGGGGGCTGCCTTGCCCCCCTCCTTAGGCCATTTATGGCCCCGGGGACCCCATCCCCCAGGGTCGGCCTTTGTTCTTTTTTTTTAATTTTGGGGAGGGGGGCCGCGTGGCCCCCCTCCCGGGCCACTTGTAGCCCCAGAGACCCCATCCCCCGGGGCTGGCCCTCTCCGAAGGGGACCATGGGGGGTCGCCATTCCCCCCACGGTCCTGCCAGCTCCCCACGTCCTTCGGGACGTGGGGAGCTTGCTATGGCAGGGCTATGGCAGGGTGGGAGCCACGAGGCTCCCACCCTGCCATAGCAAACTGCAGTGTCCCCGGGTGGACACCCGGAGACACTGCAGGAGCCGGCCCTGCGGGGGTGGCAGTCCTGAGGGCCATGACAAGGCTCCAGGAGGGGGGCCATGTGGCCCCCCTCCCACAATGTACAAAGCCCCGGGGGGTGGTGGTCCCTGGGGCTGGGGGGTCCGTCACAGTCCCCCCATTTAAATATTTAGAGCCTCGGGGAGGTGGCAGTCCCTGGGGCGTGTGGGGGGCTTTAGCCCCCCACACAGGGTTTTTTTTTGAGCCCCTCACCCATATATTTATAAGCCCCGGGGGGTGGCGGTCCCCAGGGCTGGGGGGGCTGTGAGCCCCCCCACATATTTTTAAAAAGCTCCGGGGGTGGCGGTCCCCGGGGCTTGGGGGTGCCTTTGAGCACCCCCACCCATTACTTTTCGAATCCCTTGGGGATGGCGGTCCCCAGGGCTGGGGGGGCCTGAGAGTCCCCCACACAGAATTCAAAATAGCCCCGGGGATGGTGGTCCCTGGGGCTGGGGGGCCCCTCTGGGCCCCCCTTTACATAAACAATATTGCCCCTGGGATTTGGCCCCCCCGGGGGCTAATTACCAATGAAGCGCGGGAGCCTGCGCTTTGGTTTTTTTTTTAATTGGCATGATCCGCGCACCCTGCGCGGATTTTGCTGATTTTTTTTAACAAAAAACAAAATTGGGGGGGCCCTGGGGGTCCTTGTGGGACCCCCTAAGCAGGCCTAGGGGGTCAGGGTGTTTCTACCCTGCCCCGTTTTTGCTTTTTTCACGTTTTTTTTTCTGCTTTCTTGTGCCTCGGTTCTACCGAGGCACAAGATGGCTGCCAACACTTCCTGGTTTGGAGTGTTGACAGCCAATTAGCATACAGCTTGTCTTCGGGAGGGTGTGCGGATCCTGCGCGGCCATAGATATATATATATATGATTTTACTTTTGATTTTCTCAGCAACTACTGAATGGATTTACACCATACACTGTTTTGCCAAATTTGGTGTAATTCCGTTCAGCAGTTCGGGCGGTAGCTGCGACTAAAGGTTGCTATGGAAAATTGCATTGGGAAAACACGTTTTGGGACCCCCCTTTTTTCTCGGCCCCCGCTTGACGAATCACCCCGAGACTTTCAGGATAGGAGCGGACCGGAGCGCCCCACCAGTTTTGAAAATTTTGCGAAGATTCGTCACCAGGCGCCAAAGTTATTGGGAATAGAATGTTGCAAATTTCCTATGGAAAATAGGTCCTAACTATACCTACCTACTGGCGACCGCCAGTAGGTAATATATATATATATATATATATATATATATATATATATATATATATATATAGAGAGAGAGAGAGAGAGAGAGAGAGAGAGAGAGAGAGAGAGAGAGCGAGAGAGAATGGGAAGGTTGATTGACTTTGATGGGTATGAGTTGCTTTTTATTGACGTAGTGGCATAATGGTGTGTGATGTGTGTGAGTTTATGTTTAATGGTATGGTGAATGTGTGAATATGATGATGCGAGGTATATGTTTGATGGTGTCTGATTAGGCTTTCATGATATTTGATAGTTTGTGGCTTGGTGTGATGGTGTATGGTTTGTCATATATTTTATGGGCTGTGTTAGTGCGATCATATGTGTGAAATACAGTGGTGAAGAGTTATAATCATGGCCACTAGAATTATGCCATTCTGTGGCTGTTGCTTTTTTCGCATAATTATGGACGTGTTGCATTTGCCACATAATCTTTTATCTGCTGCATATTCTGCAGATTTTAACAAAAAAACATTTTTAGCTCAAAAGGATCAAATTTACTAAAAACTTGGCGACGTGTTCACGAGCAGTGGAAGGCCCTTCATAAAGGCTTACCAGCCATCGTTCAGTTGTTTATTTCTGTATTTGGTTGTCAAACTGGTACTAATGAAGTGACATTTTTACTCACAGTATTACCATGTGTAAAAAGTACAAAATAATGAAGAAATACCTTTTGTTGCTGCATAATTTAGTCAGCACTGCAGCATAATTTGATTCTCCCCTACTGCATAATTCCAGTGGGTCTGGTTATGGTATATGTGTGGAATCGAATGTATCACTGTGCATTGATGTGTGCATGACACGGAGTATGTTTTTCTGTGATGATTTGCCTGTGTGATGCATTTAATGGTGTGTTATGGTCTGTTAAATTGTGGTGTAGTAAAATAATGGTGTATGTTTTGCTATGTGTCATGGTTTATGTATTCATATGTATAATAGTGTGTGAGGCTTTGGGTTGGGAAAGTATGGTGCATTTATATTCTGTTGTATGTGCAATGTTATTTCAGGTGGTATGATTGTGTTCAGTATCTGTGCATGTGTGTGTGTTTGTGTAGGCAGATTTATGTGTAGGCTACACATGTTATCATCTCTAATGAACCTAAATATATACTTCCCATCATCCTTGAATGATAAAAAGGAAAAATTACAGTTTCAACATTACTAATTAGCATAAGAAGGAAATCTTGGGAAAGTACACCATAAAGCCAATGCCATCACAGGAAATAAGTGATATCAAATTATATATAAGCAAGATCTGAGGAAATTATTGAGTAGGATCTGACTCTAAAACCTAGAGGTGTATGTGGAAAAGATTATTGCTATTTTGTTTTTGGTCATCTGAAGCAGGAGTGTCTCTAGTTATAGTTCTGAAATTATGTTTCCCAAAAATCTGACCCCCATCGACAGGATCCCTCGATGTGGTCGCGTGACTCACTCAGTATCTATTCTGTCCACTACTGCTTTTGCTTTAAACCTGTAATGTTATAGCCGTATCTGACTGTTTTGACTACCTTAATGTTATATTATTTTATACTCCTTTATCAACATATCATGTAATGCGCTCTTATACCTTTGGGTCTAGCTAGTGTCATATAAAACAAATATATATATATATATATTCACTGAAAAAACCATAGGTTTCACACACGTTATAGTTAGGAATTAGCATTTAAAAAACCTTGCTAATTCAATGAAAAAACCATAGGTTTCACACATGTTATAGTTAGCTGGAAATTTTACTGATAAAAAAACAATGAAATTCCCCCGTTATAGTTACTGTAGGCAACTATAACTCACGCGACCGTAATCCTCTGCTGATGCTAATACTGTATTTAGACACTTATTTGCCCATGTCTTCTTCCATTAAATTTTAGCTATACATATATTACAAATATTTTTTTTTCATAAAGACACATATGTCATCAGCAGAGGATTGCGGTCGCGTGAGTTATAGTTGCCTACAGTAACTATAACGGGGGAATTTCATTGGTTTTTTATCAGTAAAATTTCCAGCTAACTATAACATGTGTGAAACCTATGGTTTTTTCATTGAATTAGCAAGGTTTTTTAAATGCTAATTCCTAACTATAACGTGTGTGAAACCTATGGTTTTTTCAGTGAATTTGTACGGTTTTTTAAATGCTAAGTTACTTTACGCCATTCGTGGCGTGCACGCCCACTTAACGCAGTTCGTTCCGTGCGCGCACGGTGCGCTTCGCGCACCGTGCGCGCACAGTGAGCACGCGGTGCGCTTCGCGCACTGCGCGCCCACTTTACGCAGTTAGTGCCGTACACGCAAGGTGGGCACGCAGTGCGCTACGCGCACCGCGTGCCCACGTTACGCACCGTGCGCACATGGAGGACATATTATGCGCTTCCTTGTGATAGGTAATCTGTTAAATTTAATTTGTAAGTGATGACAATAATATGCCATGCACAGAGAGTGTTTTTTTATTTTATTAAAATTTTAGTGTAAGCGCACCGTACGCGTACGGTAAGCGTAATCGGCGAAATTTTCAAAAAATAAAAATTTACCGTTTTTGGCCTTGGGGGATCTTTGAGGACTCAACTAACATGGCTATGTGCATGGGCGCTGTCTAAACAGCCCCTTTATATGTTTTTTGCCTTTGTTTACAGCCCCCCCCCTCAGAGTGCGAGAGAGAAAATGGCGGCCGCCGCTTCCTGGTTTCGACCGATTCGAATGTTTACTTAGATGTAACAGCCAATCAGAATCGCGCTCGCGCACGCCACCGTACGCGTACGGTAAGCTTACGGTAAGCGTACCGTAAGCTGGCTCAGATATATATATTGATTTAAAGGCTATTTTCTCAGAATCTACTGAACAGATTTACACCAAACCTACAAAAGGCACTTCCTTGACCTGAGGACTACCTCTCTGCCAAATTTCTAGTAATTCTGTTCAGCCGTTCGGGCTGTAGCCCTGTCTAAAGGTCCTATGGAAAAATGCATGGGAAAAACGCGTTTTGGGACCCCCCTTTTATCTCAGCCCCCGCTTGACGAATCCCCCCGAGACTTTCAGGGTAGGAGCGGAGCGTAGCGCCCCACCTATTTTGAGAAATTCGCGAGTATTCGTCGACCGGCGCCAAAGTTATTCAAAATAGAATGTTGCGGATTTCCTATGGAAACAGAGTCCTAACTATAACTACCTACTGGCGACCGCCAGTAGGTAATATATATATATATATATATATATATATATATATATATATATATATATATATATATATATATATATATATATATATATATATATATGGTTAGTGGGCCTCTTCAGTCCCAAATATATACTGAAAATGCTGTTTCTTCTGCTGTGGTGAGTTTGTGTCTGCCGGATCATATTTGTACGTGATATCAGGATGGAAAGTCCCCTGGAATTTTGGCACTGAGTATCTGCAGGCTGTTATGGATGAAGGAGGCCCCCTGTTCTATGAGCATTATGTTGCTAGGGTTTCTTTTGTAGTGTTTGTTTCTGAAGTCTCTTATCTGAGGTTGCAGAAAGCAGGGCCATCAGACTGTAACCTGCATCATGAGCAAGTGAGTCTGTTTTATTTTGTCAAGCATGGTGACTGCTATTAACTGGGAGAGTTAAGTTTTGCCTAGCCAGACGTTAGCCAACAGCGTTTCATGGCAGATCTTCACTTGCTTATACCTATGAATAACTAGATTGGAGTGTTGTGGGCGTTCAGTTCAGGCATTCTGTTCTTTCATTCCTTGGTCCCTGCTGTGATAAACGAGAGTTCTGGGACAGCACTGTAGAAATGTATGCCTTCTTTTGTGTTGTCTCCCCAGTATTTTTGCTTTTGCTGGACCCCATATTTGTGCTGGCTTTAGCATACTGGGCATTTTACCCCTGCTAACCAGCACAAAAGTGCTCTTTTTCCCCTTTAAACATGTTGACACGGCATGTTCCTAGTTGGCATACTTAACTTGCCTATAAGTTTCAAGTATATTGTACAAAGTGTATCCACAACCTGGACGTTAAATGCCATCAGTTGTTTGCTGCAACTATTATGCCACCCACCAAAGTGGCAGTGCAAACATAACTTAAGGCCTAGCATGTGGAGCCTGCCACATGGCAGGGTGCATGGGATTTAACATTAGGACATGAAGACATTTAATGTTAACATGTCCTTACAGTGACTAGCACAGAAACGCTATTTTAACTGTGTCAGGCCTGGCTGTCCAAGGTAGAAATCCAGAGTACAGATCAAAATCCCAATGCTGTATCTCTGATAAGGGACTAGTTAGAAAAATAATTAAACAAATATTTTTAATAGTTATTAAAATGCATTTGAATAAGCGCAACACAAGTGTGAAACTCATCCCGGGAGCTACAGAATAAGTCACTGTGATTGATAGGGTGATCTGAATGAGCAAAGGTAACTTGTTTGAGCTCAGCAGAAGGGTGGAGGCTTCTTGTGTCTTGAAACACAGCGCATGTGCTGTGCTATGAGATGCATTGTTTACAATTCAGTGGGCTGAAAACCCGCCCACAGCATACCATTGGTTATTTTTATTGTCACTCTCATTTGCAGTCTCTTGACTGCATAGCTCCTGTAAGATTCACTTCCTTTCTTGTGTTAGCTCCTCTCTGGAGCATGTACGAAGTACATGTGTTCTTCCTCATCTTTATTCTTCCTCGTTTTTTTCCAATGCACTTTTTTATTTTATAAGCATTTCAGGTTTACTCCTGGACGTGCAATGTGCTTTTCTACTTTTAACTCTTGCTTACCTCTTCTGACTTATGTTTCTTTCACCCTATCTGCCTATTTAGTCACTTCAATTACTTACACCCAGAACTGTACTACTTTATACCACTTCACTCTACGCTATTCCACTCTATGCCATTCCACACCACTCTACTCCATGCCATTCCACAGAGGCAAGACCTAGTTGCTTTGCCAGTGCTTGTTGGCAATACATTGTCAAGTCCTGCTGGAGTGTCAAATCTAGCTTTACAGGTCTGCTGGGTTTACATATAGCACTTGGTGTGCACATGAATGAAAGGAACCAGGATGTCAAGGCAAATCGTGTGTATCTACTGTCTGGTTGCTGGGAAATACTGTGTTTTTCCCTAGCAGTCTTCTGTCTCTGAGTTAATTGGGGGTACAATGACTGCCTCAAACTGGATTTTAGTGTTAGATGTGGATGAACATTAAGATCAATATAGTACACTTCACACACACACACACACACCCAGTCCTCAGGGCGCACGTTGAATGTGGCCTAAGACTTTCAACATCATGAAAATGCCTAAAGTGGTAGGGTTTTCCCTGTGAACTTTTACCTCATATGTTAGGGTGTGTCTAGGGGTCACACAAACCCACTAGCTTGCACTAGGCATAAATGTGACGTCTCTAGGTACCCACTTCAGAACACTGCTGACCAAGCGCTGGGAAGCCCTCGGGTAGCTACGTGCTCTATAAATCTAATCTAATCTGAGGGTGAACAGAAGAGGACTAGACCTGCTGTATGTGACCTCTGAGGAGTCCTGAATGACTGGACCTACTTCTCGTTGTACCCAGGACAAAGGATTGTACCATTAGGGTCATAAGGCTGACCTGTTTAAGCATTGAGACCTTTTCTGTAACTGCCCAGCTGACCAGTTGCATATGGACCTTTACTGGTTCCTGCTGGTGGCCTCTGTCTAATATCTTGTGAGTCTGTAAGTGCCTCCCCTGAGGTCCTCTTGTGGTGGATTTGGGACTTAAAGGACTAAGTCAGAAGCAGCCACGTCCGTGGAGGGAGTTCAGTGGGGCGAAAAGGCGGGGCGGGGCAGGGTGGGGGGTACTAAACACAGGAATATGGATAATTGGAGGAAAGTAAACAATTAAATAAATAAAACGAATTTCGTAGCGCGCGCTGCGTCGCATTTTGTGATGCAGCGCTCTACGAAATTCGTTTTATTTATTTAATTGTTTACTTACCTTCAATTATCCATATTCCGGTGTTTAGTACCTCCCACCCTGCCCATCCCCCGCCCCGCCTTTCCGCCCCATGGAACTATCTCCACGGACCGCGGCTGGTCAGAAGGAAAAATCTTTGACCAGGAGGATCCTGATTGGCGTATCTAACCCCCCACTCCATCGTGGTCAGCTTCAAATTGCAGCTAAATATCGGTCTACACGACCATTGACTATCATTAAAACTTTGTGCTTCTTGATGCTATTCCAACTTAAAACTTTAAAATTCATAGCTACTGTTCCCAATATTTGAATTTTTTAATTTTTTTAAATCATTTTTTTTATTAAATGCTACTCTATTTTTTATTTAGATTGGGATTTTTATTGTTTTTCATTTTTAATTCCTTACTGCTTTGGTACGACATAAATGCTTTACACATTGCCTACTTTTAGCCTGTGTGCCCTGTGCCATAGCTACAAGAACCAGGCAGGTGAGCTCGAGTTAATCTAGTGACTTTAAGAGCTCGCCCTGAAAAGCGTTGTGATTATTCCTTAAGGTGGATAGTCACACACCCTAATTAATAATCTAATTTCCTACAACTATCACTTACCACAGGCAAGCCTCTCCCAGCCCTACACAAGTACAGTCGTTTCCACCAGGCAGGGCCAACCCACTGACCAAGGTGACATACATTTTTTGCCATCTACGCCCCATTATCTGCCACCACTCAGACCTGCTGCAAAACACTACGGGGCTGCATGTGGGTGGAGCGTGTGGCACCACACTTCAAGAAGCACCCTAGGCGTCCACTTGTGAGGCCTCTTTTTAGACCTGCTCCGGCTGCGTGTCAATCCATTGGTGCGCCTGAAGGAAATGATCTGCCAGGCAACTGCTGAACATCCTGCTCTGCTGAGTGCAGGCTTGAAGACCTCCTCCTCTAATTGGAGCCACTTAATATTATACGAATTGACTAAAGTGGGCCCATTTGTGCTGATTTTTTTAATTACTTAGGATACTCAGATATACAGAAAAAATAATATGGAGGGACAGTAAATGATGGAGCAGAGGATTGGGTAGCAGCAGCCAATAGAAAGATTGGCAGCATCTACTAATATCAGAGATTTCTTGCTTTGCAACAGCAGCCGCGTCTCAGTTTCACTACACGCAGGGACCGGCCATATATAAGCCAGGGCGTGATCAAAAAGAAAGACTTCCCTTCTACACGTGATAAGAAGCACCAGATATGTTTTCAGTAGGGCTGGTCCTAGGGGATGAAGAGAAATCCCCTTGTAGGGTGGGGCGAGTGTGCTACTTTCAGTTCAGTAATGTTGAGGATTCTCATTTCATCTAACCTTGAAAGCTGCCCAATGGGGTGAGGCAGTCTGTTAGTTAAGCATGTACATGATTTGCTGCTGTAGAGAAATAATGGTCTGGGAGACTCTCTCCACTGAAAAGTCTGCAAATCCTCTGTCCCTACAAATCGTACAACTACCCTGTATTTCTGCCACACTAGACTTAGTCAGTAAATAATACCTTTTTACAGTGGATGTCACCAGCTAGCGCGTGCCACGATCTCTACTGGAAAAGACCTGCGTCAGTCTGAAACAAAGCCGCTTAAAAAAATATAATAATAATAATAATAATAGAAGAAATAGCTGGCCCAAGTACACTATAAACCTGTCAACCAATGGCAACGTTCCCTGCAATGCCAGTCCTCAGTCGGTGGCCCTGTCAAGGACTGTGGCCCCAGCGATGACTTTTTACGTTTATGTAAACAAGTCGACGGCCAGGTCACTCGCAGCTTCTGTTATCGCCTGTTAATACCATACAGTGCTACCGGAGACAGCCATATTCCCAGGGCACGTCACCGAGTAGGAAGTACTAGCATTTGCACTGATGCGTTTTTTTCTGTTTTCCATCCGTAGTGAGAATGTCGCTGCGCCGAGCATTTGATTGAGCTGTGGATGGAACCTCGTGCGTCGGGGCCAGGTAGGGAGCAAACGGTCACCGCGCAGACTTCCACGCGCATGCCTGTGCCAGCACACGCTGCCTCCTGATTGGCTGCGATAAGCAGTTCGCCACATGCTGATGGTCAAACTGTGGGAAATTTTAAAACCTGGAATTTTAGCTAAGGGGGAGAAATACCTTGCAGGAATCTTTTCCGGGCCAGTTATAGTGCAGACTGGATGTCTGCCACAATTTCATTAAGTAGCTGAAATATACACTGCACAGAGGGAAAATGCAGCTTCTATAATGTCATTTATTTGAATGTACTATATGGTGCTGCCCAATGTTGTTTTTTAAAATCTGCTTCTATTTTTGGCGGAAGAAGTATCCTAGACTGAGTGTCGAGCTGTTTCGTCACACAGGGAATCGTGATTAATATGCTGAGTTCCCAATCTGCCCTTTACCTAACATAGAAAACATATTTGTTAATGAAGCCATTTCACATGTAGTGCACCCATGTTGGACCTACCTTCAAAGTTCATTATCTGCTACCAGAGGTTTAAGCAAATGCGGTGAAATAGCTGAGTGGGTTGAGTGGCTGCTACAGAGCAGTGACCAGAGTATGAATTGAAGGCTATTGGATTGAATCAGGGATCGGCATTATACCTCCGGAAATCACACCCAATTATTATAACACAAAGAGACTGTCTCTCAAAGCCAATTTTTCATTAGCCTATCAGCTGCGGTCCAGTACAGTGGTTTACAGGATAAATAATGCGTGGGCCCTGTCTGCAACACTTTATTTCTCAGGAGGAGAGTAAACCAATTTACAGCAAAGAAAAGTATCCATTTATTTATGTAGTTATTTTGGGTATTCATATGGTGCAAGATATTGTAAAATCCTCATGGCGTCCTTTGCAACCTATGGTGCCACTTCACAGGGAACTGAAACCAGCCCTGGCAAATTTTGCCAGACCAGCCCCCGTCCGGCGCGTAGCGAGCGAGCGCAGCGAGCAAGCCCCACCGCTTCTAAGGGGGTTTGGGGGATTCTCCCCCCCCAAAAAATTTTGGAAAACGACAGACCAAAATGGTGAATTTTACAGCACATTTTCAATTACATATTCAATTGTATCAACTTTCAAAGCACAGTAAATAGATGATGACCTTAAAGACACTGGGGAATCATGCGATTTTGAGGCTGCTGCGTTTTGCGCGTTAATTATGGATTTGCTGCATTTCACAAAAGGCCCATCAACTGCAGATCTTAACAACAACGACAAAATTAAGTTCCCACGGAACTAAAGTTGCTAAAAATTCAGAAACGCATTGCAGCACAGTGGAGGGTACTTCCTAAAGTTTGACTGGTCCCCTCTATGTTCCATATTTCTGTATTTGGAGTGTTAAACTGGTAATAATGAGGTACAACATTTGAAAAAAAGTCTTTACATGTGTTAAAAAGCAAAAATAATAAGCTTATGCTAACACAAAATGTGCAGTATTATTTGCTTTTTGCTGCCACATAATTTAGTCAACCTACTGCATAAGTTGGTCCTCCCCTACGTATAATTCCATTGGCCCTGGCTATAATATAACAGTTGTAGAGATTGGGTACAAGTAAGGGGACACCACGAGTTCCAGTCCTTATAAAAAGAATTACATTTCTGACTCAAGCTGATGGGGGCAGTGTCCGCTCTCTAAAATTAGTGTGGGGACTCACTCCATCCACCCAGGTCCTCCCCGCACCTGTACTTTGATTCAAGCAATGCCAGCATGTAAGTCGACGAAGACTAACTAAGCGTCCTATGATTCCAAGATTTGTAAACTTAATAACAGCGAATGGGGTAAAAGCAATAACTGCTACTGAAAACACTAAGAAAGAGAAAAGTGTGGTAGGAAGCACTATAAAAAACAAGCAGTGGCATAGCCAATAGGTCTCGCCTTTGGGATCTTATAAGTGTTTAGCCACGCAACAATTAATGTTGTTCCACCAAGGATATTGTGCTGCATAACTAAATACTTATAAGGTCTCAAAAGCGAGACCTATTGGCTATACCAATGCTTGTTGTTACGTTGTATTTTGGGGGAAGTGAGGGGGGGGGGGTTGGATGGGCTGCTCTCTGGCGCCCACATTAACCAAATACAGGAAACGTCAACTAGCCGCAAAACCAGCCATGTCCCTACCTCTTGTTGTCAACAAGCTATAAAGCCACGCTGCCTCCCTGTTTGTGTGTGTCTGTTTACGCGCGTCAGGGAGTGTTGTTTGGCACATGGCTGCCAAGTGCCAACTCGCTAGCCAAACGGAACTGATTGGGGCTGTTTCTGTTCCCTCACAGCAAAAGAGCAGGCCCTAGCAGGAGGCAGCGCCACCTCCCCGCACTGAACACACAAGTGCGCATTTTAACAGCGCAAACTCCTTTCTTAGAAAGGAGCTTTCTTGTGAAATAAATCCAAACTGAAATCCGGACAATTAAAAAAAATATAGGTCATGACACAAACTGAGCCAGCATCAACTTGTCTGCTTAAAATATATTTTTCAGCACAAGCCCCAAGTTGGGGCTTGTGCTGAAAAATATATTTTAAGCAGACTTGCTGACCCCAACCTTCGCCCCAGTTACTTACAACAGCATCACACTCACAACCTCACCCCATGACATTTGGTCCATGAACACGGAAGTGCGGTCTTATTTTGTTTCTATCATTACTGTATAACTCCACTGTTAATTTATAATTTGCACATTTCTATTTGGTGATATAACTGAGGGGTCTCCCTATTTTCAATTACAAGGTTGTCGTTAATGGGTGAAGGTTGTTATGCAGAAAGAATGGTTTATGCCTATAAATGTCTTGTGATTGCTCCTTTACAGCCTGGCGAAAGCTTTGTGATAAATGCCAGCGTGAAACACGTGTTGCCTGCTGTCTTCCTCCAAGGATGAGTTGCAAAATCAATTTTGTCAATACTGCAATTACCAACTTTTTAGGCAGTACTGAGTGGAGGGCTACAAGTTTTCATACCTAAAATGTCACACATTCTGGGTTTGAGGGGCAACGATCAAAGACATTACATGAGGTGTTCAAGCACCAAGCACACCGATTTAGGATTTCAGTGAACAGTCAGCTTAAACTTAAAAATATACATTCATATACAATGCACGTATAGGTGCATGGATGGTTGGATGGGCAAATAGATAGATGGATTGGGGCGTGGCGGGATACACAATAGACGCAGAGAAGTTGGCTTATTTTTTAGACCCCTGCAGAGGAAGTAGTATTTTAGGTAGATAAAGGAAGGGTGTGTCTAGTCCCACTGTCTTTCCCACGTCTTGAAAAAATAGCTTCTATTGAGTTCTAAGAGACATAGCCACATCAGCACACACAGCTTAGCCAGCATACCTTGATAAATGGGCACACAGGCATTTCATGCAGATCAGCAAGCAGACAGACGCCGTGCACACACCTACAGACAAAGACGTACTCTGTTACTGACAGAAAAACACACATACAGAGACACATTGCAACATACAATGTGCATCTAATCACAAACACGATATTAAAGCATACATGGATTGACAGTTGAACAAACGGAGAGGGGGTTGATGGTGATAACACATCTACAGGCACCTTATGCACACATGCAGATACCTCTGCACACAGACCAACAAACAGTCAGACAGGCACCTGGACACACAACTACATGTACATACGTATACCAGTGAAAAAAGACCAATCAACAGAAAAGTACCTATGTGCAGAGGCAAACATGCAGGAGCTTAACCACACACAGAAGCCAACAGATAATCAAGAAGACCTCCATTCATGACGTATGGGTACTTATTCCCACAAACAGTACATGTACCTACACGTATAATCAGACACACATCATGCACCCATGCACGGAGGCCAAGCCAACAATTATAGAGGAATTTTTGCACACATGCTAACAGGCATAAATGTACCTATGCACACAGAGAGAACAAAATATAGTGGCAACACAACATCCTTAGATAGAACACATGAAGGTACACTTTCGCTCATTTAAAGCACTAATAAGGGCCCACATACAGGCACCCATGGATGGTGTGATGGAACACAATGAGCGATACCACGGATGGAAACATTAATGGACAGCTCAATGGATGTATGCAACATTGGTTCAGAGCTGATGGAAAATGGAATTCAAGGTGGAGAAAAGAGTGCATTTTCAACACCCATTCACTCTTTGTATAGTCACTGGTGAACGTACTTCTACAGGGAAATGGAATACTTCGGTCTCCATGCCCTTCCATGCCGCACACACCCTGAAATTATCACCTGTAAGCAACAAACCTCGCCGTGCCCATTTGCTCCCTGGTGTACCTGGTGTAAGCGTGTTCAAGTAGCACTGCTTTTCAGTGTCTGTATCTCTTTAATAGTAACCCACAGGGATTCCATATCACTCCATGTACCCAGAGAGGAGCTTTCACAGACCATTGCTATTAGATGAGTTGAGTCGATTCAAACAAAGACTACAACTCCCCGAGTGCAATGAATTTTTAAATGAAAGCACATACTTGAAGCATTGTGCTTCTATGAGGGGCTATCTGGCGATCAGGCGGTCATAGTTACAATGCGTTCTGCATGCATCAACTTTTTTTTTTATTTCAAAGTATTTTATTAAATTTGTATACATACAGTTATCATCGCTTTACCATTACAGGGTAACAGCCCAACTGGCTGCCTTTGTCAATGATACAGGTAAGTGGTATATGTGTTTGGCTGTTCCCTTTTCCACTGTCTTGCTAGAAGAATAAGAACAGGCTTAATTTTCTACTTAGAAGATATGTTTGGTGTGTAAGATATTGACCATTTCACATGTTTTCGTTTTCTGACCTTAAAGAAAGGAATTAAGTTTATTTTCCAGTGGCAGATGAAAAAAGTTAATTTGCTCCACGAACTGTTTCACTTTGCTCTTTTCTAAAACGTTCTGATCACCCAGCATTTACGTTTCCTTACAGATGAGATGGGTGTGATGGTATAAATCTTTGCAGTGAGACAGAATAGACAAGGTGTGCCAATTTAAAACGGATTTACTCCAATCTAGTAATACAGTGGCATGCACTGCGGTCAGCTGGCTTCAAATAGGTCCTGGAAGTACAGGAACCCTTTAATTACCTTGCCTAGGAAAACAGCGAATGCCACAACAGCACAGCACATCTAAACTCCATGCATTATGCCTGGCCTTCTGTTCCACTCTATAGCAAAACATATAATTCTACAATGCAAAACAAGTCATTTGTCTTCTATCTTCAAAAGAGGTACCATGGATGCTGCAAATATAACTTGTTAAGCTACAACTAAATGATGTACTCAGCTATAGCAATATAGATGACTTCTCTCTGCAGTCGGGAAAGAGAGAGAGAGAGTGGACAGTTCCACCCAAGGAAATGAACTTTTAATAATGTCTTTCCCTTCTCAACTCTAAGAGACCTGAACTCGCAGCCTCGCGCCCAAAACTCATTAATGCAGGTTTTGTGTCAGACACTAATTGCGTAGATAACACTAGACACAGGTTGTTAATGTTTAATAACCGCTCTTCCCTTCATGGCACATCCTCGCCTTTGACTCAGCGTGCGTAGCTCAGTGAGTTGGAAGGCTGTCCTAAATTAACGAAGATTCCATGAATATGCTCTGAAAGATGCACAGATTCTTGGTGGTCAGCCCCCAAGAGTCAAGCAGCACAGCGCCACCCAAAGAAGAACACGTATTCTGCCTGCTGGCTCGGAACATGACGACAGCAGGCCCTGCTCGTACAGAGTCGGACACACGCGAACAGACAGACAACACCTGACCCTGACGAAAAGACAACCTTTTTAGAGAATCTGACCTGAGCTCATGTTTGAGGTCAGTGCTGCACTGCTGGGGCCCGTAGCAGGAGGAGCCAAAGGGCTGCCTGCAAAAGAGGGGGGTAGGGGGGTAGGAGGAGGACTAGGAGGAGGAGTGGCTTTTTAATCATTCTGTGCTCCATCAGTGTGTGTCTCGGCTCGGGGAGTCGGGCCGGCCAGGCCTGCAGGCACCATGGCCCGCCGCCCGAGCCGAGACCAGGAGCGCAACTCAACTCAAGCCAGGCAGGCAGCCACCACCCCCTCGCTATACCTTTGTTTAATCCCGGCCTGTCCCAGAATCTGATTGCAATTTGCAAAAATGCAAACGACTGGACGCCGGAGTCTGGACATAGACAGACAGGCACTAGAGTGACTGTGACTCTCTGACTCAGTGAGTGACTCACCGGTGGGCGGGCGGGCGGGCAGCATTCGACAGCAGGCAGGGGCCAGGGAGTGGAACAGGCAGGCAGCAGGGGCTAGAAATAATTAAATTATGGGGTGCCTAAGGGGGCTAGAAATAATTAAATTATGGGGTGCCTCTCTCACAAGGTGTCGTCGTCTCAGTCTCCGCTCTGGAGCACTTCTGGAATGCTCCTCGACCTGTCCTCCGTCACCGGTCACGCGCACTTTTTATTGCGCGAGCCCTAATGCGCATGATCACCACCAGCCGCCCCACCCTAAACTGAGAGACCGCGCAGACGCGGTGGCGGAGACATCTGCGCGCTGTGCAGGTCTCACCCTTTTAAATGGTGCACAGTGCTCTCAAGCCATAATTTATGCAGATTGCAGAGAATCCATTCCAGACTAAGAGATTGATAGAGTTGTGCTTTTTTCCCCCGCACGGAGCGCGGAGAGACGCATGCAGAGAGTGAGTGAGTGACTACTGTACTCGTGAACTTCTCTGATTTGTTTTTCTAACTAACGCCGCCGGAACAAAAACCGGCCCCAGAAACAAAACCGGCCCCCTGCCAAAGAACCGGCCCCCACCCCATCCAGCCTACCGGGGGATTGCCCGGTGCCTGGCATTGCCAGTCCGGCCCTGCCACTTCACCATTAAACTCTTTTAGGAAAGGGCAGTTTCTGAGACTTTCAGATAGAACAGCTTGACAAACTTCCAACCACTGTACAGCATAAACCCTGCACAAACCTAAATTGCCTTGATTTTCACCCAGAGTATACATATTATGCTCCGCAAGGCCACTGTGCTTATTCAACTCTTTCAAACTGTGTGCCATATTCAACTCATACAGAAAACATCATGTCTCGTGGTTTATTATCTATACCTAATTGCGTGAACTGTCGGCATCCCTATCCGTGACCATTCTCCTCTTCTTCTTTAGAAATGGGTCACAACTTGCCTGATCTCTATCAATAATACAATCTTTTTCAACCCTTTCTATTCAACTCACCTGTAATTCACACAAGCCAACATACCACCCACCCCCTTAGCAATCACATGTAACTCTCTCTGTCTCCAGCACACACATACTGGGGTAATACATGGAAGGGTTTCCGTTAAGGGGCACTAGACTACTAGATGAATCTAATTAACTACTAACCAGGGGACTTTTAAAATAACTTTATTTGATATTTTCAAGCAGTTGGAATAACAGTGGAACTGACCCTGCAAACCCCATAACCCAGCTGAGGCAACACGTCCAGGGGACTTTTAAGTAGCGTTTGACTCAAAGTAAAACATTTCACTGCCTTCAAGGGTAATAAGCACTATTTAAAGATAATTACAATACAACATTAATATAATCTGCTTATTTTTCGTGATAATCACTGATTGCTTGAATTAACAATTTAGCTAATCCATAAGGTTTTACCTAAAAATCAAATGTTGAGTCTCCATACTGAGTTTGATTTATTGTATTGCTCATGTGAAAGGTTGCGTCAATGATCTTGTAGTTGGAGAAAGGAATATTACCAATCCCTAAATCTACTACACATTGAACTACGTCTTTTGTGTCTAGTATCTAATCAATTCATGAGTAGGTGTTACGCATAGATCAACGGAAAGTATAGCCTCTCTTCATTTGATGCAATGGGTGTCCTCCATCTACCAGCCAAATGAGGATTTTAAATGTTGTAAAGTTGTATATTCTCCTTGCCTCCCACATAGATATCATATTGTATGCTGCAATAGGAGACAATGTCAAAAGGCGCTTGTAAAAAAGTTCTAATATTCCCCCTGATATTGAACATTAGCTCATGTATTGCTTCATACATAACAATACACTTCTCAGGCTTTAGTCTGTGAACACCAAAATGGTGTCAATTTAGGTCTCACCCAAAGACAGCTTTTAGGTGTCTGTTATCAAAAAGACCCATAGTGTGCAGTTCCAATACTTAAAGTGGGCTTTTGGTCAGCACATTGTTTAACATTAGTTGGATTTCCTATTTAATGTATTTCCTTCTTCGTTGTATTTATTTTTTTATTGCATCAGCTGACAGCCTTACAATATTAAAAAACATGCAATATAAGATCCACTCAATAAAAACGTGAGCGCAGCAGTCTATCAATAAATTAATTGAAAAAAATGTAAATGATTTAAATGCAAATACAATAACATTCTAGAGAAGTGTCTTTTCATCGAAGACATACAACTTGAGAAAAGAGCATGTTTAAATACTTCAGATACAGTAAAGTGCGAGTGCAATGGGAAAGGTATGCTTTACTGTCAGAGGCAACCTCTTGAATAAGAAAAGAAACATATGCATCACTAGTAATGAAAAAACATAAGAACATTTGGGAATTATCTTCTTTTCAGTTTTAAACATTTTGTCAACCCCCCTAGGGAGTAAAAGTGTTGTGCATAAAAGTAGTGCAAAATTGTGCAACTTATGCATAAAATAACAGTGTGTTCCATAATAGGAAACAACCAGGCTCGTAGAGGTTACCTACTTAAACATAATCCTGGAGTAGAGGGCCACTCTCTCAGGCAGGGCCACGTAACCCATAAATATGACACTACGAAGGTAACCACATTCAAATCATCTAGTTTAATACATAGCGCCATTGCTGGTTTAACACATCAGACCCCATAGTATTAAAAAAGGGGAAAAAGCCCCCTCTGCCGGGCAGCTACATATTTTTTACAAAACAGCATAACATGGGTTTGATTATCCAAACCACCAAAGCTACAATCACAGCAATCAAATCAGCAATCAAACATATGTAAACGCATAAGGAAATCCCTGGTTGGGAGGATACCTAGCTGGAATCTTAAGGGCAATATTCGCTTTAATTCAGGGTATAGCATGTCCAGATATTCTAGACACGAAAGGCCATAGGTGTTACTGAAATAATTTCTCATAAAAGATCCTGGCATTAGCTCCCAGCATTTTTTTGTCTGCATGTATTCATGATACCGTTCTCTAATCAAAGCTGCAGTATCCTGTCCAACACTAGCAGGAGCTTCCCACAAAGATATCAACTATAGTTCCTTTAACATATTTTGTACGTGACGACCATGTGTGGCCTTAACAGGAGCAACTAGCTGTGACTTCATCAAGGGTTTCTAAATAAACTGTGGTGTTAGGGTTTCTTCCTAGTCTTACTCAATAAAGAATTGGCCTTAGAGCAATAGTTTCTGATACAGGAATAACATTAGGCTCTGCGTACAGTGCCGCTAGAGGGGTACCTGTCCCAAGCCCCAGCAAATTTCGGAGGAAGTTATTCTCAACTACTTGGAGCGGGCGGACATTCCCAAATCCCCATAGTTCCACACCATACAGTGTGGCCGCCACTACCTTTTGCTTATATATTTGTAAAATAACACTAATACTTCTGGCACTGGCCTGATGTCTAAACTTTAAAACTGCTCCAGCCAATTGTCTCAGAACTAACGTGGCCTTCTGTATTTGGCTGCCTCATCGCAAATTCTCTAAAAATCGAATTCCAAAATAGTCAAACTGCTTGACAATATACAGGGGAGTACCTTCAACCAAAGGCTTTCGCTTGAAACAAGGGGAGGTCCTCAGTAACTTGCTACCATTAATGATTAATGACTTCTTGTCACAATACTTCACAAAACGTGTTAGTAGCCTTTGTGTGGCATTTTCTGTTCATGCTATCAATACCGCTTCATCAGCGCATAATAAAATTGGCACTCGCTTCCCAGCTACAGTTGGAATATCTATGGGGTCTTCCATCAAATATTCAGCTGTATCATTTAAAAATAGGCTTAACAACAAGGAAGTCAACACACACCCTTGCCGGACACCTTTTTCGACAGGAAAGCATACAGTACACTCCCCACCCGGCCCATACTGTACTTTGGCTGTGTTATTTGTATGTAGAACCTGTATCGCCGTTACTAGTGAGGAGTCAACACCCAAGTCCACCAGTGATCTCCACAACTTCTCTCGGTCAACTAAATCAAAGGCTGCTTTCAAGTCCACAAATATTAGGTACAGTGATGTCTTCCTCACCACAGTAAACTTATAGGAGATCATATATACCCAGAGAACCTGGTCAATGGTCCCAATGCAAGGCCTAAATACAGCTTGCACTACAGTCAAAATGTTGTGAGCATCGACCCACTCCTGGAGGTGGTTGAGCAGGACTTTCCCCAGGATTTTTCCTGCACCTTCCAGAAGAGAGATCGGATGGAAGTTGGATAGGCTGGATCGATCGACTTTCTTATGGACCACCACAATAATGGCCGAACGCCATGAAGGGGGTACAGCATTTCTAGCAAGTGCCGAATTGAACACTTTAGTAAGGATGCTGTCCCACAAGTGTGGCTCTTCACGATATATATCAATAGGCACCATATCGGGGCCTGGGGCTTTGTGTCAGGGCTCTCACCACCTCTGGTACTAAGATATCAATAACACCATTCCCAGAGCAGATGTTTTCTCAGGCAATCTGATAGAGGGATTATGGGGTGGACACTATATAAATTATTAAAGTGACTAGTCCAGACAGATGGCCCAAAAGAATTTTCTATAATGTGCACTGAGCCCCTCTCCTCCCACGAAAACAATTCCCAGAATTTGGGGGAGTTTTTTTCCTGTGCAGCCTCCGTCAATCCCTCTCAAAGAGTTAGTTGACGCAGCAGTTTCTTGGTTCTCAGAAGGTGTTTACAATCGACCCTACACTCTCTAAATAATAATTCGCTTTGTGGGCAATGGTCTTATTGTATGTGGGCAGATGATACAACTTCCTTCATTCTATAGCACTCCTCATCATTCCAAGTAACCCGTGTGCTCCTTTTTCTACCAACCAACCAACCAATGGGCTTAGACCACAGGGCCTTCAGCTACTCTACCATATTTTTGTATGCTGCTAGGTTTGCACAATTGTCAACGCAAGGGCAGTTCAAAATTACAAAACCATACTTAATCAATATACTCTCTAGCAGTGGCAATTTTAGTAAATGTTTCTCCCTGCTTCATCTTATCCTCTTTCTACAGTTCGAAACCACATTCATGTAACTATGCCTCCTTTCCACTGGGCTATTTTTGACAACTCCCGCCCTTAGGCATAATTCCAGGCAAAGTACCAGAGGATCATGATCACTCTCCACTCTCCTGACAACTGTCATAACGTTCACACATTCACAGCCCTCTATATTAATTAAGATATACTCATTTATTGATGCACTTCTCCCATTATTAAAAATTGCCTTGCAGCACTATCTGAAAGGGAATGACCATTAATACAGCGCAGGTGGTAGTTATCAAAGCTGAGAGAATGCGCCTCCCTTCTTGGTGGATATAAAATTGCTCCAGGCTGACACAGGTATGCCCAAACTGCGATCTTCCAATATCACCTCATTGCTACTAACAATATTCAATGGTTGTGTGTTGAAATCTCCACAAATCAATATCACCTACTTTGGCCTTTTACCCTCCCCAAATAACTTGTGAATGGCCTTGTCTGCCCTAATACTATCAATACAAAATACTAAATTCCTCCAGATCACCTGTACCTCTGGGGACCATCCTGGTGGAATTTACACATTCACTCTATGAATCACACCACCTTCTAGGCCCGTAAGCTAAATTCTCACATGTTGAACATTAGAGGACAATTTACCTGCCCCGAGTTTCTCTAGCCTACATTCCAGCTTAAAAGACAGCCAGACAGTGAGCCCACCCGAAGGCCGCCCCCTCCGAGAGCGGGTGGCCTGGTTGCTGCAATCTAGAAAACCATTAACGCTAATGCCATCCAACGCCCTTGTTTCCTGGAAGCAGCACATGTGATATTGTGCAGCAAACTTCAACCAATCCTCCTCCTCTCTTTTACTGCCCAGGCCTGCTATATTCCATTAAAATACGTACAAATTGTCTTTATTAAACTTGTTCGTAATGATGGCCCTGGGTTGCCCAGTAGAAGGCACAGCAGTAGACTCAGATGTCAAACTCTTCCATACTCCATCAGAGTAACATCTAATTATTTCCAGACTTAGTTGCCAGTGTCGCTGCTATGCATGACTAATCATTCTGATCAACCTTGATTTATTTGTTCCCAGAGTTTGAGAACCTGATTGATCTGGAATTTTTACAAGCAGTGATATGCAAATTCTCATAAGCTACATTATTTACGTTCAATGGATCACTCTTCAGTGCCTTTGCATATGATTTGTAATTAGGAGGGCACTTTGCATCGAAGGAGGGAATTTGTGACTGATATTGCCCTATTGATGAGATGGCTTCATGGACTAAACTTTGGCAGTGCAATATATCTACCTGCATGAAGCGGAAATCATCTATGCGGCTAAGGACCAGTCTAGCAATACTGGGAAGTACAAATTCGACCCTAGAAGAGTAAGCACTATTCCTACTTGAACCATTAATCAATTTCACTACCCTCATGTCACTTGATAAAACAACTCTTAATTCAGGGATGGCATAGAAGAGGGCTAGTAACCTTGTTCTGTTTATAAATATTGTTGAGCTGATATCTGGAAAGAGGTCAATAAATTCCAGGCAGCATTCATTATTTTCTATGGCTGCCAAGGAATTAATTTTTTCCTTTAGCTAGACCTCTCTTGTTTCCACCTGGCCTTGTGTAAGCCGGGACCAAGGGGTTGAGGCTGGACACCACCTATGTAACCAGTACCAGCTTTTGTCTGTGAACCCCAAAATGGTGTATTATTATATCTCACCCAAAGACAGCTTTTCGGTGTCTGTTATCAAAAAGACACATATTTGGCAGTACCAATGCTTACAGTGGGCTTTGGGTCAACACATTGTTTGACATTAGTTGGCTTTCTTATTCAATTTATTTCCTTCCTCTTATTGTGCTTGTCCCTCTCCTGGAGCATAGCTTGTTTACCAACCTTTGGATAGGGTGACTTGTATTGTTCCTCGGCTCACATTCAGGAAACTAAATTGTTTCTTTCTTTTTCAGCACACTATGGTGGTACATGCATTTTCTTGATCTCTCCCTCGTGTGCTGGTTCCCCACCAAATAACCAACCCCCCCACTCACACTTTGTTGGTCCCCCCACTCCTCCCCATTTCATTCATTGTATTGGTTGAATGGGAAATACAACATTTGCCCCCCCACCCATAACTTTCCTCCCTTGGATGGCTCTGTATGAAGTTTGTGATGGATACATTTTACCAGGTACACTGGTTGTCAAATTTCAAGCAGATTTGCCAAACAGCAAACCAAATACAACTTTTCACTGTAAACTGATACTCAACCATAACAACAAGGGCCTTGATACTTAGCCATAGGTACAGGTTTACAGATACTAAACCATAACTAAATTAGAAACTGATACTTAACCATAAATTCAGGGTACAGTTGCTCGCACTCTCACTCTAATATATTGCACAGTGGCGGCCACCACTGTGTAGCTATATGTAAGTAAGTGTTTCCATAGGGGGAGAGTTTTTTGTTTTGCGAATAACTTTGGTGCCATTTGATGAGTCATCACAAAACTTTCCAAAACATTTTCATCCAACTTAGCCACTTCCTGAAAAGTTTTGTGGTGATAGGTCAAGCAGGGTCAGTGAAAACATGGGTGGTCCCAAACACTTTTACTTACAGAAAAATTAGACAATGCTACACAAAAAAGGCTTAACAGAGTGTCGCAAAGGGACCGATACCAGGACGAAGGTAGCCACAAAAGGAACTTTCAAAAGGGATGGGTGAGCTTCAGGGTGATTTATTTGTTCATAAACAAAAAGATTCAAGGCAAATAAAAGGTCTATTGGATTCCACCGGTAGTCTTCCTGGTTGGGGTGGTCCTGTCTTCGCCAGGGCTTCTCCTGGACTTGGGGTTAAGACATGCGGCTGTCCGTTTCTCAGGAGGTGGTTTTTGCCGGTGTATGTAGGAAGGAAACAACAAAAGAAAATACTGGAATCAGTGGTGAGGAAGTGGGGCTTCTTATCTCAAGGGACGAGGAGTGAGGGGATATGTCACCTCTAACCGGCACCAAGTGAGCCCCGACGTGACCTCTCTCTACACAACGCCCTTCCCCCTCCCATGTCCCATGAACCCCTGGAGTTTTGCCCGTACCTGAGCGAGCCACCCTCCTCCTGGAGGGTGGCTGGGCGAGACGCTAACCCGTTGGCCTCCTGGCTTGACGTCTTCGTCGGCGGCAGCGGCTCCCACTTCGGAGTCTTCCTCTGCAACCGCTCTGCTCACGCGTACGGTATTCCGTCTCCACCTTCTTCCACCGTCCATGCCACAAACTCTCCTCCTGTCCCGGGGAACACAGCTTCCGTCTTTCGGGAAAAGTCCTGCCTTCTTGTGTCGGCCGCCTTCTTCCCTGATAGACCGGTTTCCGATGATGTCATAGGCCACGTCCCCTGGGATTCCTCGTGGGGGTTTTTCTTAAAGGGCTCCAGCCCTCCCTGTACAAAGGGCGAAATGACGTGTGTGAGTGGATTGTCATTGTCAAAGGGCAACAAGGTTCTCAGTTCGTCATCGGACTTGTGACACACGTTCCCCCCTGGAATTCCCCGATCAGGGGAAATAGGAAACTGGGACAGGCAGTCCGCATTGCCTTGGTCCTTGCACTTATGTCTGTATAACACACTTATAAAGCGCTCCTGTCACCCATGGTGTAATACCTCGAAGCGGAAAGGTTGTAGGGCTAAAAACCACTGAAGGACTCTGTCATTGTTCCCTTTATTCCCCTGGAGCCAAGTGAGAGGAGCATGGTCGGTATATAGCAAAAAAGAACGCCCCTCCAAGTAAAACCGGAGTTTTTCCACACTCCACTTTAAGGCCAAAACACTTACTCAATAGTGGGATAGGCATTTTCCCTGCGGAAGAGCTTCCTGCTGATGTACAGGATGGGACGTTCTAATCCCTCACTATCCATCTGCGAAAGGATTGCTCCTATTCCCACCCCTGAAGCGTCAGTTTGCAGAATAAATGTTTTTGGGAAGTTTGGAGTGAGTAGGACAGGTGAAGTGGTCAAGGATGTTTTAGGGTCATGAAGGCTTGGAGTTCCTGCTCAGAGGGATTTCTGATACGGTTGGCCGTGGTGAACGTTTTTAGTAAATCAGTGAGGGGGGCTGCTGTTTGGGAAAAATGGGGGATGAATCGTCATTAGTAGCCAACCAAACCCAGGAAAGCCCTCATCTCTTTCTTGGTGTTGGGAAAGGGGGTGTCTTGGAGGGCCCTTACCTTTTCTGACTGTGGTTCAATCAACCCCTCCCCCAACAGGTAACCCAGGTATTTGACCTTCTGGAAAGCGAATTTGGATTTTTGGGCATTGACGTGAAGGTTGGCTTCCCTCAGCTCTGTAAGAACGGGAGAATGGTGTGACTGATGCTCCCCCCTCATTCTGCTAAAGACCACACTATCGTCCAAATAGGCAGATGAATACCCCAGACGGTTTTTCAGGAGGGCGTCCATGAGCCTCTGAAAGCTAGTGGGGGCACCATGAAGGCCAAAAGGCAATACTGTGACTTGAAACAGTCCGTCTGGGGTAGAGAATGCAGTCTTTTCTCGGTCTTCCGGGCGGAGAGGGATCTGCCAGTAGCCTTTGGTGAGGTCGATGGTGGATATGTAGCGAGCCTCACCCAGGCGCTTCATCAGCTCGTCCATCTGGGGAAGGGGGTAACCATCCTGCTTGGAGATGCGGTTAACCGCTCTAAAGTCAATACAGAAGTGGGTGCTTCCGTCTGGTATCGGGACAAGAACAATCAGAGAACACCAATTGCTCTTTGAGGGCACCACTACCCTTAGAGCTAACATATCGGGCACCTTTTTTCGTAAAGCAGCACAACATGCTTTGGGGGCCCGAAAGGGTTTTTGTTTTATCACAACGCCCTCAAGGGTAGGAATCGAATAGGTGGCTAGAGGTGTTTTACCGGGCCGGTCGGAAAAGATATCAGAGAACGAGAGGAGAAGGGCTTGTAGCTCTTCTTTTTCTTTTGTATTAAGCTCGGGACCAAGAATGGTGTCACTAACTATAGTCTGTGCAAGGGTGGCAAATGAAACACTGCAGGGTTTCGGGGGAGGCGGACCCAACCATTTCTTTAGTAAGTTTACGTGGTACATTTGGGTTTTGTTGGGGGAAAGACGGAGCACATAGGTAGTCTTCCCAACCTTTCTGATGACTTCAAAGGGACCCTGCCACTCTTTTCTAAATTTATGAGAGGAGGAAGGAAGAAGTATCAATAGCCAGTCGCCTGCTCTAAACTCTTTCCACTTCGTTGCCTTGTATTATTGTAGCTTGTGTCGAGTCTGGGCCTTGTCTAGTTGGTCTTGCGCTAAAGTTCTCAGTTTGTGGAGCCTTACCTTCACCTGATTTGCACAATCCAGTAAGGCGTGTGCTACCGCAACCCCCTGTTCTTCCCATGTTTCTTTTGTGATTTCAAGGAGGGTGCGAGGTCGCCTCCCGAACAGGAGTTCAAAAGGGGATATCCCTAAGCTAGACTGTACTGTGCGCCGGATGACAAATAGTGCGAATGGAAGAAGCAGATCCCAGTTTCTTCCATCCCCTGCCAGGAGCTTCTTTAATATAAGTTTTAGGGTACCATTGTATCGTTCTACGAGATCGTCCGTTTGAGGCTGATGTTTTTATGTGTCTGATTTCTAGCTGTTTACAGATTTCTTTCATGAGGTGGGACACAAAAGGCGTGCCCTGGTCCGTGAGTATTTCTTTCGGAAACCCCATTCTCGAAAACACCTCGATCAGTTTCTGGGATATGGGGGTAGTAGTGGCTGTCTTCAGGGAAAAGGCTTCGGATAGTGAGTGGCGTAATCCACTATCATAAGGACATACTGATGGCCTTTACTGGATTTAGGAAGGGGCCCTATCAGGTCCATCCCTATACGCTCGAAAGGCTGCCCGATCATAGGCAGTGGCTGAAGGGGTATCATCGGAGGGATGTGGGGGTTTTGTTTTTGGCATATCTCACACTCCTGACATTGCTTTTTGATTTGTAGATATATGCCAGGCCAGTAAAAGCTATCCAGGATCACCTGACTGTTTTTTTCAGCCCCGACATAACCCGCTAACAAGTGAGAGTGGCCAAAGTACAGGACCTGGTCCCTAAAACCCGCTGGTACCAACAACTGAGGTGTAGCCCCCTCTTTGGCGATGTGGTAAAGGAGCCCATGTTGTTCCGTAAAGCAAGGATAGGTCTTGTTTTGGGCATTCTTTGTTTCCTGCGCTCTCTGCCCTGCATGTCGGAGGGTTGCGTCGTTCAACTTGGCCGCCCTGAAATTCTTATCCATAGCCCAGGGCTCAGAGGTGAGGAGGGCATCGTGTAGACTGTTTGGGGCTGTCTCCATTTTCAGGGCACTGGCAAGGAGGAGGGGAAACAGGGATTGTCTACCCCTAAGATTAGTGGCTCAGGAAGAGAGGGGAGAACCCCTACAGTGATGGCTGTCTGGGTGCCTTCCTTGGTGCATACTGGCAACCGAGCTACAGGATAGACCCGTATATCCCCATGTACACATCGTATGCCGACATCCCTCCCTATGACAATCTGTGAACGAAGGGCCATGTCCCCCCGGGCCACCGAATGTTTGCACCCTTAATCAAGGAGGGCTTTTACATTGTGGTTGTTTACGATGAGACTCACATTATACATATGTCCCATTTCCTGTGCAAATAGAACTGATCTGGGGGCGTAGATGACGTCCATAGGTTCCTCCACAGGTCAGTCTCTCTTTTTTCTACAGAAGTGAGCTATGTGGCCCCACTCGCCACATTCAAAGCACTGAGGGCTAGAAGTGACGGTAGGGTCAGATCCTCCAGGTCTACCCCTTGGGGGCTCTGGGAAGGTTTTAGCAGATCTTCTCTCCGGCTTTGATGTAACAGGACCTTTCTGGGATTTTATCGGGTTCTCTGAAAGTGCCCCGGCCCTGCGCACGGGTGAATGAAGTGGCCATTTCAATGGCCTGTTTCATAGTCAGGTTTGCATGCTGTCGTAGTCACCTTTGGGTGCCATAAGAAAGGGCTTCCAGATGCTGTTCAAGATAGATCTTATTCATTACACTCTCTAGATTGGCCTCTTGTGGTTTTAGCCAATGATCGGAGGCATCCTTCATCTTATAGAAGAGCGTTTTAGGAGTGTCACCCGCCGTTCCTCGTTCCTGACGAAACCTGAGGCGTTGTGTTTCGTCGACGACTCCGAGGCGGTCCACGACGTACTGTTTCACAACCCCATATACAGCAGTTCCATCCCGATTGATAGTCTGGTATGCCGCCTGAGCCTCTGCTGTAAGCAACAGTGCTAAATAAAAGGGTCATCAGTCGGTGGATCACCCACTGGCCCTGGCAGCCCTTTCAAAGTTAAGGAAAAACACTATAGGGTCCTCCCCAGCACGTACTTTTGTAGGGGGATGATGGTGCCAGGTGGAGCGGGAGTTCTCCCTTGTCCCAGCCCCAGGAGGATCTGGTTCTGTCCTTCGGCCAATTTTACCAAGTTATCCGCTTGGGTCTGTATGGTAGCAGTAAAAGCCGCCCTGTCCATCTCGGCCTGACTGGTCCCCCGCTCGACGGCCCATTCTAGTTTGGTTTGGCCCTCCTTCAGCTGGTATATTATGTTCTCCATCCTGTAGCGAAGGGGATATGCCCGCATTCTCCACCACTTTGTTGCAAAGGTACCGATACCAGGACGAAGGGAGCCACAAAAGAAACTTTCAAAAGTGATGGGTGAGCTTCAGGGTGATTTATTTGTTCATAAACAAAAAGATTCAAGGCAAAGAAAAGGTCTATTGGATTCCACGGGCAGTCTTCCTGCTTGGTGTGGTCTCGTCTTCACCAGGGCTCCTCCTAGAATTGGGTTAAGAGATGCGGCTGTCCATTTCTCAGGAGGTGGTTTTTGCCGGTGTATGTAGGAAGGAAACAACAAAAGAAAATACCGGAATCAGTGGTGAGGAAGTGGGGCTTCTTATCTCAAGGGACAAGGATTGAGGGGATATGTCACATCTAACCAGCATTAAGTGAGTCCCGACGTGACCTCCCTCTACAGAACGCCCTTCACCCTCCCGTGTCCCGTTAACCCCTGGAGTTTTGCCCGTACCTGAGCGAGCCACCTTCCTCCTGGAAGGTGGCTGGGCAAGACGCGAACCCGTTGGCCTCCTTGCTTGACGTCTTCGGTGGCGGCAGCGGCTCCCATTTCAGAGTATTCCTCTGCAACCGCTCTCTCATGCCGTACAGTATTCCGTCTCCGCCTTCTTCCACCGTCCACACCACAAACTCTCCTCCTGTCCTGGGGAACACAGCTTTCATCTTTTGGGAAAAGTCCTGCCTTCTTGTGTCGACCGCCTGCTTGCCTGATAGGCCGGTTTCCATTGACGTCATAGGACTCGCCCCCTGGGATTCCTCTTGGGGATTTTTCTTAACCCCTTCCCCGCTCATGACGGAACTGCTCCGTCATGAGCCACGGTTGCCGTGTGCTCATGACGGAACGTTTCCGTCATGACACGACCGTTGGCGGCCGCTCCGCCCACGCGGCGCTGTTTCCACGCCTGTGTGGGGGGACAACGCAACTGGGCGGAATCATGACGGAACCGTTCCATCATGAGCACAGCTCAACTGTGGCTCATGACGGAGCGGCTCCGTCATGAGCACAGCGCCACCGCGCTGCCCCCCCGCACCCCCCAGCGCCGCGGCAGAATTCCCGCCGCTGCGAAGGGTTAAAGGGCTCCAGCCCTCCCTTTACAAAGGGCGAAATGACGTGTGTGAATGGACTGTCATTGTCAAAGGGCAACAAAGTCCGCAGTTCGTCATCGGACTCGTGACACAGAGTTACACCACATTTGCAGAAACCAAGATATTTACCCAGAAAGCATGCCTTTTGTGATATTGTGTAAATCTGTTCAGCGATTTTAGAAAAATGAACACTTAAAAATAGATATATCTGTTGACGCGGGTGTCCCACAGGACAAAATGACAAAACAGAGAATTCTTATTGCTCAGTCCTGTGGGACTGAGAGTGGTCCTACAGGACCAAGAGCTCTGATTGGCTGACTGCAACATAAAGAGAAATGTAGCAGCCGCTGTTGCAGGACTCAGGGACTCGGTGCTTGAGACCTCCAAAACAAATTAAAAAACAATAGAACTAGGCAAGGAAGGGGTACCCTGAGCCCCTATCACTTTAAGGCGGTTGGGGCCTAGAGATACCCCCATGGGTCAAAATAAAATAAAATTGGGCTGTTGTAGCTCCAGGGGAGCCAGTTTAACCCATAGGGTGGTCACGTGGGACTCCAGAGGGAGTTCTGTGGGAATTCAAAAATAAAACAGATACAAAATGTGGGGCTGTTTGTCCATTTGTGGGTTTGTTGTTCACTGGCGGGGGTTGGCTGCAGCGGCTGGCCGTGCAGCCGACCCCTCTGCACATGACCTAAGGCCATGCATTTGCAGGGGATGGCCTCCAGCGTGGAGATGTTGAGTGCATCAGGCCTTCCAGTCAACACCCTGCCATGCACAACCAAAGGCTGTGTGTGCTATGGGTAGACTGCAGACGTATCATAATAAAATGTTACTTTACTTTTGAAAAATCATAGAAAATCACTGAAAAAATAAGGTTAAAGTGGAATTATGTGCAAGTAAGGTTTTAACGTACGTTGAAAAACCTCACTGAAAAGAAAAACAGTGAAAGTTGAATCATACATGGATGTTCATATAATAAAAAAAGATTTAAAACAAAAAAAGTTCACAAGTTATACATAAGTGACCTAAGTATAAATTGCATCACTATGATGCACGGCTTATTACTTCACATCTTACAACACTGAAGACATCTGAAATCTATGGCAGTTCAAGTTTTTTTTTTTTTTTTTTTTTTAAATTGTTTTATTGTTTTCGGTATAAACAAAACAGCAAGACACTTGATTAGGCAGATTACTCGCATCATTTGACATAATGGCACACCAATCTACAACCCTGTAAGCAGAACCATCTCCACACATTATTACATAGTCGACATCAACACTCCATACTCCCACCCCAAGACCCACTCCCTCAGTCTGAATCAGAAGTGTCATCGTCCGGCACTGGTGGCGGGTCACATATTCCCCCCCTGAATTTGTTCCATGCCCCCCATACCTTGTCCCATTTACGGGGGCAACCCCTCCTGATGAATACCGATCATTCAGCTAGCATGGCTGCACCCATGTCCCTACCCCATGCGGACAGTGAGGTCACCCCCACCGCTCCCCATTTTTGGGCTATATTTCTCTTAGCTGTCATTATCCCCACCGTGGCCCAGCCCTGAGCCTGGCGGCTGAGATCATTAGCTTCCCACACGTTTAACAAACAGCGCCTGGGCTCTGGCACCAACAACACCCCACACGCCTGCGACATTGTCCTCATCACCCGTCTCCAGAAGTCCTGAATTGCGGGGCAATCCCAAACGGTGTGGAAACATGTTCCCTCCTCCCCACAACCCCGCAAGCAGAAGGGGTGCAACGCTCTGCCCATTTTCTGTATCAAGTGTCTAGTGTAGTATGGGCGATGCAGAATTCGGAGCAGCACCAGCCGTAGCCTCGAGGGTATGCCCGCCTCACGTGGCGAGGCCAACACCTCACGCCATTCCGGGTCATCAAACTCACCGACCTCAGCGGCCCATTTTTCCCGCAGGGGCCCCATTGGGTCCGGCAGGTTGTTGATAAGCTTTCGGTATGTGAAGGACGTAGCCTTCATAGGCATGTATTCCGTCAGCAATCTGTCCTCTAGCGGAGATGCCTCCGGAACCTCCTCGCCAGGAGCCAGCCTCGCGACCAGAGCATGCTTAATCTGGTTGTACCGGAACCACTCCGAGGGGGCCAGTTCATATTGTTGTTGCAAACGGGAGAACGGGATCACCGCCCCCTTCTGCCACATATCACCTATCACCGAAATCCCGATGCTATCCCAATCATCGAAGCCCCTGCTATTCCTCAGCCTCCCCAACCGCTTTGCATCCCAAAGAGGCGTGAGTCGGGTCAGTACCCCTCGCCACCCCAGTTTAGCCTGGGCCATGTGCCAGATGGTCACAGTCTGTCTTAAAGGGCCGATCAACGACGGGGCCAGTCTACCATCGTACAAAGGCGACAGCATACCCCTCACGCCCAGTATGTCCCTGTCCGCCTTGAATGCCAGGTCAGACTGTGGCGCGTGGAGCCATTGATTTATTACCTTCAGCTGTGCCGCCCAGTAGTAAAGTTGGATATCGGGAAGCGCAATTCCCCCATCGTACCACCCGCGGATTAATTTAGACTGTGCAATTCGCGCCAGTCCGCTGCCCCATAAGAGGCTAGAGACCTGCGCTGCTATCGCACGGAAATAGGTCAGCGGTACCGGATACGGTGTGTTCTCCAGCACGTATAGGAATCGTGGCAAGGCCATCATTTTGAAGAGCGCCGCTCTCCCCAACAGGGTCAGCGGCAGCGCTCCCAAGTGACGTACATCTTGCTTGAGGCGGTCCAATGGGGGCCGCAGATTTCGTCGGAAAAATTCCGCCTGGTCCGTCGTGATATATATGCCTAGATATTTGAATGAACCTTCTACCATTCGGAGCGGACAGTCCGCCGGCAGCCGCGGCGGAGGGCCATGCAGTACGAACAGGACCGACTTGGCCCAATTAATCGTGTAGCCGGACGCTCTGCCAAAGACCTCACAGATATTAAGTAGAGCCAATATAGAGCGTCTAGGGGAGGACAGATACAGCAACACGTCGTCCGCGTAAAGGGAGACGCGGTCCTCCCAGCCATCAGACCACATAAGGCCCCTTATCATGGGCACCCAGCGTATCCAAGCCGCAAGCGGCTCAAGCGCCAGGGCAAAGAGTAATGGAGATAGGGGGCAGCCCTGTCGTGTGCCCCGCGTCAAGGAGAAGTCCTCTGACATATGTCCATTGGCCGTGACGTGGGCCACTGGATTGGTGTATAGGAGCCGGACCCAGGCGCAAAATTTGGGCCCAAAGCCCAGGTGTGACAACACCGCAAAGAGAAAGGACCACTCAATCATGTCAACCGCCATACGCGCATCCAGCGAGAGAAGCACCGCCGGTTCCCGCAAGTGGTCCGTCTGGGCCAACACCCCGTGTAGGCGCCTCAAGTTATGGGATGTACTTCTGCCGGGCATGAAGCCAGACTGGTCTGGATGCACTATTGCGGACAGATGCGGTGTCAGCCTTGTTGCCAGCAGTTTTGCAAGGATTTTGGCCTCCGCATTAAGCAGCGATATGGGACGATAGGAGGTACAAAGATCGGCTGGCTTAGCCAGTTTCGGAATCACCACTATGGTGGCCGTGCGCTGATCCATCGGGAGTTCGCCCCTCTGCAGACTATTAGTAAACATATTTAGCAAGTGTGGGGCAAGTGTCCCGGACATCGTCTTATAGAGCTCAACCGGTATGCCGTTGGGCCCCAAAGCCTTACCGGATTGCAACGCGCAGATTGCCGCCTGTATCTCCTCCACCGTGGGCTCGGCCTCCAAGAGGTCCCGGGCCTCAGGGCTCAGGGGAGAGCCTGGGCATGTCGAGGTCTCTGATGTATGTCAGCGCCTCCTCCACTGTCATGGAGGAAGCGGAAGAGTAGACCTCCCGAAAATGCCCTGCCAGGGCACGCACTATTGTGCGCGGGTCGGTCGTCCTCTGTCCCTCCTCGGTGCTAAGTTGCGCAATCCACCTAGCGCCACTGTATCGCCTATCAAGCCACGCTAGCAACTTTCCGGTTTTATCGCCTACGTCATAAATTCTGTGCTTTATGGCTTCCAAGCGTTGTCTGGTGTGCTCTGCGAGATGCTTCCTGTACCGTGCCTGTGCCAGTCGCAGGTGGTGGGCGGCCGTAGGAGACAGATCGTGGGCCTGATGAGCCTCCGCCGCTTGAAGCTCAAGCTCTAGTGACTGCAGCTCGGAGTGTTTTTCGCGCTTATTCGCCGCAATGGAGGACATAGCCTGCCCCCTAATGACCGTTTTGTATGCCTCCCAAAGAGTAGTCGGGGAGTCAACAGAGGCAGCATTTTCTTGAAAGTAAAGGTTCGTTGCCTTCGTTATTGATTTCTGGATATCAGGGAGTCGGAGGCAGCTGGGATTCATCGGGTAGATGCTGTGTCTCATCAGGTGGTAGTGCGTGTATTGCAAGAGTATCGGGGAGTGGTCAGATATACCTCTGGGTCTAATTTCTACACTGTCAACATTTTTGAGGCAGCCAGCCGAGCCCAGGAAGTAGTCTATGCGAGTTAAGCTATTGTGTACCCCAGAACGGTATGTAAATTGTTGCGCCGTTGGATGATGCAACCGCCATAAATCTGTGAGCCCGAGTGCTTCTGTAAAGCTCCCAAGACGGGACAAGTTCAAGTTTTTTTAATCATATTTAGACAACACCCCCACTGAGCATGACCATTGGCCATGTGCAGCGGGCAGTTGTCACAGGCCCATACCTGCAGCAGCCTGCTCTCCATGGAGTGAAATGGCCAACCGTGGGGGTGCAACTGCTCCCATGCCTGCACTGCCCCTGCAACTGTACCACTCCTGCCTCTGTTTTCCATCAGCATGCCCTGCCCCCAACTTGCCCTCCACAGTCAGTTTATTGCACTGCCAGACCGGCCCCTATTCTCCATGTGCTTGCCTCTGTCCCCTCTCTTCCTGCCCCTGTGCTGCCACTACCCTTGGTTGCTGCCACTCCCCTCTGCACCTGTTCTCTGTGTTTGTGCCCCTGCCCCCTCCCTCCCGGGTCTGTTGTGCTGCCACTGCCCCTGTGCTGCCATGGCCACCATTGCTACCCCTGCATCCCATTCTCTGTGCCCCCTCATTGGTTCATTGGGGTGTCTCCGCCCTGTGCTGCCAATGCCCTCCATTACTGCCCCACTTTATCTGTGCCTGCACCTGCCCTGTCCCTACCTGGTCCATTGTGCTGTTGCCACTGCCCCTTTGGTGTCACAACCCTCCAATGCTGCCCCCTCTTTCTCTGTGTGTGCTCCTCCTGCCTCCTTCCATGGTCCATTATGCTACCACTGCCCCAATTCTGCCAATGCCCTCTGTTGCTGCTACTGCAACTGCCACTGCCCCATCTCCCTTGGTTTCTGTGTGCCTGTTCCTACTAATTCCCTTCCCGGTCTGTTGTTCTTCCACTGCACTCCATTGATGTCCTATCCCTCCCCCATCCCCCCGCCATTATTCATGTGCATGCCTCTGCCCCCTCCATACATGGTCCATTGTACTGCCACTGTCCTTGTACTGTGCATCCCCCTTCCCCTTTTGCCTACTTTTTGCCTTTTGTAGGCCCTTGCCACCTTCCTCCCTGGTCCATTTTGCTGCTCCTCTCACTTGCCCTCTGGCGCTTCCCCAGACCACTCACACTGCCCCCTCTTCTCTGTGTGCATGCCCTCTCACTCCCTGGACTGATGTGCTGCCACTGCCGTATTGTTGCCACTGCACTTTGTTGCTTCCCCCAATCCTCTACAACCTTCCCCTGTGTATGTGGGCCATCCCCCTCACTCTCTCATCCATTGTGCTTTACTGACCCTGTGCTGCCACTGCCCTCTGTTTCTGCCCCTGCAATTTCCCTCCTTCCTTGTGAGTGGACCCCTGCTACCATCTTCTTGGTCAATTGTGCTACCACTGTCCTCCATTGCTTGCCCTAACCCTCGATTATATGTGTGTGTGCCCCTGGCCCCTCCCTACCATGTCCATTGTGCACTCACTGCTCCTCCCACCTGCCTTGCATTGCTGCCCCTGACACCGCTCGTCTGCCCTCATTCTCCATGGGTGTGCCACTGTCCCTTCCATCCCTGGTCCGTAATCCTGTCACTGCAATGTGTTGCTGCGACTTCCCCCTGCCACCTGCCACAATCTCTGTATACATGTCCCTCCCCCCTTGTCCATTATGCTGCAGTTACCCCTGTTCAGCTACCGCCCTCCATTGAGGGCCCTGCCCTCCTGTTCTGCATATGCGGGCCTCTGCCCCTATCCTCCCTGGTCCGCTGTGCTGCCACTGTGCCTCTCTTGCTACTGCCCTCAATTGCTACCCATGTGCCTACCTGTTTTTCCCTGTTTTCTGTGTGTGTGCCTCTGCCCCTCCCTCCCTGGTCTGTTGTGTTTTGTCCCATCTGTTCTCTGTTTGCATACCCCTGTCGGTCTCCTCCCTGGTCTGCTGTGCTGATATTTCAGTGTAGAAATGGAAAGACAACACACCTAGCTTTCCATTGGCTAAATACAAGGATTTAGGACCGTTTTGACTTAAAGAAGTGGACTAGGTTTATATGTGTTAGTACTTTCCATTGAGGTTTAATTTCTGGGAATTGGGCATCTGTGCCAGGTTGAAATATTGCCTGTATATTTATCCGAAACTCTACAGTTTTGCATCAAATGTCCCCTCAGTTCTTTCCATTGGTTGTTGAGTAAATGCTGCTTTGCTGGGAGAATATGGAGTGCATATTTTTCTTAGGTATTTAGTGTACCTCAATACTGTTCTAGGTACTGTGGTACCACACAGGGTGTCTGTTGTGGGTACCACCACACCTGCTGTTTGGTACTGAGGTACCATTGGGTCAGGGTATGCCCACCTTGCTCCCTTATGAGCTTTTAACAAAAAAAAATTCAGGACATGGCAGTAGGGGTGGGCGGAATTTGCGAAATTAACTTTCGCAAATTATCGCGAAAATGTTTAAAATTATCGCAAACAAGCGGAAATATCGCGAAGATGCGGAAGTTTTTTTCCGGCATGTTCGCAAGATTTTCTGCATGGTTGCGGGTCGCCAACTTACCCATGTGGTTGCTTGCGGGCGCGGCCATCTTGTTTTGAGTTGTCTCGCGGTGCATGATCGCGAGAAGAAAGACGTGATCGCGCGACGCATGACGTCACTGCGGGCGCGAACTGTCGCGAGACAGCGCAAATGGCTAAAAACAATACAACATCTCATGGAGAACGCGACCGGATCAACAAAACTTGTCGGCGAACGCAGGGATTCAGGTAAGGCGATCGCGCACGCGCGAGAATGTATTATTTTACAGCGCGAGCAAGAAACAAATTATCGCCAAGCTGCGGAAACCGGAATTTTTTACATTTTCGCGCTCTCCGCGGAACGCGAAAATGTCAAATTATCGCAATTTCCGCGAACGGAACGAAATTTTCACCCAGGCCTACATAGGAGCAGCGTCCCAGAGTGCTGTAATGGTAGCCGCAGCATTTAGTTTCTAGTAGCGGCCAGCCAATCAAATCTTTTAGTACTGTAGTACCAACTTAGTACTGCGGTACATAAATAGCCTAAAGGGAGAAAATGCCCCCTGGGCCTATCAGAGGCCCCCATTATGTAAAAAGACGGTCCTGCGGGGTTCAATCATCCAGATCTAACAAATTTCTACCTCTTCATGACCACCCGACCACAAATTTAAATGCAAATTTCTTGAAAATGGCTGGACGTTTTTACACCAGATATTGAAAACCGTGGTTTCTGATTGAAGTTATAACATTTTACCAAATTTGTTATCATTCCGTTCTGCTGTTTTTTTCAGTATTGGTTCCCAATTTATTTTAATGGGAATTAACATGGGAAAATTAGGTTTTGGGACCACCCTTTTTGCATGATGGATCACCCTAAAACATTCAACGAAGGAGGTTAGGTTGATTAACTTTTTGTTTTATCTATCTATCTATCTATCTATCTATCTATCTATCTATCTATCTATCTATCTATCTATCTATCTATCTATCTATCTATCTATCTATCTATCTATCTATCTATCTATCTATCTATCTATCTATCTATCTATCTATCTATCTATCTATCTATCTATCTATCTATCTATCTATCTATCTGTCTATCTATCTATCTATCTATCTATCTATCTATCTATCTATCTATCTATCTGTCTGTCTGTCTATCTGTCTGTCCATCTGTCTGTCTGTCTATCTGTCTGTCCATCTGTCTGTCTGTCTGTCTGTCTGTCTGTCTGTCATAAATATATGTATATAAATATATCAATATGTGTGTATTATAACTATACCCATTTATTTATAGATACACAACACAATTGATTTACATATATCTATATATACATATATATAATATATATTGTGAATACATACATTTTATAATTTTACAGGAACATTATATATAGTGCATACATGTTTCTATTTCGTGCACACACACACATATATATATTTTTTTTCAGTGAATGTTTCTATTTATATATATATATATATATATATATATATATATATATATATATATATATTACCTACTAGGTAGTTATAGTTAGGACCCTCTTACCATAGGAAATCCGCAACATTCTATTTTGAATAACTTTGGCGCCGGTCGACGAATCGTCGCAAAATTTTCAAAATAGGTGGGGCGTTGAGCTCCGCTCCTACCCTGAAAGTCTCGGGGGGATTCGTCAAGCGGGGGCTGAGATAAAAGGGGGGTCCCAAAACGCGTTTTTCCCATGCATTTTTCCATAGGACCTTTAGACAGAGCTACAGCCCGAACGGCTGAACAGAATTAAATGAAATTTGGCAGAGAGGTAGTCCTCAGGTCAAGGAAGTGCCTTTTGTAGGTTTGGTGTAAATCTGTTCAGTAGATTCTGAGAAAATAGCCTTTAAATCAATATATATATCTGAGCCAGCTTACGGTGCGCTTACGGTGCGCTTACCGTACGCATACGGTGACGTGCACGAGCGCGATTCTGATTGGCTCTTAGATCTTAGTAAACATTCGAATCGGCCGAAACCAGGAAGCGGCGGCCGCCATTTTCTCTCTCGCACTCTGAGTGGGGCAGCAAAAATGAAGCCAAAAAATGTCTAAAGGGGCAGTATATTGAGATCATAACCACCCAGCAGTGATATACGGGTCCCCAAACAACCCCCAAGGCCAAAAAAATAATTTTTTTTTTGTCGAAAAATCGCCGATTACGCTTACCGTACGCGTACGGTAAAAATTTAAAAAAAAAAAAAATTATCCACACTCTCCCCACCCCGTGTGCAAATGGTTCCCGAAGGGCACCTTTTGAGCATGGCATGTCACATATATCAAAATAATAAAGAATACATTTCACAACGATGCGCATAATAAAAGTCCCCCATGTGCGCACGGTGCGCGAAGCGCATCGTGCGTACATGGCCCATCCCGCATAACGTGGGCACCGTGCGTGCACGGCACTAACTGCGTAAAGTGGGCGCGCGGTGCGCGAAGCGCACCGCGTGTTCACTGTGCGCGCACGGTGCACGCACGGAACGAACTGCGTTAACTGGGCGCGCACGCCACGAATGGCGTAAAGTAACTTAGCATTTAAAAAACCGTACAAATTCACTGAAAAAACCATAGGTTTCACACACGTTATAGTTAGGAATTAGCATTTAAAAAACCTTGCAAATTCACTGAAAAAACCATAGGTTTCACACATGTTATAGTTAGCTGTACATTTCACTCGTAAAAAACCAATGAAATTCCCCCGTTATAGTTAGTGCAGGCAACTATAACTCACGCGACCGCAATCTTCTGCTGATGACATATGTGTCTTTATGAAAAAAAAATATTTGTAATATATGTATAGCTAAAATTTAATGGAAGAAGACATGGGCAAATAAGTGTCTAAATACAGTATTAGCATCAGCAGAGGATTGCGGTCGCGTGAGTTATAGTGGCCTGCACTAACTATAACGGGGGAATTTCATTGGTTTTTTACGAGTGAAATGTACAGCTAACTATAACATGTGTGAAACCTATGGTTTTTTCAGTGAATTATATATATATATAAATGCATCATGCCGATCGTTTCTGTGCACTGCAATAAAGAGAGGAACTTTCACTTACCTGTGTGGGCTGACATCCTTTCAAGAAGGGGAAGGACGTTTGGTGTGGTGTTAGGAGCTGGCCACAAGCTCTTTCAAGTCCCCGTCCTTAAGAGTTCGGCGTTCAGTGGCATTTTGTGGGAAATCTCAAGGCGCTTGGGAAAACGCCGAACCGCCACACTCCGCAGTGAGTTACAAAGCCAGGATCTGCTGGGCCATGACTGCGTGGCTACATTCATACTCACTGTAGCGGTGGATGTCTTGGCTCGCTGTGGTGATTTGCGGCTGGATGAAGGGGTGAAAGTTCCGCTCTTTTCACTACAAGATCCAGGATTCAGTGGTGTAGCTGCGGACACCGCCCACTTGGGCAAGTACTTACGCAGGTGCTGCTGCAGCTGAGGAGGTTCGGACATTGGTTTGAATACCCGCCCCTGAAATCATGAGGGAGTGTCTCTACCAATCAGAGTGAGGCGCTTTTAAAAGTGAACAGTGAATCACCATCCGATGAAAGGCATCTGAGGAAGGCTATTATGCTGAAATGCATCATGCCGATCGTTTATGTGCACTGCAATAAAGAGAGGAACTTTCACTTACCTGTGTGGGCTGACATCCTTTCAAGAAGGGGAAGGACGTTTGGTGTGATATATATATATATATATAGAAACATTCACTGAAAAAATCAAGGTTAAAGTGGCATTATAGTTAGGTGCTGAACTAATATAAAAATGTTCGTAAAACAAAAACCCCCAAAAATTCATCAGTAATAGTTTACTGAGAAAAATATAACACGTTGGAGGTACCCTAGTTTGCCCTTATTCTTTTGCTTTTTATTTGGAGCTTTTTATCAGTCATGTAATTATGTATGAAGTAATTAAAGCAGTCTCCTGTAATGTGGTTCAAATTAAGATGATAGCTTGTATGGAGGATGTGGGAGTATTTACTGAAGCAGTGAATGCTGTCATTGTGGTAAGTTAAAAAGAAGCAGAGATAACGGAGCAGTGTCACAGTATCATTTAACATGAATGAAGCTCAGATTATCTGTAACTCTTTTGCTGCTATAACTGGCTTATAGACTGTAACAGCTCTTAACGTCCTTAAAGTAAAACTTATCCCTGATGTTGCTGAACCTTTTGGAGCTAAGAGGCAACTGTGCATAAAAAATCACACAGGATTGGAAAACCTATTGCCCTTATTAGAGGGTGCAGAGTAATGAAATAGATTGTGGTGCCAACACTTCAATTTTCCAAAGCATTCCTTTATCAGTCTCCAGTGCATGTTTTTTCAAATTATTTTCCATTAGAAGTCTCATTTGGGTCTACAAAAAACCCAGAGGGTACTGAAATATTTGAAATTAGAGTAAGAGATAGGTAGTTGAGAGCTCCCTGATTTCAGATTGTATTCTGGATTTGATGGTGTTATGGATGACTTCTTTATTTAACATCAGGCATAGGATATAACAGTATAGAGAAGAAGGTTATGCTGTTCCTATGAAATGAGAGTCAGACAACGGGAATATAAGCCAACCCTACCAGAGTGGGTCAAAGTTGGGAATCCATTTATTGGATTATAATGCCCTCACACACCCAGTAGGGTGTCATGCTTCATCATTGGGCTCCTCCTTGTCAGGTCGGCGGTGCAATACCCGACGGGATCCATATAGTAGGGGCACTTTAGTGGAGATCTTTTTCCAACAGCCGTAAGGTGAAGTGAGGGTGAGGGGCCTAGTGTGTGTAGATGAATGTATTGAGTGAATGTAAAATAGAGTTGGGAGTACCAGCGACGACAATTTTAATTAATGGTTCTCCTACCCTATGTAAAAGCAATGAATAAGGCGCTGGGCTAAGGTTATGTCTGAGTTTAAGCGCTCTTATTGGTGATAGGTCAATATGTTTCTCGCTAAGTGTATAGTCTACTGGTGATTCATCAGGACCAGAAAAGACATCTATCTAGAACTCAAAAACTAACATAGTGACGTGGCTGCACACTCACATCAACCATACAACTAACTAGTTGAGTACCTGGTTGTACTGGAGCTACCCAAAATTTTGGACTAACCAGGCTTAGTACTCAGCCACCATGAGTCGTCCCAGGCGGAGGGGGTGGATCCGATGATGAGGACCACTGTCTTGTCCGAGTTCAGTTTCAGGTGGCTGTTCATCATCCATTCGGCGATGGCCTTCATTCCTTCGTGGAGGTTGGATTTGGTGCTGGTGGGGGCCTTGGTGAGGGAGAGGATGAGCTGGTTGTCGTCAGCGTATGAGATGATGTTGAGGTTGTGCACTCGGACGATGTTGGTCCGAGCGCTTTGATTGATTGTTGGTGAGTGGTGCCATGTAGACGTTGAAGAGTGTCGGGCTGAGGGACGATCCTTGGGGTACGCCGCCGATGATCTTGGTGTCTTTAGAACGGAATGGGTGAGGCGGACACTCTGGGTTCTGCTGGTGAGGAAGGAGGTGGTCCAGTCCAGGGCTTTGTCGTGGATCCCTGTATTGTGGAGGCATGTGCGGAAGGTGTAGTGGCAGAGGCGGCCGAAAGGTCCAGGAGGATGACGGCCGCGGTTTCTCCGTTGTCCAGCATGGCCCTGATGTCGGTGGTGGCAGTGATGAGGGCTGTTTCGGTGCTGTGGTTGTTGCGGAATCCAGATTGGGACGGGTCCAGGATGTTGTTCTCTTCGAGGAAGGAGGTCAGTTGCCTGTTGACAAACTTCTTGATGACTTTTGCTGGGAACGGGAGTAGGGAGATGGGCCGAAAGTTCTTGAGGTCCTTGGGGTCTGCCTTGGGTTTCTTGAGTAAGGCGTTGATCTCGGCGTGCTTCCAGCTTTCTGTGAAGGTGGCGGTCTCGAAGGAGCTGTTGATGATCTTGCAGAGATGGGGTGCGATGGTGGAGCTTGCTTTGTTGAAGATGTGGTGCGGGCAGGGGTCGGATGGTGAGCCGGAGTGGATGGTGTTCATGATTTTTATGGTGTTGTCGTCGTTGACGTGGGTCCAGGAAAGCGGTGGGTTGATGTGGCTGAGGGGTGGTGAGTCTGAAGTGTCGGTGTCTGTCCGGGGGCCTGGTTGTTGAAGCTATTGTGGATGTCTGCGATCTTGCGGTGGAAGAAGGTGGCTAGGGAGTCGCAGAGGTCTTGTGATGGTGGGATGTCGTTGGAGTTGGAGAGTTCCTTCAAGATGTTGAAAAGCTCTTTACTGTTGTGTGCCTTGTTGTCGATGTGCTCTTTGAAAGAGGTCATTTTGGCGGTGCGGATGAGTTGGTGGTGTCTGCGGATGGCACTCTAGTAAGCTGTGTTGCTGTCCGGTGTCAGTTCGTGGTGCCACTTCTTCTCGAGCCTACGGCAGGCCTGCTTGGATGCCTGGAGGTCGGTGGTGAACCAGATGGCTTTTCTGTCGGTGTGCCTGTTTGAGGGTTTCTTGGTCGGGGCGACAATGTTGGCGCAGTCATCGATCCATTGCCTGAGGTTGCGGGCGGCGGAGTCGGTAGTGTTTGTTGGTGGGTTTCAGGCAAGTGGTGACTAGCTGGTCTTCGGTAATTTTGCTCCAGCTGCGGCGGTGGGCCTGTGTGTGCGGTGGTGCGTGGTAGGCTTCTCGAAGGTGAAGTGGACGCAGCGATGGTCAGTTCAGTGGAGCTTGGTGGTGTGGCTGAAGATGACGTGGTTGCTGGCGGAGAAGATGGGGTCGACCGTCTGTCCAGCGGATTGGGTGGGAGTCGTGACGAGCTGTTTGAGTCCAAGGTTGTCGAGGTTGTCGAGCAGGGTGGTGGAGTTGCTGTCGTAGGTGTTCTCGAGGTGGAAGTTCAGGTCTCCGAGGAGGATGTACGAGGGCATTACCTCATTACCAGTCTTCCTCGCCACAGTAGTTACTTGATGAACTGATACCAAAGCCACAATAGGCTTCATGAATCTTACAACAAACAGATTCACTCAAGACGAGTGTCTGCTATGCACAGGAAAAGCAAATATTTAACCAAGGTATGTATTGACAAAATATCAAACAATATGTTAGATTCACATATCAAGGGTTATTGCTTGCTTTCAAAATTGCTGAAGCGAATCCCGTAGAACTATTACCTCCCAACACCACGGTATAATGGTTAGGGGTGGGTGGAATTTGTGTTTTCACGCTACGCTAAGCTCCGCAAAACGGTAAAAAATCTCCACGAGCACGGAGAAATTCCACGAACACGCGTAATTGATTGTTCGCAATGCTTTTTTCCTGTTCGCGAACACTGTTTGCGTTCTCGGGGGGAAATATCTTGCGAACAGGCATTTTGAGAACGCGAACAAGCAAAAAATTCCGTGAAGCCGCAGAACGCAGAATTTTGGGCAATTCCACGTTCTCCCAGGAACGCGAAATTACCCAAATTCCGCAAGCGGAACAGAATTTACTGCACAGGCCTAATAATGATCCATGAACATGTGAGGAGAGGCCCATATGGCTGCATTACAGATCTGCTCTACAGATACCACTTTAAAATATGTCTAAGAGACAGATATGTTCCTTGTCAATCTTTCTTGTATCTGTCTATCCACTTCTGTCCCTTAAGACTCATAGGCCAAAGAATAGTCTGTTTATTTCATCTACTTAAGGTGGAGTTGGATGGATTAGGTCCTCCTTTTACTGAACAGAATCTACCAAACTAGTTGTCTGTCTTTCTAAATGGCTTTGTCCTGTCCAAATAAATCAAAACTACTTTCTTAACATCTAAAAGATGCAAAGATCATTCTTCCTCCAACTGAGGATCTGGGTGAAAAGCTGTTAGCTCTTCCCTTGATCTGTTAGACAAAAAAGAAACTTTTGATAAAAACTTTGGGTCTGATCTTAAAATTAGTCAGTCTGGAATTATTTTAGAAAATGTACGTTCTTGAGAAAATACCCCATTTCCCCTATTCTTCTTGCTGAAACATTTGCCACCAGAAAGACCACTTTCAAAGTTAGAAATTTGAATTCTATTGCCGACAATTATTCAAAAGGAGGAGCCTGTAGAGCTTTCAACTCTAGGGGGATGGTCCCAAGATGGAGCCAGACATACCAATCTTGGACTCTGTAAAAAGCAACTGTTCATACGCCTGGAAACTAAGGACTCTATATGATCTAACCATGGGCTTCTGAAAGCCTTCATAACTGCCTATTGAGGCCACATAGTAGGTGGAACCGGGCCCAATCTAAACGCATCTGACAGAAAATCCAACATTCTCACTGGTTCAACTAAAACAGAATCAAACCATTTTCCACTACACTATTGTGAAAAAGAATTCCAATGCCCATAATGCAATTTCTAGGTTGCAGGGCATCTGGAATTCTGAATTAACTCCATCACGTCAACAGAACAACCCTTAGGCAAGAGATTTTCCCTGTCAGCAGCCAGGTCTGAAGGTGCCATTTTCCCACCATCTCTTTTGGAATGGTAGTACGTACCCAGAGGATAGTGATTAACTGGAATGTCGCAATGATCTTGAACTGCCAACTACAACAAAAGAGGAACCCATGGATATATCTCCCACCTGGGAACCATCAAGAGCACTCATGCTTTGCCCTCCTTGATCTTGTGTAAAACTGTGGAAATCATCAGGGTGGAAGGAAATTCATAAAACAGTTCCCCTGGCCATCTGAACGACATTACATCTGTCATCCCTGCCTCTCTGCATGAAAGAATTAGGCAGAATCGTAAAAGATTAGCATTGTCCTTGGATGCAAAAAGATCCACTGTTGAATAACCAAATATCTTCTGCAACTTCTGCAACACCTCTTTCTTCAACAAAATAGCACTCTTTGGAGGAAAACTCTACTCAGATTGCAGGCCCAATTCTCCCTCCCCGGTAGGTAAACTGCTCAGAGGGACTTCAGGTTCCATTCTGTGCAAGTAGAGACCCCAACTTGCAGGATGCTGTAGTCAGCAGTAGGAGTAACATGAAATAGCAAAGCATAGGAAAGATTGGAGATATTCAACGACCAACCCCAGGAACTCTTTCTTTGATCTGACACTTGAACTGTCTGATTGTTCTCCTGGGAATATTGGGAACAACGTGCTAATAGATGATTGGTCAGGGAATAGATGTGCAGCCCCATCCAAGGGAGAACATTGATTGCCGCTATCATAAATCCCTTTAGTCTCAGCCTCTGGGACACTGGAGGAGCTTCCTGACCCAGAAAGCTCTAGATATTCTTCATCTCTCCTTTCCACAGGCAGCAAGACCTGTCCCATTCACATGTTGAAGTGACCCCCAATGAACACTAGGTCCTGGGATTGTATCAAACATGACTTCTTGACATTGATCGGGAATCAGTGATCCTGCAGGATTTTGCACACCCCCTGGACTTGAAGATTGACCTTAGAGAAAGCAGAAGGATAAATCAGGAAATCATCAAGATAAAGAAAACCTGAATTCTCCTCCTATGAATGTCTACCACTAAAGATACTAGCGCCGTATGAAAACCCTTGGTGATGATGAAAGCCCAAAAGGACGTACCTGAAATTGATAGTGATGATTGTTGACACGGGACATGAGGAATTTCTAGGAAGTTTGATGCACTGCAACATAGAGATATGCATCCAACAGATCTAGGAATGCTAAGACATCTAACTAGTTCAGAAAAAGAAGATTTTTTTGTAGGGAGACCATCTTGAACTTCACATATGGAATGTATGTGTTGACCTCCCTCAAGTCTAACCCTGGTCTGAAGTTACATGCCCCATTTCTGACCAGGATCAAAATGGAGTACACCCCTTCACCATTCAGTTGATAAGGAACAAATATTATTGTGATTTTTGAAAGCAAGTTCGGAATGCCATCAAACAGAGCTGCACTTTTCATTCAATCCATTTGAAGAGGTATGTGCCAATAATAATCTTATGACATATAACCGAAAGTTATCTTGCAGCCTACCTCACTTATTTTCATAACCCGTTGGTCTGAAATTTATATTTTCAAAAGGTCCATAAACAAAGCTATTCGACCCCCAGTTGGAATTTGATCGCTGCTGTTGGACCAATAGTGAGGACTTAGCATGTTGTTTAAGGATGACACAGTAGGACACTGACTATGTGTCTGCGAAGATGGGCACTAATTAAATAACGAAGCTACAACTTTGTAATTGTAGTGCACTGTGTCTTTTCCTATTACTCTCTGCTAATCTTAAATTGCAGCATTGAAAAAAATCTTTAGATTGCACTATATTCCAAAGAGATCAAATCACTGGTGCTGTTGCAAAGTTTCCAGGTAGCCCGCTTTGGTGCAGTGGGCACAGTGTTGATTGGTATATTTGCTAGACAAACCCTGTGCCCACATCCACATCCACTTCAACTGGAGCTCTGCACCAGGCACATAATGGCCTAATGTTACACTTTATGGCTACTCCACCAGACCTCACAGCCGCTGGGAATGATTCCTGACAATGTTAGGTAAGCCCAGGGTTAAGGTTGTCATCATTGTGCCAGCTCACCACATCAAGAAGCCATACCATAAAGCCATGCCCAGCTGCTTTTGTTACGGGGTATATCCATGGGCCATAGACTTTGCTCACTCTCTCTCTTCCCTGAGCCATATGGCATGAAATGTGGCTGTGCCCTGCTGGCTCTTAACATAGAAGACATCCTTTGACCTTGAAGTGTGCCCAGCATTCCTGCTCTCACTGTTTACTGAACACAGCCTGTTTTGTGCATAGCGTGCTTTAGGCACAGGTTGATGCTCTAGCCATATCCATGCCAGCACCCCACGTATGGTCAATGCCCACAGGACATAGGCTTGCCTTGTACCTACTGGTCCTGGACATTGGCACAAGTTTATGCATTCTCACTTTCCAAGAATTACTGAAGGGTATTTCAATTGAAAATGGGACCCCTTATACTTTGCAACCCACATTAACCAATCTGCACCCATCTTTCAAAATCAGCTTTAGGCGAATGTTTTTTCTTTGTGGAACGTTCTGTGCAGATTTTTTGTATATGGCCAGAGATATAAGCATTCTAAAAAAACAATGACAAAGCCAATGGGTCTTGCCTATGGGCAAGCTATTGGCTTTGATTTCGGTTGTTGGTGGACCACTAGTTAACAGGACGGTAAGCCCTTACAGCAGCATAGCTCTCCTTTTACTTATGTCAGTTAGGCCTGAGCATAAAAAAGAACAGGGCCAATGAGGGGATGGGAGAGGAATAAACAACATTGCTGGGGGAAGTGGGAGAGGAATAAGCAACATGGGTGGGGGTGGTGGGAGAGAAAGAAGCAACATAGATGAGGGGGTGGGAGAAGAAGCAACACAAACTCAGATGGGAGGGGAAAAAGCAAACATTATGGGGAGTGAGATGGGAATAAGCAACAGGAAGGGTGGTGGAAGGGGAATAGCAATACAGACAAGGGATGGTGGGAGAGGTAAGTAACAATACAGATGGAGGTGGGAATGTTAAAAGCATTACAGATGGGGTTGGGAGGGGAAGTAGCAACATGGACAAGGACAGCAGGGAAGAAGAAAGAGAAGCAAAAATAGTACCTCAATCACAGCTCCAGCAGCAGAGGACACTAATCCAGATGAAGCAATCAGTACTTGGTCCATGCTCCAGTCGAAAAAAGAGGAAGTCAAGCCGGCTTGCACTGCCCAATTATAGGGTCGCAAATGAGATTGACAATGAAGCGCATAATGATAAGCAATGGGTGGGCTCCAAACACCTTGTAGAAGACAATATGTCTTGCAAGCGAGACCACATGTGCTTGCACAGGTGAAACCTAAAAATGCTTTTTGAGGACTACACACCAGTACTAGTAAGCACCTTTGCCACCTGGTACTGGGGACAGGCTAAGGCTCTCAGATAAGCCATGTGTTTTGCACATATTGTTATCACTACAAGTTCAGACTGTGAATAATGCTAAGTTTAGTGTTAGGGGAATAGGAAAGAAATTAATGTAGTCTCAACCAAATTTGTATTGGAAGGAAAAACATTTGACCATTAGGTTTTTGAATGTAAAGATCAGTCCGCAGATCCCGTGGCCAAATCTAAACATATATCTCAGAAAACTACTTTTTAGCCTCTACTTTTGCTCTCCCACTCCATAACTATTTCTCAGTCATTGTACTGAAGGAATTTGTACCTTTATTATAAGTAGGGCTGCCAGTTTTCCGTTTTTTGCTGATTTTTTCAGATAAATGTAGACAGAAAATAATGTGCTTCCTGTCTGCATTTATTTTAAAAAAAATTGAAAAATACAGAAAATTGGGCTTCCTTTGAATGCCTTTCCATACTGTCTTTCATTAATTCCAGGTCAACAGCTGAGCAGATAGATGGCATGGGAACTTAAATAACAGGATGAGGTTTCATTAAATAATGACATATGTCAATATCCATGTGTATTATAATGCCAATATTTACCTGTGGGTGTATAGCTATGTTATGTTTGGCTGCTTCATTTGCTAAAACACGAGAGGTGTCAAAGTATGAGTACATCTTTATTAGTTAAATGAATGTGGAAATATACCATATATTACACCTTCTTCTATTCAGAGAACGCAACATAAATATGGATAAATACTGACAAGATGGACAAAAAATAAATATGGATAAATACAGACGGAAATGTAAAAAAATACCATAAAACCCGGGAGCCCAAATGATAAATAATGCACGCCAATGTAATCAGATTAAACCCTTCATCCGTCTTTGCCAATGGCTGCTGCAATAATGTGTCCTCGTGTCTTAGACCTACAAAAACACGACGGCATTATTCGCATTTAGTCTCAAAGTCAAATATTTGTTGTCCCTTCTCTCTGTGTTCAATCAGAATCACGCATCGTCTTTTTTCTCTGCACTCACGTATTCTACAATCCACAGTGAATGAAAGAATATTTTTCATTTTGATAAAGATACCTTATCGGACTGGTTCAATAACTAGGGCATGCCAGGCCTGTTAATCCACTGGCCATTTGCCCTGCGACTAGAGAAATTAGAGGCCAATTTTAAGAGCAGGGGGCCACACCTGGTGCCCGTCACTTTCCCAAGCTCCTCGAGGTTAATTGCAGCAGGTATGGGGAGGCTTCCAGAGAGTGAGAGAGGAAGAGAGGGAAGGGGAGGAGAGGTAGGAGAAAGCAATCAGAGAGGGAGAAGACAAAGAGAGTGTGTGGGTGAATCAAAAGAGAGAATGTGCATGGTAATGAATGGTGTGGGGCTGATCTGAGCATTTTTGCCTGCTTTTGGTTCCCCGGTCTAGCCCTGTCCACTCTATAGTCTTAAAACTATACAGACGACTGCACAATTTTATGAGCCAACTGAGACACAATGTGACATCACTGTCACTGTTCTGCATCGGAGGAATGAAGGTCTGGCCAGGAAATACAGAGCCAAGCACAGAGCAGGTCAATGTCTCTAAAGGCCTGTTTGACAGCCTGATTGCATCTGGCTATGTTTGCTATGTACCAACAGAAAATCCACAGTCGCAGACAACCTCATGGGCTTTGAAAAAACCTCATTCAATCCTGGATATGAATTTGATATTCCAAATAGTGTACATATTTTTCTTCCACTCGACTTGACTTTCACAACTTGGAAGGAAAGGCACAGCTATTCAAAGAAGAACAGTCCTGACTTAAATGGGCATATAAGTGAACCAGACCTGACCCCTGCCAGGAGCAGACTTTCCACCTGGCCTGAACATGAAATGGAATCCTGCCTTGCAGCAGTTTCTTGAAGAATAATATACACAGCCACGTGAGTGACGGTCTTGGGTGGACAACAGCGGTCAAATTTATGCCTATGATGAATTGATGCAGGTTTGGCTGCGGTACATGGGCATAGAATCAAAATCTGTGCAAGGTAGATATTCCAGCACTCCAGGCAGGCCCAGCCAATTAAACTTCAAGCTCAATCCACAAATATTTGAACAGGAGGGGAAAAACTCTAAAAAGTTGGGGATCTCACATTCTTGAATTACATCTGTTAAGTGGCCAATTTGCAAGGAATGCAGCGATGGACAGGCACTGATTATATTCAGGAGGAATTTAGTAATGTATAGACAGATCCTCTCACACAGGGGAATAGCCTGCACACCCTAAATAATGGACAAACAGACTATTACCAACCGGTGAAGCATTTTCAATCTGGTACTTTTGGAGAATTCTCTGTTTATCACAGATAATTTAACTGTGCAGATCACCAGGTTGCTTAATCATTAGAATTTCTATATACTTCTTTTAAAGGGACAGCTCAACAGTAAAGTTGTGAAAAAACCATCACCCCCGCCCTCCCCAGAAAGATACATTGGTTCTCTGGGAGGAGAAATATAACTTGTTTCATATCACAGCTATCTAAATTAGGGTGACCAGATTTTGAAAAGCAAAAAACAGGACAGTCTACAAACAAAAAAGTGGGCCACAATTTCGCATCAACGGAGGGAAACAAAATGACTTGTCAGTGCTCAGAAACATAGAAAATACATACAAAAGAGCACTAAGTGGAATTATGTGCAACATTTACACACAATGTCAACTGTGTTAAACTAAATTGCTTACTGCTGCGGACTGCTAAATACTCTGCATTAGAACACATGGAAACTTGCCTCTCTCTGTGCTCACTTAACCCTCACTGAAAACCAGGAGACGCGCTAAATTTCTTGAAATTTGCTGGGACAAATGGTGAAAATCTGTGTCTGTCCCAGCAAATCAGAGATGCGTGGGTACCCTAATCCAGGTTCCTTCTGCTGCTATAAAATGGCCTTTATCATAGTTCCATACAGAAGCTTGTCTTCTCACATAATCAAGTAAGTGAGGTATTATAAAGGTTATAGGGTCTGTGACATGTCACTGATATGTCACTTTTTTGTCTCTCTGTATAGGACATGAACAACCTGGAGTTAAAGTCTTATGCGGGCACTCTCCTGCAGATCCCTAAAAGAAGTGGACAGCAATAGAACCCTGATGGATTGTGGGCTGAGGCAGTTTACTGACAGCTTGTATTTCTCTTTACTAAAGCCCACTTCCTTTTTAAATTATTGCATGCATTACAATATTAAGGTGTTACCATTGACCTAGGAGAATATTGATGGCAGAATATTGACTAGGAGTATCACATACAGAATATATATATAATCTACTGGTGAGCACCAGTAGGTAGTTATAGTTAGAACCTACTTTCCATAGGAAGAGCGTTTTTTGTTTGGCAATTATCTTTGGCGCCATTTGATGAATTATCCACAAAATTTTCAAAACTAATAAGACACTTAGTTCAGCTGTAGTCTTGAAAGTTTTGTGGTGATCCATCAAGCAGGGGCCTAGAAAAAGGTGGCAGGGGGAATCAAAAACGGGTTATCAAATTTGGCAGAAAGCTAGTTATTGGACTAGAAATCACCTCTTTTTAAAGTTGGTGTGAATCTGTTTAGTAGTTTTAGAATCCTTAACTGAAATCCACATTTGTGTATCTAGGGATGCGGATCCTCCGCAGATCTTCCTCGTATCCTCTGTGGATTTGCGAATCCATGTGCCAAAAGCAAGGCTGTGTTTGGCTGGCCACAACCTGAGGGGAAAATTGAGGCCACCATTTTGCTCATTGGGCCTCGGTTCACAAACCTGGTTCCCAGGGCGGAAAATAAAATTAAAAAATGATAGAAGGGGTCAGGATGGACGTACCCTGACCTCATGAGACTAGTGGAGGGGTCTGTGAGGGACTGTTCCTGGGCAAGAAAGTGCCAAAAAAAAACACAAGTGGATCCACAGACCCTCCTGGATCCTACTGGATCCTCGTGCATTCAGATTCGGGAGGATTTGGACCCAAGGATCCAGGCCCCAATTAAAAAATACATACACTCACCCACAGACCCACACACCTACTCACACACTCACTAACAAACCCATACACCCACTTACATAGCCACACAACTACTCACACTCCCACACAGCCATTTACACACCCACTCACAGACCCTCATAATCACTCCCACTCCCACTCATAGATCCACACAGCTTTCATACACCCACTCACACACCCATAAAGTCACTCACGCACCCACTCACAGACCCACACAGCTTTCACATCCACTTACACACCCACAAAAACACTCACACAGCCACTCACAGATCCTCAACACTACTCACACACACACTCAGTCACAGACCCACACAGCTTTCACACACCCACACACACACCCACTTACACAACCACACACTCACACAGCCACTCACACATCCATACAACCACTCATACACCCAATCAGAGACCCACAAAACTATTCACACACCCACACAGCCACTCACAAACCCACACAGCCACTCCCAGACCCACACAGCCACTCACACATGCACTTAGACAACCACCACGCACTCAGGCACCCACGAACACACCCGCACAACCACTCACACACCCATGTTACAGGGATGTTATAGTTAGGAAATGGCATTAAAAAACTTGAACTTAGAAATTCACTGAAAAACACAAAGGTTACAGAGACGTCATAGTTGGATTCAAATCTTGCACACACAAAACCATATAAATTAGGCGGTTATAGATATTTCAAGTGACAATAACTCGTGCCCTAAGGTAACAATCACTCACACCCTCGCTGTGCACAGTTAATTACCCCACATATTACATCTCTCATGATATCTTCTGTGACATCATTGATAATATCATCTGCAGTAAAATTATTGATGAGAAATCTGTGCATGGCAGGGGTGTTAGACATAGTTACCTTAGAGTACGAGTTATAGTCACTTGAGATAACTATAAATGCAGAATGTCTATGGGTTTGTGTGTGTAAAATCTGAACCTAACTATAACATCCCTGTAATCTTTGTTTTTTCAGTTTTTTTAATTGAATACATATACTACATACTGGCGGTCATCAGTAGCTAGTTATATTTAGGACCTAGGTTCCATAGGAAGAGTGGTTTTTGTTTTGCTAATAACTTTGGAAGCATTTGACCAATCTTCATTACATTTTCAAATCTAGTTTGGCACTCGTTCCAGCTGCTGTAAAAAAAAAGTTTCGGGGTGATTTGACAAGTGAGGGCCAAGAAAAAGCGAGGTCCAAAAAAACAAATTCCCATGCAATTTCTCATAGGGATTTTGAACAATATTACAGCCTGAACAACTGAACGGAATTACACCAAATTTAGAAGCAAGCTAGATCTTGGTTCAGAAAAAGTGCATTTGTAATTTAGTGTATATCCTTTCAGTAGTTTTGGAGTTATTAAAGAAAAATATGTATGCATATCTAGATACGCGAATCCTCAGCAGATCTGACAGATCTCATGGTGCGATCTGATTGACTGTCACCACTTCAACCAGGAAGTGTTGGTAGCCATCTTGGGACACAGGACTCGGCTGGGTAGGGTATGAATAAACTAACCCTCTAGGCCTGGTGGTGTGGTCCCATTGGGAGCCATAAAGGTTTTTCTTTAAATAATTTCCCACAAATTAGTGGAAGATCTTTGGCAAAAATAAACCAAGCGTGGTTTCCCAAGCTTATTTTTTTCTAATCCCCGGGTGGGCCAGGTCCCGGAGAATTAATATACAATATTATGGGGAGTGGGGGGCACATGAGGCCCCCCTCCCAGGCCAAGTTCGTCCACTGGAGGAGACTGGAGGAAATTAAAAAGGGGAGAGGGGCCATGCGACCACCCTCTCCAGGCCAATTTTGGCCCGGGGACCCATCCCCCATGGCCTGGTCTTATTATAACTGGAAGGGTGGACATGCAACCTCATCTCCCTGGCTGATTTTTTCCCATTGTACCCTATACCCTGGGGTCTGGCTGAAGTAAAAAAAGGGGGCGGGGACACGCAGACTCTGTCCCCGGACCAATTTCAGCCTCAGTGACCCCATCCCCTGGGGCTAAGTTATAATAGTAATACGAAGGGGGGCTGCAAGGCCCACCTCCCAGAGCAATTAATGGCCCTGGGGACCCCATCCTCCAGGGCCATCCCTTGCTATGTCCTGGGATGTCCAGGGATGCAGTTTCCCTGCCTGCACTGGTGCGAGCAGGGAAACCTTGGTTTGCTCTCGCTGGGTGGGAGCAATTTCAAAGCACCAAGCGAAAGCAAACACAAAGTCTGCTGCCATCTGCGGGTACTTTAGAAATGCTCCCACCAGCTGGGAGTATACTTCAGATCTATTTCCATGCCTGCAGAGATGTGGGCAGGCATACAGATCTGAATATTGCTCCTGCCGGCAGGGAGCAGCATTTTTAGTTACTCCCTGCAGGTGGAAGCAATGCCAGCTCCTGCTGGATGCGGGGACCGGGCTGGGCAGTGGAGGCCTTGGGGTTCCCCCCGCAAACCCAGCGAGGAGATGGTGGCTGACCTGGGTGGGCACCAGGACACCTACTCTTTGTTGGCCAGGCCCCGGGGGATTGGGTTCTGAGGGTCAAAATTGGCCACCCTCCGCATTTACAAAAGGTGCTGGGCCCCAGGGAATTGGGTCCCTGGGGCCAAACTTGGCCAGGGGAGGGGGGCTGTGTGCCTCCCATGCTGACAGTGGTGGGCCCAGGGGGATGGGGTCTCCGATGCCAAAAACAGCCTGGGGGCCACATACACAACTCTCCTAAAAACAAATCACCAGGCCTTGTAGGATGGGGTCCCCAATGCCAAAACTGGCACAGGTAGGGGGACACATGCCCCACACCCAACAAAATGTGCTGGGCCTTGGGGAATGTGGTGTATGATGCCGAAATCATCTTACAGATGGGACTACATGTCCCTCTACTGGGTTGGCTGCCTTTCAGAGTTTGGGAACAGGGCCTGGCTGCAGACCAGGTCCTGCAGACCAGGCCCTGTGGCCAACCCCCGTGCGGTGTGCCGCAGCGGATGGATTAAAAAAAACCTAGACAATCACTGAAAAAAATAAAGCTTATAGGGACATTATAGTTACGAAATAGCATTAAAAAAAATTTGAAATTCACTGAAAAATACAGAGGTTAACGGGACTTTATATGTAGGTCCAGATTTAACACATACAAAACCATAGATATTCAGCAGTTATAGTTAGAATTTTCTCAAGTAACTATGACTCGTGCCCTAAGGTAACTATAACTTGTGCCCTCACCATGTACTGCTAATTACCACACATATTACAATACTCCTGAAATCTTTTATGACATCATTGTTAATATCACTACAACATTTGCTGTAAAATTATTGGTGAGAAAACTGTGCATGGTGAGTTATAGTTGCCTTAGGGAACATATAGTTTTAAGCAAACAAAACCACTGAAATTCACCAGTTATAGTCCTCTTAAATTACTAAAGCTTTTCCCCTAAAGTAACTATAACTCACTCCCCTCTCATGCAGCGTTGTCATCAGTGATGCCATTTCAGATGTTGCAGTCATATTATTAATGATGTCATAGAACATGTTATGAGTGATGTAATATGTAAAGTAATTAGCAGTGCATGCCCAGGGCACAAGTTATTGTCACTTTAGGGCACAAGTTCTCGTTACTTAAGATTAACACTGTGATCCCTACCTTAGAGCTGATGCAATCTTTCACAGCCAGCTAGTGCAGGGAGATCAGCGTAGCCACAATAACAATAATCTAATTTGGAATTTACCACCAGTGTCAGCACTAGGGCTTCGTGTGTAGCTGGAGATGGGGTAGCATTGTCTTTCTTTGGTCCGATGATGATAGCCGCTTCCCACAACAGCACTTATGTGGGCATCCAAGGTCATGTTGTCAAGCATCTCAGGGAAAGGCATTGAAGCTAAACCAAACTTCTAATAATACCAAAAATAAATACTTGCATTTTATTGTTATTGTGCTGCAAGCAGTTATTTTGCATTTAAACTTCAATCTTACCCAACAATGGGGAGGCTTGTGGAGCCCTGCAAAGAGGCGAAGATTCCTGGTTAAAAATAAAAGGAACCCATGTGATCGCTGTGGAAGAAAATATCTGAATCAGTTAATAAAGTGCTTTGCGTCACAGGCTACCAAGGACACTCCCTCCCAAAGAATAGAATGGTCATGGTAACAAACATTGTGGGCAGGTCAGGCATCGCTAAAGAGCAGCCTGCAACCTTGTCTGTAAAACACAAAACGTCATCCCTGCAGCAGAGTGACTCAGTCCAATGATGAGGTCGAAACCACAACTATAATTTGGACAAGCAGTTATGCTTATTAAAATCTTCCTAGAGGTCTGTGTTCACCATCTTTTCAGAATGGTGCTTGAATTATAATGAGATAAAACTGAAAGTTCCTGCTTAGGATGTTTTTGTAAAGTAGAGTGAATAACCTATTTTTAGTTCGACCCTTGAGTCAGCGCGCACGTGCTGCTCTGCGAGACATGATGTAGCTACAATATGGGCTTTAACCAAGCCCATCACTTGCCATTGGTTCTTTGTTATGCCATTCTGAAATGCTGGCTTTCTATTGGCCCAATGATTTCAATTGGCCTGCCTTTGGGTGCTTGATTGACACCCAGGCGATTTCACTCATTGTTTATTTTGTTTGGCCATCCAACCTTCACAGTTCCTACTGGCCCAGCTCAAGATGGCCCCTCCTCTCATCTTGGAAATCGTGTGTACCAAAGCCCCGCCTTCTCCAACTGACTGTTTCATGCCAGCAACCATCGGCCCTCGCTGTGGGGCTATAATGTAAATGATGGCCGCTGCCCACCAGCAATGATACATTTTCGATCCCCATTGGTGCCTGGTGCTTGAAACTGAATTGAGCCACCTGGCCTGTCCACTGTCATGGGACACGTCACTGCTTCCCCTGCAGTTGCTTCCTGGTGGATGTTGCTTGCTTAACCAAGTGAAGAAAGTTTACTGGAACCTGGTTCCCCTGTTTCAAAGTCAGCAGCTCTGGCTGTTAAGGAGCACAAGATGTTCTTCGCAAACTGGCTCAGGAACTAAAATAGCACTTTTGAATACACATATGTCGCACGTATCGAAATGTTAACCATGACAGTAATTAGACCTGTTGCATCTTTTTCTGAGAGTAACACGCAATAACTGTAGCCATCCCATGTACTATTGGGCAATTCCATTGAATGTTATTTGTATTTATATAGCACTCCATACCTCTGAAGAGATGGAAGATTGTGGGTTTGTCATGCGACCCATGCAGGATATTTGTTCTAGATGTTATGACCAGAGATGTGATCTTATGTTAGTGCCACTGCACATTGCTAGGCAGTGAAGCAAACAGAGTGAAAGACACCACTTTTTAGCATTAAGGGGCTAGTTTATGATTGGAGAATGGTGTGTGAATGCATTGTGGTCTGCTAGGGAGTGTTTTAGTGTTGTACATGTGCGTTTGCAAAAGCAAAAAAATAATAATTGTGCCAACCTTCTTAATTTTCTCAGTTTACATTAATGGTCACTGATGGGCAGGAGGCGAATGCGACTTGCCTGAGATCACACAGTTTGCCACTATTTTGAACCAGGGCCGGCTCTAAGGTAGTGCTACCGGTGCCACAGCACTGGGTGCTGACTTTGGGGGGCACTGTGTTTGCAAGTATAATATAATTTTAAAAGCACCTGCTGCGGCGTTCCTTGCCTACAGCAATTTTCATGAACCGATAAAAATGTCAAGATAACTGGTGATTTATGTTCTTCCCGGAGTGAGATTGGAGTTTTGACTCATCTTAAGCTAGCGCAGAGGGTTAATGTGCCTGCTGCAAAGGACGAATACCATGCAGATCGCAAAGTGCATATAATGTAAATAGGTCAAGGCTTTTGTCAGAGAGATCCTTTTGTTACTTGCAGTGTATAAGTTAAAATCCAAATATAGAACAGTGCAGATTTTCTAAACACATAAATCAAAGGCATTGCCATTTACAATGCCAATAGCTCAAAGTCTCGCAAATGTAAGACCTATTGCATTGTAAATGCTTGTTGTAGCATGGCAGGGACGCAGCCATTGCAATAGGACAGATTAATTTAATGAGAAATGATAGATGTAAACTCCACTTGGTGCTCTTTAAGGAGCCAGGAAGGTGCATGGTCCATGGGGCGTTTGTTTCTTTTAAGAAACTAAGGAAAGGGCCAACCGGTTACCGGGGTAACTCGATGCAATGAGAAGCCCAAAGAAGAAGTGGAGGGACAGCAGGGCAATGGATTTTACTTTTTGGGGTCACAACCATACCCTTCCTTATCTTGTTAGTTTTGTCCAGGAAAAGGGTGCTTATATGTTCACAGAGCTGCAGAGCAGGTTTTGAAGCTACACAACATTGTCTTGGAGACGAAGCGGCAGAAATCAGTTTGTGAAGACCAATTGATTGGCTTACAGCTTTACAGATGGAACCTTCCCAAAATATTTTTTAGCACAGTAATGGCAGTTTTGTATTGTCTGATCATTTGTCGGTAGATTAGTTTATGCTCCAACCACTGGTGTTTTTTCCTTTGAGTCCTTCCTTCGGTTGTCCAGTTTGATATGTTTCAGGTGGATGCATTTTAAAGTTGGGCTGACAGCAGAGGAGGTGGAAGTTTCTAGAAAGCTAGGCATAACATCTGCAAAAGTTTTAAAGCTCTGAAGGACCTGTTAAATTGACGTCCTGTCTTGTACATGAATCTGTGTAAGCAAAGAGGGCTTACAGTACATGTGACATCCATGTCCACACACTTTGTCTTTGAGGTTTGATGACAGCTTTGTCCAGGTTGATACTGCTAACTGCAAGAGCAGACCTGCCAACTTTGAGGTAGATCTCATTGTGTGAGGGGAGGTGGGGCTTAAACTGGCAGGGCCTGCATAGGTGGCAGGGCCTTGAGCCTGTTTCTTTTATGAGGCATGATAGTGCAGGTCCATAGGGAGGGGGTAGGGCTTTGTGCCAAGAGCTGTCCTCCTGTCCCACCAACCCTCCCCCAAAAAAGGATCCAAGGCTGCCGCTAATGTCCTGAGAGCTTACAAAACCCCCATACATCAGCCATGCCTAACCTTCAGACAGGAGCTAGAAATCCACACTCCGTACGCCTTTCAGCACATAGCTTCTCCCACCTTGTGATATTGGGCTCCTCATCAGAACATTGTGCGATTGGCAGGCCTGCAAGAAAGACAGGGTCCTTAACATACTCAAGGTGAGTTTACAGCCAACACCAACTCCTCTAGGTGGAACTGCACCACCCCGGGATGACCCTACTGCTGGCTGCTTCAGCAACAAGTGTCTCCAGTGGATTCAGTGCCCACTCTTCTCCAGTGGTAATCCTTTGGCATTTCTTGACATTCACACAGGTGTGCAGCAGCTCTATTCCATAAATCAAGATGCCAGACCAACCTGCTGTCAAGCCAAAAGGGAAAACAGCATGCAGGTCCCTCATGCACTTGCCCAAACTCACTTCATGGTGGACATTTATAGACTGCTTATGACTATGCTGCATGATACAGCAGGGCTCTGCACTTCCATCGTGGTGTATTCCAATTACTGATCCCAATCAGGGAACACAATAGCCGGGCTCCATCTAAAGTCTCTGATAGCTTAAAGACTGCAATTCCAGTCAGTGCACCCAAGCCTGCCATTTCCAGTACGAGATGAACTGAAACCACATTGCCATTTTTAAATTACACTACCTCACCTCCAGCCAGACCCATAGTTCATCTTAAGACCACTAGCAAAGGCCCATAAGGTGCTTAGCACCTCTGCCTGATATCTCAAAATCTTGCTGTCAAGACACTCCTATTCAGATTGAAACAACACAGGCACTGCAGCTCATTTCTAGTGGAAGAGAAATTGCAAGGTTGGCCATGAGAAATAGGGAGAAGCAAACCCCGTAATAGTTGGTGAAAGAAAACTCACTATTAACCAATTAACTTTTATCATAAGAATTATACCAGAAAATATGTTTTTTTCTTCAGAATTTGTCAACATAACGTTTTTGCAAGAATTGTTATCCCCTAGGTGATGTTTGTGAATTTGACATAACATAGGCAACCATCATGAAATGCAAAGTTTGTAAACTTTGCAGTTGAAATATAAATTCAACAACCCCGAGTTATTACATTGATAAGCCTATAGCACAACAGAAATACCCGCAACAGACATATAAAATCAGGCAGCATGTCCCAGGAAAGCTATGATTGGGTGATGTGCTGATCCTATCACAGCAACTAACCTGTGTCCTAGACCAGCTCTCCTGCCTTCCTATAACCCAATGCATCTCAAGCCACCATTAGCAATGACTAGTTTGGCATATTTACCCTGTGCAGTCGAGAGTTCAGATCACATTTGTGCGAGTGTAACGCCCTGAACGTCTCAGGATCGTTTAACAGACACGATAATGAGGACGCAACCACTTGTGAAGGGTTAGTTATTTTAATGAAGGCAAAACTAATACAAAGAATAAACAAAAGTTATAGTCACTGGAATCCTCCAGGCTAAGTACGTTACCAGCCCACAGCACAGATGGTCCTAACCGTCCTCTGCATATACGCCGATCCCGGCGTATGCCAACAGAGGGCAGAAATGAAATGGCCGACAATGCCAATCGGTAGGCTGTGAGGGGCACGAAGAGTGTTGGAGAGAATCAAGGAGTCAGGGAAACACCCAGCCGGGGTCTCTACCTGAAGGGAGCAGCCGCTCAACCTCTTCCTCAGACTGCACCGGGACGCGGAGTCACCTCCTGGTGATGCGTCACCGAAACCCCACTCAAAAGCAAGAAGACTGAACCGAGAGCAGCCGCTCAATCGATCCTGTGGCTTCCAAGTCTGTAACGCGGCAAACACCTCCTGGTGTGCGTTACAGCTGGCAGTCCCTGTATCTCTGGTCGGGCTGGGAGTTACGACTCTAACCAGCAAAAGCGCCACTGCGCCTTGACTCTGCCGAGTCAAAAAGCGAAGCTCAAAGGTTGACCAGTAGAGCTTCCGGGTCCTTCACAGGTGACGATGGGGCAAGACACGGCCCAGGGAGTAACGACTCGACCTACCTCCGTTGTTGCCTTACTGAAGCACCACTCCGGAACACTGCTCTTCACGAAGCAGGTACGTCGGTGTAAACACAATATCCGACAGCGTTGTACCTCCCGGTTCCTCCCTTTATAGGGCGTGTTTTCCTTGAGTTATGTAACAGCTCTCCTGTTTACATAAGGGCGTGTTTTCCTTGAGTTATGTAACAGCTCTCCTGTTTACATAAGGGCGTGTTTTCCTTGAGTTATGTAACAGTTCTCCTGTTTACATAACCTCTCAACCGCTAAGCATCCTGGGAGATGTAGTCCGTTTTCGCTGGTTACCGTTTTCCTCCCCTCGCATGACAGGAATTCTTGACAGTACATCCTCCCTCTCAGCGGCTCCCCACGGGGCCAGCGCTGGCAGGAAAACGCCGATGGAAAAAGGAGACCAAGCGCGGAGCATGAACCCCTTCAGCCGGTTCCCATGATTGCTCCTCCGGGCCATAGCCCTTCCACGCAACCAGGTACCACAGCCTCCCCCTGCGCCATTTGGACGCCCGTATGCCCGACACTTCATACTCCACCTCCGACTCCACGCATACCGGCCTAGGTGTCCCAGACGGCTTAGAGGGTGCTGGTTTGAGCAATGATACATGAAAGACGGGGTGTATCCGCAATGACTGGGGCAAGCACACCTTCACGTTCACGGGACCCATACACTTGGTAATTCGATAGGGGCCCATGTACTTGGGATGGAACACACCGTTCTTTCGAAACCTCATGTTTCTTGTGGATATCCAGACGTAGTCTCCAGTGCGGTACAGTGGCCCGGGCCTTCTCTTCCTGTCTGCCGCAGCCTTGTATCTTCTCTTGGCCTCTATTAGGACAGCCCTTGAGCGCATCAACGTGTCTTTTATGTGTGCCACCCTGTCCGCTGTGGCGGGAATCCTGTCCTCTCTGAACGGATGTAGAAATGGCAAGAACCTGGGATGGTGGCCATAGTTGCTATAGAACGGAGATGACTGTGTGGAGCTGTGAGTGGCGTTGTTATAGGCTATCTCTGCAACCCATAGCAAGTCGACCCATTCTTCCCTGCCCTGGTCCACAAAACAACGCAGATACTGTTTGAGCGTTTGGTTCAGGCGCTCGGTTTGGCCGTCCGTTTGAGGGTGGTAGCTGGTGGACAGGGCGGTCTTAACATGCAGCGCAGTGCACCAAGTCTTCCAGAATTGCGCAGTAAACTACGACCCCCGGTCCGACACGATCACCCCAGGTAATCCATGCAGTTGTACCACATTCTTTAGGAGTAGTGACGCCAATTCCCCGGCCGTAGGGACTCTCTTGCAGGGGATGAAGTGCCCCATTTTCGTCAAGTAATCCACCACCACCAGTATTGCCGTCATCCCCTGGTCTACCGGTAGGCCCACCACGAAGTCCAGTGATATGCTATCCCATGGTCTATCCGGGGTCGGAAGTGAATGTAAGAGCCCTTGGGTTCGGCCATGGTCGGCCTTCATGGTAGCACACGTAGGACACTCCTGTCCCCACCTCCTGACATCCACTCTCATGGTCGGCCACCAGAAATGCCGTCCCATGCTAGCCACCGTTTTTTCAAAGCCCAAATGACCTGCGCATGGAGAGTCATGGCACCAGATGAATGCTTGTTTCCTTAGCCTAGGCGTGGGTATCAATAGGCACCTGCCCTTCAAGGGTATCCCGTCCTTCAGCTGCCATTCTCTGTGACTGAGGAGCCACCTCCGCCATGCGAATGACCTGATCCCTATCTTTATTCCCCTCAGGAAAGTATCCGGTTGGATAACCCCCAATACCATCCTCGGGGAAATGATGGAACGCTCGGTCGCAGGCAATGGTTCATGAACTGCAGATTGACGGGACAGGGCGTCCGCCTTCCGGTTTTCCGTCCCCGGCCGATATGTGATGCGGAAGTTGAACCCCGCAAAGAAGATCATCCAGCGCAGCTGCCTGGGAGAAAGGTGTCTTGTGGCCGTCATGAACTGTAGGTTCCGATGGTCCGTGTACACCGAAACCACATGTCTTGCCCCCATCAACCAATGCCTCCATTCGGTGAAGGCGTCCTTGATTGCGAGAAGCTCCTTCTCCGCAATATGGTAGTTGCGTTCGGCGTCGTTGAGTTTGCGGGACATGTACGCAACGGGATGAAGCACCCCTGTGTCGTGGTTGCGTTGGGACAAGATAGCCCCCAGCGCCACATCCGATGTGTCCGCTTCCACCACGTAGGGGAGATCCGGATTGGGGTGAGCCAACACCGGCGCCTTACCAAAGGCGCTTTTCAGGGCCTCAAAGGCTTTGTTCGCTTCAGGGGACCAGACAAACTCCTTGGACTTCCTCAGTAGCTGTGTGATTGGGGCCACCAATCCTGAAAATCCATCTATAAACCGCCTGTAAAAGTTGGCGAAGCCAATGAAACTTTGGACGTCCTTCACGCTTTGGGGCACCGGCCATTCTTTCACCGCCTTGATCTTTCGTTCTGCCATCTCCTGTCCATCCGGACTCAGCATCACTCCGAGGAATTCCACGGATGTGACGTGGAAGTCACACTTGCTGAGTTTACAAAACAGCAGGTTTTCCCTCAGCTTTTGGAGCACAGCTTTGACGTGGTGTACGTGCTCCTCCACACTGGACGAATAGATGAGGATGTCGTCGATATATACGACCACGTAGATATCCAACTCCTCTCTGAATACCTCATTCAAAAAGTACTGAAAGGCTGCCGGGGCGTTGCACAGACCGAACGGCATGACGAGGTACTCAAAAAGGCCGAACCTGGTCTTAAAGGCGGTCTTCCACTCGTCTCCGTCCCTCATGCGCACCAGATGATATGCCCCTTTCAAATCCAACTTGGTGTAGATACGAGCTTTCTTGACCTGTTCCAGAAGTACACTGATGAGAGGCAAGGGGTACCGATTTTTTATGGTTATCGCATTCAATGCCCTAAAGTCCACACAGGCTCTCAGCTCCCCATTAGCCTTCGGAATGAAGAAGAGTGGCGAGGCGGCCGGAGACTTGGACGGGCGGATGAATCCTAGCTTGAGGAGTTTATCCAGGTACCCCCGGAGATGCACGTTTTCAGGCTCCGTCAGGGCATACAGCCTGCCGCTGGGAACGCTGGCCCCTGGCACCAGGTGGATCTGGCAGTCAAACTGCCTATGTGGTGGTAGCACTTCCGCCTTCACCTCATCAAATACGTCCGCAAAACTGTGATAAGCATGGGGGAGAGCCACATCTTTTTCTGCCGCTGTAGCCACCGTCTGACTCCCGCTCTCATCTGCGTCAAGGGATTCCGTTCTTATTCCACAATGCAAGATGCAATACTGTGACGTCATTTCGATGCGATGTGTTGGCCAATCCACAGCAGGGTTGTGTTTCTGTAGCCACGGCAATCCCAATATGACGCCATATTGGGGCGCTCGGATGATGTTAAAATCGATTTGTTCCAAATGGTTCCTCCCGTATCTCATCGGAAGGACCCCCGTGTGTTGCCCGATGGGTCCCGTCACCAATCGCCTTCCGTCTACAGCATAGACGTCTTCGGGTACAGCTTTGGGAAGAAGCACTAGCCCTAGCCTGCATGCCTCGTTGCGGTCCATAAACATGCCAGTGGCCCCTGAATCCACCATGGCCACAACGGGTATCCACTGGTCATGCACTCCCATGTGCACCGTGAGAAACAGGTGTCGTTGTCCTTTAGAGACCGAGTTGGAAAGTGAAGGGATGGATGAGTGACTCCGAGATGCCCCTTCTTTGGTCTGGGAGTCCTCTAGTTTTCCGCCGGTATGTCCACCACGGCTGTTACCGACCGGTTGGCCCGATAACGTGACGTCTTCGGTTTGGCAGGGCATTCACGTACGTAGTGGCCTTTTTTGCCACAATATAGGCACAATCCTTGTTTACGGCGTGACTCTTTCTCCGTGGCTGTGAGGCTCGCTCGTATTGCGCCGATGTCCATGGGTTCTCCCTTGGATGCGGTGGAAGTTTCAGGACTTCCCACCGTTACATAGGATGGAAAGGATTTTCCTTTTCTCCCATGATCCCTCTTCCTTTCACTTAGCCTATGGTCCAGCCGTAATACCAGGTTGATAAGGCCCTCACATGTCTTGGGTTGAGGGTCAATATGAGCCACGGCGTCCTTGAGCTCATCGCACAGCCCTTGATGGAAGAGCGCCGTCTGTTTAGCAACAGGCCACTTGGTTTCCGCAACCAGCCTTCGGAACGCGTTGAGATACTGCACCAGGTCGTTGGATCCCTGTCTCAACTCAAGCATTTCACGGTCCGCCGTGTACGAGTCAGCCCTTCTGTCGAATACCTTCAGGAATTCCTCGCGAAAAGCACCCCAATCGCATAAGATGGGGTCGTCCCTGCTCACCAGAGGTACGGCCCATTGTGCCGCGTTTCCAGCCAAATAGGAAATAAGGAAAGCCACACGAGCCTGGCTTGTGGGGAACGCCTTTGGTTTGCACGATAAATGTAGCGCCACTTGTGTGAGGAATACCTGCACTGTGTTAGGATCCCCACTGTACCTCTCTGGTGTTGCCAAGGGGATGGCTACCGGCATTTCCACTACTACCGCAGGGGTCTGGTTCGTGAGGGAGGTGCTGGGCGTGAGCGGGTCCAATTGGATAGCATCCAGTCTGGCTTTTACATCGGCGGTTTCTTGCCTAGAGGCAGCCACTTCAGCTTGCACGGTCGCTAAAGCAGCCAGCATATCATCAAGTGTTGCCATGTCTGTTATCGACCGGGAGACAGTTAGTGTTATTAAGGTCGGATATTTTGTAACGCCCTGAACGTCTCAGGATCGTTTAACAGACACGATAATGAGGACGCAACCACTTGTGAAGGGTTAGTTATTTTAATGAAGGCAAAACTAATACAAAGAATAAACAAAAGTTATAGTCACTGGAATCCTCCAGGCTAAGTACGTTACCAGCCCACAGCACAGATGGTCCTAACCGTCCTCTGCATATACGCCGATCCCGGCGTATGCCAACAGAGGGCAGAAATGAAATGGCCGACAATGCCAATCGGTAGGCTGTGAGGGGCACGAAGAGTGTTGGAGAGAATCGAGGAGTCAGGGAAACACCCAGCCGGGGTCTCTACCTGAAGGGAGCAGCCGCTCAACCTCTTCCTCAGACTGCACCGGGACGCGGAGTCACCTCCTGGTGATGCGTCACCGAAACCCCACTCAAAAGCAAGAAGACTGAACCGAGAGCAGCCGCTCAATCGATCCTGTGGACTTCCGAGTCTGTAACGCGGCAAACACCTCCTGGTGTGCGTTACAGCTGGCAGTCCCTGTATCTCTGGTCGGGCTGGGAGTTACGACTCTAACCAGCAAAAGCGCCACTGCGCCTTGACTCTGCCGAGTCAAAAAGCGAAGCTCAAAGGTTGACCAGTAGAGCTTCCGGGTCCTTCACAGGTGACGATGGGGCAAGACACGGCCCAGGGAGTAACGACTCGACCTACCTCCGTTCTTGCCTTACTGGAGCACCACTCCGGAACACTGCTCTTCACGAAGCAGGTACGTCGGTGTAAACACAATATCCGACAGCGTTGTACCTCCCGGTTCCTCCCTTTATAGGGCGTGTTTTCCTTGAGTTATGTAACAGCTCTCCTGTTTACATAAGGGCGTGTTTTCCTTGAGTTATGTAACAGCTCTCCTGTTTACATAAGGGCGTGTTTTCCTTGAGTTATGTAACAGTTCTCCTGTTTACATAACCTCTCAACCGCTAAGCATCCTGGGAGATGTAGTCCGTTTTCGCTGGTTACCGTTTTCCTCCCCTCGCATGACAGGAATTCTTGACAGCGAGGTATGCCCCATGCAAATGTGGCAATACCTTTGCATCTGCTGGTGGTGAGAATTACCCACCATGACACCTTTCATTTATCACTCCTAGCCCTTATTGAATGGGTGGTCTGCTACAGTCTGTAGGTGTATAATATATAACATTAAGTGCAGTGCTTTAAATGGACCGGTACTGTCTGGTACGGAGTACCGGCACTTTTTAATTTTGAGAGGGAGAGCACCGGCACTTCTCCAGAGAGACGTAATACTTTTAATTGGAGAGTACCAGCACTTATCAAAAACAAGCAGGTAGTCTGGTACAGAGTACCTGCACTTCTGTTTTTCCATTTCAAGCACTGGTAAGTTAACATTGGCCCACAGTCTAGTCGTTTTTATCAGCTCGTCTTTTCCCGCATGAGATCTGTACACGTGTTTACCAAATGTTCACATTTCCCTCTCAAATTTGCTTATGAAATAAAGGAATTGGTAGGCTTTCCGGGATCATGTGCATGTGTTTTACACCCCATACTTTGCAAAGAGGCCCAGCACATACCTTTGATACACCGGAATACCAACATTAGCCAGTTGTGAAATAGGCACACAGTAAAATTGGTCTGAAATCTAATTCCAAGATCATTGTGGAGAACGTAGTGACAATAGGGTGAAACTTGCCCTTATCCATTTATACAATGGGTCTCATAGTCCTTTACTGATATGTTCGCTCGAGAGCATGGCCATTACTCTGAGTCTGTCTTTCCTGTTACTTAATCTGGATGAGTCTGCCCTTCCATATACATGCAAACTGATAGCAAAAATAAAACTTCAAATAAGCCATTCTACCAGAAGAATGGCCATAAAGGTCTACCGCGTCCACAATGCTCCTTGATTTTTGGTATGTTCAGAGTGGTACCTTGCAGACTGTTGCATATCAGGATTTGTACTGTGTTGATATTTTACCTGAATCCAGATATTGATCACTTTAAGTGTAACCCCTCCACCCCCCATTTCCCCTTCATGGATCAGAGTCCCTCAACAGTATTTATGTTCCTCCCTACTAACTGATCCTTGGAAGGCTCGCTTCTCCACTGGTCACGATTACTCCTTTCTACTCAGCTCCACACAGTTCATGGTCACGAATAGACCATTGGTACCTCACTCTGGCTTTTACTAACAGTCCAGACTATCGACTACCTGTCCCTCACATATCAGACGACTCCCCTGTCCTCCTCACATTGGAGTTGACCACTATCTTGCGACCATACTCCCTCTGGAGATTCCCGGCTGAAGCATTACTAGACCTGGTTTTTCGTAGTGAAGTTGGAGAGGCCATTCGAGAATATTTACAATTAAATGAAGGCATGGTGGAACTACAATCCGCATTATGGGACACCTTTAAAGCTTACAATAGAGGGGTGTGCATAGCCAAACAAGCGGGAATGTTACATTCCATACGGAGAGGGCTGGAGGTAGTGGAGGAAAAACTCAGAGATATAGATGTGGCTACGCGAGCGACTGATCACCTCCCATCACTGCATGACCGAGCGACACTGTTGGCAGAATTCAATTACGTTGTGGCACACAAACTCAAATATTTAGACAAATATGCTAGGGCCCAAGCGTACCGCATAGGTGAGAGACCCGGTAGAACACTCGCTAGACTACTCCGCCCCCAGCACCAATTGGCATATATCACGCAGCTCGATATTGAAAATAATGTAGTCAGAGGTGCGCCTGATCTTGCACAGCTGAGGCTCTGGGAACTAACAGAGCGTGATTGTAACAACAGTCTCAGCCAAGGGGGCAACTATAAAACTTCAATGTGGCGAAGAAGGTAGGAGCAACAATGGGCCAGCCTGGAGGGAGTGTGGTGTAGCGGGACACAGGGGACTCGGCCCGATGGTCAGTCGAGCGGGAGTTCAATGACCGTTAAATCCACGCCTGACTCTACCTGACCTCAAGATGGCGGCTCGCACCTTGTTCGAGCAGTTGACTGGCGGATGTCCTGACGTAAGGCTTGCCATCTGGGGCATGTGCTGTCAGTTAGCACCCTCTAAGCAAGGAGGCTTGTGAAATCTTGCGTCTCCCTGGTGTATATAAGCCCACTGACTCAGCCCAGCAGTACTCAGCCTGGCCAGACCAGCTAGTCCGGTCTAATGAAGCAAAATTAGGTCAAAATGGCCGCCTCTGGGGACATCTGACACACCGATTTTCTTATAATGGCCACCATGAGTGGGCCCCTTTCCAAAGCACTCCTTCTCCCTTTGTTGGGGAGGGATCCAGAATTTATGCCTTGGAGTCTTAGAGAACCCTCTGAGAGAGTCCACAGCGACAAGGGAGTCTCACACAGCAGAGGCCTGGGTTCTTACCCCATTACCGCTAGGAGCACAGCACTGTACACCGCGACCGGCGTGCTTGATGGAACTTTTTGGACTATAACCCCCAGGCGGAAACTATAACCCTTCTGTATGTACTGCGGTGCTCAAGCAACCTTTGGCTGATGACCGGTGGAGCTGTCCCACGCAGCTATAGAGGAGTTTGGCTCTGGTTCACCCCTCGGCCGTCACCTACCCAGCTGGACGTCAGACACTGTTTTTCCTTGTCTCCACGTTGTGTCTCCTATACCCTCGCCCGCCTCTTTCCCCCATTCTTCTCCTTTACCTCCCCTTTTCCTTCCCTCTCTCCCCTATTCTTCTTTCCCCTTGCCTATTTTTTTCCTCATATTTATGCTATGCTTTTGTACTTATGTAATTCCTGCCAGGGGTGTAACACAGGCCCCCTCGGCACTGCACTCTGGTCAGAGAGCTCGTGTTTGAGCCTGGAGGAGGCCCTTCTTCGTACCGTGCAGGGAGGCCCCCTCAATTTTCGTTACGCCAGTGATTCCTGCAACTAAGCTCCAGTAACTTATGTAACTTTGTAACCATATTCTGAAACAATGTTTCTTCCTCATGTAAAGCGCTCTGATACCTCCGGGTCTAGCCAGCACTATATAAAACTCAATAAATAAATAAAAATAAAAAATAAAAACGTATTTGAGCTCACATTGGGAGCAGATAAAATTGTTTCCAGGCCCACTGTTAAATTTTGGCCTGGGAGGGTCTAAGGATTAGAAGCCTACATGGTCAGGTGCCTTCAGATGATGGAGTTGATGGAGGAATTTCCAGGGAGACCGATTTGCTGCCACTCATCACAACCAGCCAAGAAAACGGCCCACACACTGACCTGTCAGACCAGCTCATCGGGCACCTACTGATCACCCTTAAGGCCAGTCAAACCCAGCTACTCATGACCAACCAAGAGCAAAGGTGTTCACTGGCTGTTTTTTAAACATGATTTATTGATTTTATAATCAAGTGCAAAAGACTTGAGACATTTTTCAGGATATCATTTGACAACATATATAGTAGGCATAGTTTACTCCAGGGTAATGGGTGTAAGTTATTCAGCTTCTGGGACCACAGACTGTCCATGAATGATACAATAATTACAGTTAAAGACAGCAGATATAGGGCAACAGTGTATTCAGAAGCATAGTTGAACCATGCCAATTAATGTAAATGGACAGGTGCGGGGAAGGAAGGGGTGGGTGGACAGAGGTCGCGGGGAAGGAGGTTAAGCCCTGCTACATGAATATATGGCAAACATAAGAGAGAGAGGGAAGGGTCCTAATTGTATAGAGGTGGTGCAGATCCACTCATCACATGGGACTTCCAAGGTAAGTGCAACAGCGTAGGAGACCTCGTAGAGATGAAACCCAAGAGTTCTCATGTGCAGTGCCTATGAAACAGGACAAAAGCTGGTCTCATAGCGGGAAATAGGGTGGTTGTGTAGCACAGTGGCCTCTTCTCTATGCACTGTTGTTGCCTAACTCTTTACCCAATGCACCACTGCCGCTCTCCAGCTTTCACTACTAGGGGGAGTTGAACGTTCCAACCTCATTGTCATGGTATATTTTGCTAGGACAAGGGATGTCAGTTAAGTGAGACACCGATTAATATTTTTTCTGACATTTACCTGTGCCTAAAGGGCTTACAGCCCATGTATCCAGGATTGGGCGGCCTGCAGTTAAGGCTATTACAGAGTGGATGTCTTTCCCAAACCGGGTAAGTTGAGAGCAGTCACAGACCATGTGCCAGAGGTCAACTGCTAGAGGCTGGCACTGGGCAAATGTATCCGGGCCATCAGGAAAAGGAGGTGAATTCGCTGCAGTAAGAGATATGCTCTGTGTAGTATACTAATTTGAATTAGCTGTAGTCTGACATTGGGAGAGATCTTATGTGTTTGAGTCAATGCTCTCTGACACTCCTTGTCATGCACAGCCCACCCAAAGTCAGTGTTCAAAAAGAAAGTGTTTGTAGGGGAAGTTGTGTAAGTGTAATCATAGCCCTAGTAAGGCAAGTCACAAGCCATTGTCCATCTCCCAGAGTATGTAGGCTATCCACCAGGGTGTTAGTGGATGTTTCCGAGTCTTCGACCTGCCACTTCTCCCTCAGAGAATTTGGAAGAGTCCATAGGTCAGAAACTGCCCCTGGTGAAATCTGTATTGCTCCATCAAAGGAGAGGAGATGGCCATTGGCAAATACATGCCCAAACATCCATTCCAGGCTTGGAGGTCCCTCTGAGTGAGTATCCCAGTGCCCCGAGGAAGGCCCAGCAGCAGGATAGATGGGGCATGGTGAGGCTCCCACGAGTGAGCTAGTAACCTCTTCGGGGACACCAAAGCACCACCCACACAAAGCGTGTAAGCACTCGGGAAGGCCATGCCCCTGGGACCAGAAGGGCGAGGATCATCCTCGTAGTCAGTGGGGGTGGGACAGCACCGGGTCTACCAGGTCAAGACCCGCCAGTCAGTGGGCGAGCCATTGTAGCTGGGCACTTGTCAATATACTTTAAAGGTGGGGGCACCATATCCTCATGCCTCCCTTGGGAGTTGTAACTTAGTGCAGACTACTCTGTGTCTGCTGCAGTGCCAAATAAGATCACCCAGCAATTTGTGTAGATCTCGGTATAGTGATTAACCCAGCAAAATTGATGGAGCAGGCGGGGGAGTATTACCATTTTTGCCAGGGCAAGACGTTCGACTACCAAGAGCTTTCCAAAAGGCTACTTGGGCATGAAGAGAAGATACATTCCTGATCAAATTACCATCCAGGAGGTTGGTAACAGTATGGTAAACACTGACGTCCAGATAGCAGAAGGAGAGACCTTCCCATCTAAAAGGCCCATAAGCACCGGGATCTAGGGTGTCATAGAAGTTTGAGGGTAAACACAGGATTTTGTGTAGCTCACACGAAGCCCGAAAGGTCTCCGAAGTCATACAAGAGGCTGGCCAGACTATAGAGATCTATAGTAAGGTCTTTGATGTAAAAAAGATCCATGTTCATGTAGAGGGAAATTATGTGGGTGCAGTCTGGCAAGGGAATACCCCATGCACCCCAATGTAGTGGGTGGATGCCAGTGGCTTCACCACCAGGGCAAATTACAGTGGGGTTGGGGGCACTCCTGCCAGGTGGCATCCTGTTTGGACCCTCACCATTGGTGCTGTATATAACAACCAGATGAACATTCTCATCCGGTCCCCAAACCCATAGCAGTTTAACGCTGTGAATAACTAATCCCATAGAGTCAAAGGCCTTCTCTAAATCCAAGACCACGGTGACTGTCTGTGGCCAACCAGGCCTCTTTAACAGACAAAAAGCACCATATTAAGCACCATATTGCGGCCTGCGACAAAACCGCTCTGATCGCTGTGGACTTGGCACTGCAAAATGAATTAGATTCTGGAAGCCAACATTTTTGTTAGGATTTTATAGTCCATGTTTAAAATGGCGATAGGGCAGTAGGAGGAAAGACTTAGGGGGTCTTCAGTAGAGAGACCAATAATGTTTCACTAAGCGACAGTCCAGGTCCGTTGTATACTGCATATAGAATGCAGTCCAGAAGCTGTTCACTGTGGCATTTTCCCAGTCGCAGTCTCCGCTAATGCCCTCCTAACCTCTGCCACCATTTGGGTGTGTTGATTTCCAACTTTTCAACCATGAAAAGGACTGTTAGAGGGCCTTGGACAGAAAATGCAGGACCATTCCCGAAGCAGTGTGAGGGATGGGCGTTGTTCTGGGTCATCCACCACCAGGTGCTCCATGGCTATATACGCCTGCCCTGCCTGGCTTAAGGCATCTAAAATGGTGTGGTGCTGGCTGCTACTGATACCGATGGAGGCGCCTCTCAGAATGACTTTTAAAGCTTCCCTCCATGGCCAGGGAGGTAGCCGACCCTTCATTTTGGTCAAAATACTCCATTATCTGCACCAAGATTGTGGCTTGGAAGATTTGGTCTTCTAGGGGTGAGGTTTGCGATGTGGGGACCTGGGAAGGGGTGTGCCCCTAACATAAACCCATCAGTCTGGGGATGAGACCAAAGAGCTTATGGAGCTAAAACATACAATATGGTCCAGGCGAACATAAAGCTCTTGCATGGGAGAATAATATGAATGGAGTTGAATGCCTGGGTTGAGTTGAAACCAAGCATACCATAGCGAACATTGGCGAAGCCAGGTGGTCAGATTAAAGGCATTGGTCATCGAAGGGGCTGATGCAAGTGGGGATGGGATCAATCCAGGGAAAGGAACAGGACACAGTTAAAGTCGCCAATTAAAGACCAACTGCAGGTGAGTCCAGCACCCTAAATAGGCAGAGAGGTGTTGAAAAAAGGCCAGATGAGATAAATTGGGGGTACACACTGCCCTGGTGATCTGGCGACAAGAAGAACGAAGCGGCCTTCTGAATCTATATGCTGGACTAAGACCTGTAGTGGAATACCTGCCCTCACGCAGATAAGGGTGCCTCTGGCATAAGGTGAGTAATGAGAGGAATAAACCAGTGCCCTCCATCGTCTCTGGAGACCCTCTGCTTCAGTATGCGTAATGTGTGATTTCTGCAGAAATGCAATCTCAACTGACCTACGCTTAAGGAGGGAATATACCCTACAGCGTTGCGGGGTTGATTGCATCCCTCTGATGTTCCAGGAAAGAATCTGGAAAGTACGGGCGTGGGCATTATGGCAGAGTGACCCCGTAAATTCCCATGGGGGTTAGGGAGTGTAGAACACTTCTGGGGTAGAGGACACTAGGGGTTTGGGAGAGAGAGAGTGGATATGTGCCATAGTTTCAATACAAACAAGGAAACTAGATGCTACCTGGGTATCTGTATTAAAAATGACCATGGACAACAGGCTCAAGGCTGGTCATCCAGCCTACACAATGGAAACTCCCAACACGAGGACTGGGCACGCTAGGTGGAAATGAAGATCGAAGTCCAGAGTGGGCTTGTAAAGGGTAGGATATCATGGGCACTGGGTTGAAAGTGGCTGTGAAGTGTGCTGCAGGGAGTCTGGGGGCATTGCTCCTGCATGGGCCATACCCGGGTGTGACAAGAGTAAGGAGGGAGATCCCTGTTCTGCCTTGGCTCAGTAACTATGACACCCAAATGGCAATCTTTAGTGCCAGCAGTGTGTGGTAAGGGAGAAGGGGTGGTCAGTGGTGCTCAGAAGATGTCATCAGCCGTCTGTGGAGTAACCTGTGGCAAAGGGCAGCAGCCACGAGGAGTTAGGGAAGAAGAGATGGCACTCCCAGAGTCCTCATCAGACAGGCCCGGGGATGATGGGTGAGTGTTACGCAATGTCCAGAGCTGAGCGCTGACTGACTTGGACCTGGAAATGGGAGGTTGTGGTAGGTAGCTGCAGCGTCCTTGTTGGGTCCCTCCGGGACCTGTGAAGGCATCTCTGTGGCAATCCAGAGGGGAGACCTTGGGATCCCTTGCCCCCTGCTAGTAGCTACCGGGCCTCCACCCATCTCCAGGCATTCTCTAGATCTATAAAGTAGTGCAATTTCAGTCCTCCAATAATTTTAAGCTTTGTATAGAAGAGCTTGTCACTGAGACCTCGCTTAACTCCCAAAAAGAGGGCTTGTTTTCTATGAAAAACTGAGAATTTCTTGATTGTCCTCGAGAATAGGGTCTGACTGTCTAGTCCTATGCAGGATAGCGTCCCTGTCCTTTAAATGGCAGTGCCTCCAGGGGAGGCCATCACTAGGGTACCCTGTGTGCCTGTTCCATTGAAAAATAGGGGGTCAGCTTCTCACTCAGGACCAGATCTTGAAGCCATGTCTCCAGGAAATCCTTCATTTGTTGACCCTCAGTCCCTTCCACGAGCCCCACCACTCTATATTGCTGAGAAAGGTGCAGCCCTCTGCATCCTCAGCCCAGTGTTCCAGGAGACTCACTTTTTCCCTAAGGTCTTTCATCTGGGCCCGGAGGTCGAGCGTCTTGGATGTTCAGTCAGCCAGGGCCTTTCGGATTGTGTGACACTATCTGAGAGTTTGCGGTGGTCATTGTGAAGCAGAGTCAGGTCAACTACTCAGCTGCCACATAATCAATTTTGGCTTCCATATATACCAGAGAAGATACAAGCACCTGGAGGATGTTGTATAGCTTAGCAGATTCTGTTACTTGAGTAGCAGCTTCCATGGGGTAGGATGATGGATGGTCAGACCTGGGCATTTTTGTGTGTCCTATCTTACAGGAGTCTGCAAAAAGTGTGTAGAGTTTGTTGAGAAAAGAGTGAAAGTGGTAACTCTGTGGGCCCGTTTACAGTCGTCCATCCCTCCCACGGATAAAGGAAGCGCAGCACGAGCAGCTCACTGATCAGAGACAAGACCCCAGTGTGGTTGAAGTCGATGAGTTGGAGAGGTAATCGTTTGTGCTAGAAGACAGCGTAGGTCTAGAAAAACTGGCGAGCCATGAGGATTATAGATATTGTGCATAGGTGGGCCCCCAGCCAGGCCACCTCCAATATTACCCACAACCCACAGCACTGTCCTCAGGCCCCAATGACCATGTCTGGTGGCCTTCACAGAGGACTGCACATTGGTCCGAAGTACAAAGGCCGGACTGCACCTCAAGTTGCAGAGGTCACCAATGCCTCAGAGAGTGGCCCCAAGCAACCAAAGGCACACTGCTGAGCAGTCCTCCTCGTGTGGCATGGCTCAGTCTGGAGGGGGACCCTGTCCTGCCCAAAACTGGGTGCTCCTCATCTCCGATTGAGAATTCAGTCCTTGCATCCATTTCTCTGCCAGCATGGGGGCATTAGTGCAGCCACTTTGCCCATAACAGTTGCCAAATCTAGGGCACCCAGATCTTGGCGTCCCAGGCTGTAGAGGCTCCCGCAGTGTCTTCCGGGAGTAATTCCAGGCCTCACTCCCCGCTAAGAAGCCCCACAGGCTGGCTACGTTGAGGGAAAAAGTTCAGTGGCCCGGAGGGACCCCCTTGGCCCTCCTCTCACACTGGAACCCTGTCTCCCCAAGCATGCAAGTTGCCGGGGACTGGCAACAGGGTAGGATGCCCGGAGGCCACCTTGGGTCACAGCAGTCTTCTCGGGGGGCCCACAGTCACGCACCCAACACCACTGCTCACCTATGAGGCTGCAGTCAATGCTGCCATTGGGGGCTGCCCAAGCATCCAGGCCGCAGCTCGCGGTCACACATATCAGCAGCCTCTGCGCCGGCCATCCCAAATGCTGCAGCCCCCACTCCTGCGTTTGAGAATATTGATGGCCTCTGGTGTTCTGACACAGCAAGGTCCTTAGGCAGGAAATTGCAGACCCTGTGCCAGGGTCACTTGAGATAGGAAGAACCAGGTTCTCTTAGTTTTGATGCTAATCAGCTGCCTTGTTGGCCAGGCAAGTCACTCCCCAGAATTAATTTGCTGTTGTACAAAGAAATGTGTGTGTGTGTACGGGCACCACACAACTTTTAGGTTGCCACAGACACTGAAGCTGACTACCCGTGGCCACACCTGATCACTGACACCATAACATGCTTTCTAGAACAGCTCAGTGATTTGTTGCACGTGTATTAAGGGGTAAGCATTCTGTTGCCACCCCTACATCTGGGTCACAAATTGTAATCAGCAACAAGCTTCTCTTGTTGCATAGCGACCGTGATGATGGTTGTCATAGCCACCTGCACAACTGAAAAGTCTCAATGACACATCAGCACTGATTTCCAGGCAGCATTTCAAGTTATCACTTCCATAAGGCAATAAGGGTGGGGGGTCTATTTCATGGCTTTTAATCATCCTTTCCCCAATAGCATCCTCTTTGTTTTTCTACGATGCTTTGCTTCAGAACTGATCATGGCACCACCATACGTCTGATTAACACTCAAGGGCTAATTCAATCCACTTTTCAGCACTCCTCCTGATACACTGCTGACCGTAAAGCACACACCCAAAATCCCAAACGACAAAGGTTGCTAATCCTTCTTACATGCGGTTGAAAAGAATACATGTAATGTAAACCAGATGGAATGTTTGCAGCTGTGTGGAAGATTTCCCTGGATGCTAATGAAGCAGAATTAACTTTGTTTGGGATTTGGTAACAGCGAAGACCGAAACTGCGAAGTCTACTTAGAGTACCGTTGCTGCTCCAGTTTCAGATGCGAAATGTTGACAGCATCCATTTTTTTTTACATCTGAAAAATAATATTTCAAATAATATTTCATCTGCGAAATAACGCAATCTGGGAAAGGCTGTGCACTGCATTTCTCACACCACTTCTCCTCCAGAATCAAGGCAAGGAAACAATATTTTCTGTTCCCTGCCATTAATGACTAGTAATGAAATTTGAGAATTGTAACTTATGCTGTTAGTCCACATAGTAATCAGGATCACTACCTCCAAAACAACGAAACCGCTTTCTATTGTCAAATATGTGTTTATTCTTTAATTGTGTAACAATATCCAGTCTCAGTTTCATGTCCAATTAAAATGTCATTTTCTATATCTCCAAGTACACGCATCTCATTCTCTTCTTCAGGGTAGCACATTCTATTTACAAATATTTTTAAGCACATGAAATATAAAACTGTTAAAATATATGTATGCAGTCACATGCAAACGATCTCATTTCACTGGGATACACCAATTAAAATGCTGTTCAGATGTATACTTGTCTACTCATGATAATAATAACTAGTATCTCTGATTTCTTTCTAACTCATTTCATTTCCTTCGATTATCTGAATATGTAAATATTGTTCTTAAGTCCCCATCTCAAGCTAATTGACATTTCACAATCTATCACAGTATAAGTATTACTTTCAAATACTTCACGCTTGTGAATTATTCGTATATTTTCTTTTTATGTATGAGATTGAATTGTTCATAAACACTAAAAATGTCCCATCATTAATTTACAATATTCTTATGAATTTCTCAGTATATTTCCTTGTTAGGCCTGACATCCTTTGCGTGGTTCTCCCCAACTTTTTGGCCTCTGACCCGCCTGTGTTGCTGTATTCGTTTTTTCTGGCTTTAGAACTCTGCCCACATTACCACTACTAACCAGTACTAACGTGTTTGTGCTCTCTCCTAAAAATATGGTAGAATAGGCTCATACCCAATTAGCACATTTAACCTACTTATACATCCCTAGTAAAGTCGTACTATAGGTACCCAGGGCCTGTAAATTAAATGCTACTAGTGAAACTGTAGCACAGATTGTGCCACCCAGTTAGGCAGCACTTTAAACATGTCTCTGGCCTCCCATTTTAGTCTGTGTGTTCTGTTTTAAACTGCCATTTCCACCTGGCAAAATAAACCTTTTTGCCGGGCCCAGACCTTCCTTTTTAATACATATAATTCTACCTCTAGGGTAGTCCCTGAACAGCTCAGAGAGCTGGATGCAGTGTATTTAAAAAGTAGGATATGTACTTTTAAGTTGTAGATGTCTGAGTAGTGAAAAACTCCTTAATTTCTCTTTCACGACTGCAAGACCTACCTCTCCCATAGGATAACACTGGAGTTACCTTATTACAATTATTAAGCTGTAACTTCCCATTGGGAGCAGGTAGACAAATCTAGTGTGGTGTGTAAAGAAAGCCCTCTTTAATGGTAACATTGTATTTCTAATCACAGTTCTGACAATACCACTTTTAGAAAGTTGCCATTTTCTTGTCCTAACCATTTGGTGCCTGCAGCCTGTTCCTGGGCCACATGAGTAAGTGTAGTTGGCAGTAAGTCTTTGTATATTGCTCACAGGCAGTCAGACAAAGGTAACCTAGGTATTGACAGGATAGGCCACTCTGAGTTAACAAAGGGGAGGAGCTGTCACCTACCACACTTTCAAATCACAAAGGCTCTTTCTGAGCATTCTCACAAAGGGGTTATCACTTGTCTTTTGTGAACCCAGACTCAATGGGAGCAAGGGGATGCCTGACACCTCAAAGGGGTGGAAACCTTTAGAAGCTTCCTCTACTTAAAAGTAGGCACCAGGTATAAATGTTGGACCTCAGACCCCCAACTCTTCAGTTGACTTCTGGATCTGTGGACCCCGCCAGGAAGAAGCTGGGAGAGGATGTTATCTTACAGCTAGAGCAGTCGACCTCGAAGCTGGGGAACCGGGTTCGAGTCTCGGCAACGACACTCAACATCCTGTGATTCTGGACAAATCACTTAATCTCCCTGTGCCTAACAAAAATGAATGTGTCCAGTTGTAACAAAAACTGGTGCACATGTAAAGCGCTCTGATACCCGATGTGTTGGGTCTAGTTCTCGCTATATACATCTAAAAAAAAAAGGGTCTGCTGTGTTGCTGAATGCACTGCCAGTCTGCAGGACTGCTGCTCTGCAGAATTGCTGCCCTGCTTTGCTGCTTTGCTGACTTGCTGACCCTAGTCCTTAACACTTGGAAGCAGGCCTGAAGGTGCTCTGCCAGCCCATCTGTGGATCCAGAAGATTTGATGCATCTCCTCTGCAGCACAGCGTAACCCTGAGCAGAACCGATGCATCACCTCTGCTGCATGGACTTTTCAGCTGAAAGACTTCACATCACATCCCACAGCCTCATTGGCTCAATAAAGGCCCTCACATTGCAAGCCTCTCATCTACTGCAGCCTCGACATGACGCAGGACTTCACATTGCAAACCCTGCGCCTTATTCGGAACAGCCGGTGTGTGATGTGTCCTTGACACAGGACTTCACATTGCAAGCCATCCTCGTCGACAGTATCCTCGACAACGACGCAGGACGTCACAGCCTCGCAACTCCTCAGAGCTGCTGCTGAATGCCGCATCCTCGTTATAGGCCCTTGCATCGTAAGCCTTTCATCAACGGCAGCCTTGACCACGATGCTGGGCTTCGCATCGCAAACCCTGCAGCTTCTTCGGAACCAGCCAGTGTTTAAGGTATCCTTGTTGCAAGGCTTCGCATCACAAGCTCTACTCTATGACACTGTCCTTGACAATGGTGCAGGACCTTGTATCACAACCTCGCAACTCACGTGACGCATCTTCCACCCAAAGCTCACATCGCATTAGCTGCATGATGCATATACAATGTGGGTTTCTGCATTTCTTTACAACCAGGTTTTAAGGTACTCTAGTTCAGGGGGCAGAAGGGGGTCCAGGTAGCCGACATGCCCTCCATCACGGTTGGCCTGAACTTGTGACTTTGTCCCAGTATAGAGCAACCTGCTTTGTTCTTTTTGGTTGCTATATTTTCTAAAATCTTTCAAATTGAAAATCTCCGGCAATACTAATTGTTTTTTTTTTAGTTTTGGTCTTGATTATTGTTTTTATGTGCTCTATTTTACTAAATTGATGTGGGATTTTTCTTGTGTTGTTTTCACTTTATTACTGATTGAAGTGCTGCATAAATACTTTACACGTTGCCTCTAAGTTAAGCCTGACTGCTCTGTGTTAAGCTACCATAGGGTTGAGCACAGGTTAATTAGGGGTTTGCTTGGGCCTCACACTAACAAGGACTGTGATTACTGCTTGAGTAGGGTTTCACTCTTCTCATCCAGTAACCCGATTTCTTACATTCATCAACTGTCACCTAAACCATAGTCATAACTACCTATCTAACTAGAATGTTAATTCCTCACAGTAGTCAAAACTGATACTTGTTATCGTTTCTCAATTCACTAACAAAATGATCTCTGATAAAAGTTAATCCCCAGTCATGATTCTGCGTAGATGTCTTCTAATAGTACAACATTACTATAAACGGTAAATTGAACTCAGAAGAGTTTTTGTTCAATTTGCTAATCTAATGAGAAAATGTGATAAAATCTAGTAAATCACCCATAATCTCTCTCATTCTGATCACTAATCTGCCTCCATCTGTGGAGGCAGTTTCAGGGCTCTAACCCCTCATGTTTGCATCAGCAACCAAATGTCACTGAGAAATCCTCTTATGTATGCTCGCAATATGGCTAAGACCGTGTGCAGTCTGGTGTTCTGTAGTTGACTCCTGGCTTCGTACAAGTGCAAATTTACTGTATGTACTTTTCCACTAAATGCATGGCAATTTTGAAACCTCATGTATAAAGGCAGACAAATGTATCTTGGTTGTAAATCTCATTGCCAATCTTTAAAGATTGTTGAATCTGTCTAGAGTTTGAAGCAGGAGTTGAACTCACAACCGTGGGGAGGAAAATAGTGAGTGTCTGATGACTATCTATATATGCAACATTCTACATCTAGATCAGTAATGTTACATCATTAATCATTACATCGCAGGAACGTTTTTTCAACCTTTATATTGATAGTACTTTATTTTTGCATGTTTAGTTATTTAATAAAAGGTTTGTAATATATATTTATATGTTAAAAAAAAAAAAATCTTATACCAATGTTAGGAAATCAATTGTTATTTGTAATATGTCTACAGTTAAAATTAAGGGAAATGTTAACATAATTAATAGAAATTTACCGAAACATACATTATATCTAATTAATTCAAATTCATAATTAGTTCTATTTAATAAAAATATGAGTTTATATTCATTTAAACTGTATAATTACATTTAATTAACTTTGTCTTTCTTTTATTTAATAATAAGGGTTTTTTAGAGAGTTCAGGGATCGGTCATATTTTGGATGTAAAGCGTTTTTATAGTTTAGGGATGCTAATGACTTAGGGACGTAAGGGATTTGTTGTGTAAGAGTTTATTTAGGGTTCAGGGGTCAGTAGTGATTTGTGAGATAAGGGCTGGGTAGTGAATTATGGGGTAAAGGTTTAGGGGTGGGTATTAATTTGGGGTATAGGGAGATTTTGCTAGAATTCAGGGCTAGTTAATTTTTTGTGAGGTAGGGGGATTTTTGAGGTTTAAGGGTGGAAAATGATTTGTGTATTAAGGGCTTTTAGGGTTCTATGGTGGATAGTGTTTTGAGAGGAAAGTGCGTTTTAGGGTTCAGAGGTGGGTAGTGATTTGCGGGATTGGATTTTTTGGGGGTCAAGGATGTTTTTTAGGTTTCAATTAGAGTATTGTAGAGTTTAGTAATGGGTTGTGATTTGGAGGTAAAAGCAATTTTTTATAGTTCACCAATGAACAGTGCTAATGGTTAATGGTTTTTAGTGTTCAGGGGTGGAAAGTTATTTGTAGAGTAAGAGGTTTTGTAAGTTATGCAGTGGGAAGTGATATGTTTTTTTTTAGGTTACTAATACATGGTAGATTTGAAAAACTTAAAATGTCCTAAAATTATTTCAAATAATCTTCAACTATATATTACATTATTAATTAGAAAGCAATATCACTATTAGTTTAGTTACATGTTAATTGATGAATTACTTACTTTGCAATTAATTATAATAAGAGTTGGAATTAAATATGTTTATCAGCAATATTATATTACGCCTTGTGTTATTAATTGAGAAACTATTATCAATAAAATGAATTTATAGTATTATATTTCTATTCTAAAATTAGAATGACAATTTATATTATTCAATAAATGTAATTCATGTTTGTGTGCATGTGCGTTCATGTACAAGTGTCATAGATAGCACCTATAGGAATGATGAAATAAAAATACATTTTAAAAAAAGGGCAACTATACTATTTAATTGTACTCTAATGAGCGCGCACACACACATGCACACACATATATTTATAGGTAGAACTAAATAAAAAAACATACCTTTTATGATGTGAAGTAAAGGCACTTTTGATGTAAATGCTCCTAACATAAAGGTACTCATGTGTACTTAGCTTGAAGTAATGATTCCTGATGTAAGCATCCATGATGTAAGGAGTGACAGTCATAAACCCCCATGACCATCATCAATACAGTTATAGTTTCATGACACAGTGAGCAACTGTGACCAGGAGACCACCAATGAGTGAAATTCTGAAAGCTCTGAGTCATTCACTTGTCTTCTAGCACCTTCTATATATTCTGGATTATCTTCTTACTGATGAAGATTTATATAGGACACTAGTAATAATGTGTTTGAAGTAAGACATGTATATCATGCCACACTTTACCTGGACTGGTTGGAGGTTATATGTAGAGCAGGTATGATCAGTGAGGAAGTCTCCCATTGTAACAAGAGCCACCACTTGACCAAGACAGTCCTCAAGGTCTCATCTGTAGAATAGAGGAAGGAGTCAACAGAAGATTTGCCTCTGGGAGGAGGGGAAGAGGAGAGCTGGAAGAAGGCCACAAAGCCCATGATTATACCCCAATACACAATTATCTTGCTCTGAAGTAACCTCTCTACATCCCCTGAAAGACCACCAAGCATCGAAAACACAGTAATGTCAAAGATGAAAATGCCTTTTTTACTTTTTACTTTTGTATACATATATATACATGTGGCTTAAGTCTTTAATGTAATTAAACAGTTTAAATATGTGACAGTGTGATTTCAAATAACATTAAAAGAATAGGTATAATTCGTTGTTTCAAAAGTGTATTTTTCAAGCACTGATACAGGCCCCAGCCCACAAGCCCAGAAGCACTATGTCTGTATTTACCAGGTTTAATTTCCAGATACAGATCCTGTAGAATAAAATCCAGGTTCAGAGTGGGAAGCATGTAGCAACAACCGAGCCCGCTCCGTGTTGCATATTATCTCTATTTGCTGCTCTCCCCTTTAATTACAAATTACTTTTGCAGACTCTTTCCCGGTGGAGCGGGGGGATCGCGCTTTGTATTACAGTTACTACAGCCTGATACAGCCACAGCCACGCAGCAGCAGCACCATCCTGGCTCCCGGGCACGGGGAGAGAGTTTTCTTCGCCACCCCGCAACGCTGCTTCTAGCCTCCCCCGCCGCCTCTCCTTCCATCGAGGCCGCTGTTGGGGGGGGGACTACAACACCCAGCATTCCACCTAGGAACGCCCATTTCCGGCGGAAATCGCGCCCGGTGGCGCTACTTTTGCAGACCCTTTCCCGGTGGAGCGGGGGGATCGCGCTTTGTATTACAGTTACTACAGCCTGATACAGCCACGCAGCAGCAGCACCAACCTGGCTCCCGGGCACGGGGAGAGAGTTTTCTTTGCCACCCCGCAACGCTGCTTCTAGCCTCCCCCGCCGCCTCTCCTTCCATCGAGGCCGCTGTTGGGGGGGGACTACAACACCCAGCATTCCACCTAGGAACCGCCCATTTCCGGCGGAAATCGCGCCCGGTGGCGCTACTTTTGCAGACCCTTTCCCGGTGGAGCGGGGGGATCGCGCTTTGTATTACAGTTACTACAGCCTGATACAGCCACAGCCACGCAGCAGCAGCACCAACCTGGCTCCCGGGCACGGGGAGAGAGTTTTCTTCGCCACCCCGCAACGCTACTTCTAGCCTCCCCCGCCGCCTCTCCTTCCATCGAGGCCGCTGTTGGGGGGGGACTATAACACCCAGCATTCCACCTAGGAACCGCCCATTTCCGGCGGAAATCGCGCCCCGTGGCGCTACTTTTGCAGACCCTTTCCCCGCGTCGCGGGACGCGCGCGGGCGTCGCCGGGCTGAGCCCGGGCAGAGGGCGGGCCGTCTGTGGCCGTCAGGGGCCAAAGGAGGCCGGGCTGGGCCATACCCTTTACTGTGAGCGCTAAGAAGCCGATTAAGGTGATGCCCTCGCCAGGACTACGTGATTCTTTATTAAGGGAGGGGGGCAGCAACACAGGGACACTGGACAAATACTTCAAACCCGCCAAAGGAGATGCAGGTAAAGAAAATTCCCTGGAGAGACGAAGGGTGGAGCGGCGGCGCTCCATCGAATCCATGAAGAGTAGACCTCTGACAGAGACCACCTCCCATCTTATGTCTCAAGAGGAAGGCACGCCCCCCAGTAGTTTACACCCTTTGACTCTTGAGGACCTCCCCCTCTTATTTCGGGAAATTTCTAGTCCCCCTGGAATGGCCCCTGGAAGGTCCACAGACACAACTCCTCCCACGATACGTGACACTCCCGTTAATTTGGTCACCCAAACTTCCCCTTTGTATGCAACTAAGAATGGTAATCCAAAACAAAGTACTGCGCGGGAGCTGTATAGGCCTCCACCAAGTAAGCGTAGTAGGAAGTCTATGAAGGGGAGGGGGAAAGCCAAACCACTTCATTTAGACTTTGGCAAAAAACTTACAAGTGCCCAACAATCGGGGAAGGATATGGAGATTGTGCCTACTGTTTCCCCCTCCAAGGCCCTTGGCCCCAATATAGTTACCACCAATAACGACCTAGTGGCCAATGCACCTAATACAAATCCCCCTCTCATATCTATAGAGAGTATAGAATTTCTACTTCGCTCCCTTCTGCAGCCCATTAGTGATAGTCTGAAAAAAGTGGAGATCAGGCTCACTCTACTGGAGACATCCCTTACTACCCTGAACACTGTAGTTAGCAAGCAATCTAAAAACATGGGGCCCCATCTCTCCGCAGGAAACCCTCCTAAAATAGGAGTTCCACAGGATACCAATAAAGTCCCCGTTGATAGCATGCCTATTGTCCCCCCCCTGCAGCCATTAATGGCTATTCCAGCCCAGGTACCATGCAGTAATCCAACCCATAGGCCCTTACAAACAATAGACCTCGCCCATCAAAGTTTCCAGACAGGGAGTAACGGTGGCCGCCAAGAAGCTGGCAATGTCCCTCTAATCTCCCCAGGCTGGCATGCCCCAAGAACGCGAAGACCAGATCTGCCGCCAGAAGCTAACAGTTTAACGGTGGTTCTAGCAGGCGCTCCCCAATTAAGACCAGGGGAAAATGAAGATTACCAATCTCTAAAGAGAAAGGTCATCAAATGGTTAAACTTGAACCGACCTCTACCATCTCATTTTAATAATGAGATTATTATGGTTAGAAGGGTCCAGTGGTTAGGGAAGACCAGGAAAACAATAATAGGGGACTGTATTTTGGTAAGCTTTAAGGATCCGGGCACTGTTCTGCACATCTGTGAAGGAACAAACAGATCACTGGATTCTACTATCCAGACCCTCCCAGTATCCTTCTTTTTCCCCCCTATCCGTATGCGTCACCCTCCATCGCAGGATGAGTGGATAAGGGTGGAACATAAACGCAAACATAAGGATTATGTACAACGCCCAAACCTCCAAGTGCAGGAAACACCCTATTTTTATTCTAACCGTTTCAACTGTTTGAATGGTTTAGATGGGGTCGATTGACTTCCGGTCAACACGCTAATGTCTCAAGATTGTGGCCCCTGTAGTTCCCTCAAGTCATCCACCCCGACTGATGGTAAAATCCCTGGGCCACTGAGCAATCCAGTGTCCCTGGATGATTTATCCGACCAAAATGTTGCCAATGCCTCCGGGACATCGAATGAGCCAACACCTGTGGAGAACGACTCCAGCGGACTTTTCGAACTAATAGTCCCTACTGCTGGTAATGCGCCAGAATTCCCGATTGCAGTAGAGTCTGGAACCATTTCCTCTAATACTTTTGGCATGGCACTTAACACCCCTGATCATTTGAGGCTAATTTGCTGGAACGTTGCTGGATTGGCTAACAAACTGGGTGACCCGGACTGGGTAAAATATATTGAGACTGGAGACATATGTATGTTCCAGGAAACCTGGGCCAGAGAGGACTATGGTCACCAAGGCTATATGTCATTCTTCACTCCAGCGAGGTGGGAAGGCAAAGGCCGTCCGTCAGGAGGGCTCACGACTTGGGTCGCATCTCATCTGGGTTGTGTGGCAACGCGGTTGCCGACTAATTCTGTAGATATCCTTGCGATTTCATTAATATGGCCCAACCAAGTTAAACTTGTGTTTATTAATATATACTCTAGGCCAATGGGAATTGCAAGGGAATCACCAACCATAGATGAACTTTCCAACTTTATATCTGACCTAACGAGTGACTCATATTATGTAGTGGGAGGGGATTTTAATTCTCATTTTGAGCCACTCCCTGGCCTTTTGGACGGGCTATCATCTGATGAAGAGGTCAGATGGGCAGTACCTTTAGTGGAAGCTCCTCCTCCGAAGGCATGGACCCCACTAGCACTACAAATTACAGCCCTCACCCTGAAGTTCGGAATCAGAGCTTGTAACGGGCGAATGAAATCCGACATAACCAGTAAAACCACCTATAATAGACTGGGAAGAGAGACCCGTTTGGATTATGTCCTTGTTCAAATAGTGAAGTGGCCGACAATCCAGGATTTCAGGGTGATGGAACGGACCGATAGTGACCATAATGCACTTGAGCTTGACCTTGTTCATCCTGGCCCCCAAGCTCTTGCGAGTAACGCGGAAGGGAATAACCCTGCGCTTCTCCTTGATAATAACAGGAGAAGGATTAGGTGGGAGCACCTGGTCACTAACAAGAATAAACTCCCCCTGTTCTATGCTGGGATAACTCCCATCTTGGAAACTGTGGGGTGCTTGGATACCGAGGTAAACAATAAAGACTCCCAGGGTAAACTGTCCAAGGCCCATGAGGACCTCATAAAAGCTGCGGTACCTTATTTTACTTGCGGTCCACGAAAAGCAAAAGGGGGGCGACGTGGCAAAACACCTTGGTACAATCGAGCTTGCAGAAGGGCAAAAACAGAACTCCTTAGACTAATCAAGGAGGGCCTAGGGGGGGATAGCCTTAAACAAACCAGGCGAGCCTATAAGAAACTTATTGCCCATGCTAAGGCAGAATGGGAGGAAAACCAGTGGGAGGAACTCACTAAGGCCCTAGCGATCCAAAACCAACGTCTGTTTTGGAGGATTGTGAGTGGGGGGTCGGGGAACTTACAATCGGCACTAGAGCCCAATATAGCCCCGGGGGTATGGCAGGCCCACTTCCAGACCTTATACAGTCTGGAGCCGGGAGAATCTCCTGTTGCTGATGAGGTGGCCTGGCCGGACTACGAAGGGGAACCAATAACGTTGGGTGAGGTGACAGTAGCCATCTCAGGACTAGCTTCTGGAAAGGTGCCGGGACTGGATGGATTACCAGGGGACATGTTTAAACAGGAGCCCATTGTTTGGGCCCCTTACCTTACCGCCCTTTTCAATGGAGTTCTTGGTGGCATGGAAATCCCTAGTACTTGGCTGGGGGCATAGGTGGTCCCTATCTTCAAAAAGGGCTCGCCGCTCCTCCCAGCCAACTACAGGCCGATCAGTTTAATAGACGTGGCACAGAAACTCTTTGGCAGGGTGTTGCTGAATAGGCTCCAGGACTGGATGGAGGAGGTGGGCGCCCTTAGTCCCTATCAGGCAGGATTTAGGAAGGGGGTTTCTACAGTGGACCAGGTTTTTAGATTGAACCTGATCTTTTGGAGGGCAGCAAAACTCGAGGGCGGTAGTCTGTACACAATTTTTGTGGACTTACGGGCCGCCTTCGATCTGGTGCCCAGGGGGAAACTTTGGAGTGTCCTGGCAGAGATGGGTGTTCCCAAGGACATGTATACAAAAACAGAAACTGTGAGTCAAAGAAAATTAAGTGACCGTAACAAAACCACTTAGTTAGTACTGATCCAGATTTATCTGCTGTCAATGAGGTGCCAAATATACCAATAGGTGCGTGTATGTGTGTATGAGAAAGATTCCCATCACCCACAACAAGTGGCTCGCTTCATCATTTGGGAACCTGGGAACTTCACCAGAGAACCATACTCTACCAGATGGACGTAGATATCGGTTCAACAATGTGTCCCAAATGTATCTGTTGATGTATTAGTTAGATCGAAGGAACCATCGGGTAACTGATAGGGAGTGATGTATGCAGTGCTGGTGATGAAGGTATGTGCAAGTTAAAATTGGTTAGCCAGGCACAAAAGTATTTTTAATGAGGTGCTACCTGGATACCAAAATAAAACAAGACAGTGCTGTAACAGTTTGAAAGGATAACTGTGTTGGAAAAGACTGGTCAACATGTTTCAGCTCTTGGATAGACTGTATCCTAGCTTTCGTCAGGACCAGAAAGCTACTGCAAATATTAGTGTTGTGACTAAAATACAAAAAAATTTTGGGAAAACATACAACCTGGACCTTGTTTTCGGTACAGGGGAATACCTATAAAAGAAACAGCAGTAATCAATTTAAACAGACTAACAGGGTGGTTGAATGTTGGAGATCGGTCAATAACCGCAAAATATTAAATAAATCATTTTTGCGAAGGTACCGTTAAGTGTACAAAGACAACCATATAGCCATCATTACAAATGGAAGAGAGTAATTTAGTTGTCACTCACCCGAATAAATCTGGGTATGTGCCTCACCCCGCCTGGCAACTGCTCAGGTTAGGAGGCACCGCTCTGGGGAATAATATGAGTATAGAACATTATAGGATATAGCCACAATTATTGAAATGTTCAAACATCATATAGCGCTAAATTTAAAAACTAGGCGGTTGAAACACACGGAAGTCCGATCATCAAAAAAACATGCCAATCGGCGTTGTAAACTTGTGATTATGAGCGTTGGAAAAATATGTTGTGAGGACAAGAGCCGATGACTTAAGCTGCTGTTTGTCCTTGTTATCACTATGTTATAAGTTATACACACGTATATTTAGTATGGAAAAATATAACGCGTGCTCAAGTCAAGTTTCCGATTGAAAAAGGCATATGCTACGGTAAAAGAGCAATTCATTCATGCATAATAAGTCAAGTCTTAAGCTAAAATAGCTAAACTGTGTTAGACGCAGCTCGTAAGACAAATGTGACCAATTTAAATTCATACGATTGTGAAAATAGAAGTTGGTCAACAAAGCGATATACTTGGTTCTGTCTTACCTCTCCGTCGGTACCTCTCGCAGCTTCTGAGCGAGAAGGGGAGGTGTGTGCTGAAAATAGCGAATCCTATTTGAGGATTCCCAAACGTCATATCCGCCCAGCGCATGATCAACGTCAAGAGCAAGCGCCGGCTGATGACGTAATCGCGTGTTAGCATACCGTGCAAGTCATCTCGGGAAATGTAGTCTGGTTGGTGTTTGCGCACTTACTACACTCAACTTTATTGAGATGAAAGATGTTGACAGGCAATATTCAGCATAGCCAAATACATGGAATAATGGCAGCAACGGTTTGCTTTTACCGTAGAGTATATCTAGATGTGGATTACGATATGGAGTATATAATCGTAGTTGTTTGCCATCAGGAGATATTCAGATGAATAACTCTGCATTTGTGTAATAGTACTCGAGAGACTCAGACCAGGATGAGCAAGGGTTTAGATCGTGATTTAATGAATGACTGTTTATCGAAGACAACGTTAGGCAGATATAGCCCGTGTATGTATCTCAGAGCGAAGTCCACGGTATCTGGTCATTCAATCCCAAACAGTCACTATGCAGTTTGTAGACCCATTTCTGCTCTTTTGTGAAAAGGAATTTATGGATGTCTGTAATATGAGATGGAATAAAAGGTTGTTCTAAAATAAGCCATCTCAAATCCTCTGGCTTATGATTAAGAGCCAAGAAATGAGTAGTTAGTCTTGTGGCTTGTTTCTTCCGCCTGATGGTACTTTTGTGTTCACTGATACGGACCTTGATCTTACGGGTCGTCATACCTATGTATCTGAGTGAGCACGGGCATGTAATCAGGTAAATTACCTTTTCTGAATTACAGTTGGTGTGTCGCCGTAAAATCCATGGTTTATCTAACCCCAGATCAACCGATTTGGTTGGCTGTGTTTGAGGACAGGCAGAGCATGAGCCACATGGGTAGTGGCCTTGTACGGGTGGTAAATCCCACAATGTTGGAGTTGTTTCTTTTTCTTTTACCCTTGGTCTGGTATGCACAAGATTATCGCGCAAGCTCGTTCTTCTCTTAAATGAGAAAAGTGGTAATGGGATGCTCTCCTTCCCTACATTCAAAATGCGCCAGTGTTTCCGTACAGACTTTTGGACACTATTAGATAGTGTGCTAAAGGTGGTGACGCATGTCATTCTCGTTAGGGGTGCCTTAACCACCGGAGGTTCTAACAGGGCGTCTCTGTTGTTGTTAGACGCCCTTTTTCGGGCTTGTCTCACCAGATGTGCTGGATACTTCCTAACTTGAAGTTGCTTAGAGAGTGACTGTGCATGGACCTGGAAACTGTCCATCGTGGAACAGTTCCTGCGAATGCGCAGGAATTGTCCCACTGGGAGATTGTGTCGGAGAGACTTAGGGTGATGGCTCTGGAAGCTCAGAAGAGAATTTTTAGTCTGAGGCTTCTTGTACAGTTCACTTCCCAGCACCCCTGAAATAGGGTAGATCATGATATCCAGAAAGGGGAGTCTGGTTTTGTCGTATGTGACTGTAAATTTGAGAAAATTGTTTTGAACATTGAGCCATGCATGAAAATCCAGCAGAGTGGCAACTGGACCATGCCAAATCACCAAGATGTCATCTATGTATCTCTTCCAGCACGCGATCTGCGCACGAAAGGGATTTTGATCAATTAACACACAATTTTGTTCAAAAAGGTGAACGTAAAGATTGGCCAGACTGGGAGCGAAAATGCTCCCCATAGATGTTCCGGAGATTTGGAGATATTTGGTCTCTTCAAATTGGAAAAAGTTTTCCATCATCGCCAGTCTGGCACATTCCATAATAAAGTGTGTCGGTGTCGTGGTATCTCGGTCACAATTATCTGGAAGACCTCTGATTGCTTCAAGTGTCTCTTCTTGTGGAATGCAGGTGTAAAGTGATTCCACGTCGAAACTCACCAAAAGGTCAGTCTCGATATTGAAAGCAGTTTCTGGCAGAAGACGCAGGACATCCTTGGTGTCTTGGAGATAGGTTGGCATATCTCTTACCATGGGTCGTAGGAAAAAGTCGACAAAAGTGGACAGTGGTTCTAAAAGAGAACCAATCCCTGATATAATAGGGCGACCAGGTGGCGGTCTTGTGGGCTTGTGTATCTTTGGGAGTACGTAAAAGTATGGCATAACTGGGAATTTGGTAACAAGGAATTCAGATTCCTGTGAACTGATCCAGCCAGATTCCTTTGCTTCATTGACAAGGTCATGAATTTCCATGGTCAAACGTGGGGTGGGATCTTCTGAAAGAAGACGATATGACTTGGTGTCACTTAGTTGTCTCAGACATTCTTCTCGATAAGAGGAAGTGTCCATAATGACAATGGCTCCGCCTTTGTCGGCGGGCTTGATGGTAATCAGCTTGTCATTCTGAAGTTCTTTCAGAGCTAGTTTTTGAGTTCTCGATAGATTCTGAAATGTTCTATCACTCTTAAATTCGAGTGAATCAATGTCATGTATCACAGCTTGTTCAAAAACTTTCACCTGGTCTGGTGTAAGATGAGCAGGTGGATTAAAAGTTGATGGAGGTTTCAAGCCGGTGTCCGAGCGGTATGTGGCATCAAGTTCGTTAGAGGCCACAGTGTCCTTGTCTTTGAAGAAAAAATGAAGGCGTATTTTTCTAAAAAACCTTTCAAGTTCGTACCTCAATTGAAAAGGCTCGCCTACATTTGTTGGCACAAACCCCAAACCTTTATTCAAGACACTCAGCTCCACTGTAGTGAATGTTTTCTGACTCAAATTGACCACTAGGTCGTCGTGTCCGTGCTCTGGCCCACTAGTGGTGCCCCCCTCTTGCTGCGTGTGTTCTGCGGGGTTGAGTCTGATTGCCAATGTACCTGTGGTGTCATTGCTCCTCTTCTCCTGCCTCTGTTGCGTCCTCGGCCCTGTCCTAAAAAAGGTTGCTGACCAAAGGGAGGGGAGGGTTGGTATGGAAAGGGAGGCATTGGTGGTGCAAAAGGTGAGGGCTGAAATCCCCATGGAGATGGGGGCCACCAAGAACCTTGTTGTTCGTAATAGTTTTGTGTGCCTCGTCTGCGATTTGGACGAGAACGAGGATTGTAGGTTCTGTTGGGTGGTATTGATGTGTTGGAACCGTCAGAGTCAGTAGAAGGAATGTCTGACCCTGACGAGGAATAATTAGACCCATACCTTTTGCCTTTCCTGTTAAATTCTGGAGGAGTGTAATTCTCACTTGTGTAGGGATAAATTCTTTCAAAAGAGAAACGTGCTAGGTCCTTCTTGAATTTCTTAATTTTAGTCAAGAGGATGGAGTCTTTGTGCTCCTTGTTGGACTTATTAGTTTCCTCCAAATTCCTCTTATATAAGGCGCTGGTGATAGATGCCTTAATTTGACCTTCTAAGGTCTGTATCTCTACAAGTATCATGTCTGCTGCTTTTTTTGCAGTACTAATGATTAGGATTAGCCAGTCGCGGGTGCATCGCCACGCGATCATCGACCAATCTTTAAGAAATGTATTGTCTGTGAGAAAAAGACGGGGGGCATTGGTAACAATCAAGCCCATCGGGGCACTGTTATTCCTCAGATATTCTGCCATTATAGCCCCATGTATAAAGGTGCGAGAATGAGTCTTCTTCAAATTGAGTAGAACTTGCCAATCATCTTGTGTATTGCTGGTGACTGTTGGTAGACTCTCTAGAATACTGGGATTAGTACTCAGAATGGTTTGTAACATGTTTTCGTCGAAGGACAATCCTGTGCATTCCGCCATAGTTTCCAAAAGAAAGCGTGACCCCTAAAAAGAAGGGTACAAACGTTTTATGTAACGATACCCTTAGGAAAAGGATTTAAAGACCCGCAGCCAAAGCTGCTCAAACCAATTAATAAAAATATCTCACAAAGAGTGGGGGTCTAAGGGATGTAGTTTAAAGACTCGAACAGTTTGTAATCCCCAAATCAACACATGTATACAAAAACAGAAACTGTGAGTCAAAGAAAATTAAGTGACCGTAACAAAACCACTTAGTTAGTACTGATCCAGATTTATCTGCTGTCAATGAGGTGCCAAATATACCAATAGGTGCGTGTATGTGTGTATGAGAAAGATTCCCATCACCCACAACAAGTGGCTCGCTTCATCATTTGGGAACCTGGGAACTTCACCAGAGAACCATACTCTACCAGATGGACGTAGATATCGGTTCAACAATGTGTCCCAAATGTATCTGTTGATGTATTAGTTAGATCGAAGGAACCATCGGGTAACTGATAGGGAGTGATGTATGCAGTGCTAGTGATGAAGGTATGTGCAAGTTAAAATTGGTTAGCCAGGCACAAAAGTATTTTTAATGAGGTGCTACCTGGATACCAAAATAAAACAAGACAGTGCTGTAACAGTTTGAAAGGATAACTGTGTTGGAAAAGACTGGTCAACATGTTTCAGCTCTTGGATAGACTGTATCCTAGCTTTCGTCAGGACCAGAAAGCTACTGCAAATATTAGTGTTGTGACTAAAATACAAAAAATTTTTGGGAAAACATACAACCTGGACCTTGTTTTCGGTACAGGGGAATACCTATAAAAGAAACAGCAGTAATCAATTTAAACAGACTAACAGGGTGGTTGAATGTTGGAGATCGGTCAATAACCGCAAAATATTAAATAAATCATTTTTGCGAAGGTACCGTTAAGTGTACAAAGACAACCATATAGCCATCATTACAAATGGAAGAGAGTAATTTAGTTGTCACTCACCCGAATAAATCTGGGTATGTGCCTCTCCCCGCCTGGCAACTGCTCAGGTTAGGAGGCACCGCTCTGGGGAATAATATGAGTATAGAACATTATAGGATATAGCCACAATTATTGAAATGTTCAAACATCATATAGCGCTAAATTTAAAAACTAGGCGGTTGAAACACACGGAAGTCCGATCATCAAAAAAACATGCCAATCGGCATTGTAAACTTGTGATTATGAGCGTTGGAAAAATATGTTGTGAGGACAAGAGCCGATGACTTAAGCTGCTGTTTGTCCTTGTTATCACTATGTTATAAGTTATACACACGTATATTTAGTATGGAAAAATATAACGCGTGCTCAAGTCAAGTTTCCGATTGAAAAAGGCATATGCTACGGTAAAAGAGCAATTCATTCATGCATAATAAGTCAAGTCTTAAGCTAAAATAGCTAAACTGTGTTAGACGCAGCTCGTAAGACAAATGTGACCAATTTAAATTCATACGATTGTGAAAATAGAAGTTGGTCAACAAAGCGATATACTTGGTTCTGTCTTACCTCTCCGTCGGTACCTCTCGCAGCTTCTGAGCGAGAAGGGGAGGTGTGTGCTGAAAATAGCGAATCCTATTTGAGGATTCCCAAACGTCATATCCGCCCAGCGCATGATCAACGTCAAGAGCAAGCGCCGGCTGATGACGTAATCGCGTGTTAGCATACCGTGCAAGTCATCTCGGGAAATGTAGTCTGGTTGGTGTTTGCGCACTTACTACACTCAACTTTACTGAGATGAAAGATGTTGACAGGCAATATTCAGCATAGCCAAATACATGGAATAATGGCAGTAACGGTTTGCTTTTACCGTAGAGTATATCTAGATGTGGATTACGATATGGAGTATATAATCGTAGTTGTTTGCCATCAGGAGATATTCAGATGAATAACTCTGCATTTGTGTAATAGTACTCGAGAGACTCAGACCAGGATGAGCAAGGGTTTAGATCGTGATTTAATGAATGACTGTTTATCGAAGACAACGTTAGGCAGATATAGCCCGTGTATGTATCTCAGAGCGAAGTCCACGGTATCTGGTCATTCAATCCCAAACAGTCACTATGCAGTTTGTAGACCCATTTCTGCTCTTTTGTGAAAAGGAATTTATGGATGTCTGTAATATGAGATGGAATAAAAGGTTGTTCTAAAATAAGCCATCTCAAATCCTCTGGCTTATGATTAAGAGCCAAGAAATGAGTAGTTAGTCTTGTGGCTTGTTTCTTCCGCCTGATGGTACTTTTGTGTTCACTGATACGGACCTTGATCTTACGGGTCGTCATACCTATGTATCTGAGTGAGCACGGGCATGTAATCAGGTAAATTACCTTTTCTGAATTACAGTTGGTGTGTCGCCGTAAAATCCATGGTTTATCTAACCCCAGATCAACCGATTTGGTTGGCTGTGTTTGAGGACAGGCAGAGCATGAGCCACATGGGTAGTGGCCTTGTACGGGTGGTAAATCCCACAATGTTGGAGTTGTTTCTTTTTCTTTTACCCTTGGTCTGGTATGCACAAGATTATCGCGCAAGCTCGTTCTTCTCTTAAATGAGAAAAGTGGTAATGGGATGCTCTCCTTCCCTACATTCAAAATGCGCCAGTGTTTCCGTACAGACTTTTGGACACTATTAGATAGTGTGCTAAAGGTGGTGACGCATGTCATTCTCGTTAGGGGTGCCTTAACCACCGGAGGTTCTAACAGGGCGTCTCTGTTGTTGTTAGACGCCCTTTTTCGGGCTTGTCTCACCAGATGTGCTGGATACTTCCTAACTTGAAGTTGCTTAGAGAGTGACTGTGCATGGACCTGGAAACTGTCCATCGTGGAACAGTTCCTGCGAATGCGCAGGAATTGTCCCACTGGGAGATTGTGTCGGAGAGACTTAGGGTGATGGCTCTGGAAGCTCAGAAGAGAATTTTTAGTCTGAGGCTTCTTGTACAGTTCACTTCCCAGCACCCCTGAAATAGGGTAGATCATGATATCCAGAAAGGGGAGTCTGGTTTTGTCGTATGTGACTGTAAATTTGAGAAAATTGTTTTGAACATTGAGCCATGCATGAAAATCCAGCAGAGTGGCAACTGGACCATGCCAAATCACCAAGATGTCATCTATGTATCTCTTCCAGCACGCGATCTGCGCACGAAAGGGATTTTGATCAATTAACACACAATTTTGTTCAAAAAGGTGAACGTAAAGATTGGCCAGACTGGGAGCGAAAATGCTCCCCATAGATGTTCCGGAGATTTGGAGATATTTGGTCTCTTCAAATTGGAAAAAGTTTTCCATCATCGCCAGTCTGGCACATTCCATAATAAAGTGTGTCGGTGTCGTGGTATCTCGGTCACTATTATCTAGAAGACCTCTGATTGCTTCAAGTGTCTCTTCTTGTGGAATGCAGGTGTAAAGTGATTCCACGTCGAAACTCACCAAAAGGTCAGTCTCGATATTGAAAGCAGTTTCTGGCAGAAGACGCAGGACATCCTTGGTGTCTTGGAGATAGGTTGGCATATCTCTTACCATGGGTCGTAGGAAAAAGTCGACAAAAGTGGACAGTGGTTCTAAAAGAGAACCAATCCCTGATATAATAGGGCGACCAGGTGGCGGTCTTGTGGGCTTGTGTATCTTTGGGAGTACGTAAAAGTATGGCATAACTGGGAATTTGGTAACAAGGAATTCAGATTCCTGTGAACTGATCCAGCCAGATTCCTTTGCTTCATTGACAAGGTCATGAATTTCCATGGTCAAACGTGGGGTGGGATCTTCTGAAAGAAGACGATATGACTTGGTGTCACTTAGTTGTCTCAGACATTCTTCTCGATAAGAGGAAGTGTCCATAATGACAATGGCTCCGCCTTTGTCGGCGGGCTTGATGGTAATCAGCTTGTCATTCTGAAGTTCTTTCAGAGCTAGTTTTTGTGTTCTCGATAGATTCTGAAATGTTCTATCACTCTTAAATTCGAGTGAATCAATGTCATGTATCACAGCTTGTTCAAAAACTTTCACCTGGTCTGGTGTAAGATGAGCAGGTGGATTAAAAGTCGATGGAGGTTTCAAGCCGGTGTCCGAGCGGTATGTGGCATCAAGTTCGTTAGAGGCCACAGTGTCCTTGTCTTTGAAGAAAAAATGAAGGCGTATTTTTCTAAAAAACCTTTCAAGTTCGTACCTCAATTGAAAAGGCTCGCCTACATTTGTTGGCACAAACCCCAAACCTTTATTCAAGACACTCAGCTCCACTGTAGTGAATGTTTTCTGACTCAAATTGACCACTAGGTCGTCGTGTCCGTGCTCTGGCCCACTAGTGGTGCCCCCCTCTTGCTGCGTGTGTTCTGCGGGGTTGAGTCTGATTGCCAATGTACCTGTGGTGTCATTGCTCCTCTTCTCCTGCCTCTGTTGCGTCCTCGGCCCTGTCCTAAAAAAGGTTGCTGACCAAAGTGAGGGGAGGGTTGGTATGGAAAGGGAGGCATTGGTGGTGCAAAAGGTGAGGGCTGAAATCCCCATGGAGATGGGGGCCACCAAGAACCTTGTTGTTCGTAATAGTTTTGTGTGCCTCGTCTGCGATTTGGACGAGAACGAGGATTGTAGGTTCTGTTGGGTGGTATTGATGTGTTGGAACCGTCAGAGTCAGTAGAAGGAATGTCTGACCCTGACGAGGAATAATTAGACCCATACCTTTTGCCTTTCCTGTTAAATTCTGGAGGAGTGTAATTCTCACTTGTGTAGGGATAAATTCTTTCAAAAGAGAAACGTGCTAGGTCCTTCTTGAATTTCTCAATTTTAGTCAAGAGGATGGAGTCTTTGTGCTCCTTGTTGGACTTATTAGTTTCCTCCAAATTCCTCTTATATAAGGCGCTGGTGATAGATGCCTTAATTTGACCTTCTAAGGTCTGTATCTCTACAAGTATCATGTCTGCTGCTTTTTTTGCAGTACTAATGATTAGGATTAGCCAGTCGCGGGTGCATCGCCACGCGATCATCGACCAATCTTTAAGAAATGTCTTGTCTGTGAGAAAAAGACGGGGGGCATTGGTAACAATCAAGCCCATCGGGGCACTGTTATTCCTCAGATATTCTGCCATTATAGCCCCATGTATAAAGGTGCGAGAATGAGTCTTCTTCAAATTGAGTAGAACTTGCCAATCATCTTGTGTATTGCTGGTGACTGTTGGTAGACTCTCTAGAATACTGGGATTAGTACTCAGAATGGTTTGTAACATGTTTTCGTCGAAGGACAATCCTGTGCATTCCGCCATAGTTTCCAAAAGAAAGCGTGACCCCTAAAAAGAAGGGTACAAACGTTTTATGTAACGATACCCTTAGGAAAAGGATTTAAAGACCCGCAGCCAAAGCTGCTCAAACCAATTAATAAAAATATCTCACAAAGAGTGGGGGTCTAAGGGATGTAGTTTAAAGACTCGAACAGTTTGTAATCCCCAAATCAACACATGTATACAAAAACAGAAACTGTGAGTCAAAGAAAATTAAGTGACCGTAACAAAACCACTTAGTTAGTACTGATCCAGATTTATCTGCTGTCAATGAGGTGCCAAATATACCAATAGGTGCGTGTATGTGTGTATGAGAAAGATTCCCATCACCCACAACAAGTGGCTCGCTTCATCATTTGGGAACATGGGAACTTCACCAGAGAACCATACTCTACCAGATGGACGTAGATATCGGTTCAACAATGTGTCCCAAATGTATCTGTTGATGTATTAGTTAGATCGAAGGAACCATCGGGTAACTGATAGGGAGTGATGTATGCAGTGCTAGTGATGAAGGTATGTGCAAGTTAAAATTGGTTAGCCAGGCACAAAAGTATTTTTAATGAGGTGCTACCTGGTTACCAAAATAAAACAAGACAGTGCTGTAACAGTTTGAAAGGATATCTGTGTTGGAAAAGACTGGTCAACATGTTTCAGCTCTTGGATAGACTGTATCCTAGCTTTCGTCAGGACCAGAAAGCTACTGCAAATATTAGTGTTGTGACTAAAATACAAAAAAATTTTTGGAAAACATACAACCTGGACCTTGTTTTCGGTACAGGGGAATACCTATAAAAGAAACAGCAGTAATCAATTTAAACAGACTAACAGGGTGGTTGAATGTTGGAGATCGGTCAATAACCGCAAAATATTAAATAAATCATTTTTGCGAAGGTACCGTTAAGTGTACAAAGACAACCATATAGCCATCATTACAAATGGAAGAGAGTAATTTAGTTGTCACTCACCCGAATAAATCTGGGTATGTGCCTCACCCCGCCTGGCAACTGCTCAGGTTAGGAGGCACCGCTCTGGGGAATAATATGAGTATAAAACATTATAGGATATAGCCACAATTATTGAAATGTTCAAACATCATATAGCGCTAAATTTAAAAACTAGGCGGTTGAAACACACGGAAGTCCGATCATCAAAAAAACATGCCAATCGGCGTTGTAAACTTGTGATTATGAGCGTTGGAAAAATATGTTGTGAGGACAAGAGCCGATGACTTAAGCTGCTGTTTGTCCTTGTTATCACTATGTTATAAGTTATACACACATATATTTAGTATGGAAAAATATAACGCGTGCTCAAGTCAAGTTTCTGATTGAAAAAGGCATATGCTACGGTAAAAGAGCAATTCATTCATGCATAATAAGTCAAGTCTTAAGCTAAAATAGCTAAACTGTGTTAGACGCAGCTCGTAAGACAAATGTGACCAATTTAAATTCATACGATTGTGAAAATAGAAGTTGGTCAACAAAGCGATATACTTGGTTCTGTCTTACCTCTCCGTCGGTACCTCTCGCAGCTTCTGAGCGAGAAGGGGAGGTGTGTGCTGAAAATAGCGAATCCTATTTGAGGATTCCCAAACGTCATATCCGCCCAGCGCATGATCAACGTCAAGAGCAAGCGCCGGCTGATGACGTAATCGCGTGTTAGCATACCGTGCAAGTCATCTCGGGAAATGTAGTCTGGTTGGTGTTTGCGCACTTACTACACTCAACTTTATTGAGATGAAAGATGTTGACAGGCAATATTCAGCATAGCCAAATACATGGAATAATGGCAGTAACGGTTTGCTTTTACCATAGAGTATATCTAGATGTGGATTACGATATGGAGTATATAATCGTAGTTGTTTGCCATCAGGAGATATTCAGATGAATAACTCTGCATTTGTGTAATAGTACTCGAGAGACTCAGACCAGGATGAGCAAGGGTTTAGATCGTGATTTAATGAATGACTGTTTATCGAAGACAACGTTAGGCAGATATAGCCCGTGTATGTATCTCAGAGCGAAGTCCACGGTATCTGGTCATTCAATCCCAAACAGTCACTATGCAGTTTGTAGACCCATTTCTGCTCTTTTGTGAAAAGGAATTTATGGATGTCTGTAATATGAGATGGAATAAAAGGTTGTTCTAAAATAAGCCATCTCAAATCCTCTGGCTTATGATTAAGAGCCAAGAAATGAATAGGATGTTCCCAAGGACATCCTATTGATCTTGCAGAGGCTGCATCACAATAATTATGCCCGAGTGAGGTGTGGGAGGTCGGGGGAACTGACCGATAGATTCCCCGTTGGCCGGGGGGTGAGACAGGGCTGTGTGCTGGCACCGACCCTGTTTTGCCTCTTCGTCAACGGGGTAATCGCCCATCTGAATGCCACCGAATATACTGACGCCCCAAAGTTGAATGGCAGCAGGGTGCCCGCAATCATGTTTGCGGACGACACCCTGCTGCTATCCAAAACCCCTATGGGTATACAGAGGATTCTTGACTCCTTCGTGACCTTCTGTATTGATAGGGGGCTGGAAATTAACGCGGCAAAAACCAAATTCATGGTTTTGAACCCGAGGCAAAAATTGCGGCCAAATCCGCAATTGGGAGCTGCACGGCTCGAGAGAGTGGCCACCTTTGAATACCTGGGTGTGACACTCAACGAAACCATGACTTGGGGACCCCACCAGAATAGGGCTAACCTCAAACTTACTCAAACCACTGGGGGTATCGCCCGGATGATGACTGGTTCATCATATCGACCATTGGGGGCATTAATTCAGATATATAAGGCCCAGGCTAGGGGAATGATAATGTACGGGGCGGAATTGTGGGGCTACATGCCTTGTCGGAGTCTGTCTCTAACGGAAAACAAATTTATAAGACAGATAGCCGCACTTCCGCCCAGTACCCTGCTCCTCCCTCTGAGGCTTGATTTGGGACTACGCCCGTTAGTCGACGAAATAAATCTGAGACCTCTAGCATTCTGGCGCAGGCTGTGGAGTAGTAACGATCTTGTAGAATATAGGGCGGAACTACTCGAACTTCTGAATCACCCAAAAGTGCTAAATATCCCCTGGGTCAAATACATCCAAGCCACTTGCATGGAAATAGGGCTACCCGACTTATGGACTGAGCCAGCGATAGCTGCATTAAATATTTCCAAAAAGTCCCTGGCAAAAGTTTATCATGATTACAAATTAGTCAGGGCGCAAGCCACCCAGGAAGAAGGGTCCTTAACTTCCGTGTTTTTTCAAAGTAAGGATGTTTACAGGTTTGAGAAGGTATTGGACCCTATCTCCCCGCTATTGGCCCGGAAGCTGTTTCTCCAATGGAGATACGGCACACTCCCCTTCCGGTTTTTTACAAGTACCTGGCCATCGGCCTCCACCACAAAGCAGTGTCCGGCTTGTGATACTACGGAGGAAACTGATTTGCATGTGGCTTTCTTCTGCCCAGCCTACAAGGCAGCACGAAAATATTGGCTCCTCCCGCTGATAAGGAATATGGGCTGCAGGGAATATGCTCCAATGTATAGAATTTTAAAATCTGATGTCTCTGGCCCAACTGTCTTTGCCCTATCAAAATTTCTGACCAATGTTTGGCATACGCGTAATCGTATTCTAAAGGCGTTGGGTCCCTTTTAACCTTTGTATCTGTGATTAAATATGTGCATTGTATATTTTAGAATGGAACTAGAATTGTTTATTGTGCCACTTTGATAACTCTGTTTAATAACTTTTTATCTTAAATGCTGAACTATTTATGCTTTTTATGTCTATGTAAATATTTTATCTGTGCTTTTATGGTCATTGACCGAAATAAAGCTATCAAAGTGAATTACAGACCCTGTGAATAATGAGCGCTTTCAATAAAAGTAAAATGATAGCAACAATTAGACTTCTAGTCCTTTTAGCAGGCTATTTCTATCAGCCACGTATAATCCTATAGAAGCTTTGGCAATGCCAATAGATCTGGCATATGAATGAAAGTGCTGTTTGTGTAATTACTGGGTTTAGATATTCAATCGGTCATCCAAGATGCACTCTGTCAATCATCTTTGCACTCATATATCCAATCATCCACCCACTGGTTTATTCTGTGTTTCCAATGAACACTATCAGAAGAAAACACAAAAATGCATCAACATATGCAAGATAAATTAAAAGAATAAAAATAGACAAAAGATAACATGATGCCATCTAAATAAGGGGCATATGCTTGTTATAACAAAACTAAACGTAGCAGCGAGTGTCCATACTACAGAGGCACTGTAAATAGTCTATCATAGTTTTTGAAGTACCAGCAGTGCCACCAAATCTAGTATTAATGTGCTGGCCATCTTGGAATGGTAAAACAATGATATACTATGGACAACAGCATTCCATAATGGATTTCTGACTTAGAGGAAGTGGACATGTGAGATGCAGCGCATGGTAGATGAAATGAGCAGCAAGCAAGTGACTCCTTGGCACTGCCTATAAAGCTGTAATATCCTCATAAGAAACATTAAAATTATAAGAGTAAGAGCAAAGGAACTATAAAAGGAGAACACTGAAAACTACAGGACTGCCCAACCAGCCCTGATCTTGAAGTGCACTCATTTCAGGTGGATGTACACATGTTATCAGAAAATACTATCATTCCCAGGGCAAGAGAGGTAATGACTGACATGGACTGAACTATTACCTCACACATTAGGCTGATATGGTATGAAGCATAGGCTACATGACACTTAAACAGACCGATGTCAGAACAGAGCTGACTCAAAGGTCCTCTTTGTATCTATATAGATATATATTTATATACACAGAATTATGTGTTAGTTGATGATTTGTTTTATGCCAGAGCCTGGTAAACAGCAAAGAAAAGATTCTTGCAAGAATTATTACAGTGAAAATCTTCTGCCCTAGGGTTTGTCAGAGGCATTAACCAATATGTTGATGCAAGCACACATATACATAATTGATCAGGTTTTTTTGATGATGCAGTTCAACAACAACAACAGCAATAACCATATTTTGCTTTTTCACAATGCTGAATATGTCGGTAAAAACCCTTGGCAAAGCTAATATTTCTTATTACTTGGATAAAGCTTGCTGTTACGAGCACTTCTTTAGGTTCACATGTAAAGGCAGTGTCAAATTCATCCACCTTTTTTTCCGCATTTTGTGGCTGGATGTGGGCAGATTTTCCATATTAGGGAGCTGGTCAACAGGCAATGGCGATTTGTATTGGAGGCTAGTAACTATATCTCTGTTATTGCTGCATTTAGACAATGCTAGCTATTTTGAAATTTATTTGGGTTATGTACCAGTCAGCCAAGGGAAGGTAATCCTCCAAACATTCTGGTAATTCTGAATGTTTATGGGAGCCATCTGCTTCTATAAACCAAACAAGCATATGTTTGTCAATAATCTTAGGTAGTCAGGATATATGCATTTTAATTTGCATGGCTTTGTCTGAAAGGGAAATCCCTTACCAATCTACACAAAATAATTGCAATCTCTATGACATATGCTGAGAGTTTGTCTTTAAGGGTGCACATTTATTTATTTATTTTTGCATTCTTATAGAGTGCACTATACAGCAAGTTATTGCTATACCTTCGAACAACAAAATGCATGGAATCATTACTTGGAACAAGAATATTTGGATAATAACAGTAACTGTCAAAAAGTTATCTAGCTGCAATTTATCAGAAAGCATAGTATGAAGAAGAGTAAGTGAAAAATGTGCAGGGACAGCTAGGGAAAAGTTAGAGGGAAGAAGAGGGAAAGATAGAGTGGCGTGGAGAGAGGAGAAAAGAGTAGTTGGGAGGCTGAAGTAGCAAAATAAGTGGAGTGATTGAAGAAATATAGGTTAAGAAGTCATACAGGAGAATTCAGTCTAGAACAGGTGAAATCTGGGAGTCAGAGGATGGAAAAGGACGCTGAGGTGGAAGAGAAGAAGAGGAAGAAGAAAAGAAGGATAGGAGAGAGAAGAGGAAGGGAAAGGAAGAATAAGATGAGAGAAATTCAGCAGCCAAGTGAAGGGCAAAGCATTGATAGCTGGCCTAAAGCTACTCAAAATAAATTTTCAACGTATGCATTTTCTGATTTTTGGGGTCACAACACAGTAGAATAATTGATATATTGCTCTTAGTGCTCTGTATTTCTTGGTCACTAGAGTTTAGTTGTGTACACGTTTTAAGATTTGTATTGTACCAGATAATTTGAGGAAGTGCTGTAGGTATCCAGGTCACTTCAAATGTAGTGTAATGTTTGTAGATAATGCAGGCTACCTCACATTTAATTCTGTCAGGGAGAATACGTCATCAACATCCCTTAAACAAGGGAGAGATGTTGTTATATTTTGTTGTTCCCAAAACGAGGTTAGCAGTTGAGTGGAGTACAAATGTAATAGGGTTGTGTGATGGAGTTGATATATCCACCAATGCTGCATTACGGCATTCAGTTCTGGATACCTTCAGGTGCCTTCAATAATTGTCTGAAGTCGTTGGGATGAGGAAAACGTTTGAGTTTCTTATGCATAAAGTTGCACTTTGGCTTTGGATGCAACATTTTCAATTTTTGTTGGCACTGATAAATGTAAATCTAGCAATAGAGTAATACATCCTTCTTGTGCATGATACTGTATCCATCCATCGAGGCATGGCCTAGAATAATAGTCACTTAATAGCCAGATGAGTTGTGAACTAAACACTGCTATTATTTCTAGGTTTTTATCCACACTGGACAAGTCCAATATTTGCCCAGAAATCCTATGCCAGAATTACCCTTCTTCAAGACTATGAAACAATAAGTCGTTAACAATAAAATGCAATCAGAAGATCGTCAGCTGTTTATAAAACCTATTCCTCAGTAATTGGTTATTGGAAATGTAGGTGGTTGCATGATATGATTTTCTTATTTGGTGCCTTATTTAATTATTTCTGAATTCTATAAGCAGAGTGTCTTGCCCTAAGGTTTCTTGAGAGTTTTGCTTTTGAGTGGAACAGTTTGCGGTCTGTAATTAGAAACTAATTGGACGTGCGGTCAGCACCCCTATAATATATCCCTTTTTGCTAACATTTGGATCGGGAATCCTCTGTTAAGATCTAACCCGAACAGACCCATTTCAGAATACTCACTCTTGGTCAAGTTCTGCTCTCAGGTTTCTGCACAAAGCATTCCAGAGACTGAGGCATCGAGTGATTCACTGTTGTTGGATCAGATGTGAGGAGACCGACTATAAGTTCCTGGATAGTGGTTATTGTGGCATGTACCCTCAACTGGTCCTCCAGCATGGATTGATAAATATGCAGATAGTTTAAAGTGTAATCCTTGACTTCACTAGCACAAACCCTTCACATTGGCCTGCTCCTTAGATCATAGACGTAACACCAGCCTGGTTCTCCAGTCCTTGCAACCTGCTGACGAGATCTTTGAACAGCCCAAAGTGGATTACATTTTAAGAGACCCCACACAAAAGTCTTTGTCAATATGAAAGAATGGAAGAATTTTCTTTTGCCTTTACAATTGCAAAAGAAGACTATTTACCAGGCAAGCATTCCTCAATCGCTGTAAGCTCCTTGTCAAATATATTTCCTAGATTGCTTGGAATCTGGGAAATTGATGGGGGGTTCCAAGATTTAGGGCCAAATAAAAATGAGTCTCTCGGATCTCCCTTCCCAGAACTTCATTTCAGGGCCTCATTACAATGTCGGTCGGAAAGCATCCCGACGGACTCGGTCTCGGAATGGTTTCCGACCGAATCGAATTTGGGGAGTCCGACCGACCAATTATGATGGTTCCGAACACCGTTGGGTCGGACTCCCATTTACTTCAATGGGAGCCTCTGTTCCGACTGACTACACAGGCTCCCATTGAAAAACAGGGTGGGTGGGGAAAATCGTACACCCTGTGACAGGCACCCCATGGTGCCTGTTACTCTGTGCATGGTATTAAAGAGGTGTCCCATGGGTACCCCCAAATGCCCAATTCAGAGGGCCCCGGGTGAAGAGGGGCCTGCTATGGGCCCCCAGAGTCAGATTCTGACAGCCGATCGGTTTCGGGACAACCGATTCGGAAAGGCTGTCCGAATCCGACATCGTTATACGCTGGTCGTAAACGCGTTCTGTAGACCCGTACGAGTCTGCTCCGAATGACTCGGTTACTCCGAAAGCCGTTCGGAACCGAGTCGGAAACTCTGAATGGTTTCCGACTATTGTAATCAGTCAGTTGAAGTATTTCCGAATCGGTCGGAAAGATGGGTTCTGAATCGGATTTGGACTAACTGAATGCCATTCGGAGCCTTTCTGAACGACATCATAATCAGCCCCTCACTCTTTCATCCAGTGGTACAAACGGTCCAGACATTTGGCTGGCTTAACTCATCTCTTGATAGTATGAGGTGACACCACCTATGCTGGAGAGCACATATCAAGGATAAACAGGAGCTATGAGAGGGAGGAACAACATGACAATCCACAAGACCTCTCAAGTTCTCTGACTTCATAAGTACGTGTTGGCCTCAATAGTTAGTGCAATAGGTTTATTATTCTTGTGTTTGCAACGTAGAATAAGCAACAAGAGGACCACAGGATCTGAGAGATAATGCTTGCCCCTGGTTCTCTAACTTTTAAATGGTATATGATTAAGTATATACAGGATGAAATGCAGAGCCCTGCTGCCCTTGTAATGGGGGTCTTGATGGACCTGTGATTTTCTATGAATGTACGCTGTTTTCTGCTTTGAATAAACTTTTCTTTAAAGTGCTGATACCAGCCTCAGACTGGTTCATCCTGTGGTATATCCATTGCTTGAAGTCGGAGATCCAGCACTCCACGGACTGGGATACGCACTTAAGATCCCAACACACATGGTGTTATTCAACATCTCACTCTGAACATTTTGCTGTTAGTCCCCAAGTTTTCTGTACTTAAACGAACTTATGCCCCAAGGCCTGCACTGCACATGCAGCCAAACCAGCTGCTCCCTTTTCTGCAGTGAACAGGATTTTGAAAATGCAACATCAGGCAACACATAGATGAAAGAGCAGGATACAGGGTAATTCTATCTGATCCCCACTCGTACTTTCTATTCATGTGTTAAGCACAAAAAGGGATAACAAGCATTGGCAAAGCCAATAGGTCTCACCTACGCAAGAGCTATTGGCTTCCCAATGTGTTTAACCATTTTATACACTAGCGTCAATATTGTTCAGCATGGCTAAAAGTTAGTGGCATAAAGTCATAACGTTTGTGGAGTAGAGTAGAGTGTTGTGGAGTGCCATAGAGTGTTGGCATGGAGTGGCATAGAGTAGAGTGGATTTCCTTGGAGTGAAATGGAGTGTCATGAAGTGGCGCAGAGTAGAGTAGAGTGTTCTGGAGTATAGTATAGTGGCATAGAGTGGAGTTAATTGTCAAAGTGGAGTGGAGTGGAGTGGCTTGGAGTGGAGAAGAGTGGGGTGGCATAGCGTAGAGTAGAGTGGCCTAGAGTAAAGTGCCATAGAGTGGAGTGGTGTAGAGTAAAATGGAGGGACATAGAGTGGAGGGAGATAAAGTGGAGGTACATAGAGTGGTGTACAGTGTCACAGAGTGGAGTAGAATTTAATGGAGTAGAGTGTCAGATTGGGGTATCGTGGACTGGAGTGTCGTAGAGTGTAATATTGTAGAGTGGAGTAGAGTGGCCTAGAAAGAAGTGGTGTAGAGTGCAGGGCATAGAGTGTTGCAGAGTAGAGTATTTTGGTGTTGAATGCAGTGGTGCGGAGTGGAATGGCCTTGAGTGCAGTGATGTAGATTGCATTGGTTTTAAGTAAAGTGGTGCAGGGCATTGGCGTAGAGTACTTTGGTGTAGAGTGCAGTAGCTTAGAGTAAAATGGAGTAGAGTGCAGTGGCATAGAGTAATGGTGCACAGAAGAATGGCATAGAGTGGAGTGGCACAGCGTATATTGCAGTGATTTACAGTGGAGTGGCGTAGATTGGAGTAGTGCAGAGTGGAGTAGGGTGGCATAGAGTTCAGTGTTGTAGAGATCAGTGGCGCATAGTAGATTGTTTCAGAGTAGAGTGGAGTGCAGTAATGTAGCGAAGAGTGGCACAGAGTGCAGTGGTGTAGTGTAGAGTCACATAGAGTGTAGTATCATAGGATGCAGTGCAACAGAGCGGATTAGATTGGATTGACCTAGAGAACAGTGGTGTTGAGTGCAGTGGTGTCGAGTTGAATAATGCAGAGTAGAGTGGGGTAGAGCAGAGTGCTGCACGGTGCTTTGGTTTAGAGAGCAGTAGAGTGGTATAGAGTAGAGTGGTGCAGAGTAGTGTGCAGTGGCATAGACTGCAGCTGTGCAGAGTAGAGTGGTGGAGATTTCAGTGGTGGAGAGTGAAGTGTTGAGAGTGGTGGTGTAGAGTAGAGTGACATAGAGTGCTTTGGTGTAGAGTGCAGTTGCGTAGACTAAAGAGGGGTAGAGTAGAGAAGCGTGGCATAGAGATCAGTAGCATAGAGTACAGTGGTGCAGAGTAGAATAGAGTGGCTTAGAGTGGAGTGATGTAGAGTTCAATGGTGTACAGTCGAATGGCAATGAGTGCAGTGGTATAGAGTAGAGTGTTGCAGAGTAGAGTATAGTGGCATAGAGTGCAGTGTTGCAGAGTAGATTGGCGGATTGTGCAATGGCGTAGGGTGCTTTACTTTGAGAAAAGTGGTATGGAGTGCACTGGCATAGAGTGCAGTGGCATAAAATGCAGTGGCATGGAATGCAGTGGTTAGCATACAGTAGAGTAGAGTGCAGTGGTGTAGAGGGGTGCAAAGTAGAGCACATTGGCTTAGAGCGGAGTGGTGCACCATAGATTGCAGTGGCATAGAGTGCAGTGGCGAAGAGTAGAGTAGAGGGGCACAGAGTATGGTGGCATGCAGTAGATTGTTTCAGAGTAGAGAGAAGTGGCATAGAGTGGCACAGAGTTTAGTGGTGCAGTGGCATAGAGTGCAGTGTTGCAGAGTAGATTAGAGCGGCGTAGAGTGGATTGGCATAGAATGCATTGGCATAAAGTGGAGTGGTACAGAGTAGAGTTTATGAGAGTAGAGTGCAGTGGTATAAGGTGCAATGTTGTACAGTGGAGTGGGGTAAAGTGGAGTGGTGTAGAGTTTAGTGATGCAGAGTGGAGTAGAGTGGTATAGACTGCATTGGCGTAAAGAAGAGTGGTGCAGAATGGAGTGGTGCAGAGTGGAGTGCAGTGACACATAATGGAGTGGTGTACAGTAGAGTGGTGCAGAGTAGAGTGCAGTGGAGTGGAGTGGTGCAGAGTATAGTGCAATGGCATAAAGTGGAGTATGCATTGTGCTGTACAGACAACACACTTTCAATTGAAATGACCATTACATTTGCACAGATATAAAGTTTTACTGATAAAACTATGCAGCACATAAACGATAGTCTATGAAAATGTCATTACCTAGTGTATTGATTTGCTTTGATCGTATTTGTTTCCACCGCACTTCAGAATTACCAATAAAATTTGCTTAATTTCTGCTTTCCTAATTTGGACATATTCTGAAATATATGGTCAGCTTATTTACAGGCATTCAAATTTTGTTGTGTGCTGGAAAAATTAACATTGTATAACCTTCCTCCAGCACACCCCAAGTACCCTGCATGACTGCCATATAAATCCTCTCAATTTGATGTCAGGGAAAGAAAAGTAAACACCAAGCTGCCTCGGAAGACAGAGCCTGACATTTGACTTTTGGCTCTGAATGCACAGCAAATATACCTGTTTACAGAAAGGAGCAGTGGTGGAAGAGTTCAAAGGACCCTTGTAAACAGGCTATGCTCCATGGAAGGGATGTACTCAAGCTGGAAAGTTTAAAACAAATAAAGCCAGCAATTAGAAAGTCAGCAAAGGTGAGTTACAAACCTCAAAGCCAATGCTAATTGATGGGTGAAATGCATTCCCAAGGAGTCTTTCAGAATGTCCCCAAGATGTCTTTAGCACAGCTTCGACCTAAAAAAGCAATGCACACAATGCAGGCAATTGCTATTGTGTAATTTAATTTTAAATGTTGCTTATGTTATAGCTTTTTCTAAATAGCGAGATGTTCACCATCCACCTTGGTGCTGTTTGGAGATCATAGAACTGCAATGGGCTGACCCAAACTGAAAGATAATCCTATTCGGCTTGAAGATTGAAGACCCTCAGCCTCATCTTCTATCTATGTACTTCTATCCCTATCTTAATGGCGCCCTCTGATTCTGAGAGCATTCCTCTCCATTAGTCTAGTACAAAGGTCTTAAAACAGTTACTGTCCCGCCCTCTCACAAAAACTAGTTTAATCTGGCCCGAAAGACTGAAAAACATATTTTCGCAAATGTATTCCACAAAATGTTAAGTACTGCAAACAATATAAAGAATTTCAGTTCAATATTCGCTAACAAATATAGCCAAAACTGATGTGGAGTAGTGCTTTTCAATTTGCCATAATAAATGTATGCACTGTGAAACAAACTAAGGAAGCCAACCAATACAAATTGAACTGTACAGGAGCATTTGAAAAGAAAAGGACAAATGCAATGTACTTTGCCACTTTTTTCTTACTACGAACCCATATGTGTAATTAACCAAAAAAAATATACAAAGGAGCTTAATGTGTGATAAAGTTTACATTAATCCAAGATTATTTTTTTACAAAAATGAATGTCCATTTTTGCTATCATTTTTTTCACATTATCACGCCTAGTTGAGAGTTAGCACCTGTGACACTTTCAACAAGTCCTGGTTTTTGAGCCAACTACATTTTGCATGCTAGTGTTTTAGAGCCCATTTTTGTAACGTAAAAAACAAAACTACAGGTCATGAAATGCATCTTCCAGTTGACGAAAACACCGGCCTGACTGAAGGTGCACAAAACATGGGGTCACTTGACAGCTATGCATATATTTATAATGCTGTACATTATGTTTGGTTATCCCTTTGAAATCTCATTCAAATACCCGATTGCCAACATGTTGACAGACTTGTCACACTGAAGAGGTCCATTCTTTGATTCTTTTTCTGAATTGAGTGGGTGAGGCATTGGATTTCATTTGATGACATTCTACTGATATCAGCTCCAAGGCATCACATGCCTAGTATTCCCTTCACATCTGCAGTGGTGCCTTCTCCACACTTAGAAGACCTCTGGTTTAGTGTATATTTGTTGTCTCATTGCTTGAATGTTCATTGGTAATCTTGAGTTCTTACTTTAATTCTTCATGTGCTCCCCATCCCACTGACTAGTAACTTCCAATTGTGGAGTAATTCTGGGTGTAATTCATATTTGGGCTGTTTTTTGTGACTTAATGCCAACCCGTTGGATATTCATAACAGTGGGATTTTCTTTTAACCTTCATTTGTCATTGGGATGCAATGTGCTTGTCAACTTCCACAACCCCTCGCCCGACTCACCCCTCTACCCTTACCTGTGCGAGCTGTTAGTGGGAGTTGTGTCATCAGAGGTTCTTATGTCAACCCCTGTCATGACCTCCTTTTAGACTGTGTAGACTGTGCATCTGTCAATACGCAAGTGGATAACACATTGGTATGTGCATCCAGGCAGATTCCATTTTTCCAGTAACACAGAGATCTCTTCAATTTATACTTTAAACATCTAGCCATTGACACCTCAAATGAATAAACCCTCAACAATGAAGGAGTCCAATTTTCACTAACATGTCGGTCATCATGTCTTTCATGTGCTGTCAACCAATATCCACTGGAGATATTTTGTTCTGTTTTCTGGAGTTGCGTGGTAACGTATGTCATGTGATTATGTAGTTGGGTGCATTAGAGGAAACTACAAATACAGAGCAGAATTCACTGGTTGATATTTTATCCATAAATATCCTCCAGAGTACTATGCATATGTTGTACAGTCTGCAGCCAGTGGATTCTATTCCCTATTTAGACCCACAGCAAAAGGCCATGAAATTCTTTTGTTTTTAATTTTTGTAGAGGCAAGTGAAGTAAGTATTTAAAATTCTATTCAATTTGAAATATTGGGATAATTGTGTGATCCTTCTCAGAACTAAGTACACATAAGGTACTTTTCACAATAGTCTTTTCAAACAGCAAGGACAGCAAAATGAGGTTTTAATAGCATAAGGCAACAACACCAATGCATCACTCTCTACAGACAGTGGAAAAAACACCCATGTGTTGCAGTACCAGTTCTTATGATGACATCCAAAGGTTTGTGATCAATATTTCAGCTATCTTGTGGTATGTGCCTCGTGAGCACCTTTTTAGGTCTCATCTGCAACAGCACATGCGCTGCATACTCTCTCACTTGCAAGAGATATTGCATACAACAAGGGGCTTGCAGCCCACCCATTGCTCACCATTCATTGGCTTCATTCTCACTCGTCTTTGCTGTCTTCTAATTGGCCAGTGAATGCTGGTTTCACTTCCTCCTCTGTCGACTGGAGCATGGACCATGTACTGATTGCTGTCCTTCAGCTGATCGGGCTGTGATTGAGGTATTATTTTTATATTTTCTTCTCTGATGCTTCTTCCTTTCCAAACCCTGTGTCCATATTGCTTCTTCCCCTCCCACCCCACCCCCTTTGTCATGCTGCTTCTTCCTCCTCCCACCTCCCTTTGTCCGTGTTACTTTTTGCCTTCCCACCCTCACCCTCTCATTGTCCGTTACCCACCCCCACTCACCATAAGAAAAAAAGGCCTGCACACATAGCATTTATTTTAAATAACTTTTAGCCATGTTGCACAGCAGCTGTGTTGCTCTTCAACATGGCTAAAATACACTGGCAAAGAAATCTGTGTATACCTATTTTGACTAGTGAGTTAAATTGCTTGTCCGATTCTTTGAATGTATTACAAGAGCAGGCGAAGAAATGAGCTTTGGATTTATATTGCTACCTGGGCAAGGGTTCATCAGTATGAGTGCAAAATTAGGCACCAGCTGGCAAAAGTACTACACAGAAACTTTCCTGTTTTGGCACACACTGTTGCTTTTGCTATGAAAGAAAACTGTGGGTGTTGGGTGCACTCCATGTCCTCCATCTTTGAATAGTAAGCCTCTCAATTGTACCTATTTTCATCTTATAATTTCCTTTTACACCCATTACCCATGAAGGTTTTTGAGGTAGACAAATAACCCAGGAAATAGTAATTGTATTGCATTGCTTTGCAGTAACATTTCCACTGCACTTTTTAAACCCTGAAGAGTTGCTGAAGCTGTCTGGCGGATGAGTAGCACACTACTGAAGGGGCGTGCTTTATCCAGTATTGTCTGAGGTGTGGCCTATGTAGGATGCGTTTTGATATCTTGAAATGTGACAAAAACCGTGCTTTTATAGTGGCTTTATTTTTACACATTGCTATGTATAAGCAAAAGGAGAGAGTTAAAGGGCATTGATTTATAAAGGTACTAATGTATGGATGTATATAGGTATATGAACGCAGTGTGGCTTATGTGGTAAGCATTCTAGTGCAGAGCGGTGCATGTGTGTAGCAGCTGTTCAAATCGCGTTAATGTTGACTTGCCGTTGCACCTATACATTCAGTGGAGTGAAGAGGTGCGTTAGATTGCTGTGCTTGTGATCAGGGCTACCATCATTCGGTTGATTTGTTCTTACTACTCGATGACATAACCCTGAGTTCATTGTTGTATATTTCCTCCTAGTGATCATAACTGGTTCCGTTTGCTGATTTTGTGAAACTTTTTGCCTTGTAAAGTGAAGATTCAAGTGTTCACAGATTCCTGAAATCCAAGCAGTTATGGAGGCTGCTTGTGTGTGACAAGAGAGAGTCCCAATGTTTTGATACCTCTACAGATTGGGTTCCACTGAAGACTTTTTCATCTATACAGAGATGGGGAGCTGATGCATTGCTTGAGCAGTGGTTTCTCTTCTCAAAATATCATTGCAGCTTTGCTTGGATGAAGGGAGGGTCCATGCCATAGATGCCAGTGCACAATGCAGAAACTCTTGAAGGCTAAGCAGCTGGCTCTAAGTGGTGAGGGAAAATTATGGAGGACACTCCTGCAGAACAGGTCATACCAGTTATAATGGCCACTTCCTGATTTCTCAAAGGACCTATCTGTTGATCCATTTTTCAAATGTTAGATTGTGTTGAAGGTAAAATTAAATTAGCATCTATCCTTAAATGACTTACAAAGTTAAATATCATATGTACAAGAAAACGTACAAATAAAGTAATGGTGTATGGCGTCTAGAGGGTGCTGAAACATTAAAGGAGATGTGTCATTCCAGATGTTCAAATGACTGTTTTCCTTTACTTAAATGCGTATTGATGTTGGCAGATTCAATTTTATGAAATTCTGTTGATACATAAATCGTTTTTTCCACATGCTAATTTGTGTATCATGGTTTGTGAAAAACGGGAAGGCCTAATTGAATGGGACAGACATCAAATTTCTTAGTTTTTTTTCATGTCACTAATTTGTGATGAAGTAAAAAATCCAAAATTATATGCATGAAAACTAGGGTTCTTAAAGGGCTATACCTTTTCCTTTTGTTTTCTGAAAAAGCACTTCAATACACTCTCATCTTGTTACTTGACAAATTGAAACTTGTTCACAGAAGCCATCCTTCTCCAGAGATTGTTAAATGATATGAGCATAGATTCTGAACTAGATGTATATAAACTATAAAATGGTACTTTCAGACCTTATGGAAAAGGATTAACCATTCTTCATCCTTTATACCTAAAAAGGTGTAGAGCCAAAAAACTGTGGCCCAGATTTACAAAGAGTTTGCGTTAAGTTTATGTTACTTTATTAATGCAACCAGCTGCAAAGTCTTCTGCTGGAATTTACAAATCATGATTTGTTTCGGTTTCCAATCCAAAATAACGCAACATAGCGCAATGCGCTGCCTTGCATTACTTTGCATCAAGAGGGCGTTTCATGGGTGGTGCATTAGTGTTCCCATGCAATCATTCATGGGTCTTGATTCAAATACTTATGTACAAAGCATTGTAGGCAGGGATTTGCACCAAAATCCTGTGCCTTCCTGTGCATGATGAGGAGAAACGTTTTCATTTCTCTCCGTTTTTAGCTCTTTGCAGGTGTGCTTCATTGTGCACACAAAGAGGAAAATGTCTTAAACCATAGTTTTTGTGCAGGAAAAGACACCTTCCAAAACAAGAACTATGCTGATTACAACACAGACACCCTTTTACTGTGGCACCAGGGTACCTGCATTGGTGCATGGCAGCCACATGTGAACCAGTGCATGGAGAGAGCAGAAATGTGCCACCTGTTAGTTGGTATGGCTCAGTTCTGCTCTCTCCCATTCATGCATCTCAGCTCAGTAACTTTACTTGCTGCGCTATGCTGAGTGGACTCAGTGGAAATATGCCCCTGTGTTTAAAGCCATTAGTGGAGGAAAGTATTTGTGCTCAGAGAGTGAAATGCTCTTGAGAGGGCTCCATGCTAAGACACGCTTGTACTTTCAAAAAATATGTGGGAGGCATAACAGTCATGAACAGAGAAGACCTATGACAACTATCAATGGAAGGGATATAATACTATGCACAATATGCTGAAAGAGAGAAGAGAGCAAGCAGCAATTGTTTTAGAGTGGTGACTGGAAGTGCGGGTTCTCCCTCTTGATAGGTTTATTATTATTATTAGCAACTTGTAGGGTGCACAGCTACATTGAAGGGTTTCCCGGCGCAAAGGCAGTGGCAGATTAACTGTCCCAACAATACAAAATCAGAATAACCAAGTTTTCAGCATCTTACGGAGGTTGAGAAATGATTTACAGTTTCCTAAGTCATGGGGTAATGAGTTCCAAAGCTTAGGACCCAGGTAAGCAAAAGAATGGCCCTTCATACAGATTAGGAGAAACTTCTGAATAACCCTGGGCGTAGTTTGCGGAGTTGCACCACGCGGAACTCCGCGAAGTGGAAAAAAACTCCGCCGCACTACGCGGAGCTCCACGAGCGGCGGAGTACGATAGAAAAATGCCGTTTGCGGTGATTGCACAGTGCCGAATGCTTGTCCGTACTGTGCAATCATTGCGAACGGCACCATACACAGCACAAGCTTCCCTGCTTTCCTTTTCTGCCGCTTGAGCAGACTTTTACTCGAGCGGCAGCTTTCTCAACCCGAACGGGCACTTTCTCAACACGAGCGGTCGAGAGCATTCGCGACCACTCGCAATGAGAAACCTGACCCCCCGCATGTAGAAATCTCACCAGGAGGTTGATTTTCCACACTCGCGCTCACCAACTTGATGTTGACGATCGCGAACGAGGAAAAAAAGTCCGCTGAGTTTTTCGGGACTCTGCGAGCTCTGCGTAACGTGGAGTGCGGAAAACTCCGCAAACTCTGCTGGCGGAGCAGAGTTCACCACCCAGGCTTACTTGGGAACACCAAACAGGGCCTGGGTCGAGGACTTTAGTAGCCGAGTTGGCTTGTGAGGGGATACTAGTTCCTGAATGTAACATGGTCACTGGCAAAATTTGGCCTTGAACATATAGCACAATGCTTTGAATTCAATGCATTTGGCCACCTTAAGCCAATGAAGTTCTAAATGAGGAATAGAAACATATCCGGGTAAGTGATAGAACAGTCTGGCAGTGGAATTCCGGACAATTTGCAGGCACCTAAATATAATACATTGCCGTAATCCAGGTGGGAAATAACAAGTGCCTGGATAATGGTCCTCTGAGCTGTTAAAGAAATAAACCCCAGATCTTTCTCAGCCATTTAAGTGCTGCAAAACAAGTGGCAGTTACCTTAGCTATCTGCGGCTTCATAGAGAGCTTGTCATCAATAAGAAACCCCCGTCTGTTTACCTTGGATATCGGAGTGGGAGGGGTCCCTAGCACTTTTTGCCAATGTTTGTCGTCGTCCCCCCCCTAGAGGGAGGAGTTGTTAGTTACCTAGAACTAGGACGTCAGCCTTATAAATGAGTTTTGCTTCAGCCACGTTTGTAAACATGAGGCCACAAAGTGCATTATATAACAGAATCTGTACCTAAATTGGCTAAACAGGAATAGTTTCTAGCATGGCACGCTTGAGTAATTCAAAAAATGTATTAGTTGCTAAATGAACATGACTACCACCAGGGATGTTAAGGGGTTATACTCCCCAAGAAAACGTTGAAAATGAATCCAAACCTCAGCATTCTTTCAGCCACAAGTTCAAGTTTGCTAACACAATTGTTAAAAAGCCATGGCTATTCAAAGTTTTAAATTTGGGCATGCAATTTCATGCGACCTACTTCTTTTTAAAATGTAAAAAGCACCTTTCACTGGTGTATTCCACAATCTTGCATTTTCTAATCTTGCCCTTAGAAAATAGATTAGAGGTCATCATACATTATGACTGACAATCTACTTGGAAGGGGAATGGTGGAAAAGTAAGATCTACCCAAACTTCACAGTCTCAAGCTCTACACTTACAGAGGTGGATAGATCTTAAATACTCATACAGCAGAGCTACCACTACAAATATTACTGGTTCAGGCCTCAAACAGCTATAATCATGATGTTGCAGAAAAAATTAAGTAATATAGATGATGAAATGCCTTCACTAGTCATGAAATAAAAGTACCACTTGGCACCAGTGAAATTCAGCTGGACAGTTCCTGAAAATGTACACACTTTGGTATCATAAATGCTTCAAATCAATCTTTATTCGGTCGCGATCACAACCATAAAAGATAAAATCACATAGCAAATACATTTAAATACTATATCATGAATAAATACCAATGCAAATTTAATAAGATCACGTTTAAAACAGTGTACAGTAAGACATATCCACAAAATATCAGTTGGGTCGAAATTGTCTTGACCTCAAAGCTGCCCGATGAAAGGAGGTTACTGCAAAAAGGGTGTACTTATTTGGTAGAAGCTGCAGATGCATGAGTGCCATGTGAGCTTGCGTAAAATTCAAGTCTTTCAGGAAGGGCCACACGACTGCTTCAATGGCCTGCTAAAATATTTACATAAAAGCCCATATGCAGGGTATCCTGTGGAGATCTACAGCCACACCCACAGGGCCCTCTTATGCTTGATTCAGACCAGCCAGATGGGGTGGCCAAAAAACGGTGAAGCTGGTTAAACCTGAAACGGGCCACCCAAAACTAGTCCCTTTCACTAGTAAGGAGAGAAGGGTAACTCTCCATACCCTGCATGATTTTCAGCAATAAATTCCCCCTCACTGCAAGCTTTGCAAGCATAGCGCTTTCGTGATGAGGAAGGGCATACTAGTGAACAGACCATTTACATACCTAAGCTCACAAGAGCTCAGAGAGTCATAGTTGTAGAAGATATTTGCCCTATCTAAACTAATGAAAGACGACTTTACGTAAGACATTCAGGGGTCTTTATGCATGTTGTCAAGTGACAAACAATCTGTCAAAATCAGACGATTTAGAGGGCATCCTCAATGGACCATACTTTAACCCAACACAACAGAGGCTTTGCGGCCACCAAGTCAGCAATTATTTGTCGCCCAGCTCTTCATGCACAGAAAAGGACAGAGTGATCTGGGGTACCCTCATGATCGGCCTTAAAAATTTGTTTTGTGCAAGCTGTATCTTATGCACAGGAGTGTACCCCCACACTTCTTTTCCATATAAAACCTTGGAAAGACATTTAGAGTGATAAAGCTTTATAAGCACACATGGCGACGAAGAGCCCAGTCTCTGAGCATAGTTAGCTAAAGCGCCTATTGACTTGTCCATCTCACACAGCTTTCCCACCAATGGGGTCCCCGGGGGAAATTATGGCCACGCGGCCCCCTTCCCGATTTTTTATTTTTTTATAAACAAAAATTGGGGGCAGGCCCTGGGGGATGGGGTCCCCAGTGCCAAAAAAAATAGAAAAAGAAGGGGGGCTACACAGCCCTCCTAAAAAAAAGAAAAAAAAAAAGACCGGGATCGGGCCGGAGGCCACGCCCCCTCCTTACACCACTCTGCAAACGCGCCCCCTGGTGTGTTTGCAGAGGGGGAACTAATTCCCCTTGAATACTGGGGGTCCCTGGGGGCCAACTAGCCCACCAGGAACCTCCAGTATGCGCCAGAGGTGTAATGAGGCCACACCCCGTTTTACACCTCTCTGCAACGCAGCTCCGTGGCGCTTACTGGTGGAGAAGTGTGGCTCAATGATTAGAGCGGTAGACCCTGATGCAGAGGTCTAGCCCGGGACCAGGGTTCAATTCCCCGCCTCGGCGGGTCTTGGGCTGAAAAATTCCACAGACCTGATAATTCTCGCCTCAGTGCCATTCCAATCATGGAGTCCCACTCTGCAACTCTGGGCAATAGCTTGCTTAATCTCCACAACGGCCCCCACAATGCTAAGGATGCCTGGCCTCCACCTTGGGGGTGCCCAGGAGTGGACACCTCACAGGGAAAGCCAGGATGGGTTCCACAGCGGTATTCGTACAAGCGCCTTGAGACCCTTGCGGGTGAGTAATGCGCTATTCAAGTATCAATTTACATTTACAATTTACATTTACCTGGTGGCCTAGTTGGCCGCTAGGGGACCTCAGGATTCAAGGGGACTTAATCCCCCAACTTAAAACGTGCCACTGGGCGCGTTTGCACAGTGGTGAAGGTAGGGGGCGGGCCCTGAGGTGATACTGTGCAAACACGCCCTGTTGCACGTTTTATGTTGGGGAATTCTTTCCTCTTCAATCGAGAGGTCCCCTAGGGGCCAACTAGCCCACCAGGTGCCTCCAGTAAGCGCCACAGAGCTGCGTTGCAGAGTGTTGTAAAAAGGGGCGTGGCCTCTGAACACCTCTCTGCAACGCAGCTCCCTGGCGCATACTGGAGGTACCTGGTGGGCAAGATGGCCGCCAGATGATCTCAGGATTCAAGGGGACTTAATCCCCCAACTTAAAACACGCCACGGGGTGCGTTTGCACAGTGGTGAAGGTAGGGGCGGGGCCTGAGGTGATATGTGTGCAAACACGCCCTGTGGCGCATTTTAAGTTGGGGAATAAATTCCTCTTCGATCCAGAGGTCCCCTAGGGGCCAACTAGCCCACCAGGTACCTCCAGGAAGCGCCACGGAGCTGCGTTGCAGAGTGTTGTAAAAAGGGGCGTGGCCTCTGAACACCGCTCTGCAACGCAGCTCCCTGACGCATACTGGAGGTACCTGGTGGGCTAGTTGGCCCCCAGGGGACCGCAGGATTGAAGAGGAATTCATTCCCCAACTTAAAAAGAGCCACAGGGCGTGTTTGCACACGTCACCTCAGGCCCCGCCCCTTCCTTTACCATTGTACAAATATTCCTCTAAAATCAGCCGAACTACGAATTCCGATTTACTCACCTGTTATCAGGAGAGAACCCAGGGCTGCATCTTTTAGACCAGCACTGACCCTGAAAAGTAATTCTAAGCGTACTTACCAGTAACTTGTATTTCCTTCCATAGGAATCCATTGTGTGGTTTTCAGCAGAAAAGTTTCTAAGTGTCCATTTTTGAAACGTACAAATATTCCTCTAAAATCAGCCGAACTACGAATTACGATTTACTCACCTGTTATCAGGAGAGAACCCAGGGCTGCATCTTTTAGCCCAGCACTGACCCTGAAAAATAATTCTAAGCGTACTTACCAGTAACTTGTATTTCCTTCCATAGGAATCCATCATGTGGTTTTCAGCAGAAAAGTTTCTAAGTGTCCATTTTTGAAACGTACAAATATTCCTCTGAAATCAGCCGAACTACGAATTCCAATTTACTCACCTGTTATCAGGAGAGAACCCAGTGCTGCATCCTTTAGATCAGCACTGACCCTGAAAAGTAATTCTAAGCGTACTTACCAGTAACTTGTATTTCTTTCCATAGGAATCCATTGTGTGGTTTTCAGCAGAAAAGTTTCTAAGTGTCCATTTTTGAAACGTACAATTATTCCTCTAAAATCAGCCGAACTACGAATTCCAATGTACTCACCTGTTATCAGGAGAGAACCCAGGGCTGCATCTTGTAGCCCAGCGCTGACCCTGAAAAATAATTCTAAGCCTACTTACCAGTAACTTGTATTTCCTTCCATAGGAATCCATTGTGTGGTTTTCACCAGAAAAGTTTCTGTGTCCATTTTTGAAACGTACAAATATTCCTCTAAAATCAGCCAAACTACGAATTACGATTTACTCACCTGTTATCAGGAGAGAACCCAGGGCTGCATCTTTTAGACCAGCACTGACCCTGAAAAGTAATTCTAAGCATATTTAACAGTAACTTGTATTTCCTTCCTAAGTGTCTATTTCACAAACTAAAAATATTCCTAAAAAATCGTGCTGTTATAGTTAGTTCAGATAACTATAACTCGCGCGACCGCCACTCTATCACAAGGATGATGTCATGAGTGATGTCATGAGTGATGCCATTGACTATGTCATGAGTGATGTAATGTGTGACGTCATGAGCAGTGGATTGCGGGCGTGCGAGTTATTGTTATCTGAACTAACTATAACGGGGGATTTTCATTGGTTTTTTATGAGTGAAATGTCCACCTAACTATAACCTGTGTGAAACCTATGGTTTTTTAAGTGAATATATATATATATATATATATATATATATATATATATATATATATATATATATATATATATATATATTTTTGATGCCTGAGTTGCTGTACTGTCCCAACACACAGGTACAAACCACTTAAAATCTTCAAGATGTTACAAAAACCGCTTCAAACAACAGGGGTGGCTTCTTAGTCGTAGTTTATTCAGCCATTGTAAAAACAGACAAGTGTCCGCCCTGGATGCGTTTCGATCGCCAAAGCGATCTTGATCACCTGACGCGCCTGTGACGGATTGCCATATTTAAATTACACTCAACCAATGAAAACCCTTTAACAATTAAATCCTCATGGAGATTTAAAGCAATACCAGCACTTGGAGTAACACAAAGATTTTGGCAGATTGCTACGAATTCAATAATTACAAAGTAACATGCGAAATGTGGCAAATTCCGGTGCCAAGCAAATAAATGCAAATACAATGGAACTAAGATGTAGAGTATTAGCAAACAGTTTTTTACAGAGATCACGCATTTAAATATTGATGCGAGCAGTGACTGATATTTAGAAAGTGAACATATGATCTCTGCCCACCAACCAAATTGGAATTAAAAACTAAAACGAACAAATTCGTGTATACAGTCCTACAAAAGACCCCTGGGCATAAATTGCATAGTAGCAAAAGGCAAGTGCCCAGTGAAACATCGCTACAAATGTAATGTAACTAAATTCATATTCCCACTGTAAAAAAGGCTGATGCCTAATATTGACATTAATTTCTTAAATGAAATATTTATATTTAATATCTCGGTAATCTAATCCACTTATTTCTCATGTGAGACTATTGCCTTATATTGGCACCTGCTATTGTTGCAGTTGAAATATGACTACAAGTAATCTATATAGTCACTCATCATGTTAGTCTAAAGAATACTGTGCACTTCCCAAACATGTTATCGTGCCAGATTGTATCAACCTCCATGAATGAGAAAAAAGTGTTTTAAAAGGGAAATAAAGGTTGATTATTTAAGATTAAAATTGCTTTAGGTGGTGCAGCAAGGAACAATATTTGTGAATATCATCCACTAAGTGTAAAAGTTAGTGCATAGATACGGGCATTGAACATTGAAGTTGAATCATGTGTACTGTGGCAATATTAGACAATCTCACTAATAGCCAAGATGACAACAGTTCCACAAAAATTGTTTAGTAGATTAGCAAGGGAGAGAATTAAGTCCCCATGTTACATTGCTTATGACTTGACAGTGGGTTCACCTCCCTAAACACATGATACTCATAAATAGAGGTCCCCAAATACAGGTAAAAGTTTTTTCTGCATTTACTGTATGTATGTTAGATTTGAAACTAAGACCTTTCATGTTGTCTATAGGAAATGATGCAAGTCCTCACTGGTGTTCAATCCATGCGGTATACGTGTATCCAACATGAGAATGAACGAGGACTCCAACTGCCTCAATCTTTTCTCCCTGTTGCCTCCCCGAAAGTAAGGAGGAACTGCCCCTATTACAGAATAGGTTAAATCTTGCAACCTGTTATTGTGAACTGCTTTAAAGTGACGTGCTACAGGATAATTTTCATCCGAATTAACAATAACACGCAGATGTTGAAGAATCCGGTTGAAAACCGGAAGCTTAGTGCTGCCAATATACTTCAATTGGCATGTACACTGCAGTTGGTATACAGCGTAGTCAGTTCTACATGTATAGTGTTCTTTTATATGTATTTGAGAATCACTAAAGGCTGTGCAATATTCCAACAGGTTCAAACCAAATTTACATGCTCGACAAGATGAGCACTTAAAAAAACCTGGTCTGACCAACCAATTAGTTTTAGGCATAATCTCAGGGCATGTCTTTACAAGTGCATCCCTCATGGAAGGTGCCCTCCTAAAAGTTATAGCGGGAAGTTTTGGCAACAAGAATCTCAAAGTTAAATCTGTCAAGACAATAGGCCAATGTTTATAGACAATATGTCTTATGCTTTTTTCCTGTCTACTAAAAGTAGTGATAAGGCGGATAGTTTGAATTGCTTCTGGAGTGGGCTCACTCTGTGTTGGATTGGTGAGGCTCTTTTTAGAAACTAAACATGATTCTTGTGGTTGCGAATTAGCTTTATCCAAAGCCTTGGTTAAATCTAAATGTGCATAGCCTCTCATCAAGAATCGTGAAAAAGCCTCTTTCTGGCACTTGTCTAGATCTAATTCTAGACTACATATGCGTCTAATACGGAGAAATTCTCCGTATGGGATACTTTGTATTAAATGACACGGATGGGCACTGCTGGCATGCAAGATAGAATTACCGGCAGTGGCCTTCCTATGTAGTCGAGTTTGTATATGGTTCTCATGAATATATACCTCAACATCTAGAAATTCCACCTTATTTGTGTTGATAGAAGCTGTAAAGTGGAGGTTCATGGAATTGGTATTGATGGACGAAATAAAATCCTTAGCTTCGCCTTCTGTACCATCCCAAATAACAAATATATCATCAATATATCTGCCATAATACCTCACATGATCCTCCCAGGCCTGTTTATGTTGCACTTTAAGGATGTGCTCCTCCCACCACCCTACCAACAGGCAGGCATAGGTAGGTGAGAAACACGCCCCCATCGCAACACCCCTCAGTTGTTTATAGGGAATTTTGTTAAACAAAAAGAAGTTGTTGTTTAGACATAGCTCAGTCATCTGGAGTAACATGTTATTGTGCTCTTTAAAACCTATGTTGCGATTATTGAGAAAGTAATGTATTGCTGTTAAGCCTTGAGAGTGGTGAATACATGTATATAGTGATGTGATGTCTAAGGTCATCAAACACCAATCACTACACCATTCTATTTGGTTGATTTTCATCAGAAAATCACCAGTGTCTCTTATGAAGGAAGGTAGATTCATCATATGTGGTTGGAGGAAGTAGTCTACATATCTGGATATGGCCTCTTGTACGTTGTTTCTTGCAGAGATTATTGGTCTGGCAACAACAGGAGATATTCCCTTATGCACCTTAGGAATAAAGTACATTATGGGAGTTGTAGGGAAATCATTTTTTAAAAAGAGAAATTCCTTTTTAGTGATCAACCCCTGTCGTTTCCATGTTAGTAGACTCTTTGTAACAGTTTCCTTCACCTGATTTAAATTCAATTTGCTAGCTTTCGCATAACAGTTGGTATCCGTTAAATGACGGTCAGCTTCCCTCAAATAATCCACCCTTGGCCATAAAACAATGTTACCTCCCTTGTCGGCACTCATCACAACAACATCATGTTTGCTTTTCAATTTATTAATCAAGGCCCAGTATCTTTTTGCCTGATAGGTACACTTGGTATGTCCATGAAGGACCGATGTTTGTAATTTCTTCAAGTCATTAATGACCATATCACTGAAAATGTCCACACTATCTTTGGGCATCAATGGATAAAAAGTAGATTGGGGACAAAAAGGGCTAGCAGCCGCCATGCCCGTGTTAACCCCCAATTCAAAGGATTCATCCAAGTTACACTCTTGTTCTGTGTTGGTATTTACGGCAAGAGATTGTACAACTCCTAATATTGACATGTCAGCCACTGTCAAGCTTGATGAACTAGAAGTATCACTGCAATTGGTTGCAGGTAAGTTATTAAGTTGGAAATGCTTGCGAAGTTTAATCTTGCGGATAAACTTGTAAATATCCACTCGGGAGTGTTTATACGAGAAGTTTGACTCAGGACAGTAAGATAACCCCAGGGTCAATAACTGTTGTTCCGCTGTTGTTAGAGTCATATTGGTCAAATTGATGATAGTATTATCCTGTTGTGTTAGCGGTTCAGTTTCCACCAACCGCTGCCCCTGTTGCCTCTTACTGCGCCTCCGCTTCCGCCTCTCCCGTCGGGATTTACTGGCGCTGATGGCACAGTGTTCTGTTTGTTCCTGGGCGCAAAGTGGCTCGCCTGTCCATAGTTAAAAAATTCAGTTCTTCCCCCAGCGTATGTTTAACAGCTTCCTCTCTGTTGCTCTGTATCGATGCCCCACTGGTACCTTCTTCTGAATCATAACTAGTTAGCGAATCTGAGTCTCCCTGGGCAGAATTATCACCAGTTATACCGGATGTTGATGAAGCTTTGACCTGTTCTGTTCGAACCAACTTTTTGACATTGTCAAATTTTCGTGAAAAAGTAAAAACTCTACCAAACAAGTAATCATCCCTATCACGGGCGAACTTAAAGGCTTTCTGAGTTTTAATCACAGATTCGTGGTTCTTCAGTCTTGACTCAATGTCCAGTCTGCCTTTAGCAATCAACTCTTTCTGTTCACTCCTTTCCAAGATAATATTCAGTTCATCAATCTCTTCGATAATGGCCTCTCTATCAATCTCTGCATGTTTGATAAGGATGTTTACCATGTTCATCGAGGCCTGGAGATTATTGGTAGCCCACTCTGCTAACATCTCTGGGTGCGGGTTTTCAAAGGTAGGAGTGATCATCACCCCAACCCCCGTGGCACTCTGTCAACATCCCGATATTTTTCAAGGGATTTTTTCTCCCACCATTTACTTATTTCATTACGTTGTAACTTTTCCAATTTTTTCAAAAGTCCTATATATATATACCCAATGGTGCGGACGCGCAGTGGACTTAGTAAGCCCTGCTGGTGCCTCGTTACGATTAGCCTGTCTCTTTTTGCTTTTTATCTGATCACTATTGTGCCGAGTATGCTATTTTAAATCATTATTGTGTTGTGTTATATTTGCTGCTAATTAAGTTTAACTTTGCTGCTAATTATTTTAAAGAATGAACTTTGCTCCTACCGTTATCTTCGTGGACTAATTGCACATGCATTGAATCCCCAGAGAGTGCCGACCCCGGTCCATCACGGCTGTTGTGCTGATTGAACGGAGGGCGGACACATTTCCACCAGCTTGCCTCACTTCCGCCCAAACTCATATCCGGCTGGGACGCGCTCTAGTCGTCCACCGGAATCAACTTTAAATTGCCCGATGGTGCGGACATGCAGTAGACGCGCGCAGCGGGTGCGCCGCTGGTGCTAAGGCAAGCCCGTCTGCGCCTGTCCGCGCCCGAACTGGACCAGGGACAGGCCATTATGCCCAAAATCTCTCTTCTTACTACTAATGAATTTTCTCAGGTTCCCAATACCAGTGCTGTGGTTTCAGTTGATACTAGATCCTCTAGCAATGAAGACATGGCCATAAGATTAATTACCACCTATAGCTGTTATGAGAAAAGAATCAGAAACATCCTTAAATCTAATTGGTCTATTTTGAAAACCGACATCACTCTTGCTCCTTTAAACACTGAAATTCCTGGCATAACCTTTAGAAGGGCTCCTTCTATGCGAGATGCTTTAGTTAAAGCTAGTCCTGAATGTATCAAATCCTCTAATTGGCTTTCCAACCGTAAAGGTTTTTTTTAAGTGTAGCTCTTGTAGGGCGTGTAAATTCGGTGTTAATACTTGTGAATATAGCGATGCTTTCAGTCAATATGTTAACAAGATCGATGGTTTTTTCACTTTCAAAACAGATTATGCTGTTTATGTGCTTCAATGCACTTGCCATCTTCGTTACATTGGGAGTACTAAGCTTCAAGTTTTTAATCGAATCCTGCAGCACCTCAGAGCTATTGTTAACTCTGATTCAAGTTATCCTGTGGCGCGTCATTTTAAATTAGTCCACCATAATAACTTGAAAGATCTTAGTTACTTTGTTATTGATGCAGTCCCATCCTCTAAGAAAGGAGGAGACAGAGAGAAAAGACCGTTGGAAAGCCACTATATTTTACTTCTGGACACCAAGATTCCTAATGGATTAAATACTGGGGAAGACCTCCATAATTTCTTATAATATGTAATGAATTGTTCTTTCCTCAGTCATTGTCTTTATCTTTCAGAGCCCTTTTATGAATCTGAGACTTTTTACTATTTTGCTACTGTTTTCCTTGTATACCACACTATATATTGGATTTTAGATCTCTTTTATCCACTGGGTTGAATTTTTATCCTGATCTTTTTATACTTTTTTCTTTATCGTTTTAGCTGGTTTTATCTACTGATTTTACCGGTTTTATTCTCGGTATTGATGGGGTGTTTGGGATTGGGTTGAAATTTAGCTAGTGGTTAATTGATCTGAAATCATGGTATCCCATCATTTCTTCCATTCTCTTGATTATTTTATTTTGTTTGTTGTAATGTGTAGGTATTTTTCCAGATTTGCTGTTCTGTCCATTAGGATTGTAAAGTACAGATTTTTCATGACAAGATTTAGCTTTTGCTGTTTTTCATGAGTTTATATATTCATGATTCTGTTTATTTCAGTTCTGGAATCTGCTCTATGGATAAACATTTAATTATTTTTTTTCTTCTTGTTGCATACTGCTCTGCCCTTGTTATATATGTTATATTTATTTTATTGACATCTATTTCATAAGTTTGATATTTTTGCACTATTATGCTCACAGGGGCTTTTGCCTATAATCGATTATGACTGAATATTCGTTTATTTAATTTATGATTTTATCTGCATTTACTAACTATGCGTTGAGCTGCTGACTGGATTATGTATTCAGGTCTGATCTGCTTTCTCTGTTATCATTTCTCTACTGGCAATCTATGGGCACTTGCCCAGTATATCTTTACCCCTTTTTTCAGTGTGTTATTTAGCGTGATATTTTTATATATTTTTAATATATTTATATATAAGTAAATATTTGTTACGCCTACACTTTTTACAGGGGTTCTACATTTTTAAAACAACTCCTTATTTTGTTGTTTAATTCCACATTGCCTGGATGAGAATATCCGCGTTAGCATTTCAGACCTGTAGTGATTTTTGCTAATAGTATTTTTTCTATTTCCACTCTATAGTTAGTAGTTTTGGCGGCCAACTGCACGTTATATAAACTCCTTGCACTCTGGTAATTACCCTCTCAATCCCCATACTAACATGAGACTAATTAAACAGGGGATTATGGAAGTAAGGGCTTCCTTTCCAGAAATTACCACTCCCCCCATGCTATAATCACCCCCCATAGACAGACAAGAGACACTGACCTCAAACTTTCTATTGTTTACCTCAACACCCGCTGCTTGGTGAAACACCAGCTTGACATATTCAATCTCTTAGATTCAAGCCACCCTGACATTCTGTTCCTAACGGAAACTTGGTTGTCACAGAACTCAGCTCCTGACATTTTAACAGCTCTCCCTAATGACTATAATATTCTCCAGGCAAATCGCACGTCAGGGAACGTAGGTGGGGGAGTAGCGGCCATTGTGCTTCAAGACTTAAAATTTACAAACTTAATCCCACTTGACCTACCTTTAATACATTATTTAGTCCTCAAAGTGGAGTCAGTATCAATCACCTTAATTTGTGTGCTACTATATAGACAGACCGCCTAAGAACATTCCCTCGTTTCCCTACTCTATAGCTGAATAGCTGGCTCGGCTAATTACCAACAATGCAAAAATTTTATTGATCGGTGATTTTAATTATTGGGCCAATGACACACAAGGTGGACCCCATGCTAAAGAACTAATGATCTTCTTGTTGGATTAAACCTTAGTCAGCAAATAACTACGGCCACACATAATAAGGGACACACATTGGACCAAGTGTGGACAGCCAGCGTTACAGTATCTGCTTTGACCGTCTTCCCCTGCACTTGGTCGGATCACTCCCTAATTCAGTTTACTATTAATGACATTGCTATAGTGAAACCTCCAAGCCTAAAAAAACTAGTAGCTGGAAACTGGAATAATATTAATAGAAACCAATTCCATGCCACTCTAGCAAATACATTTCCTATCCATCAGACGTCAATTAATTCAAGTGAGAAAAATCTCACAGCATGGCTCACTGTGGAAAGCAATGAATATGCCCCACTAAAAACAATTCGGTCAGCAAGACGCCACGAGGCACAAAAATGGTTTTCCCCAGATCTACAAAACCAAAAACGAGCACTTCGTCAAGCTGAAAGGAAATGGAGAACTATTCCCTAGATAAAAAAGAGAGATATTTGATTCAATTGAAAGAGTATAAAAAAGCAATTTCCTCAGCTAAGACTGTTTATTTCTCTTAAAAAATTATGAGTTCTACCAACAAGTCCAAAGAAATATTTGCTATTGTGAACAAATGATCCAATCCGGATAGAGTTACATTAAAATCCACTCCCAGCCAAGTTTTTTGTAACTCCCTCAATTGGTTCTTTATTGATAAAATTGCTAAAATAAAAGCCAATATTGCCTGTTGCCCTGCTCCTGAGGGCTCATCCTCAATGCTGGAAAACTCCTGCTCTCTTGAACAGTTCTCAGCAATAGACAATCAGACTTTTTTGGACCTTCTGTCTAAAGTAAAGTCAGGATCACCTACGCATAGCTGCCCGCCTCACATCTTAAGAGAAGTTTCACCATTTTACCCGGACCCGCTTTGGCACTCCTTAATGACTCTCTAACTCAGGGCTGTGTTCCGAGAGCTTTTAAAGAAGCAATAGTTGTCCCCCAGTTAAAAAAATCAGGTGCGGACCCTGGGGCTTTGACTAACTATCGGCCTATTTCCCTGCTTCCTTATTTGGCCAAAATATTGGAATCTCACGTGGCCAAATGTCTCTGTACCTTTATTGAGCAGTCGGAGTACCTTGATCATAACCAAGGAGGGTTCTGCCAAGCCCACTCTACCGAGGCAGTAATACTCACTGTACTGGACATGCTTCGAAAGGAAGCCGATAAGGGCTCCCCCCAGGCCTTTGTGCTGCCGGATCTGGATGGCGTCCAATTGGCTTGTGTCATTTCTTAAGGAACGCACTCAGTCAGTGCACCTTGCACAATTCTTTGCACCTAAAATGGCAACGACATGTCGAGTGCCACAGGGTTCCTCATTGTCCCCTCACCTATTCAATCTTTACCTTCTTCCCTCACTTCACTCCTTGAAAAATAGGAAGGTATGCACTTATAATTATGCAGATGAACTGCAACTGGTGTTTTCAATCGACAATTCATCTGACTCGATTTCTGAATTCTAGGCAACAATGTTACATATACGTGACTGGATGAGCAACAACCAGTTAAAACTGAACCCAGATAAAACAGAAGTGATTCTGATAGGTGGTCCCCTGAACCCCTGGAATGCACATTTCTGGCCAAGTGAACTTGGCTCCCCACCTAAACCTTCTTCCTCAGCTAAAAGTCTGGGAGTGATCATCAATAGCGATCTCACTATGAAATCTCAGATAGGAGCTGTGACCTCCACTTGTTTCTTTCAACTGAGGAGGATAAGGAAGATTAGGAGATTACTCACTCGGGAAGCCTTAATCCAGGTAGTCCTAGCCATGGTGATATCTCACCTGGATTATACCAATTCTCTTTACTTTGGCATTTCGCTCTATCTTACAAAAAACTGCAGATGGTTCAGAACCAGGCAGCCAGGCTGATCTCCCAACAACCTAGATTGGAACACATCTCTCCCACTATGAAAGAGCTACACTCGATCCCCATCCTGCAAAGATGTGCGTTTGAAGTTGGTTGCCTCATATTTAAAGCCTTGCATGGTGCTAGCCCAAAATTTATATCCATACTTGTCCAGAAATACCTACCTGCACGGAGCTTACGCTCAGCCCATAAGAACCTCTTAACCATTCCTTCCTATAAACGGAAACAAATAGGTGGCTGCAGGTTTGCAGTATTGGCCCCAGCTTCTGGAACACTCTCCTGTTAGACATTAGAACCTGCACAGAATTTGTTAGATTCCGTAGACTTCTTAAGACCTGGCTATTTATCCAAGCCTATAATTAGACTTGTTGACAACTAATTACATGAGGTCCCAGCAAAATTCTTAAGTTCAGCGCCAAGAAACTAATCGGTGTACGAGCGCTTTATAAGAAATTTTACATAACATAACATATATATATATATATAATTATCAAGTGTCATACGTTGTGAAAAATTAGCATTACGATAACACAATGGCATTATGTGGTTATCGTGTTCGCTGGTATTTACACACAGAAATGTTGATAGCAATGTATGTTTTCTATGTCCATTGATTGATGCACTAGCACTTACACTTTAAAAAGAGCGGTCATCAGCCAAAGTGTTGTCATGTGATCAAGGGCGGGATCGCCCGAAACGCGTAATGGCGGAGAATGGCTAAATAAATAACGAATTGCACGAATAATACTGGGTCTACGCTCGTTTGTTTCCAGTGAGGGAAGAGTGCGGCGAGTGGAAGAGATAATTTACCGGATTGACTGTCTCCGGTTCGTGGACCCCCTTTCCGACGGTGGCTTCACTTACGGCAAGTCTTGTCCTGGAGTATCCGTCTGCAGTCAGCACCGCGGGCTCGTGGTGCGTGTTGGCGGGGACCCCCGGGGCACTCAAAAGGTTTTTTCCAATCGGGAAAAAGTGAAGCCCCCTGCTAGCCTTTAGTTGACGCAAGTACGAAGATTTGCCTGCCGAGCAGCTGCGGAGTTTTTTTCTTCCGCTTCCGGTGGTTCCTCGGAGGATCGGCGGCGGTGAAGAGGCACCCGCGGCCAAGTTGGTGGACATTTCTAATAAGGTACGGCGCAGTTTGGCGAAGGGCAGGTGGACAGGTGTGCAACGCGAGTACAAACCCCTGCAAGCATTACGCATGAGGTGTTCTATCTCGCAATTTGAATTATATTAAACAGCCAGAAGATGTCCGCAGACACACTCAGGGACCGCGAGTTAGCAGCTGAGGGGATGTTTTCGGACTCCCCCGAGGACGGTCAAGGAACTGGAAAAGTGACCCCGGAAGAACCCCGCAAGAGCATGGGGCTGAGAGATAATTTCCGAGCTTTGGAAAAACTGAAAAAGCAGGAGCAGGCCAAGTGGTGGGAGGCGCGTTCATTACAGAGGTATCTCGATGTGGGGAGAATCCCAAGAGGCCTTCGGATAATGATCGCCCCCAGTTACGAATCCCCGTATCCCCTCATGATGGCCGAATGGGGAGAATGCAATCTTGAATCATCGAGGCGACTTGTTACAATATTGGTAAAGTACGCGGAGATCGACAGGGCAGCACTGCAAGAAAAGATTGAGCTCATGGAAAAAGAAATAGAACCACTAGGTGACCCACAGGTTAAGCAAAAACTGGTGGAGGAGATGAACGCAAGACTTAAAAAGGAGGAGGAAAAGATAAAGAGCCGCAAAACCTTCAAATTCAGGCGTGATCGTGACGATTATGCAAACGGGCAAATATTCACATTTGCCAGGAGATATGACTCTATGCGTGTGGACACAGCCAAAAAGCGCATGGGCAATAAGGAGGATAGAAGAAAACACCAAGAAGCAACCAACGCTTCCCCATCAGCATCGGAGCTTAGCTCGGCCATGGAGAGCGGATCTGAGTCCGACAATCCGGCAGTGAGGGCCGAGGCAAGGAGTATTAGATTAACCTTGGGGGAAGAGTTGGACATTTTAAAACGAAGCAGGAGGGAAACATTGCGGCCACGCACCCAGGCAATCGAAAAAGTAGGGCAACTAAACGAAGAAGGGAACGTAGGCAAGCAAAACGAAAACGTCAGAAGGCGTGGGAGGGGCAGAGCACGACGGTAGGGGATCAACTGCCGCCAAACCTATGCACTGATCCTTCATCCTCTGAGCAATCCAATACCATAGTTAATCTGGCAGGTATTGATCTCTCAGCTGCCGAAAGACAACTTCTATCGTTAGGACTTTCCTATTGCCCAGAATCTAACTTTAATTATACCCAAACCCGCGCAGATATTTATAAGTTCATTCGCAAGCTGAAGTTAAAGAAATATCATCATCAGCGAGGGAACAAGGAAAGACAAGAAGAACTGGGGGGCCCGGTCACGATGCCAGAAATGCACGGGCTGAGAAGCTCTGATTATGAACTATTTGAAACTACGCGGGGTTTGGAAAGAGGCGACAACCCAGCTAATGATCAAGCTCAAGGGGTAAATATCACAACCACCACGCAAACGTCACAGATCCCAGGAACGGATATGAAACCTTGGACTCCGTTGCGCCCTAAGTCTAAATTTGTACCCGTTATGGCAAGAGATTCTATAGACGTTTTCAATGAACAGATAGTGGCGCAAATTAAGAGGCTCAACATTGCAACCAATGAAACAAGCAAAAAGAAGTTTTCCAACCAAGAGAGAAAGTATTGGCAACTTATCAAAAAAATAAAAGAAAATCAGGAGATCATCATACGCAATTCAGACAAAGGAGGAGATTTGGTGCTGTGGCCACTAAAGGAATATCTTGAAGAGGCTCACAGCCAATTAAACAACACGGAGTGCTATAGAAAAGTAGCACCGACCAAATTTAAAACAACACAAGAGACGCTCTTTTCCCAGCTTGTTGCTTGGAGAAGCACGGGTTTACTCAGTTGGGATGAATTTAAACATCTTAAAAAAGAAAATGCTACCATCCCAGTCATATACTTTATACCAAAATTGCATAAAGATATGAAGAAACCCCCGGGACGTCCTATTATTTCTGCGTGTGATGGACTTTTAGAAAATTTGTCAAGATACATAGATTTCTTTTTGCAGGAATTTGTAAAAAGTTTGAAATCATTTGTACAGGACACAAGTGACTTCCTAAGGAAAGTGCAACATATTAGATGGAAACCTTCGTATCTAATGATTGCACTAGATGTGTCTTCACTTTATACCTGCATTAGAAATAATGATGGTATTCGAGCTGTAGAATTTTTCTTGATGAACAGACCAATAGAATTCTTTCTGCACAATAAGATGTTGGTTAAAATGCTTCTTTTTTGTCTTGAAAATAATTTGTTTTTATTCAATGGTGTTATGTACCAACAGATACAGGGAGTGGCCATGGGGGCCAGCTTCTCTCCCAGTTATGCCTGTCTATTTATGGGCTGGTGGGAGGAGCTGGTCCTCATGCAGCAGCATGAACATGTATTTAATGAAAAAGTAATCTCCTGGCTCCGCTATATTGATGATCTTTTTATTGTGTGGGAAGGTGATGTTGACAGCGCCACTGATTTCATAGCATTGTTGAATGACAATACACTTAACTTAAAATTCACTTCACATATCAGTAAGGAAAAGGTCACATTTCTTGACGTGGAAATCAAGATAATCAACAATAAGATCTCTACTACCCTCTATAGGAAACCCACAGCGGGCAATACATTATTACACGCCTCGAGTGCCCATCCTCCACATCTAATTAAGAGCATCCCCTATGGGGAGATGCTCAGAATCAGGCGTATATGTAGTGAGGATGAAGAATGTACTATCAAACAGGGCGAAAGCCGGGCGAGATTCCTTAATAGAGGCTACAATACTGAGATCATAGAGTCTGCCATTATTAAGTCTAGATCATGGGCAAGACAGGATCTGCTAAAAAAGAAAGAGACTGTACTAGACTCGAAAAAAGAGCAGGAACCTATTCGTTTGATTTTGGGATTTTCACGACAGGAGAAACAGATTAGGAATATTGTAAGAAAAAATTGGCCTATTGTGAAAGATGACCCTATAATGGGAGAATTGCTACCAAGTAGTCCCTCAGTTGCCTTTAGAAAGACTAATAGCATGGGCATGGCTTTAGTCAGAAGCAATTTGGAAATAGGCAACAAGGGCTCCTGGTTGACAATGAGAAAGGGTTTCTTTAAATGTGCATCTTGTAAAGCATGTAAATATGCTACTAACACCAAGAACTACGTTCCAGCATTTGGTTTTAAATCGTGTGACATTCAACATTATCTCACATGTAAGACCGAATTTGCTGTTTATGTGCTCACCTGCAAGTGTAATTTGAGATATGTAGGGAGCACGAAATTACCGGTCCATAAAAGAATCCTGCAACATCTAAGAGCGATTAGTAACAATGATGAGAGTTACCCGGTCGCAAGGCACTTTAAAAGTACTCACAACAGTGATCCGAAATTCCTGCAGTATTATGTTATTGACACGGTCACCCCACAAAAAAGAGGAGGGGATAGGGAATCCAGGCTAAGGAAATTAGAAACATCATATATTTTACGCTTGGATTCCAAACACCCGATGGGGCTTAACAACAGTGAAGACCTGTATACGTTTTTATGAAATTTGAAAAATTGATTATGATATGATGTGTGTTGACATACGGTTTGCATAATGGAATGACAATGTCTATTTTAATCTCACGCTGTTTATGACAGTCCATAGGGACGAATATATGTTGGAAGCTGTGCCTCTTTGTTTTACCTCGGTCTCCTTGGAGGGTTAGACGGAAGTCTCCATCACCATAGTTTGTTTTTGGACATGAATATTTTAGGTGTAATTTTAGGATGTGGTATAGGGTTATTTATTGAGTATAAAATGAGGTTTTAGGAATGTTTTAAATTAAATAGAAAGCATATTATATGCGTCTATAAAGTAATTTATGATTCCTGTTGGATCTCCTAGAAATAGCTCAATTCTACTATTAGTACATATTATCTACAACCTCAATGCACTTTACATGTGTTTATGTAATTTTGTTCTATGTGCAGATCTGGCATTGGTTTAGTATAGCGCCAGACTCGGGTCAGAATGGAAAATGGTAACCTTCCAAGGTCATCATCTAGTTTTCCTTGTATGAATTTAGTCGTTTATTTTTAGACAAATTTGCACTTTAATGTTGAGGTGAGGGCACTGTCACAGTTTTGTAAAATAATTATTTTTAATGGACATAATGTGAAGTACATATCATGCATTTATGCAATTATCAAGTGTCATACGTTGTGAAAAATTAACATTACGATAACACAATGGCATTATGTGGTTATCGTGTTCGCTGGTATTTACACACAGAAATGTTGATAGCAATGTATGTTTTCTATGTCCATTGATTGATGCACTAGCACTTACACTTTAAAAAGAGCGGTCATCAGCCAAAGTGTTGTCATGTGATCAAGGGCGGGATCGCCCGAAACGCGTAATGGCGGAGAATGGCTAAATAAATAACGAATTGCACGAATAATACTGGGTCTACGCTCGTTTGTTTCCAGTGAGGGAAGAGTGCGGCGAGTGGAAGAGATATATATATATATGGCCACCATTACATGTTCCAGGGACTCATCCCTGTGGCAAGTGGCTTGCAGTTTTAAACAAAAAAGATCTAAGGGCCAAGATAGGATTACCCTAATTCCCTGGCCATGTGAGGTTGGGGGGATCTTGTCGGAAAGTGGGGATTTCAGAGAAACTTCCCATGGTGCAAAAAGAAAAAAAAGAAAAAAACTAATTTTTTATCTGCTGCTAGTGCTGCAGAAGTGGGTGCTCCAGCGGTACTCAGTGAGTCCTCCCTTGTGATCCAGAGGACCTCTCCAGGATCCAGCCTGGAACAGCGTGTGGTCTCAATAAGGTCCCGCTGGACTCTGGAAAAAAAAAGGAAACAAAAAAGTAAATGGCCATGTGGGGGCGTGTGGCCACCCGCGGGGTAAGGTAAGTTAATAAGATCTTACATTCCATTGAAAAAATTAGAAATTTCCTGAAAAAACACAAAGGCTAAAGTGACATTATAGTTAGGTATGATAATAATATCTTACTTTACAGTAAAAAAACACCCCTGAATTTCACTGACAAAAACAATTGTTAAAGAGACGTTGTGGATTGGTAGTGTAATAATATAAAAACTATTGTTTAAAAAAACACTGAAGTTCACCAGTTACAGTTTGTTGAGCTAAATACATCATGCCTCTCCTGAGTTGACTACAATATGCTTCCTCCACGTACTGCCTAAAACCTCACATATTACATCACTACCTTCATGACATGTTCATTGACATCATTGATGACATCACTGAAGACATCTCAAATGACAGCAGTGATGGCATCACTGATAAAATCATTGATGACATGTCATCCAACTTACTGATCTTAAAATTACTTTATAAACCAGTACAGCATTTCAGATATGATAGTAATTACAACACGGTATGGAATGATGTAAAGTATAAATTACCGTTCAGGAACAGAAGCTCACTTAGTTGAATCAAGCTCCTCCTACACACAGCTTTCACCCTTTACAGAACACTTTGTGGATATCCAATCTCTATTGGGCAGTCACACAATCTTTGCCCTGCATGTAGCATGCTGCAATAAAGAAATTAGAGCTACAGTGGATATAGGGGACAAGGCAGCACTCATCCTATTAGATATGTCGGCTGCATTCAACACTGTTAATGAGATGGTCTTGATAGCCCATCAAGAGAGCATAGGCACTAAGGATTCTGCCTCGGCTCACTCTGAACGATTTTGTTTCTAAGCTGTTTTCTCTCCCTTGTGGAGTTCCACAGGGTTAATTGCTTAGCCCCACTTTGTTTAATATGTATGTTACACCATTGGCTACACTGATTCACTCTTTTGCCTTTCTGCAGTTTCATATGCAGATGTCACCCAAATTGTTGTGTCCATTTCAAGACCAAGATTCTACCTCTATTAAAAAAGCCTTCACTTGACCCTTTGTGCCCAGTGAGGTATCGTCCTATTTCCCTTTTGCCTAGTGCGGCTAAGGTGGGTGAAAAAGTGGTTACCAGACATCTGACCAAGTTCATCGAAAGCTCAAGCCTTTTACATCCAGCTCAATAGGGGTTCAGGGCCTCCTATAGTACTGGATCAGCCTTGGTTGAAGTCTTGGAGGCCATCCGAGATTGTTTGGATGCCGGCAGGAGGGCAGCCCTGATTTTGCTTGACCTCCCGGCGACATTCGACACGGTTCCCACTCACTGCTTGCTGAGATTGGCATATCTGGCTCTGCTTGGGGCTGGTTTAAATCTTTTTTGTTGGACCCGACGTAACAGGTCTGGCTCCCTCTGGCCTCTTCCTCACCACAGAGAGTGTCTACAGGGGTCCCACAGGGATTTTCCCTGAGTCCTCTCCGTTTTAATATTTATGTTAACCCCCCTGGTTCAACTGGCTGGGGGCAAAATCATTGCTTACGCTGATGACACCAAGCTCTTGTTTACCTGGGGAAAAATGAGGGCTCCACCTCTGCCTCAAAAAAACGCCTGACCACAGTTTTTCACTTGCTGGCCTCCGCGCAACTCAAATGCAACAGAGAGAAATCTGAAATCCTCCTCTTCCGAAAGTTTCCCCCCAGTTTAGAGAAACACTCTGGCCGTCTGATTTTGCTCTGCCAGCATCAACACGCCAACCCGTTTAAAATACGGGGGGATTGGTTCGAGGAGAACCTTACATTTTCGAACCAGATCAAGAAGCTGGCTGGGAATTGCTTTGGTTTACTAAAAACTCTCAGGAAATTTCTTCCCCTTCTTCCTAAGGCTGCTAGGGAAACGGTTACCCGTGCCCTTATTCCATCCCGAATAGACTATGCCAACGCTCTTTATGTTGGCACCCGGGGCTATCTGTTAAACAGACTACAAGTAGTTCAGAACGCGGCAGCCAGGCTTCTTCTTAACATTCCCACCAGAAGCAGCATGAGACAACATCTTTGTGCGCTTCACTGGCTTTCTGTAGCAGAACGGGTGAAATTTAAATCCTTAGTCATAGCTCATCGTGCTCTTCACGCCCCAGGACCAATCTATCTTCAAAAACGCTTGATCTTTTACACTTCTTCAAGACAACTCTGCTCTACATCTCAACTTTTGGGCAAAGTCCCACGGTTCTGCTTACAAAGGACAGGTGGCAGCTACCTTGCTCTGAAATCTGCTCTAGCATGGAACTCGCTGCCTCTTGCTCTCCGCAGCATTCAAGACCCCACTCTTTTTTAAAAAAACTTGAAAACATTCCATTTCAATTAATCTGGCCCTTTCCATCACTCTTGGAGAATCTGTGCGCGGTATAAATGTAAATAACATAACATAACATAATAGTTGCCTTAGTGCAATGAAGGATTGACTATTGCAATGCTCTTTGTGTCAATATACAACAGCAATGATTACATACGCTTCAGACTCTTCAAAATGCAGCTATGTTGCTTTTTCCTGAGAATTCCTAAATGTCGTGCAGTGTCACAGGCATTACCTAAGCTACACTGGTTCCCTGTAAAGAAACAGATTGCTTTTTATGCCCTGTGCATTGCTCATAGGCTCTACATGATTGCTGACCGGAATATATTAAGCTAAGATTCCACTGGTATGTCCTTTATAGGATGTTACACTCCAGTTTGGCAAACAATCTGGTGATACATGAAGGTAAAAGGACATCATGGACTGGCAGAAGTTTTACTTTTCCAAAAGGAAAATTGTGGAGCAGTCTTCCTCTGCAGATCAAATCTCAGACCAATCATCAGCATTTCAGGAAAGTGCTTAAAACCTGGTTGTTCTACAACTAATATGTTCCAAAAGGCTTTACAGTTCCCTCCATGATAGTTGTGAGCCCCAAGACACCCATGGACATTAGCATACTTTATAAACACTTCATTCTCATTCTGTAAACAGCTCTTTTCGAGAACCCACTCCTCCAGAAACTGGTGCCGCATTATATGGCCAAGTCCCTACTACACACAGCCTTTGCCCTGTACTAAACCCTTCACGGATAGCCAACCTCTTCTGGTCAATTAACCACTCATAGGTAGGAAAGTACTTTCTGCGAACAGTGGTCACAACACTTCCATGGAGAGCACACTCCCTCTAGATATCCAGTGCCCCATAGGTAGAGAGTGCCTAGAATGTACAACCTTCACCCTGTATTGAACGCTTTGCAGATAGCCGATCTCTTATGGGCAATCAAGCATACATGGGCAGACAAGTACCATGTGTGTTCAGCTTTCACTCCTATGCACAGTGTCTAATGCAGAGTTCCACTCCCTTCAGACACTTACAGCCCCTTAGAAGAGTAAACACCTACAACCTAAACCTTCACCCTCTAGCAAAGCTTTACAGACAGCCGGCATCTTGAGGGCAAAAAAACAAGACACAAGTCACCAAGTCTTTGCTGTCATGGTGTTTGCCCTGTCCACAACCATTCATAGAAAGCTCACTCCCTTCACACACCAAAGACCCATTAGGAGGCTAAGCACACTGCTAAAACTGACACCCATGAGCAGGAAAGAGGCCATAGGAAGTTAGATCCTGATGTTACTTGCTGAATATCCTCCAGTTTGATAAGGGTATAAAAAAACTGCCACATTCATTGGATGGTGTAATTATTGAAGTCATCAATGATATCATCAATGATGTCATTAGTGATGTTATCAAACATGTCATTGAACATGTAATCAGTGATGTAATATGTGAGGTCCTAAGCAGCGCATGGTGGTGACACAAGTTATATCTCCGCAAACTGTTTTGGCGGATTTCAGGGTTTTTTGATTTAAAACTTTAGTTTTTACGTTAAGGCTAACCATTTGGAGGGTCAAAAAATGTCCACAAGTCTTTAAATGTTTGGGCCTAGCCCTCGCTGCACATGGCTGAAATCCATGACAGTTCGGTGCAGGGCCTGGCCAAAGACCATGCTTTACGGTCCACTCGCTTTCTGTTCAGGTGTAGGTCCTGAGCAGTAGTAGTTGGCCACCCAGGGTGGGTTGGACACAGGGCTTATCCTACAGCCAGATGCTTCAGGGTTTGCTTCCCATTTTGGGTTGGATCAACCCCTGCACCCCGGCCTACGGTCTGTGCAGCTGCCCTGGTGCACTTAGCACTTCCACTCTGGCCACTTTTCCTAAAACTGGAGTTTACTTCATCCATCCCCTTTGCTCAAGAGTGGAAAAGTGAAATATTGCTCCTTTTATATGTTCATTTTAAACTTTGTTCCACACCTTGCTCAAAGGTGAGGGGGTGGCAAAAAGAGGTCCCTTAGGCAGCTAACAGGCATCCTGCTACACAGCTTTCATTGGTGAATAAGACAGCGGGTCAGTGGTGGCCTGGCAGGTCCCTTTTCACCGCTGTGATGTGACAGTTCCCAGCTGTCGTGAAGCACTTTTCGCATATGGGACCATGGCAGGGTGGAAAGCATTGAGCTGCCAAGACATTCACAGTCATACGTTCACTCTTGTAGCATAGGTGTGTATGTTACACTGAACCTCCCAACCAAAGACAACCGCACACGTAGACCTGTGTTTAACGATTTGCCAGTCATCTCAGTTTGAATTGTTGACTTCCTCTGGTGGGCCATTTTTGTTGGTTCATTGGCGCTCTAACGTATAAGAGAGGCAGCACCTCAACACTCTACAAACCCCAAAAATAAATAAAGAAATAAACTGAAACTGCACTTTTGGTACCCCTGCTCTACGTTTGCGACTAAAATGTTTAAAAACCAAGGTTCACCAGGGCTTCAGGGACACCGAAGCGTTTAAAGACAAATGCAGTTTACCAAGAAATAGAGCTTGAAGTGTGTAGTCAAATGAGATATATACAATAAGGACGGGCAACAAACACACAAATATGTCTTAAAACACATATAAAATGGATAATGTTAGTGTTTGAAAGCTATAATAATAACAATGGTAGTTAATGATATTTAATATAGTAATTATGAAAGGAGTTTGTAATAAGGCACAGAGTGCAATTTAAATTGCCAAGCATGTCCATCCAAAAACTGAGCAGATGGTGAGAAGAGCATTGTAAGCAGGGAAAGTACACCTATCAGGGAACTGAGAGATTGCAGTGAATATGGTTCAGAGAAAATAGTTGATTGGACACAACAGTCTGAAAGATTTTTCAGAACACATTCTGCTTAGGCAAGGACCTTGTTTCTTGAAGTGGTTGGTTACATATTTCAGGTGACAGTAAGCATACACTATCCGGTGTATCTGATGGATGGAAAATAAATAATATGTAGAATGGCAGAGGTACACAAAGGAACTGACAGCACACCATGAAAGAGAAAAGACACGAAGGCTAGCAGTCAATCATTGTGAAGGTAGGGCGATTAAACAATATATTATAGGGGAACAATGAACACAAGTGGAGATCAGACAGGTATATAACACACGCGTGGTGGTCATGTTTAATGGGCATGTCATAGGAGCAGGTACCTTTTCTAAGAGAGTCACAAAGTCTCTGCAGCTGAGTTAATTAGAAGTGGGTCTGGCCAGTAGAGAAGCATCTTCAAATGACTAAAAACAAGTTATTTCATGAAAATAGTGGAGGTCTTTGCAAGAGAGACAACTGACGGGAATCGTTTGAAAACAGACGGTAAAGGAAGCACATATTTCAAAATATAGTCAACCGTAATGTTGATCGTATTTAAATATGCAAAGACTGCAGTTAAATAAAAAAAAGTTTTGTATGGAGATGTTTACAGTAGGTCTAAATTATGGGGGTTTATGTTTTAAGGGCTGTTGTTTTGCAAAGGTGTTTCGGTGGTGGATGTTTTCACAAGAAACTGTTTGAGGGTGTGACAGAGAATCTTGAAGGCAGAGCTAAAAGTTAACAATAAAAACTCGATTGCAATAATAATCACTGCCAGCACCAGAAGTAAGTAAAAGTGAACGTAGATTGTAATGTAAACACATTCCCATGGCCTCATTAATTTGTCTTCTACCTTCTAACCCTTGTGTGTTTTTCTCATCAGTTTCTAAGACCTACTCAAGGTTTGTTCTGATTATACAACCGGATTCGTATGGAATGTCTAGTGGATTGTAATGATGTATAGTCAGTTTACTGCACATTACTCAACACTGCTAAACCTTTTGTGCAAAGCAGCAGATTGTTTAATTTACAAGGGGTGGCGTCACTTGGAAAGCATGTCAACATGACAGAAATTGCTTTTTAAGTGTCCTTGTTAAAAGGGTAATGTAAACCTAGGATCAAAGTAATGCTTAGCATGTAAGTTTGTGGTACTTGGCAGTGAAAGAAAGGCTTGTTTTTTAGGTCTGGCTGTGTGAAATACCTTTCGTTTCCAGAATACAGAGAAAGGGCTTTGGGATCAGCCCCCTTCAGCCACGAGCATATATGGTCATGCCTCGTCAGTATTTGCTTTTCTAAACAAGCATTTGCAGTGCAATAGGTCTAGCATTTACGAGAGTTTGAGCTTTGGCATTGTAAATGACAATGCCTTTTATTTCTGTGTTGTTTTTTAAAACAGATCAATAAAAGGCATTGTCATTTATAAGGGGAACAACCTTTACAACGCAACTTTTACAACGCACTACCATTACAACGCATTTTTTACAACGCATAATCCATTACAACGCATGATATTACAACGCATGACACTACAACGCATTTTTAAAAACTACCTTTACAACGCATTCCATTACAACGCATACTACCATTACAATGCATACCATTACAACGCATAATATTACACTATACTATCCAACACTTACCCTACTGATGCACCCCCTGGAGTTAGAATAGTAATTTTTACCCCTATACTATCCAACACTTACCCTACTGATGCACCCCCTGGAGTTAGAATAGTAATTTTTACCCCTATACTATCCAACACTTACCTTACTGATGCACCCCCTGGAGTTAGAATAGTAATTTTTACCCCTATACTATCCAACACTTACCCTACTGATGCACCCCCTGGAGTTAGAATAGTAATTTTTACCCCTATACTATCCAACACTTACCCTACTGATGCACCCCCTGGAGTTAGAATAGTAATTTTTACCCCTATACTATCCAACACTTACCCTACTGATGCACCCCCTGGAGTTAGAATAGTAATTTTTACCCCTATACTATCCAACACTTTCCCTACTGATGCACCCCCTGGAGTTAGAATAGTAATTTTTACCCCTATACTATCCAACACTTACCCTACTGATGCACCCCCTGGAGTTAGAATAGTAATTTTTACCCCTATACTATCCAACACTTTCCCTACTGATGCACCCCCTGGAGTTAGAATAGTAATTTTTACCCCTATACTATCCAACACTTACCCTACTGATGCACCCCCTGGAGTTAGAATAGTAATTTTTACCCCTATACTATCCAACACTTTCCCTACTGTTGCACCCCCTGGAGTTAGAATAGTAATTTTTACCCCTACACTATCCAACACTTACCCTACTGTTGCACCCCCTGGAGTTAGAATAGTAATTTTTACCCCTACACTATCCAACACTTACCCTACTGTTGCACCCCCTGGAGTTAGAATAGTAATTTTTACCCCTACACTATCCAACACTTACCCTACTGTTGCACCCCCTGGAGTTAGAATAGTAATTTTTACCCCCTATACTATCTAATACTTACCTTAAATGTAATTTAATATTATGCGTTGTAATGGTATGCGTTGTAAAGGTAGTATGCGTTGTAATGGTAGTGCGTTGTAAAGGTATTTTTTAAAAATGCGTTGTAGTGTCATGCGTTGTAATGTCATGCGTTGTAATGGATTATGCGTTGTAAAAAATGCGTTGTAAGTGCATGCGTTGTAATAGTGTGCGTTGTAACGTCATACATCCCATTTATAATGCTAATAGTCTAAAATCTCGCAAATGCGAGACTTATTGCATTACAAACGCGTGCTGTAGATGTTTTTTAAAAAGCATTAGGAGAGAGCGTGTCCTCCCTGGACAAAGCCATTTGAGAAAATAGTGCTCTGAGGCTGTAATTAAAGCCTACTGAGTAACAACACACATAACAGGGGGTGTCGCCAATGGAAGTTACACAATGAGACAAGTACCAAGGAGGGACTACTAAGCCTTTTGACCAATGAACAGCTACAGTTTACAGTGCACAATGACACAAGCCAATTAAAAATATGGGCAGAGAGTGGGCGGAGCTTCAAGTCCCTACCTCAATACTGCATGCCTCGCAAAGCAGCGCATGCGCTGCCCAGGCTCGACCTAAAAAATGTGGTGCTGAGTACAAAAACTGTCTTTAAACAGACAAAGGTACAGTCGAATCCTTCAAAAGACATTTGGTAGTTTCCCGGGGCAATTCAAGCAAACCCCCTAACAATCACTATTTAAGGAAAACACATGAAACATTTCCTATCATGGAATATATTTTTAAAAATATGATTTTTACATTGTACATTCTAAAGGATCTGAATGGACAAGTGCTCCCTAATGGAATAAATGGTCAATGCATGTGAAAATGAGTGACTGGGTAAAGAAGCGCACAAGACATTTTTTTTTAAAAAGCAAGTGGCTCACAAAAAAATGATGCTTCCCCATCATAACTGAGATCACAGTTCAAGAAACAGAGAATTAGTTCAGATGCGAACTTGGCAATTAAAATGTCAATTTTCAGCCCCAAGAAAAGATTTTAAAGAGGGAGTACTCTTAAGGCACCTGTAAAAGGAATGATATTTATAATCCACATGAGATCACAAAATGAAAAATGTACCAAAGAAAGAAAATGTGGGTAGTACTCTTACCCTCTAACGCCTATGAAGAGATATATGCAGTAGTAAACAATAATGCTAGATCTGAAAATAGCAGAAAATATCAATAAATGCTGCATGCCTAAATGGCACTCAGAAGTCAGAGAATCAAAATACAGAAAAATACTGGTTCTGAATCTCTATAGAAATGTCAGTAACTCACAAAATGAAGGAAATTATCCATAGATGGATTCTAAAAATGTGCATTATCACCAGAGATTGATATGGCTAAACCAAAAAAGAACTAAGGGGCTGATTTAGATCTTGGCGAATGGGAAACTCCTTCACAACGATGGTGGATATCCAATCCCCGACTTATAAATATCATAGAATATAATTGATTTATATTTCAGCGGATGGGATATCCATAATTGTTGTGATGGAGTAACCCATCCGCCAAGATCTAAATCAGAACCTAAGACATGTTGCTGTGCTTTGGCCAAACTGGTGAGTAAAGGATCAGCAAAGCGATTCAAGGAATTGAGCTTGCAAATGATGGTGAGAAGCTCTGTGATATTTCCCTGAATTCAGAGCGGCTGCTTAGTAATGTTCTAGCTACAGCTATAATAGGATAATTGTTATGAGGTAGGTAGGGCATTTTGATAATTTTGTCATTGGTGTCAAACAGGCACATTTCTCACATTTCTTGTCTGTTTCTGTTATTTTTGACTGTGGTCTGGGATTTGCCCCAGCTTTCACTATGTCAAAGATCTTTTTAGGCCTTTTTTTGACTAAATAAATTTGAACCTTGAGCGAATGGCTTTGAATATTCATTTTTGGAAAGATCTCATATTGCAGAGGTTTTCCAAGTTGCTCCTAGCGGGTTTTTGATGTCAAGATGGTTCATTCAGTTGGAGGCCTTCTTTTTCCTCATTTAATTTTTTTGTAAACCAGAGAGAGGGTCTTTTGCTCTGGGTCCTTTTCTCTTTTAAGGGGTGAAGTCATTTAGGATTTAAGCCTGGGTATTATTAAAGTTGTTGCTTCACTTATGTCTTGATGTTTAGATAAGCGTGAAGGATGGCAAGTCCAGTATAATTGATGTTTGTGTTGTCTCTGGGCAAGGTTAATGGTCTTTTATTTTGACCATAAAGTGAGGTTTTCGAGAAGACCAGATTGAAAAGAATTTAGTAATGATCAAGCCATTCTACTTGAATGGGATCATGAATTTGGAAAAAGGTCTGCTTTGGCAGGGACCAGATCCAGAGTTGAAGCTTTGCTGTGAGTAGGTTTCATGGAGTGTTGAACCAAGTCATTCTCAAGTAGAAAGCAAGAGTGTGCCTGTATGAGGCGTCCTTATGATTTCACCTGTGAAGACTCAAGTCACCAAGGAAATTTGTGTCCACCCCTTGGAGGATGATAGATGATACTTAGTCAGATAGCTGTTTTGCCGCTAATATGCTTAATATCCACACTGAGGCACTGGAAGGTAGAAAAGACTAAAAGGCAAATTAACTACAGTATATAGACTTATTGCATATTACACAACTCAACCCAGATTTTCCCTTACCAGTCTAGATTGATAATAGTGTAGTCTGGTGGAATCAGTAATTCCAAGCTGGGTTGGTAGGTTTCATTAAACCACAATTCTATCAGTACCATGATATCAAGAGCCTGGTGTATGGTGATTCCATTCACAGAAAGTGGTCACAAATTGTGCACTGATTTTTTCGTGAATGGAATTTGATTTTGTGACCAACCTACTTCCTAATAGGTCAGTACACAAAATAGCAAATCAAAGGGGTCACAGAATCACCTGCCTAATTAAAGCAATGTTTAATTTGAGTGAGTGGCACCAGCACTTATTTGTCAGCACCAGTGCTGGTGTCAGTCTGCCACAAGGTGGTGCTGTTTGGCCAATTTAGAGATGACCTTAACAGTAGTTAAATATTAATTGAATATACATCAAAAATTACTATTATCGCCCGCCAAAGTCATTCTTATGGCTATGGGGATCTAAAATAATCCAAATTATCACACTTGTAGGAGCGTGATGGTTAATAATTGTGTTGTTACCATCATTGGCAGTTCTGGCAGGGGAAATCTGTGGTGCAAGCTGCAGTAGCTTTCTGACGAGAGCTATGGCACTTAATGTTTTTACAAATTACGCACTAAATCAAAGGCCAAATGTATGCAGCATCTCATCAGAAGTTTGGGTCATTGTTATAAATGAAGATTGAAGGATGTCACTGATAAGAGTGGAGGGGGTGCTGTATAGGTTTTGACCATAATTTATCTTAGAAGTGCAGTAAATATTAAAAGGTCCATCCATGAGGATCCATTATAATAGAGAAACATGATGTCATGTTTTGGCTTCTGCATCTTCTAGTGTAATATTTTCTAGAATAAAGTTTTAGACTGCACTCACAGGAGAATGTTTAAAAGATGTTGTTTTGAGAAATTAGGAAGGTAGACGATTTTATCGGAGCTAGACCGTAATTTGATTAAATTATTGGGAATGTTGGATAGTGTCATCAATGATGTGGTAGAGCATGTGGAAAGAGACAGTAAGCCAAAACATTATCAGGAAAAGATCAAGGGATCAGGCCCATAGCAAGAATTGACACTGGCCTAGATAGCTGCGGAGAGCGACTTCCATCACAAATGTCAAAAACTTAAATAGAAAGATTAGGTATTGTTTTTAACTGTGAACTAAGCTGTTGAGGACTAAGATCTAGTGTATTTTTTTTGGGCAGCATGGCAAGTCACTATGGTAAACTATAGAACATGATGAGTAGAATCTTCAGGAGTGCAGAGATAAATACTGAGATATAGTTGAGAAATCCTTAGATATCCATAATTGTGCCTGAATACGATTCCTTTGGATCATTATAGCATTTGTGCGAAGGCACAAGTACAATTAACAGAATCAGGATTATATGATGCACCTAGCCTAATCATGTGCCTAGCTATGTCCATTCACAAGGGAGCACCCAATATAAGTCAAGACAATATTGTTTCAGGCTTAGAGGGCTACATCAATTATGCAAGGAAGAGAGCAGGGAGCTCTGGGTAGTTCCCAAGTTTAGGTGGAGAGAAGCACCTTTCTAAAGAGCACCCTACAACACCACCAACCTCCTTTGCACAGGTATACCTCTCAGAAGAGTTCTAACTAGAGCAAAATGCACGTGTCAGGGGTGGCTTTTATTCTTGCCATGTTAGCTTGAAAGGCATTTTACCAATCCAAAGTTATACTGTACCTGGAGAAGTAAAAGGCTTTAATCAGTTTTCAGTTCGACATGAATGGCACTTGCTAATCCTATGCTTAAAGACTTTGCTGTAAGAATGGAAAAGACTGTCACGCTCTTCAGACACATAAATACATGCACTTTTCACTCCTCGTTTATAGCCTTTATTAAATAAAGTAGTAGTGAGAAAAAAATATACCCGCACATGTATGTGCATATACATAAAATTGCTTAATTATTTATACATTTCTGATGTACATCAGAGTGTAAGTGACTACTAAAAAACAAACTGTAGTAAGTCCAGCACCGCACATGGCCAATCATTGGTGTTGCAGCACCTACCCTTAGAAAATAATGAAGGAGGGGATATAAAAAACATAATATAAATATAATTTGATTTATCAAATCAAATAAAACTAATTTAGTTCTATGGCAATAAAAAGTATTGTTACACTAATTTTTACATTCAAAATAGGACATTACAATATTTTATAATTAAATAATAAAAGGTACTATTTTTATATATTGTTTAACATTAAATGTTATTTTTTTCTATTTTGAACTATTTTAAATATTTTAATGTAATTTAACACTACCTCATATGGGGTTTTAGTTTAATTTCCTACCTTCATTATTTTCTATGGGAGGGTGTTGCAGTACAAGTGGTTGGCCATGTGTGGTGCTGGACTTACTATTGTTTATTTGAATTATAACTTACACTCTGCTTCACCAGGGCACATTTCTCAAAAGTATAAGTTATCTTTGTGACTCAGGCCTAATTCACAATGGTAAATTACACTTTTGAGTAATTTACACATTTAAGTAAGCTTTTTTACATTAATTTTTAAAATCAAAATGAAATAATACATGTTTTAATTATATACTACATATATACTATTTACATATATTTTTGAACATTACATTCTATTATTTTATTTATATTTTTGACTATTTTTATTCCATTATTTACTATGGAAACATGTTGCATTGCCAACCGGTGGTTAGCAATGTGTGTTGATGGACTAACTACTATTTTCTTTTTTTTTGTAGTAAACTTACTAATAAGTGTAAATTACTCAAAAGTGTAAGTTACCTTTGTGAATCAGGTCCTTATCGTTTAGCACTATAGACAACATAGTCTTCTTTTTCTACCATGCTAAACCTTATGTAATGTACAAATTATACAAATGTAACAAAAGTCATGCATGTACCTAATGCCCCTAATGTAAGCATTAAAATGTGTATGTATATTAATGTAAGGTTTCTTTAGATTTTTAAAGAGTGGGGTGCTTGTGATTCAGTGAGACTAGTCGCTTGTTTCAGAGAGGGTATCCGTTAGGACTGTCAGGACTAGAGGTCTGGGAGTGGGCTAGGCCTGGGCGGAACTCGCAGAGTTTAACTTTACAGAATTCCACAGAGATACAAAAACACTCCACAAGATTCCGTGGAATTCTGCAAATGGGCAGAAATAGGCATGTCATGCTGATCGTGTGATTTAGGGTCCTCGTTCTGTGCTGAAAAATCCGTGTGAACGGCACCACGCAGCGCACCAGAGGGCGCAGCTTCTCGTGTTTATTTTGCTGCCACTCAAATAGATTTTCAACTCGAGCGGCAGCTTTCTGGCCACGAATGGACGCGACCATCCGCGCCTGCCTGAGTTGAGGAAATCTAGCCGGGTGCCCTCCAAGTGACTGAAAATCCCGCTAGGGATGCCAAATCTCGCCTGGCTCTCCAGCTTACCATTTTTAAATATCACATGAGAAAAAACTCTATCACTCAGTGTTTATCGGAATTTAGTTGGAACTACGCCTTACACATGTAATGAGGAGTGGCCTCAATTCTGCCAATTCCGCTGGTGGAGCGGAATATATCGCCAACCCCTAGAGTGGTTGTCAAGTGAGTCTTACTTACTGCCAATTATTGGGATTCTATTCCACAGTGAACAAGATATGCTTAGGCTGATGGGAAGAAAGCTAAGAGGAGAATTCCTGGCTGGTGGGGCTCCTTTTTAGTCTTTTCTGCTTCTGCACAGTCTGCATCTCTGTGAAGTGCAGTGCAAGATTGTTCAATAAAATGGCATATACCTTTATTGTGAAAATACTGAAAATGCATGGAGCAAGTGGAAAAACAATATCAGTTTTAGTTCATGCTTTTTAGGGCATAGAACTAGTTTTAGGGCTGATGTTAAATGGAGGAATACGATTAGTTACCTAAGCAGTAATTTTTTTACAGTTAAATTATGAAATGTGTTTTTCTTTCCTTTCTTTTCAGCACCACCGAAGAAGAGGGTCATAAAAGCCAAGGCCGCAGCCCCCCACAATTAGGAGACATTCCCTCTGGTGTTGGTAAATCATTATTTTATCCGTTTAATTGTATTGGATTTAAGAATTAATCTCATCTAGTATAACATGCATCATGACCCTCTGCATTTTTTTCTTACTTTCCCTGACTTCCACTGATTTACTTTTGACTCATTAATCTCTCACACCTCTGTGTTTCTTTTTATATTCCCTTCTGCTTCTACAGTATTCATCATCCTCTCTTCTTTGCTATTTCCTTCTTTCATCTCTTTTTTCTTAATGTGGTATCAACCTCTTCCTTACCCCTCTTTTAGATTTCTCCTCTCCAATCTCTTTTACTTCTACTTTGGCTAGCAATAATTTCAAATTTGTTAGATGTTGTTATTTAACTAGTGCAAATACTGTGTTAGTGATCTTACTAAATAAGTGCCATTTATTTTTGTCCAGAATCTACACAGGCTGACAAGGTAGATGAGGGCCATAATTAGGATGATCGGGGGCAGAAGCTTCTGGGGGGAGACTAGGAGTGCAGAAGAGGCAGCTGCTGGGATGAGTGGTAAGTGCATTTAACTTCCTCAATGACAACTGCTGTTTTTGTTAAGGTATTTCTTCCTTCCTTGCTTCTAAACACAGTCCCCAATTGTCCACCTTCCACTATGTTTTTATCACTGCTACTTTGCCATTTTAATTAATGGTTAGAAGAGGAATTGTGCTGCAATAGCAAATACCACCTCCCATTGTGTTTCATACATTTTCCATCCCAGTGCTTGCCTCATGTCTCCCACAACTTTTTCCTGAGTTTATTTTAATTTTATGCCATCTCATTCACTGGTGCATTTTCTACCTTCCTTTAAGATGGCAGCACCTGGCCGTAGTCGAATCTCAACCTAGTCTAACCCATGATGTTTTAGACCTTTCCTAACACTCACTTTCTCCTGAACCCAGGAATAATATATTTGCTGTACTCTAATGGATTAGGGAGGAAGGTGTGGTGTGGTCTGGGAGTGAGACTTCGAGGCAGAAGCAGGACTCAGCGATAGGGAAAAAGAAGGGCCACTAGGATTATTATTGTTGTTATATAACTTATGTGCCAAATGCCAATAGTTGTCCAGAAATCATGGCACACCCATTAGGTTAGCCCAATTAATATTGCATGATATAAATAAACAATTGGGCGCATAAACATATATTTGGCCAATTCTTCCATGGCACTATAACGCTGCAGTTGTCATTCTTTTTTATCGACATGTTAAAGTGTCGGGTGAAAGTGTCAACCCAGAAATTCATTTATTTTGCACTTTTCACCTGTTTTAATAAAACACATTTTTTATAATATGTATATGGATTAGTTTGTGGCACATAATGCATTGCAATTTGTATGATGTGAATTATGTGTTAGAAAAAATCCGGGGATACAGAATCACAAAAAACCTCCAATGGCCCTAAGGAATTAGCAAGACCTTGTGGTTATCTGACTAAAAAAACGTACTACAATTCATATGTTCTTATCTTCTTTGCTCAGCCCATCCAGCTGTCCCCGCTGGAGGCCTGGTCCCAGAGTCTCTGGACAGTCATTGCTAGAAGATAGATGCTCGACTCTGTGTCCCAAAAATGTAGGCCACAGCGGCTGCCTTCTGCTGGCTAGTAAACCTTGAGGAGGAGGAGCAGGCAGAGTTGGCCATTCCCCTAGAGTCCTTCTGGCGGAGAGGACGCACCACCACCACCACTCCAGACTCCAAAGGTGGCAGAGCCCTGTGGCTCTTAATACCACCACTGCCAGAGTAGTCCACCTCTCTACCCGCTCTACAGTGGTCTATCTCCTTTGCTGAATTCTAAACATAATGTAGAAAGTAAGGCTAACCAAGACAAACTTTTGTACAGCTATTGTCAGCTGGAGGAGCACTTTAATTATTGAGCGGGTGGGCCTGTTGTGGAAGGTGAGTGTGGATTTATTTTTATTAAAGATAAATATTTATTTTATCTCAATTATGGGTTTTTATTTTTTTATAATTATTATACATATTACAAAACAGAATGCACAATATACCTACCATCAGAGCAAATGCTGAGCCCCCAACCTGCCCATCAAAATAACATTTTCCATTGTCCAACCTCATCAACCTCTCTCCGATTTATTCTCTAGTCTCTACTTGACTTGCACTCCCTTACCTCCAGGTCAATCCTAATGCATGCCTCCCATCCACCCTTCTTTAATCTGTGTTGGAAAACTGATGATGTGTTCTTTTGTATCTCCAATTTATGACTTGATGTTATGATAGAGACCACCCATCCTTCTTCTGTGCCATCTTCTTTACTTCTTGTATAGGACAGAAAGCACTTAGCAGAGCCATCTCTCTGGACTCTAGTGTCAACTAAGTCACAGATGTCACTCCATCTCAGGACGTAAATATCTTCTTGTGTACCTCAGGCAATACAAGTAGAGAGAGATAATGGTGTCTCTTCAAAGCCCATGTGGTCCCTATGGTAGGTTGGGGGTCAGACATACATTGATTGCATTTATTAATAACTCATGTGTGTCCCTCCAGACCCCTTTAATGGCTCCTACATATGGGATGGAGCATGCAATAAACAAATAAATGAATTAACCCCTTGCGTGCTTCAGATGGCCCCCGTCCATCTGATGGTGGGCATGTGCGGAGGATGGCCAGGGGCCGTCCGAACCCCGCCCACTCATTAATTTGCCCGCACCGCGGGTGGATTTGCACAGCGCGCAAGGGGTTAATAAATATTTGGTGTCCCTCAAGGGCCCATGGTACCCTTACAGAAGGCAGTGGGACAGGCAAAAATTGAATAAATTAATCAAAAACAACAAATGTGTGCTATAGACTACTACAGTTAGTCACAAACACAAATAAATATATCTGGGTAACAAAAATAACATAGGCTTCTTCTAATATCAATACTCCTAGAAATGGCTAAAAATGATAAATAATCCGAAACACCCACTGGCTTATGGAAATGATGATAGTTACCACACAGCATGGGCCATGTAGGAAAGACATATGGAGAAAATAGACAAAATGGCTGTCGCTGCATGGCCAGCAAGAGAAGAGGCATGATGAACGTAGACAAAATGGCAACCTATGACGCACACAAATACACGCACTGGGTCCACAAAATAGCTGTCACCAAATGGAGGCATGGAAAGCAAAGAGAGTATGTTTGTCTTACCCTGGGTGGAGCCCATTTCTACCCCAATGTCAACAAAAACCTGCATGATTGCATAGAAAGGATTGCACAAATATACACCAGAAATGTGGCTGGGCCTAGCAAACAACCAGTAAAGAAGCAACAGTAAATTCAACAGCACAGCAAAATGCAAACAGTAGGAAAAGTGTGAAATACATAAAATGCCCAAAACACAAACAGCACAAGGCAACAATTAATCTGCTAAGTACTTTTAAAGTTGAAGAAAAACAATTATTCAATCATCTGACACAAATGCACACACATAAATAATGGCCAGGAACATGGGAAAGAACAAAAGAAATTCTGGGCACATTGGTCTTCACTCCAGCAGCCACCACAATCCTAGCCACCAAAAGGCAAGCAAAGAGAATGTAAAAAGAATACTTAAAAAACATAAATCCAAGGCCTACAGCGGACTAACCTCTAAAAATGTAAAATGCACCACTGTATGACGAACAATGTGGGCAAGATTTGCAATAACAGTGGAATAATTAGGAAATGTTATAATCCCAGGCATTCACGATCCACATAAATACATATCCCTTAATCTCACATGGGTTTGCCTGTATCCCCCTTAACCTAAACTGCAGTCTATCAGCAATAAAGAACCAACATAAACAAGCATTGGCATAGCCAATAGGTCTCACCTTTGGGACCTTTTCAGTGTTTAGCCATGCAACAGTTGATGTTGTTGCACCAAGGATATTGTGCTGCATAACTAAATACTTATAAGGTCCCAAAAGTGAGACCTATTGGCTATGCCAATGCTTGTTTTGATTTGTTGTAAATCCATTCAGTAGCTTTAAAAAAAAGATTAAGGTAAAAAAATATAGACTGTTGGGTCCACAAGAGACTCTCACAGAAGCGCCAATTTAAAAGTGGCTGTATTGGGGACTGAGTAGGTGCATGAGTGGCTGTATGGGTGAGTTAGTGGGTGTGTGAGTGGCAGTATGAGTGAGGGGAAGTGAGTGGATCTATGAATGAGTGATTGGTTGTGTGAGTACCTTTATGGTTATGTGAGTGTTTGTGTGGATGCGAGTGGGTGTATAATATGTCGTATGGGTAAGTGAGTGGCTGTGTGAGTATGTATGTGTGAATGGGTGGCTCCCTAAATGAGAAAGTTGGTGTGAGTGGTTGTGTTGGTGTGAGTGGTTGTATGGGTCTGTGAGTGGGTGTATGGGTGTGTGAGTGGGTATATGAGAGGCTGTGTGAGTGTGTAAGATAGTGTGTGAGTGGTTCTGTGGATGTCATCAGTGAGGTCATTTCAGTTGTCATCAGTAATGTTGGCCACAATGTCATGAGTGATGTAATATGTGAAGCCATAACTGTGTATTGCGGGGGCGTAGGTTATAGTTAGATCAGGTAACTATAACTCCCGAATTTCTATGGCTTTGTGTGAAATCCCAGCATAATTATAACGTTACTGTAGCCTTCGATTTTTTTCAGTGATTTTCTAAAGTTTTAATTCTAACTATAACATACCTGTAACCTTTTGTTTTTTCAGTGAATTTCTTCCATTTTCTAATGTTATTTCCTAAATAGGACATCTCTGCAACCTTCAGGTTTTTTTTGCATGAATTATTAAGGATTTTTACATTTTGTTTCCTAACTGTAACCTGTAACCTTTGAGACTGGGTGCGTGAGTGGCTGTATAGGTTGTGTGAGTGGCTGCATGGGTCTGTGGGTTAATGTGTGTGTGAGTGGCTGTGTGGGTGTGTGAGTGGTTATGAGCGAATAGTTATGTGGGAGTGTTAGTGGCTGTATCGGTCTCTGAGTGAGTGTGTAGGTGGGTATGTGAGTGGCTGTGTGGTTAAGTGAGTAGATGTGAGAGTAGCAGAATGAGTGAGTGAGTGGGTGTCTGAGTGTCTGTGTGGGGTTGTGTCAGTACCTGTCTGAGTGATTGGGCCAGAATGGAACCTCACCTGTCCCTTTACCCAAAAGGAGCCCATAGCTTTGCACAAAATATCTGCACAACTGGAGTACTTTCTACTGGTTAATTACTAAGTGCTACCTCGTTGGGTAAATGTCCAGTGTGTATTCTACACTACATCTGCGTACTGGACCATGAGGAAATGTCTCCAAGGACCTTGTGTGCTTTTCGGCAATATGATTGTTACTTGCGCGTCTTAAGCCAGAAATATGTGATAACATGAATCATCCTATAGGGAAGACAACTAGACTACAAAGAGATAAATCTCCAGCAAACCAAACAAGGGTGCCTCCAGGAGCGGCTACTGACATTTGATAGTGGTGGGCGAGTCAAGAGCAGCAGGTCTCGGAGCACACGGACGACTAAAAGGAATACATTTAATGTTAACCCTGCACCCCCATCAAATTAGTCTAACTAGCCGCTCCTGGTCAGTGACCCTACTGTCTGGAAGCTGGGCGCCAGCTCAGTGGAAAGCCGTCTGCAGGGGAGCCTATTAATATCTCAAACATAGATAAAAAAGAATAAATGATCTCTCTCAAGGTGAACTTGCCTACAAATAGTCAAAGCAGGTGTGCCCTGAAATAGCCCATGTGAGTCGTCAGAGTGTGACATGCTGGAAAGCATCACATACAAATAGCATACATCTAGTTCTAGCCGCCCCATAGTCTTGTTAATTCGCAGCACTATACGCCTAAAGAATTATTACCATCCACCTCTAAGGTACATATTTTGAGAAGACACTGGGTACACTCACCCATCTAACCTGCCATGGAGGAGATTCCAGCAACGAACATTTCCGATGAGATGCAGCGAATGCCAAAGTTTGGAACCAGTTATTGGTACTTTTATTTAATCATCAGTATTGTAATTGGATTTTTCTGCCGGTCCTATGTAAACTTTATGGCACATCTGTGTGATACAGTAAAAAGTTTCTGCAACCTGTCACACCCAACTTCCACCATGGAGAATGCGAAACTCATGGTTGCCCATGACTGTCTGTAGCATTTCCTGATCAGCTATCTTATCGCCGGTGATGTCAACGTCTGCATTTACGTAACATCCATAGGCACAAAACAGATCAGATACTCGAAACGTAGACATTCGAGCCATACAACACAACCCTTCTCTAGAGGTGTTAGTCCACATATTAACACTGACCTGTGAATAAAGAAAGCATGAACTCTGGGTGAGTCCACTTTGAAAATCCCATCTCTTAACCCCTTCAGTGCCCATGACGAGCTGGACTCGTCATGGGCTGCGGTGGCGCTGTGCCCATGACGAGTCCAGCTCGTCATGAACTCCGCCCGCTAATAAAAAGCGCGGCACTGGGCGGGGAAAGGGGCGGGCATGCAAGGGGTTAAAATTGAAAGTTGTGAGATGCTTTTTGTTGGGCAAATTGCACAAGTGGAGGAAGGCATAAGCCTGGAAAATGACAGACCAGACATCACATGGATTGGACTGATGTTTCATTTTGTCCACTGTCCCACTGCTGTCCAATCCTCACAATATGTCACTAGTAGATTACAACAATGGAGTTTCATCTAAGATTGACGTCTGTTTAATGTGCCTGAAAAGAGTAACTTGGAGGGGTCCCTGCTTCATTCTGTGTGATCGCAGGTAGGACACGGTCTCTCAGTGACTAGGTTTTGATCAGCAGTTTGGAAACTATCCTGGTGTTGTTTTTAAATTGTAGTCATTTCCCCGCTTGCTGCCTTTATCTTCCACATCGTAGACCGCATGTCATGCTACTGGACGCTCATCAGAAAGTGGTTTTTAGACACGAGGCTCAGGTAGCGGATTTACCGGAAAGACAAAATGCAAAAGACACTCTTCCTTTTGTGTAAGCTGAAGTCAGGAGTCCCACTGGTGTAAAGTTCTATTAGAGTGAAAGAACCAAACACCTAAGTACCAACCAAGAGCTTTGAAAGGATGCCCCGGCCCACATTACTCGGAAAGGAAGGACCCGCCCTTGGCCTGGGCTTCTCGCAGGCATGGCCCGCGCTGCGGGAGACTGTTGTGGATTTTATAGAGGAAAGGACCCTCCCTCTTCCAGGTGCAGGTGTGAGGCTGTCTGGGAGACCGAGTCCCACCCCAGCTGTCGGCTTGCAGCAGATTCGTTGCAGGCTGACAGAGCCCGTTAGCGGGTCCCACTTTTCAGCCTCTGTGGGACTCCTTGAAGGGATCCCACTTCACCCCTTACAGCACACCTACTTCCAGGCCCACGATTCAGCACATCTATACCACAACTCAAAATTCATTATGCCCTTGTACTAGACGGCATGGCACATTTATGCTTCCTCCTTCGCAACGAAGGCAGCAACCACTCTCTCGATATGAATACCTGAAGAATGGTGGGTCAAAGGGCTGCCTGTGCTAGCAGTTACCTCATTGACATCACTCAGTTCAAATGAAGGCAAGCAAACAACGCCAGCATGTAAAGACATCCTCGGGTGACTTTGCAGGGCCGTGACGCAGCTTAAACGTGCTAGGGAGTAAAATTTCCGATATAAAATGACTTGCTGTGACAAAGCCTTCACGCAGCAAATATGTTAATTATGCACCTATCGCCTTGACAATATGTAAAATAATGTGAAATACAGTAAAGTTTATTAAATATTAGCATTCTGATCTATGCGACAGACACCTGAAGTAAACTAGGAATAGTCTCAGAACGCTGAAATAAATACATGTTTGCACAAAGTCGTTATTTCACAGTGAAACAGATGTTCATCCGCGATCTCGAGTCCTTGGTAAACAAGGTACCGCTTTATAAAATGTAAAAATAAAATATAGTAAAATTGAAATAAGCCACAAGATAAGCGATCACTCTGCACCAGTGAACTATGGAAATAGAGCACGAAAGATCCAGATGAGCACCACATGGTACTCAATTATATGGCGCGGCTCCGCTGGTCCTGGAAAGGTAACATTATTGAACTCGTATATAGAGAGGCATGCTCGTTATGGATTAGGGAGACTCCCTTCTTTGGAAGGTGATCAAATCAAGTGGCAGCAAACTAAAAAACGTATCTGAGAACACGGCTTGAGCAGCAGCACTGCTCCTTTTAATCAAAATGCACTGACCTGGAGAGTGCTCAGGCACACGCTGCGCACAAGAGCATATCCGGGTTTAGAAATAAAAGATGTATTGGCTCTGCATTAAATGAAACACACTTTACAATGTATTTCAGTAATTCAGTTGCATAAAACAACGGCAGAACCTTATCAGATATATACTGCATCTGCCTTTTTTTGAGTCTTAAAATCCTTTCACAAAAACCAATGAAGGAACAAGCAGGGCAGCGTGGTGACCATGAATGCGCTAATTGGTAACAGATGGCGCCGCTGCTCGCTCCCGCAAGCTGTAAGCCGTGGGCGGATACATGCATCCGCCTTTGGCCAATTGCGGGCTTTCAATTTTTGAAAGCCTCAGGCATCGGCCAGTCACTTCAGCTTTTCAGCAAACTCGTGCATGTGGCTTGCTGAAAAGCTGAAGTGATTCCAAGAGGTCATTATCTAGATCAGCGCATGCGCGCTGTGCTAGGCTCTACCTAAAAAGGAACATAATACTGGTGCCAGGCAAGAAAAATATGTTGCAAAGAAATGCACTAAGCTTACTTGATTTTCCCAAAAAGTACAGATTTCAACTTCCAAGTGCTGATGATGCAGCAAAGATTGCAGACTAAGGAAGGGCTGAACAAAGTAAATGGAAAGGTCAAAATAACAATATTTGGAAAAAAATCATTTTGCACCCAAAATTTACCAACACTGTACACTCAGGTAAACAAATTAACATAAAATTATTTTTTGAGTTCATCATCATCAGAAAAACTTTATCAGCACATATTATGAGAGCCATAAAAGCCTCAAATCAATATGATAAAATTCAATAAAAACATGCATCTCACAAAATAGCACAAAGTTCATAAAATCGCAGGTACAGTTAAAATTAGATTTAATCTAAAACCATTAAGATGTATCTAATAAAAACACTTGACATAATGAAAATGGAATGATCCCTGGGGTACATGAAGAGGACCTAAACCATATTTGATTGATTGCATTCCCTGAGTCATCTAATAGGACTCTAATATGGATCACTTTAGAAACAAACAGAGCGACCCTATGGCACACTTTCACATCCCCTAGCTCATACAAATGCTTAAACGCCACCTGATGGTGGATAGTCCTTTCTTGTAGAAAGAGGAGTTTAAGAAAGTATTTTCCTAGGAATTAAGAAAACTTGCAAAAAAGTGCTAAGTGCTGTGTTGTCTGCTCTGACCGACCGTCACAGGGGCATTTTTGAATAGATCCCTGACCTTCGGTTTTTGGAAATGTGATCATACAATGAAAAATAAGAAGGTAAAAGCGAGTTAAAAGGTGCCTGTGTTGTACATTTTTGATAGTCGTAAGGTACGATTTACAGTCAAACTGATAATTCAGTGCAAAATACTGTCCCACTGTCACATTAGGGGGGTCTACTTGGTTACTATTCCCATGGCAGACCCCAAACACATGCTCTTTTAAGTCTCTTTTAGAGTACCTGACGGCATTCTCTGGATAGGACCATAAATCCCTCTCTATCTGACCCAGGCCCAGCAACTTTTAAAGTTTTTTCATCAATACCCGCATTAAAGAAATGTTACTCACATTTGGTTAGCTTGCGTTGTGGTCGTGGGCCGATTGATTTGTTTCCATGCACCCACAAGAAGATTTTTCCTCGAATGAACATCTCATTTACAGAAGTTGTTGTAATAGTGTAATCTCGAGTATTGTGCAGAATTTTCCCAAGATTACTCCAAATTATGCCGGTGATGGAGCAGGGTTTTCATGAAATAAAACCTGCCCAGATTAAACTACTCATTGTGTGGATTATTAACAAAATGGTGTGAAAACTAACAGCGCAAACTAAAAACGTGAAAGGTGAAAACTGCGCAAGCACGTGCTGGGAGAAATTAGTGTGCTAGTAGTTTCTGCAGTAGGCTGCAACTGCACACGATTAATGCAGCAAATAATAGCCAAAAGCTACAAGTTTATTTTTCACTAATTGTTCGAAAATAATATGCAAAGCGTAAGACAAATTCAATCAAAAGCATTCATAGATCATTTTAATAATGGAGTTTTATAAAATAACAATGATAACCACACATTTATTTGTTTTTCCTAGAGCACATTTCAATGTTCTGTAGAGAAGGCCTCAAGAGTCTTTTAGTTTCATTTGCTTATTAGAATGTAGAGAGGAGAAATATGTAATTTGTCCTTCATGAGTTCCTGATGGTTGTCATGGTTGTGTGGACGAAACAATGAACATTATGAATGGAACTTCCTTGCTGAGCAGAGTTTGTGTACACTTGTACTACAGTTCGATACATTTGTGAGATGGAGAAATGTACAAGCTATGGAAGAACGGTATCTGAGTTTCCTCTGTGAGCTGTCAGAAACAAAAGAACTGTTGAGAAGCTAGGCACATCGGGAATGGAGTGACAAGACATCCCCTGTTTTTAACCCATGACATTTGAGAATCCTATGTGTGATGATACATGAGGTGTTGGATCTTTAGTAAATTTAGGGTATAACTATTAGTACTGAGAGGGTGGGGGTTAGATTTTTTGCACGTTTGTTCTTTACTTTGTGAGAGGAGAGAGCCGTGTTGCTATTTCCTAACTGGCTGGCTGTTCTGCTGATTCTGACTCTTTGACTTTGCTCCTCAATTCTTCATGGAGAAGCCCTGCTTACTCTCCAGGCCAGAGTGTAGCTTTCCAGATGTCTAGTACTTTGTGTGATCGGTTAGTATGATATTCTGAATTTGTATAAATCTTACTTGCAAATGTCTTCATCTTTTTGTCTCTTCATCTATCCACTCTCTCAGTGCTCTGATATTTGAGAATGTATCATTAAGAATTACTTTATTATTATACTCTTGTGTATGATGAGCTATGAAATCGAGCTGTATTGTACTTAATGAGCATTTACATTATTTTGGATAAATTATATTGATTCAAGAACAGAGTATGTCTTTATTGGTGTAATTTAGTTATTATTGGATGAAATATTTCTTTGTGATGATACTTTATATTCTGATATTATTTTGCCAATCTCTGACAGCAAAGATTCATCGAAGAAGGAAGAGGATAAATAAGTTATGATCAAATTGGTAAGAACTCATGCAGCGTGAAACTGACTGTTAGGTATTAAATTGGGTCCCCAAACCCTGGATCACCGGCATAACAAAACGTATTCAGGCCTCGTGACCACGATAAACAAGGATGGTACTATCTCAGGCCACAGAGATCTTTGCAGAGATCCATATTCATGGGTCATCATGGGTCATCTTGCCCATGCAATCTCCTCTTTCATTCTAGCCACATTTTCAGATTCCATTACCTATGCAGATATACATTTGGAAATGACTGTCCTTCCATTAATGAAATCAAAAGGTAAAAACACAGAGGGGGAAAGCATTGTGCTGCACCCAATTATGCTATTATTCAATGTGCACTACATCAACTTTATCCTTTCACCACTTCCTCCAAATCCAACCCAATTGAATTGGTCCTTTCAGAGTGCTATCAAATCTCTCCGTAATTCCATCACCACATGGATAACAAAATGATGTACCTTTATTTATCACTCTATAATTAAGCCTAATTTCTTTCACTGTTTTTTGAAGAGGTGGTGGCATTCTTCAAACAATTCTCCTCAAGAAATGTATAAAATGTTCAGTGTTTATTTTTTCTCCGTCACTTTTACCCCTCATTATTGGTAAAGTAATTAATTAATACTAATAAATACTTGTATTTCACTGTTTCTGTGATTCAGATGCCTAGCCTGGCTTCTCTTAGTGAGAGGCCACATGACAGCACAGGTCACACTTGCAATGAAACACACCCAATTATGAGTCATTTTTTGTCTGAATTGTAAATCATTTCTTGTGAACTAGACTCTGTTATGTAACTACACTTACCATATACTATGAAACATATAGATGTATCGAGGAGACAGGTACCCAAAACAGCATGCCGGGATATGGTACCAGATCCAATGTTAGAATAAGTGTCTTCTGAGACTTATAAAATGTTATAAATGCCTCAATCCCTTCACAACTTTTTTCCAACATGTATGTCCTTTCCTGGCTACAAAAAATCATCCATTACCTTCTGTACTTTCTACATAAACACTGGTTTGCATAGAGTCACACACAGAAAGAAAGATGGAATACATGAACATGAAGGCACATCGTAACACACTCAACCACACAACTTCGAAAGGGATTTCCCTTTGTCTAATTACTCAACACAAATAAACAGATGTTCCAAGAGCTACAGCTAGGCCTTACAATTATTCACTCTACTGAAATGGGCCGCAGATGGGACTTATTTTTAACTTCTCTTCCTTACACTCAATAAACGATAATTCCCAGCACGTATTACTCGGGAAGATAGCAGCACTGCAAACCCATACTGGTGCTGAGTACGCAGATTGCTACCCTGCTGGGAAATGGGTCAGTTTACAGGCGGGCTGGGGTAGAGTCAGAAACAAACAAAGGTACCAATGGCAGTTAATGCAGTATTCCTTTAATGATCATCGTTGGACAATTTCTACATTTTAGTTGACCAAAATACACGTCGGGACACCTGCTTTTTCAGTTGCCACTTTGCTCCATGCTATATGCTGTAAATTGCAGTCCCCAAGAAATAGCACTATGCATGCAGGCCTCCCCTGCGTAAATGTGTAGTGCATTTCAATAGTGCTGTGCTTGATGGTTACTTGGCTCTGCCAGCACCGCGGTCAGGGCTGCACACTATATGCACTTATGCATTTCACATGCTTCCAGTGCTGCCAGGTGAATATCAAAGGACAGAAGCCTTGTCAGAGCAGCAGTTGTGCTCAGCATCATGATATAAAGGTATGTGCCGCACCTCAGCGACAGTTGCCTCACCTGCTCTAGTGCCAGTGCTGTGCTCTCTGCTCTGCTAGTGTGGGTCCTGGGTGCTGTGCTCACCTATGCTCTGAAGCTGAATAGCCAGAGGATGGAAACTGTACATAACACGGAGCTGGCCCACTCCCCTTGGATCAGGTCTGTGCAGGAAGAAAAGAGAGTGAGCGAGATACAAGTAGCACCAAGAAACTAATTGCAGTGCATAATTCATATAAGACGTAGCTTGCTGGCCAGCCGCTAACATAAAACAAATGTACCCTCCCCTGTGCAATCTGTAACTGCATGAGCGCCGGTGTCCATCTTCAATTACCAGAACTGTCGACGTCATGGAAATAAAAGATAGACAATAGAACTCATTTCAGAAACTATGTAAATGGCGCCCATGCAAACTTGGTGACCAGTGCGGTGGCACCGGTCTCACTGCCCTAAAGCCGGCACTGCATGCCACAACTACCCAACTCGCACCCTTAGGATGTTACTTAACTCATATTGACTGCAAATGTGTAATATTCAACTGTTGACCTCTTTTCTATGTCTTGTCAATTGCCTTTGGTTTGTCCCTATTATCAAGATGTTATACTTCAATCAATCAGAAGATATGTAGGGCGCATCTTGTCACCCGTGAGGGTAGTCAGACGTGGGCAGGGTCCAGTTGCTTAGCCGAATAGCAAGGTCTTTAGGGACTCTCAGAACTCTGAAAGAGACAGGGAGGTCCATAGATGAAAGGGTAGCTCGCTCCCTCTCTTTGCTGTTAGGTAGGAGAAGGAGCGACCTCTGTTATGTCGGATGCAGTGGGTGAGAGTTAGAGAAAGGGACGTGTCTAGTGGGCTGATGGAAGTTCAGGCGGTGGTTCAAGTAGGTAGGCCTGCAGTTGTGTAGGACCTTGTATGCATGGGTCAGGAGCTTGAACTGGCATCTTTTCTGTACAGGGATACAGTGGAGTTTTCTGAGGTGGGGGTAATGTGGGTTCATCTAGATAGATCCAGGATGAGTGTGGCTGTGGCATTCTGTATGGTCTGTAGTGATCGGAGGAGGTGAGCTGAGATCCCTGCGTAGAGAGTGTGCCCGTAGTCCAGTCAGCTGGAGATGAGGACCTGGGTGATGGTGCGTCTTCAGCTTTGGAGAAGCCATTTGAATATCTTATGAAGCATGTGGAGAATGAAGAAGCAGGAGGAGGCAACACAGTTGACCTGTGTCATTAGCTTGTTGTCCAAAATGATGCCTAGGTTCCTAGCATGGTCAGTGGGGGCAGGGGTAGGTCCGAGTTCTGAGGGCCACCAAGATATGACCCATTTGGAGCTTTTGTTTCCAAAAATCAGTACCTCTGTCTTGTCCAACATGAACTTCAGGAAGTTGTCCTTTATCCAGTTGGCAATGTCTGTCATACAGTTGTGGAAGTTGGTCTTGGTGTTGGTGGTGCCTTTCGAAGAGGGAGTAGATATGTTGTGTCATGTAAGTGTTGAAGAGGATGAGGCTGAGCAAAGATCCTTGAGGTACTCCACAGATGATTTCTTTGGGTTTGGCGGGGAAGGGGGAAAGGCAGACTTTTACTTTTTCCCAGTGAGGAAAAAGGCGATCCATCTGACAGCGGCTCCTTGGATGCTTATGTTGTGCAGCTTTGTGATCAGTGTGTGGTGGGAGACTGTATCGAAGGCTGCTGAGTGGTCTAGGAGGATCAGAGCTGCAGCCTCTCCACAGTCGAGTAGGGCTGAAAAATCATCAGTAGTCAAAGGAGGGCTGTCTTGGTGCTATGGTTGCTGCGGAATCCGGATTGGGAGGAGTTGAGTAGGAGGTTCCATTCCAGATGTGAAGAGAGTTGTTGGCTGAATGCTTTTTCTAATACTTTGGCCAGAAACGGGAGCAGAGAGATCGGTCATAGTTATTGAGTTCACTGGGGTCTGCTGATGGTTTCTTTAGTAGGGTGTTGACTTATGCATGTTCCCAGTCCTCGTGGTAGGTGGCTGTGGTAATAGAGGTGTTGAACAAGGTGTTGAGTACGTGGCAGATTCTGACTTTGCCAACGTTAAAGATGTGGTGATGCCATGGGTCGGTTAGTGTCCCTGAGTGGACCGAGATCATGATGGAGGAGGTGTCCTGTGAGGGGGAGCTGGCTCCATTTGGTTAATCAGATGTCTGTGGTGGTAGCAGGCTTGTTTTGTTGCTTAAAGATGCCGGTGGCTTTGGGCTGGGGGTTGACATTTTAGTCAATGTTGATGATCTTGTCGTGGAAAAAGTTTGCAAGGTTGTCGCAGAGTTCCTGTGAATACTTTATATCTTCCTAGCCATAGAACAATCCATTAATTAATCTTTGTTATACTGCTACTGCCAAGAATAGGCCAAATAACATCGTGTTACTCTTGAAACACCCACAAGGAGTAATAAACACTCTTAATGACCCACTTTAGCAGTATTTCATGGTGAGCTGATCTTAAGTCTGTAATATCAATGGACTGCCCCCACTTGAACAAGCCTTACCCATGTCTTGGGCAATTTAGTCTTATTTACGTTTTAGATTTGGACACTGATGGATTCTCCTGGTTGCCCGTCAGGCAAGCATCAAAGAGTGCACCTACAAGATTGACTATAAGGACTCTATTGTGCTTGTAGCCTTTGATGTTTTAAGTTCACCAAAATATCTTTATAACCTAATGCATTTGAATGTGTGAATGAGCTCAAGCAAATTAACAATAGTATCATGGAATACCCCAGAAAGTGCCTCCTGAGTCACATCACTCACATCTGGCACTCCTTGTACCAGTTACTTGTGAATTGACCCTAAATTCATCTTTAACTCCACCCTGGAATCTCACCAACACATTTGCCACACTCTGCCTATGTGCTGAAAGCCCCTACCATTTTATAGAGTTCATCAAGCCCCTAACAGTGTCCATCCATGTTCCCTAAGCAGTAGTTAGCAAGGGTGCATGGGCCCTGGTGCACGTAAGGAAAATTGGCCTCCTGTCAATGGGTTCAATCGTAAAATCCAGGCAGATTTTGGATGCAATGGTCCCCAAACTATTTTGGAGCCCAGTGCCACGGTTCTTGCTGCACTACTGATAGCTACACCCCGTCCATAAGCCCCCCAGACTGTCTGTGCCTCAAACGCTTCACATTTTCATTTGTCCAAGATCCTGTCTGCTCATGCACCTTGGACCACCAGTTCAACCTACACTTGTTACCTCACCTCACTGTCTGCCAATTTGACTAACGATCCATAAACTTTCTGTGCTCGATGATTTGACACAATCCTTGCAGAGAACTAAATGCTATACAAATTACAACAAGCATTTGCAATGCAATAGGTCTCGCAGTTACGCGAGTTTGAGCTATTGACATTGTAAATAACAATGCCTTTTATTTATGTTTTTAAAAAGAAAACAAAAATAAAAGGCATTGTTATTTGCAATGTCAATAGCTCAAACTCGCGTTAATGCGAGACCTATTGCATTGCAAATGCTTGTTCTAAATCAGTTCTCATGTGGAGCTTAATTGGAAAAGATGCAAGAGTAAAGCTGCCCATTACACTGGAATTTCTAATGAGATGCTGTTTTTAATCACATAAGTTGAACAAAAAGAAACAGCATTGCTCGAAAGAAGTTGATTTCCCCTGCAGCCGAGGTTGGTCGGGTCCTTTTAAGTCTCTCGCTGGGTGTAGTGCACATTGCCGGGTATTGTTGAAAATGTGTACCTATGACCAGGCGGGCAACTAGAGCCAAATTTCGGGGGGGGTGGGCTGAAAAAGATTTCGGGGGTTAAGTCTTCCAGCTATAGGCAGAGTGGCTGTAAGAAGGGGTGAAAACATACCAAAAGCCTCATTAACGAGTAAATGGTCTTTTGAAGACCTGTGAAGTACTCGGGTCCGGCTGCAATTAAACAGACGCCAGCCCGCGAGGCTGTCTCAGCCGGGCTGACACACATGACGGGGGGGGGGGCGGCTGAAGCCCGGCGAGCCCAATGGGTGTTGCGCGCCTGCCTACGACATTCCGGGTGTAGTGTAGGGGCGGGGGAGGCGGCTAGGGGAATAGATAAACAAGAACGTGCATGATGAACTCTCAGCAGCCACGACTCGCGGAGATCAAAAGAAAGGCACTGAAACACTGCCCAAGTGTCGCGGAGTAATTAAAATATAGAGTTAGGACATGCAGAAGTCAGTCGGCACGCTAATGAAGAGGAGCATACAGGAAGAGCTGTTCTATATTACAAACTACTGCTAATTAAACAAAGACACACTTTTTCCTCCGAGGAAGTTTACAGATCCTTCTGCCTCCCCCTTGTCCATGGCCAGCTGCAAGCCTGAAAGTGACGAAGGAGGGGTGTGGGCAGGAGCACTGACTGCAGCCGATGTTCACCTAGCGCCGTGTGTGCTGCAGAGGCCGAGAATGAGAGTGCTTCCCCATTTTAGAATATTTTTTTTTAAAACGCGAACACTATAAAGGGGACGCTGCGTCCCGTGGAAAAGGCACACAAAGGGAATTAATAGAGGTGGGGTGGTGGAGGTAGGGGGAACAATAGCACCCGCAGATGTATTTCATTAACACGTCGCCCGCTTTGGGCATCATCCAAAAACAAAATGTAAATATTGCGAGATGACAACTAGTAGGAATGACGTCACCAGGTGGGCGTCCCTGTGTATGCAGATTGCACGGGTTAGAGTCCGCCACATCTACATCTGGTTGTGCTCCTCTCATTGTATTGTACGAGTAGCATTCCCGTTCTTAAATGGAAAGCACGCGTGCGATTCATGACGCTTCTACTCCATACAATGCGACGTGTTCCATAGTTCAAATGCCGTCTGTAGATTTATGTTTTGCGAAGGAGGGCTATATCGCCGTCCGGAGAGGGGGCTTGCAAAAGAACAGAGTGTGTCATGTGGTTTCCGTGGAGATGTAAAGGTGCGGGGAGAGTCTGAGGTTACGTTAACATCAAAATAATAAAACCGGGTGCCGTGGTAGGCAGCATGGCGTCCGAGCACATTCATTAAATAAACAAAAACAAAGCATCGGAAACATTAAAATAAACATGAAACCGGGCGCCGCGGTAGGCAGCGCGGCGCCCGAGTACATTAATTAAAGAAGAAACTGCGCATTACCGGCACATTACCGCTCTACGTTTTAGGCTGCCTGGACTGGAGGAGAGGCCAGCGCGCGCTGTGTGAGAGGGAAGCGTGCGCTGGGGTTGGGCAAGAATATTAGACGTACCAAGAAGAGGAAAGAGCATGAGAAAGAGAGAAGGAGGACAAGAGTCAGGAATATGGAGAAAATTTGCATGACGCTGACAGAATAAGAGAAAGAAACAAGTGCTCACCAGGCAGCCACGGCAGAACAACGAAAGAACACACGCAAAGTGAAAGTAATCATTTCGCGGGCGCTTTGATGTTCTCAGTGGCTGCGCGGCTCACTGAGAACATCAAAGCGCCCGCGAAATGTACACGCAGACTGCCAAATGGTGCGCGCGCCCGGCGCACATGCACTGAAGTTGGGGGCCTAAAAAGCAATCGTTTGCACTTCCAAATCCCCGCTTTCTATAGCTCTCGCCAGAGCATCGCTAAAACGCTGGCTCAGGCGAGACCTAAAAATGGCATAGCATGCCCCAGGCTTCTATTAATGCTTCTCAGTGCTTAATTTCAGTCAGTGTTTGCATCTGGGGCACACCAGCTTTCATTTGTGGGGACTGGCAATTTCCTGATCAGACTTTGATCCCGTTGAAGAGAGAAAAAAACACAAGGGGGGGAGAAAAGAGAAGGGAGAGATGGAAAAATATGTCAAAAGGAGAAATCAGGAACCTGAAACAGTGAAATAAAAAGGAAAGGAGTGTTTGATGGTGGATTACAAAGATGTTAAGTGAAACTAAGACTACACAGCCATAGTGTTCGGCATCCTAACATTTAGTAATTCTGGCCATGGGCTTCTGAGCAAACATTTTTTTAATGAATTAGTCGCTGATGCCTATATGTATGCACTTAGGTCTTCGTTCTCTCTAGATGCATCAAGTTGGCTCAAGTGGATAAGAGATATGTGTAGGCAGAATTTAGATTATTTTCAATATGAAATGTGTGTCATTTTTGTGCAAAATGCTCGTGTTAGTCGAAATGCGTCTTGCTGGTCATCTATATCAACATTTTTATGTGGTGGTGTACCATGGGTACAAAGGTAAAGTGAGATACCGGTGGGAGACTTTTTTTAGTAAGAAATATCTCTGGCCACATAATCCATCCAGTTGTACAATTACTGAGTCATTTTCTTGTCGAACCACTTTTGTGTTACACACAAAAATGAACCGCCTGATTGAGGTCTTCACCGTACTCTCTCCCAGGCATTTGAATGAGGGGAGCGGATGTGGCACAGCGGCCAGAGCTGCTGACTAGGGAGGTGAATAATCGGATTCGAGTTTCAGCGCCGGCGCAACATCCTATGATTCTGGGTAAATCACTTAATCTTCCAGTGTCCTTGGACAGCACCTGGACACATTCACAGGTTTAATTCTACAAAACTTTAACTTTATGTGTTATAGAAATAAAGTGCAATACAATTCCCCGTACCATGCCTTGCATGTTTCAGCAGGTGTTAAGCTAACTCACTTGACAACTTGTTCCACAGACGGTGACTCTCTTCGTGCCGCACGCGCCTTCAGTTAGCACGCATCGTCCTGACCAGTGCTAATCCCCTTTCCATGTTATACACATTGTTACATATTTAACTTCTGAAATTCAGGCTCCTCGCCTGGTTTAACTCACTGAAATGCCAAATGGCAGCAGAGCACACACTTGCTGTTAAATTCCACCCAAACATTAATCATTTTTTGTCTGGATTTTAAATAACAACCTGTGACTAGGACTCTGTTAACTTCAAGTTGCATATAGTAAGCACAAATCTAGCTGACTACAATTAAAGCAACAGCACTATAATAATATAAAACCAAAAGGCAATGCAATGCACACTTTCTTATTTTGAGAAATGTGATTTTATGAAGCTGTGTAGAAAATTCATCTTTTCTGCGTGGTCACCTGGATTTTTGGACCCTATATTGTGCTGGCTTTCGAACTCTGTACACTTTACCCCTGCTATCCATTTGTAAAATGCCTGTGCTCCCCCTTTCAACATGGTTGATTTGGCATACTCATTTACGGCATACTTAACTTGCCTATAAGTCCATAATATATGGTACAAAGTGTGCTCAGGGCCTAGAAGTTAAATGCTACTAGTGGACTGTAGCAGCTATTGTGCCATCCACTACAGTGCAAGGCAAACATGGCTTCAGGTATACCAATCCAGTCTGACTGTAACAGTGCAAAATATGCACTGTGACCTGTCAAAATAAACTCTTTTTGACAAGTCAAAACCTCCTTTATAAATATCGATGATTCATCCCTATTCTGCCCTTGTAACCCACAAGGCAGAGTGCATAGTATTTAAAAGTAGGACATGTACAAATTGTATGTCAACATGTCCTTACCGTGACTAGCACCCAAGCCCCTTGGTCTATAGAGAAACACTGAAAAGCAATATAAAAAAACAATACTGTATCCAAGGAATGGGACTAGCTAGAAAAAATATTTAAACAACTACTTTTTAATAGTTATTAAAAATCCAATTCAAGTTGAATTTGTATTTGTAATAAATATTAAGGAAAAGTAACTTTTAGAAAGTTACCTTTTCCCTGCTCAAAGTTCCTGCAGGCTCATTTTTAATTTCTCTCCAGCTTCTCCCAGCCAGTAAATAGCCTCATATAGGTATGAGTGGGTGAGAATTGCCTCTAAAGAGCATAAAACAGGCTGACGGAGATGACTCCTATGAATCCCATAGAATATGCAGCGTGGAGTCTTTAGGCATTCCTTTTGCTACTACAATATCAAGTCCTGCTTTATTGTACAATCCTGCTTGGCAGGTCCACTGGGTTAACACAAGGGGTGGGCGGTGGACCGTGTTTTGATACTCCGCATTTTGCTTTGAGCATGGAATTGAACAACTCAGCTGACCTCCAGCGAAGTGGAGATTACTGGTGCGCTGCCGCCTACCGCTCATCCCTAGTGAGTGTCTGTACTGGCGACAGGCAGCATCAGTGACAATTAATATGTACTAGGGTAGGTGGTGGGTACAGATGTAGCCCCGTGATGTGGGTCTGTGTCTGCCTACCCCTGTCACACGAGACATTGAGTGAGTGCCTGTCTCAGGAGCAAGGGGGTGAGGGACTGCATGTGCTGGAGACAGGCAGGTGAGGGCCTATGCTTATGGGGACTGGCACCGGGAAGGACCCGCACTTTATGTGGTGTCAGGGACTGTGTGTTACACACTCCCTGACACCCTCGCTAGTCTGTTCTCAAGCTCAGGCAACCGTGGGTTAGTGCCAGCCTGTTCTACAGGGCAGCATACTGTGGTTTAGCATGCATTTGCTATGATGGCAGTGAGGTTCTTGCATGTCGTTTCTGTGGGGTCAGGGGGTTCTGGTTGAGTGCCCACCTGCATGTTGTGTGTGAGCTTTATCTCATTTGGCGATAGAGACCCTCACTTGCTCTTTAATCTGAAAGGCAGGAGGGAGTGAGTGAGTGTCCTGAGGGCCAGCATATGTTGGTGGTTAGGTTATAACTGCCAGGAGAGCAGGGTCTGTGAGTGAGGACACGCCTGTCTATTCTGGGAGTCAGCAGGTAGTGTCTCTCAGTCCACAGCATGGTGTGGTTGTGGATGTGCCTGCCAGGAGGGCAGGGGCTGTGGGCGAGACCCTCTTGTCTGCCATAGAGGAAGGGGCCTGTGAATGATTGTCTGTGTAGGGCAAAGGGAAGAGCAAGGGATAGTCTGCTCTGGAGGCTCCTCCTGGGGATCTCAATCAGTTTTTCTCTACACTGGGCTGTCTCTTTCGAGGACATGTACCCACGTTTCCCTGGTGATCTCTGTTGACACCCAGGGGACAACTGACACTCTGTGTCAGCCTGAGAGCTGCAGATCTTGCCAGGCCTGTACTTGTGCTTCCGGTGCCACGCAGGGCATTCTGTGCTACATGGGTGCCAGTCCCCATCGTGTCTTGCCCAGCTTTTCCCTTTGGGTGTCTTTGGGTTTTGCAAGGAGGAGGCCCTAAATAATGCTTTTAAAGGGTTCCTCCTTGCACAGCAAACAAAGAGTTAACAAGTTTGCTGGACCTGGATGGGAGACTCCCCACAGAGGATCAGATCACAAGTTAGGCCACTGACTGGGGGATGAGTATGTTAACCAGCTACTGACTGGCTCAAAGTACATTTGAAACATCAAAATCTCCGCCTATCTCTAATTAAGAATATCTAATTTGTATTGGCTCTCAAAGAGCTGACTCGGACCAATTAGCTCAGAGCACCTGAAAACCAAAACAAATCGGAGTTCATGAGAGTGGATGGCTGAAGCTGAGTGAGTAAGATGGATGACACACAAAAACCTAGCCAATAGGAAAGCTTCACATGTGTAAAACACACAAGATGATGGACGGAATGTTGCACATTGGCAAAACATTCACCCCCAGTCACAGATCTGGGTTTAATCCATCGTTATTTTGCTCACCACGCCACCCCAGTTCAGACATGGCCATATGCAAATCAGTCTTGACCCTGTGCCTCATGGGAACAGTCCAGCCCGAACTGCCTAGCCATGTCTTCTCTGGACCGGAATCAAGCATCCTAGGACCGGTTTCGGGGTTTCACCCCTCTTCAGCCAGGATAGCTTGATTCCAGTGGCATGGAGAGCACGGGACCCACGTCTGGGCATACCCTACCCACTCGGGGTGACAAATGCAAAAACGCGAGCCAGGAGCGGCCCCCGGCCCCCGCTGCATCTCTGCCGGCTGGCTGCTGCTGGAAGCCTCCCCTGTGAGGAGATTTGCTGTTGGGTGTCGACCTCTGCGGCTGCAGTGGTCGCGGGGGCTGAACAGCCGGCAGGGCGACGCCGGTGTTTGGTTTCGCGAGCGGGGAGAGCGCGGAGAGCGCGGAGAGCCGCCCTATCTGCCAGCGCTGCTCGTGGTTTGCTGCTGGTTTGTTGCTGGGACCCCCGCCGTCGCCGGTGTTGCCACTCAACATCTTTACTACACCACCTGGGGGGGGGCATCAGTGAAGCGAAATGAAGTGTAGCATCAAGGGGGAGAACCGCAGGAGTGGATAGGAGAGGAGCCGGAGAGGAGCCGGCTGGAAGAGAACAGCTTCAGCTGTATGAGGTGAGAATCAATCTTTTCAGATAGCCTCTTGCCTCTTGGGCACAAGTTAGATCTGCCTCGCTTGGAGCAGGTCAGTTCAGCTCCGATCAGCCTTCGCTCTGTCCATCCTCTCCCACCTTTATACACTTTATACACTTTCCCCCTCAACTCACAGTTATACGCTGCCTGGGGGGGGGGGACAGCTCAATCGCGTCAATCGCGCTACTGAGTAAATGCACCAGCCAGCACAAATCAAGCAGAAGGCGAGAGAGCGGTCAAGAGCGTGGGAACGCGGGGTTAGGCAACAGCTCACTGCCTTTCACACTAACTTGAAGTACTCGCATAAAGTCTTTGTTGCTCAAAGATATAGCATCGCTGCCAGAAAAATGAGTGGCATCAACACAAACCGAGAGGCCCGCAAACTAACAACAGGGGGTTCTAAGATCCACCAATACTTTAGAAGACAAAAAATCGAAGCTCAAAACACACATAAGGCCTACGAGACGAAAGAAGGGGTTACATTAAATAATAGCCCCAGTCTCCCTGCATACAGCCAGGAGCTGGCAATACTGAATGAGGATAACCCCCTTAACTCAAAAAACACAGACCAGGACAGCCTGGAGGAGATATTAATCTCAGAGATGGCGAGACTCGCAGAAACGGCAGAGCAGGCAGACACGATTAATAATGTCATTAAAAATATCACTGCCAATGACAAAAATCATGAATTGGAGGATCATGGACCAGAGCAAATTATTGAGATATCACCGACTTTAAATGATGCCGAAGCAATAAATAAATCTCAGGGTCCACTTCAGGGCCCTCAACCTAGGGAACTTACTCGTAATAAGAACGCATTTGTTATAGAGGCCCTGGTCCACCACCACCACTTAAATAACCAGCCACAGGACAACTTGGATGCCTTTATCAATCCAGGGGACCAGGGGAGCATCCAGAGCTGCTCCACGCCCAGACATCAAGGCAGGGCAGAAAGAAAACAACAACCAGGTGCGGCTACCTTCTTAGATATGGCATCCCCAGAATTAACAAAAACTACACCTACAGCAGAGTTTAAACAGCAGCTGCTGGGGGAGGGCTCGGTAGGTGCCACAACTGACAGACACTGCAGAGCCCAGAGTGACGAACAAGAGACAAATAAAAAGAATGGCCCCGAATACATCTTAAACACAATAAACACGTCCTTACTGGAAGCAGTAAAGGCACTCTCTTGGCAATCACACAAATTAGAGATCCAGGTGGACCTAATACACATGCTGGCGCAAACGGCTCTGATCATGAACGAAAAAGTGGACACAATCTGCCACAATGTCAATCAGCTGATTGTCAGTAAAAAGGCCTTCGTGAGCACCTTAAGCCCCGCAAAAAACTTTAGTGAAGCAATTGTGGAGAAATTAACCACACTCCCAGATTTGCTGGCAACGCTAAAAAAACAATGCAGTGAGGCACGGATAAATCCCACACTAAATAGCAAATATTCTGAAAAACGGGACCATGGCTGTGGCCTCGGAGCCATAAATACTCCCATAGCTATGAACTCAGCGACCATAAAGGATAATGGAGCTACAAATACTTGCTACATCCCGGCTAAAAGGGCCAGCTCCGCATCCAGTATAGAGGAGGTCAACCACACCAAGAATACAGGTCACAAGGCAACTGAGGGGCAGCAATTGAGACGGCAAAAGAAAAAACTTCGGAAAGCTCAAAAAACAAACATACGGAAAGGTGGGATGCTAGTCACGCAAAAAAAGCATGAAATAACACACATTTCAACCCAACACGGCAATCAGGTTGATATTGATAACGTCAGCAATAAAGAGGGTCTTACGATTTATCCTATCTTTCAAATGAGAAACAGCTCCTCATCTAAAGTACCCAAGGAGAACAACTGCCAGGAAATCTATGGGAAAACATGCCTGCCAATACAGCATATGGAAGGCCCACATAAGGAAAAAGCCTCATCTTGTAATACACAAACTTCCTTAAATCCACAAGCAAAAACATATGCTGAGATAGTGATTACTAATTTTGGCAATCCAACTATTGGACCAGAAACCGGCGATCTTAGAGTAGAGTTATTGAGAGGGGAAGACAATCAGGAACAAAGGTATAGGCTAGATACCAGCAACAATACGACTTCTCACCCAAAATGTCAGATGCTCAGTGAAAAGTCACTAGGAGATAAAATCGAGCTAATATCATTAGCAACTGAGAAGGAAGCCGGTGCAGCGATAATCCATCAACTTCAAATGGAAAGCTATTGCAAATCTCAAAACACAGTAAGCGCTTTCCCCACACAAATAACAAAGACAACACAAGGAAGGAAGAGCTCTTCACCTGGCCAAAGGAGCGAGAGGCACGAGCAGTCTCGCCACTCTAGCATTAGCCAAGAAAAGGCCGCAAATGCAGCGCCCGGACGGAATAACGGCCAAATCAAGCCCACTGCACAAATACATCAAGGGACGAGTAATGAGGGCATGGAAAATGCCCTAGCTCTAAATCCTCAGGTAGACGGGGAATTCATGCTGATCTTCACTCCTGAATTTGAGACTAGGGGCCCAGGTGATATCCTAAATCGTGCAAATATCCTGTATCTTTTGACAAGTATACCCTCACTGGCCTATCTAACATCTGCCCAACTTGTAGCGATATACTTTAAAAAATACACTTGGATAGGGAATAAGGAATCGACCCTAACAAAGTGGCTCAATAAGCGAGACATTCAGAACATATTGGCAGAAACAGATACTCTTAAGGATTGGGGCATCCGAATAGACAGTTGCCCAACTGAAAAGTACCCACAAGTGCTTCTCCAGAGGTCACAAAACCAAGTAGCGCCTCGCACACAGTGTAGCACACTAAGGGGTAACAAGACAATTTTAAGTCAACCATTTAACAACAACATTAAAGTTGAGCTACATAAAGGCACTACCACCAGACTCTGCAAGGAGGTGAGCATCGCCCAGGCCAACAAACAGGCAGATTGGGCATGGCTTTCCGTTGCATTGCATTCCAAGGATTGGGGAAACTCCTAGGACAAGGGACACACCAAACTCGTATGGTGTACATAACCCCGCATGGAGGCTTAAAATAGACAACCATAGAGGCACTAAAATGGAGACATTAAACACTAAGTTTAGGCTAATTGGTTGGAACGTGGCAGGGTTTAAGTCGATCATGACCAATAATGAAGCCATGAAACTACTGATGTCTGGAAACATTCTATGCTTGCAGGAAACTTGGATGGAAACAGTCAACTATATTAAAGGCTACCAGGCCTTCCATACAATGGCAAGCAAAAAAGCATTTTTGGAAGACCTAGCGGAGGGATCTCGATATTTGCAAAATTAAATCTGCAACTACAATTCGAGGATTGGCCCACATATGCACCAGATGTCCAGATTATAACAATAAATGGGCTTAGAGTAGAGTGCACTCCGCATAAACTTGTAGTAATTAACCTATATGTCAACCCAAAAAAAGGATAAAAACATAAACATCAGAAGGATCATCAGGATAGTTGGAGCTTACCTCCATGAGAACCCTGGACACGAATGTATCATTACTGGGGATTTTAACATCAGAGACTTATGTGCCCCGGAACAAAATCACGAGGACCGTAGTTGCAAGCTTATGGAAGCCTGCATTAACGAATTTAACCTGGGATCCGAGAATAACATATGCCAGCTCACAACAACTCCACAACCTACATTTAACGCTTGACTATATTTTCTTGAGCAAGAATTTGTTGAGGAGATGCGTAGTGTATAAGGTACTATCCACTTCCGGAAGCGACCATCAACCAATCTCTGCTTTGGTCAACATTAGCAGCATGAGACATAAGGAATATCTAGCTGTAGGCAATATGCTCAGTCTAGATAACGAAACAGCCTCAATTAAACGTATCAAATGGGGCCTCTAAGTTGGACAAAGTACAACAAATGGAAGCACAACACATGCATAAATGGCCCACAGACCAGTTGGGCAGATATCATGATTTCGCTATTCAATGCATTAACTCCAGGAAAGCAAATTACTCACAATAATAAACACATACAACTGGGGAAATTGAATTACACGAACAATCAAATCTTCATACAGAGCAAAAAGAGGTGCCGACTGGCAGAACCAAAGTATAGGAAGGAAAAGTCTATCCACACGGAAAGACAATTGAAGACAGCAAAAAAAAAACACAAAAAAATTGTTTGGAAACTAAAACAATCGAGTATAGAGGAAAATGGAGAATCATTTATACATTACTAGCACCCAACAAAAGCAAGGAATTTTGGAGATATATTAATGGCCTATATGGTGGCCATCACATTCATAATGCCGTGCCTGCCAACAAATGGGCTGTTCACGCCACCAACCTATACGTCGACCAGAAAACACCTATGGAATGCATTGCCAAAGAAGAAGATCACCAACATGAGGAGAGCAATGCGGTGGATCTACATCAAACAGAAAGGGAAATATTAACCATCCTCCAGGGCATCAGGAAGGATGGGGCGCCAGGGCCCAATGGGCTGCCTGGGAATATCTTTAAGGAAGATCGCAAATTCTGGGCACCCCATATACAAACCTTATTCAATCATTGTTACAATTTTTCTGTTGTCCCGGACTCATGGAAAGGTTCCATTCTACATCCCATTTACAAAAAGGGGGATGCATAAGATCCTGGGAATTATAGATTGATTGCACTACTGGATGTGGAAGCAAAGGCATTTGCAAAAAGGCTATTTGTTTGTTGTAACGCTTTTCGCCCTAAGTGGGATGGGTATTCCTAGACGTGGGACCCGTGCTCACTACGTCACTGGAGTCAAGCTATCCTGGCTGATGACGGCTGATAGCCAGAAACCGGTCCTAGGATGCTTGATTCTGGTCCAGGGAAGACATGGCTTGGCAGTTCGGGCTGGACTGTTCCCATGAGGCACAGGGTCAAGACTGATTTGCATATGGCCATGTCTGAACTGGGGTGGCGTAGTGGGCAAAAGAACGATGGATTTAACCCAGATCTCTTGACTGGGGGAGAATGTCTGCATTGTCAGCATTCCGTCCATCATTTGTTTGTTGTAACGCTTTTCGCCCTAAGTGGGATGGGTATTCCCAGACGTGGGACCCGTGCTCACTACGTCACTGGAGTCAAGCTATCCTGGCTGATGACGGCTGATAGCCAGAAACCGGTCCTAGGATGCTTGATTCCGGTCCAGGGAAGACATGGCTTGGCAGTTCGGGCTGGACTGTTCCCATGAGGCACAGGGTCAAGACTGATTTGCATATGGCCATGTCTGAACTGGGGTGGCGTAGTGGGCAAAAGAACGATGGATTTAACCCAGATCTCTTGACTGGGGGAGAATGTCTGCATTGTCAGCATTCCGTCCATCATTTGTTTGTTGTAACGCTTTTCGCCCTAAGTGGGATGGGTATTCCCAGACGTGGGACCCGTGCTCACTACGTCACTGGAGTCAAGCTATCCTGGCTGATGACGGCTGATAGCCAGAAACCGGTCCTAGGATGCTTGATTCTGGTCCAGGGAAGACATGGCTTGGCAGTTCGGGCTGGACTGTTCCCATGAGGCAAAGGGTCAAGACTGATTTGCATATGGCCATGTCTGAACTGGGGTGGTGTAGTGGGCAAAAGAACGATGGATTTAACCCAGATCTCTTGACTGGGGGAGAATGTCTGCATTGTCAGCATTCCGTCCATCATTTGTTTGTTGTAACGCTTTTCGCCCTAAGTGGGATGGGTATTCCCAGACGTGGGACCCGTGCTCACTACGTCACTGGAGTCAAGCTATCCTGGCTGATGACGGCTGATAGCCAGAAACCGGTCCTAGGATGCTTGATTCCGGTCCAGGGAAGACATGGCTTGGCAGTTCGGGCTGGACTGTTCCCATGAGGCACAGGGTCAAGACTGATTTGCATATGGCCATGTCTGAACTGGGGTGGCGTAGTGGGCAAAAGAACGATGGATTTAACCCAGATCTCTTGACTGGGGGAGAATGTCTGCATTGTCAGCATTCCGTCCATCATTTGTTTGTTGTAACGCTTTTTGCCCTAAGTGGGATGGGTATTCCCAGACGTGGGACCCGTGCTCACTACGTCACTGGAGTCAAGCTATCCTGGCTGATGACGGCTGATAGCCAGAAACCGGTCCTAGGATGCTTGATTCCGGTCCAGGGAAGACATGGCTTGGCAGTTCGGGCTGGACTGTTCCCATGAGGCACAGGGTCAAGACTGATTTGCATATGGCCATGTCTGAACTGGGGTGGCGTAGTGGGCAAAAGAACGATGGATTTAACCCAGATCTCTTGACTGGGGGAGAATGTCTGCATTGTCAGCATTCCGTCCATCATTTGTTTGTTGTAACGCTTGAAAGAACTAGAGACATGGATCACGAAAAAACAAGTAATTCCGCATTATCAGACTGGCTTTCGGCCGAACTCGTCGACCATGGATAATGCCATTGCACTTTAATATCTGGCAACGAAGGCAACTGGACCCGTCTCCCCACCACTATATGCATGCTTTGTGGACTATAGCGCAGCCTTTGATGGAGTTGATCGAAGCACTCTGTGGGCAAAATTGGCTAAGTGGGGCATACCACGGAAATTGCTCACGGCTATTCTATCACTCTATACCGGCACATGGGTGCGAGTAAAGCTCACTAGCACTTGCGCAACTGCCAGGATCTTCACAAACCGGGGGCTAAAACAGGGCTGCATGATCGCCCCCACCATGTTTAATTTATACACTGCTGATCTGGGAGAAGCATTGCTAAAAACAAACATCTTTCCCCCAAAATTGGGCCACCTCAGATTGCCAATCATGCAGTATGCAGATGATCTTGTCCTGTTGGACTATACAAGAATTGTCATGAAAAGGGCACTAGAGACGCTACATAACTATAACATGGATAACAAGCTTGTAGCCAATGCATCTAAGACCAAAGTGTTGATATTTGGTCACAAGCCAAAAAAACAAACACTGGCTTGGCAGCTGGGTCCGCTAAAGATAAGCACGGCCAACAAGTACACCTATCTAGGAGTACAATTCGCAGATACCGGCAGACCTGTCCTGCAGGTTAAAGCATTGGCGGCAAAAGCAGCTAAACTAACATACGGTTTGTGCAAATTACACCAAAAGCTTGTAAGTCACTCGATGGAGGGGATCCGACGTGTCATGCAAGCCAAGCTACTGCCAACTCTCAGCTATGGCCACCTTGCCTTTCCTGGTCTCTTGACTAAAAAACTGGAGGGTCTATACACAATGGCGTATAGAAACGTTTTTAAGCTACCCCACACGACCAGGCGATCATTGATCAGATTAGAGTTCAATATTACAGCAATGGACATTGAATGTAAAAAAGATATAGTCAAACTCCAACACAACGTGACCAATGCATGTCCGGGCTCTATCAGGGCAGCGCTACAGGTTGTCTTCACAGACAATAACAGTCATTGTGCACGGTACCTCTTGATTGCCAAACAAACACTGGGTCAATCAATCGAACCTCCTACAGATATACCATTAACAAAGTGTAGAGTAAAGATCCTGCTAAAAAAGTGTGGAAAGAACATCTCGAGGCAACAGGACCTTGAACGGATCAGATTGGTCCTGGGTGCAGAAGGCCTCGCCAACTCTCATGAAAGTACCACATGCCAGCCTTACTTAAAAGCCGGCCTTGGACGAAAAGCACTAAAAAATGTTATGAGAGTGAGGCTCTTAACCTTGCCAATACAAGATTATAGAGCCCACTGGAAAAACTGGTCATCAAGTGGCTCCGGCTGCTGCCTGTGTCAATATCACAGAGAATCTGCGGAGCATGTTATTTGTTGTTGCCCAGTCTTGCTTCATCCAAGGCGCTTGTATCTAAGAACCATGTTCATACATCACAGCGTTAGATCATGTAAGGAGGCATTAAGGTGCTGGAGCAGAGTTTTCAGCTTGAAAATTCTGGGGCTTTTGAAGCTCTGGCATGTCTATTCGTTGTACTAAAATATTAATAATTAATAATTAATTATTTGTCTTGTGCAAGTGCGTTTATATTAATCAATCCGTTTGTGTTAACAAGAGAGAGTTACACGTAAGTGTGCTTAAATGTGCTGACTGATAATAACGCGTGTGTTAAATGTGTTTCATGTTTAAACGTTGCAATGTGCTGTTTATTTTTGAGCACAAAACGCTTTTGAATTAATGCTTTTCTATGTTGCAAATGCTAGATAAATGCATACACATAAGGGTATTAGTGGGATTAACACTGTTTAATCACTATGCTGTAGTAACGTTGTTTTTGTCTCTTTTAATTAAGATGGTCTATTAAGGCCTATGTTGGCCTGAGAAAGAAGGCTGAATAAGTGAGCCTGACTGTGATTATAATTTGAAAACTGAGACGAGGGAGACCCCTGCTGGAAGTGGTCCTGAAGCTAACTGACCATGGTCCTTGTCGAAAAACTTTCCATGAGGACAGCAGCAGTTTTTGGGAGTTCTCCAAGAGAAGTGAAAGTGTCCTTGGCAGCCTTGGGAAACAAAGGAGCCTTAGAAAGAAGCTCTGAACTGTGGCTCGATGGCCGAGGAGAAGCAGGATAATTGTGTTACATGTTTTATTTTCTTGGTTCCTGTTCCGTAGTTTTCGCTATGTGTATTTTTCCTGAGCGGAGATTCACAAATGTAGCAATGTTACATCCTTTCCTTCTCGCTCTGCTCAGCAAGTCCGGCGGACATTACAGCTTTTTCTATGTTCCCAATGTATCTTTCTATTGTTTAGAATATTATAAGATGTTAGCCTAGAGAGGGTCTTTTGCCACTTGCCATTTTGCCTTTGCCGCGAATCGAACCTGCGTTGCTGAGGATTGATGCTGAAGGGACTTCGTCTTGAGAGACATTTACCGAGAGACTTGTCCTGACCCGTTCTGACATTTAGCTAGAATAGGTAATTATGAGAAATGATTTACTCTGATTGATTTTTCTTGACTAATTTTAGATAAAAGCAATATAATTTTAAACATGGTGTTGGATATTCTTTCTTGTCAATTATTGGGTTTGCGTTATTGATTATTGTTGTATATATTGTATAGACTATGCTTAGGGACAGTCACAAAAACCAGGTCTTATCGACCTCGATATAGATGCAGGGTGTTTAGGAGTGTTTTCCTTCCACAGGTTTATTGCTGGTAGAGTATTTGAGCGTATGTTAGTGAAATGGGCCCTAGCGTATGATGTATGCATGTGCGTGTAACTGTAAGATTACTCTATCCGTGGTAGTGGGAATATTGTACACACCCTGATCTCTATCAATTTCCTGGTAGCAGAGGATGGTTTTTGATGATTGTCTTGATTAGATAAGATTGTTTTTATTGATTATTGATTATTGGTTCATGTTGCTATATGTACTAATACTATATGTTGGAGTCGTAATGTTGAGTTATATGTAGTGCTTCTGGAACTTGGAAGCTGTAGCAGTTCCATAGTAGGGCAGAGGGAAGTAAATGCTGCTCTCGGGAAAGACGGAATTGTAAGGAATAGCGTGTGACAATTGAAGTTGCGCGTCACATTGTCTGGGTTCGGAATCAGTGACATCGTCGTATTTTACTATTAGATATTTCTGGTATATAAGGAGTGTGAATGATAGTGAAGGTTATCTGTGAAACTCTGGTCTTAAGTCCCAGGGATCCGTAAGGATTTCCGTTTAAGCTTATCGCGGGAGGAGTAATAGGTATTCTCTGAGCTTATTTGAAGAACTGGGCAAAGAAAGCTTGCTTAGTTAATGTGTGTTATAATTCTGTAGTGGAGCAGATTGTCTGTTCTCGGGAAGCAGGATTCTGTGCGTATGTATTATATTTCCTTTGTATGAATGTGCGTGAATGTTTGTACATTTAGATGATTGTAAGACAAGTCCTAGAGGAAACAGTTAATGAATGTATGTTAGTAGGGCAGAGTAGAAGAAGTGCTACTGTGTCAATGAAAGGTTTCTTATGAAATAGACTCTCTTTTACTATTCTGTGGTTAGCGAAGCAGACAATGGAGATGTTTTTATGTTGTAACTAATAGATTTTGTAGAAATTTTGACACGAAGTCTACTGAAAAGATTTTGTAAAGGAGGGGTAGACGAGTGACAGAAGACAGAGACAAACTGCAGCGACTGTTGACGTCAGATAGACCGCGCTCTGATTGGATGGTAGATCAGAATAGTGCTCGCGCTAGGATTGGTGCGTTAGTGTGAGCCGCGCAAGGATTGGAAGAGCTATTTAGTGACGTAGACGTTCCAGGATTGGTGCGTTAGTGTGAGTCGCGCTGCAATTGGTTGAAAATTCGTATTGTATATTTATAATACGGAAAGAGTAGAGAGTTCTTTGTAAACGCTAAAATGTATTATCAAGAAGAGAAGAAGAAAAAAACATTTTTTGGTAAAGTTAAAAAGTGGTTTAGCAAGGATAAAGATGTTAAAACAAGAGAGGGTGAGTTGTTACCTCCACCGAAAACACCTGCATCCTTCATGGCTGCGAGACATGGGTTTCATACTTGTATATGGTTGGAGAATTGGGTTAGGTATACTAAAGAAGATGGTGTTCTAGCATTTCCAGAACATGGTTCATTTAATCTGGCCGTGTTGAGAAATTTACGAGAAAAGATGTTATGTCTTGACCCGAAGCCGAGACCTACACAGTTCGAGGCTTTAGTGGAATGGGAAGAAGAAGTACATGAGAGAGAGAAACAAAGATCAGGAGGGTATTATAGGTACATGTTTGGGAGGAGACATGATCGTGAGACTCATCATGATCGAATGAAAAGGTGGCGAGATGCTAGTATGTCAGAGGGATTATATCCGATGAGAGCAGTTGAAGGAGGAGCAGAAAGGGTTCCTGAGTCAGAAATAAGAAAATATGGAGTTAATGAGTATGAGGATGAGGTCTTAAATGACATGATTTACAAAAGACCACCTCCATATAGACCAGAACCGGACAAAAGTACACCAGTTGTTTCTCCGATAAGGGATACAGTTTGTGTTAGTGAGACAGAAAATGAGACACCTGAGGTAAGGAGTGATCATTACCTTGATAGGAATGCCAGACAATTAGCCAGAACTACAACAGAGTTGACTGAGAAGATTAGGGAGTTAACGAAAAATCTAGAAGCTGTTACGGTGCCTGTAACAATAGGTCCAGTTATGCCTGTGTTTGACAAACAGAGAGCAGGTGAGAATGGACTGGTGATTCCATATGTTGGGAATAATCTGACAAATTCAGTTGGTCCTTCAGGAGATTCAGGCAAAAGAGCAGAAAGAAATGACCTGAGACAATCAAGACATGACACATGTAGTGAAATATTGGATGCTAGTGAAGCTAGTTGTTCAGGGATGCCGATTTTAGAACCGCAAAAGAGAGTGGTTCCAGTGAGAAAAACTGCTGAAATAACAGTTGATGATTTGAATGATTGGATGAAGGTTCTACAGAAAAAGGATAAAGATTCACAAGTAATTGATGTAGCTAAGTTACGTGTAGAACTAGAAGAGCTTGTTACAGGAACAGTTCCAACAGAGATTCTGAAGAGTCATCATGATGGTGAACTAATGTTTATGTGTAAGAGTGTTACCTGGAGAGCAAGGAATACACATGACAGGCTAAGAGCAATAGCAAATGAACAGGGAGTTGACATTGATAAAGTGAAAGCTTTACAGAGAACTTACAGGATGGATTTTACTGAAAAGGATATTGAAAATTTGAATGCTACTGGTAGAACAGGACAGATTAAGGAAATGGTAGCATTATTACGAAGATGGGGTGATGTTGAAAAGTGGAAGGATAGGTGGTACAAGAAAAGAGATTAAACTGAAGATAGAACAACTTATTCAGCATTTCCAGTGAGAGAAAAGGAGAAACCAGTGGATAATTATCCTATGAGAGAAATACCTGGAGGAGGATATGTACATGTTCCATGGACCAGACAGGATATTTTATCATTTACGAATGATTTCCCTCGATTGAGAGAAAAGCCCGTCGAGTGGTATAGGCAGGTAGATAGGTTTGTGAAATTGTCAAAAGTGCTGTGGGTTGACCTGAATAGTCTGTTTGATATAATTGTTCCAGCAGACTTGTGGACTGAGTGTAAAATAGTTGTGAGTTGGCCTACTGAAGAATACCCAAGAGACCCAAGAACAGGGGCACCAGATCCAGAGGTAATGAGAAAGTATGATCAGGTGATGGTATACCTGAAGAGTAAAGTACCTGCAAAAGAGACAGATTGGGTAAAGATAGATCGAACACAACAGGAAGCGAAAGAATCAGTTCATGCTTTTTACGAGAGGCTGATACTGGCATTTAAACAATTCAGTGGAGATGAACACCTGGGTGACAAAGATTTGAGTCACTTTGTATACAGATTTGTATATGGCCTTAGACCTGAAATTGGTGAGAGAATTCGTGAGCACACAGTGGATTGGCAGAGTAAGAAAGTAGATGAGATCCTGAGACATGCAAAATACTTCAGTGATGAAATTGAAGCAAAACAAAGAAAGCTGAAAGAGAAAGCAATGTGGGCACAAGTGAAAGTTGCAGAGAGACAGGAAGCACAGTTAGTGGAACAGGCGAATAATCCAGGAAATAATGCAGGAAATAGACCAAGATATGCAGGAAAAGGGAAAGGAAGTCTTGAGGAAGCGAAGAAAAAGTTCCCTTGTCACAACTGTGGCCAATTGGGACATTGGAGATCGGAGTGTCCTAATCCACCATTAGTGAGTAATGAGAGTAAACCTTTAAATCAACAGGTGCAGAACCAGAACGAAGGAAATAATCAACAGCAGCAACAACAGAAAGTTGTGAGACAGCAGAGTCAAGAGCCAAAACCGCCCTTGCCGCAGAATAGAGGGTTACAAAAGTATAATCAGGATTCAGGATTCTACAATGATGAGCAGGTAAACAAACCAAGACGTTCTAACAAAGTACAGCAGTACTTGTTAAAGAGTGAAGGGAGTGAGTCTGAGGGTGATTATTGACGGTGCCGAGGAGAGGAAGAAGAGTGCATACTTGGTGCAACTCTAGAAATAGACCAGGCAGGACCATTTGTGGATGGGAAAATAAATGAGGAGAGTGTTACTTTTTTGGTAGACACAGGTGCGACAAGATCAACTGTCAGGTCAACAGATGTTAGAAATCTTCCTCTCTCGGATGAAGCAATCCAAGTAGTTGGTGTAGCCAATACACAAATCAAAACACGTCTTACTGAACCGGTAAGAGTACAGATAGGGAAATTTTCAGACATGCATAGATTCATTGTCTGTGACACGAGTCCAGTGAACCTACTGGGTAGGGACTTGTTGTGCAAGATGAATTGTACAATTTTTTGTACACCGGATGGAATAGCCTTTGAGACACCAGATGAAGATGCTTTGTACCGAGTGACTCTAGAAAATAGAGAGAGTGAGTTAATTGGTGCATTTGCTGTGTTTAATCCGGAGGATTTGCCTCAAGAGCTGAGAGACACAGTGAAAAGGACAGTTTGGGATTTTACTGGAGAGGATGTGGGATTGATGAATAATGTAGATCCAGTGAAAATTGCAGTAAAAGAGGGAATCACATATCCTAACATTCCTCAATACAAAATGACACCAGAAATAATTGAAGGGATAACTCCTATAATTGAGAAAATGATTCAGCAAGGAGTCCTGAGAGAACTACTGAGTAGTCTGTGTAATTCACCGATAATGGGACTAAAAAAGCCCAATGGGAAATTTAGGATCGTACAGGATTTGAGAAAAGTTAATCAAATTGTGGTGGCATGTTGTCCTATTGTGCCAAATCCATCAGTGATTCTGTATCAAATTCCACATGATGCTGAGTGGTATACAGTGATTGATTTGTGTCATGCGTTCTTTTCAATTCCATTGCATCATGATAGCCAGCCGATTTTTGCATTTAGGTTTGGCCAGCGTATCTTAGCATGGTGTCGAATCCCACAGGGGTATACGGAGAGTCCTTCGATATTCAATCAGTTATTGAAAAAATCGTTGGAGAGTTTGATCATGCCCGAAAGTTCAGTGCTAGTGCAGTACATTGATGACCTACTGGTGGCATCAAAAACACGTGAAGCTTGTGAAGTAGATACCATAGCTTTACTGAATCATCTGGCAGATGGAGGGTTAAAGGTATCTCCAGCCAAATTGCAATTTTGCAAGAAAGAGGTGCATTATCTTGGACACAATATTGAAAAGGGTCTGAGAAAAGTGACTACTGACAGGATCAGAATAATCAGAGAAATGAAAGCTCCAAAGACCCAGAGAGAAGTGAGAATGTTCCCGGGTATGGTGGGTTATTGTCGTCAGTGGATAATTAATTTTTCCCTGATAGCAAAGCCACTGATTAAACTGACAAAAAGTGAAATGATGGATCCATTGGATCTAGATGCAGAACAAATGGCAGCATTTGAAGAGCTCAAAAGTAAAATGTGTGAGGCTCCAGCTTTGGGTATGCCTGACTATGAGAAAGAATTTGAGCTGTACTGCAGTGAAAGAAATGGATGTGCACTTTCAGTGTTAATTCAGAAACATGGATTACTGAGAAGGCCTATTGCGTACTTCTCATCGACACTTGACCCTGTAGCTGTGGGTTTACCAGGTTGTCTGAAATCTGTGGCTGCAACATGCAGGAGTCTGGAACAGAGTGAAGGAATCATAATGGGATATCCTGTAAGGGTATTCGTACCTCACAATGTGGCAATTCTTTTGACAAGAAGCAGAACTCAGTACATGTCACATAGTCGATTGACCAAATATGAAAAAGTGATTCTGGGAGCATCAAATGTGACTCTCGAGAGATGTGTGAATGTGAATCCAGCGACGCTTTTGCCAGACATTGAAAATGTGGGTGTGAAAATGGAAGATGATCATGATTGTTTGGATGTGCTTGAGTACTGTACAACACCAAGACCAGACATAAGAGATCTACCCTTGAATGAGAGTGATCATGTGTTGTTTGTGGATGGTCCATGTCTGAGAAATGATGATGGTGTGCTATGTGCAGCATATGCGGTATGCAAAGTTTCAGAGGTCATGGAAGCATCACCATTGAAAGGAGTGAAATCTGCGCAAGTTGCTGAATTGATAGCATTGACAAAAGCTTGCGAAAGGAGAGGAGAAAGCTTTCCTGGATATGGTAGAAGAAAGGAGATTGAACAGGCATGAGAAAGCAGGGAAATATAAAGTAAGTGAGACAATTTGGGACATTGAGATGGGAAAGGAGTTGAAGAATGGGGCTAGTCCAACTTTAGCTCTAGATGCACCACAGAAGGGTAAACTTTGTATTACAAGAAGGAAATCCCAATATGATACATATTTTGTTGGGACTAGTGAGTGCCATGATACATACTTCATTGCAACAGGTTGGGGTTTCAGAGGAGGAGAAGATACGATTTTTCCAGGAGTATATTATGTTTGTGGGAATAAGGCTTATTACAAGTTGCCTGACCATTGGTATGGCACGTGTTATGTGGGCCTAGTTTTTCCAAAGATTTTTCATATAGATAAAGTAACAGATGTAGAAGATGTTAACTTACTAATGCGTTTTAAGAGAGAAACTTGGTCTGAAATAGTGGGTGATATTTTTGGGGTTTTGATTCCAGCAGTGGGAATTTCTTTGAATGCTTATGGAATTCGGAAACTGTCTACAGTGGTTGATCGCTTATCGACAAATACCGCTGGAGGGTTTCTTTTGGTGAATACGGAATTGAGTGCCGTACGTGCCATGTCTATGCAAAATCGACTTGCCCTTGATATTCTATTGGCCAAGGAGGGTGGAGTCTGTGGAATGCTGAAAGTTCAACATTGTTGCACTTACATTCCAGACGAAAGCAGAGATCTAAAGGTCTATATCAAAAATATTACTGATTTGCATGAAGAATTAGTACCACTTGAAGCTGAGAGTTTGTGGACTAAAATAGCTAATAAAATGATAGCTGTTAAGGATTTTATTGCAAAAATAGGTAGTACTATTATAGGTAGAATATTGTTTCCCTTGTCTTGTATAATTGTGGCTTTATTAATAATAAGATTGGTGTGTGTGTGTTGTAAAAACAGGGGAGGGAGGAAGAAATTGAATAAAGAAAAGAAAAATAAGAGGTTGAAGAGAGAACCTCAAGAAATTGAACTAGAAGAATTGAGGGAGAGTGTTTACTTAGAGACAAAAAGGGATGATGAAAGAGTGACTGGTGTTTAATGTTGTGTAAAGGGGAAAAAGACATTTCCGATTTCTCCTAAAATGGGACTAAAATTTTCACTAATTTTTTTTTTGGGTTTATTTGGTGATAAAATCACCAAAGGGGGGATTGCTGGAGCAGAGTTTTCAGTTTGAAAATTCTGGGGCTTTTGAAGCTCTGGCATGTCTATTCGTTGTACTAAAATATTAATAATTAATAATTAATTATTTCTCTTGTGCAAGTGCGTTTATATTAATCAATCCGTTTGTGTTAACAAGAGAGAGTTACACGTAAGTGTGCTTAAATGTGCTGACTGATAATAACGCGTGTGTTAAATGTGTTTCATGTTTAAACGTTGCAATGTGCTGTTTATTTTTGAGCACAAAACGCTTTTGAATTAATGCTTTTCTATGTTGCAAATGCTAGATAAATGCATACACATAAGGGTATTAGTGGGATTAACACTGTTTTAATCACTATGCTGTAGTAGCGTTGTTTTTGTCTCTTTTAATTAAGATGGTCTATTAAGGCCTATGTTGGCCTGAGAAAGAAGGCTGAATAAGTGAGCCTGACTGTGATTATAATTTGAAAACTGAGACGAGGGAGACCCCTGCTGGAAGTGGTCCTGAAGCTAACTGACCATGGTCCTTGTCGAAAAACTTTCCATGAGGACAGCAGCAGTTTTTGGGAGTTCTCCAAGAGAAGGGAAAGTGTCCTTGGCAGCCTTGGGAAACAAAGGAGCCTTAGAAAGAAGCTCTGAACTGTGGCTCGATGGCCGAGGAGAAGCAGGATAATTGTGTTACATGTTTTATTTTCTTGGTTCCTGTTCCGTAGTTTTCGCTATGTGTATTTTTCCTGAGCGGAGATTCACAAATGTAGCAATGTTACATCCTTTCCTTCTCGCTCTGCTCAGCAAGTCCGGCGGACATTACAGCTTTTTCTATGTTCCCAATGTATCTTTCTATTGTTTAGAATATTATAAGATGTTAGCCTAGAGAGGGTCTTTTGCCACTTGCCATTTTGCCTTTGCCGCGAATCGAACCTGCGTTGCTGAGGATTGATGCTGAAGGGACTTCGTCTTGAGAGACATTTACCGAGAGACTTGTCCTGACCCGTTCTGACATTTAGCTAGAATAGGTAATTATGAGAAATGATTTACTCTGATTGATTTTTCTTGACTAATTTTAGATAAAAGCAATATAATTTTAAACATGGTGTTGGATATTCTTTCTTGTCAATTATTGGGTTTGCGTTATTGATTATTGTTGTATATATTGTATAGACTATGCTTAGGGACAGTCACAAAAACCAGGTCTTATCGACCTCGATATAGATGCAGGGTGTTTAGGAGTGTTTTCCTTCCACAGGTTTATTGCTGGTAGAGTATTTGAGCGTATGTTAGTGAAATGGGCCCTAGCGTATGATGTATGCATGTGCGTGTAACTGTAAGATTACTCTATCCGTGGTAGTGGGAATATTGTACACACCCTGATCTCTATCAAAGGCACATCTACACCACCACAGTCCTGATGGAGCTGGCACTAATTGGAAGTTTTATGCGGCTGCTGAAATGCTCATACGAACAGCCAGAGAAGAGTCAGCTGAATAAACTATTCTCCCAGCACCTCCAATATTTGTACTTTGCACACCCCCCATGCCACATTTTGCACATGCTGCCACGCCACTAAATGGACTGTTTTTAGTCACTGTATAGTATTTCTGCTTTTTATACATATCGTTTTAATCAGATTTTATGCTTTCAACTTGCACTCTTGTTGTTTTTGTAAAAGATTTTAAATAATCATACAATAAAGGTCTCTCTCCCTGCCAGTTAAAGTACCGAAGAAAGGCTGTCAGATGTTTATAGGATACTGGTGGGTGAGGATGCAATGAATTGCTTCATGAAATGTAACGAACCTAGCTATTATAAAAGAAAAAAGTTTCAAACTATGCTGGTAGCTTTTAAAATCTGGGCTGCCCTTAAGAAGAAGACGAGTCTTGGCAGATTAAATCATTATACCCAGCTGTTTGGCAATCCCTCGCTGCCAGAAATCTTCTCTGACCAGACTATGGCAGAGTGGGCAGGGCATGGCCTGATGAAAGTGGGGGACTTAATGTGCTCTGAGGGAACTTATCAATGTAAGGATATCCAGGATAAATTTGGTATAAGTACCAAGATTTTTTTTTAAATATCTCCAACTAAGAAGCTTCTTGAGCAAAAAGCTGGGTGGGCTTAACGGCTTTGATAAAGTTAAAGTCATGGGTGTTATAAGAAGCGGGACGGGTTGTACTATAAAAGGAATTTATTATGAACTTATAGCACTTAAGCAGGATGATTTAGAAAAACATGCTAAAAAATGGAAATGGGGAAGACAAGTCTTTCTTTGTGATGCCCTCACACACCCCGAAGGATGTCAAGCTTCATCATTGGGCTTTGCTCCTCGTCGGGCCGGTGCTGCAATGCCCGACGGGCTCTTCATAAACGGGGCTCTTTAGCGGAGATCTTTTATTGAAGAAGCCGTGGGGTGCGTGCGGGTAAGAGGGCAAGGGTAGTGCAAGGAAGGTGAAAGTTAAAATAAGTCTGGAGCAGTCCTAATCAACATTTGTTTTTAATGTTACAGGTAGTTCCAGCTTGAATAAAAGTACGTGGTTGCCCTATTTGCATGTATTGTTCCTAGAGGGCTATCTCTGTGAAAAGGGTCGACATGTTTTGTGCCTCTGTTACTCCTAAAGAGTCATGTGGCACTTCCTCAGGACCTAAGTAAACAGTGTGGTGCACTACTAGATGTCTGGCTCCTTAATGGTGGGGTGGTAACCAGACAAAAAGGAATAACGCCCTAGTAGACTTGTACTGGGCGGTAGCGAAAGACCTGTAGGGAGAAAAAAGGGGGGGGGAGAAGAAAAACAAGACAACACAATGGCAATTAAAACCTGAATGAAACAGATGTATTTTTTAATTTTTATTTTAATTGCATTTATATAGCGCTTACTTCCCCTGACGAGGCGTCGAAGCGCTTTTTCGGCGAGTAGCACGCTACTCCGGGACCCATAGAGGATTAGTGTTGAATTAGTATAGTGAAACATGCAAGTACATTTTAAGTGGTGGATAGGTTAGTCAGTTATTTGGATTCGGAAGGATAGCAGAGGAAAAAAAAAAAGGTTTGTATTCATTTAGCGCTTGTTAACCCGGATAGGATGTTGAAGCACGCTAATCCAGAAGCCCATACAGGATTAGTGCTGAATTAGTATGGTGAAATATGAAAGTAACTTGAGTGGTGGACATTAGTCAGTTATCTGGAGTGAGAAGGATAGTAGTGGAGGGATAAAAGGGGAAGAAAGGTTTGCATTCATGTAGCACCTGTTACCCCTGATGGGTGTTGAAACGCTTCTCTGGCGAGTACGACGCTACTCCGGAACCCATAAAGGATTAGTGTTGAAAATTGGTATATTGAAATATGAAGTAATTTGAGTGGTGGATATGTAATTCAGTTATTTGGATAGAGAAAAGTAGGTTGCAGGATAGAAGAGGAAAAAAGGTTTGTATTTATATAGCGCTTGTATGTTGTGTCTCTGTTAAGACTGAGACCTAGCACAATACTACATGGTGCTGTGTTTGGGCGTGCACTAGTAGTATCTAGCGTGCAGGCGATAAGGTGGTGGAAGTGGCCATACTTGTGGCCCATGTTGACTAACTCATTCTGAGCGACGTGTGTTGTTATCCAGGGTGCGTACTTGGTTAGGTAGGGTTACTATGTGGGAAGGAGGAACTCTCTTAGGCCAATGTACGGTATTTAATCCCAAAGTTGGTGCATCAGGTGATACGTATGGGGGAGTTGCCTATCAGATTAGGCATCCGGTGGTAACAATTAAGATTTGTATGTCACCGGGGACGTGCCCCTAGTTAAACCAGTGAGACCACGTGGAGAATACATGCACAAAATTATGTCGTGTGGGTGAGAAAATAAGACAATATCCCAATGACTAAACGTGACTGCTAGAAATGACCACAAATAATGGCACGTAAATTGGAGAAACTAATAGACAATAGTTTTCCCAAAACTTTTGCAAGAACTAGAGAGGCAACAACTTAATTTTTACACTCTAGAGTGCCGCCGACTCGCAGCACCAGACGAACTGTGGGCGTGATTAGAAGTCAAGACATATTTGTATATGGGCTGACCAAAAACAAGCATTCTTAATACAATAAATAGTTTCATAGTCAAGTGGTTGTAAAAGGGGAGCGGTAGAGATAGCTGTCTCATTGTAGATAGTACCTAAAAAGCGATATTGCTCGATCTTTTTGTGAACACACCCTGGGTCTTAAAGTTAAGCTAACCCCAACCTTAATGCTCATCGGGGTTGACAATAGTCAGGGGCAAGTCTTGTATTATCGCTTTCTTTTTCTTGCTATGGCAGTCTTCCGGATCTGTGTTGCTGCAGCCTGGCTTGATCAATCTGCTCCAACTTTTCAGCATTGGTTAGCAAGGCCACTAGCGCTGATTAACCTTGAGAGGGGAATCTATGAAAGGCGGGGTAAAAGAGGGAAAATTCTTGGTAAACGTATCTGGGACCCTATATATAACTGAAAGGAATCGCAATTTCATAATGGGCCCTAGATTTTAGAAAAATGACTGACATAAAAAAACTGTTGGTGTGTTTTCCTCTGTTAGTTTATTTGCTTGTTAGAACCTTATCGCAAAGGAAAATATGTTAGAGCTCCTTCTCAACTGTGGATAACTCTGAGTTTTCTGATTTTTTCCTTTTCCTTCCCTCTTATAGTTTACTTTCAAAGTATGTGGGAAAAAATTTAATTAATTTAGAAATTTCGAATGTTAAGAAGGAATTATTAATCCGCATATGTTAATGTAATGTATATTCATGATTGGTGCTGTTTATAAATTAAAATTTGCTAAATAAAAAAATAAAAAAAAAATAAAAACGAAACTGAAACTTGGTGTCAGTTTTAATGTTTCAGTGCTCGTGGGGCTATCTCAGCCCCCTGAGCACCGAAACACTTGGGAGAGGTATTGTTGTAAAGGGGAGAATCTCCCCTTTCCAATGGTACCCTTCCCCAGTGGATCCCTGCTTGAGGAGCGCCCCAAGAGGGTGATCCCCAAGCAGGGATCAACCCTCTAGCCACCAGGAAGGGGGAACGGCCCCTTGGGCAAGGGCCCTTGCTCCCCCGCATTAAACTTTGCCAGACAGCCTTTCTTCCCACCCTGGGGCAGATGTGGGCCGTAGCCTCCAACCTGCCCCCTCAGGGGGGCAGAAAGCACCCTAGACTCCAGGGATTTTTTTTTATATACGTAGGGGTGGGGGCTGCCCAGAATGGGCATGCCAATGTGCCCACCTCACCCCCCAAAAATGGCCACAGTCTTTCTGCCCCCCCAGGAGGCAGACGGGGGCAATAGCCCCTTATCTACCCCCTTGGGGGGGACAGAAAGCCCACTAGGCAGAGGGGTAAAAAAAAAATCAGAATTCAGGGGTGGGGGCTGCTCAGAATGCCAATGCCCCCAACCCCCACAAAAAAAGATGCCACAGTCTATCTGCCCCCCACAGGAGGCAGATGGTGGTAGAAGCCCCTGATCTGCCCCCTGGGGGGGGGGGCAGAGAGCCCACTAGGCACCAGTGAATATGCTGGCTTTATATTTAGGGGCGAGTGCTGCCCAGAATGGGCATCCCAATGTCCCCACCCACCCATAAAAATAGCCACAGTATTTCTGCCCCTCTTGGACGCATATTGGGGCAATAGCCCCCGATTTCCACCCTCCCCAGGGTGGCAGAAAGCACACTAGGCACAGGTTTTTTTTCAGATTGTTCCTACCTGTGGATTTTAAGTCGTAGCACAGCTGGCACCCAAGGAAACCTAGCGAACCTATACATTTTTTAAAGCTAGACACCCTGGTAAATCCAGGATGTGGTGACTTGTGTGGCTCTCACTAGGTTCTGTTGCCCAGAATCCCGTGCAAACCTCAAACTTTGTAAAAAACAAACACATTTTCCTCATATTTTTGAGATGGAAAGTTCTGGAATCTGCGCACATCCAAAAACTTATACTCACCCAGCATTCCCCAAAGTCTCCCGATAAAAATGGTACCTCACTTGTTTGGGCAGACCTACTACCCGTGACAGGAAATGGCCCAAAACACAACGTGGACACATCACATTTTTACAGTGAAAACTGATCCTTTTTTTGCAAAGTGCCTAGCTGAAGATTTTGAGCCCTAGCTCTGCCGGCACCTAGGGAAACCTAGCAAACCTTTACATTTTTGAAAACTAGACACCCGGGGAAATCCAGGATGGGGTGACTTTTGTGGCTCTCACCAGGTTCTGTTACCCAGAACCCCTTGCAAACCTCAAACTTAGTAAAAAAAACATATTTCCCCCATATTTCTGTGATGGAAAGTTCTGGAATCTGTGTGAGTCCACAAACTGCTACCCACCCCACATTCCCCAAAGTCTTCGGATAAGAATGATACCTCAATTGTGTGGGTAGGCCTAGTTCTCGCAATAGGAAACGGCCCAAAACGCAATGTAGACACACCACATTTTTACAGTGAAAATTGACACTTTCTTGGCAAAGTGCCCAGCTGTAGATTTTGAACCCTAGCTCTGCCAGCACCTAGGGAAACCCTGCAAACCTATAAATTTTTGCAAAGAAGAAACCTAGGGGGATCCAGTATGGGGTGACTTGTGTGGCTCTCATCAGGTTCTGTTACCCAGATCCCCTTGCAAACCCCAAACTTTGTTAAAAAAACAAATTTGCTCATATTTCTGTGATGGAAAATTCTGGAATCTGCATAGATCCACAAAATTCCACCCACCCCGCATTCCACAAAGCCTTCTGATACAAATTATAACCCACTTGTGTGGGTAGGCCTAGTGCTCGCAACAGGAAACGGGCCACAACGCAATGTGGACACACCATATTATTACTGTGAAAACTGACCCTTTCTTGGCAAAGTGCCTAGCTGTAGATTTGAACCCTAGCTCTGCCAGCACCTAGGGAAACCTAGGAAACCTATACATTTTTGAAAAACTAGATACCCAGGGGAATCTAGGATGGGGTGATTGGTGTGGCTCGCTACAGGTTCTCTTACCCAGAATCCTTTGCAAACCTCAAACTTTGTACAAAAATAACACATTTTCCTCCCATTTCTGAGATGGAAAGTTCTGGAATCTGCGTTGAGTCACAAAATTCCATCCACCCTGCATTCCCCAAAGTCTTCTGATAAACATAATACCTCACTTGTGTGGGTAGGCCTAGTGCCCGCAACAAGAAACGGCGCAAAACGCAACATGGACACACCACATTTTTACAGTGAAAACTGACCCTTTTTTGCAAAGTGCCTTGCTGTAGATTTTGAATGTTAGCTCTGCCGGCACCTAGGGAAACCTTGCAAACCTATACATTTTTTAAAACTAGACACCCAGAGGAATCCAGGATGGGGTGACGTGTGTGGCTCTCACTAGGTTCTCTTACCCAGAATCCCTTGCAAACCTCAAATCTTGTAAAATAACTCATTTTCCTCACATTTCTGTGATGGAAAGTTCTGGACTCTGCGTGGACCCACCAAACTCTACCCAGCCTGTATTTCCCAAAGTCTTCTGATAAAAATGATACCTCACTTTTGTGGGTAGGCCTATGCCCGTGACAGGAAACTGCCCAAAACGCATCATGGATGCACTGTCAGCAGGACGTACCCAGCTGCAGTGGCAACTGGACCTGGACTGGACCATGCTGTTGGCATATGCCAGACACCCTGTGAGTCTCAAAGTGCCTCCCCTGAGGTCCTTGGAGGCTTTAGATGTTCAGTCCTGTAGTGGAAAGAGACTGAAGGACTAAGTCAGATGGTAAAATCTTTGATCAGGCTGAGTCTGGATGGTGTATTTGCCCGCACTCCATAGCGATCAGCCTCAAATTGTGCACAGGTCCTGGCCCACCACGATCACTGACTATCAAGTGGGGCTTTGTCCTTTTTGGAGCTGCTGCTACTTAAAATGTTAAAAATTCATATCCCTGGGTCCCCTTGTTGATTTTTTGGCATTTTGGTGTCATGATTCTTATTGTTTTGCATTTTGACGTTATTACTGTTTTAGTACTGCATAAGTACATTACATATTGTTCTATGTTAAGCCTGTCTACTCAGGTTTATTTAGTGACTTTGAGTGTTAACCCGGACACGGCTTGCAATTGCACTCTGCCCTTTATCCATGCAGGCTGAAATGCAGCCTACATTGAGAAAATAGCCTCCCTGTAAGCCCCTGGCTGGGCGGTGTCCCCACCAATCACAACGCTGCCATTACAGCATTGTGATTGGCTTAGGGGAGGGGAGGGAGGCTGCTTGCTTCCTGTTCCTGCCGGAGGCCGGAGAGCAGGAGCCGGCGGGGCGGAGCTGAGAAAACACAGGACCCAGACAGCGGACAGGTAAGCTTTTTAAAATGAATGATTACATTTACCCCCACACCCCTCCCCACTCAACCCCCGCTGCCCCACCCACAATTTATGCCGGCCGCGACTGCATGATTGCATTCAGCTTGTTGCTTATCAGTGGCTTTGTGGTTTGCAACTCACATTTTCTGGCTGCCTATTTACTAATTTGCTTAAGGGTGTCCAGCTTGAGTACCTCACACCCGTTGCCGAAACCTTTTTTACTGTATTCTTCCACAAACTAGCTTTCGGTAAACATGCTTTCTCTTCTAAGGGAGTTTGGTGTTTACTTCTCTTTCTTTGACTTTAAAGTGAGAGAATTTATGTGACAATCCTGCTGAGTGTTTAAGAGGAGAGGGTGTAGGATTTTTTTTTACTTGCGCACAAAAGAAAGCTGTGCTGACGCTTCAGAATACATCAGAACTAGTACAAAGGAAGCACTATTTTTGTAAGTCTGAGGTGTGCTGGAAACAAATATTTGATTACGATGAAAACAAATCAATACACTAGATGATGACGTTTGCCCACATTATCAATTACGTGCAGTAAAACCAAATTTTGGTGCAAATGTAATGTTCATTTCAATTGAAAATGTGTTGTCTGTAATGGTAGTGTGCTATTACACCATGCATAGTCCACACTATGCCACTCCCCTTTATGCCCTTCAAGTCTATGCCACGCCACTCTATCAAATGACACTCCACTCCACTCTACGACATGCCACTCCACTCAATGCCCCTCCACTCTAAAACACTCTACACCACGCAACTCCACGCCACGTCAATCTACGCCACCCATTTCATGACAAAACATGCCTCCCCACTCTGAGCCCCTCCACACCATTTACCCCACTCCACTGTACCCCACTTCAATGTACTGCCCTCCAATCTATCCCACTCTGCTCCAATGTCCCCCAATCTACCCCAACCCACTCAACTTCACTACGATCTACCCCAGTCTGCTCCACTCCAATCTACTCCACTTCACTCCACCCAATCTGCCCACTCCACTCCAATATACCCCACTTCTATGTATCCCACCCCAATTTACCCATCCCACCCCATTCTACCCCACCCCACTCCAATCTACCCCATTTCAATCTACCCCCTCAATTTACTCCACTGCAACCCGCTCTACTTCAATCTACCCCAATCTCCCACATTCCACTTCAATCTACCCCAATATATCCCACTACATTCTACCCCACTCAAATCTACCCCACTCCAATCTACCCCACTCCTATCTACCCCAATCTACTGCACTTCAATCTACCCCACTCCACCTCACTCCAATCTACCATACACCACTCTAATCCACCCCACACCACTCCAATCCACCCCACTTCCCCAATCTACCACACTCCACTCCGCCCCAATCTATTCCACTCCAAACTACCCCAATTTAATCCCTCTACATTCCATACTACCCTACTATAATCCACCCACTCCACTACACTCAACCTACCTGACTCCACTCCAGTCTCCTCCATTCCACTCCAATCTACCCCAATCCACCTGACTCCTCACTTCCCCAGTCTACTCCTTTCCAATCTACCCCAATATATCCCACTCCAGTCCACCCCAATCTACCCTACTCCTATCTACTTCTCTCCAATCTACCCCAATCTAATCTACCCCAATCTACTCCACTCCAATCTATTCCACTCCACCCCATTTTACTCCACTACTCTCCAATCTACCCCAATTCAATCTACCCCACTCTAATCTACCAAGCTAATCCACCCAACTCCCCCACTCCAATCCACCCCACTCCAGTCCACCCTACTGCGCCCCACTCCAGTCTATCCCAATCCACCCCACTTCATTCTTCGCCAATCCACCCCATCCCACTCCAATCCTTATCACTAACCTTTAGCCAAGCTGAACAGCAGTCAAACTGGTGTACATAATGGCTAAAACACTTGCCAAAGCTAATAGCTCTCGATAGGCAAGGCCTATTGTCTTTTCCAGTACTCGATTCATCTGACATCTGAAACCTCTGACACATGTTTAGTGTAACCCTGGGCGTAGTTTGCGTAGTAGCGCTACGCGAAGTGCACTGCGCACTACGCAAGCTATACGTAGCTTCGTGAGCTGCGTAGTGCGGTAGGGAAAATGCTGTTCGCACTGATTGCACAGTGCCGGATGCTTGTGCGCACTGTGCAATCATTGCAAACGGCATCTTGCACAGTGCAAGCTGTCGTTTTCTGCCGCTCGAGTAGATTTGTACTAGAGCAGCAGTTTTCTCAAGGCGGACTGGTAGTTTCACATCGCGAGCGGTCACGAGCATACGCGACCACTCGCAATGAGAAACCTGACCTCCCCGCGTTGAGAATCTCGCTGGGAGGTTTATTTTCCACGCTCGCGATCGGCAACTTGATGTTGCTGATTGCGAATGAGGAAAAATTCTCGCCGGGATGTCATCTTGCTCGCTCGCGGTCGCCAACTTGACGTTGAGGACCGCGAGCAAGCAAAAAATGCCCGCTACGCGTTTGTGCACTGTGCTACGTGCAATTCGTTTAGTCCTACGCCCAGGGTTAGTTTAGTCTACTGGACTTTTCAATTCTGTAAAAAGTCCAGTATTTGTAAAAAATAATCTTGTATTAAGTGAGTGAACAATTCTTTCCATAAACCAGGCCCGTGCTGATGCATAGAAGTCTGTATAGCACATACTGGTATTTTCACCATTTACAGAGAGCAATGCAGGGAAAGACACCCAAAGGAAAAAGATGGGGACAGAGAAATATGGAAAAAACTTCACAAAGGGAGAAAGGAGCTACCTTCATGAGATAGATAAAGGGGCAGTGAGTGTTTGATAGTGGATTAAAAAGGCATGAGGTGGATTTAAAGCTATGCAGCCTCGGTATTCGGCACACCGACATCTAATTGCATCACCTGCAGGTTTCTGAGTAGAACTTTGGGTACCTGCACTCATTGATTTACAAATTCAGCACTGACGCATGCACTCTGCACTCTGAAAAAAATATGTAGTATGTAATGCTTTGTGCCAGGTAAGCCCTGGTAACACATGTGGTCCAAAATAATCAATGGAAAACTTAGGAAGCAAAGTAGATACTTTATTGGAGTTGTTACTCACAAGGTGATCATTTTTATGTAAAATTAGGGCAGAGGTATGCGTATTTATCACTAATACAATACAGTAACCAGATGTAAGAACATTCGATAATGTCTTCTTTCCAAAAATGGTCTTCTTTACTGGACCAATGGGGCACTCATGCCCTGTGAGTCCAGATGCAACTCCATTGATGTACCCCCCTTGCTGAGTAAGCTACTGAACGTTGGTGAACATTCATGAAAACAGATATGTCATGATATGATTAAGTGATGATTGGTGAAAAGAAGAATAGAATTTTATATCCACTGTATCTCAGTTCAGTTCATAATACTCTTTATTTCGGTAAATTACCATAAATGAGGTACAAAAGGAATACAATATATTCTATAAAACCCATTCAAAATCTAGCATGAATCTAAGGTATAATTCATGAATAAAAAACAATGCCTTAAGTCTGATCCAATAAAATGTTGCTGATCCAGGTTTCCATGAATATAAAATCATATATTGTGTCATAAAAGTGCCTTTGCTATCTGTTGAAATAGAAACCATCTTTGTCCAAATGAGCCAAGCAGAAATTAAAATTCTTGAGATGGCACAAACCAATGGTGAGGCTGGGTCTGTTTGCAAAAATTCGACATGCCATCTCATTAGGTCTCGCCTAGCGACACAGTGAACGCGCTGCACGCCTTGGCGAGCTCTATTGTTGTGGGTTTTGCTTCCGAAGGGGGACATGAGATGGGCACGCGCCTGAACAGGCGATGTGCACGTGTACGGCCATGCGTGCTTGGACAGGAGATGTGCACGCGCACTGCGTGTCTTTAGCTTACTGCAGACTCGACAAGACAGGGCTTTGTTAATTAAGTGTTAGATTTATTGGTTTCACTTTTCCTCTTTGATCTCGCCAGTGCCATTGTTTTGAAATATGTTTCACATGCCGTGCAGCGCTTCGTTTAGCAGACTCGATAAGACAGGGCTTTGGTAATTAAGTGTGGCTGCTCAGGATCTCCGTTTTAGCTGAAAACTCCCCGTTTAATTGATTTAATTTGCAAAGAGTGAAGTTTACTTGTCAGCCTTCTATCTCGTCGGTATGTTTCAAGCTCATTGGCTTAACATTACGTATAGTTGCGTGTTGTCAAATGGCCGCATGGCCCCCCTCCCTGGCCACTTCTGGCCCCGGGGACCCCATCCCCCGGGGCCTAGTCACCTCGTTGGGGACCGTGGGGGGAGCCCCAATGCCCCCACAGTCCCAGCATGCTACCCGCGTCCTGCGGGAGCCGGCATTGCTTTTCCACATGGGGAGCTGCTAACATGCAGCTCCCCGTGTGGAAAAGCAATTTGGTTTGCATTTTGAAAGAGAGAGCAGGTTTCCTGCTCTCTCTTTCAAAATCCAAACCTCCATAGCAAATGTCAGTGTCCTGGGGGTGGGCACCCCGGGACACTGCAGGAGCCGGCCCTGGGGGGTGGCGGTCCCCAGGGCCATCAAGGGCTCCAGGAGGGAGGCCGCGCGGGCCCCCTCCCAACATTTCCAAAGCCCCGGGGAGGTGGTGGTCCCCGGGGCTGGCGGGTCCGTCATGGACCCCCTAATTTGAATATGTATGTTTGAATATTTTCACAAAGCCCCGGGGGTGGTGGTCCCCGGAGCTTGCTGGGGGGGGCTCTGAGCCCCCCGCACATATTTCCATAAAGCCCTGGGGGGTGGCGGTCCCCGGGGCTGGGGGGCCCCTTTGGGCCCCTCAACCCAACACTATCATTGCCCCCGGGATTTGGTCCCCCCGGGGGCTAACTAGCAAGGAAGCCAGCGCTTTGTTTTTTTTTTTTCATCGGCAGGATCCACGCACCCAGCGCGGATTTTGCCGATTTTTAAATTTATATTTATCCTGCCCCCTTTTTGCATTTTGCGCATTTGTTTTACTGTTTTCTTGTGCCTCGGTTCTACCGAGGCACAAGATGGCTGCCAACACTTCCTAGTTTGGAGTGTTGACAGCCAATTAGCATACAGCTTGTCATCGGGAGGGTGCGCAGATCCTGCACGCCCATAGATATATATATGATTTTACTTTTGATTTTCTCAGCAACTACTGAGCGGATTTACACCTTTAACAAAAAGGCACGAGTCTGAACCAAGGGCTACCTCTTTGCCAAATTTGGTGTAATTACGTTCAGCAGTTCGTGCTGTAGCCGCGGCTAAAGGTTCCTATGGAAAATTGCATGGGGAAATGCGTTTTGGGACCTCCCTTTTTTCTCAAACCCCGCTTGACAAATCACCCCGAAACTTTCAGAATAGGAGTGGACTGGAGCGCCCCACGAGTTTTGAAAATTTCGCGAAGATTCGTCAACTGGCGCCAAAGTTATATATATATATATATATATAAAATGTAATGTAAACATATAATGGTTATTCTTTGAAATGTAACATTTGGGGTACTGTCTCCTTCTCATGTACACATGATGGGCAACCCAGCTCTGTAGGGTTGGCAGATTCCGCCCAGCCTGAGGTGAATCGCAGTTTAGTTAGTTTAGTTAATATAGAACACCATATATCCTTTGTATCTTACTTTAGTTAGTTTAGTTAACATAGTCCACTATATATCCACTGTATCTTAGTTTAGTCAGTTTAGTATATCCTCTGTATGTTAGGTTAGTTAATGTAATACACCTTATGTCAACTGCATCATAGTTTAGTTAGTTTTGTTAATATTTCACAATGTATATCCACTGTATATTAGTTTAGTTAGTTTTGTCAACATAGTGCGCTGTACATCCTCTGTATTGGGTGCAAGGGCATTGCACCTACTAAGTAAGATTTATCACTCCACACAAGGACACCTTTTGTGGCCCTGAGTGACTTGATATATATATAGATTAACATAATGAAGTGCAAATCCATGTGTTTTGTTTCTCTGCACCAGGGAGGCGTTCCATGAGCGGAGCATGGGCGTTCCCATGTATCCACCAATGGATTTTGTCACTTTCCCAGATTTGCCATTAATGGTAGACCTGGGACTGTGTCAAAATGCTATGCCTCCCCAAGTGAGGCGTAACGAGGAGTAATATCTTTATTTTTCCTTGATTTGTTTTTTTCCTCTTTCTATGTGGGCTGCATTATATAGGACACATAGGGCCATATGTAGGTAGCATAACATTTACCGATTCATAAATACCGAATTTTACCAATTCGGTATTTATGAATCGGTAAATAGTATGTAGGTAATTAATCGGTAATCATTACCGATTCGGTAAATATCGGTATTTATGAATCGGTATTTACCGAATCGGTAATAATGCATCCCTTCCCATTGATTCCTATGGGCCTGGAGGCCCATAGGAATCAATGGGAAGCCAGTTACTATTACCGATTCGGTAACTACCGAATCGGTAATAGGGGAGGCATTATCATGGGTGGCAGGGTGTCACATTGACACCCTGTTGCACCCCTGATTCGTGCATGTGTGCACATGTGGCGCGCATACATGCCCTAAGGGAATGTATGTCTGCCACATGGCACTTCCCAAATTGCACAAAAATGCTTTTTTAAAGGTATTCGTCATTTACCATCAACTTGTAGTTGGTGGTAAATAACGAATCCAGACACCAATTATGCACTCAATTGAGTGCCCCCTACATAGCATTTCTGGATTCGGTATTTACCGAATCGGTATTGTACCGATTTCTTAAAATTCCGATTCGGTAAATACCGAATCCAGAAATCAGCCACCTACATCTCAAGTCCCTCCATACCGGTCGGTAACAGGATATTTACCGAATTTCGGCCCTTACCGACTGGTATTTGGCTTCCTACATGTGGCCCATAGAGAGAGGAAAACGCCTGAGGAATGCAGCACACAGAGAGAAGAAAATGCCTCAGTGGATTGTTTTTGTGTAGAAAGGTGTCCCTTCCTCCACAAAAAAAATCCTGCTTACAACACAGATCCCCTTGCACCATGGTGGGTGCCTGCGTTGACGCTAGACAGCCAAAAGGGCACCAGTGCAAGGAAAGGACAGACATGCACCTTATCATGGTAAATACTGCACATTCCTTCTCTTTCACCAGTGCAGAAAGGTGACTTGCAGTGCTGCGTGAAATAATGGTAAATATCCCCTACATTTGAGAAGTATAGCACCCTGAAGTTGTCTGAGGTGGCACACGGCCCTACAGAAAACTTATAATTAAGTAAATGCATTTTGCAACATTGTCCTTTTGGAGATTTCGTTTGGCATTTGACTACGTTTTTGCCCAGGCTAAGCCAAGGTTCCAAACTAATTTTGTGCACACACTTGCACTGTTAAAATAGCCAATATATTTAGTAAAACCCGTACGTAACTGTGCACACGTTGTCCACAGAAATCTGATGTCTACAAACAACTTCAGCCCCCCCTTTATTGGGCAAGCTGTCAGAAATACTGACCGAAGTGGCTGAAAGGGAAAAGGCTAGGCCAGTCGAGTGGATAAGAGGCCACTTAAAGATATCACTGTAAACACAACTTGACTTAAGGACTTGTAACAGGTCTTATCAGCCGAGGAGCCCCGATAGAGGAAAATTAGCTGTGTTTATGGACTTCCTGCCAGTGACCTTTTCAATGGCAGCTTCTTAGTTTCAGAGCAGTGTTATTGTTTCGCTGAGGAAATGGTTACAATTTCTGCCTTCAGACAGTTTGTAGGACTGTCAAAACCTTTCAATCACCAGCGGCAAATATATACAATGCACAGGATAAGCTATTCATTGTACCAGCCGCATAGTCTGACTCGCCAACACGGAAATGATAGGCATTCGCTTTTTTTCCTCTCACCTTTTTGTCCAAGCGGAATTGTGTCCTGGAGATCTCACGCTCCAATGGAGCTGGCTCTGGCGCGAGGCACTTGTGGTGATGAGAGGTGAAAGAAAGGTGCAAGCCAACCAACCACCGGGCAATTAATAATCAGTTATCACCGTGTGTGGGTTCAGATGTCACTGCCCATTGAATGATAAAGGCAGCGAAGTGGCTCGCTGAGAGGCAAGCTTGTCGCTGACAAATGTGGCGATCTGGATGTCACGCGATCAAATCTGGGAAAGGATGGTTCCGCGCAGGGCTTTTAGTGGGTCGGGTCTCTCCAGGTCTGAGCACCGCCAGTTTTTTAAAGGGAGCCTCGAAACGGGTCTCTATCGGGCTCTGTTTTGTGGCCCTGCACAAGCGGCCCGTTTTTGTTCCGGACTGCAGAGACAGCAGGCACCTCAATATGCGCTGCTCACTCTGCTCACTTCCCAATAGTAGAGAAGTTACTGCATGACGTCATGCGAGGTGAGCCTTGTAGGGGAAGGGAAATCCTTTAAAGAGTCTCATTTTCTCTCTGGATTTACCTTCTCTTTTTGAAACTGAGGAGCAACAACATTGTCGTGGCGTCACCAGAGCTTTAAGTGGAAGCTTTTTCAATATTATATACAAGCCATAGTTGCTGCTTATTTATCTTATGCAACTAACAACCATTGCCAAAGCCAATAGTCCTGACTTGTTGTAGGTATGTTACTTGTTGTTTCATATATCTAGATGCAATGACGGAAACAGCAAAATACCAGTGGGCGGCACACTATGATAAGCACAGATTTTTAGCTGAAGTGTTTTAAGCCACGTCCTTAATTACATTGGCCACACCCCTATGGGAGAACCTCCAGTTTTTTCATCCCACTTAAAGTCCTGGTTCTGCATTAAGGCTTTCAGAGATTAGTAATTTGAGTGACAGTAGCATCTTTTATAAGCGGAGCTCGAGAATGGTAGAAGTATGCTCGGGAGCGATATATATATATATATATATATATATATATATATATATATATATATATATATATATATATATACGAAGAAGAACTATCAGAACCATCTACAGCTAGTGAAACAGAATCTGATGAAGAACGCAGTACTCGAGCTATCACTTTTTTAGACGAGTACAGGACAATGCGCCAAACGCGACAAACCACGAGGGACACAGTAACTTCGAGATCGAGGGGCCAGAGAGGATGGGGTCAAGGCAGAGGTCGAGGGGACGGAGAAACAGACGTCAGCGAATCAGACAACAGTGGCAGAAGAGGCAGAGGAAGGGGCCACATGGGAAGCAACAAGACGCGCTCCAAACGAACATACTGATGGATTTAAACATGGTTAATAAGTCTATCATTAATCTTTCTAAAAGACACTTGAACGATGTAGAAAAATACACATTATGTTTAGGTTTATCATTTTGTCCCTCATCCAATTTTAACTACGTTGAAACTAGGATAGATCTCTTTAAGTATGTGAGGAAACTGAAACTAAGGAAATGGCACATACTACGCGGCCAACGACCCACAGTAGAAACTAACACAGTTACACAGGAAGAGTATAAAGATAACCTAGCAATAGGGGATTTAAATACTCTGACTACCCTGTTTGAATTGAACAACGATACTGACAATGACACTGTGACTAGGGAAGAAGCAGATATTTTGGGTGAAATGGGTATCACCCATAACTCAGCCACATCGACAGGCTTTAGACCTCCATCAACATTTTTACCCATTTTACCACATGATGGAATAGATACATTCCATGGCAATGTTACCAAGGCCCTTATTGACTTAAGACACAAATCACACTATAAAAACAAATCTAACTAGGGGAGGAGCCAAGATGGCGACCGGGACGGCAGCGTAGATTCCCGGCTCCGTGAACCTCTGCATCCCGCACGGATATCCTGCATGAGATCCTTATTCTGCGCTACGCGATCGTGTTTGTGTAAACGAAAGTGGCAACCGATCGTGTGATCCTGAGGTTTCTGACTGCAGTACCGCCGGAGAAATCAGCGATTGAACTTTGCGGCCCGTGCGGTCCCGAAGCCGGGACCTCGAGTGGACGCCTTGGCCGGGCGGCAGTTTAACAACAGCGGCCTGTGGTGACTGGGTGGAGTCGGTCCGCCGGAGTGTTGCTCCCCTCGGCCTGCATTTTGCTGTGGTCGCTCCCCCCCTGCTGAGCGCTGCGGACCGAGGACATGCCCGGGTGTGCGATTCTCGGATTCTGTGGTGTTTGCCCCTGCCTTTGACTGTGAGCTGCCCGGACGCCGTCCCTGGTTCGCCCTGATCCTTGCGGGCTGCTCCCGGCTTTTTGCGGGAGCTGGTCCGTGGCGGAGACGACTATTGCCCGTGACCGCGCAACGGTTGCATCTGTTCCTCCCCCAGGATCCTTGTCTTCAGCGACGTGGACCTTGAGGCGTTGGTCCCGGGGTCCTGGCCCCAATACGAGTCGGGCCTTCCCAGCGGCCATTTTGTCACTATGCAGCCTACCATCCTGTCCGCTGGGACGCAGCGGGACTGGGGGTGTGTGACGGTCGGGAGTGTGGCAGAGCGATCGGAGAGAGCTGCCCTGGGGTACGGCGACCTCCTGGAGGCCCTTGGTGCCCTTCATTACTCCTTGGCTCATGGCGCCGGGGTCCTGGGGAGGAAGCTAGATGGTGTGGTATCAGCGTTGGGACAGTGGCGGCATGCTGGTCCACCAGTACACAGTGGCTTTCCACACTGCACACAGGAGGAAGATGTTGCGGCCCCCCCCGCGATTAGTGTACAGCCGGACACTCCGGACAGTATGCTACCGTGTGGTCGGCTAACTGTGGGCTTGATCTGCTCCGGAGGTATTGGACCTGAGCGGAAGATGGAGGCCTTGTCCCGTGCGCGGTCTCTGGCGGCCCAGGGACGATTCCGGCAGCGTGTGTCTCATTCGACTGCTTCAGCCTGTCTGGACCTTGTGTGCAGTGTAAATCCTGGGGCAGCACTGGAAAAGACGCCCCCCCATGAAGCGGTCCGTGCTGATGCTCAGAGACTTCCACCCCACCTGTGTGCGTCGCTTCCCGACTGTTTTTGGACACTCCTGTACCTTGGGACATCGGACATGGTGCTGGGTCGAGGGGCAGGCATGGGCAGAATTGCAAAGAGCGGTCAAGGCTGAGGCTGATCCTTCGGGAGTGGTCACCTAGTAGACAGGCGGACTCATGGTTGCGTGCTCTCATGGTTATTCGCATTGTTGGTGCATAATGCTCCCCACTCCCCCCCTCCCTTTTTGATATGATCAACTTGGTGCTGCTAATTGTTTGCCGTGGGGAGACTTCACCGTGCGGGAGGGAGAAGCCGGGGGTATGTTTTGAAGGCCCTCCTCCAGTTTTATTACATTTCTTCCGCCCCCCCGTCTGGGGGGGCTCTTTCTTACTCCTTTTTTCCCTGTCTCTTCTATATTTCGGGTCTAGTTCCAGGGCGACAGGCACACTGCTGGGGGGTGGGGCCATACTCATTCGCAGAGGTGCAGGGTGGGGGGATGGGGGAGGGGACTCTTTAGTCTTTATCTCTTTTTCCATGGCCTCCTTTTTTCTTCTCTGTTTCTTTTTGCTTGTTTTTCTGGGATCAGCGCGGTACACCTCTCTTATCGTGAATCGCTTGCTCTTAATGTGTGCCACAGTTTCCGGGGGGTTCACTGGGCTTTAGGTACGGGGACCTGTAGGCGCAACTATCTTTGATATTTCTCCCTATCCGTACTTTCCCGTGTCTGCGCCATTGATTCAATGTATTGCTGCTTGCTGCTTGCGTCTCTTATCCTAGCCCTTATCGCTGTTGGGAAACTGTTTGGCACCTGATCCTACTGTTTTGTTTTATTATAAAATGAAAAACCTTTTCTCTCCTGGTGTCCTACCTGAGCGGCTCATTGGCCGGACTATACTGTATTGTAGACTTTGCTCTCCGAGGTGCCGCCTGTGTTTACACGTGCTTTTATTGTTCTGATTGCTTAGCGGCCGGCCCCGGGGGGTTGTAGGCCCATACGTGTAAATGATTGAAACGTCAATAAAGGTTTTTCAAAAAAAAAAAAAAAAAAAAAACAAATCTAACAACAACCTGTCTTTTAAACAAAGACAGATTTTGAAATCACTAGCCGAAGATAATGACATAATCTTTCGACCTGCAGATAAGGGTGGGAATGTGGTCATTCAAGACAGGGATCAATACATCACTGAGGCCCTTAGACAATTAGGAGATACCAATTCCTACATGCAGATCACTAGAGAGATCTATAATGAGAGTGTCATCGCAATATGGGACAAACTTACCACTTGGAGGGACAAAGGTATCCTTGAGTGGGAGGAGTACTGTTACCTTAAAAAGGATTTCCCTAAGATACCAGTAGTATACCTTCTACCCAAGGTCCACAAAAATGCTGAGATACCACCAGGACGCCCTATAGTGTCATCTATAGGGAGTGTAGCGGAACACATATCTAAATATGTGGACCATTTTCTCAGAGAATACGTCACTAAACTTCCCAGCTATGTCAGGGATACTAAGGATTTTCTTGGTAAACTAGAAATGATCAAATGGGAAAATGGTTTGCTTCTGATTACCTTAGATGTACATTCACTGTACACTATAATTGACCATCAACAGGGACTAGCCGCTTGCAATCACTTTCTCAAACAAAGACACATCAAATATTGGGAACACAACGGCATGATCATTGAAATGACAGAATTCTGTCTTACTAACAACATCTTTATTTTCAATGACACCATCTATAAACAGTTGATCGGAACCGCGATGGGTTCGTGTCTTGCCCCAAGTTTTGCCAATCTTTTCATGGGCCTTTGGGAGCAAGAGATATTCTCTGATAACATCCCCATCAGGAACCTCAGTAAGGTAGAACTTTGGCTCAGATACATCGACAACCTTTTCATTATATGGAAAGGTAGCCACATAGAGGCACAGGAATTTATTGAGGAATTGAACAGAAATGATCGCAACATACACCTCACAGGTAACATCAGTGACAACATGGTTGAATATCTGGACGTGAAAGTTGAGGTTAGGTCTAACATGTTACACATCTCTTTGTTTCGTAAAATCACGGCGGGCAACAGCATCCTACATGCCCTCAGCAGTCATCCCGACACCCTCAAATGGAGTATTCCATTTGGTGAACTGCTGAGGGCAAAAAGGAATTGTAGCAGTACCGCAGCATATGACAAAGAGAGTGCTGAAATGATCGAAAGATTCAAGCTTCGAGGATACCCTACATGGGTCCTCAAGAAAGCCATTGACAGAGCAGAATCTGTAGACAGGAAAGATACACTCAGAGAGAAAATCACCAACATAGATGAAACCACTGATGCAGAAACCAGGGTGATTATGACCTACAACTCAGAATCTGATAGTATCAGGCACATTCTTTTCAAAAATTGGAACACACTGAAGAATGATAACAGTATAGGCCACACTTTCAAGGACAGACCTAATATCACCTACAGGCGAGGAAGAAACTTAAGAGACATACTTGTACATAGTGACATCACACTGACACAAGACAGAGGTATCCAGAACCTCAAGGGATTTTTTCCATGCGGTCATTGTAAGGCGTGCTTTGCTAGCACCTTTCGCAAGGAAAACAAACAAGGCTTTAACCGTAGAGCAATAACCCAGTTTCTTACATGCAGTACTACTTTCGCAATATATGCGATAGAATGTCCATGTGGGCTATACTATATAGGCAGTACCACCCTTATGGCCAAGAAAAGGATATTAGAACACAAGCGGGCTATCACCAACAGAGACCCTAAATACCCTGTGGCACGTCATTTTCAAGAAAAGCACTATTCAGATTCCTCTCTACTGAAATATTTCATTTTGGAGCAGGTCCAGATAGATCATAGAGGGGGCAATAGGACACTCAAACTGAGACAGAAAGAGTCCAAATACATCGTTGATCTACAAACTAAGGCTCCTGGGGGCATGAATCAAGATGAAGAACTCTCAATACATTTGAAAAAAGAATACTTTATGTGTTAAGAGATCCAGCAGCTCTTGCGAGGCTCCTCTTCCATTTTTCCTGTCCGAATGTCTAGATTCCAGTCCGTTTGTCTAGATTTTTACTTCTTTGACCCTTGATCTGCTCTTGCATGTTTCAAATCAAATGTTATTAAGTCCTTTTCTCTATTATCAGTTGTATTGGGAACTTCCAATCATTCAATTTCTATCTTTTAATGTTTGTATTATGTTTTTTTACAGGAGAGAAGGAAGGTACCTACCCACTACACAGGTCGCCTAACCTTTTCTTCGTTGTCACTCCATCACCATTAAGATAGAATTGGGCACATTATATGCGACTGGACACTTCTAAGACTGGCACAAAGAGTAACAGGATAAGTGATTTTGGTTGTCCTCCAGTGGTGGACATAATGATTTTCAATTAATTAATTAATTTTTCTAAATAATTTTTTCACAGTATGCAGGTTGCAATAGGTCATTTCGAGCACTATGCCTACACCTTTATACCTATTTTTTGCCAACATGACCTCTATTATGTTTGTTTAGCATGTTCAACAATAACAGCAGATACATACTTAGATTCTTTCGAACAATGCATTTGATTGGCTAGGAGCATGGTTTTCAATTTATGCGGTATGCAGGCTGCAATAGGTCATTTGAGCACTATGCCTATACCTATATACATATTTTCAGTCAAACATGACCTCTGTCATGTTTGTTCATTTTTTTCAACAATAACAGCAGACACATACTCAGGTTCTGTCGAGCAAAGTAACTGATTAGCTGGGAGCATGGTTATTTCATGCGTACATCCGCATTGACCTTGTTACACCGACATTATAGTACAGCACTCGCTTCTGTCAGGAAGATGTTCTTACCAACTTTCTGTGCACATGTCATGTGCTAGCAACGCCCTCAGAAAGATATTACCTTTTACTATTAGCTATCACGCTAGTTACACAGGTACTTCACAGCCTTTGTGATTCAGAACCTTGTCTCTTGATAAAGCAGCGCTCTTAGGAAGACAGCGAACATCTTTATTATTAACTTATCCTGCCATGTACACATGTATTTTACATCCATTTTGCGGATAAGTATTTTGTTTTCTAGCCATTCTACATTGCCTGTCACCATGTCATTTTGACTGCATGTTACTGTATTATTTTTCATTTGTGTCACTATATGTTGGCAATTACAAGATGGCGGCTGCATTCATGCACACAGTCCTGTTTCGACTCTGTTACCTGTGATGACACGTCCGGTGCATATAGATGCACGATGTTCTGTAATTGCACGGTTTCACGTGAGCAAGGCTGCGGATGCAGTCGAAACGCGTTGTGGAATAAACCTGGTCACTACTACATTTGGATCTGTCGTTTGTTAGCCTGAGAGCGCACATACTTTTGAATTTTTGAATATATATATATATATATTTATATATATATATATATATATATATATATATATATATATATATATATATATATATATATATATATATATATATATATATATATATATATATATATCCTACTTTGGTCACCAGTAGGTAGTTATAGTTAGGACCAAGTTTCCATAGGAAGAGAATTTTTTGTTTTGCTTATAACTTTGGCGTCGTTTGGTGAATCTTCATGAAATTTTCCAAACTAATTCTTTGTTGATATCAGCTCCTATGTGGGAAGTTTGGGGGTGATTCGTCAAGGGGGGCCGAGAAAAAAGTGGGGTCCCAAAACGTGTTCTCTCCATGTTAATTTCCAAAGGAAACTTTAGACAAGGCTACAGGTCGAACGGCTGAACGGAATTACCCCAAATTTGGCAGGGATGAGGGTCTTGGTCTAGAAAGCACGCTTTTGTTTATTTGGTGTAAATCTGTTCAGTAGTTTTTGAGAAATATCGAAATTTACAGATATCGATATTTGGGAATTCTGCCATCTGATTGGCTGAGGTGTTACGAGCACAAGCTTGCTGCTTATTGGTTGTGAGCACTGCGATTGGTTGCAACTAGGAAGTGTTGGCCGCCATTTTGTGATTCTGTTGAAGCAAGTAAGGGGAAAAAAGGGACAAAAGTGGGAAAGAGGAGGGTAGGAGCACTGTAACCTCTGTGGGGTGTTTAGGGTGTGCTATAGATGGGGTCTGAAGTGAAGTATTCACCCCTAGCGGTGTGAAAGTGCTGGGCTACAGAAATTAAGTGAGGTATTGCCTAGAGTCTGATGCTGCTAAGGTGAGCTGGTGTGGGAGTTGGGGATTAAAGCGTGAGCCCAAATTGTGTGTCTTATGCTGTGAAGTCATGTGCCGTGGCCGCTGCACCACACCTGTGAAAGTAGTGTCAGCATGTGTTTTTACCTACTAGGACAAACTACTGACCCGTACTGGTCTGAAAGTCCTGGGATACGGAAAATATGTGAGGTATTGTGTACAGACTCATGGTGCTAGGCTGAACGGCTGCCGGACTCGGGGATGAAAGCGTGAATCCAAACAGTGTGTCATATGCTGTGAAGTCATGTGCTCTGGCCGCTGTGCCACATCTGTCCAAGTAGTGTCAGTATGTAGTTATACCTACTCGGAGGAACTTTTGTTTCGAACATTGTAACTTGTGTATGGAGCTTAGGGGTGTTATACAGGGAGTGCGAAGGTAAATTTGCGCATATCAAATCAATTCGATATTTGTAAAGTGCAAACTACTCACTCCTATAGGTCTGATGGCACTGGGGGCGTAAGCTGAGCTGCTGACGGACTCGGGGTAAAGCTGGTGAACTACTGACCCCTACTGGTCTGAAAGTGCTGGGTACGGAAACTAAGGGCCTCATGTAGGTAGCATACCAGTTACCACTTCTTAAATACCGAGCCGTACCGAATCGGTATTTAAGAAGTGGTAACTCGTATGTAGGTAATGAGTCGGTAATTTTTACCGATTCGTTACAATTCGGTAATTACCGAATCGGTATTTACCGATTCGGTAATGAGGCATACTTTCCCATTGAGGGGAAGGTATGCCTCATTACCGAATCGGTAAATACCGATTCGGTAATTGTGGAGAACATGCAAGGGTGGCAGGGTGTCACATTGACACCCTGTTGCACCCCTGATTCGGCCATGTGTGCACATGTGGCACACATACATGCCCTAAGGGCATGTATGTCTGCCACATTGCACACTGCTAAGCGCTGTAAAATGCTGATACACATACATTAATTATTTACCACCAACTATTAGTTGGTGGTAAATACCGACTCCTAAACACACCCACACACTCCCCCTACATCTCATTTTTGGATTCGGAATTTACCGAATCGGTATAATTACCGAATTGGAAAAATTACCGATTCGGTAACATTACCGATTCGGTAATTTTCCCGATTCGGTAATTTTACCGATTCGGTAAATTCCGAATCCAAAAATTGTCCCCCTACATACCAATAGCCAAAATACCGGTCGGTAACGGTATAATTACCGAAAATCGGCCGTTACCGACCGGTATTTGGCGACCTACATGAGGCCCTAAGTGAGGTATTGCCTAGAGGAGTGTCATGCTGCTAAATTGAGCTGCTGCTGGACTCGGGTATGAAACCGTGAGCCTGTGTTTGCTATGCTGTGAAGTCATGTGCTCTGGGCGCTGTGCCACACTTGTCCAACTTGTATATCAATCAGTGACACTTATAAAGCGCGCTACATACCCGTAGGGTCTCAAGGCGCTGGGGGGGGGGGTGCCGCTACTGCTCGAACAGCCAGGTCTTCAGCTTCTTCCTGAAGGAGAGGTGGTCTTGGGTCAGGCGCAGGTCGGACGGGAGGGAGTTCCAGGTCTTGGCGGCCAGGTAGGAGAAGGACCTTCCCCCTGTAGTCGTTCTTCGGATGCGGGGGACGGCGGCGAGGGCGTGGTTGGCTGATCGGAGGTGGCGTTTGGGAGCGTAGAAGTTGACTCGGCTGTTGAGGTAGCTCGGGCCTTGGTCGTGTAGGGCTTTGTGTGCGTGGGTGAGGAGGCGGAAGGTGATTCTCTTGTTGACGGGGAGCCAGTGAAGGTCTCTCAGATGTCCGGAGATGTGGCTGTATCGTGGGATGTCGAGGATGAGTCTGGCTGAGGCGTTTTGGATCCGCTGGAGTCTCTTCTGGAGCTTGACGGTGGTCCCGGCGTAGAGGGCGTTGCCGTAGTCCAGTCGGCTGGTGACGAGGGCCTGGGTGACGGTCTTCCTGGTCTCTGTGGGGATCCACCAGAAGATCTTCCGTAGCATGCGTAGGATGTTGAAGCACGCCGAGGAGACGCTGTTGACTTGTCTGGTCATGGAGAGGGAGGAGTCCAGGATGAAGCCCAGGTTTCGTGCATGGTCTGTCGGTTTGGGTGCGGTGCCCAGGGCGGGAGGCCACCAGGAGTCGTCCCAGGCGGAGGGTGAGGAGCCCAGGATGAGGACCTCCGTCTTGTCCGAGTTCAGTTTCAGGCGGCTGGTCGTCATCCACTCGGCTACCTCTTTCATCCCTTCGTGCAGGTTGGCTCTGGCGGCGGCGGGGTCGTTGGTCAGGGAGAGGATCAGCTGGGTGTCGTCGGCGTAGGAGATTATGCTGAGGTGGTGTTTGCGTACGATGGCCGCGAGGGGGCTCATGTAGACGTTGAAGAGGGTGGGGCTCAGGGACGATCCTTGGGGGACGCCGCAGATGACTTCGGAGGCCTCTGACTTGTACGGTGGTAGGCGGACTCTCTGTGTTCTTCCGTCGAGGAAGGAGATGATCCATTCCAGCGCCTTGTCCTGGATTCCGATGTTGCTGAGGCGCCGTACTAGGGTGCGGTGGCAGACCGTGTCGAATGCCGCGGAGAGGTCTAGGAGGATGAGGGCCGCTGTTTCTCCATTGTCCATCAGGGCTCGGATGTCATCGGTGGCGGCGATGAGGGCGGTCTCGGTGCTGTGTTTGGCTCGGAAGCCGGACTGTGAGGGGTCGAGGGATCCGTTCGTCTCGAGGAAGGCGGCCATCTGCTTGTTGACGGTCTTCTCGATGACCTTGGCTGGAAACGGGAGAAGCGAGATGGGGCGGTAATTCTTGAGGTCGGTGGGGTCCGCTGTTGGTTTCTTGAGTAGAGCGCTGAGTTCGGCGTGTTTCCAGCTTTCAGGGAAGATGGCGGTGTCGAAGGAGGTGTTGATGATGTCACGCAGGTGGGGTGCGATGACAGCGTCGGCCTTGTTGAAGACGAGGGCAGGGGTCGGTCGGTGATCCGGAGTATATGGTGCTTAGGTGGTGTTATACAGGGAGTGTGAAGGTAAATCAATACGGTATTTGTAAAGCGCAAACTACTCACCCCTATGGGGGAGTAGAGGTGGTGATCAAAGCGAGAGCTCTGTGCTGCAAAGTCAGATGGTCTGGCCGCTGCGTCACAGCTGTGTGGAGAATACATTTTGGCGAGGGTCCGGGAGTTGCCGTTACCTGGCCCTAAAATTGCAGGCCTAAGTTGTCAGTTATAAGGTGGCTCTAAAATGAGCCCTTGTGTTGATTAGTTGGAGCTACATAGAAGTGCGGATGCACAGCTTCAAGTTATTCAGGAAAACTCGATTTCCGTGATCTGTGAAGTGTACTCCATCACTTCTGTAGATATCAGCCATATCAAAACGTATGTTGTTGTTGTAGATGGACCCCATTTTGTGGTCTTTGAGGTATGCAGACACGGCTTTGTTGAGTTTCTTCCTAGATTTTTCAATCTGAGGACAAAATTGTTTTGACCATTTCCACTTCTGTCTTTGGCATATATTGGAATATACAAAGACAGTTTGAGGGAAAAGTAGCATCAAAGGTCCAAAGGTTTCCTTCATAAGCATTTCCAAACCTACCCCAGTCAATGTGCCTAGGTCGTTTCCACCACAGTGCACAATCATGAGGTCAGGGTGTTGGAGATGCAAACAGGTTTTAACCAAAGGCAACAATTGGTGCCACTTCAATCCTCTCTGTGCAAACCATTCAATGTCCACATTTTGTAAACCTAGGTCTAAGTCAATACGTCTCTGTTCTGCATACCTCTTGCACCAGAAAATATAGCTATGTCCTACGATCCACACTAGCATTTTGAAGGTATGGCTGGAAGGTATGGAAAGATGTCTGTAGCTCATGCAGTTCCTTGGTAGAATAAGAGATATGTTTAAAGATGGGGAACTACTTTTTATTGCCATACAAAACAATACGTGATTGGGAGACGAAAAGCATTCTTTTTTCAAAGTAGGGTGCACATTCGTTTTGTGGAAAAGCATCTTTGTGATTGGTTAAGAAAAAGCAGTTTCAACGTGGAGTACATATCATAGGATAAAAGTTGTCAACTCAACCACACCTGCTACTTGCATTTGGAAGGCACTGTTCGAACTTAAAACAATCGTGAACTTTTAACCTGCACGTGCCGTTAAATGTTCGAGAAAATGTTGCAAAAAAATATGGTTAAGTTAAAAAAGATTGATGAACTTTTAACCTGCACATGTTGTACAATGTACTAGAAAGTGTGTTGATAGAATACGTTGCACTTCTGACTTCTATGTGTTGTTGAATATTAAAAAAAACTGTTTATATGGAAAATTAAAAAGAAACCAAGAGAGAGAAGTTTTGAAACCTAAAAGAATCAAGGAACTATTCTAATTCGTTCTTTATATGTCTTTATGTGTAGAGCAACAAAATTATAGACAGAACAGCATCAGAAGGAGGAAGACGCAGGGAGTGGGGGGACGGGGAGAGATGGGCAGAATGGCAGACATGCACAATTAAGTATAGCACAAGTATAGACAAACAATGGCCAAAATGAAACACACCAACAAGGATCACAAGTCACACAACTCGTCAACATCACACCAGTGAACGAGCCTAGAAGTGAAAACTACGCTGCATTCATAGACGATGTGTACAAAGGCGGGTCGTTGGTGTTGTGGGATGTCTGCGACCGGGGTCATCATGGATGAGATGCCCAGCACGAGGCACATTGGCGAGTTCGCTGTCTGTTACGTTGCAAACAGCTGCTCCTCCCTCCCACGAGCTCCCACACTTTTGTACGATGCGCTGTTGTATCTTGTGCACTCGTACGGCACACCATTGTAATGCCTATTTGCGCATGTGCTGCTGCATTCCAACTACACCATCACAGTGCCATTTGGAGGTGGTGCATGCCACTTTACAACATCGACTGCTGCGGGACTTGTGGCAGGCCACACCAGAACACAGAGACACACTTACCGCACTTCCTGTACACAGATATGTCCGAGACACCCCGTTCCCGTTGTCGGATAGGCACACCCCTGCGCTGATCTGTGTACTCTGGACCAACACACGCCGGTTGTGCATGCAGGAGGATGCGTGCGTAGCTACATGTCCAGGCTCACTGCCAACGCTGAGGTGATAGCACACTGTGATGTTGCAGGGCTGGTGCCTAACATGCTAACACAATGACCAGAGGGACACACTTGCTCAGATGCGGGTTTGGGGGGCATTGGCGGTCCCGGAGTTGTTCCGAAGAGTCTTGTGGCCCTCATGGGTATCCCTGTATCATGCTCATTTATTCTATGGCACCTGTGGGTGTTCTGGTGTGGCTCTTGGCTGTGTTCTCTTTCATGGTGCAGGTAGTCGTCCTGCTTAACACCATCAGAAAGCTGGTGTAAAATCCATGGTGCTAACGTGGCTTATCGCTGGAATTTGTTTCGCATTGCAGTTGGTGTGAAAGTTGTGATGTGATTGTTTGCGTGTGCAGGACAATATACGAACTGGGCAGTGTATCTCGTCAAGATCCAGCACCTGACGCCCAAATCCCAATCAATATAAATACAATGCGGTTTCATAAATGATTTTGTGTGTACACTGTGAGTGCAGCCACTATGTCACTGCAATTCAATACAGAATAAATCGCAAAGGTGCACCTCGTGTCTTTTTGCATGGGAACGGCTAGTCTGCATTTCATTATCAGCACTTTAATGGAAGTAAAGTTCTAAACACTATTCAGAAGTTGGTGGAAACTGCAGACATCACCAGTATTCCCGCGATAAGTCCTCCAAAATTTAAGACCATGGTGGACTTCATCAAATAACAGTAATAAGAACAAGAAAGAGTTACACAGCAGTTAAGAAAACAACCAGAAACGTTATAAATTTTTTTTTTAAACTTTATTTTTTTTAACAGATATCAATGATAAAGTAATAAACAAAATTTATCAAAAAAATACAAAATAACAAGGTGGAACACTGCTGTGGGGACCATGGATGTGGATGAAAGAGCCTGGAAAATAAAGCACAAAATAAGTACATGTGTAATGTGCATATCAAAGGAGAGAGACATAGAGAAAAAGAGAAGGAAAAAAAAGTCAGAGAGAAAAAGAGAGGGAAGGAATGAAAGGGAGTGAGAAAGGAAGAAGGAAGAGAGAGAGTTAGAGAGATAGAAGGAAAAGAAGGAAGGGAGAGAGGGGCAGAGAGAGAGAGAGAGAGAGAGAGAGAGAGAGAGAGAGAGAGAGAGAGAGAGAGAGAAAGAGACTGCAGCCCCTGCGCATCCATGAGCAAATAATTACCTGGTGCTACCGGAGTGTGCAGCAGTGGGCACTCCACGTGCCCGTCAAAACTCATCCCAGATATGTCTCTGAGTCCTGAGTAATGAATGGCGGAGACCACATCAGGTGCTTGGCGGCTCGCACAGATGTCGCTGAGTCCTGAGTCATGAATGGCGGAGACCACATCATCTTCTCCATGACCTGGCAGATCTCACACATGTCGCTGAGTCCTGAGTCATCAATGGTGGAGACCACATCAGCTTTTGGGGCCGCTAAGCCTGAGGAAGTTAATGCCACGTGGTGGTAGGCCCCTGATGGCCATATGAGCTTCGGGTGGCACTAACCCTGTGCATCTGAAGTCCGTGCCAAAGGGGTGGTAGGCCCCTGAGGGCTATACAGATTAGGGTGCGAGTAACCTTCTGCGCACGTTTTGAAAGACTCTTTATGGTTGAGACACATGGAGCGTCCGGCATCTAGTCAGCACCGGCAATAAAGGATGTGACGTTGTCGATCTATTATATTTGCGTGGTCACATGGCCTGTGACGCATGTGCCGGATGGGTGTGGTGTGTGGGTAAAGCTGCCCTCGGGAAGTGAGCGGGGGATGTGGAGAAGTAGACCACTGACTTGCACAGGAACAGCGAGTACGCCTGGGATAGGTAGGTATGTGGGGCCATCGTTGAAACGTAATCTGAGTGGCGTGGCGTACGACGGAACAGGGCAGAGATAGCTACAATGTCGCAGATGGCTCGTAGTACTGCGTCTGTGAGTGGAGTGGACGGGCCTCAGATGTCCCTCTGCGAGCCTGGGTGCAAACTGTTCATAACTCACACTACATAAGTATTGAAAAATCATTTTGTGATTCAGTCCGTAAGCTGGCATTTGTCCGAGGTATTTGTGAAAACATATCGGAGTTCTTTCTGTGATAGATACCCCTTTGATGCTGCCTCTCCCCACATCAGCAGGTAACGCACCCTCTTCCCACATTACCATCATACCCCCAACAACCTTCTTGGGCCCGGAAGTGTCCCTGTGCGGTTGGACAAAGAAGAGTCTTAGACATGTATAGATTTACATATAAAAAAAAATATTTAAAGAAATGAGCAGCAAATAAGACTGAAGGGAGTCTGGTGCTGTGGTCACTGCCACGAAGTTGGGGTGACTGCCATTCAGGATTCAGGACACAGTTACACATGTGGGATCGGTTTGTGTTAAAGAGGGTTAGTGGGACTACGTGTCGCCGGCCTTGCATATCGAAATATGCCTCACACATCGAAGGGAGTATGTTGTGTGGTTGCTGCCTCGGACTTGGGGATGATGCTTGCTGTGGACGGGCCACACTGGGAGCAATGTGTCTTGGCTATAGGACTGTGTCATGTGGAACCACGACTCTATCTGAATTGTGAGGCCTGCTGATCGTAGTGTAGGCCAGAGGTAGCATTGAGCAAGGGCCCACAGCCACATGCATATGTTGGTGGCCTCACCGGCCTGCGTAGTGTAGGTTCAGTGGCACCACTTGTCGCCAGCCTTCAATATGAAAATACTCCTCACTAATCGAAGGGAGTGTGGTGGTGTGGTCGCTGCCATGAAGTTTTTGGTCACTGTATATGGAAATATGCCTAACTGATCAAAGAGAGTTTGCTGCTGTGGTGGCTGCCATGGACTTGGGGTCACTGCCATTCAGGACTCAGGACACGGTTACACATGTGGGATCAGCTTATGTTGGACAGTGTTAGTTGGCACCACGTGTCCAAAATTCAAATTGCGAGGTCTACTGCCCGCAGTGTAGACTTTTGAGTGTTCGTTTGTACTTGAAAATGAATTTGGTGATTGTACTAAAGGTATAACTCATATAAAAAATGTTCAAGAAGAAAGGATACTAAAAGGATATTATGTAGATTTGAGACCTGTAATAGTTACTTGCCTAGTGGACTCTGTAGTTAATGAATGAAGAAATAATTTCCATTGGGAGCCCTAGTGAGTGCAGTGTAGGCGTATGATGAAAAGATGAAATAAGTATAGAACACACTGACAAAGTGTTGTATTTTCTGAGTACAATCTTGTTGTTAGAAATTAGCATTTAAAAATGGAATTGCGAGCTGTACTGCCTGCAGTGTAGACTGCAATTCCATTTTAGTTTTCATTTGAAGATTAATTTGGTCATTGTAGTAAAGCTATACCTGATATAAAAAAAAAGTTCTTGAGGCAAGGATACTAAAAGGATAATATGTAGGGTGTAGGACTGTGATACTTACTTGCCTACTGGAGTCTGTAGTTGCATATGGAAATACCCCTCACTGATCAAAGGGAATGTGGTGGTACGGAGTTGTGGTCACTGCCATTCAGGACTCAGGACACAGTTACACATGTGGGATCGGCTTGTGTTGAACAGAGTTATTGGCACCACGTGTCGCCGCCGTTGCATATGGAAATATGTCTAACTGATCAAAGAGAGTATGCTGCTGTGGCTGCTGCCACAGACTTGGGGTCACTGCCATTCAGGACACAGTTACACATGTGGGATCAGCTTGTGTTAAAGAGGGTTAGTGGGACTACGTGTCGCTGGCCTTGCATATCGAAATATGCACCAGTGATCGAAGGGAGTGTGGTGCTGTGGTCGCTGCCACGGACTTGGGGTGACTGCCATTCAGGACTCAGGACACTGTTACACATGTGGGATCGACTTGTGTTGAACAGGGTTAGTGGTAGTACATCTACATTCCTAGTTTGAATTTTATAAAGAGTACATTGGCAATAAATAAAAACATAGTTGGGATTTTCACCAGAAACTACGTTAAACTTTGTTATTTCTTTTTCAAACTTCACAACAGTATTATCTTCCATTTGTTGATCAACACCTAGACATATCCAACTGTTATTTTCTGTACAGGTCTCTTGACTAGCAAAGAAACGTAAGTCTATATCATCACAAATTTGTTTTATAACATTTATATTAAAAATCGATTTCGTGACACAGGAAAACCTAGACTTATCCAGATGGTTCCTATTGACTTTGAATTTAAACTTGCAGATGTCTATCGATCGGAACATTGGTAGGATCCAATTTCTCGATGTGAAAGTATCTTCAAACTGAAGCTGTAAATTTTTTTCCTAAGTGTCTTCTCCTGTGAAATTTCTTCCCATATTTCTTTCAATTCTGTCTTCTCAGAGTTGGTAATATATGACGTGACATAGTGAGAAATAACAATTGAGTTATGTGCATCATATTGTATGTTAATATTTGCATTTCACATCTTCAAAATCTCCGTATTGTAATCATTATTGTACTTCGATGCTTCTGTTCTTTTTAAATTATAAGTATTTTTGGGTGATTTTCGAGTGATGGTATGTCTCATTGCAGACATAAAACTGTTCACTCTTCCTTTGGAAATTACTGGACGTGGAAAGGGAAGTCGACAGTTTGTGCAAAACGTATCTTTTGCGTTATCTTTTCATCTGCAATACTTTCCACATTGATGACTTCAATATGCAAATACGCCACACTAATCAAAGGGAGTCTGGTGCTGTGGTCGCTGCCAAGAATATGGGGTCACTGCCATTCAGGACTCATGACACAGTTCCACATGTGGGATCGGCTTGTGTTAAAGACGGTTAGTGGTACAATTTTTGCCGGTCGCCCACAGTGTAGGGCAGAGGTAGCGGTGCGCTAGGGTCCACAGCCACGAGCATACGTTGGTGACCCAAACAAACCTTGCGTAGTACAGGTTCAGTGGCACCACGTGTCACCGGTCTTCCATTTGGATATACCCCTCGGTGATCGAAGGGAGTCTGGTGCTGTGATCGCTGCCATTGAGGACTCAGGACACAGTTACACATGGGGGATCGGCTTGTGTTGAACAGGGTTAGTTGGCGCCATGTGTCGCCGGTCATCCACAGTGTAGGCCGGAGGCAGCGGTCAGCAAAGGCCCACAGGCAGGTGACGTTGACTTGAGCTGCACAGATTGGGAGCATTTGGTCTTCTTAACCCATTATAGTCTCTTTCACAATTTGCATCGCTACTAATGTTGAATTGTGAACCATGTAACTCCAGTGTAGGGCGGAGGCAGCGGTCAGGATGGGCGCACAGCCACGTGGCTTTGAGTTAAACTGCACAGTTAGTGGCACCTGGAGTACTCAGCGTGTGCGCACCCTGCAATGAGACGTGGTCCCGGCAGGCAGCAGTGGGAGCAATGTGTTTTGTCTAATAAATTCTGCGTTGATAAGGCCACGTGGCGATGACTTATGGCGCAGTGAGCTAGTAGTACCTGAAGCACATCAGTGATGATGCGTGGTCTGGGTAGGCCGCATTGGGAGCAACTTGTCTTGTGAACTGGACTGCAATATGTGCAATCACCCCTACATCTGAATGGTGAGACGTGCTGTCCATAGTGTAGATCAAAGGCAGTAGTCGGTACAGACATAAGTCTGCGGTGCTGTGCCACTGGGTTCACAGGGGCCCTGTGTCGAGGAGACCCGTGGTTATGACGGCTGCCACGTGCCCGGGTGAGGGCTGCCGTTCTCACATACTCGTTGGTCTTCCCACAAGTGAACCATGCCTAGGGCCTGGTCTATTTATTCATACTCCTACGCTGGAGTGGCGTACTTTGGAGCAGCCCACTCCACTTCCGTTTCCAGGGGGGGACAACACAGCTACATGACCAAGATCTTCCCCACTGCCTGAGGTAACATGGTTGCGTCCACTGTGCACTACACTACCAGTATCAATAGTATATCTCCACATGGAGAGGTTTGTGCTTTGCATAGTGAGGTCTGTGCAGCACATGAGCATTACACTTGGCATTGTGTGCTTTATCAGTGATGGGTGACTTGCCTCCTTCATATATAGTTGGTTGCTCATCTCCCAACATTCAGCTATTGTGTGGCTGAGGGGCATGGCATTTTGGGAATGTCCGTTGTTCTGTTTTGTGCTGCCTCGTTGGTAGTAGGGGGGATGGTCTGGGGGGGCGGGTCTGGTGGTGGTGAGGCTGGGTGTTTTGTGGCATTGTTGGGTGTCGGAGCTGCATGATCAGTAGCTGTATCACGTGTTGGTCTTTAGATGTGGCTGTGAGTTGGGTCGAAATAACAGAGTAGATAGTCAATCTCCTTACACCAGTTAAAGGTTGATGTTAATTTGTTACTGCTAACTCGGCTTATCGCCTGCTTTTTGGATCGCATTGCAGATTTGGCTGGTCGTTGAAAATATGGAGAAGTGGTGTTTTCGTGTTTTTTTGCACGGGAACGCCTACTGTGAATTTCATTAGCGTTAGATGTGGCTCAAAGTTTATGGCGATTTTGTTGGTGTAAGGTATAGATGGAAGAGTGGTGAGATTTGCAGTTTTCACCAAGTTGAGAATGGGATGATAATTAAAAAGCACAGAAAAAAAGATAGGTTTAATGAACCTTATAAATAGAAATTAGCATTTAAAAAACCTTTCAAATTCACTGAAAAAACCATAGGTTTCAGGCACGTTATAGTTAGAAATTAGCATTTAAAAAACCTTTAAAATTCACAGAAAAAAACCATAGGTGTCATGCACATTATAGTTAGAAATTAGCATTTAAAAAACCTTAGAATTTCACTGCAAAAACCATAGGTTTCTGGGACGTTATAGTTAGGAATTAGCATTTCCAAAAAACCTTAGAAATTCACTGAAAAAATCATAGGTTTCAGGGACGTTATAGTTAGTTGGACATTTGACTCATATAAAGCCAGAGAAATTCGCCTGTTATAGTTACTTGAGCTAACTATAACTCGCGCCCCCGCAATGCACTGCTGATGACGTCACATATTACATCACTCATGACATGGTCAGTGACATCACTGATGACATCTCATCAGTGTAAGATCCTTTAGTAGGTACGGACATCTTGAGATTGTATGCTTCATTTTACAAGCGAACATTGTGCCGTACGGAAAGTGATTTTTGCCTTCCATGAACTTTCAACATTGAGAAATGGTGCACCTCTTGTTACCGTGGCTCGGGCAGCTGCGTATCATTTTTTTCTCCAAACGCCCTTGCGCTCAAGAATGCACTCGACAATGCTCGCGCACTTCGGGTATTGTTAGCCTTGCTGCAGCACGCTGTCTCTCTGTCCAAACTTTGCAATCATGCTCGACGCGTTTCAAGGCATTCGCCTCTTAATCATGAGCTTCACACAAAGGCACGGAAGGCTCACCTGTTTGTTCACTTCATTTTTATTGTTGAATGAAACAGCCCTCAGTGTTTTATTTTTCCTCAGGGGCACGGATCCTACTAAAGGAGTGACACTAATACTTACCTGTGGAACTGCAATTACCATCATGCTATGTGGCGTTTACGGCAAGCCACGCCCACCGAGGGCTGTTTCATTCAACAATAAAAATGAAGTGAACAAACAGATGAGCCTTCCGTTCCTTTGTGTGAAGCTCATGATTAAGAGGTGAATGCCTTGAAACGCGTCGAGCATGATTGCAAAGTCTGGACAGAGAGACAGCGTGCTGCAGCAAGGCTAACGATACCCGAAGGGCGAGAGCATTGTCGAGTGCATTCTTGAGCGCAAGGGCGTTTGGAAAAAATATATATATATTTATATACATATATATATTATTTGTTGATCTTCCATGTGCTCACCCCATCCTACATATAGTCAATGAACAATTAGCCATGCCAGCTGTTCTATAAATCTGATAGCAAGTTTAATGGAAGAACAAATAACTGTACAAGTGGCCATTAAAGTCAGTCACAATAGTATCATAATTCAGCAGACTTTCCCCCTGCATATTGTCTTAACTCCCATCGACCAAAAAGTGCTTAATCCTAGACAGATTTACGCCTGTAAAGTTTTTGTTACACAAGAATAGTCTTGCGGTTTTTCCTTTTATTGGACTACCCACAGTTTGAGGAGTTTTCAACTTTTCTACGCCAAATAGCTCACGTAGTTTTTCTCTTTCAAGTCTTAGTTGGCCGTGGTAACTCTTAAGAATTTTGTATTTCATAATTAGTCAGTGTGAACCTGGAAACTTACCAGCATTAACAGTGCATGACCTGCTTATATGTTTCTCACAACAACTCTGCGTCACACGGTAATGCACAAGCTTTTGTATACATACGTGCATACCTTAGATTTTCCTTGCCAGTAACTTAGCAAACTTTGCATATAAAATGCTTGTGAAAGTTCAGATGTACACTTGAAAGCACAATTTACATCAAACCCCAAACCTTCTCACATTTTCCATAGTGTTTGCAATAAATACCTGGAGTTCATTAGAAAAAACGTTATCCCTTTGTGCACCTCTGTTTGTAGTTTTCACTGCAATGCAATGCAAAAGCTTCCCATTGCATGCAATTAATGCATTGTGTTTTAGTTCATACAGGTGTAGTCTGTTTCCTCCAGACCAAACCAAACTTACTACAAATAGCCCTCCATTGTTTTATACCAACCAACTACCATCAGTATTGCTCCCCAAATTGGTGATTCTTGCAGTCCATAAACTGCACTTACTGCTGCAGAAGCAAATGTCATCTCATTAAGAACACATTACGGTTGGATGGACAGGCTTATAGGAACGAGAAAATCATGGGTTTTGTGCCTGGCAAGTGTAAATTCACCATGGTTCCTACCATGGTAATGTTTTTTAAAGTTTATTGTTTGGCTTGAATGAATCATGAAAGCGAGGCATTCATTCTTTTGGGCTGCACTGAAACCAAACACTTTCCCTAAGTCAGAATGCAACTTTGCCAAAGCAACACATAACCAACTATGTTTTGGAAACTGGCCCAAGGGGCACACATAAGGCTATGGCTTCCCTGTACACCCCTGCATCCTATGCATTATGCAGAGAAAGAGAATTTCTCTGAGAGAAATACACAACCTGAGATTGGTAGCTGCACATAAAGATGTTTGACATTAAAAAATCCACTATTCTGTGAATTTTCCCCATAGAAGGTGTGGATTTAATTCATAATGATGTTTATGTTGTAGAAGTGGTTAGAAGATTGAGGAAGGAAATGTGTCAACTCCTTGAGAGTTACCTGCTCTCATTATCTGGAGGACCCATTGAGCCAACATTAATTCCACCCCCCCCCCCGTTCATATAAAAATGCGACTCTCACCCACCAACCGGAGAACTATAATTCTCATGAATAAAGTTCTGAACAAACAGCTTTAGCATGGGGAGGTACGAACTCAAGCTGCAGAGCCTAAAGCAAATAAAGCCAGCCAATCGAAAGCCAGAATATGTGAGTTACAAACCACAAAGCCAATAGCAAGCCACGGGCGGAATGCATTCCCATGTCAACCTTCTGAAAGTCCCCAAGATGTCTTTCGCATAGCAGACAACAAGTTGTACTGTTTGTTCAGTATTCTTCCATGAACTCCTTTTCTGTAATATACAGGCCTTTAAATCTTGTTCTTATATCGTCACATTTGCTGGACATTCAAAGACTGAGCTCAAATGTCAAGCTGTAGTTTTTTGTGGGAGCCTCATGCTTATTTTTCTTTCGGCTGACATCAAAATGAGAGCATTTATAGGAAAGAGGAATACAGCTTTTTGATGCCCTTTAAAAAATATATATTTTAGACATAGCGTATCAAATGTACAATGTAGTTTTTTTCTATTATTGAAGACGGAAGGAGCAGGACGGGGTGCGCAAAGGCAGGGAAGGTGTAAAACAAAATTTTTAAAGGAATTTGGGAGGTGGAAGGGGGCCTAGCGTATTTCCACAGAGTTTTTTTTTTAACTCCGTGGAAATACGCATAGAGACACTATTGCAAAATTCCTCTTCTTTGGTGAGTCAATTTAATTTGTGAAACTGCATTTTTAGGAACAAAGTACAAAACCACATTTCAGACTCAGCGGCAGCCTAAAATATGGAGATCTTGGGCAATTGAAAATGTTTATGTGAGATCCCATTCAGTGTTATGCACAGGATAAGATATTTTTACAGGAAAGTGCATGCCACATTGTAACACAATTTAACAATGCTTGGTTTCCACTTTGATATGTAAAGCATATGCTTTATGACATCTGTGGCAACTCGTTTGGAGAATTGATAAGTTTAAAGGCACTTTTTATTTTGTCTGCAACTGTGCCTTTTTTGGAACACATACATTACTGGATATAAACGATTTCCTCATTTGTCCTTGCAGGCACTAGGGTCATGATTTGAATGGTGCAACAGGTGTAATGGTACGGGAGCCAACAGCTCTTGGAAATCCACTGAACACCTATTATTGCTATATTTTACTAATAAACAAGCAGTCACAAGTGCAGTTACCTTGCAGGCACTAGGTTCATGATTTGAATGGTGCAGCAGATGCAGTGGCACAGGGACCAAAAGGTCTGGGAATCCCACTGAACACATATTATTGCTCTATATTTCTACTCAACAAGCAATCAGGAATGCATTATGGGTTCCTTTGTAACCATTGCACCCAAAGAAACACGTAGCCTACGGCATCACTATAATAAAGCTGTAATCTATTGGACTTTTCTGTCAACCTACAACTTATATTACATTCAGTGCATTTAAAGGCACATTTTCAGTTTTTGTATGGTCCTAAAATGCTTCTGAATCTGGACACAGTAACACCTTGGCAAGGGCATTGTCAATTCTATAACATTAGCACTTCAGCTGTTGTAAACACTATACAAATACTTATAAATTACCATATGGCATTCCATACCAAGCATTGGCGAAGCCAACAGGTGTCGCCTATGCCAGATCTATTGACCTTGTCAATGTTATTTTAGCCATATTATATAGTAGCGCTAGTTTCAGTGCAACATAACTGAAAATTTAAAAAAGTGCTATAACCTGGACAATGCTGGCTGTGTGTCATACAGCTATTTTACATTACTTTCAGTCATTTGCAACAGAGCTAAAAAACATTAGCAAAGCCAATAAATCTCACACAGGCCAGACCTGTTTGCTTTGCAAATGCTAGTTGATTGTGGCCCCATCCACATACTAATTATGTGTGTGTGCGAAGGTCTAGGCCTGTCCCTTGACATGAGTGCGTTCCCGGACCTCTCCTATGACCTTGAGGGAGCACACCAGGTGTGCTCTCATTTGACTGACAGTGGACTACTGTCCCTGTCATGGGTTTAGCATGTGGAGTGGTGGTGGCAGCATACTGTCTTTTGTGAATCAATAGTTGTGACCAGACATTTTTATCTGTATCATTTAAGTAAAGGCCTATGGGCCACTTGTGCAAAGCTCCACTTCTATGCATTAACTCAAATCCCAGAGCTAAGATTCCCAGTTTACTTTATGTATGCGTGGCCTGTGTGGTACATACATTTTGTGTATTAGTAAGCCAAAGTAATTGAGGCCTGCAGCTTCTACTTAGAAGCCCCTGACTTGTTCATGTGCACAAGATGAAGAGGAGGTTGTTTTCCTAGACAGTGGAAGTGATTTGGCTAACATTTCTGAAGCTGGAGGAAGGAAACCCAGATATTGAAGTGAGGAAAGTGGAGATAGGGCTCCCTTGAAAAATTCAGTTCCGTCCTTTTGCTGAGAAGGGCTGCTAATTAGCAGGCCTCTGCATTGCCACTTTGTGGATGGTGGAGGTGAATGGTGGGATTGCAGTCTCTGTTTTTCATAATGTGAAGGGTCCTTTAGGCGAGGCCAGCCCTTTGTCTCTTTCCTGATCAGTCTTCAGTGTAGCTATTGATAGTCAGGTGCAGCTAACTCAAACCTCTTTGTGTTGTGGGTACTCCATGTTGAAAACTACCCTGCTGTGATTACCATCACTCTACCTCTAATCTGTGTCTGGAGAACATTCTGGAAAGACCACATGAAAGAAGAACTGACCCAAACTAGTCCTAGAAGCAAAGTCAGAGAATACACATTCCCAGCCTGCTGTAACTGCATAAAGGTGGGTGCCACTGAACCACTTGTTAATCCAGTTCCATGTTCTCTATGCTCAATGAAGGGACTGTTTCACAGAGTACTTAGAGGACTGCTGTGCAACCAGTGCTGGTGTCTGCCTGACAGTCTAAGAATCATCTTTCCAGAGGTAAAAGTACATCATCTGGAATCTGACCTGGAAGGAAGTGGCTGCTTTCCAGTTCTGAAGCACCTGAAGGCCAACTTGCCTGCTGAGAGAGGGAAGGATAATAATACCAAGTGTGCAGGAGGTGCAACTGTCCAGCAGCTGCCCCAGGAGTCTATCCACTCACGAAGACAAAGGAGACCAATCTGTGTGCTCTGGGGATCAGAGCACAGGCTGTCCTAACAAACAGTCAGTATCAAGGCAACTTTGTGAAAGCTTGACTAAGCAGGCCACATTGCTGTAACTTTGTAAAGTTGTGCATAAGTGGTCTGTACTACTGTAACATCATGAAGTCGTGCTAGAGCCAACTGCTCTGCTTCAACATGGTGAAGTTGGGTCTGAGCAGACTGGGTTACTGTGACTTTGTAATGGTGCACTGTGCCACTAAACAGGCAACATTAGCCACGGTGGGGTCATGCTGATGGAATACTGTTGCCTGAGGGTGGGTCTGTGACCCTGGACCCCACGTCCCATGACCCCAACTCACCTGAAACCCAGAAGCAAGCTTGCAGCTAGCCAGAGCACAGATTCCAAGTTATGTTATGTTATGTTACCAAGCAATTGTAGCGCGCATAGATACCTGGAAGTGTCCCGGCGCGATAGGCCTATGCAAGGGTGAGCAGAAGTAAGAATAGCAGTAGGAAGATGGATGCCTAAAATTTTATTCGGATAAAACCGAAGTGCTGCTGTTCGGGAATGACCCTAATTTTTGGACTCCCAATTGGTGGCCGGCCTCTTTGGGATCACTCCCTTCACCCTCCAACAAGGTGAAGAATCTGGGATTGACCCTGGGAGCCCAGGTCAATGTAGTACTTTCAAAAACAGTACATGTCCTGAAAACTGTTAAGAAGTTAGTGCGGCTTCTCCTGCTAAGATGCCAGAAAACAGTGGTCACAGCCTTGGTCTTATCGAGCTTGGACTACTGCAGCAGCTCATATCTAAATATTCAGCAAAAGATTTTGTATAAACTTCAGCTACTTCAGAATGCCTCAGCCAGACTTCTTACGGGTACTCCCAAATTTTCCCCAATTATATAAAGAGATAAAAAAAATTGCACTGGCTCCCGGTCAGGAACCGGGTGCAGTTTAAGTCCCTGTGTATAGTTTTTAAAGCGCTGCAAGGTGGGGGACTTGATCATTTAAGACGCCAGTTTCAGTGGTATAGACCGACAAGAACTCTGAGATCATCAGAAGCTAAACTGGTCGTAGTCCCACACACAAAACAGGCCCAGTGGGGTGGCACAAGCTTCTCCTTAGGTGCAGCCAAGGCCTGGAATGGTCTCCCAGTCCACTTGAGAAATGCTACCAATCTTCTAGCTTTTAGGAAAGAGTTGAAGACCTAGCTCTTTGACAAATAATTCTCCTTTCCTAGTTCAGCTGCACGAAAAGTAACCAGCGCCAGGACACCTCCGGGTAATTGCACACTTTAGAAATCTCCATAACATAACAAAACATAACATAAACCATTTAATTAAAGAGTAAGGTTTCCAATTGCTTATTGAATGTCATCAGATCATGGTTATTCCTGAGCTCAAAGGGCAGGCTATTCCAGGCCCTAGCCGCCCTAACGGAGAGGGAACTCCCTCCCGTTCTGGTGAGGCGGTAGCGTGGAATGGCAACAAAGCATTGACCTGTTGACTGGAGATGTCTGGATGGCGTATAAAAATTAAAACGCCTCTTAAGGTAACAGGGTCCAGACTTGTAGAGGGCACCGTGGGTGATGGTTAGTGCCTTAAACAGAATGCGCTGTTCAACAGGTAGCCAATGCAAGTCGCAAAGAAACTGCTTGGTTCCGAAGCTTCGCAGAATGCCTAATATCATTCAAGTGGCCGCGTTCTGAATAGTCTGCAACTTTTTTATCTGGTAGCAGGGAAGGCCGCTCTAAAGGGAATTGGCTTAATCAAGCCGCAACAGGATGAGAGTGCGGGTCACCATTTCTTTGGCCGCTTTTGGCAGGAGCAACAGAAACTTCTTGAGAAGCTTCAATGTACCAAAGCACACTCCTGCCAATTTATTAATCTGAGTTCAGAATCTGCGGTCCTCGCTAAACCATACCCCCGGGGTTTTTTGCTGGACTACCCTGGGTTTTTGGCTTGGGGAAGCCCGCGGGCCACAGGTCATCCCGAAAATTCAGCGGAAAGGTCCCATAAAGAAGGACCTCCGACTTTTCCTCGTTACATTTGAGTTGGACCCGAGCCAGCCAGTTAAAAACTTCCGTCAGTCAGTTTCTGGCTGATTCCACAAAGGCCTCATCTTTCCTCCATGTGAAAAGCAGCTGGGTCTCATCGGCGTAAGCTATAACTTTGGCACCCAATCCTTCTGTCAAATATATGAGTGGAGTCATATACACATTAAAAAGCAGAGGGCTCAGCGTAGAGCCCTGAGGGACGCCTCAAGTGGTTGCCTCTGCTGCTGCGCTCTGCTGAGGTGACCTCAGTTTCAGAGCACTTGCAGCTAGGAAGTCTCCTTCTGGATGAGGGAGAGAAACAGATGAGCGCCGTTGGTCCCTGCTGTATCTGAAGAGCACGTGAAACTCTGCAATAGGCCAATTGGAGATAATAAGAGTAACTTATTACAGAAACTCAATAGAGAAGAAAAACTTCACATGTACCTGAAATCTGTCAAAGACCTCGAACCAGGGAAATGGGAGAGAGAGAGAGAGAGAGAGAGAGAGAGAGAGAGGAGGGGGAGTGACCATCCCTAAGTACAGTTGGCCCACGGCAGTGAAGCATCTGTGTCTGTGACATGTAGTGAGTACTGTTAAGTTATCTATGCATGTTAAAGTACTTATTTTTAACAAAGCAAGCACTGGGTTGGAAAATCAGTTATTGAACTGCTATGTGATTGTTGCGTTCTAGGTAGAGAGCCCCCACATTACCTCCAGAGCATGTTTCTGTCCACCATTGCTACTATTGACAGTGCTGAAGTAGTTGTACCTGGCCCAGTTTGCAGAGCCATAGTTTGATGGGCACCAGGACATCGGAGGCAAATGACCCAAGCAACCTTGGCTGAGGCACAGTATTCCCCTCTTGCCCCATGGTCCCCCTGATGGGGTGGGACAACACACTTAATGCAACATATGGGAATTGCCATTTTAGGACTAGGGCACAGCACCTGTCACTCATGAATGCTTCTGCATACCTGGTGACTACCACACCTTTTGTCTAATTGTACTTGTACTCTTTTACTTGTCATGTGTCCCTGTTTATTTTTATTCTCTACCTTCATCCCCTACTGCTGTGTGTTTACCTTTAGATTTTTTTTTTTTTTAAATGACTGTCCCCCTGGCCCTATAGTCATGATGTTAGTAGCTGAAGGAGTGGGGTCATGTTTTTGGGGTGCTACAAATCCCAGAGAACCAAGAAGGGGTGGTCCCAGCCGCAAATACAGCATTGGTGGGCAGACAATCTGGACTGTTACCAAACCCTACTGGACCTGCTGAGCTTTGAGGTGGTGACAGTTCAGTTATGTTTATCGTTTGTTTCATTTTATGTTTAGCACATTGTAGATAAGTCTATATGAGTTTAAGAAAAAACTAAATATAAGGGACAACGTAGGCTTTAGGTTAATGGGTAACAAATTAAAATAGAAGTTTAAAGCCCTTATTACAAGTTACCCATAACTGGTGTGATATTTAGCCCATGAAAAAAATCCTACTTTGAGTTTTTATTGAATACCGTTCAGATTTTGGTGCTTAATGCACCAAAATCTCATGCTTTGGTAAACACTGTGCATACATATATATATACTTTTCTAAAATGGCCGACTAAATTTGCCACTGTTTACATATGAGGATTAGCAGTCTAGTTGTCGAATTGAAAAAGAAAGCGATGAGGGATTAATGCACTTGAGCATTTTAAATGGCGTTCTAGATGAAGGGACTCTATGGTCCAGTAGCAGGCTGGGAGCCGAAACGTGTAGACCGTCCATAACTTTTGATTGCACTATAGTGTGTTAAATAAACACTTTGAAAAATACCTGCTCTTCATGGTGCCGTGAATTATTTCTCCGTGTGGAGGAGGATCGAAGATTATATATATATATATATATATATATATATATATATATATATATATATATATATATATATATGTATATGTCCATTGAAAAAAAACAAAGGTTAAGGGGATGTTATAGCTGGAAGCCAGGAGGCTCAAGTCCATGGTGGCAAGCCCAGCTTGAGTAAACTGCTTGGCTGCTGCTAAAAAATATCCAAGCAATTGTGGCGGCCTTCTGCTGGCTGGAGGATTTGGAAGGGAAGGAGGTGGCAGCAGCAATAGCTCCAATTACCTTCTACCCTGCAATCACAAGAGAAGACCACAGGAGCCGCGGGTAGGTGAGCAAAATCTCATCTCCCCAAAGGAGCCATATAAAGCACCCTCTCTACACAGCTGTGGGGTTTCACCTGTGCAATGTTCTAGAATGTGTGCATGCTCTACAATGGGCAGAAATATATTAAAGACAGACTGATTTAGAAGCATATATATTTAAAATTAAATTGTGGTCCTTTGTTTAGATCTTGTTTGATAGGGATTAGGCAATTGTGCTATGAACGATATGTGTTGGGGGGATGGTTTTTTTTGTTTTGCGTTTGCTTTTTAAGGGCTTAGGAAGGGGTGAGTGTGTATGAGACTGCAGGAGGTATGGATGGTTTTGTTTTTTCCAAAATCAATGTATCATTGTCTAATACACAACAGTCAATTAATTTATTAATTAATTTACTGTTTATTAAGCAATAGCATCCAAGTTAAACTAGAATAGGCTCACCTACCAACAGAGACCCAAACCTGGCTCATCATGAAGAACACGTTTCCCATTTTCCACTCCAAGTCTATCCATGAGCTACCATCCTAGGCCAACGCAGTGCAGGACTTTATGCCCCCTACCTTCTAGCCAGTGTGGGAAAATTGACTATACCCCAAACTACTTTACAATGCCTCAAACACCAATTTTGCTCTTTGTGACTTGTCACGTCAGCCCTAATAAACAGATTATATTAATAACTGCTGTGTTCTACCCTCTTTTGCTCCCCCCCTAAAGTCACCGCTAAGTAGTAGAAAGCAGTAAGTGTCCATAAACAAGATGTTGCATACTGTCATCCTCAAAGATGCCAGTTGACTCCACTTATGCCCGTAAGTAGCAGCCAAGGAATGAATGATGTTCTCATTACAAGCTTGGTCAAGCTTGGTCAAAGTGCATCTGCTGCATTTTTCCGATTAGACCTGGACTGGTGAAGAAAACAGAACATTGAGGACAATGTGATGGATCATCACAAAACTTGGTTGTAGACTCAAGTGCTCCATTCCTTTTTTGGGGAGAATACTACAGTAATCAAGCTTGGGTGTTGGGATAATGGTTATTTGGCCCTAACACTCTGTTATTCCAAGTAGGGAAGTAGCCACAGGTAAAAGGGTTTTTAGTTTTGACCATAAAAAACAAAGGCCAGCATCCTCACAGTTCTCCTGACCAATACAGAGGCCTTTACCGAAGATGTAATTAATTTGAGGTATATGATTTATAACAAAGGAGTGTGCGGGCAAAGATTATTGTTACAGCCCAGTATAAATCAGGTAGATTAACTAAATATATATTTTCAAGGGCATATATTATCAAAAGAAAATTATACTCACCAGGTATATTCTCTCAATAGCATAATAATTACCAAAAGAATATTAAGCTTTATCAAGTAGTATCCTACCCCTGAACATTTCTAGCATCAGGATGTGTTTAGGCCTGATCGAAATTTAAATTATACTGATATAAATCACGCAATTTGAGGAATTTCTCTTTATGCGTGATACACGAAATTCTCAACATTAGGTTATTACGTCATGCATGATTACACAGTGTTTACGGCAAAAGTATAGCGCAGAAGTGCTAAAACAATGTCAACAACCAGAAGGCAAGCGCTTGTGCTGATAGCACTATTTTTCAGGACAAAATGTATCCTTGCATCAAAAAATTGACACAAGTACGCGTGCAGCACAAAAATATAGTACTAAATGACAGATTTGCCTTTTGCACAATTACGCGTAATTCTGCATAATTTTCCAGGAGTTTCATGTAATTATGTGAAGGCAAATTATGTGCACACCTAGTTAGATCATGGGTAGGTGTGTGCAAAATCAGTCTGATCCGCTTTTGTGCAATTAAGTTACATTTTTGCACAGTTAAATGAAATTAGGCATAATTAAGCCAAATGTAAATCCTCATTTTGCACAACGTTGTAACGTGTCATGACGCATTTTGTACTAAAAAAAAGGGGAAAAAACAAAAATAACCATGAACAACACCTGCTAGCATTCTTTTCTTCCTGAGCATTTGTGGTAATGGCATGTTTCCAGTAAATTGTAATTGCAAATGGCCCAAAAGTACATAATGGCACAGTTTCAAGAATTTCACATAACAAGCATGATGAGAAATTCCCAAAATTACATAAAATATACTGGATTAATATAAATCTTACCCAGGCACAGTAGGAGGACCATGTGGTGGGCTGCATTTTTTACCCTCATTCTGGAGAGGTTTAGTGTTGCCCTACAAAAAATTAGGGGTAAGCAAAATGTGCATATTTCTTTCTTTTGTGTAATATGCAAAATTATGGGAACATTGAGCATGTAATTATATGAAATGCAAATTCGTAACTTTAAGCTAAATTTTAGTGCAAAATGCATTCTTTTTTGGTGCAAGGATGAATTTAAACAAGTGCACTGTAAACAACAACCACTCACATTCAGTTGTTACTGTGTTCTTAGTAAATGTTTACAGCAATTTACTGCACATTGTGCCATTTGATGGACATGTTTACTACTTGCAGCGCATTATTACGCGAAGTGGCATAATGGAGTCATTTTGGGAATCTCGCATAACAAGTGTAATGGGAAATTCCCAACATTATGCTTTACATTTTATCCGGGCCTAATGAAAATTGATCACATCACATTAGATCTGGTAACTGGGGAAGAGGATTAGGAGAACAGTTAATAGATGGGTAGAAGAAATTGATGAAAGGTTGAGAGAGAGACAGCATTCAGTAACTTGCAGGGGCATGGGATATCCGGCGTAGAAGAAAGATAGCAGTTAACAAAATTAAAACATTCTTTAGCAGCACACAGACTCCCAAATTATTTACCTAGATTGCAAAATAAGGAGGACATACACAGTTCTTTTTTTCATAAGAAGGAAAAGTGTTAATGCTTAAAGAGTATTGCAACTGCATTCTGGCATTGTCCATCCTGAGGGTAAGGCTAAATAAACCACAGAGAATGAAGCACCATTGACTTTTCTTTTCAAAAGGCCTGTTCAATTAGGAGAGCAATATTTGAGGCTCAAGGTAAACAAGACACATGAGGTAGCAGAATGAGGGGACAATCTGAGGAACATTCACTGGGGTGAGTACTTTGAACTACAAGACAATACAGTACCACTCCCAGACAACTTGCTGCATGCATCTTGAATAATTGATCCTCTAAATGTAAAAAAAGGTAAGTTTGGCTAAGCCTAAGCCTATCACAGGTGCCATGTTAATCACTTACTAGTTGAAGCTTAAGTTACTAGTCATACTTTTCCAATGAAATGACCTGTTTCCAGTCCATGAGGTCTGCCTATCTTTTCCTATTGAAGTAGGAAGCCAGAGGTTGGACCTCCTGACGGTTGTTGTGGACCGAGCTAGCAGATTTTCTCTTCTGACAATAAGTGACAGACATATGGAACAAGAAAAGGGAAAGAAATTGAGAACTAGACTCGAGGTAAATGGAGCAGTCTCCTCAAAACACACAAGCAACAACAGATTGGGGAACATTTGTTTCTGTACAGTTAACTTGAGGCCAATCATGTGCCACTCCTTGAGACATTTAGAAGCAGGGCAGGGTCAGCTTTAGTGCTGGTGGTGCCCTGTGCAACAATCTTTATTGGAGCCCCACCTATGATCTCCTCGATGGATTGACTCACTACCACCCTTTAACAATGCCCCTCATCTCTCCATAGCCACCCTCTCACAAACAATTAATTTGCTTTAAAGCCTTGATTGACTTTGCTTATCAGAATATATATCAACCCAAACAAACTCTTTCAGCAACATTAGGAATAGATATTGAAAGACCAGGGAAAAAACATAATGTCCTAACAATGCTTTGAAGTTTGCCTGCTGGTTAATGATGACAGTTCATAAGTGACTGTTCTATATTAGGATTGTAATTTATGAACTGCGGTAACACGGTGATCTCTGTGATAAAAGCAGTAACCCACTGAGCTATCTACATAAAATACATTTCTGTGATTTGCTTGTTACATGTTCTTTGCTGCAGGCATATTAACCCTCTGTGCTACTTTAAGATGAGTCAAAAGTCACTAGACAAAACTCTGATCTCTCTCCAGCAGAACATTAATCACCAGAGATATCTTGACATTTTTATAGCTGCATGAAAACTAATGGACACACAAAGAACTGCAGTAGGAGCTTTTACAACCATAAGTTATTTATAAACACAGCGCCCTTCCTTACCCCTAGCCCAGCTCCAGTTGCGGCTGCACCAGTCGCCCCTCCCTAAACTCAGGCCCGTCTAGAAGAAAGAAACCAAAATAATTACCAAACATTAAACAAACATTTGCAATGCAATAGGTCTCGTAATTGAGAGATTTTGACCTATTGGCATTGTAAATGACAATGCCATTTAGTTATGTGTTTACAAAACACCTGCAATAACAAAAGGCATTGTCTTTTACAATACTAATAGGTCAAAATTTCTAAAATGTGAGACCTATTGCATTGCAAGTGCTTGTTTTTCTTGCTCCTTACTGGCCTTCAACACCTCCTACGGGATAGTAAGCACTATGTACATATATTTACAATTAGGAGCACGCACTTCACAGCTCATCACAAAACTTCCAGTGATTTGATAAATGAAAGCCAGTACCTGCTCCTAAAACGGTACTTCGTTTACAAAAGAATAAACATTCGAGGGGCAACACAGCACAGAAGCAACTTTTGGGGTGCCACGAACTTTTGAAAGTGGGGTTATAGGCTCAGACATCACAGATACACAATAAATAAGAGGACTCCTATTTTTAGTGCGGGCAGTTGACTAAAACCAAATCCTCCAACGGAACACGTGGTTGTGCAGTTATGTAAATCGGGACTGCATTATGTAACGTACAACTATTGGCACGAACTAGGAGAGGACCAACCCTGTGCCATGAACTAAAACAAATTACACAGCGGTGCAAACGTTGTTCTAGGAGGCAAGGAGCAATGTGTATACCAGGGACCCCGGATTACACTGTTATAACTCAGCTACTGGTGTGTGCACGCTGCATAAGCTGCATGAGAACACTCGCTATGAAAATGTAAGCATTAGAAAATACGGTGTAAAACGGTCATGCTACAAGTAAAGTTACTGCAGCTTTAATTGCTAGTACGACTCCTGCCTCCCATATCGCAGCTCGCCAGCTGTCAGCCCCCAGTGAAGGCAGAGGCTACTGATAGCGCAGCAAGTTCAGTTGCACCAGGGCCGAGAGATCAGAAGGGCCCTCTGCACCCATATATATCTGTACTACACTATTTAAACAGGGGGTTGTGGTTGCCCGTTTTATTTGCGTGCATAAGAGACCATAGCATCCTCGCTCTGCCACTGGTTGCAGAGGCGTCCCGCAGGGACCACTGAGTATGCAGAAGTTGCAGGTAAATGGAACTTGCCGCAGAGCATACAGATTGATTCCATGGAGTATCAAGAACTGCAGTACTTTTACCGAAGGTTAAGGCCGTTGAAAATACTCTACACATGGAACTACACCCATTAAACATGCCATGCAGTGATGAGGTGGCGTAAGAATGGAAATAAATAATGGCGACACTATGGTCCACTTGTAATTTACAGCGCATCTAAAACAAAGTATCACTATTATTGCCCAGTGCACCGGACCCTTGCATGAATGTTGTGACTTAAATAACTGCTATAGAAGGACACTGACACACATTACATTTGGTTACATTTGGAAAGAAGCTGGGACATTCACACGCCTTTCACCAATGGTGTGCTGCCTTTTTTACAAAGACCCAATAGCAGCTGACGAAAACAAAAGCACACGCACGAGCGTGTGGTCAGCTTTCAGAACCCCCTACATGAGGTCTCTCGCTGCGAGAGCAGGGCTATGCACTGCACCGCTAGACACGAGACCTAAAAAGTAGGTTAAGTTAAGCTAGTCACATGTGTTACATTAATCAATTAGCATACATACATTACTTCAAGCTACCTGTTTACAAACCAGTGTGATATCTATGTGTCTCTTTTTTTAAAATTAAAGTCACACACATAAGCAATTCAGTTCTCTCAATCTAAGTTGAAAGCCAAGCATGGGAATTAATGTTAGTCATGGCTGGCTTCTAGGGCCAGATATATGACCCTCAGTGTTTGCAAATCACAATTTGCATTTATTGCGACTTGCAAATTGAGTGTCGCAACCACTGTTTTACAACAGTGTGTGAAACACTGTTTGCAATCCCCTAATGGTTTGAAAAGGACCTGCCTCATTAATTTTCATGAGGCAGGTCCCATTTTGCGACCCATTGGGAATGGCCGGCACTCACAGAGATGGTGGCCTGCTGGGGACAGCAGACCACCATGTCTGTGACTGCTTTTTCAATATATTTCTTTAAATGCTGCCCATTCCCGTAAAGGAAAATGGGATGCCTTTAAAAAATAAAACTGAAATGTTTCACTTTCATTTTTTAAGAGCTGCCAATCAAAAGGGGAAGGGGCCCCTGGAACTCATTCCCATTTGTGCCTAGCTTACCACCTATTTGAATTAGTGGTAAATGCCATTGTTTTGTGACTGCATTTGCAGTCGTAAAACAATCTTATATCCCCTGAGAATCTCTATTAGGAAGGGATGCCGTTGGCATGCCACTTGCTAATAGCGACTCACAAAACCTATTTTGCGTGTTGGTAACAAGTTACCGACTCACTTTCAGGAACTTACAGCAGGTATTGAAGAGTCCATTTTTCACTGAAGAAACTGTGGCTTACTTGAAGGTTGAATTAGTTGTATTTGTTTGTCTTATGGTGAAAATGACGGTGACCTTGATTATCTCTCGGTATCTTCGACACTGATTGCACTAGCACACTTTTCATTACTACATCTTGGCACACACTAATACAAATGAAATATGTTCAGTATAATTATGTTTTTTTTGTAGCAGGCTACGCTTTGTTACTTTCAGTTATGTGTATATAGATCATCTTTATATTCAGTGGCTTCATCTGAAGGCTTAAGGCCGTATTTAGAATTTAACAGATGAGATACTCTGTCACAAAAATTGGGGATATCCCAACCATATTACAAGTGTGTAGGCTTTAATTAACTTGTAATACAGGGAACAAGATATCTACTTTGTTTGTGACAGAGTATCCAATACTCCAAACTCAAAATAAGGCCCATTATTATCGCACTTTAAATATCCAACAAATCATCTTTGTTTTCCACTTTTATATCTTCTGGCGCCTCATATTTTTAGGAATGAATTTCTTATTCATTTTGATCATTGTGAGTTTATCTGCATTCAGAAGAGACAGACTGGTCCTTCTGGCCATGACAATTGCGGCCAGCTCTACTGAAGGTCCACTCAATTGATATAGCGGCTACAGAACATAATACAAATGTTTTCACCAACCTACTAAGTTGTGGCCACTTGCCTACTTTTTCAGTGTTAATAGAGCAATGGGCATTGATGTAATGGGAAAATTGTTCAGTCATCTAAGCTGTTTCTGAGTTGCCTATATCTATGCACTTGATATAAGTTCTGGATCGCCTAAAAAATAACCCAGCACAGAGGATGTTTCCAGTGATGCTGTTCATTTTTTAGCGGAAGGTGTGTTTTGGAAAGGACAGTGTATTCCCAGTGGTGGGAAGAGATATTTCATGCTCTGCAGAAGTTTGTCAAGACAACACTTAATTTGATCTTTGCCCTAGAGGTTGCTATATTTAATCTTCAAATTTAGACGCTTTCTTGATGATCCATTTCTTACAATTAAAGATATCCAGGGCTACACAAGGAATGAAAGTAGATAGCCATGGTTTGCAACATGGGCCCAGTATCACGAGGCTCCCTTCATCCAGGACTAAACCTACATTCCCCTGGTTTAATGATGACATTAGATCATGTAAAAAAACACTGTAAACAGCTCAAAGGTGTATGGAGGTGGAACTTCAGGCTGGAGGATACAGTGACCTACAAGTTAGCACTAAAGAAGATCTTTAAAATTGTTAAATCTTTTCTTAGACCTGAGGTTATCTCAAGAGACTGTCAACCTTCAGCTGAGTGGTGTAAGAAGCTGGAATTATTTTTTCATGAAGAGATCACTGCTATTCAGGACAATCTCCTTAAAAGTTTACAATCTGACCCGTCTCTCTTTGATTTCTCGGATACTCCTCTCTCTTCAACAGGAAGCCCTACTTTGGCAAGTTTCAGCCCTATATCCATGGAGATGCCACTGGCAGCTAGTAAGAGCCTGAAGTCAAGCTCTCCATCTGACCCATGTTCTATAGATATGCTGATTAAAGCTTTTCAGATCATCACTACTATAGTAAATAAAATACTAAATACCTTGTTATCATCTGGCAAGGTCCCAGCACACTGGAAAAGGGCAAAAGTTCTCCCTCTGTTAAAGAAACCTGCAGCTGACCCGAAACACCCGGCAAGCAATAGACTCATCTCCCTCCTGCCTGTCTTCTCCAAAATATTTAAAATGCCATTAATGGACAATCGTCTCAATTCTTGCAGAAAAACAAATTGTTGCACTCTAGTCAATCAAGCTTATGACCACACTTCAATACGGAAACAGCACTTCTTGAAGTAGTGGAATACGTTAGCGGCACCCTTGACAAGGGAGGCAAGACCATCCTGATTATGTTGGATTTATCCGCGGCCTTTGATACTGTTCCCCATCGAAGGCTACTCGAACATCTTCAGCCTACAGGAATCAGGAACACTGCTCTGAAATGGCTGTTCTCTTTTATGGACAACAGAAGCCAAGAAATCTGAATGCCTCCTTTCTCGTCTCAAGCTCGGACTCTGACGGTGAGTGTTCCTCAGGAATCAACATTGAGCCCTACACTGTTTAATGGATACCTTACGCCTCTGGCGGCAATGGCAGAGTCCATGGGCACAAAAGTAATCTCATATGCTGATGACACACAGCTTCTCTTTTCCCTTTGGAAAGGGAGAGGAGCTAGACAGAGAGTGCATCACAAAATGCCTCTCCAAGGTGTTTAAAAGGTTGGCTTTGCACCAACTAAAATGCAACCCAGACAAGACTGAGATCATGATTTATGGATCTTCTTCCCCTAATCTCTTGAGATCTTGCTGGCCAAATGAGGCTTTGCAACCAGGCCCTCAACAGAGTTCTGTACGGAATCTAGGCATTACATTTGATATTGCCCTCTCCTTTCAAGCTCAGATCCAGGCTCTGGCCAATTCCAATTTTGGAATACTCCAGATGCTGAAAACATTCCTACATCTTGTGTCCGAGTTGGCTAGAAAAAAGGTTATCCAGGCTTTGATCACCATGAAGACCTGATTATGGCTTTTACCTTGGTCTCCCATAGTATTTTCTGCGTAGACTTCAGGTGATGCAGAATTCGGCGGCTAGGCTCCTACTGAAACTGCCCCCTAGGTCCCACATGACTGCTCATTTAAAGGCCCTACACTGGCTCCCAGTGAAAAAGAGGATACAATCTAAGGCCATTTTTTAATGTATAAAGCCTTACATGGTTCTGGAGCCAGCAGCCTTAGAGAGACGATGCATGACCACATCCTTGCTCGCACATTGCGCTCCTCTTCGGCATATTTGGCAAAAATCCCAATATCTGCCAGCTTAGAACTAGGAAGCAAAAGACACACAGATGATGGACGGAATGCAGAGAAAATCAAACATTCACCCCCAGTCAATAGATCTGGGTTAAATCCATTGTTCGTTTGCTCACCATGCTACCCCAGTTTAGACCCAGCCATATGCAAATCAGCCTTGACCCTGTGCCTCATGAGAACATTCCAGTCCGAACTGCGAAGCCAGGTCCTCCCTGGACTGGAACAAACATCCTGGGACCGGTTTCGGGGCATCACCCCCCTCAGCCAGGCTAGCCTGAATCCAGTGGCACATGAGCTTGGGATCCCTGTCTGGGAATACCCGGCGCACTTATTGAAGTTGTAAATAAGATGAGAATGAGTGATCAAATACATATGTGGCTGAATGTTTTTTATTACAAATTAAAATTGTGATATTGTACATTATGTAGCATGGTACTGGTGGGAGTTAAGGTTGAATGAGGTCAGCAGAGGCGGCAGCTGCATCTAAGTTAATTAGCCTTAGGATAATTTACTGTTACAACTCCAGCGTGCGCAACAGTAGGGAAGGTGTTGCAATAGTAAATTATGCTATTCCTTAGTTTAGAGTGCCCCCTACAGCAAGTCGTAGAAACGACTAGCTTTGTAATGGTTAGCGTTGTAACGACCGCGTTGTACCGCATGCGATGTAAACGCTGCTTCCCATATAAAAGCATTCGGTACAACTATCTACTGAATTAGTTCTCTTCTGCAACTTTCAGCCTACCCTCGCCCCCTATGTGAGATGATTGACCATGCTCTGACTCTCGCAGCACACATCAATAAATTGGCCCAATATGGAAATTTCTTCATTGAGCTATGAAGAAAATTAAATATCTCCTGATTACTAGTTAGGTGCGAACTGCAGGTCATGCATTGATTATATCTCTTATAGATTTTGGAAATGCTGTACTTGTAGGGGGGTATCTTAGTTGTCCCTCTTTCCTTTCAATTATGTTTTCCACACCTCGGCATGGCTGACCTCTTTAAAAAGGAAATTTGATCTCGTCCCACTGGTTCTGAAGGAATTTGAGTGACTGACTGGCCAGAATTTAGTTTAAAGTCTTCTTCCTCAACGCCCCTGATTGGTACCCTTCAATGGCTCCGAAGATGTCCTTTTTTGGGGCTGCTTTCAACTACTGGACCTTTCTACAACCCTCATTCAGGATACACCCACATGGTCTCATCTTCAAGAAACTACTGAAAACTTACTGTTCCCTTATCTGTGACTGATTAACCCTCCTTGTTGCATTATACTCATTGTCTATAGTATGCTTAGTTATTGCTCTTTGTTTCTACTTAATCTGTCTTCATCTTCTTACATTGTGTTTCCTTTGTTATTTGTAAATTGTGCTTACACCTCCAAAAGTACAGAGGCGCCATAGAAAATCATATATAAATTTGCGAAAAACTGAAATTTAAAAAAAAAAGAGCTTTACTTCCATTCCTCATATGTGCGATATATTTTGTTAAACCAAAGGAAATGATGGACGGAGTGTTGAACATTGCAAGCACTCACCCCCAGTCAGCTGATCTGGGTTTAATCCATCACCGTTCTTTAGCCCACTCTGCCACCCTAGTTTAGACATGGCCATATGCAAATCAGTCTAACCCTGTGCCTCATGGGAACAGTCCAGCCCGAACTGCCAAGCCATGTCTTCCCTGGACCGGAAACAAGCTTCCTAGGACCGGTTTCTGGCATTTCAGCCGTCTTCAGCCAGGCTTGCTTGAATCCAGTGGCAAAGTGAGCAAGGGACTCACGTCTGAGCATACCCTGCCAACTTATGGCGAACAAAGCAAAACCAAAGGAAATGATGGACGGAGTGTTGAACATTGCAAGCACTCACCCCCAGTCAACTGATCTGGGTTTAATCCATCACCGTTCTTTAGCCCACTCTGCCACCCCAGTTTAGACATGGCCATATGCAAATCAGTCTGACCCTGTGCCTCATGGGAACAATCCAGCCCAAACTGCCAAGCGATGTCTTCCCTGGACCGGAAACAAGCTTCCTAGGACCGGCTTCTGGCATTTCAGCCATCTTCAGCCAGGCTTGCTTGAATCCAGTTGCAAAGTAAGCAAGGGACTCACGTCTGAGCATACCCTGCCAACTTATGGCGAACAAAGCAAAACCAAAGGAAATGATGGACGGAGTGTTGAACATTGCAAGCACTCACCCCCAGTCAACCGATCTAGGTTTAATCCATCACCGTTCTTTAGCCCACTCTGCCACCCCAGTTTAGACATGGCCATATGCAAATCAGTCTGACCCTGTGCCTCATGGGAACAGTCCAGCCCGAACTGCCAAGCCATGTCTTCCCTGGACCGGAAACAAGCTTCCTAGGACCGGTTTCTGGCATTTCAGCCGTCTTCAGCCAGGTTTGCTTGAATCCAGTGGCAAAGTAAGCAAGGGACTCACGTCTGAGCATACCCTGCCAACTTATGGCGAACAAAGCGAAACCAAAGGAAATGATGGACGGAGTGTTGAACATTGCAAGCACTCACCCCCAGTCAACTGATCTGGGTTTAATCCATCACTGTTCTTTAGCCCACTCTGCCACCCCAGTTCAGACATGGCCATATGCAAATCAGTCTGACCCTGTGCCTCATGGGAACAGTCCAGCTCGAACTGCCAAGCCATGTCTTCCCTGGACCGGAAACAAGCTTCCTAGGACCGGTTTCTGGCATTTCAGCCGTCTTCAGCCAGGCTTGCTTGAATCCAGTGGCAGAGTGAGCAAGGGACTCACGTCTGAGCATACCCTGCCAACTTATGGCGAACAAAGCAAAAACCAAAGGAAATGATGGACGGAGTGTTGAACATTGCAAGCACTCACCCACAGTCAACTGATCTGGGTTTAATCCATCACCATTCTTTAGCCCACTCTGCCACCCCAGTTTAGACATGGCCATATGCAAATCAGTCTGACCCTGTGCCTCATGGGAACAGTCCAGCTCGAACTGCCAAGCCATGTCTTCCCTGGACCGGAAACAAGCTTCCTAGGACCGGTTTCTGGCATTTCAGCCGTCTTCAGCCAGGCTTGCTTGAATCCAGTGGCAAAGTGAGCAAGGGACTCACGTCTGAGCATACCCTGCCAACTTATGGCGAACAAAGCGAAACCAAAGGAAATGATGGACGGAGTGTTGAACAATGCAAGCACTCACCCCCATTTCCTTTGGTTTTGCTATATTTTGTTAACATTCAGTTCAACATCTTCTTCTGTGTCCTTCCTTTGGGTTCCTGATGAATATGACTTACCTTTCTCCTCTTCCACTCAGACCATCTTTATTGACAAGGCACCCCTTGTCCACTTTACTTTTTTTTACCAGCCTTATATATACTTGTATAGCTTTCCTTCCCCTCTTCTGTCTCTTTTGCCCTTTTCCTCCCCTCGTCTTTTCTTCTTCTCCCGCTGTTTCAATGGATTCTGGCAGCAAGGCAACATTTTGGACTCATATTAAACACTTATCTTAAAATACCGACAATCGTTACAAGTATTCACAATCAAATTAAAGAAACATATCAAAAAAAGCAGAGAGCAGTACACTTTTCAATCAAAAAGCACCTTACTCTCCAACATACCTATAAACTCTGTGTAAATCATTGCTTAAACCCTTATTGGATTACACACTTTCAATCTCGCTGAAAACATAAACAGGGACTTAGTTGTATTCATTTTCTTTTTTTTAAGTTCAAAAATAAGTTTATTAAAGAAAATGAAAGTATTAATACAAAATACAATTGAACAATAGGTAGTCACATACATCAAAATAAAGCTGCGAAACAAAATAGTTGGATGTACAGGTCAGAAAGTTGTATTCACTTTCTGACACATTTCTTTAACATGACCTGTCACAACTATCCTGCTCTTGAGAAGAATAGTCTTGTTGGGTTTACCCATCTTTTGGGGGTACAGCAAGTAAGGGAATTGGGGGTGGAAGCTACTCCCATGCATTGCAAACCTATAACTCAGTAAAAACTAGAAAGTCATCCTTTATACTTTTTTAACTCCAAGTTTTTTTATTTTTTTGTTTCCAGGCTTGATAAATGGCAGTAGGTCCTTGTTGTTCCGGCCCATTTTGTCACCACGCCTGGCTGAAGATGTAAAAAGAGCCTGCAGTGGTGGAAGGTCAGTGCTATCAGGCAATCTCGGAGGATTTGTTTAGGCTGATATGAAACCCAGATGTGTGCAGTGAAGCAGGAAACCATAGGGCGGCCATATTGCATTTTTCCCAGCTGGACGGGGGAAATTGCTGCCCTAATACAGAAAAGAAAATGGACCATTGTATCTTAGGAAAAAAATCCACCGCTCCCGGTTTTCATGACCTGTTACAAGGAAGTATTTGTAGAAAATCATATGGAAATTCCTTAACAAATTTTATTTCCCAATGTGCTCTGTGCGACATAGGCTCGGAGACGTGGGCTGGCATTTAATGAGCAGACAATTTATAACGTATACATTTATTTTTTGCAGAGTTTTGTTTAAGAATAAGGGAATACGTCGTATTTCACGTGGTCAATTTGTTTTTAGCGGAGGCTGTATGAAGCAGGCGGATATGCTATAGGTGAGAATGAAATTGTATTAGACAGGGCATTAGGAGAGTGTGGGGAAGAAGCGAGGGTACTTCAAAGATTTACCAAATAAACTCCAAAAAGATGAATCATGTGGAAGGTAAATGCAATTGGCTCACATTACAGTGAAAGATGAATGCGCCAAATTCAGTGAGAGCACAATCATTTACAATTCTATCCTATTCTATTCCTTGCACTTCTCAGCACTGAATTCTCATTTTAATTTTAAATTCTACTCATTAAAATGTAAGAGTAAACTGTTGGAAATCTTTCTGAGTGGTTCAGTCAAGGAATTTTGTTTCTGTATTTTTCTGACCGAATGTTTGTCAAAATAGATGAAAAAGTGAACATTTTAAGCAAAATGTTGGATTTATATTCTTTGGGGTTTTTATGCCCTTCCCTGATACCCAGACTCGGTCCTCCATATATTACATTCACTCTGTCACATTTGTTTACCCTACTAACCGTTTTATTTTACACCATCCTTTAAAGAGCTTCGAGGATATTTTAGGTTGACCCAGCTCTATAGAAAAAAAACCTACTAAAACAATAAAAATAATAAAACGCATTTTATTGGGCACATGGCCACTCAAATTTGTAGAAAATGATTCAGCCCTTATTTTAGTTACTTGTGCTACAGACCCTTTGCTTCACAACCATGTTTCACTAAACTCCACGTCTCACCAGCGTGGTGCAGGTACTCATACTAAGCTAAAACAGAATTTTGGGCATACACTGAAGGACACGGGCTCCTGAATACTACAGGGCCGAGGAACGACACGCCCTCACCATGGGGCAGATTCGAATCACAACTAAAATTGATTATATTTTTATTTCCCCGGTATTACTTCCTCAAGTGATCTATTATGGTGCCCTATGGTGCGATTACAGCGACCATAATCCTGTTACACTCAAGTTAAGTAGGGCAACTGGCCTTAAAGAGAGTCAGAGACAACCTCCCACTTGTATACGTGTAAAGACCACAGACCAGGGACGTAGGCTAAAGTGGACCAGTGTAATTCCTGAGCTTTTCCTTCAAGATTTAATGCATAAAGCAGAATAGACTTTTATTAAAAGTCTTAGTCCTGCAAATGAGGGAGCAGAGGTCTTATTGGCATTTGAAGAAATTTGTGCACAGGTGGCATCTGGTTTAACATTGCCTAGTAGAAGTGATACTAATGTGGGTGAGAAGTGGTTTGACAAGGATTGCTCTAAAGCTCACCAAAAGCTTATTTCTGCTTTGAAGCAGGTCCCAAGAGATCATGCTCTTATAGCCCAATTGAGGCAGTCCTATGAATGCACGATTATTTACCGTGAAAAAGAAATCAAAGATGAGGCCTGGAATGACCTGCTTTCGGTCATAGGGATAGTGCTAGATTTTGTGCTATAGTTAATAAACCCTTTTTTACAGGACTAAATAATACGCCCTTACAATGTAATATTAACGAGGATCAGTGGTACTCCCATTTGAATACTATTTATGGAGTATCCCAGTTCAGGAGGGGCTCTCCAGTTCTTCCTGACTGAGATTGGGGCAACACATCATTGAATTTTACAGAAATTGAAGTGGAGATGGCTATCACTCAACAAGGCCCCCGACCCTCATTGTGTTCCGGCTAATCCATACAAACAAACTCCGCAGCTCTGGGCAAAAATTATAACCAAACTTTTAAATACGGCTAGTATGTATGGATTTCCGTCATCCTGGTCTCTCTCCGCCATCATTCCAGTTTTTAAAAAGGGGCAGAGAGGTGATCCAGGTTGTTATAAGCCTATCTCCCTGATTGATTCCGTGGTTTAGGTTTTAGGTAGCGTTATTTTAAATAAACTTTCTGAATGGTTGGACGACACAAATTTTAACAGACTGTCAATACGGTTTTAGAGATGGTAGGATCACTATAGATCAGTGCCTAAATTTGCACCTTTTGGCAAAGAAATATACAGTGGCGAAACAAGGTACGTTGCAGCTGGCCTTCATGGACTTTTCCTTGGCCTTTGATCTAGTAAATAGATCAAAGTTATGGACAATATTGATGGGGTTGGGGATGGACCGCTGCTTAGTCTATTTCCTAGCAGATCCTCATAAGGATCTTTATGCCAAGGTTAGAGTCAGCCAAGATGGCAAATACACTAAGCACTTTAAAATTGACAAAGGGGTACGACAGGGCTGTATTTTAGCCGCTTTGCTTTTTACACTTTATATAAATATTTAAACACCTCCCTTAGCACTGCCATTTTAGATATCCCACATATAGGAGACAGGGTTATTCCTGCCCTCCTATATGCTGACGATGTGGTTTTTTTGGCCTGCGCTACAGTTGGCCTGCAGACATTTGGATTCCTTTGGGTCCTTTATGCAATCCCTGGACCTTATTGTTAATAAAACCAATTCGCAGACGATGACAATGGGGCAGAAGCCCAAAAATTCCAAATCTTTTTATTGTGAAGGGATTGAGTTGTCAAGGGTTTCCTCTTTTTCCTATTTGGGAGTTTTATTCGATGAGAGAGGCTCCTGGACTCCCCAGTTAAGGGCGAAAAAACTTGCAATGTCTAGGTCCATAGCTGCTATACAAGGTTTTGTATCCCAACTAGGAGCGAAGCCCCTTTAAGCTTTGATCAAAATGTATAGATCTAAAAGCATTGCTATGGCATGGTATGGGTGTGCGATATGGGGATACAAAGCTGTCATAGAACTTCAGCAAGTTGAAAATAAATTTATGAGATATCACCTGGCGGTTCCCCAATCTACCCCACCTATGCTATTCACCAAGAGTTGGGTAGTGGTTTTGTTGAGGACCAAATTGGGCGGGGTCCTGTGGTACGTTGGCTAAAGCCATGGATTAATACAGAACTGGAACTGAATAGAGAAATTGTCAGGGACTGTATAACGCTGGACAATGTAAGTAAAATCCAATTGATACAATATGTCAAGTCAGCGCTAGGTAAAATGGGATGACCTGAACTTTTTGCCACCCCAGAAAAGATAGTGAAAGAGGACCTGGCATGGATTAAAGTACACAGTTTAAACGTGCTGTCTGCAGAGAGAGAGGCGTTGGAGGTTGTGAAACCTACGGTGAAAGCCAATTTCCTGTTAAAGACAGTCCGACGGACAGGAACGTGCCTGACAATTGTCACAAATCCTTTTCACTGATTTCTTCTAACCAGGTTCCGTTTCAATCTCATTCATTGTCTTTTAGAAGATGTACAGGGGTGGAGTAGGGTAAATGATTTAGGCCCCTGTACATGTGACAATTTTTCAACACAGGATACCATACATTCTATTACATTTTGTGAGCATTTTAGCCCCATGAGGAGAAAGTTTTTAAGTCCTATTTTAAAGGGGAGGGGTTTTGTGCAAACTAGACATGCCTTACTATATTTGCAGCTGTTAAATAACCCCTGGGAGATTTTTAATGTTGCACATTTTTGGGTGGCGGCAGTTAGATATAGGAAGAAAGGGTGCTAGAAATTCTAAATTGTTGATTGATTTTATATATTGATATAACTGTTTTTATTGCCTGATTAATGAATTACAAGTCACCTCTTTTTACCGGTATTCTTTTACTGTTTTTATGTGGTATATTTTATTGAATTCAAAATGTATTAATATGATTTTATGTACTCTTCGTATGAAAATTGTTGTTTGTGGTGTACTTTTATGGCTTTTGCTAGCCAAATAAAGTGGTTTGAATACGAATACTCCAATATGTTCACAAACGTTGGCAAAGCCTATTATTTTTTGGCAATGCCCTTTAGCATCGACAGAAACAAAGAGATGCTTATTGTTGATACCTAGCAAAAAAAGGATAATGATGCATATGCACAGATGCTTCATCATGCATGGACATATACACATTATGACGCTATGCCATGGGAACAACATGCGTAAAGACATTGCTGACATTATGCTGTTTTGTTTTGTTTTGTGTTTATTTAATGTTCCAAGTTGGTGGATGCCCATCTAGGTATGTTAAATAAAAAATAAAAAATAAAAATCATAAAAGAGTGTCACAGTAAATTCTTTCTAGAACTGCCGCTGCTAGGCCTCAAAATTCTTTTATTTTACATGATATGGGTCAGGGTGAGCAACTGATGACTGATGAATGTACCTGGGTGGAATTTGGGGAGAAGTGGTGGGAGCAACAGAGCAATTAGGTGGTGCGAATCAATAACATAAATAAAATCAATAAATAAAAAAAACTATTGCAACAGGGAGGCCCAATAGATTCAACAGATGAGCTGTGTAGGAAAGTTGAGTATTGTGTGGTGTGGGGGTTAGGCATCACCATGTAATATTATCACGATACCCCAAAGATGGTCCTTTGCTCAGTCCTGGTAGAGTGGAAAAGAGCGGTCTGGCTTTACTAGTGGAACATGTCTTGAGCATTTCAGAGTATCAACATGGGCACTAAGTAATTTACCCAACTTGAGAGAAATCCAACATCAATTTATAAAAATAAAGTGTATTTTTGTCTTAAATTAGACACCAAAATGAACGAAATTGCATACATACAACCAGAGTTATAGAATTTAGAAATAATAGAAAATCAAGGCAAAATAATACAGTCAATTGGAAAAACCACTAGTGACAATCGGTCACTTGCAGGTCGAGATGTGTTGTACCCTTGCAGGACAAAGGTGATGCAGGTCCCAGGACCAAGCTACGGCCAAGCCACGACATTCAGTTCAATTTTACCTTGCCCGTTGAGCCCGGGTGTAGAGTTGTCCTTGCTTTCCCTGGTGCTGAACGGGAGCTGCGGGAGAGATGCTTTTATCACTGTGATGAGGCTGTGGGGGGAAAAGATGAAAAAAAGACAAAGGGGTAGAGCTGAAGTAATTTGACGGTCAGATGGAATTCCCTCAATGCAGCGTCGAGTAAAGCGGTTCTTTGTCGGACTGGCGATCAACAAGCATTGGCAGCAGTAAGTAGAGCAGAAAGAAACTTCGACATCTGGAGGACCAGGGGAACGCGGTCACTGCATGGAACTTCATAGAAGTCACAACTACTGTTCCTACAATGTACTGGACCATCTGAAATTGGGTGATCCCTCAGCAGGAAAGTTGAAAAATAGCTAAAAATTACAAACTATATTTAAAATATTTAACTATATTTAAAAATATTAACAACAATTATACAAACAATTTTCAACATATGCAATTAAAATATAAATTAGAATATATAAGAAGATAATGAAAAAACAATATTTTTTACAACTATATTTTTGTAAGCGATATTGACAACGATATTACTTGCCTTAAAAAATTTATATTTTTATAAACAGTATATATCTGCATTACAATATTTCTGTATCAAGATAATAAAAACTCGATATTTGTGCAACTCGATATTTTGTCCAAATACCTGGCAAGTAAAAGACTGATCCAAATCCATCTGTAAGTATCTGTATTTTTAACCGTAGGTCTTCAACTACAGGCAGCTAAAAGATATCTATAGTAAAGGACTACAAAACACCTTCAGGTTCAATAAACCCTGAATGTTGAGAACTGGCATAGCACTCCAGCCTCTTCACCCAAAACGCAGAGTATCACCACAAACCCTTCATACCTTAAAACAAAAGTAAAAAAGCCTACGAGTAGCATTCAAATAACAACTTAATGTGACCTTAAATAAAACAAATGACACATAGCATACGCTGTGGCACAAAACAGCAAAACATCTTTATGAAATGTACAGAGCCACTGAATGATATTTACCTAGGATTCATCAAAAACATTATCTTACCAACAAAAGTTTAGAAAGTACACAGAGAGATGTTAGAAAGCCTCAAATGTTCTTGCCGACCTTCAATACTGACGACTTTATGCTGACTGAAAACTGTCATCACTCTCCACAAAATCCTCACTCCTTTACAACTCAGCAAAATGAAACACTGAATTACAAGGTCCTCTACTTAGTTCTGTGTGATTCTGACAAAACATTCAATTCGGTTTTGAATATACTTTTTCCATTAACCTGTTTCTTCTCATTCTTTTAAAGAAGAGTCATTCCCAGAAAAACAAATCCATCATGATTATCTTCTCTTAATTGGACCCCTGTACTGCCTCCCTCAAGCCCTCTCTCTGTCTTCAAAGTTATGAGAATACACTGGTAGCATACTTCCCTTTTCCAATTGTTAATTTTCCTTTTCCCGTGTCCTTAATTTCTATCTGTATCCAAGCATCTCTTTCTCAGCTTGTATTGTGGTACAGTTACCTCCATTTATACTCCAGTGCCCCATCCTTACATTTACACTATTACCTCCAAACATACCTATATCAAAGAACCTGTAGACTACTAAAAATCTAATAACTCTACCCTTGACTATAACCTTGTGACTCTACCATACTAATATACAAGTACTTCTTCTTATACGTATATCCTAATATGTCTACACTAAGGCCCCGATTATGAGTCTGGTGATCCGAGGAATGCCAGACTTGCAGAAGCACGGCAGTCCAGCCACTGCCGCTCCGACCGCCCCATTACAATTTGGGCAGTCGGACCGCCCTGGGACCGCCGCCAGGCAACTGCTGTTCCCTGGCAGTGGTGCGGCAGTCTTGAGGCTACAATATGCTTGGCGAGATCACAGCAGTGCCGACAAGCATATTAAGAGTTTCCTCTCCACCACGGTTTTCATGGTGGTTCCACAACCATGAAAATCGTGTCAGAGAGGAAACAAAAGGGGCCCTACAGGGACCCCTGGTGCCTCCCGCCATGTGGATGCATGCAGGTGGGCACAACATGTGCCCCCCTGTATGCATGCACCTCCGTTCCTGCACAAATGGCCTTTACAGTCCATGCCATGCAGGAACTGTTTTTGGCGTTCCCACTGCGGTGCCCATTTTCTGAGGCACCGCCTTGGGAACGCCAAAAAACAGTCCACCAGACAGGAGGAAACTCCTAATCTGGTGGGTGGCCTGGCCCCAGATTTGGCACAGCAGGAGCGTGGCGGTGGCATACTGCCCACTACCGCTGCACCAAAAGTCATTATCAGGCCATAAATATTCCTTAATACACCTTAATACACCTTAATACACCTCCATAAAACCTAATACCTTTACCCCTTTATACTGTAATACTGCTAGCCCTACTTGTAGCCTAGCCTTGTACCTCTACTATCACCTATAACTTCATACCTCTACACCTACCTATTCCTTCATAACTATCCCCATAGCCTCATACCTCTACATCTGCCCTTTGCCTTGCACCTCTGCCCATTCCAATATCCTTGTACGTCTATCAATGCCTATCAGTTAGTTATCTCTTCCACTAATTATGCCCTAACACATGTATCCTGGCATATAGCCTAGTTCTTTTGCTCTTGCCTATATCCCAGTACCTTTACCTTTGCAGACATCCAATCAATTGAATCCCTACATGTACCCTAGTCCTGTCTTTTTTATTTCAATGTTTTATATTGTTTTACTTATTCTCCATGTCCCCTAGTACTGGTGATTTTTCTTGAAATTCCTCATATACACAAGATTGTCCTCACTTTTCAAATTTACCAAAATAGAATTTCACCAGCCTTGGGATAACCGGCTGTTGGTCTATAACTGATCTAGGGCTCTCTGCCTCTCACAAGTGTAATCTCTATGATACATGGAAGAAAGAACAAGAAAATAAAAATTCTCAGTAACCTGCCTCAGAGCGTGGAACATTCTCATTCTCACCATTTGGTCAGAATGAAGCTGTGTCTTGTTCCATAAAACAAACCCCAAACCACAATTGCAACAACTGTTCCCATACTACTAGTCACCCAAAATCCTACAGCAATCAATGTCTTTGGCTACCAATGACTTTAAGGTCCATAAAGAATAAACAAGATACTTTCTTCAAATCATTAAAGTCAAATTTAATTTGATGATATATCAATCTGTGCATTTACAGACTGATTTGCATATGGCCATGTCTGAACTGGGGTGGCAGAGTGGGCTAAAGAACGGTGATGGATTAAACCCAGATCAGTTGACTGGGGGTGAGTGCTTGCAATGTTCAACACTCCGTCCATCATTCCCTTTGGTTTTGCTTTGTTCGCCATAAGTTGGCAGGGTATGCTCAGACGTGAGTCCCTTGCTCACTTTGCCACTGGATACAAGCAAGCATGTCTGAAGACGGCTGAAATGCCAGAAACCGGTCCTAGGAAGCTTGTTTCCGGTCCAGGGAAGACATGTCTTGGCAGTTCGGGCTGGACTGTTCCCAGGAGGCACAGGGTCAGACTGATTTGCATATGGCCATGTCTGAACTGGGGTGGCAGAGTGGGCTAAAGAACGGTGATGGATTAAACCCAGATCAGTTGACTGGGGGTGAGTGCTTGCAATGTTCAACACTCCGTCCATCATTCCCTTTGGTTTTGCTTTGTTCGCCATAAGTTGGCAGGGTATGCTCAGACGTGAGTCCCTTGCTCACTTTGCCACTGGATACAAGCAAGCCTGGCTGAAGACGGCTGAAATGCCAGAAACCGGTCCTAGGATGCTTGTTTCCGGTCCAGGGAAGACATGGCTTGGCAGTTCGGGCTGGACTGTTCCCATGAGGCACAAGGTCAGACTGATTTGCATATGGCCATGTCTGAACTGGGGTGGCAGAGTGGGCTAAAGAACGGTGATGGATTAAACCCAGATCAGTTGACTGGGGGTGAGTGCTTGCAATGTTCAACACTCCGTCCATCATTCCCTTTGGTTTTGCTTTGTTCGCCATAAGTTGGCAGGGTATGCTCAGACGTGAGTCCCTTGCTCACTTTGCCACTGGATTCAAGCAAGCCTGGCTGAAGACGGCTGAAATGCCAGAAACCGGTCCTAGGAAGCTTGTTTCCGGTCCAGGGAAGACATGGCTTGGCAGTTCGGGCTGGACTGTTCCCATGAGGCACAGGGTCAGACTGATTTGCATATGGCCATGTCTGAACTGGGGTGGCAGAGTGGGATAAAGAACGCTGATGGATTAAACCCAGATCAGTTGACTGGGGGTGAGTGCTTGCAATGTTCATCACTCCGTCCATCATTCCCTTTGGTTTTGAAGTGTGACAACAAAACATATTAATGTGCTCTAAGCCCCTTCTCTTGATGTTGCCCAAAGCCCCTTTGATATACAGTTGCTTCCCATTGCTCTGTGACTCCCACCAGTTAAACAAGCATATATGTTTTGTGAAGCCAGTTTAATTTCGGTCTGCAGTCTGCATTCCACAACACTAATGGTTACAATTTTACTGAATTAACAAAATTGCCAAATGTAGGCTGCAGAGTCCTTGAATTCCCCGTCTTTGCACTTTTATTTGTTTTATTTTGTTTCCATGGATTTCCCACTCCAGCTTCATTTTTTATTAATACTTCTCGAACTGGCAAGAAGGAAATGTGCATTTAGCCCTTGGCTCACTAATAAAACATGATTTGCCTAAATATAGTGCTGTCAAATATGCTCAAATTCATGTTTAAATGTAATTATTACTAGTTATTTTCAACTTGTTAAATGCTTTACGTAAAGGAAATCTGTTGCTTCAAAATAAGTACATTGAAATTGACCATATTAGTTACATGAGTTACCTCAAGTGTGAGTGGGAGGAGACAGTGAGCTCAAAAGTATTTAAAGGTAGGCGGGGACCTGAAAACATATTGTAGTCAGAGGATGGTAGATAGTTTGTGGTGAGCTTCATCCCACTCACACATTTTTCATATTTATGTAATGGGAGCCAATTTCAGGCGAAAAGCAGCGACTTTATGTTGGGAATGTAGGGAAATATTTCTAGATCCAGAAATTGCTTTTGGCATGGTGCCTAAAATGAGCTTTGTATAAGACCACTGCGCCAGTACTGTGAGACTGTTTAGGAACTATTTTTGTGGTGTGCTTATATATTGACCCACATTTGAAGAAGTATTCAATCGTGCCGCACATACTCAATTCATTTCCCACTGTGATATCAGAGAATATATAGAAACATTAAAATTGGTCGTGTTTTTTATCAAACTTTGCTCCTGTTATTTTCCACTGCAACCTTCTGGATGAGTTAGGGAACTAATGGCTTTCAAATTCTGGCATCATTGCTAGTGATAAGATACTATGCTCTGTGATTTTCTGCAGGAAACATCTGAAGAACATCTGTGTTCTGTCAATCCTTAATGTTGGCCCGATATTATACAATGTGATTTCAGAATATCTTTAAGACCTATTTGCTTCCTGAGTCTTCTTGCTCGGTAGAATGACATACTTTGGAAAGGAAACTCCACACAGTCAATTCTGTTTGCATTTGGCCCCGTTTGAATGACATCCAATGCTTTTTTTTAGAAGGTTCTTGCTGACCTCATGCTGCCTGCATCCCTTTGTGGCATGTGAGATGTCTAACATAAAGTATGCTTTATCTAAATGCTTAAAAGACTAATGGTATATTTTTTGGGAACAGCATTTTGCCTGGTCAAAATTTACACATTTAGTTATTACCTAAATTTTCAGGATATAACTTTGGTCTAGACAGAGAAAATAGCCAGGTAGAAATGATCTGCATATTAGCAGCCAAACTGGAGAAATTTTAAAAAACATTGAATACACCAGTTTACTACCATGGCACACCTGCAAGCTGTTAAGTCCATCTGATGACTGTTGACTCAAATTTATTCACTTTGGGAACTGCCTGATGGGCAAGGACCATTCCAGAGTCACCCCTCTTTCACCCTCCAGTCCTCCAATTGCAGCGGGCTAATGATAGGGTGCAGGAGAAGACATTCACACACACCGGAGGCAACCCTGGGATACTTTCAAAGACACCACAAGATGGCAGCTCCTGCACCTGCCCACAGAAGGAAACAACCCAGATGGTGAGAAGAGGTGTGGTAACATGACACACACTGTACAGAGGGCATTGCTCATACCTGAGCCATGCTTGGTGAAGTGTAGATGGTGTGCTATGACACACGCAGAAAAATATACTGGATCCACAGAACAATGTAGCAGGGGACAATTGTACTTAAAAAGGGATGATATGAATAGCGACTTCTATTACTGAACTCACCACCATGAAACTCTGTATCAGAATAGTGTCACAGTGCACAGGATGAGATCTACCCTGCGCCACAAAGGCGCATCCCACAAGAAGGCTAAATGGATGGAAAAGCCTAGGTTACAATAGACATTTTACTTTCCATAGTACCTGCAACATGTATTATGACAGGAAGATTCTGGCAACATAATTCAGAGGCCATTGTTGAGACCCAGCATTGCTTAATAGACACAAACCAATGAACCTATAGTTAGTATACCACAACCCAGAGAGCGAGGTTAAGAAATCTCACTATAGGAGATGCCAGAGAAGGCATAGAGGAAGGTGCCCTGCTAACATTTTTTTTTTTTTTTTTTTTTTTTTTTTTTTTTATTATGTTTCCCTGCTATTAGTCCCACGGAGGAAAGCTGAGATATCATGGTTTGAGGCTTTAATCAAAGATGGTGGTCTGATTGGGGGTACTAACTATAGCAATAAAGTAGCGCCTGATTACAGAAAGATGAACCAGGGACAGGCTGAAGGAATTAGCTTGTGAATTTTCTTGGGCCTGCATACTGGACTCCAAAGGGTGCGGAAAGGTATGAGAGATAGAAGGGAGGCAGGATCCCACCTGAACAGTGAAAATCAGAACATGGAGAGGGCAGGCATACGAGGTCATATCTACTGGCTCCAGATGACAGAGAGAGGGCAAGGGCTGATACCCGTGAAGGGGAGGAATAAAATGATAGACTTGGTGTAAAGAAATTGGGGAAACTAGTCGCAAACAGATACCCCTAGCAACAGTTTGCAAGATTTAAAAATGCGTAAGGACAAGCTCAAGGCTTCTGAGGCAGGAGTGATCTTGCCATTGTTTGGAAACCAGCAGTCAAATTAGGATGGGGAGAGGAATCGGCAATAGGAAAGTTATTCATGAAAACTGGCTATGAGCATGCCTTTTCTTAAAGGTATTAAATTCTGTAACGGTGCCCCCTACCAAGCATAAGGAAGGAGCCGTGGTGGGGTGAGGGGTCAAAAACACATATATCTGATTATCCTCAGCCTGTTAAACAGCCTAAATTAATGTCCACAATACAGAAACAGGAACCCTATAATGTGCCTTCGGTTAAAAGTATAACCTCATTATTATTGGCTTTTGTTACTGCACACAGTGACAGGTTAGTTGTAATTCCAACAGAAACAACAGACCCTGAGTATTTCACCTCAAAGGAAAATAGTAAGATAGGTACTAGCAAGATACAGGAGGTGGCAGCTTAAAAGCAGGAATTGGGGGGCCTCCCTAAGCAGGCACGGCCGGTACAGGTAAGAGCGGTGGGGCGGTGGAGGGGCTGGTGCGGGGGGAAGTCAACATACAAAGGGAAAGGGAAAATTAAATAAGTAAACCAATAAAACCACTTACCTTGCACTTACCGCATCGCCGACTCAGCGATGTGGTGAGCACAAGGTAAGTGGTTTTATTTATTTTATTTTCCCTATCCAGTCATATGTTGACTCTGCCCCCGCCCCACCGGTCTTACCTGTACCGGCCACTCCTGCCAATAAGAAAGAACAGGGGCTGGCAAGACGTTCCCTGACCCACCATAGCTATAATCCTAGTGCATAATGCATTCTCCATTACAGGAATGCAGTGAGTATCAGCTCTGATAGGATGAGACTCCACCAGAACCCAGCTGAGGTAAAGAAGAAATTATTAGTGTCATAAGGCTTGCGATTTTAACTAAGTTTGAGAAGTAATGGCAATATCAAATAGAGATACAATCTGCATGCAGTAGCTTTGATGAGCTAGACGATCTGTGTTCTAGGACCTCTAAGTTAAAACTGATTTCTAATGAGAAGGTACAGAAGATCCAAGCTAATACAGATGCTTTTACTAAACTTGAGGCTAGCAGCTCACTCTGCACTGACAAGCTTGTAATGACAGAAAATTCAGCCAGGCACAATAATTTGCTCCTAAATGTCATCCCTGAGAACTCCAAAGATATGGACCTTAACTCATGTGTTGTGCAGTGGTTTAATTCTGTGGTGAACAGTACTTCTGAGGGGTAAATAAGCAGAGTCATACAGAGGGTTCATGGAGATCCATCTAAGTTAAACTAAGCTAAGCAGGAAACGTTTAATAAACTTCATGATCTATACACTGAAGAAAAATGGACCGTTAGCAGTACCTATCATTATGACACTGGAGGCTGAAGTTATACATTTTTCCATTAATTTCAACCTCTCTAGGGTGATAGAGGATAAGAAATGGGAACTGGGCAAGAGGTTGCAAAGTGTTAAAGCCATGGTGACAGCTGCCCAGCTTACATTTCCTGCCATTCTGCAGATCATGTGAAACAACAAAATGCACAACATTCTAAGCAGTTCAGGAGTTGAGTAAGTAACACTGTCTCTCTAGTGATTAAAGATTAACTTGGTTGATATGTGGTCTGATGGTGGTTCATTAGCTATGTTTTGTTTCAGGAACTTGAAAGTCAATCACTAATTCTGGTATGCTAGATTGTCACAGTGCGATATTAGATATTCTTTCTATTTTCAGGAATGGTTATTCCGAGGAGAGTAGGCCTAAACATTTCCATGATGGAAACTTTGATTTGGTTAGTGGTTATCCAGGGGTGGGGAAGAAAACTTTAAATTCCAATGGAGGGGGTAGGAAGAATGGAACAAAAGTCCCCATATGACAAAGCAATCTTCGGGCACATCTGAAAATAAGAATGAATAGAGATAGTGGATCTGACCCTCAATTTAAGACTTGGTCTTGGAATGTTAATTTCTCAATGAATAGGAGGAAGAGGGACAGACTGCTGCAGCGTATGTTTCAAAAGGGTCTGTTATATGCTTACTAGAAGCACATTTGACTGAGAAGGAGTCAGCAACCTAGTTAAAGAAGAAATTACCTATTTTAGTACCTGTCTCCCACATACCTTGTAACTGGTGGGCCCCTTCTTAGTGAAAATAGGCAAATATATTTCTGTGCTTAGGTCTCTGGTAGATATCACTGGAAGATTAGCTATCACCCCCTTCTCTATATATAGGATTGTTATGACACTTGCTTTAGTGTACAAGTCAAAGGTGGATAATCCGACAGGCTACCAACAGTTATTTCAAAGCTTAGCCCAGCTTCCCTCTCTCTAGCTGATGGCTAGAGCTACAATATAATTTTAGGTGAGGGGTTATATAGATCAAGCCCTACATCTCATTATAGGATGAATAAAATGAGGAAGGCACTAAAATCTATTTGTGCAGATTTTGACCAAAGAGATATCTGGAGAGATAAAGAAGATACCAAAAAGTGTTATGCAATTTATTCTGGCAGAAATAGACATTTTGTGAGATTAAGCTATCAAGTTATAAGTAATAAGGTATATCAGGTATGAAAGGTGTTGTATCTTGCTGCCCAATTATTAGACTTCGCTATTATTGAATTGGATTTTCAGCTCCTAATGGTAAGCAAAAGGAGCGGAATCTGGTGGGCATTATGAAAATCACTTTGTTGAAATAGGGGTAATTCCAAAGATTGTCTCTGTGCCCCAGCAATATTTCAACCAGAGCTCAGCTAAAATACATGTGGTGTGGGATTCATATAAAGCAAAACTCACGTTTTGCTAGATAAGGGTAAACATTAAATCTGCTCAGTCTAAGAAAGCGATGATCTGAGAGGAGGAAGAAAATATTGAGAAGCTAGCTTTACAAGCTACCATGGCAGAGTGCAATATCCAAGAATGGGTTAGTTACATAGATCAGCTTAGTAAGGCCAATGTGGATCTGCAGGTTGTGCTGGATGTCATAATTAAAAGAAAATTTAGGGCCAGTAAATTGCTTAATTTCCCATATGTGGAAAGGTTGGAGCAATACTTCCTTTCAAAGAAAAGATAGTAAGAACTCAGAACAATATTAAATCCTCTAAAATGGGGATGGATTTAGAGATCTAGTTGGCTCTAAAAACAGGTATTGTGGCAGTTTTATCAGACCTTATATGAAGACGCTAACGTCCCAGAGACTGAAGCTATAGATAAGTGGCATCGTGACTGTAACATCACACGTTAAAGCAGCAGGAACCAGAATACCTTGAGGAGGATATTACAGCTTGGGAGGTTTTAGAGGCTATAAAACAGCAGAAAAAATAGAAAGCTGTGGGTCTTCATGAATGTTCGTCTGAGATATATGAACATCACTGTGATGTTATTGTACCAATATTGACACTTTTCTTTAATAGGATTTGGCATAACAAAGCTCCACCTAATTGATTATCGGATGCCTTTATTTCATTGATATCATAAACTGACAAAACCCACTTTTATTGCAGGACTTTCCACTGAAAGTCATTGGTAAATATTAGCGAAAAGCTTTCTCCAACATCCAGGCAAGGCCGTTGCAGAAATTCATTGCACAATAATTAACCAAGGACACAAATTTAACAGCAGGCATCTGGTAGATCACATGCAGGCCATTATCACTACCATTAATATTGTAGTCTCAATGAGCTACCTTTAGCTAATTATTATGGTGGGCACTTCCAAAGCCTCTGATGCATAAAATTGGTTAAATCTATGGCAAGTTTCTTGACAGTTTGGATTTAGTTCAATGTTAATTATGGTTGTTCAAATGGGGTATCAAAATCCAACAGCCAGGGTACTAGTAAATTATGAACTGACACAAGGCATGTGCATAAAGCAAGGAATGAGGCAGTGCTGTTCCCTACTATTTAATATCTATATAGACCCTTAAGTATGTAAACTCAAGGAAACATTGAGGACAGGAACTATATTGGGGGTTTGAAAAAATGGGAGCACTATATGCTGTTGACTTCATCATATTTACAAGCTGCCCAGGGAAGAGCTTCCTCAAACTAGAGGAAATAATAACTTATTTCTCACCAATTTCTGGCTAAGGTGCAAATACTGATAAATAAGAAACAATGAAATAAATTTGCAAGTACACCAGCTCTACTGTTAGGCAGAGAATTTAGTATCTAGGGGTCACTTTTGTTGCCTAAATATGAATGCTGCCTCAAATCCTCAAAAATTGTAAAAGATGAAGTTAGAGATCTAATAAATAAAGGTTATCCCATTTACCTTAATTGGAGGAATCACTTTAATAAAGATGTATGTTCTCCCAAAGTACAGATTTATATCTGTGTCTGTCCCCTGTCCAGTTTGATAAGCTGATGGTACAGAAGGTTCAAGCTATTTTAAATGTGTTTATTTGGGGAGGTAAGGGGCACACAATAGAGTGGAAGCAGGTAACTTGTTCATTTATCAAGGGTGGATGGGTTTCGCTAAATTCTCAGCTATTTTGATCAACCTTTAAAGTTCACAATTCTGATCAATCATTGCGTATATGAGGGAGGAGATCATTAGAGACTGGTTACTAGAAAAAATAGGCCCATATCATTTTGCCTATCATTTCTCTATCTCTAGGTTCTCCAAAGGGTAAGATTAAAGATTCTGCAAGCTGCGTCTTAGATATGGTGGGATATAAAGGTTTTTCTTGGTATTCCTTAATTGGTTTTGCTGCAAGCAATCTTGGACTTGCCAGGTGCCTACCCTACTCGAAGAACAAACTCAGTGCCTCTGTGATCTCCTCAGATTTGATTATAATCTATGTTCTAATGGTACCAGAGAACTTTTGAGTGTTTGATGCATAACCTAAGTGGAAAGGGTATGCCCAGGTGTGTCCTGTGCTCAGTGTGGCACTGGAACCAAGTTATACCTGACTGATAGCCCTCATCAGGGTGAAAGTGGTCTTGGGTTGCTTGTACTCCAATTCAGGACGACCTAGCCTAGCAGTTCAGGTTGGACTGTCCGTACTGGAGCAGGGTCAAGACTCATTTGCATATCGCTGGTCCAAACTGAAATGACATAGTGAGCAAAAGACCGATGGGTTGAGATGCTACCCCAGGCGACTGCCAGTAGTTCGACAAATTGCAAACATTCCTCCCATCAACCATTGTCTGTTTGCTTTCAGAGGAAATTCTGCCTTAGTAAGCCTCAGTGAAGATAGTTGGCTGTGATCTAACAGTATTTACATATTTTCAGTTACTTAAATGGTTGAGGTTTGTAAAAATTCAAGAGTCGATTCACTGCCTCTCTATGTTTTGAAATTCAAGTACACAAGGGAGCAGTCACAAAGAAGGAAATCTCAAAATAGTGTCTATGGCTCCTGAAAGCAGAAGAAGGGAAAGTGGGACAAGTAGACGCAGCATGGGGAGACATCATGACTAATGAGGCATCCCTGCTTGTGGTGTCAACGCTGTACAGGTCACCAAAAAAGCTTCATCCACAACACCAAAAAATATGTATCTAATGTGAGCTAAAGAATGCAGATGACATCCACATGTCTTCAAGATATGTATTCTTATAATCACATTGTGCCCATATTAAGGTGATACTAACCTAACTATCTTTGGGATACAAGAGAACTATGCACGTATTAGCAAAGGGCAGAAGCAAATTGCTCTTTTACCTTATGGTGATGGTAGTGAATGCAAATACTGGAAGGAAAAGGATGTAACAACAATGCTGTAATTGTCGGAAATGGTGCAGAGTAATGCCTTGCTCGATAAACAGATACGGAAGATACAGTAAATAATTGGACATTTTCCTACCTGTGTGTCAACCAAGGATTGCTATGAATAGTCCAATAGTTAGACCCCATGAGCAGAGTATGCTGGTCCCTTGAGTTTGGGCCTGTTTCTTCATGCACATATTGTGAAGGGTGCTCACCCAAATGTATAGACAGATCTCTGGTATAATCCATCTGTGTGCTACATACAAAAAACAAAACGCACCTTAGAGAGAGTGATTATAACTTACCTCATCCACACTCACTTGATTAACACAAAGCTAGAGAAAAACATTTATTCAACCTATGCACCTTGACACAAAGACCTTTACATATGTGAGCACTCTACATCTGTATTCCTTGACTTCTGCACAGCTTGTAACACAACTACCCTTATTAGGGCTTGACCTACAGAAAAACAAGGCACTCCTAAGATGCCTAAAATCACACTAAAATCCATCATAGGCATAATCTCTACATTTGGCTCCTCAGTGTTCCAATTAGATGCCAAAATGGCAAACAAAACAACAGAGTGAAAACTGTAAAAAATAAATATCTCATCATTTAATAAGCACCTAGAAAAGAAGGAAGAAAACACTGGAAGAAGTGGAAAACTGCATAGACAAGTGCCAGACTGGGGTTCAGATGTCTGGTATTGGTGACAGAAAATTACTGACCTGGAAGATGGCTACTGCAGAGATACCAAGATCTTTTATGGAACCCCTGAAAAGGCAGAAAAAGACTACCCACTTATTTTACTTACATATTGCAGAACCCATGGATTTTCAGACAGCTCACTGAATATGTAAAGTTTAGTGTGCTCTATCACCCTTCACATTATTGTCTTATCTCTTTCTGTCACTCCACCACCCATTCACCCGTATACTAAATACATCAATTATTATTATGGATATGTATTGTTTAATAATGTGACTGGGAATAAGGAGGTAGTTTATGTCTAAACAACTAATGAAACTTACCCATTACACAATATCAATATGTCAGGTTTCAGTCAATAAAGTATGTGCTCTTACACTTACCTTGTCTGGTGTAATCACTACTAATTTGGCGACAAGTTGGACTGTTCCTCTCTCCACCCACGTGTGCCTCGACTGCCTCCAGCTTCTCCTGTCTCATAGAGCCATTCCTGCAGTCTGCTGTGCAGTGAAGTTTCAGCTTTCCTGGTGTCTATCCATGGTAGTCATCCATCGTGACCATCTGGCGTTTTCGCATTGGACTTTTACTCTCTACACTACTGGTGAGCGTATTTGGAGTATCCTTTTCAAGTACTCCAACGTTGCTGGCAGTTGGCTACTGTGACTGTGGAAGCTATTTTTGAGTTGGCTCTTGCACACATTTTATCTTTGTTCCTACGCTGGGCAATGTGAATTTTTTCTGGCTGTTTCTAGGGTTTCCATTCATCTATTTGGATTTCCCCTTCGCCAAGAGCGTCCGTTTAGTTTGTTCAAAGGTTTGATCCTTCTGACACTGGAGCTTTTCTTCTACTGATGACGCAGTAGAAACAACGCGTCACTTGTGTCCAGCAAAGCAGCGGGTTAGCAGTGAGCCTCCTCTGGTTTAATTGGTTACTGCGTGGAGGAGTCTATGCAAAGTGGTCATGCACGAGTTACCGGAGTGTGTTACCTGGGTTGCTGTGCAGTGCGTCAGAGGTTGGTGCGCATCTTTTGACTACGGAGCAAAGCGTCAGAAGGGTTGCTGTGCAGCACATCAGAGGGTGGTGCACGTCCTTTGTCTACGGAGCAACGTGTCAGCAGTGCGTGTCTCTTTCCCTGATTCTACTAAGTTCTGTCAAGAAAAGTGTTTGTATTTCATGAACTGAACTGAACACGGCGGTGTGTGAGCTGTGAGGAAGTGAAAGTCAAAGCATTACTGGAATCTTTTTGGTCTGTGACATTTTTGCATAAGAAACTGAGACCCATATTTGTGAAGGCAAGATGTGTGTGTACTTTTGTTTTTTTTAACACATTGTTTGTCTTTGCCTATCGTTCATTTGAAGTTATTGAATACTTCAGGAACAAGTGTGTCACACGGTGGAATGACAAGTATCTCACAACTTTTGGGATATTCAGTCAATTTGAAATTGCTGTTTTATTTGCTGTTAATTGTTGTTTATCATTGCAGGTGGATTATTTAGTTACCTATTGTTGGTTATCAAAACTAATATTTGTTTTTCCACAGGTAGTCTTCAAACGTAGAGATTTTTTCCTTGTTGTTGTTGCCATGCAACATGTACAGCCTCCTCCTCCCTTTTTACAGCTTCCAGGTGATCCACCGTCAAGTGGAAAGTGTGGTACAGAGCTTTCGTGAAGTTTTTAGGTGCTATGGGGGGTTCGAGGTTCAGCACAGAAAGGAAACGTTTCATCCTAGAACATAATCTGGGGTTTGAGGGTCAAGCTGTTTTGGAACATCTTCCTCCTTTGATTGTAGTTGAGGGTGAAGAGGAATTAAATGTTTATGATCAAGCTGTGGGTATGCTAGAGAAACAGTTTGATGTAGAGAGCAGCATAGGTGTTGCCAGGCACAAGTTTTTTACAAGAAAACAAGAGTGTGAAGAGAGCATTGTGTCCTATGTTGCTGCTTTGCGCATTCTCGCTTCTGAATGTGAATTTGAAGATTTTACATCCCAATTAATATGAGACCAAATTGCTGTGCATTGTTGGGAGAAGAAAGTTCAAGAGAAATTACTTACCTTAAAGAACCCTTCTTTAGATGAGACTATTACCATTGTCAAGAGTATTGAACTTTCTCAGAAAGCATCTAAAGATCTTGAAGCAGAGAAGAATATTGTAGCTGTAGCTAAAGATCAAAAAGATTTTTGTGAAAAAAATCAGATAGACAAAGCAAAACCGCAATCTGAACAAAGTAACAGATTTGTGTCTAATAAGGTTGAGAAGAAATCCTATTCAAAGAATGTATGTAATAAGTGTGGGTTTCCTTCGCATTTTCCCAATTCAAAGGTGTGCCCGGCTAAGAATGCTTCTTGTCGTAAATGTGGGAAACAAGGTCATTTTGCCAAAATGTGTGGTTTTCGGGGGAGTATAAATCTTGTGTATTCTGAGGAACCTAAGGACGATTCTATGTGTGAAGTTGTTAGTTCTCTTACTGATTTTTTAATGGTTGTTAAGGATGATTCTGAAGATTGTGTTGATTCCATTGTAGATGTATTGATTTTTGATTTAATTTGAATTGTTACTTGTTAAGCGCACGAATGCTGGGGCGTCTTGGCGCTGACTGTGATACATAGATACTGAGGCATACATTGATACTGTGACATCCTAGTTCTAATTGTTTAGATTTTGGAAAACAGCCAGGTTTTCAGCTCCTTCCTGAACCTTAACCGGTTTGGTTGGAGTCGCAAGGTGGATGGCATCTGATTCCAAGATTTGGCCGCACAGAATGACAGTGTGCGGCCTCCCCATCTTACCTTGCGAATTTTTGGAACACAGACAAGGCCCTTCATAGAGGATCTCAGTGTTCTGGCTGGAGAGTACATGATAAACAATTTCCATATCTCCCCAGAAATTCCTCCATAGAGGGCCTTATGTACTAGACAAAGAGACTTAAAATTGGCTCTTTGCTGAACGGGGAGCTAATGTAAGGCTCTAATGGCCTCTGAGGTGGGACGACCCTTAGGGATATTCATGAGCAGTCTAGCAGCGGCATTTTGGAATGACTGCAGCTTCCTCTCCTGTGCCTTATCGATCCCCACAAGGAGCGCGTTGCAGTAGTCTAGTTTAGTGCCACTACAACGGTCTTTTGGAGTTAATGTATAATGAACTGAAAGATTTTCCTCAGTGTTTTTAGGAGGAAAAAGCAGGAGGAAGTTAGCTGGTTAACTTGGGCCGAGAGATTGTGCTGATTATCAAGGATCACCCCCAGATTCTTGACCTTGGTAACCGGGCAAGGACAGACTCCCGCCTCCATTGGCCACCAGTTGTTATTCTATAGTGAGGGTCCCTTACCAAATTCTAGGACCTCGGTTTTATCAGTATTTATTTTCAAGAAGTTTTTGCTCGTCAAGATCATGATGTAATTCAGAGGTGCATGAAAGCTGTTAGCTACTAGCTCTGATGGTTTAGAGACTGAGATTGTAAGCTGCGAATCATCGGCATACATGATCAGGGAGAAGCCATGCTTATTGACTAGATTGGCCAGCGAAGACACGTAGATGTTGAAGAGGGTTGATGACAAAGCAGATCCCTGCGGAACACCGCATGGGAGCTGAAAGGTTCCAGACTGTAGACTCTCCCAGTGAATGCTTTGTTCACTATTTTCGAGGAAGGAGGAGAGGAGGGTCAGAGAGGTATCCTCCACTCCCACATCTCTCAGCAGCTGCACCAGCACCGTATGATTCACAGTATCAAATGCCGCTGAGAGATCTAGGAGAATCAGGACCGCTCTGCTCCCCCATCAACTATCTTCCGAATCCCCTCAGTGGCTAGTACTAAAGCTGTCTCCGTCGAATGACAGGGCCTAAAACCATGTTGTGTAGGGTCCAGCAAGTGGTTCTCTTCCAGATAGTTTATCAACTCCTTGTTCATGGCTTTCTCCAGTATTTTTGCTGATAATGGCAGCCTGGAAATTGGCTGGTAGTGTTTGGGCTTTAGGGGGTCCAGGGCTAGATTTTTAAGAATTGGCCTTATACAGGCCTTTTACCATGTGCTGGGATATTTACCTGTGTCTAAAACTTGATTCAGGAGAGGAGTAAGATGTGTACTAATAGTCTTTGATACTAGTTGAAAAATAACTGGAGGGCGGGTGCGAGCCTGATTTTCTTGATATCATAAGATCATGGACCTCCTCCATGGTAAGTGCCCTGAAGCTTGAGAGCCTGCTATTGGCTGTCCACACATTTATGTTTGAAGGGCTATTACCTGACATAGTAGTGGCCAAGTTTAAAAGATCATCGTAGATCAATTGAACTTTGCTCTGGAAAAATGTAGCCATTTCATTACAGAAAGCTTGATCTGGCCTGAACTGAGCTGTATGCTGGTGTTTAGCTAGTGTGTACACAGTTTTAAAAAGTTCCTTTGAGGAATGTACAGCATCTCCAATTTTAGCGGTAAAATATGCCCGTTTAGCTTCAATGATAGCTTTCTTATATTCTTCTAAGTTGTCATTGTACGCCAGCTTATGATTGGTACTGTAATCAGTCCTCCAGGTCCGTTCACTCCTTCTACATTTCCTTTTTATAATTTTTAATTCCGGACTACACCAAGGTGCGGTTACAGATGCTCTTTTGACTGTTTTATTTATTACAGGGACAGTGCTGTGTACAACTGTCCTAATCCAATTATCAAACTGGTTGGCTGCTGTATCATTGTCACTATCTTAAATAGGCAGACCAGGATTCAAAGCCTGTTCCAGGTCTTCCCTTTTTATCTTATTCCATTTCCGGACGCTCTCCTTTATGGCATGAAAAGGCCGCGGTTGACAAGGCATTTTGGTGACCACCTCAAAATATACAGCTCTGTGATCAGTCAGGGTAACAATAGAGTTTTTGTCACAATTATATCAGGTAGGTTTGGAAAAATGCCGTCCAAAGTATGGCCTGCCAAATGTGTGGGTTTGAATACTATCTGGGAGAGTCCATATGCTGCTAAATTATCTACAAGTCTTGATGTATCTGGATTATTCTCTAGTTCAAGGTGATAGTTAAAATCCCCCATAATAGTAAAGAAATCCGACTCCGAACTTGATTCTAAAAAATTGAAGAGGGCCTGGGAAAAAGCAGTTCTAGGCCCAGGGGGCCGATAGACACCTTGAAACATGAAATGGTCGCTTAATTTAAATGAGAACAGTAGCGCCTCTGCCGCGAGCAACATTGAAGCCTCATGACGTAATTATAAGTAATCTCGATAAATGAAAGCCATGCCCCCCCCCCTCTGCCCTCCGTCCTATCCTGTTGCACCACTGCATATCCTGGGGGAAGGGCCACATTCCAATCGGGGTCAGAGCTAGCGTCTGTCCAGGTCTCGGTTAAAAAGACGATATTGGTTGATGGGAAGTGTCTGCACCTACTGGTGGATTCGGGAGCGCGGATGATAATGATTACGGATGAGCTATTTGAGAGTACCTGGGGGAACAGACCTCTCAATCCTCCTGACAGAAGTCATGTCTCTTATGAAGGGAGAAAAATTGATTTGACAGCGGTCACCTCCAAAATTGATCGACGGTAGACTTTCATAATGGCAAAGGTAATGTCCTCTGCCACTTTGACGAACGGAGTACCATCAGTCAAACTATAAATCAGGCCCTTCGTTATTTGTCAATGAGTCCACAAGTATGTTACTAAAGATAGCCTTACCATGTTTCCTTCAACAAATCAGACTACCCCCTCAATGTTGCATCATTAAAAGGCTACAGTTTCATTTAAGATTGACTACACAAACATTCCCTACTAGAGGACATAAACATTTAGTGAAACTTCAAAAAACGCAGTATCTGGCTGTCTGCTTGACCCATGGACTTGGAAGGCAGAACCATGTTTCCAATACTTCCAGGCACTTCCACCTCCATTTTTAAGACAATTTCCCCATATCAACTGATTTAGCCTTTCAATCTTCTTGTTAAGATCCCTTGGTCCCACGTCATTATTAGTTGCCATTTATGGGTGCAGTCACAGGATCCTGTTGGTTCTAGTGCCTTGACCTAAAAATAGAAAAGATACTTCCTAGGAGTTTGCACACAGTTATTTTCAGATTTCTCTTAAAGTCTATTCCAAGTCTGAATCATTTTGTAGGTAATTAGCAGAGCAGATGGCACAATTTGCAAAGCCATTTTGTGATTGCAGACTCTGTGATTCAAAAAATAACAGGATTTGGAACTGCAAGGTACCTTTTTTAGTTTACTAAATCCTTTTTGAGAGTAACAAATGCCTTCCCAACTCACAAATAGGTTTTGAGATCCATACCATATTACAATTAGGAGGAGCCATGAAAGGGACGCCTCTTCATAAATGTCAATTCCACTGGCATTTATCAATGGAAGGCAACTGCAGTTATGGATGCAAATATTTGATCAACTACAGATACCTCAAAGGAGGTAGTAAGTGATTCGCACAGGGAAAGGTGTCCCCTTGGGAATCCTGGCTTTTTGTGAATTTGCCAGGTGACCGGGGATGCAAGCATTAGTCCAAAGGAGATCACTGCATCATGGGTCCCTACATATTAACAATCAGGAAACATTTATTTTGAAGCACAGCATCTGTATCGATAAGGAACACAGGCTTCTTTTAAAAAACGACGTTTCCTGTTTGCCTATACAAACACAGGGATAGTGATTTGCTGTTACTTTCAGGACACATGTCTCTTGTTTGTATAGTCAATCGCAGGGGGTCACAAGTAGTGACTTTCCTAATTATTATTAATTAGGTAGGCCAATCAGCGATCTGCTGCTACTGGAGATTTGATGACAAGACCTATTAGGAATTTCAATTTACTATTACAACAATAATATCCTAAAACATAGAATTTTTCAGAAAACTATGTTGGCACTCTGCAAAGTAAGCCCGGCCTATGTTTCTGGTTTGCTGTAAAAAACTGAGACATCTTCTGACAAGGAGCAAGGACCCATAGGAAGGGCAGTGAAAATAATTCCACTTCTTTATAGGGAGCCAGTGAAAAGCCTACTGCAGCAATCACCACCATGTACAATGAGCATTAACATGAACATATGGTAGGGTTTTGTGCCAGTTACAATATATTACACAAGAACGTAGCACAAAGTGCACAAATTACAGTAACACATCTATCAGCTTATAAAAGCCTCTATAGATGTTTCTTTGCTCGCTGGTGGAAGGAGTGGCAGAATTGTCTGCAGCATTCCAAAATAAGCACTCACTGGAAAGACTCTGAGAGCTCAGTATCAAAGCAGAAATGCAAGTTTCTTTCTGAGCAAACAGAATCTTTATATTTGTACAATCTCTGTCCAGAAGATGGAACACCAGATATCATTCCTGCTACTCTCCACCATTATCTTGAATTTATCAATGTTTTGCCTCAACTAATGGTTCCCGTCAGATCACCCTCAACATGAGTGAGGGACCTGGGTATTATTGTCAAACATAAAAATAAAGATGTATGTCCAGATAAGGGCAGTCTGATCAAGAACCTACCAGTTGATGAGGATTGAGGCAATAGTCTCTGGAGGACCCACAATCAAGTACTGAAGCTGAAGCAGAAGGGACGCACAATCCCTATGTGTGAGCGAGCATCAAATACAACTGGACCCGCATCAAAATTGTCCACGAATCAGAATTGTCCTTCTTAGATCCACATCTTCTAAGTAATTGAGCAGAAGGGAGGAGCTGACAGGCTAAAATGTTGCTAATTATTTCACTTTGAGACCCTGCAGCCTACCACAGTAATTCTCAGGTCATTCCATTTCTGTGTGGTCTAACACCTGCAAATCTAGAAAATCAGTCACCTCAATAAAGTCACAACGTTTCTGCTTTAGAATTTTGAAGGTCACAGAGAGGAGGAAAGTCGGGCACCAGCTACCCACACCAGTCTACCCAATGTTTTCTAGCCATGGGAGGTCTCAACTTGCCGGAATCAGGCTGGGCAACACGTGAAGGGCATCTGCTGAGCCCTACAACTCCTCACCGCCATCCTTTAGCCTACCGAGCGCCGTGAGGGAAACGGCCGGCCACACAACTCGGACTTCATTTCCCAGGTGCCCCGGTGGCAGAGGCGCACCTGGGACGTCGCAGCCTGCGCCCGGAGGCGCCTACAAACACCGGAACGCCTCCAGTCCAGCGGGACGCACGCGGGGAGCGCCCGGGGCTAAGCCTGGGCAAAGGGCGGGCCCTCTGTGACCCTCAGAGGCCTGAGGAGACTGGTCTGGGCCATAGACTCGAGTCCTTTAGCGCCGGACTTCACTCGCAAAGTGAGACCCTATTTGTTTTATCCTGTTATTTTTGTATAGTGCTACTCTTTTTTTTTTTTTCTTCTGCTTATTAGCCTAATCATACTTGTACATAATGTCTAAATCGAAAGTTGATAAACCCGCTCCTGTGTTAGGGTCCATGGATAATTATTTGGTGAAAAAAGTGAACCGAATAAATAATGATCGTAGGGCCTCCCTGGGACTGGGGAGCACATTAGTGGTACAGGAAGATATGCCCCTGCTTATGGTTGACATAGATGGGGGCACTAACCTGGACATTAGAGATAGGGCTGAGATACCGGTTGTTGCCCAGGTGCATGCAGAGTCACAGGAAGACCTGCCGGATACCTCAATTGAGGAAATAGTGGAGGTACCACCAGCCCCAAGGCCGGTGCAATCCTGTAGGAAAACACAAATAAAACGGGGTGGGAAGCATAATAAAAAAAAAAAATCTAGACCCAATTCAGCCAGTTTGCAATGGCTTAAGATCCTCTACACCCGGCAGAAACAATGAGGGTGATGTTAATCTAAATCTTGAGCAATTTGCTCTACTGATTAACACTTTGGAAGTGAAGATAGAGGCTAAATTAGAGGAGATGTTAAGACCATTGACAACTAAGCTTGACATTTTGGCATTGGAAGTAGATAGACTAGGTGGTCTGTTAACTACACACTTGGCATCAGCTACCACGGCCAGAGCTAAGGTTGTGGAAAAGGGGCAGGAAATTATGTTAGGGAATGCACAGCAGATTCCACAGCAAGTTGCTGTAGCAGTATCTGTTCCCCCTGTGATACCGGTCATACATGCTCTGCCTACACATCCCACAATAGCTCCGGAGGGTAGACCTGATCTCATGCACATAAGGAAAAGCCGCTATCCTAACCTCCCACCTGATTGCACACCGTATGTGGTGGTGCTGACAAATGTTCCATCTTGTGATGACCACTCAGCTTTATTATATGGGGAATCCCACGCCTCATTAAAAAATGAAACAGTCGCATGGCTTAGCAAAAACTGTGGCTTTCCAATTGCATATTCGGACCAAATAATAGCAGTAAGAAGGGTGAATTGGGTTGGACCGTCTAGAAAAACAAGTAGTGGGGATTGCATTGTTGTCAATTTTAAGCATCCTCAACATGTGGCAACAGTTTTACTAAGAGCATCCTCACTAATGTGTAATATGAACAGTATATGTGTTCGCCCACTGGGCTATTTTTATGCATACCTGAGTAAAGACCCGCCTCCTCAAAGGAAAATTAGGCCAGCAAATCCAACTCAGACCCCTGCTTTGGATGCACCATACGTGTACAATTTTGTTTATCAACGTGGGTATGGGCCTCCTGCAGAAACACAGAATAGATTTAATTTTGTTGGTTATTGTAGTAATGGGTTTAATGTGGATATACAGAATAGATATGATGTTCTGTCTGGCTTGGAGGCGTGCGACTGACGTGAGGCGTCTGTGGGTCAGGGTAATGCAATACCAGCTGAGACGGCACCCATTGAGATCACACAGGCTAAAGCAAGTCGTAATAATGTTATTTCTTGGAACATCGCGGGGCTGGCATCAAAGATGGCGGACGACAATTGGATTATGTATATTAAGCAATTTATGATCATCTGCTTGCAGGAGACCTGGCTACAGGATTGTGACTTTTTCCTTGAAGGGTACAAGGCCTTTTATGTTCCTGCAATAGCATCAAGTAGAGGCAGGCCTAAGGGGGGTTTGGTGACTTTTATTTCCGTCACACTCTTGTAAAATTCGTAGAATTTTAACAGCAAACTCTGGATTTATGGGTTTAGTACTGAATGGAGAAAATTGTCTGGCTGGTTTGGTGAACTTTTATAATGCTGTCAATGTTAACACAGGTCCTAACCAAATATCTGCACTAAATGTATTTATTAATTCTTCATTGAGGGAATGCCTCCATAATGTTCATCCTTGTGGCGACCCCCTGTCGAAATGTTTAATGGATCTGCAGTGTGACCGCCTTGGCGGTTTGCATTTGGAACATACGTTGGAAGGAGAACTTTTTAATGATCTATTGAGCAGTTTAGATCTTTCTTTGGCTATGGCACTGAGGGATCCCACAAAGTGCTTTGATACCCCAACTTTTAAAGGTCATGGGAGGGGTACTTTCATTGACTACGTGTTACTCTCTTTGCCTATGCAGTCTTTTGTGGACTCTTTTACCATTGAACAAAGTGAATTCAGTGATCATAACCCACTCACTGTTCATTTGAAGGGTCCCTAGATAATTAAGGAAGACCGGAAATGTATTACTGACAGGTTGAGCACAACCGATGGGAGACGGCGTCTTAGATGGTCAATGATTACTCCTGACCTATTATACAAAAATATTAGGGATAACTGCACGGAGGATATTAAGAACTGCATTCAAGAAGGGGCAGACCCGTATCAGGTTCTTAGTGCTTTTCAAAGCTTGTCGGAGAAGGTGTCTGAGCTGATGATGGTCCCAGTAAAGAACACAGAGAATGGGGGACCGAGATGGTTCAATCACGTTTGTTCCAAGGCGGCACGTAATCTAAGGATAGCCTTGGCAGCCAATCCTAGAATAAAAGCGAATGTAAAGTTGTGTCGCAAAGAATATAAGTCTGCCATCGCCCTACGCAAGGATCTTTTAAGAGTGGAGGCCTGGAATGAGATGCTTGATCCCTCTACTTTAAAATGCAGCTCTAGATTCTGGGCGGTAGTAAAAAAAACATTTTTGGTCCAGGATCCGGGTGATGGTCTAGAATGCTGCATAAGAAAGGAAGAGTGGGAATCACATTTTAAACAATTGTAGAGCTGTGTGGTGATTGAAAATGTTAACTTGCTCCCTGGCAATAGTGGTGGAATTATCACGTTTGATAGAGGCGAGGTTTTCGAGGGTATAGAGGAACTCACAGCCAGGAAAGCTCCTGGCCCTGATGGAATCCCACCAGACTTATATAAGTCTGAACCTAGCTTTTGGGCACCCATTTTAGAGTCGGTCTTTAACGCAGCTGCTGAAATTGGCTGTCTCCTATCATGGGGAGTCTCAACGATTGTCCCTGTTTTTAAGAAGGGGATAGGGGCAGCTCTCTTTGTTATAGGCCAATTTCATTCATAGACTCTATGGTGAAAGTAGTGGGGAGAATTCTGCTGCAGAGACTGACAAACTGGGCGCTGGAAAATAACATCATGTCCATCTCCCAGTATGGCTTCTGCAGTGGACGTTCTACTATAACTCAGTGCCTTAATCTTTTCTTAATACTAAGTAAATACACTGTGGTTCAGAAGGGCACTGTCCATCTCGCCTTCATGGATCTGTCATCAGCCTTCGACTGTGTTAACAGCGGAAGGCTGTGGCAGTCCATGAGGGAGAAGGGTGTGGATAGTGGGATTGTTAATTTTCTGGTAGACCTACACAGTAACACCAGTGCAAATGTTAGGTATTCATCGGATCTGTGTACTACTGGTAACTTTGATAGAAGGGTGTGCGCCAAGGTTGTATTCTCACCCCCTTCCTTTTTAATTTTTATATTAATGAGTTAGATACCGTTTTGCAGAAGGTACAGGCCGACTAGAGTTGGTAGGCGGGGTATTCCTGTTCTTTTATACGCAGATGACGCGGTTTTAATCTCTAGAACTGAGAAGGGTCTCCAAGCTTTATTAAATGCTTTTAAATCGTTCATGACAGAAAGAGACCTAATGGTCAACAATTCTAAATCATTTATTATGCAAGTTGGCCTACAGCCAAGAAGGAACTTTGTATTTAAATTAGATGATGTATCTATCCCCATTTCGAAATCGTTCTCGTATCTTGGGGTCCTATTTGATACCAAACTAAGTTGGGGCCCCCTCCTGGCCAAAAAGAAAGGGGAACTGGCAAGGGTCAACGCTACCATTTTTAACTTTGCTTCGAAATTGGGGAAGAAGCCCAACAATGCCATGATGAAACTCTATAATGCAAAATCAGTGGCAACTGCTGTTTATGGCAGTGAATTATGGGGCTATGTGGCTGGAGAACAGCTACAGGTGGCTGAAAATGCCTTTAAGAAGCGTCTTCAATGTGTTCCAATTGGCACATCTAATCTGGCAGTACATGAAGAATTGGGGGCACAATATTTATGTGCCATTTTTCCCTGCGCCCTTTGACCTGCTGGGTAAAACTGTGGTTGAACCAGGACATTCCATTAACCCGCTTGATTGTGAGAGATCTTGTGTCTCATGATAAGGCAATGTGCACCCCCTGGTTAAAATATCTGAAATCCTGTTTCTCTCGACTTGGTTGTCTGGAGTTGTTTGAAAAACCAAGCAGGATCATAAAAGGGGATGTGGAGGCAATCAAGCGTGCTTTTTATATGGGGAGAAAGCTTCAACGAGAAGGAGAGGAGCTCCTGAAACCCAGTATTAGGAAATATGTCATGTTAAAAACATGCGAGACAATGGAGCCATATTTGACGGGCTCATTTAGCTCCCACGAGAAGTTCCTGCTGTCAAGGTTCAGGTTAAATATCTTTCATCATCTGTTAATTAGACCTAAAACAGATATTTTTAACAAGGCTGCAGTTCCCTGTGGCTGCGACGGAAAGTCTCCACAGGATATGCTGCATTTTATATTTTTATGTAAATTTTATGAATACCCACGCAAACGCTATCTGGTAGCTCTTTTAAAGAAACTTAATTTTAATCAGATCAGACCAGCACTAATGTATTTACAACTTTTGTACAGTGACAGTGTTCTCCATGTAACTGAATTCTTCAAACTGTCTGTTAAATTGAGAATCTGTATGGACCATTGAGGTTGCATTTTTTTTACTGTTTTGACTGCCTCATCTACCTCAGGAACCTATTATATGGACTATATTATATATTTTGCGCTATTTGCATCTTACTGATTATGAATTCATTGTACGGTTTTGGTGAAATCTTTGCTTTTTTTTTTCTTTTTGTACATGATTTATGGCACTATTTAACATTTGTTTTTAACTGTGATGTTTATATGCATACTTTTATGGTTTGAATCAAAATCGAAATAAAGTCTCTCTACCTACTACCTACTAGCCATGGGAGGAAACACCTGCTTCTTTCAACACATCAGGCGAAGTGCCTAATGGAACCGACTGGTCCAGTAATCTTAGTCTATAAGGCAGAACAGCTGAAGGATGAATTTATTTTAAATGAACTGCTGCAGGCTAAAAATTATTGCAAAGATGGTTTATCAACGGTATTCTTGCCTGCTGGTTTGTCCTGACTTTGCTTGAATAAAGTATGTGCACATTCATCTACAGTTTCACAGTCTGTATTGTGAATGTACCCTCTCACCTCACAACGGTCTTTACACTGCTAGTTTCCTATATATTTTTTCTGCACGTGACATCCTTGAATGCCTGATTTTAAAGCAAAATTTAATTAGATTTTGATATTTAATAGATAAAGGCAAGATGAAGAAAGAGGAGAGGAGATGGGAGTAGAGCAGAGAGGAGAGGAGAAAGGGAAAGGAAAACAGAAATGAAAAATAAAAATAAAACGGAATGGAAAGAAAATTGGAGCAAGAGAGAAAGGAGAAGGAAAGAAAGAAAGAAAGGTGATGGATGTATTACATAGAAGATAAAAAGAAAGAAAGAGTAAGAAAGAAAGAAAGAAAGAAAGAAAGAAAGAAAGAAAGAAAGAAAGAAAGAAAGAAAGACCAATAATTGCAGTCTCTTTGCGTTTCCCAGGAGTGGACTAATAATGTTAATGGAAGGGCGAAGGGAAAGAGGAAATGTTTCCCTAGCTCGGAGAACGTCTGGCCTGGGTTCTCTCTGAGGCTGGTTTGTCAGGGGAGGAAATTGGTGGCTGGATGAAACTCGAGCTGGTGCAGCTGCAGTGCTTAAAATACATCACCCAGTGCCGCACACTAGCTCTTTAGTTTTGGGGTACAACAATCACCGAAACGCCGTTCCCGCTCCTCGCGCACCACTGCTGCGGTTTTAGGCCTAGCGCTTCGGTAGGAATATATATATCTACGTGTCTATATTTACCGAAAATACGCTATTTAGGGAGTTTAAGTTCTGGGTGCACAAACAATGCAGAGGTTTTTGTGAGTCCGCAGCCGGTGCGGTGTCACGGCCAATCACTTGCACAACCTGTGTAATGAAATCCGAAATTAAATTGTAGGAGCCAGGAGACCGACTGCTTGCAGGACAGAAACTTCTTTTGAAGAAAATAGAAAGAAATACTGTGGTACGACGTTCTATTTATAAGCCAGTGCCTGGTAACCTTAAATATCCGTCGGTGAATCGAGGCACCAGCTGGTGTCAATTAGAATCAGCCGAAAGAAGGGCCATTTGTGGAGTTTATAGGAAATTCACCGAGGGAAGGCAGATTACAAAACACAGAGATGTGGGGGTCATTTCTTAGGGGGTCTTTGGACGTCTGTGAGTAGTACAGCAGCGGGGACAACCATGATGATGAAATACATGGACATTTGGGTCAGGAGGTAGCCATAAAATTGAAATACTAATAATAGCGCCTTGCGAGGAAGCGTTCAAAACCTCTATAGAAGAGTTCCCGACATCCTTCTATCTATCCTTCAAGAAATGTATCCAGCCATCCACCCATCATCCTACCACCCTTCTGTCAGTCTGTAGACCTTCCTTCCACACACCCACCTCCATCCAACCATCCATCCATTCACCCATCCACGCATCCATCCATCATTCCACCCACCCATCCACCCGTTCACCCATCCATCCACCCAAGCATCTATTCATGCCTTCACATATATATGTCAATCCACTCAGACTCCCATCTTTCAAATTTTTCAATCATTAATACATCTCTTAGTTCACCATTTGTTCCATTCACCCTGTTATACATCCTTCTATCATCTGATCCTTCTGCGTGACCATCCATCCATGCTTTCATTCAACCATGCTTTCACACTTCGGATTATTCACAGTGCCATACTTCCTTTCACCCTTTCTTCGATCATCCTATCTTTCTTTTCTTCCTCTGGTTCTTCTTTCACCCTTCTTTCCTTTCACCTGCCCTTCCTTCATTTCACCCTTACTTATTTTCATCTTTTTAGGTCTCGGCTAGCGAAGGCTACGCTTGCGCAGTCTCGCTGTTGAGATTTTATGTTTTCTAGTAGTGGGGCTTGAACCCGCCCCTCTTCTCCATTGGCTGGCCTCTTAAATGCTGTTCAGCCATTGGAGAAGAGCTTTGTCTGTCAATTCAAGCCCCGTTTTTTTCGGATTCGGTGGTGTGTTTTTTCACTTCTTTCTCTTTTTTAAGCCCTGTCCCTTTTACACTGGTGGGCGTGTTTTTTTTTTTTTTACAGGGACGTTCTCGTGTTTATTCGTGTCTCTTACTGGGTCGGGGAAGGACTCTTCCCCGACCCACAGCTGACTGACAATTAATGTGGCCTCACCCGAGCATCGAGAGAGAAGTCCCTCAGACACCGCCGCACAGATTCCACCTCTGCCATCCCACGCAAAATACAGCATGCCAGGATTCGGTACGCGATTACTGCTGCCTAGCTCTGATTAGCTGACTGCTCAAACAAACAAGTAGACCGCGGATGTAGACAACAGAGCGGCATAGCGAGTTAACTTTACTTTGTCCAAACGAAGACTAGAAGTTCACATTTAAAAGTAAAAAATTCAAAGAAACATATCTCCGAAATCGCAATGGGAATAATTTGAGTTTTAGTAACCTTTCACCTCGTAATACCAAACGATAATTTTACTCTCGATAGTGCTACCCAACAGTAATTTTGTGAAAACTGAAAGAGCCATCGGCGAAAATTCCTAAACCTTGACCGAAAGCTCCCGTTTCAGGTAATAGCGAGGACTTTAATTATCGAACGTATGTCATCGAACGTGTGTGTGACTATGCCACGTAGGTGCCACTTTTGTGTAATGTTTTTTATTTTTGCAGATTTATACAGCACGAACTGGACCCGAAGGTATTGGAGCGCTTTACATGAGCACCGGCTACGTTACACAATTGCCACTCTGCCCTTCCGCTCGCGTACCACCTGTTATTGATTGTGGCGCCTTATAACACGGATTATTTGTGCTGCTGCTGAAGAAACACTGACACAGAATCCCCCCTGCGTATTCCTCTCCCGCTGGTTCCAACCGCCCTTTCCAACCCCCACGCCTTGTCTACCGCTCTTGATTAGTTTTGATGCAGTTTGTAGTAAGACACTGCGCCCCTCCCTCAAAATGGATGCAGAGCAAACGGCACTGGTGCTAGCGCAGTAATAGTTGTTTTGTCACTGAGCAGGCTCTTCATTAGACTGCTGTCCCTGCAGGACTTACGTTAAGGTCTCATAAAAGTGAGAAACTTTTAGCAGTTGGTTGATGTTTTGATAATTAGTGGTATTCCTCATTTCTGTCCCTTTAATCTGAAATTGGGGTCTCTTCCTTGTAATGTATCAGTTGTGATCCTCTGCCATTGAGCGATCTTGATAAAGACTTTATGTATGATTGTGTTGCTTTTACACAGGAGGAACGGCTATACCTATTGGGATGAGTGTACAGTACTAAGTTCCATAGAAAGGTGTTAAACACTTGCATTAACCCGGTTGCCTTTTTAGGTCTCGCTTGACAGTGCAGGTGTCATCACAATGTAATTAACCGCAGAAAGAGCTTTCGGGAGTACTGCATACATCTCTGCACACATTTTGGTGGGCAGTAATGCATGTTTTGATCGCGCAGAAAAGTGCTTGCTCTCCAAGAGTATAATCTATCAAATTGGCAGAGATATTGTTTTGCAGCTTGACCTTTAAGTCAAACAGATGCCACAGCAATTTTGTAGACAGGGCCACTAATATTATGGTACTTTGCGTCTTTGCCGTTTTCCACATAATTTGTGCATTTGCTATCTAATCGATTATCTGTGGCATAACCTGCAGATTTTAACTCCAAAACATTTTTCTAGCTCAAACTAATCAAGAATTACTAATAAACAGCAACAACACGTACTGCTGCACAGCGAAAGGTCTTTTGCAAATGTTAGCTGATTCCCCCATCACACCACACCACTGATGCCTAATTATGTATCTGGGTGTTAAATGGGTACTAGTGATGCAAAACGTTTGCCCAGGCAGTGCTGACCGGTCTAAAACGGGAAAATAAAGATGTAACATAACAATGTGGGAAATTGTCCTGTTGTAATCTTTCAAAATATAGACACCTCTCAGGTGTTTCGAGGAATCCACCATCTAATGCACTGTTTAAATTCTCATCACCTAATGTAAGTTAAGAGACGGAGACATTAGACTGCTTGTAGTTTCTGTCAAAATACATAGGTTCAACCAATCCATATGTAATGATGTGTGAAAAAAACATTACAGTGCTGGGGGGTCTCTTCAGGACAGTCATCCGACTACTGCACTACAAAAGTATGAGCCATGTTGTAAGGCAAGTACCAAAATAATACTTTTCTCAAATCTTGTATTTTCAGTGATATGTCCACTGAAGCCCCTGATTTTATATTAAAAACAGAGCTTTGGACTATTCCATTTCCCGCTGAAAGGCAATATTTCTCTCGATGTGTTCCCATACCTGGCGTGTCATGCAGTTTGGTGCTTACTTTCCCTCCATGTTGAAGAACAGTAGATGTTTCAGCACCCAGGCTAATGTGCTGCATAGCTAAATACATATAAGGTCTCAAAGGCGAGACCGATTGCATTGCAAATGCTTGTTTTCCTTCCTTTCGCGGTTCCGTCCTCATTTTTACCCTTTTCTCCTTTGCCCAAGCTTTCCTCCTTTCTGCCCACTTACCTTTTTTTTTCTTCCCACCATTCTTTTCTATCTTAGCTTTCTAATTGCCTCCTTCTCTTTCCTTTTTATGCTATTTCCATAATTTCTCTTTCTCAGCCTGTATCAGGCTCTTTGGCACATTTGGGGGCCTTTGCTCCATAACCTTCAGCTCTGCCATGGCATTCCAAATTATTTATGAGCGTTTGTCCTTCACATGAAGACAAAAGAGCCCTATAAAAAAAAATCAACCTTTAAGTGGGGCCAACCTTATCAGGCCCAGTGACAACCTAAACCCCTATCCTGCTTCAGCTACTATTAGTGACTAGATGGGTTCAGGGGGCGACAAATCAAGGCGATGCTGCTTTTGGGAAATCAGGAAATTTAAAGACAGGTCTGTGTCCCTTGTAGAGGTCATTATGTTTGGAGAAAGGTCAGTCAAATGCCAGGAGAGCCCATCACTGCCCCATTCTACTCTGATGCGTAAAATGCTGGAACAAAAAAAAGGGCACATCAGATTACATAGACAAGCTTATGTCTTGTGAGGCTCCGAATAACTCAATCGTGTTATGTGACTCACCTCTTCCACCTTTAAAGGTGTCTCAGAGCAGGGCTTAATTTGAGGTGGTTGCAGGTGATGGGACTCGGCACTACTTTTTGGGACCAGGGTTAATTTCTTTTATCATCAGGCCCAAAACAAGAGGGAGAAAGGCAAACAATGGAGAAAGCAAAAGGAAAAGGAAGTAAGGAAAACAATGATTAAGGGAGAAAGGAGGACGAATGACGTGCAAGAGTGAGATAAAGTCACAGGAAGTTTAGGTTGGTGGATAAAAGAGGCACCAAGTGGAACCAAGGCAAGGCAGCCTTGGATTATGGCAACCTTTTCATTCAACCAAGCTTATTGTACTTCTTTTTTTTTTTAACAAGGTAAGCACTGTCTCAAACAAAGGCGCCTTCCTAGTGAGAATATTTCCTGACTCCCCACCTTTACCTTAGAGATAACAGTAGACGGGGCTGAACTGGACAACCATCAGGCATTTGTTTGCGAGGCTAGAACCATTGGAAACTGGTCTTTGAAGGTCCCTGCCATCTCTACTGGCACTGACTGTCTCCAGCTCCCCTGGGTGTATTACAGCAAACACATTATATTATATTGCGTTATATAAAGCAGCAAAAAATAGATGGATAGAAATAGGCAGAATCTAGGAAGGTAGTAGGCTGCTTTGAACATTTTTGCAAGGGCTGCTCTTGGTTTAAAGTTTGGCTCTGACTGGAGAGTGAGGACTAGGAACTTGCAGCGGGATAAGAATGTGGGCAGGTCCCATCAAGGACAATGTCCACTTCTGGGCAGATGGAGAGGAGGAAGAGGAAAAAGAACCACAAACCTATAAACAAGAGACAGGGATACATGAATGGAGGTAAGCTACCCCAATCACAGGCGAATAAATAATACAGAGGGGCTGAGGAAAATAAAGAAACATGAGTGATACAGGCATATGGTTGCTAGACAGAGATGTATAATATGAACAAGGGATCCTATACCTTCCAATGGGTCTTTTTTTAAAAACACTTTTGTGAAGTTCCTATGAGTACTTACTGTTGAAGTTAGTTGTGAGTCACTGCTGCTTGCTTCCATCTTCTTCAGGCTCTCCGCCTCCCCTAACATTGTAACTCGAGTGCATAGTACATACATTTTACTCCTACGCTACCTTTGCAAAAGTCATGCTTTTTCTCACCTGGCTCCATCACGCCATATTTGCTGTGCTGAACATTAACGCAGGTACAAGGACAAAATGAATGCAGCAACCCTCAAGATTTCATCACTTTAATAATGCACTGCAAATGTACAGAAAAAAGAACAAACCCTTTCACAAACACCATATATGGGTATTGTCAACTATGGACTGACCTGTAATACAAATTGGTCGACAGCTGGGCCATACACCGTATTACACAAACCACAGATCCCTGTCATGACACACCCTTCAGACCACCACTAGGTCAGATTCACCGTCAATGTGTCTATATAGCATTAAATGTACTCCAACAATCTCACAGATCCTACATGCAGCCACCTAAGCCTTGTCAGCGATAGACCAAATACCATTCACCTGGCTTTGGTGTGAGGCACCAAAGAACTATTGGAGCATTATTAGAATGTCTGTAGCTCCATTGAAGATAATGAAGTGGCTTGGGGCTAATAGTGGCTGGTATGAGCCTTCTGCTCTAACGTTCCAAGGTTTGTCTTTTTATTTTTTCCTTTTTTAATTTAAAACATTTTACCTTCAGTTGGTGGAATATTCTTATGGCCTTATAGCCCTTCTGCCTTGGGATATACCCGTTGTTAAAGGCCCTCTCCTTCGTTATAGGTCCTTGCCTGCGGCTCAGGCCTATCCTCTGGGTTAAGGGCCTTTAAAAACTAGTATTGCCCTAAAAGGTTATATCAAAAATAAATCACAAAAGCTAGGAAACTATGGCAAATCATGTTTGGAGTCAGGGATACAGAGGTGTTTGCAACAAAAAACAATAAATGTGTCACTGAAATATGCCTCAGGCAATCTGGTTGTGAGTGTTGCCATACAAGCAATTTGTCTGATTATTTGGAGTACTGGGCCAGTCCAGTTTGCCCGTTCCCTGACTACTCTTCACAAACAGGCACTAGATGATCTCCAGCTTTACTCATGCCTACTCCAGAGTGTCATTGTCCTATGCCTGAATAGGCCCTCTTACACCTTTCTCTGTCAGAAATTGCTTCCTGTCTTTCACTACCTTTTACAAGAAAAAATATGTTTAAATGTCTATCCTGAGCCCCACCTCCTTTGGCATGTCATAACTTTCAATTCTAAAAGTACACTTGGTCCATAAAATGTGTTTTCCTTCTACTGTGCTAATTCCTTTTGGTAAATTGTAGGCCTGGGTTGCATTTGCAGAGTTGAGCTCCGCGAAGTGGTGAAAAAACGTCACCGTTCTATGCATAGTTCCATGAGTGGTGGAGTCCAGTACACTGCGGTGTTCACGCTGATTTTTAGTGCCAAGAGTTTAAGAGTTTCTCCTGCACTGTACAATCAGCGTGAATGGCATCACGTGGAGTGCCAGAGGTCGCTGCTTCTTTCTGCCGCTCAGGTAAGTTTTCTACTCGAGAGGCAGCTTCCTCAACGCAAGCAGCTGCTTTCTCAATGCAAGCGGTAGCTACTTGCCGTGACCACCTGCATTCAGAAATTTCGCCGAGAGGTGGTCTAGCGCGCGATTTTTCTCGTTCGCGCTCGGACTTAACATTGTTGAGTCGCGCGAGGGAAAACACACCGCTCCGCAGCACTTTACAGAGTTTTTCGGAACTCTGCACTCTGTTCCGGAGTGCGCAAAACTGCGAACGCTGCTCGCAGAGCATTTTTCTTCGCCCACCCCTAGTAAACTGAAGGTCTATACCACAGATTGGCATAGTCTCAATAGCACCTAATGTTACCATTACCGGATTTTTGGGGGGATCCAAAAACAAACGCTTCTTATTTTCAAGTCATCAGCCTGAAAGAAAGCCCACTTGACTTCCCTTGGTTCATCCTGCAAACGACATTTCTTTTGGCTGGGAAGCCTTTGAACAGATTTTTTTGCTGCTCTGTTGATGCAGATGAACAAAAACACGTTGACTCTGCTTGGCTGGATGCCTTCCAAGCGCAGTGGTTCCTGACCACGCCACTGGCCCCCTATGACTTGCTCGCTTTTTAATTTGATTTATTCCTTTGATACCTTCTCCTGTTGGTCCGTATCCATTACTAATATCTAAACTGCTATCATCAGCACAGATCCGGTCCCTTATTTCTTCCCTTCACATAATTCGAAGCATAGAGCCCTATTCTTGTCTGCGCCCTTGCACACTTTATTAGTGTCAGTTTCCCTACACCGGTAGTTCAGGACCTTTTATAAATTGGGTGTTTGCATAATGCTGTAGCTGGAAGTTGGCACGAGCTAGCCTTCATCCGAAGGCTGCTTGTCCTGCTCCATTTAAAACTTAATGAATACAGGGAAGGAGTGGGGAGGTGCCCGTGGAAGCGGGGGAGGGAGTGCGGCTGGGGCGGGCGGTTGTTTGTACCATAGACGTAGACATACATGGAACTTGTAGAACCTTCTGCCACAAGTTCAGACCAGAGCTCAAACCACAGTCTTCTGATTTCACTTTCCACTGTAATGAGATCTGACAACTCAATGTTGAAAATACAGTCCCCTTTGTGCAGAAGGGGGAAATAAGGGTAAATTAAGTATTTGTTTCTCGAGTGGCACAGGCATGGGGTTTGGAGCACAGGAGGCACATAACACTCATTTATAATAATCACAGGTTATGTGTCAAATCTAATAGCTTCATTAGTAATCTGTAGAATGGGGAGGAACTGACAGAATAAAAGGCAATTTCACTGGCTTATGAAATGACTCAATTGTAAAACAGAAAAGTGCCTGGAAAATAACATATATCGAGAAGAAGTGTTCACAATAGTGACACTGAAGGATTATAAGACTGCGTTTATTTTCCTCCTGTTACTTTGTTTGTATAAACTGTGTAGTACCCTTGATAAATTTCAAAAGGTAAAACTCTTTTCTATATATACCCGTGTTTTGAATATTCATTGTTTTTTGATTAATTCCTTGGTTCTGATGTCTTCACAAAGAACAAAAATATTTCTTGGGTAAATATTATCTGAATAATATTTCTCTGGCGAGTGTATTAATAACTCTTGCAGCTAAAAATATATATAAAAAGCAACATAACAAAGTTTTCTAAATAAATCCCTTGAAGGTACTTCTTACCCGTTCATTTGATTTAGAGGCGCGACACTGCTTTCCTCTCATTTTAAGAAGGAACAGTTCCAGAGAATGTATGGATTAGCATGTGTTTATGAGGTGACATACCACTACCAGCTGATTACGCACACACACACACATGCACGCACGCACACACACACAGACACACACACACAGACACACGCACACATACACACACACACACACACCTCTTTGCAGAACGAATATGCATCCATACAGGCTTCAAACAATCAAGCCAAATATTGTAATGGCACAACTAACCCATTATGTTGTACTATACACCCATGCAGCATTTAAACAGAGGCAAGTGCACATTAATTTCTGATTACAACACTTGCCCACTCTATTTCAATGCATGGTAAATTAGCATAAAGCTCTCATAAGCTGGTGTGTGAGCACCAGTCTTTGGCAATTATCCCTCTTTCACACAAATGGATAGAAAATACATCTGACATTTTCAACAGACCCATAACACAGATCTGGAAACATTTGGATACTCACACAGGCGCAGGCATTGAATAATACAAAACATATCACAATTACTCACAAAGTTTGAATACACAACTTTATAGCAAAAGTGATCTGATCACATAGTCATGAAAAATATTACGAACAAGATGCATCCGATGTCTGTATAACATTCATATATTCCTCATACACCTAATACAAAACACACCCCACTGACCCATGATATTTGAATTCACATGAAAGCAGCATTTAACAATTTTGATTTAAATCCGCATTATTTACTTTAAATGAACATTAACAATTCTATATGCAAGTATCTTCAAAGTCACATTGAAAATTAATACCAATTAAACAATAAAGTATACATATTTAAACAACGTGAGAAGTGGCTTTGCCTATATTGTCCGTAGATGAACATCTAATTGCATCTTTAAAACATGGAATAGACCCCATGCATATCTAGAAATGCATCACAGATGTCATAAAAACTCCTTATTTTTTATGAAAATCTTCTCCAGACCAGCGTAATTCATCATCTCTCACAACCACAGGTCTACAGACAGCCACTTTAGCCTTCCAATTAGGCAACTACAATGGCTTACCTGCCATAAAAACTCTTAAAAGTTACGATTTCTCTTTAGCCAGCCAATTCCAGAGTATGGGCTATAGGTTTAGAATCTAGTCTACCTCCAAGCTTCTCCACATGACCATATCACTTCTATGAAAGGCATTTATCCAAAATAATTTTGCACTCTACATTCTGCAGGGAAATAAAGTAAGTAGGCATTTCCCTCCCTGCATCTCCAACAAATGTTTTCATTCTTTGAAGGCAATATTGCTCATTTACTGTGAAACCAATACAGTTGTAATAGTCATTTGATTAAACCAATCATAGCCTTAAATCTGCCCCGAAAGCCCAATTATGACTTTCAACCTTTATTTCTCCCTTAGGGATATCAACCTCCAATTCCAAATTTTGTCTGTGTTTATCTATGTGCTGGGGTACTCTCCCATCAAGAGCTTTGCTCATCTAAAAGACACTGTTGAGAAAATCATTAACATTCACCACATCTTCATTAAACACTCTCCTCCTTAAGTAGCTCCTTATGTTCCATGACCTTTCCCTCCAAAAATGTAAATTCTTAAGTAGTCCTAACGACGCCCCTGCCTCAGTTTGTACAGTCTTTGTATTTCATATATTTCACTGAAGGCTGAGACTTACCCATTATTCCACAATTGATCCAAGACCTAGCCCAGCCTTCAGCCACTCCTTCACATTTGTAAATATTCTTTTATAAACTTGTCTCTTGTATGAAGTCCGACATGAATCTTCACTCATTGCCTTCTTAGGGGTCGATTACAATGTCATTCGGAAAGGATCCGAATTGGATTCGGGTCTGCCGAATCCGATTCGAAATCTGTCTTTCTGACCGATTTGGAAGGCTTTCCGAATGACCGCTTATGATGTTTGGAAAGCAGGCAAACTTTCCGAGTCGGTTCCGGATGGCATTCAGAGGAACCGTGTCGTTCGGAGCCGACTCGTTCAGGTCTACGGACCATGTTTCTGACCGAGCGATTACGATGTCGGATATGGACAGCCTTTCCGAATCGGATTGTCCAACACGGATCAGCTGTCGGAATCTGAATTTGGGGGCCCGGAGCAGGCCCCCCTTCACCCGGAGCCTCTGAATGGGGCCCGTGGGGGTACCCAAGGGACCCACCTTTCAGACCATGCACAGTGTGGCAGGCACCAAGGGGTGCCCGCCACAGGGTGCCCAATTTTCCCCACCCACCCCTTTTCTCAATGGAAACCTGTGTATTCGGTCAGAACACAGGCTCCCATTGAAGTCAAAGGGAGTCCGACCGAATGGTATCCGAAAACATCGTAATTGTTGGTCAGAGTCCCCGTATCCGATTTGATCTGAAACCATTCCGAGACCGATTCGGTGAGAATGGTTTCTGACCGACATCATAATCGGCCCCTAAGTTGTTAAAGTGCTTTCCAACAGCTTTCCCCTTCTTCCATATCCAGAACCAATCAATTTATGATTTTGTTATCTTTTATTGCTGTTCTTGCTTGTCCCAACCAACATTTTACTCATCACCCAATACCAGATCCCTGATTTGATACAGAAACAGGATCATACATACCCTTTAAAATGAAGGAAGCAAAAACCTTCAAGCTGTCCAGAAGCCTGAAGTTGTTTTTTGGAAATGCCTCATTAAAATGCTTGAATATTCACAACTTTTATAAGTTTATAGGTATCGGGACAGTTATTTCACTACGTAAATAAACACATTTAAACTTAACCATGTGCTGTTTTAGTGCACATATAATTGAACCAGATATACACTCAACCAAATGTGCCCTACACTTGAAACACTTTACTTTTCATTTTAATTAGTAGGATTCCAGTTAAGGCTGTTGAGACACAATAACCCAGCCAGGATTGTATTAACATTTTGTAAAAGAAAATGAATGCAAGCAGATTTTGAAAAAAACCATGCATTGGCAAATACACACAGGATTTAATAAAAGACAGGAAAACACTTCATCAATAATCACATTAAAACACATATTTTTTCACTTTAGATAAAAACAGACACTATCTCGTTAGTACACTATTTATTAACATAAGAAAAACAATCTTACTTTAAATCCCCTTAAAATAAATACTTCTATTTCAACTTAGTATTTCAATATATTTCAGCACTGACCCTACTTCCAAGATGGGTTGAAAGACTAGTTGCAAAGACATCTGCTACAAATGCTTTTTGTGCTTGGTCTTGGATTATTAGTTTTGCTGTAAATAATGTGGAAAACTTGCAAAAATATTTTTGGGCCCTGTTTTTTATGTTATTAGATTTGTCGCACAGTATTCCACTCACAATTTTACCAGTTAGGAAATAGAGTAATTTACAGCACAAAAATAAATCACAATGGATACAGTAGTAAAATCAGTTGCAAAAAGCATTACTCACAATCCTGTACTATTCTTCAATCAATAAATCAGGTTTTGTATAGAGTCTGTGGATACTCAGATGAGTGTCCCAGTGCTAAGGTTAATTAACTGCTAGTCAGAGGAAAATTAGAAGGCCAGGTTGAACAACCAAGTTTTAAGGCTGCATTTGAAGGAACCTTCATCTTTAGTAGCCTGCAGATAGTGAGGAGGGGCAGTTCAGCCTGAGTTGGCCAGAGATGAGAAAGAGGTGCCATACTATTTCTTCCTTGGTTTTTGGCACAACAGCCAACAGATTATCTGAGGAATGCAATTTATTGCTGGATGGTAGTGTGTAAGTCTAATGGCCAGGTAAATGGGACCTGACTTATGGAAGGATCTGTGGGTCAGCACAAGCACCTTGGAATGAACTCTCTCATGAATTGGCAACCAGTGCAATTCCTCAAGGTGCAGCATTCTGTACCGGTTCGAGTCTCTTAAATTGGTAAACTGGGAGAACACAGTACTGAGCGTTGACGTAATCCACCTGTGATGTTATAAGGGCATGGATTAACATGTTTTGGCAATGAGAAGGAAGAAGAAACAAATACTTTTTTAAGGATCTGAGAAGGCCAAAGCTCACTCCTACTACACCACATGGGAGCTGAAGGATAATTTATTATCAAACTTCACCCCAAGATTGCGTACACCTATGGTGGGAGTGGAGAAGATTGAGCAGTTCTTGATCAAAATTCACCTCCCCAAGATGGAGAAGGGGTGCCAAAGGCAAGCATTTCCATTTGATGGTGTTGGATTGAAGATTTCTGAAACACACCCACTTAAATACTGCTGACAGGCAAGCTTTGAATCTATTCTGGGCTTTGGGAAGATTATTGTTCCAGGTAAGAGAATGTGTGTTGTTGGTGTAAGATGCCACCTGCACTCCAAAGGATTCCTCCAGGACTGCCAGAGGAGTCATGTATACATTAAGTAGCGTTGGGCTCAGGACAGAGCTCTGTGGAACGCTGAAATTCAGAGGTTTAGGGTCAGATGCAAAAGGCAGCATCCATTTTGACTGACATCTGTCAGATAGAAAAGACCCAAACCAAGCCAAGGTGGCCCCACCTATCCCAATATTTCTCAGTCGTTGTAAGAGGATAGGGTGGGAAGCTATATTGAACATCGCCAAAAGATCTAAAAGAAGTAGGGCAACTTGCTTCCCTTGGTCCATTGCTAGCTTGATAGTGTCGGAAACTTATACCAACATAGATTCTGTGTTGTGTCAAGGTCGGAAGCCCAGTTGAGATGGATGCAGCAACTGACTAGAGTCCAAATACTTGGACAGTTGGACATTAATCAGTTTCTCCAGAGTCTTAGAAAGGCTGGCAATAGTGAGATAGGCCTGTAATTGGCCAGGATAGATCTGTCAACAGAACATTTTTTCAGAAGTGGAATTAGCTTAGCTTTTTTCCAACAACTGGGGACAGTGGACTGGGGTAAGGAGTCATTTAGAAGAGAGTTAAGAATAGAATTAATCTCCGCATGATTGACTGCCAAAATATGAGGGGGACAAGGATCATCGGGAGAACCAGATTTACAGGATATTCACGCTTTAGCAGAATGCTCCAGTGATAAGATGGCAAATTCTGACAAGGAGCATGATTGAATTATTGAAGCCATCGAAGGCTGCTTTCCTGGCCAATTGATATCTGAGGTATTACCAGAACCTGATACATTTAACACATCTACAATACCCTTGATCACGTTGTCAGAGAAATCAAAGAGTTGCATGCATAATTTAAGGGAGACCTCATAAGGCTATGCTAAGGCGTTTGTTTTTGAAAATTCCTTTACTATTTTAAAAACCTATCTAGGTTTATTGCCAGACATAGCAATTTCACTGGCAAAGAAATGACTTTGGGCCCTCTCTGTTACTTGATGGTAGAAATGTAGCTCCTTTTTGTAAAGTTCCTTGTCAGCGAGTAAGTAAAGCTTTTTCCAGGACCTTTCAAGTCTTTTGCTTTGTTCATGCATTTTCCCGAGCTCCTCATTAAACCAAGGAGCTGAGGGGCATCTTAAGAGGCCAGACCCTGCCTTAATGGGATCAGTGATGTCCGTCATGTGTCTTAACCAGGCACTAGCTGCCTGTGCATCCACATCAATTGCTCAATTCCAAGGTGGTTCAATATTATTAAGAATGGAAGCAGTCTCCTCAGCAGTGGTATTTTCTCAACTTCAATAAAGTAAGGAGGGGGTGGGCCTTCTACATCTGGGACCCTGTTCTAATTTCCAGCTAAAATTAAGCATTTCATGGTTCAAACAAGTAGTGCACTTGACATCCAATACTTCAACATAACGAACAGAAAAGATAGAGTCAAGAGTGTGACCATCTAGATGAGTCAGTTGATCAACAAACGGCTTCAAATTCCAAGCAGACAGGTTGTCAAGGAGGAGACGCCCATGTTGTTCATCAGCCTTATCCAAATGAATATTCAGATCTCCCAGGATAGAGAAATCACAGTATTTAAAAAAATATTTAGATAGACAGTCATTTAGGGATAACAGAAATTCTCCGGCACAGCCGAGGGTGGTGGTATATTACGACTCCTACCAAGGTTTTACTCACCAAAGGGGAGATGTATAAGCGCAAGGATTCTGCCCACTGGAGTTCAGTAATTGCAAAGGAGATACACTAAGGGGTTTTCCTTAAAATTATGGCAACACCCCACCCCTTTTACCAGCTCTATGTTGGTGACATATGGTGTAAGCCTCAGAAATTACTAGTGTAATATCTGGTGCAGAGCTATCATTCATGCACATTTCAGTGAGAAAGAGGATGTCTAGGTGATCCTCCCTAAGTATATCATAAATCAAGAAATTCTTGTGCAGAACATTACCCAATGCTGCTGATTCACGAGAGTATTTGTAGAGTGAGTTTAGGAAGTAGTTGTGTAGTACTCTCAGATAGATCATGTCCAGGCAACATGGAAGAACAAAAAGAACAGACAGAAAGAAATGGAGAAGTCAATAGGTCACCCATATCTGAACAAGAAGTGCCATGATTAAACGCTGACCCTGGCCAGAAGAAAATTGGGCAGCATGACTGGCATTGGCCTGAGCATGTGCCGAGATGTGGTTGGGCACAGACGTATTTGCCTTAGGCATGCCTTCAGCACACCAGCGGCACGTCCGGTGCATGTCTGCGCACTGGCTTTCTTAATAAAATGCAGGGACAACTGCCTATATATACATTAGTATAAAAAAATTACACAAGTTACAAATAATGCCTCCTGATCCTGTGCTTCAATAATCATTCTAACGGTGGTCAAGTGACCTAAGCCTGTGTCTGTGCACTGGCCATCTTAATAAAGGGTAGGGACATCCCCTGCCTGCAGCTAGACTGCTAACCGATCAAAGATGACAGCCAAAGTGGAACGTCTAGTAGACTTGCAGTCTGGTCCCCTGCCTAAAAAGCTAGTGAAAAACAAAATATTCTCCCAATAATTAGCAGCAAAGAATTTAGCAGTCTTTTATGCTCACAGCATAACAAGGAGTAAAATTGAAAGAGGAGAGGCACTAACACTCTGAACACAGTGTTTAAGTGCCCAAAATAACTGCAGAGTTCAGCACATAAAAGGAAAAGTGCAAATATGCTTTTAAAAGTACAAATATGTTATAAAATTCAAAACATTAGTATAAAAAATTATGCCAGTTACAAATAGATCCTCCTGATCGTGTGCCCCAATAATCGTTCTGATGGGATGGCGGTCAACTTACCTAAGCCTGCGTTCGCTCACAGGCTTTCGCCTCAGAATGAGGCATCAAGTACTCTCCCATTGTTTAGTTGAAAACAAATTTGCTTAAAAATTACATTTGTACAAAACAATTCATGAAAATTACTAATCCCCCACAAATACCAACTCTAGAATGTACAGAAAAAGAAGTCCAATCGTAGCACTAAAAATCAATGGCGAGCAATTTGGTTGAAGCAAATCATATTAGTTTGCTGCTTTAAACTGCTAGTTTCAAACAACATGCGTAAACCGGAAGAGAATCCCATAGCTCCTCCTGCACAATAGATAATGTCATTATTTGCTAATAAAGAGAAATGAACAGTGATGCAAGCAAAATTATAAGTAAACTCTGTTTGTTAAAAGCAAAGGACATAATTAGCTTCCTTGGACAAATAGCTGTGAGAATCCCATGAATTGAAAGTTGAATATGAAGTGGTTTGAGGTTGGAAATGAAAAAATATAAATTACATCATGGATTCCTTGTGGCCTCATAGTGCTTATGGTGCCTCAATACTTGTATTGGAAACGAATTTTACAAAGCGAAAAGTCACATTTTACTTTTACTCAGTTCTTAATGGTATACTTTTTAATTGAATAATGATTGATGTTTTTATATTTCATCTCACTGGAATGGTAGAACCCCAAGATGGCTGTCCTGATGTCATAAACCAAATGCTAATTAGGGATCTATATAGCACCAGGCTTCTAAGAGCCATGACAAACACGTTTAGAGCATGTTTACTGCAGCAAAGAAAGATTATTTTCTGAATACCAGGTATGAGGCAAAATGTTTCATTATACTTTTCGATGCAAGTGCTCCATTGAAGGTGGAAAGGTACATCTGTACAACCAATAGTGTGAGGTGAAAGAGAAATCTACTCCACTCGGATGAGCAAAGAAATTATATTAGGAATGTCTCCAACTATTTGCTGAAATAAGCTTATACAAAAAATCCAATATCTGCAGTGGGTGACTCACTCAATGTATGTTGTAAGCAACAGGTCTGGAAGACAACTGCATTGTCAACCCAGACCTAAAAAGCAAGAAAGACCTTGTCTTGTCAGTCCACATTCTGTTCCAGACACTCGTGTCTGAAAACTGCCCATTTGTACATGCTATGGGACTGAGGATTGTTGTCGAAATATTGTTAGCTAAAATTCTCACCTCACATAAATACAGTTTAAAATATTGTTTACAAAAATATTGTCCCATTGAGTGTGGATTTGCTATGGTGAACTCTGGCACAGATATACTTTTCGAATGATATTTAGGAGACAATATGTTTGTCACACAATATTTTGGTTATGGTATTCTGGTACCGCCCCAGGACTGAGAAGGTAGGAACATGGGTGGATAAAAGAGGACAGTGAATGTAGGCACAAGGTCCCTTTGTAATTACAGATAACAAAAAAAGTAATATGTTATATTTCATTTCAGAAATTAACAGCACACTCTTTGAGTAAGTGACAGAAAGCATTCCGCAGTGCATAGAGTAACAATGGTTCCTTAACATAATTAAATAATGAACTGCAATTAATGGGAACTGAAGATTAATTATTACAAATGTAAATTTATTATTTTTAAACTGTAGATAAATAAAAAAAAATGTAAGATCTCAAATAAGGTGTGCAGCACTTTTTGAGTAATTACTCTTTCCTACTGCTCTGCCATGAAGAACCGGTTCTTCACTGCAAACGCATGTTGACCGTCAATGGACTGGCTGGCTGTGAGTGTAGTGATGATGTTTAATGCAGTTTTAGGAGTGGTATGGAAGGGACATAGGGGAAATAGGTGGGTAAGTGTATTAATACTCAGGTATCCACTGAGTTACTTGAGTATTAAATATGTAATCTATTTAAAAATAATTGAAATCTTTTAAAGATAATTTATGCAAATTAATGTAAAGTATTGAAATAAAGCTTTAGGAGTGGGATGTTTGGTATATAGGGGTTATGGGTGGGAAAGTGTATTAATACCCCGATATTAACCCCTTCTGTGCCACGCCCTTTCCTCCTCCTGTGCCCGGCGTTTCATTAGTGGGTGGGATTCTTGACGAGATAGTCTCGTCATGGGCACAGCGCGACCGTGCTCCATGACGAGACTATCTCGTCATGGGCACAGAAGAGGTTAATTCTAATAAATACTTTAGAATATGTTTTATAATTTTTTAATAAGAAATTGAAATTTTAAAAAGGTGAATAATAATTTTCTTTAAATAGTGCAACGGGAACATTATTTTTCTAGAGTTTTTCAATATTTATTTGATTTGGGAAATTAATGTGTTTTTCTACTTTTTAAAATAAATACATTTTTCAGGTAACCTGTTTTTGGATTGAGTTATTTGTGGATTGTATAATAATGCAACGTGGAAACGTGATTTTTTTTCTTTGTTTTTTTTTTTGGGATGGGTTGTTTGGATTTGTGATAAACTCTTTGGATTGTTGGATTACTTGAGACTTCTTGGCAAGAGGTGTTTTTAAATTCTCTACAAGAGTTGAAGAATGAAGACAACTACAAGTAGGAAGTGAAAAATTGTAACTTTTAAAAATAATAAAAAAAATGGCAATTAAATTGCTTTTCAACAATTTAAATGGGAGAGTATTTTTAGAAGGTATTAGTTGTCATTAGTCGTATATAATGTATGCAATATTTTCAAGGTAGTTGGAAGCTCCTATCAATGGAAATTGATCAATCTTTGCCAATAGTTTTCTAACATTTCTTTTTTTGGAAATCTGAGGATTCAGACTACCTGACAACAACTGCACCAATCTCATTTCCTGGAAAACTTGTACTTTTTAAAAAACATTCCAGGAAATTATAGCGATTGGGGTGACTTTTTCAATTGAGTTGTTGAAAGAATTGTGTCAACCATCTATGACATTATTGGTTTTTGCACCTCCCTCTAAGCAGGTCGAGTAACACTTCCACAATTCAATAGGAAAACTTGGTTTCCTTCTGTGATATGACCAGCTTAGATGCCCAATCCATTTGTCTTCGAAGTAATTTAGAAGTGGAGCTTCTGTTTTGTGAAGAATATTCTGATTTTACAATTAAAGTGTAGAAGACATCCACTCATTCAGTAGATACAAAACACAATGAAGTTAGTTGTTTTATTTCATATTACAGTTTACTAATTGACATATAATCCTCAGCCACTGATGTTTTTTGAAGTTTTCACCAATATGCCTGTGTGAGAAAAACATCCTTGAATTTGTGTGTTTGGATACATGGTAGTAATGGTAATAATAATTTGTAATTCAAAGTCAATTACTATTTTGCTAGGAATTTTATTTATTAATTTAGATTTTATAGTTGATAACCATTCAGTGTAAATTGAGCATTATTTGTCAGGAAGTAAAATGTAAAACTAATGTGATGGTAGTGTTGTTAATGTTAGCATGTATAGTATAAACTTGGTTGAATGGATGGGGAGTTGATTTAAAAGTGCCATTCATCATCCAAATGTTGTTATTGTCTAGGGTTACTGTGTTATGTATTGTACTAAAGATCAGTATCCGTGTTAGAGGGTTTTCATTATCATAGAGTAAAAAAGGTTTGTTATGAAAAGAAACAGTTCAGGTGAGATGTCTATGTCAGAGTAGGATTGAGGAGTTTCTCTTTAAGGATTACTCACATGTTTTTGTCATTGAGCCATTCTTCTTAAATTTGGAATTTTGGGCAAACTACTGCCAATATGCATAGGGATGTTCTGGGCTTATTCCCTCAAAACTGAGCTACAGGGTTCATTGGTGGACAAGTATCTTTATTTGGTGAATACTTTCTCTTATTTCAATCTTCATTGCAGAGGCTGAGTAGTAATATTCTGTGTTTTTTCCACTGTGTCATCAAGAGTGAATGCTCTGCCTTTGCAATGGGATGAGAAATATTTAATACCCCTCCAGTGACTCCTGGGCTCAGTTAACCCCTCCTTACAATAAATATAACCTTCATATTTTAAAAGTCTATTACCGCTTTTTGATTTAATATAATTTGCTTGGCTTGCATTTTCCATTTTAAAATGATATGCAAAAGAAACAGAAACATAGTTATATAACTATGATGTTATGATGTTTAGAATTATTTTCTTCTTTTGATTAGTTGTTCAGAAAAAAAGTGTAAGGTGTATTGATGGAGGCTGTGGATAAAAAGGTGTGAATGTGCAGTCGAAACTGAGGAAAATAAGTCTATATTAGCTTAATTTTTTAAAACAAGAATGTGAATAATGTTGTTCTGTTATATTATATGGTAAAAATGTGTTGTTATCTGTTGTTGTCTTTGTTTCTTTGTATTGTACCTAAGATTTGAAAGGATTTTCAGGATTATTTACAGATTTTTATGCATTTCTGAAATGTCTCTGAGTACTTCAAATTTGTAAAATATTTACCTTACTTTTGGGGCTTTTCATTTGGTATAGTTTGATGTTTTATTGTTTGGTTTTCTGATCTAAGAATAAAGAATCATAGATATGCTCATTTGACACTATCCAGCGTCCTCTCTGGGGTAAAACTTGATGGAGTTAGAATAGTAACTCTGCCCCAAGCCACTTTCCAGCACCTTCCCTGAGGTGACAGTTGGCAGAGTTTGAATAGTAAATCTGCCCCCACCAGTCACTGTCCAGCACCTTCTTTGAGGCAACACTTGGCAGAGTTAGAATCGTAAATCTCCCCCCTAGCCACTGATCAGCACCTTCCCTTACTCTTGGCAGAGTTGGAATAGTAAATCTGCACCCCCGTTACTGTCTAGCACCTTCCCTGACATAACATTTGCCAAAGTTAGAATAGTGAGATGACATGGAAAACAGCACTATGAGATTCTGGATAAGTCCCATTTATTAATAAGAGAAACTCCAATAACAGCACAGTGCATTGTCACTGCTTATGCTCTCCAACAGAGATCCCATCTCCCCAGATTCTAGAATCAAAACATTCCAACAGGGAATACCATGGAAAAAGAATACAAGTCACATAGGAGAGGAACGAATATACCATCTAACAAATATATTAACAATGACACACATATAGCACCCCCTAACCCAACCAACATAACGTAAACCTCAAAAACAAATTAAACAAATATATATCAGCATAAACACATATCAAGGATAATCTTCAAACCATGATCAGATAAAAAGGTGCAAAAGATTATTTTTTAGATATAACAACGATAAGGTTGACGGTCCAGATTCTCCTCCAATGATCTACCCTAACTGCTCCAATGAAAACCATGTCACTTTAACAAGTTTTACTAAAGTGTGAAGAAGTTACATCATAATCGGTAGTTTCACTTTCACCACACCCCCCCACCACAATATCCATGCATTTGAAAGCCTTACAAAGATCATGCCTCAGTTTTCTATCTTTATTTATTTACTTTATTACAGATTTATAATGCGCATGGCTGCCACAGCAAAGAGGCGTCCCAGCGCAGTACAAGGACCAGAAACGAGAACCTAAGAGAATCGAGGCAATTAGATGGTAGAAGTGGGGAAAAGCCATGTCTTCAAGGCCTTACGAAAAGTCAGGTGGTTGAAAATAGTTCTAACAGGGGTCGGAAGTGAGTTCCACAATTTTGCCGCCAGCCAGCGGAAAGAAGTTACATCATAATCGGTAGTTTCACTTTCACCACACCCCACCACCACAATATCCACAATATCCATGCATTTGAACGCCTTACAAAGATCATGCCTCAGTTTTCTATCTTTCTGAATGCAAACCTTTCTCAACCTACCCCTTTCAACCTGAGTTCTATAGAATATACACTCGCCCACATTAGACAAACTTTGGCATGTGGATTGCGCTTCCTAAACAGTACGAATGGACTCGTCCCAGTGGTAGTATGAGGCATGTACCTATATTCTTCCACCCTACACTTCACCATGTCAATCTACTTTATACATTTCTGTTATGTAATTTGGATTGTTTCCTTCAGGGTTCTGTTAAATCCAGTGGTTTCTAGTTGGTACAGGGCACATTTCTTATGCTTAATGCCCCTACCTTCCAGTGACTCTTCCATGATCTTAGAGATAAACTGCACCCCATTATTTGTTAAACTGCTCCTGGGATTACGCTCTTGGGCAAATACTTCAGTCACAAACTTGAGAACAGATGCTGTTGCAATTTCTGTCATGACCATTACCTCTGTCCACCTGGAGAGAGTATTTACCAATACCAATAGCCACCTTGCAGTTGATCTACCACTAATAGATCACACTATGTCAAAAGCAACATCTTCCCACATCTCATTCGGAATCTCACGGTGGACCATAGGTGAAGTTCGGATCTTAAGCTCTTTATCAGCTGACTACCACTCACCACAATCTCTGATCATCCTCTCCACCATTAAATCCATTCCTGGCCACCGGTACGCCGTTGTCATTCTTTCCTAAATTTTGCAAATGCCTTGATGCCTCTCATGGGCTCAACGTACAAGAAGCTCCCTAACTCTAGTTGGTGGAACTAACCTGCAACCTATCACCACAATACCATTGCTGAGAGCAAGTTCATACAAAACATTGGCATATCCAGCCAACTTCTCGTTGTGGGACCAAATGTCATTTCCTGATATTATACCATCTTGTACACTCTTCATTACCTCATCATTCTCCAGTTCTGACAACCATTCATTCTCTGAAATACAACCTGACGTAATTGCACAAACCTTGACTTTATCTTACATTCACAATGCTTTTTTGGCAGCTCTTGGTTCTAGTGCATAATTTCTCAGTCTCGATAAACAAGCCGCTGACTTATTTTCCACATCAGGTATGTACTTAACTAGAAATTGGAAGTCCTGCAATCAAACTATCCACTTACATATGCTTAAAGAAACACTGTCCAAACCCTTCTTCCCAAAGATCTGATTGTACTACAAAATGCACACCCATAAAAGTTCTTTATGTTTCTTCAGATCCCAAAATACAGGTAACACTTCCTTTTCAATTGTAGAATAACATGTTTCTGCCCCTTTTAGTGATTTAGATGTAAACGCAAGTATGACCGCCTTACCATTTTGCATTTGCTTAAGAACACCACCAAGGCTATGTCACTGGCATCAGTAATCAAACAACACAGAAAACCTGGTTTAAAACTCTTCAAAGATTGTGCTAATGCCAACGGCAATTTGATATCCTCAAGTCCTTTCTGATATCCGTTCGACAAGCCATGCTGGACACTCTTCTTAAGTAACTCCCTAATGCAACAAGAATGCTTGGTAAAATTGGGAACATATCCGGCATTAAACTCTGCCATGCCTAAGAAGGCTTGTACTTCTTCTTTTTTGATTAGGTATCATGAGTATTAGAACGGAATTAACCAATTCTAACTTTGGCTTATCATCTTTGCCTGTGATTACATGCCCTAAATATGTTATTTCTTGACAGCAGAATTTCCACTTTTCACTTTTGAGATTTGATGCCTTTAGAGCAAAGAATATTCAAGACTTCTCTGACTTTGTTCATGTGATACTTTAAAGAGTCTGTGAAATTAGAATGTCATCCTGAAATAATTTTATCCAAGTGACATTCCCCCCAAAAATCGTCATAAACCTCTGAAAAACAGAAGCCACAGAGCATAGGCCAAATGACATTCTATTAATCCAGTAAACTCCAAAAGGGGTATAAATTTGTAAGGCTTTCATCACACAACTCAACTTGGTGGTAAGCTGAACTTAGGTCCAACGTGGCAAATATTTTGCATTGCCTAATATACTGATCATCTCCATTTTGCTGGGTACCAGGAATCTATCCTCAATAACTTCTTTATTAAGATGTCTAAGATCGACCCATAGCTTGATATCTCCAGAGCTCTCTGGTGCAACCAATTGAGAAGCTTCTACCATTTCAATGATGCCCTCTGATTGGAGGCTGTTTAATTGGGTCTCGACAGCTCCCAGTGAGCTGAATGGGATGCTTCTAACCTGGCACGTGACTGGTATTTCACCCTCTTTTAAATAGATGTGATGCTTGTACCTTTTAACGCACCCAACTTTCATTAAAAAAAAAATTAAGGAATTCTTTCATCATGATTTCTTCTGTAGTATCCACCTTCCTGATCTGAACTTGGGGATTTGCATTAGGATCGAGAAAAATCCCACAAGCTTTTGATGGGGTTAGCTTACATGTATCTCCCTTCAGAACAGAAATTTTACCAAATGCTTAATTTCCTCAAAACTGTATATTCACCTCAAAATATCCTATTAGAGTAATGTGACTTTCCCATCAAAAGGTTTAATGAAATCAGTGTCTGAAACGAATGTTAAACTAGCCTTAGAGTCCATGATCCGATACATACTGTAAATTTCTAGGGCAACTTCAACAATCATAGTAACAAAAAACAGACTGAAAATCAGGAGAGACACAAACTAATGTATAAAGAAAAGTCCAAAAATAGTTATTTATTGATAATAAAGTATTCCTTATTCAAACATAAAAAGTAAAACAAACCACATACACACCACATCCATCTCAGCATTCAAACTGGACAATCAGAAAAACTTATACATATACAAGTATAATCAGCACTTGACAGTTCATTAAACAGGATAATCTATATATGTTCTGATGTATTTTTTATCTTCATGACATAGATGATTGTCTTAAACATTTCCTATAGTTGAGCCTTGTTTGTAGGCTATTAGTACACAAGAATGTATCTGTGTCGTGAAGCGACTTCAGCTCCCAGGTGGAGAAAAGCCACCTCAGATACAGGTACTATCTGCAAATGATGAACAAACACAGAATATATACCATCTCTCCTGTCTAATCTTAATATTTACAATTTTTAAACAGTCATAATTAAATGGAGAAGGATTAAAAGAGAATAAAAAAGCTTTGTATTTAAATACCGTCACCTTTGAAAAGAATATTCAGATGAGTGAGCAGCAAGAGAATCAGAAAAAGAGGCAAGTTAGATGCCAAAGTGTTGAGATCACTAGACCGTGTAATTGTTATAGTGAACACAGTAATACATTTGCATGCTACTGTGGTAATAAAGAAATATAAGTGCACTATAACTGAAATTGAAGTGAAGTGCCCTATGTACAAACCCGTTCTCTAGCCTTCCAAGAAGATTTAATAATGTTCATAGAGTAGTGACCAATAGATTTGTAACCTCTTCGGCTTGACCGAATGATGTTGCACCAATACCATTGAGTTCAATTGTATCAGACGGGTGTTCACAACGAACGCATGAAACAGACTTCACACCATTTACTATTCAAAGAATAACACCAAATTCATCACATAATGCCACATCTCTTACTGTTTTTAGGTTTCTCCACAGATTTGCAGCATTTGGTATGATGTCCTTTCTTCCCACATGAGTTACAAATACTGCGTAGTGCAGAACATTCTTTAGAATTAGCCAAATTGTTAAATGAGGCACAGCTAAAAGACAATAGTTTACCTTTACCGTAACTTAGATTTTGTTTTTTTTTTAGTTTTACAAAAATAGAAAATACAGAAGACATTGTTTCTTTGGATTTCTGCGACTCATGAATAGAGTACATTGAGAGTTCTTCATGTATAGCAGTAATTAGCACTTCTGTAAGTTTAGGGTCAAATTTCTTCCCTAATTTTGTCACACATTCACTCCAGCATGAATTGGTATTGTTTTCTTTCTTCTATATTGTCCCGAAAATTTCGGATGGCTGCAAATATGCCAAGTGCTGTAATAAAATCCTCCATTGTCTCATCATCACCTTGTTTGCGTTTGCCAAAGTAATATCTTTGTAAAATAATTGAAACCTTAGGTAAAAAATGTTTGTCTAATTTCTTAATCGTGCACTCAAATTTGTTAAGTGATGTATCCCTATCCCCTTTTCCCCCTGTATCTACATTAGGTAGCGTCTCAAGAATTTCTTGTCCTTCCATAAAATGCAATAGTAATGTCACTTTTTTTCAGGCGACAAATTTTCACAACATATGTGTAAGTAGTTTACAAAAACATTTTTACATTTTGCCTATGGAAGGGGAGGGTAACCAGGGATTGTTAGAAAAAATGGCAGAGGTACAATATTTTGCATGATTTGTAACACACAAGAAAGTAATAATGTGAAAGAAAGAGAGGGTGCAAAGTAAGGAATCAAAAAAGTTAAACAGGAAAAGAAAAAAATATATAAACACAATAAAAAAATCAAAAGAAAAGACAGAAGAAAATCACTGGTACTCAAAGAAATACCTGAAATCCATCTAAAAGGGTTAAAAAATAATTAAGAATATACATTGCAATGTGATAAATATTCATGCAGAAACTCTAAACATCTGAATAGTCCTATTTCTATGTTCACTGCACTAATGCAGTTCTTCCTGTATAAGTAGCGTTACCTGTTAAACTGTCACTCAGGAGGAAATGCAGGAGGAGAGCAGCAGTAGGTGCTCAAGACTATGCTGCCAGTGTTGCAGGGATTCTGTTTTGGAGCAGGGCTATGCCTGGGATCACAGAACGTCAGTATGTAGGGTCTGAGTCACCATGCCACATCAGTACCCATGAACCCCAATCCAGACTAGCTCATAGTACCTAACCTGCTCTCCTAACCTTCTCAGAGTAAAAAGTAATTTGGCACCCAAGAACACAGCACTCTAGACCCCTCAGGGAACCACGGTAACATGTCATCACCTTTCATTCTCTCACTCATGCATGTCCACAATAAACAGAAATGAGACCCGAAAACAGTTGACAATATTTATTAAATCAATTGTGCTCTATTATGCAGCAATTATGCTGCAACTAGAAAACATACAAAAATTAATAATATGATTAGTATCACAATTAAATCATACACAATGAAAAGCCCTATCATGGTTATGGGTGTATTTGCCTAAGCCTAGTCTATCGATAATATACTGAAGATCTCTGGGATGGGGACGGGGTCCATACCAGGCATTTGCCATTAGGTGGTCTGAATCTCAGATTGCACAAAGCGGCCGCTCTGGTTTCGTGACCTCTTCTTTGCTAGAAACCCTCCTCTCTATTTTCACAATGACAAGTCTCTGCTTATCTGATAAGAAATGCCCTACTTGTAAAGTGCAACTGGGTCTCTTCTATTGTGTCTAGGTGTTAGTGTCTAACCACAGAGAATAACAGGGCACAATGTTGTTTGACCTTGTACTAAATGTTCAGACTGAAGCTGAGCAAAAAGCAGAATAATAAAACATGTGCAGCCTAGTTCTAAAATAATAATGCGGCACATAACAAGCATGTTATTTTGTAACATGTGCAAAGCAAAAGCAGCCTACAATTTGTGCAGCATGTGCAGTTGGGCTAACATAAGGGAAATAAGCAAACTATATCCCTTTTGGGTGGGAGGGAAAAGGACGTTGTTACAGCAGGTCACCAACTGGGAAACTGATAAAATGTATGGGATCCCAGTATGCATCACGCAACATTCTTGATCATTTAACATTAAATAATTTCCATTTGAAAGGACTGTAATTAGTTGGAGTATTGCAGAGGCTGGTATGCCTTTGAGATAATGCAGATTCACTACTGAAGCATTACATGCACTGTGATTGGTAACGTGTTTGCAAACATGTCTGACCAAAGTCACATTCCTTTCCTGTAAGGAAAACTTCTTTGTTGGCACATTCACAACGTTAAGAAAATAGGAGTGACCATAGTTGATGAATGAAGTTGCATCCAGGGGCTCATTTCTAGCAACAGGGAAATGTTTCATGCAAGCTGTGAATTGAAATGTTGAAATTGGCAAAGATATTACGCCATGTATTAACCATATAGCAGAAGGGGTTTATGCTATAGTAAAAGGGAGCTGTTGCATCTTTTTTTGCCATGAACCTTTGTTTACATGTCAGATTGAAAGGCATGAACAGGTAGCTGAAATTAAGATAACACCAGGTGATGCAACCATTTTTGAGGGTCTGAAGAGTCCAGCCAAACTGCATGTTAGATCTAAGCTGACCTTGCCCATGGTACAATGGAGATATGTCAGTTTCCATGATATCAATAACAGATGAGAAAATGTTATTTAGATGTAAATGTAAGAAGACAACAACAGTAAACACTTTACACCAAATTACCTTGATCAATTTGTCTTAAACATGCAGCAGCTTCCATTTGTGACAATTTCCAAATGTCATTATATGCAGCATAAACAAATGTTTTAGAATGCAGAGACTTAGAACCCAACAGAAAGTCTGATAAGTCCAAGTCCTGACAGGAGTGAAAGATGTTGGTTCACTGCAGATAGTGTGGAGTGTTCTAACTATTGTTGACACAATTTCCCCACTTAATAGGTAGTAACAATTCCGGAGTGTTGTGATATAAAATAACGATGTTTAGGTCAGCTTAATTTAAACCCCGACGTGGAATTAAAAAAACGTGCATGACAACTATTTGTGTCTTGAGGCCCCAATAACCACCCATGAGGACCTGAAAGTGTGGAATTAAAAGGTACCATTTTGCCACATACTATTGTGCTGTTCCTCAATTACATTTATTAACTGTTGCCAATTTTCAAACCGGACAATGGAAAGAATAGTGGGTGCATTAGTTTCTTACATTTTAGCCAATCCTAGACACATACGGCCTTACCGCACTTTGGTGGTCCTCTTGTTGGTCTGCCAGAGCTGCGCCAACAGGAGGACCGCCAAGGTCGTATAACACCTGCCTGCTGGATTCAGATTCAGGTCTGGAGGGCTGTGCAGCGGCAATCTCACGGTGGTGGTATGTTAGGCTCTTAAGAGAGCCTAATATGGAGACCGCTGCCATGAGAGTGCTGAGTGCACGTTCCTGTACGGTGTAGCAAGCATCAGTTAGTGCATGCCACACCGTGCAGGAATGGAGGAGCAATTCTAGGGGGGCACAACATGTGCCCCTCACCATGCACCCCCAGGTCCAGGAGTGGTAGGGGGCCCTGTTAAGGCCACCTTAGTTGCCTCTCTGCCACCCTTTTCATGGCTGGCTCACTGCCATGAAATGAGCAGTGAACAGGCAACTCCTAAAATGCTCGGTGGTGCCACAGCGGCATCACCAGCCTATTAGTGCCCCTGACCACTGTGCCACAGCCACAGTATCCTGAATCCCAGCAGATGCTGCAGTCTGACCACCACAGTCAGAATACTGCAGGTGGGCTAGCAGTGGTGGCGGTGGTCGGACCACCACTGCAAGGTACTCATAATCAGGCCCATAGTCTGTTGGATAGTGTCATTCAGAAAAATCATTTGTTTTGGAATTAAACAGGCTCAAAACAAGGTTTCTGTTGCCTGAACTTGCCATGATTTGATACCTCAAATGGACTTCATGTTAATTGTATCCTTCCAATAGTCATAACCTTTGACAGCCAATTGTGTGACATCCGAGTTCATATATCTGAGCTTAGTTTGTGTAAGCATGTAGTTTTTTTGCACGGATGAGTTTAAAATAAAAGGATGTTGCATCTGATGTGTCATATCCCAAAAAGTGTGTGAATTTGTCTTTATGTGTTTTGGAACTCCCTTGTGGGGGAGTGGAACAATGTTCCCATTGTGTGTAATTAAAAAGTGTATGTTGAACACTAGCTCGATGTGAATAATGAAGTCTGTAATGGTGATAACAGAACATTTCAGCATAGTTTGGAGAATTAAGGTACAAATCCTTTGATTCGAAAATAGCATAATATTGCAGCTCTGCGAGCATGAAGTTTAGAGTTTCAACATCCTAATCATCCGAATGTATGCCAGGTACTGTCAAATTCCCCCATAGAAACTTTAAACAAATATGGTATCTGCAAGATCTCCGGAGGGGCAGAATATGTTGTAAGGAACTTTATCCCAAATAATTCCATCAGTTACTGGACCAGCTGAAACGTTCAATAGGAACAAGTCTCTTTTTAGGTTATGGGAAGAAGAGGGGGGCTAACACCCCATCAAACAGTTCTGTAGCAGATCGTTCTAGAAAGTAGTGGCTATTAATCAACAGGGGAAACAGTCACAAATCCAATCCACAGAAATAGAAAAACCAAGGAAAGTGTTATCCAAACATATGTCTAAGGCAGGACCAGATAAGTGCATTTTAACCATGAAAGGATAACACAGATCCAGGAAGGAGGAGGGTCTAGAACAGTTGAACTGTCAAAAGACTCCGAAGAAAAATCATCTCTACCCACAAAATAACCAGAAGTAGTTTGTTGAAAAACTGATGCCTCAGGTACCGCAACAGGACCAGTACAATCCATAAGATCTGGATCTGAAAAAGGGGGATCTGTATAAACGACATCAGTTGTAGAAGATGCAATAGTAAGAACAGTACTCACTTCAGTCGTTTTGCTGGCAAGTGTAGAGGATGCAGGAATTAACTATAGAACATTCTCTGCCCCCCCCCCCAAGCTGGGGAGAAACAGCTTCGGCAGTGCTTACTAGCTGTACAGGAATTTCCTGTTTGGTAGTAAGAGGAGTTACGGAACTACCAAGGACTCCCCATGGCCTACTGTTGAGTATCTGCCACATGATGTAACTTGATGTGATTATTGGAGACAAAACATTTGAGTGAAGAACCAGGAAGTGGTGGAAAGATTACAGTTCTTGTACCTTGAATGCCAAGGAGTGGCACCAGGGCTCGGTATGATGGGCAAATTCCTTTTAGACCGCCACTTTTTCTCAGACGAGATCGCCAACATTTGGAATCCAGCCAGAAGGTTCTGGCATCTCCTTGTTTTCAGCAGAGGCAGACGTCTTAACCTGCTAGTTGGATTGAGTGTCACAGAAGTTCTGTAGATCTTGTAAGACAGCACAATGATCATTTACATCAAAGGGTGTGGCTCGTGCCACAATGTCTGGACCATAATGGTCAGGAACATGCATGCTGATACCTAAAGGGACCTGATATGGGGTCCGGCCACCCAGAGATCTTTTAGGGCGGTTGTATTTTCATGTGCTGAACCCCACAGAGGGGGTGGATCCAACTACGCCCTGTGACTAGTTCTCTAGCTGTTAAGGACTGTTTTACATCACAGTTCATCATCTCCAGAACAGAATTGCCCTTGGGCCGGTATGTAGAAGAATAATGCACCTGTACACCCAGGGAGGCCATAGTATCCCAATAAGCTTTACAAGCAAAGGCCAGGTCCTGGTCCGAGTGGAATGTACTGCATGCATATGTCCCGGTAAAGACATGCATGTCTTTAATAACAGTGGAAGTATCAGCCGAATGCTGGGCCCAAACCCAGAGAGACCTCGAGCAAGAGTCAACTGCAACTAAAATAAATGTAAGCGCAATACCAGAAATAAGAGGACCAAATGGTCCAAATAAATGTAGCCAAATGGTTTGTTAGACAGTAACAGGTGTGTTTGCAGAGACGTGCCATGGTGGAGGCTTTAATTTGTTTGTGCCTCCCACCAGAGACATCCATGCTGTTAGGGATTGATCCTCCACAGTGTTTAGGGAGCACGACATTTGCTTTTTTTCAAGCTTCAAAAAAGAATAACATATATTTGTGTTGCACTTTGTGTCCCTTATTGTTTTCCTTATGGCTGCAGTGCCTGCTGCATTCCAGTTAATTTTAGACCTGCTGTCCATGGACATCTTATGTATCATGGAATGACTAATGCAGGTGGTGCTTTTATCTATATGATTAAAGCCAATGAAGCTTTCCCCTTTGAAGTCTTTTATTCTTTGGTCAATTTTCTAGCTGTGGCAGCCTCCCACATGCAGCTACACTGGTACACATGTTTACCCTTAGCAATGAGGGGGCTACTTGGCCGGCTCTAGCTGAATACACACCATATCCTAACATGGTTAATCAAAATGTAGTACAGACACAAGCAATGCAGGCCGCTCTAGTTACAATTTATAGACTCTTGATTTAATATGTTTCGCCCACGTTGTTGGCTGTACCAGCATGGCTAGGCCTGCCAGGGCAAGCCCAGTTGCCTGCAGTGCTCACCATAAGTCCTGTAAGTGTTCATTCAGTTATGGGTAAAACTCCTACTAATCGTGAGGAAATTCCATTTTGGATCGCCCAAAAGTTCAACCAAATTGAGGCTGTGTTTCCCCATAAAGGACCACAAGATAAGCACAGAATATTGACTATGTGCTTACCCCACAGAATGGCTCCTGAAATAGTTGATTGTAACACATGGTGGACAGTGTTTGGGGTTGTCTATACCATCAGTCACGGTACTCCGTCCATGTCAGTTTTTATGGACGTGTTAAAACAAATACCAAACTACTACAGGGCAGTTGCTGCCCTGGATTTGGAGATGGGACTAATGGGAAATATTCCTGTGGTGTCTGCAACAATTATGTCTAACATTAAAGGCAAAGCAGCATCACTGAGTATACACCAGATGGCTCACAGCAGTCACGCTACTCGACTGTGAATGTGAGCTGCCTAGAATTATTGCTGATGTGTACACATCCTTGGGATGCAATCATTTGAGAACCAGACTGACCAAACCACCTCTTGGCACACCTAGTACAGACAAGAAAGCCAAAAAAACCAGTGAGTTTGTTAAAAACCGGTGAGTAGGCACTATCAGGAAAAGAATATGCTGCTGGTGAGGAGGCGCTGCTCTTTAAAGGTGAGAAATTTATCCACTGTAAATTTTGACTGCTCTTTAGCGTGTGAAGATGAAATGGCCCAAATCTGCCTATGATTGTCTCACGAGTATGCGGGTGAAGCACTGCAAGCAGGAAATAATTGTTGACACAGGGAGCTAAGCGCATGTGCAGAAATGCTTGTGCAGAATAGAGTGCACGTTTTATACAAGCGCAGCTCGAGAAGCTCGAGAACTTCATCAAAAGAAGCTGGTGATGTAGTGTGAAAAAAACTGCTGGCAATAAAAAGGCCAGGAAAGAGAAATCCAAAAAGGTTTCCAATATAGTAAGCGCAGTGGGCTTATAGAATAAAGCAAGAATATAAGCACAGTACCTTAGAGGTTTATAGTATTCCTCTAAGAAGGTTGCCAAAAAGTGTTGATGTTTCTCCCAGGGGCTTCAGTATCAATCGTCGCCAATGTGATGTTCACACTAGTTCATTGATAAATCCCATTTGTTAATAAGAGAAACTCCAGCGAAAGCAGAGTGCATTGTCACAACTCAAGCTCCTCGACAGAGACCCCATCTCCTCAGATTCTTGAATTAAAACATTCCAATAGGGAATGCCATGGAAATAGAATACATGACAAATAAATGAGGAAGGAATATGCCATCTAAAATATATTTTAACAATACCACAAATAGTATGTCTGCCCCACAGCCACTGTCCAGCTCCTTCCCTGAGGAAACACTGGGCAGAGTCTGAATAGTAAATCTGCCCCAGCCACTTCACAACCCCTTTCCTGAAATAACACTTGGCGGAGTTAGAATAGAAAATTTGCTCCCCAGCCACTGTCCAGCATCTTCCATGAGGTAACGCTTGCTGAAGTTGGAATAATAAACCTGCCCCCAAGCCACTGTCCAGCATCTTCCCTGTGGTATCACTTAGCATAATTGTAATAGTAAATCTGCCCCCATCCATTGCCCAGTACTTTCACTATACTGCAATTCTTTTTTTCTTTTTAAATGTGAAGAGCCACTGTTGAGGAAATATCATTATTTTGTTTATGAAAAAAGCAAAATGTTCTTGTATTTAAACATACATTATTGTCTATTTTGAAAATGTTCACAAATTGTGTGTTGTTTTGAGAATCCACTGAATTAATGTTTGTATATGTAAACAAAAAGATAATAAATTTCTGTTCATATACTATACCTTGGGTTTTATTTATGAAACAATTGTGTAAGTTATCCTTCCTTTCATAGATAGATGGCAGTGTTTCACAGTATCTATCACTCCTCTGCACTCTGGTACGTGTGGTCATGTCCGAAGGTAGTGCACCACTGACTACAAAATGGTAGATGACTGCTTTTATATGTGTTTTAAGGTTAACCAAAATGTACATTAAAATAAGTGTTCTAAAGTATGTGTTTTCTGAAACATAACGTGACTAAAGTTATACTTATTGCTGTTGTGAAATTCAATGTGTATTTGAGCTTCTTCACAGAGTTTGTCCACAATCTTGGTTGGGGACATGGTGTTCAGTTATGTAGAAATTACAGAAAGTCAGAACTTTTAAATATACATAGTGTTTTATTATTGTAGAACATGTGTGTGCATGTTGTTTTTATGTGTTGCTTTGTTATATATGTATTTTTGATTACATATGTGAAGGGTTGAGATGTTTTGCCTTGTGTTTCGTTGACATATAAAGATGTTTAAAAAATGTGTACATGGTTGTGATGCATTGCGTTGACTTGCGAAGTGTTGTGTTATGTTGTGTTCTGTTGCATTGAGATATGTTCTGCAAAATGTCTCTTTCCATAAAAATATTTACAAAATATGACATGTTACTTTATAATTATCTTGTCTATGTAAATATTATTTACATTTTGTTTAATCTATATTTATTAGCATTTGTTGTATTTATAAAGGTTGCATAGAAAGGTTTGCTTGGTAAAAGTCTGAACGGTAACAGTATATGTGGTAATGGTTAAGATAATGTAATTCTATGTATGTTCATGGTAAAGACATGCATGGTAATGGTACATGCATGGTAAAGACTGAATGGTAATGGCAAGTGTTGTAACATCATACAACAACCCGGATTTAATGTAGATACAAGAAAAGGTCTCTTAGCAACTGTTCTAAGTTCTGAGAAAAATCTAGGTGAAGGACATGTTGGTAGCATTCTTCACCTACTTCATCTAATACACTAAAATATGACAGAAGGTGGGTAGCATTGACAACCGGCTGCCAGTCCCTGACACATCAAAGCAATTGACCTCCATATTTCGTCTCACCAGTAGCTGTCAGAAATGCTTGTTTGGTAAAATGGCTTTCAATAGAAGCCATATATGGTCGACCAGAAAAAAACCTTCTTTCATTCAGTTTTCATTAACTACCTCAATACTTCTCAGCTCCTATTCCAGCCAACAACGTTAACCTCAATTTACACTGATTAGGTTTGATTTTGCAATTCAGATGCTCTCTTGCTAGATCATCCCATGCCTTGCCATCTATCCCCCAACACTCTAAGTCTATATTACTTGGATTATATCTACTCCTGCTTGGCTATGCCCGAAGGGGCACACTGACAGAACCCCCAGATTTCACTCACTATCCTTTAGCTCATCTATAAGTGTTATCTGTTCTTTGGTGGCCTACTTATGTCAAGGTATCATCCAATCAACAGAATATACCATCGTATCTGTGCATGTACTCACTAGTTGTCTTTAAGGGTGTACTCGTTACACAGTTGTCATTGTTTAGTTATTTATTTGTTACCTTTTTCTATTCCAAGCTAACCTAACTGAAGTGCAATACACAAATAAATACATCCTTGAATGCAAAATTATCTTATCTTACGTGAATGTTTGTGTGCTACTCCATCTCACTTTCTCATCGCCTCACCCTCCTTTCCTATCCTAAACTTTACACTTCTTGGAGAGTGCTTTGCAGTTCACTGGAGCTTTGTTTGTACTTTACAAATAACATTAAAGACCAAAGAAATATGCATGTTAGGAGTTTGCAGAATTACAAATCAGTACACATCTTTTTCACATTGGAATGCTGCAAGGTTTGTGAGTTTTGCCTCCATTCAGTTGGTGAAGAATTTTCATGCAAAAGCATTTCTTGGCTGGAGAGTTATCCCATGAAAAAATATGTTTATGATCAATTTGACTAATCTGTTTAATGTTCCTTTAAGAGTTGGTAAAAACCTTTACAAAGTTTTCAGTCAAAGCCCTGCCATATCACCCACTCCCTATAAGAGCAATACATTTTCCCAAAACACAATTGTCAATACACCACATTCTTTTTGTTACAAATGTTAAGTCCCATGGCCAGAGCACAAACATATTCTGCCTAAATCCTGTACTGAACCCACAATTGGTGAAAACTGTTTCGGAGCTCAATTGATGATTTAAAGTTGGGACAAATTGCACTTGGACCAAGGTTTTTTCTAGCACTGCAGCCAGTGAACCATTTATCGATGGATCATGCACAGCTCTAGCAGCAAAAGTGGTGAGTATAATTTTAACCACTCACTGTTACCGGAAAACGGTGCTGTCCTTGTATGATAGCCACAAGAAGTGAAACTGAAAGTCTGAAATCCTGCCCTTGATCCAACTGGTGTTTCTGATCACCCATATTACCACACCCTTTCCTCCAAACTCTCAGCCTGGTATACTGGACCATGCACAAAGCAGCTAGGCACCAGTGGAACCCTTTCAGGGCTGCTGTATGAGTGAGCACACCAGCACTGACCCATGGTCCTGGGTAAAACAAATTGGAACCCTCACTGCACGCAAAGCATGATGCTGTCCTGCCTGCTGATACACAATCCGACGATCTTGCCACCCCTCTGCAGACACAAAACTGCTCTCTGGTGGATTCTGTCAATGGATATAACAGTATACCCTTCTCTGGAATCTTCAGGTTGATCAAGATGACACTGAAAGAAGCAACAAACTGATACAGGGACATGAACTGCAGAAGCATCTTCTCGCAAATGTTCACTGGATTGATAGTCATTCGAATGTATCAAAAGTTGAAGATGAGTATGGAAGTTTTGGGAATCACAGATTTCATCATCCTTATACCTAAATTTCCTTGTACTAAAATGGAAGGTGGTTCATAGTTAATTGATGATAATGCTCAAAGACATAAGCTTTCAACTGTGAAGAATGAGCAACTGGATGCATTTTCCTAGAATGAAGTAACAATAAATAAAAATCCTTAGGATAGAAATTTGATGAGTAATGTGAAAAGGACCAAAATATTGAGGTTGAAATTTCATGGGTAAAGTATGAACCAAAAGAAAGAAAGCAAGACGATTTTAAATATTGAGGTTGGTATTTCAAGGGTAAAGTAGGAAGTGAAAGAAAGAAAGCAAGAAGATTGTACAACCTTCATATTAAGTCAGATGAGAAAGAAGCCAATCTTGACTTACCAGCCTAGTCTGTCATCCTGACATTTGAGTGATGTAGATGGTCAGAATCTAATTGATTTTGTTCCTGTAATTGCTTTATATGATCAGTAGCAAGTCACTTAATTTAACTAGAACTATAATTATAGTAAAGTCAAATTGTGTGATGAGAAAAATACTCATCTAGTTTAATAACTATTCTGAAACTGCAAAAAGCTAACAAAAGTTTCCTTTGCACCCTTCAGCAAATGACTCTTCTCAACACAAGCATTTTTTGTAGCTAACAACTCTCTTTCCAACAAAGATTAGTTCACTTTCCGGAAAGGCATGAGACAGATTGGGCCCTTTTGCTCATCAGTATCTTGTCATTGTAACTATTCATCTCCCATTGTCCTCGAGGAAACATCGGTCACCACAATAAGTTTCCTTGTGGTATAAGAATGATGGAGAAGAATAGGAGTTTGTGAGTGAACGTTCTCTTAAGTGTGTTAATGGCCCTTCAGATTGAAAGTCCCAATGAAAACGCGCTTCAATTGTTTTCTTCATTAAGGCACAAATAAGATCACCAGTGAGATGGACACCATTCTTAATAAATTGGTGATAAAACTTTGAAAGAGAGAATCATTCAAAGATGCGTGCAACCTGCTTTGGATTATGTAGACAAACCTAATTCAAGTAAAACCAAAGATATTTGGTTGCTTGCTTATTGCATTCACATTTCTCAGCCTTACAAGTTAGTTGATTTTATTGAAGGCCTGAATAACACAGGCACCACATACTCTTGAGCTTCAGGAAGGATTTGAAAATTATTGTTGTTTTAAGTGTATCAGTTCAAAATTATTCAAATCATCATAAACAGTATAATCCATGAAATATAGCAGGAGCATTGCACAACACTAAATACTCAAAATGGCCAAACTGGGTGTAAGTAAAAAAGTTTTTGAATTAATCACTATCTTTCATAAGCAGACAATTACAAGTACCCCGCAAATCAAGAATGGTAAAAATATGTCCCCCTCACACTGATTCTGGAAAGTCTTTAAAAAGAGGTAAAGGGTACCAAATTCTTGGCCGTAATTCAATTTAATGCTCTGTAGTCAGTACAGCGTCTAAGAGCTCAATCTGTCTTTATAATTAAGAGTAAGGGTTCTCCAGCTAAAGAACGTACAGCCAACACATTCTGTAAATACTCTTATAAGTAAACTTTAAGAAACTCCTTCTCATTCACAGACAATGAATGAATGTGCTTAGAGGGTATAACAGTGGTTAGTTGAATTTGTATAGTGCTATCATATTCCTGATGTTGGGGAAGAGAAAAAACCTCAAGCTTTACACAAACTTAACTGTAGCAAATACATGATACTGGAGTGGCATTGCCAAGCAATTTAGTCACTAGTAGGTGTGAAGTGGCTGTGGGTTCTTTCAGTTTATCTATAGGAGGACAGTAAACTCAGGAAGTACATCAATGATCATGAGAGAACTTCAATGAAAATTATGTTGTTCTGGTAGCCAAGCTCCCAATATAATTATACCTCTTCAGCCAAAGATCTGCAAAAATCACAGCATAGTCTGAAGATTCTATTATATCAAAGCAGAGTATTTCTCTATAATTAGCAAAAGAGACCTGTATTGCAAGTGAGGTCTCCTTAACTGGCCCTGAAGACAGCAGTGTGCCATCAACAGTCTGGGCTACTTCATATACCATTTAATTCTCAAACTAAAGTTATTCTTAGCTGCCCAATCATGTTGAATAAACATCCCACATGCTCCACTATGCAACACACCTGTACACCCGTAGACTTTCCTTCTTCGGCTCTCAATACAAATTATGAAAACAGCAAATGTCTATCCATAGAAGATTCAAAATTAGAAAGCCAACACACTTCCGCCTTTGTTTCTTTTACAGAAGTCTGCATCTCATCTAAATCTTTTTGAGGACACAAAGGGCAAATTTGGATTAAATGCTCATATTTGCCAAAATAAAGGGTACAAACCTGCTTTTTAGTGTTGTTGTTTTTCATTCTTTCTCAAATGGCACCAGGTTGACTCTACTTGCATAGGTTCCTCATGAGAAGATTGATTGTTGTGCTCTACTTTTCAAAAAGGATAGACTCTTGGTAAGTTTAAAACCCTAACTCAAGACTTCTTTCTTTCAAAACATTGCTTTCAAAATATATATTCAGTTGACAAAGCTATGTCAAAAATGTGGAAAATATAGAATGATAGGTAAGAACTAACTGATCCTTGATCTCTTATTTTAATCCATGATGAAATTAAATAATTTGGGTTTTCTTAACCCAATTAGTCTCAGCAGCCAATTGGTAAAAAGAAGTAAACACAGCCATATTTCCTTGCAGAATATAACAAACAGCCTTCTCAGCTCATTATTAGGGAGTTAAAACAACTTTTTAATGACATGTAGAAATGTTTCACCCATAGGGAAAGGTGTTTATTCTTACAAATGAAGAGATTTGCAAAACCTGGGAATAAAGACAACAAAACTACCCTGAGACAGAGTAGAGAAAGAGTCTAGTATAATCTTCCAGGTTGACAAGTTCAACAGGGAAAAACAGCTGCAGGTAAAAGACGCAAAAATCAGAGACATAAAAATACTAAGGTGGCGCGACAAATCCTTCTCAGAAATAAAGGAAATCACTTCCCAGAAAAATGGCTGAAAACCATCTTAAACAGAGAAGCGATGATAGCACAACTGGCACAATGACCATCTTTATTAGAAATTAATATAACCCTAACCAGCACCCCATCACAGAAAAATGGTGCTGTCCTTGTGTAGCAGGCACAAGAAGTAAAATTGAATGCCTGATGTACCACCCTTGATCCAACTAGCATCTCTGATCCTCCTCATCATCATATTCCTTCTTCCAAACTCTCAGTCCGACATCTTGGACCTAGTGTAGAGCAGCTCACCACCAGTGGAACCCCTTTAGGACTACTGTGACAGTAAGCACTCCAATGCTGTCCTGCAATCCTGGGTGAAGCAACATGGATTCCTTCCTTCACATTAGGCATGCCACCTTCCCATCTGCTCATGCAGAACCAGATTAACACTTCACATCTAGATGGATCTAAGACCATTCTCTTGTGAGTTCTATCTACAGACGTAACACAGAGTATCACAGGGAGTTCCTGCCCTAGCTGAAGCAGACATTGAGGCCTTCCTGCACACTAGGTGTGCCACTTTCCTGTCTACTGTTGCAGAACCATATAGCCCCTTGTGAGTTCTGCTTACAGATTTAACTCAGAGTATCATAGGAGTTCTGAATAACTTTTGCTTAAAAGGGGCCTCTTGCACAGCAACTCGTGTTAAGAAGGCCAAGCAAAGGCTTGTGCCACTCTTCCATTGACCCATCGTTTATTATTGTGGAAAGGCTCTGCTTCAAATGGCTACCTTGCCAGAAGTCTGGAACATCAGGTAGTTAGGCCACAGCTCTCCTTCTACTATTACCAGTAACTTGGGGTTCCATTTGGTCGAGGGTAGTGGATATAGTCCATCTCTTAGGCCCTTCTACTATCACAGGCAACAAGTACATACATGTGAGAGACCATGCAGGCAAGTAAGCTAAGGCAGCACTTTAGAAGTATGACTTATACTATAGTGGCCCATACACTAGACCTTTCCTTAACAAATCTGCTTTTTGCCTTTCCAGGTGCATAATATCAGGCTGTTGCCTATAATCCCAGTGATCTTATCAAGAAGTGTTTGAAAGGCAACCTGTGATCTGCCACCAGAGAAGGCAACCTGTGATCTGCCACCAGAGAAGTAGGACATTATGTTCTGTAACTTTGCAAGGTGGCACAGCATATAAGCAAGGCAAAACGTTTTCTCCAAGCTTGTAAAGAGCCCACAAAATAGTGCTGCAATCAGAAAGGCACACAGAGTGGGTAGCAGGAGGGTCAGGAGTTACCGATCATTATGGTTATACAGATGTGTGCTTCGAGTGACAAAAGGAATGTACCATACACTGTCCTTAAAAGGGTCACGCAAATTATTTAATTGACCTCATTGTAGTGACAGTCACATCAGGTGAATCAAGTGAAGAATCTAAAGCCTTACCATGGATATGTGCAGCTTGTGCTCTAATGGGTGCTTTTGAGCAAGTTAGTGCTCTGGAAGGAGTATGAGGACCAGGACTGAAGAATTTGAGTTCAATGTTTGATTACAGAAGTAGGCATATGCTAAACCTGTTTTAATATGTTTGTAGAGACTTGTTAAACTTGCTTCTTTTTATAGTAAATGGAAAGTACTTTCTGTAAAATGTACTCCCCTAAGGAAGATGTGTATACTTTGAAATGGGGGATTTTGAGCTCAGATTTACAAATGATGACCTAATGTATTATGTGTTATTGTAAATTCATATAAATTGAATGAATTACAAATTAATCCTGTTGTAATCCCATGATAAATTTTATTTTAAAAAATAAATTAAAACAATAATTTACCAATTAAAAGTGAAGCAATTGCATATGCACAATTGTTAATCCTTTTGGTGCTCCTATTCAAATATATATGCTAAATATTTAGAGAAAAGCTGCAGACTTTAAAGTCAAGACTCAGGCAATCACAGATTAAGAGATCCCAAATAATCAGATCTTCGTGGTGGTATTTTGGGGCCTCAAGGATCATTATAAGAACTCTGGTTCTATTGTTGCTGCAGTTTACACCTCACATCTAGAGCAGAGGCAGGCTGCTGAAGAATTCATTGCAATAGTGGCAGATGTTTGTGAAAATTCACTGAGCCTCACAAACACCTTCCCAGAGATTGACATGGCTGCGTTAGAGGTCACCTGAAAATGTGCATTTGAGATGAGGGCTTACATTGCCAGGCAAGCGTACCACTCCCTGCACTTCTGGATCTGACTTTTTTGTTTTGTTCGTTTCATTGCTCCCTTGGCCACATCAAATGGTGGCAGTCCAGCATCTGATCAGCTAGTGAGATCCAGAGACCCTGAGAACAGAGTTTCTCACTGGAGACCATCAGTCTGCATACATACACTCCAGGACACTGTTCCCAGCATTGTAACTGCCATTGTGTTCTTTGTGTTCTGCAGTTTGGATGTTCTTAGACCTTGCAAAATACTGAACAGATACAAAGTAGCCTGTTTTGCCAGGTAGATTGTTATCCTCTGTCATAACATTGTTGATGTTGAAAATTTTGCAAAAATTATCTGTTTGTGAACTTTTTATTTCTATATCCATACTGCATTGCATTGGGTCTGTGTCTTTCATTCCAACTTAGATTCACCTCTCAAGCCTTGGCTGCTCTCCCACTTCTACCTAGAGATCCAAGGGTGCTAACTTTGGATCTACTTTCTGTTGTCAACTTGGTCTCTTAAGTACAGGTTACAAGAGACCCTGGTAGATTTGAGAGAGCTCAGTAGCTCAGTCAACTTTGTTGACTCGACCTCTGAGCACAAAGGATCAAATTCAATATCCTATGTACAACACACAAAGCTAACTGGATCAAAGGCTCAGGGTATCTTCAGAAACTCGAAAGTCATTAGACATCAACAAGAGCCCCGAGTTCAACCAATGCCCTTATTGCGAGTGACCAAGGGCTATGTTCTTCAGAATAACATGCAGATGTTGGTACTTACTGCAATAAAATCTACATGTCACATTAGATGCCGTACTCTTTTCCCCTGTTAAAATCTGGCAGCTTTCACCTGCCAAAATTCCGGCCCATTTATAATCAAGACCTCAGTCTAAGTCTAACAAGATCATCAACCAAGATTCAGACTTCAGAACCATGGAGACTTATCCTTCAGTGCACAAGACCAAAACTTTAGAAAGGCTTTAACCAGTTTTTGAGAGCCAAACCTAACCTTTTTAGCATTACTGAAAACATTTTATTTAGACTAACACTGTACTAAGATAGTGGTGGCACTACAGACAAATGCTGTCACCATCAGAATGTCTGAAACCAATCAGCATTCAGAGAAAACATGATATCCCAACTCCAGGTGTACTCAGTAAGTTACTTACTGCTACAGCGGAGTGGCCCCTCAGGATACATCAGACAGATATTAAAAAGTCAATGACATTCATGTCACTAATAAGTGATCCTGTTGTAGAGACAACCTCCTCAATCAAGATGACAATGATTGACGTTGGCCTAAGGAAGGCCTGCATTAACACCAGACAAACAGTATTTAATCTTCAACCTCTACCAATGGAGACAATTCACATAACCTTTCCTTTGATCCATGTTAATCTTACTTTCTGCCAGCCTATCCCCTACCGTTACCCAAGATACCATAACCAGAAATATTTAATCCCATTGTTATGTCATCTAATTATTGCACATCAAGTGAAGAAAACATATCTGTGGTGGAATATTTTTAAGTGGCTGAAAGGTGACAACTGCAAATAATAACAATTGATGTGGCTATAGTTATTTTATTGGAGGAGTCACTTTGGGTGGTTAATAGCGGTAGAATTAGCAGTTCCACCACAAATCAGAGGTTTTTCAATTGCATCCCATCTCTAAGTAAGATGTTTAGTCACCAGCTTTGTCTTTGTTGACAAATAATTTTTTTCCTGTGCATGTCAAAGGCCTTTTTAAACGATTATGTAAAGGCTGATGGAGCTTTTAAACAATTCTACATCGCATATTACACAGATGTCCTGTTAGACACTCCAGTGAAGGGAAAGCCAGATTCAGTGTAAGCCTTTTTTATAGCGAAATATTGGACCCTGACCTGATTGCATGGGCAAATAATCCATATCTGCATCAAATTCTCATTCTAAGCCACTTTTCTATGTAGTTTCAGGATAATTAAATGATTATTTCATCTATATCAAAAAGACCATGCCCTTTAGCAGATAACCTAGTGTCCCAGACTCCTATGTCAGACACTGGGGTCCACAGTCACTTATGGTTCTACACACTGCTGGCTGAACTCAGGAACGTTAAGTATGATAGCTCTAACATAGAAAACTCAATGCATTATTTAATAGATCTCATTAAACTCACCTGTCAAGGTGGATAGTAAAGGGGAATCTTTATTATTCAATCAAGCACACATTAGATGTGCATTATAGCACAATGATGGTGCGCCTGATGTAGCAGGGTTTGCTATATCTTCATCTTCATGTGTAATCATTAAATAACCCACACCATTGGTTGTATGGACCTTTGTTCATCGACAAGGAGAAGATAAAAGGAGCAACCATCCACATCAAAACCATATGAGGATAAAATCATTAAAGATTTAGTACAGTCAATAAAGAAAATTTGTGAGAGTTAAAGGGTTTTATTCATCAATTCTTTAGTTTCATTATTTATGCAATAAGTATCAGTCTATTAAGAGTCAGCATTAGAAATTAATATAATCCAATAATTGCTATTTCAAAATGAGGAAGAATACAATGTTTTTTTAAGTATAATAGTTAATATTGTATTAATACAGCAAGCGTGTTCCATAAAGAAATTTCCCTAATGTAAATTAAATCAGGTTGGAATAGAATTAAGGTGTCACTTTAGAAACCCAATAAAGAGATCTGACGAGAGAATAAATGCATAAGAATAAAGCCTTTGTGCATCCAAGAAAGACAATTTTAAGCTGGAATGTATTCCCAGCTACAAATCAGCAGACATCTAACGAAACTGGAAATAGGTTCAAAGCAACCTCCCATGAAGAGAAATATGGTCTCACGAAACCCAGAGATGCATCTCCTGTAAATGCGAGTTAGAGAAGCCCCCCTCCAATCTAGGAACTTGCACTAATATAAATACTGAATATTCTAGATGGTAACATGTTTACTTTACTTTGTTCACAACATCCAATAGCATTTCAGTAAACCCTTGGGAAGAGGTAAACTCCCCAGTCTCTCACGTCTTCACAATGGGCCACAGAAACAAGTCCTTGAAAATATACTTATTCCACATTTTGCAGTTCAGACAGTTCTTCCCGTGCATCATCTTTCCTGTTGTCTCTTCTCCTCTTGGTGGGAACCTCACTGTCAGTAGTCTAATACAAAACAAATGCTTATTCATTAACCAACAGAAAGCTTCTGGAAAGTTACAACATCTGCAGCAATAGAGAAAAACATCTCATGCAAATCAACAGCTCAATGTAGAAAACAGGCCTTTCAAAGCTGCTGTCTTATTTTGCAGTTAACAAATTATTTTTATGTATGTTTATATTGTCTAAATATGACTACTTAGTACATCTTGCATTCAAATATACATGTTTATTTAACGTAGACTTTTGCAGTTATATGTGTCTTTGTTTGTAACATGAAGACATTTGCTGGATCACCTAAAATGTTGCATGCAAAGTGATTCTTTACCACTGCAGCCTGTTGCTTGCTTTTTTTATTTCTCTGCAAAAGATGTTTGAGTGCCTGTGCACACATTAAAGAAATAGAGTAATACTGAAAGCACTGTATTTCAAAATAGTGATGGTTAAATATTTCGGGGGATTTCGCACTCTGATAAAAGAAGACTTAACATCCACTGACTGTTAATTCACACCAGCCATTAAATTGCTTCAGTAGGGCTGTGGTTATGAATAGCAAGTACTGTAGCATGTTACATCTAATTCAGCGCAGCCTGGTGCCTGGGGTTTGTTTGCTTTACAGCCTGATTTCATTAGGGTTGTTGTTTTTTTCTCTTTTGCTTAACCAAATTCATTTAGAAAATGTTGAAACTTAATTATAAAGCGTTGCACTTGAACCCATCATGTGACCCAGTCCTGCAAAGCCCCAGTGATTGGCACTGGAGCAGCACAGTGCAAGCACTCCCGAGTGCAGAAACAGCCCAATGTTTGTTTCAGAAAACAAAAAGGCCTGAAGTGTTTGGATTGGGCCACATAGCCATGAAATGAAAAGCCACTATGACCACAGACCTCTGGGTTAATGGGATCCATATGGTAAGAATTCTTAATATCTGTTATGACAGGGCTCTCAGACAAGTTAGGCTCACACACTTTTCAACAGATCCCCTTTTCTCAGTCTCTTTGAAGGTTTTCGCTCAAGGCTCTGGCAGACACCTCCAGAAATTGCATTTTAGCAGATAGGTGCCCTCCTCCAATGCTGAGTCACCCGTTGCCCCAAATATAAAGATATCATTGCAAAAAGGAAAACATTGCTCTGATTGCGCGTAGAGTTGTTGGGATGGAAAAGTTCCTCTGGATAGCCCTGGAAGCATCTGCCTTTGCCTCCAGTTCACCAGAACAAGTTCTGTAAGTTTTTTTACTGTTCGCCTCAGCACATATGACAAGCATGCATGCACATTGAGGGATTCCTTAAACACAACATGAGACATGGATAGGGGCTCCTTGTTCCAGAGGAGTACAGGATGTGCGCCCTCCTCTTGTCAAGCAGGACTACTATTAGTTCGATGGGCTTTTTAGGACTGACAGTGGTGGGAACAACAACGGATTACAGTGGAAGGACAGGTCTTTTTACCAGTCACCTGTCAGAGATGGTCACATACTAACCTTCACTGCATTTTTTTAAACTGGTCCCCAGGTTCCTGTGACCGGTCCCTTTGCTCCATCCATATGGGACACTGACGGAATTCCGAATGGCCCTTGAGACCTGGCTGTTTGAGTTAGCCTCCAGGGCCTGCAAGCACCTGGATACACTATGAGGTGATTAGCCGTGCTTTATAAACCCTGATTGATTGATTGATTGATTGATTGATTGATTGATTGGTTAAATATTGTATGTGTATCTTCTGTGTGTACAGGTAGTGCGTGGAGGGTGTCTATCATAACCCTGGGTGAAGTTCATGGAATTTTCTTTGCAGAAATGAAGCAACGTGGCCAAAAAATTATACAAAATAACGAGAGATTAAGTGCAAAGCCAGGTCAGTATTTTGCGTTATTCTTTAGTGAAAAATGCTTCCTCGTGACCATTTTGGATGCAAGGACGCATTTGGAGCTTAAAAATAGTGCAAACTCATACACTGGGAATTGGATCCTGTTAGATATCACAACTCTTAGAATGTAAGGAGAGATGTATGCAGTACAGTATCTATAAATGCGAGTGTTATTGTGCTCTCTGTGTGCGCTCCACTGCCTTTTGGCTATGTTCACACTATAGAAATATCATATACGCACATACATTTGCACAAACCTGAATTATGATTTCAGGTCTGACTTGAGAGCGCTTTTATCACCAATTCTTTCAAATATTCATAGATTTAGAATCTGCTCACACAAGAGGAGTATTTCTCTCTCGTCTCATTTTATTGGCTGTTTGGTGCTTTAATTCGAATGTTTTTACATATGAAAAATCACACTTGATCATCACGCTGTTTGTCACACTTTATCTCCAATATACATTCTATACACAAAAGAATATTTTTTGCTACTTTTTTACCCTGTATTGGCAAAGCTAAAAGATTTACCGGTAACCTGGGAAATGGCATTTGCGCAAGCAAGCAGCATTCGTGCTGGGCTGTGTTCCCATGCCCTAGCATAGTGAAGCCAGGCGTCTTGAGTTTGCCAATGCTTGGTTATGACTGCCATCTGATCCCCCTCTTCCATCAGAGCGTGCTTGCCACGAAAGATGAAAGAGTAGCATGCCTCATGTATTTTCTTTATAAATGTGTAGACCCTGTTGCTGGCTTTGAAAAGAGTATGCCAAAGTTATTGTAGGTGTGGGACTTGCCGTTTTATTTCCTGATGGTCCTGTAGATTCTGTGAGTGTGACATAGAAGAAGCTTTGATTCCTTATCAATATTGGTTCAGTATTCAAATAACAAACACTCTCTATTGTGAGTTCCCAGTGATGAAAAAACTCTCACATTAAAGACTATTCATCATCGTGAAAAACAACCTATCTTGTGCCTTTTGGGCCACCCATTCTGAATGCACTTCTGTCCCAGCTTTAGGGAGGAATATATATTTGAATACATGTTTTAACACATTACACCCAATATGAAATACTATAGGGCTCATTTTGAGTTTAACTGAAGGGCCGAAAAAAGGGATCTATTTAAAAACGTACAGAAAAAGGGGGCACCTCCTAAACTAAAGAAAGGCACACAATGCAACATGATACACCCACCAAAAACAGATTTAACAATTGACTACTCCATGAAAGCAGTAAACAGATTTAACAATTGACTACTCCATGAAAGCAGTGGCAAATCCAAACAAGGCAAGAACTATGTAATGAACAAAGAGATGAGAATCTAAATATGGTGCTTTAGTGCCTCAACATAGTCTTAATGATCTGTGTTAACTGATGTTAACTACTCATTTCCAATAAACATCACCTACACACCGGTCACAGTGAAAATGTAGGAGGCAATATGATAGTCCCTGGCACTTCAAGTGAAACATTCCAGCTGGAGCTTAAGCAAGTCAAGAGGTGAAGAAGATGCACCATGTGAAGAAGGATGAGGAGGGAAGCTAAGGTTTACCATGTCAGCAGCATTCCGATGGGCACGATACATCATCAGCTATTAAACATCTGCTGTTCAGACATGCCCAGGATGATGTAAGTACACTGGGCCATTAAGAGCCAACTTGAAGCAAACATCAAGATATAGAATGTCATGCCACTGCACTTCTGGCAACCGGTTTATTTTAATACGGAGTAGCTGTGATTAAAGTGACATCCTAGACAGCATTTTTCTTACGTTATGTTATGTTGTTATGCAGATTTGTAGAGTGCACTAGTACAAGGGAGAATATCCTGAAGTCGAGCAGGTGTGAGATTAGGTATATGTGAACATATATAATACCTCTCAAATGGCCACAATTCACATTAAATAAATTGAAGGATTGCTTGTCTGTATAGATAGTTTTCCAAATTGGAGGCATTGACTGCAGTTTTTCGTCATTTTTTATGCAATGTCTTGTAGGCGTGCTCAAAAATTGTAATACATATGCTATCCTGAGCGATTGCCGATGACTTAGATTATTTTAAGCTTTCAATCCATCGTCTTGTTGTTGTTGCTAAAGTTGATGCTCCAAGCGCGAGGCGTATGCCAGACGTGCGACACGTGCTCACTGTGCCACTGGAACCTGGCTGATGAGCCCTTATAAGGGTGAAACCGGTCCTGGGTACCTTGAGTTCCATTCAGGGAGGACCTGGCCTGGCAGTTCAGGGTGGACTATTCCCACTGGAGCAAGTCAAGACTGATTTGCATATGGCTGGGTACAAACTGAGGTGGCATGGTGGGTGAAAAACTGTGGATTGGGATACGGCCCAAACAATTGCCAGTAACTGAGATTAATTCAAGCATTCCATCCATCACCTTGTTGCAGAAATCATAATATGCAGCACACCATCATTAAATAGATAAGACATTATGCAGACATGACCTTCACATATTGCATTGCTACTTCACTGGTTCAACACAAGTCTGATTCTATGTGACAGCTGGCTTGCATGTGTTTTTTAAAGTACTACCACTGCAGAAGTCTATTGCTTGGTTTGGCCATCCTATTCGGTGTCATGCTCATTCTGTGACTTCACCATCCAGAAGCACATCCGTGTGGCCATTTCTAATCCCATCTCAAAGGATGCATTTTCAAATTAGTGGTGACCATACAGCCTGGCTAATATTTCCAATACTTCAGCAAAGGAGACCGAGGAATTTAAATTATGCTGTCTGCCATACTAGGTATGTAGCGGTAGATATATTTATTTAATAGCATGGCTTTGAATTACACAATTATCCGGCATCAAGAGTATCTTCTGGATAGTGGTATATTGAGTATTTGAATCAAACAAACTTTATAATGTTCTAGAGCTGTTGCCTTAAAATATTTTCACTTTCATGACTTTAAATCATGCATATTTTCTTGTGACATCACTCATTCTAATTCAATGACAAAATTAATCATGGGTGATTGATCTTGAAGTGAATAATGTTGGATTCATGTTCTTTTTAACACAGTGACCAACATTTCAAACCTTTTTATTCAATGATGTCGAGGTCAAACTCTGAATTTCTTTTTTATAAGTTACTTTCAAGGGAGACTCAACACACACAGCTCTTCCTTTAATATTATCTTATACCTGTGGGGACGGCCGCTACGGTGGAGTTCCACGCCTCCACGTAGCACCTGAGAGCCCCGCTGCCGCCCCTCCCCCTCCGTGAGCTCGTGGTCGATGGCGGCTGCTCAGCGTTTGCTGCTCTGCGTCGCAAGTATGCTGTTCTCTCTTTGCCTTGTCATTGCCCCCCTTTTGGCGTCCGACTGCAGAGATTAGCAGCGGAACAGTAGCGGAACAGCGGGATACCGGGACCGGGACAGCGATAACTGGATCGGGGCAAGCTGTCTGACTGAATCACCTGAATTCTTTGGGAGAGACGTGATCCACAGCGGTGCTATGTGCTGGGCTGAGTCGCTGGGCTGAGTTTTTTCATCGCACGGCTGCAGGTCGTATCTGCGGTGATTTCTCGTGAAGCTTCACAGTTTATCCTCATGTCAGCACGGTGAGCTGTCTTCATTAATAAACGCCGAGGTCCACATTGTGGAGTTAAGCTACTGTTGCAGTAATTCTTCATTACCTCGGTAAGAGACTTCTGCTTCCTCCGCTGCTGCGGCCGGTCCTTGGCTACATTGTATTTTTGTTTGGGAAGACTGGTGTAGACTTTCTTTTTTTTTTTTTTTCTCTTCCCGCTGATAGCCATTGATAGCAGTTAAAGTGTGCAAGGTATGTCAAAATCGCAAGCTCCAGTTCCAGTTTTCATTTTGGATGGATTTGGCAATGTAAATGCGGAGTTTGTTGCAGCAGTAATTCAATTGGTCGACTACTGACTCTCTATACAGTTGAACAGAGTGAGGTGTTAGTCCACGCTGCTAGAGTTGTCTGCCCCGCTGCTGCACTTCTATATTTTGTACTGCAGCCGCTGTGTGGGCTAGATTCTCGGTCTCAGTATTTTTTGATGGGCTGAATTTTACCTCTAATACAACTGTCGCACTGCTGCTACCGCTGCTACCGCTGTTACTCATACTCACCGGTGTAAAGTTATTTCACAACTACCAGTCTTAATAATGGGTAAGCAATTGACGGCCAAGGCCAAGGCCAAAATACGATGCCAACAATTAAAAGAGAATTCCGTAAGAGCCAAGCGGGCTGGGTCAGCCGCGGAGAGAGAAATCTCCTCTCTTGAAAATTCTGAGAGCTCTGGAGAAGGTGAGGATGGTCTCTCAGGCGGCAGCCCGACCCAGGTTATTCATCAGAGTCCTTGCAAATCTACTGTTAGTGCGGCAAAGGAGATAATTGAGTCACCAGTGGCGGGAATAGCCGTGGCTCTATCAGGTTCAGAAGCTAAATTACCTGAGATAAATCAGAACCTTAATCTTGTGGCCTCACTCGATTCACAGTCATCATCTAAAGAGGCCACATTACTTTCTGCTTCCAAGGCTTCCAAGGCTTCTAAACAATTCCCGCTGTTTGAGCGAAAAGCAGCAAGATACGACCTTAATAATACAGCTGGAACTGGGGCAGTATCTTCGGGTGTTCCAACTTCCTTAAACCTTTCTTCTTCTATAGTTATCCCTCCCATTGAAAGTCTTGCTTCAGCGGCAGGATCCAGTACTTCTTCGATTAATCCCAGTGAGGTGACTTTGTCTCAGAGTCCGATTATAGGGATGGATACTGAAACTGCTGGGGACTTTCAGATCTCAGTTAAGGATATGCTGAATCTAATCCTGCAAGAAATTAGAGAGATGAAGCAAATCCAAAAGATGGAAACGGAGGTGATTTGTAAGCGTCTGGACAAAATTGAAGACTCTATGGCTTCATTTTCTAATCGTCTGCAAGAGTCTGAGACTAGAATTTCTAGGGTGGAGGACAATCTTATCACCGCACAGAAAGAGATCATCACTTGTTCTAAATTTTCAAAGGCCTTCGAATCCAAACTGGATGAGTTAGAGAATTATAATAGAAGGTCAAACCTTCGAATAGTAGGCGTACCTGAAAATATCGAGGGATCGGACATGACAAAATGGATCACTTCCTTTTTCTCTCAAGAGGTCATCCCTGAGTTTAAGGGAGACTTAACAATTACCAGGGCGCATCGAGTACCAGCTCGTCCATTCCCCAATTCTCCGTTTCCTCGGACTATCATTGTTAACTTTGCTGATGTTCGGGTTAAAGAAATAATCCTATCTCAGGCCTTTAAGCAAAGACAATTTCAGGTTAATCCCACCACTAAGTGTCGGATTTTTTCCGATATGTCGGCTGCTGCTGCTAGACGGAGAAAGGACTTTGTAAAGATTCTTCAGTTATTTAAGGACAAAGGAGCTCAAGCATCGATTGCACAGCAATCAAAGTTAAAAGTTTTGATCAAGGGCAAATTCTATTTGTTTACAGATGTTGATGAGGCTCGGGAGATGCTTGATAAGCTGGCTCAAGGTTAGGCTAAGGTTGGAATATGGTTTGATTTGTCTAGATGGGTATTCGCATATTTTAGTTAGGGGGTAGGGGGTGCAGGTGGTAACTCGGGGGTCATGGGATTCGGGGCGCACTTCCAAGGCGCTCTTATGAGAGGGGTTGGTGCCGTGTGGCCAGCGTGGGAGGGAGATACAGAGGTAGTACAGGGCCACGGGACCAGGGCTAGGGGGGGAGCACTTGGGTAGAGGGAAGCGCACTTGGGTGGAGGGGGATGCGGGGTAAAAATGAAAAAAATGAAATTCTTGTGGTTCACGATGCAAAATTTTGTTGGCAAGAAGTTTTTCTTAACAATTAATGTCTATTGGAGGGGTTAGAGTTGTTTCTTTCAATGTCAATGGATTAAATAATAAAAAAAAAAATGCGTACTATTGAGCTCTGGATTAAAACAGAGCGCCCAGCAGTTGTGATGCTGCAAGAAACCCATATTTCTGTGGAGAAAATTAACTCTTTTTCAATGTTTAAAAATTGGTCTTTATATCGTGGGTTTTCATGTGCTCAACAATCTCAAAGGGGAGTTGCGCTGTTTATTAATCGTAATTTAGATGCAGAAATTATTCAGTTTGAAGATGGAGGAGCTGGGCGGTGGTGTTGGGCTACTTGTGTAATTAAAAACAGGAATAGGCCAATTACCTTTGTTAGTTATTATGCCCCTGTGGAAGATAGTGCCGCCATTTATGAGGAGTTATTTCAATCATTACTACTGGTTAGAGGAGATATAGTTATAGGCGGGGATTTTAATATCCTTATCGACATAAAACTTGATTCCACGGGTCTTTTGAAGAAACAATCTAAACCAAAGTCATTAAGGTCCATTATGAAGTACTCCGCATTACTTGATCTGTGTGACCCATGGCGATTGAAATTTTCTCATAAACAAGAATTTACTTATTGGTCGGGAAGACATAGATCCTCCTCTCGTATTGATTTTTTTTTGGCCTCTAATTCATTAGAATTTTCATATCAGAAATTTTTGCATAATGGCTTTTCAGACCACGCAATGTTGGTAATTGAGTTTAAAGTAGGGGAAGAAATTAAGTCCCCTAAGAGATGGATATTTAATAAAATGTACCTACAAGATAGCATTTGGGTATCCTTTTTAAAATCCGAAATTGCTGACTTTATTGCTCGTAATTCACATACGGCCCCATTACATATTATCTGGGACTCACTAAAAGCCTTTGTTCGCGGTATTATTATCGCCAAAGACGCAGAAGAATGGCGTACTATTAAACAGACTAGGACCTTACTCTATCAAAGAATCTGTTCTCTGACTCAGCTTCGACAATCAAATTTCTCTAGTATTGCGCAAAAAAAATTAAACGAGGCCAAACGTGAATTAAGTACGCTTTTTGCTATACAAAGTGAACAGCAATTCCTTATACAATCTCAAAGGAGTTACGAGGAGAGTAATTTTTCTGGCAAACTCCTTGCTTGGCAGGCTAAGGAGCAAGCCGCTGCAAATTCAATTCGTACTTTGAAGTCTCCTATCACTCTGTTAGACACATCACAGCCTGATCTTATTGGTACTATAATGCTTTCTCACTATAAACAGATATATAGCCATCATCAGGAAATAGACCATTCTAGGCTTTTAAAATTCTCAGCAAGATATGATATGCCTTCTTTATCTCAGGCAGATAGTGGAGCAATGATGAGTTTATTTTCAAAGTCAGAGCTGGAATTAGTGGTAAAGAACCTCCCAATCGGTAAGGCCTGCGGCCCGGATGGCCTCCCCGCTGAATTTTTTAAGGTTTTCTTCTGCGCCTTTTCGGATTTGCTACTACAATTAGTTAATTATATGTTAATGGGTGGGCAAGTTCCAGATTCTTTTGGGGAGGGCACAGTTGTGAGTTTTCCTAAAAAAGGCAAAGATCCCAAAGATCCCAATTCATATAGGCCTATTACATTACTTAACACTGATTATAAGATCCTTACCAAATTATTATCAATACGTTTTAATCATATTGCTAAGGATCTTATTCACCCGGATCAGAATGGTTTTGTGGCAGGTCGACAATTAGCCACAAATACACATTTTCTCGTTGAGGCTTTAGATTATTTTCAGACCAATAAAATTTCCGCTTTAATTTTATTATTAGACGCGGAAAAAGCTTTTGACTTAGTGGTATGGACAACTTTATTTGTTATTTTAAATCACTTTGGAATTCCTCCACAGATTATTAGCTTAATTCAAAATTTGTACACGGGTGCCAAAGCAAACATAATCATTAACTCAGTTATGGTTGGTAAAGTTTCGGTTCAGCGGGGCACCAGGCAAGGTTGCCCCTTGTCCCCTATTCTGTTTGCTTTTTTTATTGAACCATTAGCCACAGCTATTAGGGAATCCGTAAATATCTCTCCTCCTATTTCCTCTATGGCAAAAATCAAACTATATGCCGACGATATTTTATTACTGATTAAGTCGGATATTCAATCTCAAACTGCCGCCCTTCAACTTTTTGCGGAATTCGAACATCTGGGTGGTTATCGCATTAATAAAAAAAAAACTGAAATACTAGTCTGTGGGGGGGGGGGTGAGGTTGAGCTACATACTGATTTATCCGGCTGTATTAATCCTAGACCGAAGAGGTATCTAGGAGTTATGTACTCGGTTTTGGTTTCCGAGTTAGTTATGTTAAATTTTGATCCTCTTCTACGCAAGGTTCAATCTTTATTTAATAGATGGCAATCGTTGCCATTTTCCATCCTAGGGCGAGTGGCACTTATAAAAATGTCTATTCTGCCGCTATTTAACTTTTTATTTTCTGCCATTCCCTGTTTTTTGCCCAGTAGTTTATTTTCAAAAGTACAATCACTATTCACAGGGTTTATATGGGCAAAAAAAAGTCCCAGGATCGCAATGCGGATCCTTTACGCCGATACAGAATTGGGAGGTTTAGCTGTACCCAATATTAAAGATTACTATAGCGCATATTTTGCCCAATATTTAGAGCGGTTTAAATCCGGAACGCAGACCCCAACTCTGTTTATTAATTTCTTTATTAATAGAATTTGTCATGAGGTTCAGATTCCTTCTCCGTTACATATTCCTAAATTACCGAAACTTACTCGTTATAAGACGATGCTTTGGTTTTTTAAGCGTCAGGATGTCTTTCTTAAAAGATATTCTCTCCCGCAATTTAATCTTAGAACTCCCTTAAGGAATGCTCTTCTTTATTTAGGAACAAAAATTGGAGTTGATACTGTACTACAATGGGCACTTTTGGGATTTCACTCTTTGTTAGATTTCTTGAGGGAAGGGACATGGTTGTTACCTGGAGAGATGCAGCTTCTAATTCCTGGGAACTTTATGTTACTTGGTTCGTATGCTTTTATTTTTAAAACGTTGGTACAAGTTGAACCAGTCAGCATTGGTTCCTCCAATCAACTATGGGACGATTTGTTCATGATTTGTAGGACGAGGAAGCCAGGGGTATGGAAACGTGTTCTTGCAGAATATACTACGGATGATCTTAGTCAAAAAGCAATGAAAAAATGGCAAGAACAGGAGAATCATGTACTCACTATTAATACTTGGAAAATGATAAATAAACTGAATTTTAGTGTCCTTCGAGGATCTAATTGGAGAAGAATGCTTTTTTTCAGTAAATGGCTTCTGTACCGTACCCCTGCTGCCATTGCTAAAATGTTTCCCAATACTACTGCCACTTGTTTTAGATGCCAGCAATATACTCCTGCAAACTGGTCCCACACTATAGCTAACTGTGTTAAAATAATCCCGTTTTGGAATGAGATATTCGAATATATGCAAAAGTATTGTGGGATTCGGATTACTTATAATGTTAAATTAATATTGTATGGCTACGATTCCGATCTTGGTATGACAGAACAGTGGGTTAAACTATTATTTATTGCAATGGCAGTTGCAAGGTCATTAATCCTGCAGAACTGGAAGTCAGTTCATGTCCCTCTCTTTACTGCTTGGTTGCAAAAAATTAGGAATGTTAGAAAGTCTGAAATGCGATATGCACAGCGAATAGGCGGGATTATGAAGTTTGATAGAATTTGGAATCTTTACTTTGTGTAATGGTTGATTTCCGTATTGTGTAAATTATTTTCTTCATGTAATTCTGTATTTTTTCTTTCTGCTTGCCAATTTATATTTTTTCTGTGTGTGCCAACTTATGGTTGTATTACTTGTATTTTTGACACAAGATTTTCAATAAAAAAAAAAAATAAAAAAAAAATATTATCTTATACCTATAATTGTATTTTACATTATCCCCTTATGAAATGTTAATTCATAGTAGCAGTGCTCTCATCCGTATCCCCTTTATGTTTATTTATTATCATCCCAGTTTTATTGTTTCCAATATTACTGTATTTTCAAGTATTTTAGCCCTAGATTATTGTAAAGTAGTTGCCCTGTAAATAATAAATATCAGCCTTGTGAGTTCTAAACTGCGTCACATTGACAGGTTGGTCAGAAGAAAGTACTATGAAAATAATTATAATTGTTAGTTTTCTGAGCATAATGTCTGCTAAATTTGCCTTTGTGCAATTGTTTTGCAGTAGTCTGCCTATGCCAAACTAGGCGTGTGCGGAGTTGCAAATTGTTACACTACAGGGCTTCCCATCTTCCTATAAATCTATGAGTATGATTATTGCTTTCAGTCCACAACGTGTTGTGCATGTGGGTTTTCACTTTAAAAATGTAAATTTGGTACACCTTTTCAGCTGTTTCATGAAAAAAGACTGCTAACATGGATCCAATTTCAAAGTCACAAAAATAACGGTTTTAAAATTAACACATGAGAAAATGGCACATCTATTTTAAATGTCCTTTAGCTTTCACAAGCAAAGATATACATGTTTAAGGGCAAACATCTGCAAGCACAAAAACAAAGGAAAAGCAGGAAACTCAGAGATCTGTGTATAACAACAATCGCAAAAGAAACAAAATTTTGCTCACATAATAAAAACATGCGAAGCTGGCACAAGTTAGAGCAGTGGGCGGTGCGGGGTGGGGGGAGTCGACAGACAACGGGCTAAGTAAAATTAAATTTAAACAAAACACTTACTTTGCACATGTTGCATCGTTGAGTCGGCGATGCTGCAAGTGCAAGGTAAGTGGTTCTTTAAAAATGTTTAATTTATTTTACCTATCCCGTTGTCTGTTGACTCCCCCATCCCTCCCCACCACTCTCACTTGTGCCTTTGCCACGCCTGAATAAAAACTTTGCACACCACTGCTCCATCCTGTTGAAGCCTAACTGCTGTTGGACACCTAGATGAGCAATTTTTATGGCACACTTAAATTCTCATGCAACTTTTACCATCAAGAAGATAGCAGTCATAACAGCAATATTTAGTTCATCCTCGAGAACACATTTATTAGGAAAGGTCTCTATTTTCCATTGGAGGCTCAGATCTAGAATAAGGGGTCAGAAGATGTCAGTTGACGAATGGGTATCAAGAGAAACAGCAGGATATTCTTCAAAGAAAATGCATCAGTTCGTTAATCACTGTCCGGAAGTTAGGTCAAAATTAGACAGGGAAAAGACAGAAGACAGTAATACTGGAAGAATAAAAATCAAAAGGCTAGAAAATTAGGTCTGTTTCAGAAGAGAGCAGTAAGAGGATCTTCCATGGAACTGATAGATTTCTCAATATTGGTAGCACAAGTTCCCACTTTTGGAACCTGAATCAATCACACACCCCAACAGTGAAAACATCTACCACCCCACCATCAAATCAGCAAACGCATGGAGGAAGCTCCACCACAAATGGTGGTGTATCAGCCAGCCAGTTTAGAGTGTCTGATCCACACTAGGGGCCATATGTAGGTAGCATACAAGTTACCACTTCTTAAATACCGAACTTCACCGATTCGGTATTTAAGAAGTGGTAACTCGTATGTAGGTAATCATTCGGTAAATATTACCGAATCGGAGAAATTCGGTAATTACCGAATCGGTATTTACCGATTCGGTAATGAGGCATACCTTCCCAATGATTCCAATGGGCCTGGAGGCCCATAGGAATCAATGGGAAGGTATGCCTCATTACCGAATCGGTAAATACCGATTCGGTAATGGGGGGAGCACATTCAAGGGTGGCAGGGTGTCACATTGACACCCTGTTGCACCCCTGATTCCTGCATGTGTGCACATGTGGCACACATACATGCCCTAAGGGCATGTATGTCTGCCACATGGCACTGTTAGTCCAGCAAAATATTGCTTTTTGCAATGAATTCGGTATTTAGCACCAACATATATTTGGTGCTAAATACCGAATTATTTTCCCTACACATCACTCATTTGAGTGTCACCTACATCTCATTTCAGGATTCGGTATTCACCGAATCGGTAAAATTACCGATTCGGTAATTTTACCGATTCGGAAAATTACCGAATCCTGAAATGTTCCCCCTACATAGCAAAAGCCTAAATACCGGTCGGTAACGGGATATTTACCGAAAATCGGCCGTTACCGACCGGTATTAGGCTACCTACATATGGCCCTTGGTGTGGTGGGGTGGAGTTTCATCAATGAAAAGACCAATACAGGGTGGCAGGCTTACTTGTAAAAGTATATTAAGTATTTCGAGAATGCTGAGCTTGCTAAGGAACCCAATTATTTAGTACTTACAATATATCCTATATCTTGGGAGTACATCTCCAGTGTGTGTATTTGGTGGCAGATATTTTCCCGCTCATAATGGAAGTGGTAGAATATTCTGATAAAGTCATCCCCAGACCCACTGGCTCATCTGATGAAGGATTCAACCACCTGGGTGGAGAAAATTTCCACCAAGCTGGGGAGAAACATAAATATTGTGGATGTTTCTCGCTCCTCCACGATGGAGACTAAACAAGGGTTTATGCATTTTTTTTTACAAAATTGTGGAAAAATTGCACAAAATTATACAAAATGTGGTCTCCAGTATCTTACATGAAATTTGGATGCACAAGCATAACTTGATTACAAAAGGGATGCAAGCTACAGGCCAGAGACTGGTTCGTGCGGAAAATGTATCTCAGCCCTGGTTTTAATACTGTCACTGTTTTTACTGTGAAATCAATATCTCACATTCAGAGTACCTGCTTGTTTCTGAGAAGTGCCGGTACTCTCCAATTAAAAGTAGAGCATTTCTCTTCATTCTCGCTCTCAAAAACAACAAGCATTGGCATAGCCAATAGGTCTCGCCTTTGGGACCTTATAAGTGTTTAGCCATGCAACAGTTGCATAACTAAATACTTATAAGGTCCCAATAGCAAGACCTATTGGCTATGTGATCGCGATCAAACATCAAAGCGGCCGCGAAAGTGAAAGTAATCGCGGTCAAGTGCGGCGCGCGCGCCCACGCACATTCACTGTTGCTCTAGGCTGGCCTGGTAGCACTTTTTGGAGCCCTCTCAATAAGTCTCGCCAGACCAGCGCATGCGCTGGGTCAGGCGAGACCTAAAAAGTGCCGGTACTCTGTACCCGGGTACTCCGTACCGGACAGTACCGGCCCATTTAAAGTACTGTACTGGTTTGCACAGGTCAAGCCAAAAAGGATTTAATGACACATGGAAATTCTACAGTCAAAACACGAAGGGAGACCCTAAACATGATCTACACTTTCACATTAACCAGGAGTTAACAAACTGGATTGTCAGCCCTTGTATGCTCTCAGATACATGTCTATGCTATAAATTAAAGAAAGCAGCCGGAACGTGTCTCTGGCAAAACTCGTAAAATCTTTTACTTCCTTCCACTTAAAACCTATTATGCATTTTGGCGTACCTACCCCGAGATTTGGGGACCACTAAAAGGTTTCCCATATAATAAGTGCAGCGAGGAAAGTCGACAATATTGCCCTACTGTAAAGTGATATTGTCTTGAAAATCTGTCTGCAACTGAAACAACCGCACAGCAATATTTATTGACCAATAAAAATGTATTTATGTATTGCAACTGGCTAAACGACTCCAGGGACAGGGCTCTGCCTGCTAAGTCAGACAGTAATACACCCTCGGTCCCTGAGGGATCTGTTTTAAACATCAGAACTCATAATTCAAAAGGTAATTCATCTTCTCATTAAAAACCAATGTCCTGCATTGACATGCTGGACATGAGAAAGAAACAGCCATGCCTCCAGCAGAGGTTTACGCCTCGAGGCAGCAGCCTGGAGGCATTTCAGAGGGGGTTGGACGTTCGACTTGGCTTCACCTTTTCCACAGAGATGCACTCTTGTTACCCTCCCAGGGACGTTCCTGCCAGGCCAAGGGTTAGATTTCCTCCCACAGATTAAGTGTTAGACTCATGTCAACGAGGTGGTCGCAGAGACAGGAGCTAAGCAAGAAAAGTTTATAGGCCCACTGAAGAGAAACGCGTTTACTCACAGGCAGGCCGTCGACTATTCGGTTTGCGCATGCGTGCCTGCCTGTGGGACATGTTGTGTCCATTCGTGTGCAGTGTTTGAATAGTGGTTGTTCTGTGTTCATTTATATGGAGTGTGTGGCGGTGTGTGTTTGGACAATTTAGTGTGCTCAGTGTATGTGTCTGTGTTGAGCCGAGGGGCCCCATGGGCTATTGCACCCCAAATCCGGGTGTTGTTTTTTTATATTACCGAACCAGTGGGTGGGGAGCCCATTTTCCTTGCTTGCATTAGAGTTCATTGCACCATTGCAACGCCATTGTGCACGAGTGGGTGGTTGAGTGTGTTTTGGATAGTAGTGGCTGCTACCAGACCCGGGAGGTGGGTCAAAACAGTTGATAAAAAAACAAAACACTTCCCTGTGACAGCCGGATGGCCGGCCGCCGCCTCTCCTCCGTCCTCTTCTTCCTGACTCTGGTCCAGCAGTAGGATGCAGGTAGCAGCAGGAAACACAGGATCCCTGCCTCCCGATAGCCAATTTACAATGCTGCTGCAGCATTGTGATTGGTCTGAGCGCCGTGAATCAGCGTTCAGCCAGCGAATGGGAGCCTGGGCATGTTTTCCAGCCTGCAGCCTGCAGTCATGTGCACTTAGGCGTGGGCAAACCACTCCTCCCCAGCTCCTCTGTCATCGGAGCAGCCCCACCCCACACTCAAAGCTGCAGCAGAAGGAAACATAAAATGATAACGTGAGTTATTATGATTTTATGTTTCCTTTACTTCACTGCTGCGAAGCAATGGGGCAATACCCTCCGCCTTAGCAGAGGAGCCGCCACTGATTTTGGAGATATAGGTGCCGATTACGATCCTGTAAAAAATTTCCCCGTACGACTCGTATCCTGTCTTTTTACCGTACGAATCGTACAAGTGCCGTACAAACTGCCAACTACGATTCGCATGGGAAAAAGTCCATACGAATCGCATTGGGAATAATTCCCCACACGTCCTCGGGGCGGAAAATGTGCCCGACACGTCCCCGGACGAATTACCGTACAAATGTGAAAAGTGAAGTCCGACCGCGGAAGTACGATCCATCCCGTGCGCCCGATGTTACAACCGGATGGAAAAAACACCGTCCGCACCGAACTCCTATAGCAACCATGGAGACATGTGCCCGCATACGCGCCCAACACCCCCCAGCCCCCGTATGTACGTGCCCAACACCCCCCCAGCCCCCGTATGTACGCGCCCAACCACCCCCCCAGCCCTCGTATGTATGAATCGAACCCCCACCCGTGTATGTACACCCGTGTACATACAAGTCGAACCCCCACCCGTGTATGTACACCCGTGTATGTACGAGTCGAACCCCCACCCGTGTATGAACACCCGTGTACGTACGAGTCGAACCCCCACCCGTGTATGAACACCCGTGTACGTACGAGTCGAACCCCCACCCGTGTATGAACACCCGTGTATGTACGAGTCGAACCCCCACCCGTGTATGTACACCCCCGTACCTACGGCCCGTACCCTCACTCGTGTATGTATGTAGCGTACCCCCACCCCAACAGTGTATGTATGGCCCGTACCCTCACCCGCGTATGTATGGAGCGTACCCCCACCCCAACCGTGTATGTACGGCTCGTACCCTCACCCGCGTATGTATGTAGCGTACCCCCACCCCAACTGTGTATGTACGGCCCGTACCCTCACCCGCGTATGTATGGAGCGTACCCCCACCCCAACAGTGTATGTACGGCCCGTACCCTCACCCGCGTATGTATGGAGCGTACCCCCACCCCAACCGTGTATGTACGGCTCATACCCTCACCCGCGTATGTATGTAGCGTACCCCTACCCCAACCGTGTATGTACGGCCTGTACCCTCACCCGCGTATGTATGGAGCGTACCCCCACCCCAACAGTGTATGTACGGCCCGTACCCTCACCCACGTATGTATGTAGTGTACCCCCACCCCAACCGTGTATGTACGGCCCGTACCCTCACCCGTGTATGTATGGAGCATACCCCCACCCCAACAGTGTATGTACGGCCCGTACCCTCACCCGCGTATGTATGGAGCATACCCCCACCCCAACCGTGTATGTACGGCCCGTACCCTCACCCGCGTATGTATGGAGCGTACCCCGACCCCAACAGTCTAAGTACGGAGCGCACCCCAGGCCCCAACACCAGCACCTTCACCCAACATCGTGCATGTACGAGTCGTACCAAGCCAGAGACAAGGACAGCACTGTACAACAAAATGGCCGATGTACACACCGTACACATGCTAAAAACACACGTACACAACCAGGACAAAGCAAAACAACACAAGAAGACTCTATTCGAATCGCACAAAGCCACAAAATATGACCAACAAGCACAAATACAACACATTCACTTACCTGCAGCTGCCAAACTCCCAAACAGAGGCCCAAAACACAACCACTCCTTATAACACACCCACCCAAAGTTCAAACACAGCCACACCCACCAATGGACCAATAAAAAGGCCCAACACACACATACCATGATCCTTTGCAACAGACCCACTGCTGCCAGACCACACCGAGAAACAACTGCACCATACTACAACCTCCACTACACCTTACACCTGCACACCTTCACACAACCACCTTCACAAACACCCCCTCATCACATTCACACACCTGCACAACCACACCCACACACCCACAACCATCCACACCCACACCCCCCACAACCATCCACACCCACACCCCTCACCATGCCCACTAACAAGAATCCAAAGTTCACTAGCCAAGAGTTGGAGGTCCTTGTCGACAAAATCCTCAGAGTCGAGCCAAACCTCTTTGGAACATTGGTCAGACAGACCAGCATTTCCGCAAAAACAGCCATGTGGCAGACGATTGTCGATGCTGTGAATGCTGTTGCGTCCACCAGAAGGACCAGGCATGAATGACAAGCCAGGTGGAACGATCTGCGGAGGAGGGTCCGCTGCAAAATGACCGCCGACCACAACCAGGCCAACATCACTGGAGGAGGGCCGCCCCGCAGACGCGTACAATACCATCCCTGGGAGGAGAAGGTGATGGCCATACTGCCGGTGGTGGCAGTGGACAGAGTAGAAGGACTCCGAGAGCCTGGTGAGTACACAAACAACTCACCTCACATGGGGGAACGTCATCCACAACCAAACTCACAATCATGCACGCAACCACCCCAAGCTATCGCATGACTCAACCACACTCCATAAACACGCACATGCCACTAGCACCACCATGCCCCATGCACCCAGCTGGACAATCCCAAGTCACAGGCCACAGAAAACACCAACACAAGACACGGTAACCCGGATGGCGGGAGTGTGGGCCTCAAAAATCACATAGTGCAACTCAGAAGCAGACAACAATGCCCTCTGCCCATATGGCCTAGGTCACAGCCAGACAAACAGTGTGTCCCCACACAGGAAAGACTTGCCTGCAAATGGCGGACGCCTTGCATTAAGACATGGGGTTGAAGGCACCTTTTTGCACATGACAGCAGCCAATGAACAGCCAACACTGTGAAAGAGTGGCAGCACACACCACCACAGCAGCAGCGCAGACACAGACACTACACCCAATGGGTGCCTGGAGATCAGAAACAAACTCACATGAACAAGCCAAGGGCCATTCAAAGATTTGCAAAAAATGTGTGCCTAGGAAGCTGGGCTGAGGTGACAGAGGGTGACACACAGAGGGAGGGAGAGGGGGAGAGAGAGGGAGGGAGACACAGGGAGACGGACAGAGGGAGGAGGCTGACACAGGGAGGGAGGGAGAGGGGGACAGAGAGGGAGTGAGAAAGGGAGACACAGGGAGACGGACAGAGGGAGGAGGCTGACACAGGGAGGGAGGGAGAGGGGGACAGAGAGGGAGTGAGAAAGGGAGACACAGGGAGACCAATTCAGCCTTGGGTGGTGTGGGAATGTCTGCTCGTCAGCAGGTGGACTGCGTGCATGTAGACAAGGGTGGCCAGTGCCTGAATCCCCCTCTCTTCTCCATGGCAAAACACTGGGCCATGTCTCAACCTGTGCACGAGCACAACGACAGCTACCTGCATTATATAAGTGTGTGGAACAACTCCATGTGCCCACGTACAGTGCAACATGGAAGGCGCCAATGCATGGCTCGCCACACCTGCTCACTCCACTGCTGACTGCAGTCACAATTGACGCAGCAAGTAAGACTGTGTCACACATAGGTAAAGTCTCAAAAGCTGTGGACAAGGGACATACTCATGCACAAGTGCACTGTGAGTGGAATGCAAGACATATCCAAATACCCAGAGGAAATGTGCAAACTTTGAAACTAATGAAACATGGATGTTGCATGGAACAATAATAACATTGTCTCTCACACACACAGGTCAACGTCGTGGATCACCCCCCAACACTGGGGGGGAAGACTCACAGGACCCGGCTCTGCGGGATGACGATCCCACCGGCAGCGACGACTCTCACCACTCTGTGGACGACCCCGACCAACCTGGCCCCTCTGGTGTCCAACCACCTGCAGCACCTGCGTCAGGTACAACTGGGCCAACTACCACCCCCACTCCTGCCACATCCCAGGAGACACCCCGGATCCCTGCCCCACCACCACAACGCAGCCAGGCTGACCAGGAGGAACACGGTGTACCGGGCACCCAGGAGGAGGCAGGCGACAACGCAAATGCCACCCCTCAGGGGTCCCGGAGACCCGATGTGCCGACAAGGGCAGGCCAGGTGCAAGTGGGCAGGGGTGGTGGGAGTGGAGGACGGCGGAGGCGCGAGCCTGACCAGTTGGCTGCGGAACCGGTATATTCCCATGTACGAAACATCCTGGACACATACCGGCAGGACACCACGGGCATGAGCCTGGTTGTGTCCACCCTCAATGAGATGAAGGGGACCCTGGAGGAGATCAAGACCCAGCAGGCCCAGCAACATGCGGAGCATCATGCCTGTCAACTGCGACACCAAGGGCGGATGGAGGACAGACAGGCTGAGCTCGTGACGGTGCTCACGGGAATTAACCGTTCACTCCGTCGGATAGCCGACAACATGGGCAACCCTCCCTGTGCCACCAGGTGAAGAACATCACCACCCACAGGGAGGGATCAGGAGGAGGAGGATACATCCGACGGAGCATCCCAAGCATCGTCACGGCCTGCTTCTGAGGGTTCCCGCATGTCATGATCCGAAACGCTGCCCAGCCCCACATCGGGACTTAGAACACCAACATCCAGAATTCCAGGCGCCGGCCGGCAACCCGTGACCTCCGGAAGCGCATATAGCGCAGATCCTCCCAGGAGGCGGGGCCAATGATTCCTCTCATCTGGTCTGCGTATGTGAACTCGGACGCGATCTCCGCTTCCCGCTTGTCTTTTGAATCCAGTGCAATCTCCGCTTCCCGCTTGACGGGGAACCCTAGAAGCTTCCACGACCTCCCTGTGTGCGGCACTGCGGTGAAGCACTCACCCAGCGGGCTCCGCCCGCGAAGCCGAAGACTCGTCTCCGCTTGACGCTCTGTCTCCGGGCAGCGAGCAAACCTCCAAGCTAACTCTTTTCTCCTCTTGGTGAGCACCCCGGCGCTCCTCCGCCCCAGGATTCCGGGCGTGACGTCGAAGCGCCGGGTTCCCTCACCGGGAATCTCTTCAAGTTTCTCCGTGCCGGGAACGGGAGAGACCCGTTCCGGCTCCTAGCGCTCCTCCGCCCAGGGATTCCGGGCGTGACGTTGTAGCGCCAGGAGCAGTATTAGTTTGGCCTGAGGCTTCCCCGTATAGGAACGGTAGAAGCCCAGCATATTACCAGCGCTCCTCCGCCCTTGGGGGTACCGAGAGGCGTAGAGTGGTAGCGCCTCCACCAGTCAACTTTAAACCTCTTCTTGTCCCTTGGCTTTCCTTCCCGGCTACCCGTGACGCAACGAGGTAGACCCGGACTACGCTTTGCCTTTCACCAGCCCCGCGAAGCGCTTCCCCTCCAGCGGGACGCCGCAGTTCAGGTGTCACACGGAGCTACATCGGAGGGAGGAAAGGAACCCAGGTCAGTGAGCTGAGGAACTCAGGCCCAGGGTGGTGGCAGAACCCTGAAGGACCGCCTTGGTGTAACCTGTCTCTTTCTCTCTTTTCAGGTCTCCTTCCCCGCTGTCCCTATCCTTCCTTCCCTCGCCCACCTGTCTTCCGAGTCCGAGGGTGTTATACATACGCCGGACTGGGGACGGATGGGGGGTGGACCCATACCTAGCATCAACGTCATCCCGAGGAGAGGATCCCAGGGCAACATAACAGAATCATTGGCCCACGAATTTTCCTCCTCCTGATTACGTTGGTGTTGGTCATGGCCTCCTTGGACGACGTGTTAGCGGCGTTGGCCCAAGTACAACTAGAATTAGCAGCGTCCAGAGCGGACTCCGCAGCTTTACACTCACGCCTGGACCGCTTACAGCGTAACCCCTTTGACGTGGGTCCTGCCCCCCCGGTCTCTATCTCCCCGGTAGTGGTTGATATGCCCACACAAATTCCCCTGGCCCCCCCTGAAAGGTTCCATGGGGACATACAGAAGGTGCAGGTCTTCCTGACACAAATACAGCTGCACTTTCACTGCAAGCCGAAACTATTCCTCACGAATCAGGCCCGAGTGGCGTTCTTGATATCGTACCTAACCGGAGAGGCAGCACAGTGGGCTTTACCTATTGTAAGAAGAGATGATGCCCTCCTCTACGACTGGGAGTCCTTCCGGCAGGAGTTCGAAAAGACCTTCGACCGCCGGTCCGACACCTTCTCCACTGATCGTGATCTCCTTGACCTGCGTCAATCTAGTGCGGACTACTTGGGGTACGTTAACAGCTTTCGACGGTTGGTGGCCGAAACAGACTGGCCGGAGTCCAAGCAGACGGCTATCTTCTACCGCGGATTGACGGAGGAACTAAAGGACCTCATTGCCCAAATTGACCCGCAACCAGTCACTTGCGCAGCCATGATAGAACTGGCTTCCCGGCTTGAATACCGGCTTCGAGAAAGGAAAGGAGAAAACAACAGAAAGGACAAGTACCCCTCGCAGCGGGAGACCCCCCGGTCATCGGATTCGTCAGCCTCCCGAGGTGACCCCATGGAGATCGGAACGGTGAGAGCGTCCCTGACCCTTACTGAGCGGGATCACCAACGGAAGCAGGGCCTCTGCCTCTACTGCGGCAAGAAGGGGCATTTCTTGCGTGAATGTCCGGTGCGTCCAAAGTCCAATAGGCCTAGAGCTAGCCTAGCCACGGCCTGTATGGGGGAAACGGCGTCGGGAAACCTACGCGCTTGAAGGGTCTGGGAAGGAAGCCTTCAAGCTGTCACTTCATCCCTTCCCTGGAAGCTGACGGCTCTACAGAACCCGACCACATGTTTCTCACCGTGCAGCTAACCCTTGACAAGAGCCCCATGGCAGTACGGGCAATGATCGATTCGGGAGCCACAGGCTGCTTTATGGACATCACAGAAGCGGAACGGTTGAGGATTCCTCTGCACACGAAACCCGTGCCCGAGCTGGTGTATGCGGTCGACGGCAAAGAGCTGGAATCCGGTCCCATTCGACAAATAACCCCGTTGTTATGGCTCACCATAGGAAAAAACCATGGCGAATGGATTGCTCTCAACATCATTCAAGCACCAAGATGCAAGCTCATCCTTGGGCTACCTTGGCTACGGAGACACGAGCCTTCCATCCACTGGTCCACCACCTCGATCACTTTCAAATCCCCTGTTTGTCAGGCCCAGTGTTACCTACGGGGGGCCTCGGAGGAGGACACACAAAGGGGCTCACAATATGTGGCCACCGCGGCGGAGAAGGAAGTGTCTCTCCCCGATTGCTATGCTCGGTATGCGGCAGTCTTTGACAAAGTAAAGGCCGAGGAGCTGCCACCCCACCGTGATTATGACTGCCGCATCGACCTGGTTCCAGGAGCCGAACTTCCCTGCAGACGAGTGTACGCCCTAACGGGCCCGGAAACCAGCCACCTAAGAGCATACCTGGATGAGTATCTCAAACTGGGGTTCATCCGCCCCTCAAGCTCCCCAGCAGCTTCACCCCTGTTTTTTATTCCCAAGGCGAACGGCGAACGACGATGCTGTATCGATTATCGCTCGCTCAACGCCCAGACCGTCAAGAACCAGTACCCCTTGCCTCTCATCCCGGTGCTCTTGGAGCAAGTACAGGGGGCGCAAATCTACACGAGATTTGACCTCCGGGGGGCATACCATCTGGTACGGATCCGCGCTGGCGACGAGTGGAAGACCGCCTTTAAAACCCGATTCGGCTTGTACGAATACTTAGTGATGCCTTTTGGACTGTGTAACGCCCCGGCCGCGTTCCAATACTTCCTTAACGTAGTATTGAGGGAGTTCTTGGACCGCTATGTCGTAGTTTACATCGACGACATCCTGATCTTTTCATCAAATCAGGAAGAACATGTCGGTCACGTCCAAAAGGTGCTGGCGGCCCTGGAAAGAAACCGACTGTTTTGTAAACTCACCAAGTGTGAGTTCCATGTCACCTCGGTGGAATTCCTGGGGGTCCTACTCACACCAGAGGGACAGATCATGACGGAGCGCAAGGTGTGGGCGGTTGCCGAGTGGCCCCGGCCAACATCCGTGAAAGACATTCAGAGGTTCCTGGGCTTCTCAAACTTCTACAGGAGATTCATCCACCAGTTCTCGCACTTGGTAACACCACTCACCAAGCTAACGCGCAAAGGAACTCCCTTTATATGGTCCGCAGAAGCCCAGAGGGCGTTCGAACAACTGAAGAGAGCCTTCACCAGCGCTCCCATCTTGCGACATGCCGACCCTGAACTTCCGTTTCTGGTCGAGGCGGACGCATCGGACGAAGCAGTCGGAGCAATCCTCTCCCAATGGCAACCCGACACTGGAGTGCTCCACCCGGTCGCCTACATGTCCAAGAAGCTAAGTCCGGCCGAACTCAACTACACCATCTCCGAGAAGGAACTGCTCGCCATTCGGGAGGCGTTCCTGGAATGGCAACACTGGTTGATGGGGGCCCGACATCAGGTGACGGTGTACACGGACCATCGAAACCTTCAATTCCTACGATCGGCCCGCCATCTATCCCCCAGGCAACAGAGGTGGATGCTCTTCTTTGCGGAGTACCACTTTTTGGTCACCTATCGACCTGGAGCGCTCAATCGAAATGCCAATGCCCTTTCCCGCCAGAACACCCAGGACCTTCCCAGAGGCACCTCCGAACAGTCCATAGTCTCGCCTGATCTGGTTATTGGTCGCGTAAAGACCGACTCCTTCTTACAGAAAGTGAAACAAGGCCTTCGCACCTTCGCCTGGACCACATGGTTGAAGAGCCATAAGGAATGGCGCATCCACCAGGGTCTTCCCCTGAATGGTTCCCGGCTCCTAGTACCCACGCCCCGGCTTCGCAAGATAGTTTTCTCCTGGTGTCACGAGCAGCCCTGTGCGGGGCACATGGGAGGGACCAAAACCCTGGAAAGGGTGCTAAGGCAATTCTGGTGGCCCTCCGTCAGACCGGACGTGTTGCAATGGGTCCAGCAGTGCACGATCTGTGCGCAAATGAAAACCGACCATCTGAAGAAGCAGGGGCTCCTAATGCCTCTCCCCACTCCGATGAATCCCTGGGAAAGGATCTCAATAGACTTTGTGGTGGGACTGCCAAAAGACCAGGGATGCACCGCCATCATCGTGGTAGTGGATTACCTCACCAAAATGGGCCACTTCATCGCCTGTAAACAAGTCCCGATGTGGGGCTGGGCGGCGAACTCTTGGGTGGATTTGCTCTGGGTGGCGGAAGTGGCCTACAACAACGCACAACACTCCTCTACACGACACACTCCCTTCTTCCTAGCCTCAGGGTTCCACCCTCGCTTTATACCCTTCCTACTCCCTCGAGAGAACACGTCCCTCCCCGATCTCCAGTGTCCGTTAGGGGCCATCCGCTCTGCTCTCCGACAAGCCCGGTCCCACCTACAGGTCACAAAAGGGAGGTATAAGGCCCAGGCCGACATGCATCGTCGGCCCGCTCCGGTCTACCACAAGGGGGACAAGGTGTGGTTGTCCACCAGGAACATCCGATTCCGGAAGCCCAGCGTCTTCAACCCTAAGTACATTGGACCCTACCCGGTGGTGCGACACGAGAACCCGGAGGCAGTACAGCTCCGGCTACCTCCTCATCTCCGCATCCACCCGGTGTTTCACGTGTCTCTGCTCAATCCTTCGCTGTGCCTCATTCGGAAGGTTCCGGCTCCGGTGTGGGTCCTCCAAGACCGGGAGTACGTTGTGCGGCGAGTCCTGGACTCCAAGGTGGTGCGGGGTCGGCTATGGTACCTCTTGGCCTGGAAAGGGTATGGCCCGGAGGAGAACTCCTGGGAACCGGCTTCTGCGGTGCGTGCGCCTCGCCTGGTGGCGGACTTCCACCGCCGCTCTCCCTCCCGGCCGGGGGGCCCCAAAGGTCGTGGGGGCACCGGTGTGAGGGATGGTGTGCTGTCATGATCCGAAACGCCGCCCAGCCCCACATCAGGACTTAGAACACCAACATCCAGAATTCCAGGCGCCGGCCGGCAACCCGTGACCTCCGGAAGCGCATATAGCGCAGATCCTCCCAGGAGGCGGGGCCAATGATTCCTCTCATCTGGTCTGCGTATGTGAACTCGGACGCGATCTCCGCTTCCCGCTTGTCTTTTGAATCCAGTGCAATCTCCGCTTCCCGCTTGACGGGGAACCCTAGAAGCTTCCACGACCTCCCTGTGTGCGGCACTGCGGTGAAGCACTCACCCAGCGGGCTACGCCCGCGAAGCCGAAGACTCGTCTCCGCTTGACGCTCTGTCTGCGGGCAGCGAGCGAACCTCCAAGCTATCTCTTTTCTCCTCTTGGTGAGCACCCCGGCGCTCCTCCGCCCCAGGATTCCGGGCGTGACGTCGAAGCGCCGGGTTCCCTCACCGGGAATCTCTTCAAGTTTCTCCGCGCCGGGAACGGGAGAGACCCGTTCCGGCTCCTAGCGCTCCTCCGCCCAGGGATTCCGGGCGTGATGTTGTAGCGCCAGGAGCAGTATTAGTTTGGCCTGAGGCTTCCCCGTATAGGAACGGTAGAAGCCCAGGATATTACCAGCGCTCCTCCGCCCTTGGGGGTACCGAGAGGCGTAGAGTGGTAGCGCCTCCACCAGTCAACTTTAAACCTCTTCTTGTCCCTTGGCTTTCCTTCCCGGCTACCCGTGACGCAACGAGGTAGACCCGGACTACGCTTTGCCTTTCACCAGCCCCGCGAAGCGCTTCCCCTCCAGCGGGACGCCGCAGTTCAGGTGTCACACGGAGCTACATCGGAGGGAGGAAAGGAACCCAGGTCAGTGAGCTGAGGAACTCAGGCCCAGGGGGGTGGCAGAACCCTGAAGGACCGCCTTGGTGTAACCTGTCTCCTTCTCTCTTTTCAGGTCTCCTTCCCCGCTGTCCCTATCCTTCCTTCCCTCGCCCACCTGTCTTCCGAGTCCGAGGGTGTTATACATACACCGGACTGGGGACGGATGGGGGGTGGACCCATACCTAGCATCAACGTCATCCCGAGGAGAGGATCCCAGGGCAACATAACACTGCAGGAGGGCAGGTCGTCCACGGAAAAGACCGTGAGGGTGGGCGCAACAGCACCATCTCCCAGGACACCTGGCCTGGCACCTGGCCCACTGGACCAACAGCAGCACATCAGCAAATGACATTCTCTGCCACATGGACTTGCTGGTCACTGTCTGACCAATGTTAACAAAGACTGTGGCATGGACTCTGATGATTTCCAATGGCAAGGACACCAACTCCCCCAGTGAACTTTGGATTCCACACACCTGGAAATCCCCTCTTGTCATCCCCCCCCCCCCAACACGTACCCCAACACAAATAAAAACGTACACGATAAAGAGATGATGCCTACATTTTGCATTATTACCTTACATGTGTCTTGTAAAGTCTAACCATGCCTGAGTTCTCATATGACTTCAACCATCCACACCCTGGGGCCTGAGTCCGGCACAGGACACACATGGGTCACAATGTATTAGGCAAGACAGACATGGAGCACCATACACACCCGTGATGGGCCCAACCAGCTGAGGGGGTGGCCGCACAACCGTGCCGACAGACATATTGAGTACAGCAACAGTCATGCGCAGAGGTCAGGGATCATGTGGAGTGTCCTGGGGGGCACCCAGGTAAGTGTAGACAGGTGGCAGAACCATGTCCTGCAAGCTTGAGTCAGGTGGATGCAGAGAATGGTGGGCTGGCCAACGTTGGATGCATGGGGATGGCACATGTCACAATACCCACACAGTCATGGACATCATGCACAATACAGAGTCTAATCCCACACAAACAGCTTGCATCTTGCTACTCTACACATAGACACATAGCCACTATCACTGAAAACCATGCCAGACATGCCGTATGCACCGTGGCAACACACCAGCATTGACTGAGAAGAGGCACCTTGGAGGCATAGGGACACCTTTATTAGTCATGTATTCTGGAATGCAGAGGCAACTCAGAGTACACATACACAGGTAATGTGGATTAACATGTGGGTCCAACACTGGCACCCCCCTTCTGCACCACAAATGCGTGATATCCATGGAACGGGCACACAAGTGTCGGGTAACAGCTAAACACCCCCTGCTGCTCACAGAGAGGCTGCCATGCACCATTGATCCTCTGATGTGGAAGTCCCAGACCATGTCAAGCCAATGCAAACCGTATGTGTCCGAGGGCAGTGTTACACACATTGATGCCATCATCACAATCCACTATCCCATTACAGATGACTGTCAACAAGTCTGACCATCTATTCAGGTGTATCCAGCTACATGTAATGTGTCCCATGGTGATGCGACATGTCTGCAGAGGAACCAAACATCGACAGGGGCAGTGTGCACACATCGTAAACAACTGCAACACCCAATACACCCCTGATGCATCCCTTACCCTAAGGAGACTTCCAAACTTGTCCGTGCGTGTAACGCTGAGTCAGCACACGATGACGTGTCCATGAGGAATAGCAGTGCCACAACAATGCAACCAGCAGACGGCATGCGCAAGTACCTGGGGATGAGAGACACACAAGAAGTCAGCCACAAAAAGCACAGCCACTTGCATGTGCACGTACTCGACACATGTAAGGATGACAACATGCTAGGTCACAATTATGACTGGGGAAATACACTCATCACTGGCACCATCACTCGAGTGACACATCCACACACACCTCTGACTCACGTGGCAGACATGCAGATGGACACACACATCGCAACACATGCCACACGGGGACCAATGCGTGCACACTCAGACACTGGTACTCACCACTAAGCAAAGAAGTCGCGTATGAGCCGACTCCGGATGTCCTCTTGCTGAACCACATCCTCCACATCACTAGCCCCATTGCCAAGCCCTTCGTCCTCCACGGGTGGATGGTCCTGATCATCTTGATCCAGGATGAGTGGCACAGCTTTCTCAACTGCCATGTTGTGCAGCATGCAGCAGACCATGAAGATTTTGCAGACCTTCAATGGGGCATATGGGAGGGCGCCGCCGGTCTTGTGTAGGCACCTGAATCGGCTCTTCAGGAGGCCAAATGTCCTCTCTATCACTTGCCTTGTCCGGCCATGGGCGGTGTTGTAGCGGAGCTGGGCCGGCGGGCTGGGGTTGCGGAGAGGTGTGATCAGCCATGGCATGTTGGGATAGCCAGCGTCCCCTACATAGAAACCACATGGACATAAGTAGGACAGGAGAAGCGGTCGGGCTGGAAGTCTACGCAAAATACAGGACAGACAGAGTGTACCCACCAACAACACATGCTCGTTCGTTGCGCAGCTGTGTCATCATTTCAGGCACCCTGCTACGCCTCATGATGTAGGCATCATGTGCTGACCCTGGAAAACGAGCACAGACATGTGAAATCACCATGTTGGACAGACACACCACAATGGCATTGATGGAGTGGTAGTGCTTGCGATTCCTGTACGCTACCTCCTGTGTCTGTGGTGGTACCAAAGCCACATGTGTCCCATTTATGGACCCAATGACATGGGGCATCCCTCCCAGCGCATAGAATCCACGCTTGACACCAGTCAACAGTTCAGGAGTCGGGAAATGGATGAACTCATCCAGGTGAAGCAACATGGCCTCTAAAAAATCATGCAGCACACGGCTGAACATGCTCTGGGACATGCCACCAACATGGGCTATGGTATATTGAAAGGTACCCGTGGCAAGAAAAGGTAGGGCTGCTATTACCTTCAGCTTGGGTGTCAGTGCCGTAGGATACCTGTGCAGCGGTTGCAGGTGTGGTGCCAGCCTTGCCGTCAACTCCTCAATCAACGGTTGGGGGAAGCGGTAGCAGCGTATACAGTCATTCTCCCGCATGTCAGCCAAGTCCGGAATAGGTCGGGGAAGAGGCGGCGCTCTGCAGTAATTTGGAAGTGACAAGGAAGAGTGAGTGCACTACAACAACAATTTATATGTACTGAGCACATGTTAATCTGTCAATACACATATGCTACATAGGGAGTCAGGTATGTGCTACATGCCCTGGACACGTATGGCTGCCAGGTGACACTCCTACCAAGACCCAGCTACACACGGAGATTGTGAACCTCCACATCCCATGGCATGGGACTAGCTGTGTCCCAGTGTAAGTGAACAGCCAAACGCAATACAGGAGTGACATACATCAACATATCAGCAGAAGTAGGATGTTGATTGCAGAGACAGGTAGCGGAACACTAGAGCCACAGGTCACATGACATTACACTAGGACAGCTCACACAACTTGCCATGAAGGTGTACATGTCATGACTGCCCACACATACAGTGAGAGGATGCAGACAGGTCCTTGTTATGCTACTCCGTGTCCCATGCATACATACACACCTTACATCCGATACCACATGTGGCCTGGTGTGCGTCACAGTGTGCCATGGCCATCTACACACAGACACATGTTGGTTGCAGCAACAGCAGATGCTTTTGAGGGAACACCAACATCAAGCTAATGTGAACACACCACACATACATGACATAGTCACATCGTGCACCGTGGGTAGTCACATGTCTGGTGTGGTAACCCCTGTAGCGGGCATCAGGGGACACTTGCGTGTGTTGTTGACTGTGCCATGCCAGTGACGCTCATCTCAAGTGTGCTGTATGACATGCACACATGTCAAAGGAGTGAAGGGCATGTCTGGCACATATAGCACCGTCACACATAACATCTGTACACTTCTCATCATACATCTATTGCCTTCACAACTCATGAGTAATGTGCCACCTCACAGCCATTCACACCTGTGCCCTACACATGTAGTACTGGCCAGACAATGCCTTGATGTCCATCCATGGACAAGTATGTCAGCTCTATTCCTTTCTGTGTGCTGCCTGTCACCACTGTAATGTGTGTAAGGCACCGTACATTCGCCCTGAGGGCGTGTGTACGTTCCCCATCACTATGGGAGTGCTGCCGTAGGCCTACCCATAGTGATAGTGAGCGTACGCGCGTGTGTACGGTCCGTATCAATATGGGTATGCATATGCGAGCACACCCATAGTGATAGTGAGCGTACGCGCGTGTGTACGGTCCGTATCACTATGGGTTTGATCGCGTATGCGTACCCATAGTGATACGGACCGTACACACGTGCTTCCGCTCACTATCACTATGGGTGTGCTCGCGTATGCGTACCCATAGTGATACGGACCGTACACATGCCTGTACGGGCCGTTGCTATGCATTTGGGGTGCCCTAGGGCCCCGGAACGCACCGTACCTGTGTGTGAATCTCCAAATTACATAGGGGACACATGAGGGACAAGTATAAAGGCCTCCATGCATGCTGGTTGTCATGGAGACCAAGTTTAAAGTATGAATTTCTTTCAGCAGGTGCACAGCAAAAGTCGGTTTGAATGAATCTACTTTGTTGCAAAGTGGTTGTGGAGTTGACATCATGCTCAAGAAAATAATAACCAAACCCACTGACTGTGCTAGGTTTAAAGGGATTGGAGGAAACATAGGATGCAAATGTGAGTGACCAATCACTCTGTACTCCTGTGCATGAAACAGGCCAGCAAGGCAGATATAAGGCAGCCAGGACCCATGAGAGAGCACTTGCCTGCACATCTTTTGATTCTACGACACTGCTGCTGCTCGTGATTCCCTGGAACCATGTCAAGGTCTGTGGAGAGGGCCCAGCCTTTCACCCTGGAGGAGAACCTGGCATTGCTGGATGTGCTCCTCCCACAGTACCCCCTGCTGTATGGGCGACCAGGGTTTCAGGTGAGTGCAGAGTCCACTAGCACAGACTGTGTCCCTTTTTTGTGACTGTGACTTCTGGCATTGTGTCCAGGTGTGACACACATGCAATGTACTGTAGGGTGGGGTCCCAGGGGGGGGAATGCCTGATGTCTCCCAGCCAGAGCATGCTGTGGTGCATGTCTGCCGTCCTCACTTGCATTGTGTTTACTGTGACAATCACTGCATGGTGCATGCCACATTCTGCCTGTCTTATCCTCCTGGGAATGTTGCCTCTATAGTCCTCATGTGATTATGTGGTCAGCCCAGTGTGACAGGTGACTGTACCCACAGATGTGTGTTAGTTCTGTGTACCTGTGCTAAGAGTGTCCACATGATGTGTTTGTACCCTGGACATCGGTGTGTGTGTAAGTCCCGTCATGTGGGTGGGTGCATATGTGGAGTGTAGCGGGATGGATATACCCTGCCCATCTGATGTGAGCAGGGAGCAGTGCTGTGTGTCTGATGTGCAGAGCCAGCCCCACACCTCTGAGCCCCCCCCGTCTAGTGGCACATGTACAGAGTTAGGTTTGTAGCTGCATTTGGCAATGGCAGGTGAATGTCCTGTGCCTGTGTGTGTCTGTGTACTCTGCTGAGGTAGCGTCAGTGGCCTGTGGCATGTGACTGCTTTGAGGTGCTGCACATAATCCTGGTGTAGCTTGTGATGCACAGTGTGAGCCTGGATCATTGATTGTGTCGTTGCCCTCATTCCGCCTGTGTACTTTCAATGGCACGTACTGCTTTTGCGCTTCCCCAGAGAATAATGTCCCTATGACAAAGGTGCAATGCGTTGGCTGCATACTATGCCTTGTTGTAACCAGCAAATTTGTTCTAATATGTGTCTCTGTGACATGTGCCAGGTGTATTGATGTAGTGTCACTTGTTCATCCTCACAGGTAGGCGCCTCTGCCAAGAAGCAGATCTGGATGAACACCGTCAGTGCCGTGAGGAGGACGGAGGGTCACAAGCGGCGCCTGGCCAGGTGAGAAAACGCTGGCAGGATATCCGGTGCTGGACGCGGAGGATCGCACGGGTCCTGCTGGGGGACTCACCTGAGACCCATAAGAACCGTGGGCGCCGCCGTCTGACCCACATCCACAAGCGTGTGCTGGCGGTGGTCTTTCCAGACTTGGACAGGCGCTTACGGGAGAAGCAGCAGCAGGAAGGGGGTAGGTACATGTGTGTTTGTTGTGTGTCACCAGCATTTGTAAGTGCGCACTTGCATGGATACACTGCCAGGGTTTAAATGTGCAGTGCAGATCCTGTTACCCACAGTATAGCGGTGCTCTCCTGCCTCCCTTCCCCTCCTTGCAATGTGTTCCCTGGTCTGTGTGTAGTCACTCCTTCACAAGGTTATCTAGGCTGGCAGTTTATTCACGTGAACAATGCCTGTAGCATCATGTGTGGGGGTGGTGTGTAACAGGTTTTGGGACCTTGCCTGTGCCCTGTCCAGTGCAGTACTTGTGGGTTCCATGTCAGTTGGCACTGATGCTGAGTCCAGACATGGGAGTTAGTCTCTCAAGTGTCATGCCTTACAGCACGCATGTCCTATGTTGTGGCCTGTGACATGATGTGCATGAGTGTGCGATACGCATAGTGCAGGGATGGTGGCGTGTGTTGCAGTCATTCCCATTCAGGACCATGGAGTTGTGTGGCCACTACTGTCCCCTGGGGCATATTTTCCTAGGTGTCATGTGTGTCATCACAAAATGGGGACACTCTCAGTGTCTACAGCATAGGTTGTGCTCTGTGCCATTGTCCCCTGTATATTGACGTAAAATGTAGTACAAGTGTCCACTGTACAGCCTGACCTGATTTTCCTTGTTCATACTCACGGTGGCCAGTGCCTGTGTGTCTTGTTACAATCATCTGATGATGCCCATTTGTACATGATTATTTGGACAGGCGCACCTTGGGTATTTTGTGTCCAATCTTGCATTTTTCCAGCCCATGTGTATTTCACCCAGACTAAGAGATGTAAGTGCTTCCTGTGTCTCAACAAATTGTCTCATGTAGGGGGTGGTTGGTGCGGGCAAGGCCTACATGTCAAAACCTGAAATCTCCTTGCTAGGTCTGGCCAGTGTGTGATGTTTGTCTGGACATACACTCAAGGTGCAGTGAGCCAGTCATGGTGGGCATGTTTTCAGTATTACCTATGCAGCATGTGCCGCAAGTTCATGGATATGGTCCCTGCTCATCCCTATTTTCGGCAACGCTGTGTGGTGCAGATGCAGTGCTGGATTGTCCCCAGAGCCTGGCTCCTCTGTCAAAATCCATTTCATGTCATTTGCAATTGTGTCATGCTCTCCATAGTTTTTCAGTGGCATGGTGGGTCAACCAACTGTGTGTTGCAGGGCCTACATATGTACCTTGTATTGTAGATGTTACTCATCTTTCTTTTCAGGCTATGCACTGTAACCTATGTAGATTGGACTCATGTGACATATGTATACAGGTGTATGATTAATTCCTGTCTCTTCACCTTGCCCACAGCATCGTCGGGGGACACGGATGGAGACATCAGCACAGACCGTGCGGAGGGACCGAGCACCAGTGCCAGCAGTGACATCTTGGCTGGCACATCGAGTGGAACTGAGGCGGAGGGGAGTGAGGCGGAGGACCTGTCCAGTGCCACCACAGAATATGAAGCTGACGGGTCCGAGGCTGAGCTCTCCGAGTGGGCGGAGGCTGCACCACCAGCTGACAGCGGCACAACATCTCTCCCCGCCCCATCTATTGCCATCAGCCGCCTCCCACTTGCTCGTGTCCCTTCCCAGCGTGCCCGGTCACCACATGCCTCCTTCCTGCCAGGCACCGCACCCCCTGCCCCTGTCTCCACTGCTGCCGCCAATGCCGAGTCTGTGGACATCCAGCGGCAGTTGCAGGTTGGTCAGGCTGCTTAATGTCCCCCATGGCCACAGCCAAGTGCTAAACAACATGGAGGCATACTTGGAGGGCATTTTCTCATCGCAGGCTGACCAACGCAACTTGCTGAGGTCCATTGACTCGACACTGACTGCAGCAGTGGGTCTCCTGCAGCGCTTCGTCCAACCCCCTACCCCTGACCCATCCACACTTCCCACTCCCATGCCTATCCCACGTACACCCAGACGTCAGCAGGCACCCACCACAACAGACACAGACACCACACCAGCAGGGATGGTCAAACGCACACCTCCTGGCACGCACACACAGGGTGAAGTAGGCACACCCACTGGGTCAGGGGGCAAACGTAAGACATGCAGCCAGAGTGGGTGTCCGCATTCCACAAAATCCACTCCCTCCAAATCCCCTCCCCCCAGTTCTCCTGGCCAAGAGTCGGATACAGGGTCAGTCCTGCCCAGTCTGTCCATCAGCCCCAGTGTGGCACCACCCCGCAAGCGGTGGAGGCAGGGGAGTTGAGGCCCCCCCCTGTCCACACCCTCCCCCAGTGGCGCTGCGACCCATCCCTCCAACCCCCCCTCCTTGGGGCCTGTGGTTCCTTCGGGTGCAGGGGAGACGCTGGGGGACCTTGCTAAGGTGTGCAGCGCCATCCTGACCTCCACCTTTGGCGCTGCCCCACCCCCTGTGGTGGAGTCCTCCGTCCCTGCACCCACGACGCCTACCCTTCGCCCTCATGTCCCTGCGGTGCCTGGTCCTTCCCACCCACATGATGCCCCCCCCCCCTCTGGAAGACAAAGGAGTCTGACTGTGCAGGCAAGCTAGGGGACACACGTCCCACTGTGTCCCCCTTCCGGATTGGAGTCATGGACTGCCCTATGGGCCTTGTATATATTGACATTTATAAGGATTATTAGTTAGATCCTGCTGAATAAAGCATTTATATTTTTTTTAAATAGAACACTACTGTTTATCTGGTATTGCTGTTGGTGGACCTGCTTCATTATTTTGGGTGGTGGTAATGTGTTGGGTGTGTGGGAATTGTAGTCTTGTGCTGGTCATAGGGTGGACCCTGGTATCTGTGTGCCATCACAAGCTGTTGGCTACATAACTTTGTTCATGTAAGCAGTTACTGCATGGTGACATCGTCCCAAGGTGTGTTCCTTCCTCTGTGTAACCGGACATCTTCCCTGCAGGGTCATTCCAATATGTGGTGCTGAGCTGTGTCTATATTGGCTGGGTGTGTGACGGACTCGTTAGACTTTGGCCATGCATGCTGAGCGATGTCTCCACCTGCATCATTCGTGGCATCCTTGGTGGTCACTGTACTTGTGTATGTAGACTGTTGACATGACTTCATGTGGACATGTTTTCTTTTCGGCGCTATGCATGTGTATACTCCCAGCCTCGCACACATGTGGTACATGTACTGCAGGGTCTTTGTGCACCTGACTGACATTTGTGGCCATTGGATCTGTGGGTACTCCACCCTTTTCTTTCCAGGGGCACTGCTGGGAGTGATAGGCACCCACCCCTCCTGCGTCTGGGCACTGCTGGGAGGACTCTGCACCCACCCCTCCTATGTCTGGGCACTGCTGGGAGGACTCTGCACCCACCCCTCCTATGTCTGGGCACTGCTGGGAGGACTCTGCACACACCCCTCCTATGTCTGGGCACTGCTGGGAGGACTCTGCACACACCCCTCCTATGTCTGGGCACTGCTGGGAGTGATAGGCACCCACCCCTCCTGCATCTGGGAACTGCTGGGAAGACTCTGCACACACCCCTCCTATGTCTGGGCACTGCTGGGAGGACTCTGCACACACCCCTCCTATGTCTGGGCACTGCTGGGAGGACTCTGCACACACCCCTCCTATGTCTGGGCACTGCTGGGAGTGATAGGCACCCACCCCTCCTGCGTCTGGGCACTGCTGGGAGGACTCTGCGCACACCCCTCCTATGTCTGGGCACTGCTGGGAGGACTCTGCACACACCCCTCCTATGTCTGGGCACTGCTGGGAGTGATAGGCACCCACCCCTCCTGCGTCTGGGCACTGCTGGGAGGACTCTGCACCCACCCCTCCTATGTCTGGGCACTGCTGGGAGGACTCTGCACCCAACCCTCCTATATCAGGATATGTACACTTAGAACATACACGGGTGTGGGTTCGCTCCATGCATACGTGGGTGGGGGTACGGTCCGTACGTACACTCTTGTGGTGGGAGGTACGCTCCATACATACGGGGGTGGTGTTACGGTCCGTACGTACACTGTTGGGGTGGGGGGTACGCTCCATACATACGGGGGGTGGTACGGTCCGTATATACGCTGTTGTGGTGGGGGTTCGCTCCACGCATACGCGGGTGGGGGTACGGTCCGTACATACACTGTTGGGGTGGGGGGTATGCTCCATACATACGGGGGTGGTGTTACGGTCCGTATGTACACTGTTGGGGTGGGGGGTACGCTCCATACATACGGGGGTGGTGTTACGGTCCGTACGTACACTGTTGGGGTGGGGGGCACGCTCCATACATACAGGGGTGGTGTTACGGTCCGTACGTACACTGTTGGGGTGGGGGGTACGCTCCATACATACGGGGGTGGTGTTACGGTCCGTACGTACACTGTTGGGGTGGGGGGTACGCTCCATACATACGGGGGTGGTGTTACGGTCCGTAGGTACACTGTTGGGGTGGGGGGTACGCTCCATACATACGGGGGTGGTGTTACGGTCCGTACATACACTGTTGGGGTGGGGGGTACGCTCCATACATACGGGGGTGGTGTTACGGTCCGTACGTACACTGTTGGGGTGGGGGTACGCTCCATACATATGGGGGGTGGTACGGTCCGTACATACGCTGTTGTGGTGGGGGTTCGCTCCATGCATACACGGGTGGGGGTACGGTCCGTACGTACACTGTTGGGGTGGGGGGTACACTCGATACATACGGAGGTGGTGTTACGGTCCGTACGTACACTGTTGGGGTGGGGGGTACGCTCCATACATACGGGGGTGGTGTTACGGTCCGTACGTACACTGTTGGGGTGGGGGGTACGCTCCATGCATACGCGGGTGGGCGTACGGTCCGTACATATCCGTACCCACGCTGTGGAATGCTTGTGCGGGCCGTACCCAGGCCTTTGCCACGTGGGTACGAGCCGTCCCGCCATTGTTGGGGTGACGTAGGTGTGGGCGTGGTACGCCTTAAGAGCGTGGGTATGGGACGTACCTGTATTGTTGTGTTACCGGTTCGCGTCGTCAACCACTTCCATTGTGGCGGACGCTGGCTTTGCTGGACACGCCCCCACCCCCTCATAGTGACCAGGGCCTGGGGGTCAGGTATGTCCAGGGCATGTGTGCTGTGTGACTTCGGTGGGGGTTTTGTGGCCTGCCCCTGCTCCTGCCCCCCCCCTTTCCCCCCTCCCTTTGTTGTTCTGACCTTCTGCGGCGTCTGCGTTGGAACCTGTAGAGGAGGTCGACTGCTATGAGGGCCGGGATGACACGTAGGTTCGGGTCCATGTCTGTCCGTCGCGTGCAGGTACTCCTTGTTCGCGTCGTCCTGATTTCCCAGCAGTTTTTGGCTGCCGGAAAACATTCTCCGTGCGGGATGACGTCGGTGCGAATCGTACTTCCTGGTTCGTGAAAGGCAGGCTGCGTGCGTCCCGACGTCGCGTCGGCGCTTTCCCGAATCACATTTGTATGTATATTTTCGTCTGTCGGTGTTTTGTACGAATCGTACGGAAATAGTATTTCCATGCGAATCGTACTTCCATGTTTGTATATTGTTCCGACCGGGTACGCGTCGGACGGAGAATATGCTCCGTCCGACGGTTCGTACCCGGTTTTTACAGGATCGTAATCGGCACCATAATGTGCTCAGTGTGTGTGTCTGTGTCTCTTGTGTGTGTTTTAGCTCAGTGTCTGTGCATGCACATCTGTGTTTCTGTATCTCTGTGTACGTGTGCACGCATGTCTGTGTCTTATATGTAATTTAAAATTACCCTTGATTTAATAATGATAAATAAATATATATATACATGCATGTAGTATGAGCTTTTTTGCTCTTTGCTTTGCTCTTTGCTATAACATTGGGTTCTATGGCATCCTACATAAACTTTGCCTATGGCCAAAATACTTGCTTTTTTTTTTACTGCTTGCATGATAAAGAAGGAAACTAATGTTCTCCAATTTTTTGCCATTTTCGTAACAAGCATTGGAAAAGTCAACAGATCTCGCATTTGAGAGCTACTGGCTTTGGAAATGTTCTATAACTTTGCAGAAAGGCTGTACTGCAGCTCAGCTAAAACTAATGTTTTGAAAAATGCAATGACGTGGCCAGGGCTAATGAATTTTTTATTTTGAAAGCGCATTAGTGCTGGTCTTCTCATAGCGCTTTAATTTCTTTTTAGCCATGTGCTCCCTGAGGCAACATGGAGGGAGGGAGGGAAGGTGATAGAGGAGGATGTGGGTGGGGCTACATTACCACTAACTACTTTTCAAGACCCTTAAAATATGGGAGTTTTACCAAATATGTCCCGTTGAATGCACATTTTCTCAAGGACCACCATGCAGCGTTGTGGTCTTTCACGGCATTGGCACCACCATAAACAGCATCCTAGTGTTCTCCCTAAATTGGGTAGACTGTCTGCTACCGTTTGTGGCTGCTGCAACACTAAACATGCCAGATTGGATGGTGGTGCCAGAGAAGGCACAGCCATTTGGTGATCTGCATCCTGCCATCCTCTGAATTGGGCGGTGGAATACCGGTGAAGATGTACTCGACTTCTGGCGATATTTGGCAGAGTCCCAGTTATTGCCAGCCTCTACTTCTGGCCCTGAGTTAACTACAAAGTGAGCTGGTTCCACTCTCTATTGTGTATTTGAGACCAGAAGTCAAAATCATTAGACTCCATTCTTCAACACTGCAAAATCTTCAAAAAGAAAAGAAAAAGATATCATGTTTCCTTCATTGATGCAAAATTATTTTTTGCTCCATTTCTATGCCAGTGGATATTTGCACGATGTGGCACAGTGCAAGCAGTTATTCTCAACAAAAATGCTGTGGGTATGTAGTTATTAGAACCAGCAAGGACAGCAGCCATGGGATCTGTCCATGAACTCACTGTGATCTTTGCCCTTTCTAATCCAATTAGCATTTGTCCAGGGGTAGCCTTCGCACATGTACATCCAATGGGATGTCATGAAGGGTTTCTGCCTCTGAAATAATATACAGCATCATGTGCCCATTAGTGTGATTAGAATCAAGACTCAATTATTAAGTGCACATCTTGCTGGTGTCACACTGAGGGTTTATTTTCTTAACAGTTGATGGGGCTGTGTGTTATACTGGGGCTTTTTTTGACCTGATAACATGAGTCAGAGTTATGCTGACCACAGGGCCCCTGGGATCAGGTGTGGCTAGTTCCAGGGCTTTCTGCTTCTTACTAGTCCTGAGTATCTGGTAGTAACATGTTTAGGAGATTATATTTGATTAATTCTAACTTTTTTTATTCACACTGTTTTTGAAATACGTCGAACATCTCTACCACTGCAGGTCAACATTTCTTGGTTTTTGTTAAGAAAGAGAAGTTGTTTTTTCATCATGTGCCTTCTTTAAAAATATCTTTCTATAATTATTGATAATTGGTAATTATATGTAAGTTGCCATCAATGGCCCTTAGACACTTTCATGGATTATCTTGCGCATAAGAAACATTTAAATCTATTCATTTGATTAGTTGCCCCCCGGGAATTAAGTAATGAAGAGCTGTAACCTCCCTCACCTTGCTAGTTATAGACATATTACACAATGTGGACTTGCAGCCCCAGTGTCCAAATAAATATAATAACAACTGTTGTTTATCTTGAATACTATGGGGCTCATTTATGAGTCCCAGCGTCACTTTTGCGCCACTGGTGCGTCACTTTTTGTGACGCACCAGTGGCGTAAAACATGCGCCATGATGTGCCATATTTACAAAGTGACGCATCTACCTAGATGCGTCACTTTGTAAACCCCTGCGCTACATCATACCTGCGTCAGGTATAATGTATGCAGGGTGGGCGTTCCCACGTAAGTAAGCATTGTAGAAGTGACGCAGTGAAATCTACGAGATTTCACTGCGCCACTTCTAGGGTGCAAATGCGTCAATATCTTGCGCCTGCCTCACAGCAGGCGTAAGACTGACGCAGGTCCTTTCACATGGGGCTTGCCCCATGTGAAAGGACACATTGCTAGAGTTGCGTCACTTTTGTGACACACTCCAGCAATGCGTCACTTTTGCGCCTACAGATACGTCAGAAATACTGACGTATCTGTGACTCCTTGCGACATGATGCGTCATACTGTAAATATGACGCATCATTGGAGTCGCAGGGAGGGCGCAGTGAAAAGTGACGCATCACTGTTTTCACGCAGTGATGCGTCACTTTTCATAAATGAGGCCCTATATATTTTTCGATCTCAGTTTTATTATGGTTGTTCGGAATCAACTGAGTGAGGTTCAGTGTCCCTCAGATTGTACATTTCATTAATATAAAAAAGAAAATGCAGTATACAAAAATCTAAGGTATAGTCTATCTTCAATGTGGGCTTCTCTTCTCTATCCTTGTAATTTTCTACACAGTCATAAACTGATGATTTGTTATACTTCAGGAGACAACTCTAGCCAGCTGAACTAGATCTTCGCCCGGATTTCCCCTCTGTAAATATGACTTGAGAATTCAGAATTCTTCATGTCCCATTATTTGAATAAACTGTGTCTTTAAATAAGCTGGTAATTCCGATGCTGTTTACCGCTCTATGCACTGCTTAATCAAAGTGGGTGGTTGTAGGTGGGGCCCACCGACACAGATAATTTTGGACCAGCGCTTATTTTTTCTCAACAAACTTTAACCCTGGGCAAGAGATTAAAACACAAATGTGGGAAAGAAGGAGAAAGAGAAAGATGGAAAAAACATGACAAAGGGTAAATGCAAGGATGAAAAAGAACTTGCAAGAGAGAAAGAGGCAGGGTATGTATGGTGGTGGATGAAAGAGGTGTGAGGAGTAATCAAAACTACACAACTTTGTTATTTTGGACTCTGACCTTCAATAGCGCCAGTTTGTGTTTCTGACCAAAACTTTGGGCCCCAGCGCCGATTGTTTGCAAATATAAACAAACATTTGGAAAGCCAATATGTCTTGTCCATGTGAGAACTATTGTCTTTGCCAATGTCTTTTAGCCATGTTGTAAATCAGCATGGCTGCTTTTCAGCATGGCTAAATGTTAGTGGTGTGGCGTAGAAGAGAGTAGCAGAGAGTAGAGCGGCATAGAATTGCTTTAAGTGGCATAGAGTAGAGTAGGTAGGAGTGGAGTAGCATAGAGTGGCGTGCAGTGGCATAGAGTAGCATAGAGTGGAATGGAATAGCGCAGATTAGAGTGGTGCAGAGTAGAGTGGAGTGGCATAGGGTGGAATGTTGTAGAGTGATGTAGAATAGAGTGGGATAGAATGGCATAGAGTGAAGTGGCTTAGAACGGGGTGGCGTACAGTAGAGTGGCATAGAGTGGAGTGGTGTAGAGTACAGTGGTGTAGAGTACAGTGGTGTACAGTGTTTAGAGTAGAGTGCGGAGAATAAAGTGCATAGAGAGGAGTGAAGTAGTGTAGAGTGGAGTACAGTGGCATAGAGTGGGGTGGAGAGGCGTAGAGTGGTGTAGAGTGATGTAGGGTGACATAGAGTAGAGTGGAGTGGGATAGAATAGAGTTGAGCAGAGTAGAGTGCTGTAGAGTGACGTAGAGTGAAGTAGAATAGAGTGACATAGAATGGACTGAGCAGAGTGATATGGAGTGGTGTAGAGTGGACTGGTGTAGAGTGCCATGTAGTGGCATTGTGTGGAGTGGTGGAGAGTGGAGTGGCATAGACTAGAGTGACAGACTAGAGTGGCTTAGACTGGAGTGACATAGACTGGAGTGGCACAGAGTAGATTGGTATAGAGTTGAGTGGTGTGGCATAGAGGGACATTAAGTAGAGTTCCATAGAGTAGAGTGGCGCAGAGTGGGGTGGTGTAGAGTGGCATGGAGTGGAGAATCATAGAGTTGAGTGGAATAGAGTAGAGTTGCATAGAGTGGAGTGGTGTAGAGTGCCTTAGAGTGGCATGCAGTAGAGTGGCCTAGAGTGAAGGGGCATGGAGTGGAGTGGCATAGAGTAGAGTGGCACGCAACTCTTCACATCGCAGTTTATCACGGGAAAATAACTCTGTGTTAACGTGGTATTCTCAACACAGTAGTACCATGCGATAGACCCACGATAACGCGTAAAATGAACGCGTTAAAATCAATGCGACGCCGCAAAAACGTGAAACACGAAAATAGTAGCGATGATGCCAATCGCGATACTAAAATCAGCGAACACCAGCCACAGGCCTGCAATTCCCACGCGTCATGCACTATAAAAGTAGAAAAAAAACATACAAACAAAAGCCAAACAACAGCGAAGCACAATGGAGGTAGCCGGAGCAAGTACAGAGGACAACCAGAACCCCACAGTCCCCCCCGGAGGATCGGCCTGGGACCTCAGGGTCAGGAAAGGTCAAGGACAAGAAGAGTAGGAAGAATCGGTTCAGTCCGCAGGAAAACAGGATCCTGATAACAGAGGTGGTAGAACACCATCAACTACTGTTTGTTTCCTCCACTGTGTCACTGACAACTAAAAATTGAATATAGCAGACCATCGTGGACAAGGTGAATGCAGTCAGAGTGCTGAAGAGGACAATGGAAGAGGTCAAGAGGTGCTGGAATGTTGTGAGCCGCAAAACCAAGCAAAAACTCGCAAATAACCGGAAGGCAGCAATGCAGACTGGAGGTGGGAGTCCAGCGCCACAGGAGGAGCTGGACGAGATGGAGGAAATGGTGTCCACAGTCATCAGTGGGGAGACGGGGGCAGGAGTTGGGGGCCCGGACACTGCTCAACATGACCGAACACAACAACAGGGTGGGGGACGGGGGGAGATGGGCACAATGTCACACATGCACAAGTAAGCATAGCACATCTGCAGACAAACCATGCCCCAGAACCCAACTCCCACCAAGAGACCAATGCACCCAAGTATGCAACATCTCAGCACTGTATAAGCACAGAAGTCAGAGGCACACCACATAAGGGGCAGCTAAATCAGAGCTGCAGGGGTGACTCCTCTAAAATGCGGCACACACACACATTAGATGCAGAGCACATCAACATTGATAACGATGTGGCACAAACCGCAACACGTCCACTACAGAACAGAGGATACAACTGGTGCCGCTTGTGTTTAGAAACTGGCCAATCACATATGGCATGCAGGGAAATGTGAGTTGACAATGTACAAGTACAAACACACATCCATGATGTTGTCGGAATGACCACTGTCGCGCATCAAATAGGCAGCTCCCCACAGTCAAAATGTACACTGTCATGCAGTCTGAATGTAAACATGTACAATGCGTCAACATACATGTGAACACAATGTTAAACTGCATCTCCCCTCCGCATTGCAGGGGATAATCCAACACCTCCTGCAGAGCAGGCCGAACCTCTCTTCTTTGATGACGAAGAGGAACATCACACCTTTGACTCCGACGCCCTCCAACAGCTCATGGAGAGCCTCCGCAGCCCACTTCCAGGAGCTTGGCAGCCCAGCTGCAATGAGGGGAACCCACCCCCTGCACAGAACACACAGCAGGCAGCACCCACTACCATGGCTGCCTCCCAGGATCCCCGCGACGAACACATGGCCTTCCAACGCCATGTGTTGGGGTGCCAGGAGAAGCTAACTGAACAGGTGCAGGTGGGGTTCGACCGCATGGCAGCCAAACTAGACGCCTTACGTGGGTGTCTAAGTCCCATTAGGGACCACTCACAGTCCCTAATGGACACCCACAGTCTGCTCCATGCTCTCCAGTGAACCATGGCTGACATCGCCAGAGTCCTGACTCTGAGACAAGAACGGCTGTCTAGTCAGAGTGGCTCCAGCGATCTTGCCCGGGAGTTGGGACACATTCGGAGGCTCATGGAGAAAATGGAGCGGACGCGGGCGGAAAGACAAGCTGCCACGGCTGCACCCCAGCGAGAGGTAGCTGGGTCCCTCAATGCCCTAAAGACCATCCTCATGGCATTGCTGCCATAAGGCCTGGCGCTGATGCATGCTGCTGCTACCACTCCATCCACATCTCAGGCCCCTGATGTTTCAGTGCCACACAGTGCAGCAGACATTCCACCTCTGGCCCCCGAGGTGTCACTGCCACACAGTGCTGGAGACAAAACACCAACACCCACATGTGAGGCATATGCAACAGCAGAGGACGAAGAACCAGATAAATCTGTCTCTGTGGTCAGACGGATGCAGCAGCATCCATCTCCGCCATATGACCTGTTTCTGCTTGGTTCTGCCCTCTGCATCTTCACCTTCCACTGTCCCCCGATGCACTCTGCGACACTCACCTTGGATCTCGACATGGACTGCCATATTCTGTTTGGTCTTCTAAGACACAGCTATCAGACCGCAGACTGAACTCCTCCTCTTCTGATGTACCTGTCATTTCCCTGAAGGACTCTGGCTGGCACTCCATGGGCCAACAATGTAAAGTGGAGTTTGCATGGCCCTGTACTGCTTCAGCTTCAAAACTCCACTGAATGTGCAATAAACATTCATTTTCACACAGATGTGTCATTTCTATGATCTTTCAAGTGTGAAAGTATGGATGAATGTAGGGTCAGTGATTCCCCCTTACGTCCATGTTGCTTATGTTGTGGGACTTGGGTCACAGGGTGACACATTGCCGATTGCGGTCCGGGTGGCGCCGACACTACAAAGGAGACACACAAATTAATTACTTCCTTGTCCAGCCCCGGAGGGAACCACGCCCAGAGCCCCGGGGTCATTGTTCACACCCTTATACTGGACTGGCATACGCCAGGCCAGCCCACTTCGCTTACGCTCACAGCGGGGGACGACAACGCTACATGTGTCAGGTCTTCCCTGTAGGGATCGCTGCTCACAGGTCTAGTTGTCAGCATGCCACAGCCACTCCCTCATGGCTGGTTTACACCCACACCACACCCATCCAGCACAGCCATCCCAGGACATGTGACCCTGCCAATAAAAAGGGCCTGGCGCACGTGCTGGACGCCATTTCCACTCTCTAACTTGGTGTCTCCATGTGGTTATCATTTATACCTGAGGGCCTAGGGCCCTGCCACCTCACATTGCCCAGTGCCAGGAGTGACATGATGGTGTCCACACCATGGGACTCAACCATAAAGGGTCCATGGCTAGCGGTGCACAGACTTGGTGGCACCGGATACACTGCGGCAGGCACAGGCACACCGCCACGGGACGGATGTATGTCGTTACAACACACGCTTTTACAACGCATGCACTTACAACACATTTTTTACAACGCAAAATCCATTACAACGCATTGCATTACAACGCATGACACTGCAACGCATTTTTAAAAACTACCTTTACAACGCATTCCATTACAACGCATACTACCTTTACAACGCATACCATTACAACGCATAATATTAAATTGCATTTAAGGTAAGTATTAGATAGTATAGGGGTAAAAATTACTATTCTAACTCCAGGGGGTGCAACAGTAGGGTAAGTGTTGGATAGTATAGGGGTAAAAATTACTATTCTAACTCCAGGGGGTGCAACAGTAGGGTAAGTGTTGGATAGTATAGGGGTAAAAATTGCTATTCTAACTCCAGGGGGTGCAACAGTAGGGTAAGTGTTGGATAGTATAGGGGTAAAAATTACTATTCTAACTCCAGGGGGTGCAACAGTAGGGTAAGTGTTGGATAGTATAGGGGTAAAAATTACTATTCTAACTCCAGGGGGTGCAACAGTAGGGTAAGTGTTGGATAGTATAGGGGTAAAAATTGCTATTCTAACTCCAGGGGGTGCAACAGTAGGGTAACTGTTGGATAGTATAGGGGTAAAAATTACTATTCTAACTCCAGGGGGTGCAACAGTAGGGTAAGTGTTGGATAGTATAGGGGTAAAAATTACTATTCTAACTCCAGGGGGTGCAACAGTAGGGTAAGTGTTGGATAGTATAGGGGTAAAAATTACTATTCTAACTCCAGGGGGTGCAACAGTATGGTAAGTGTTGGATAGTGTAGTGTAATATTATGCGTTGTAATGGTATGCGTTGTAAAGGTAGTATGCGTTGTAATGGAATGCGTTGTAAAGGTAGTTTTTAAAAATGCGTTGTAGTGTCATGCGTTGTAATGGAATGCGTTGTAATGGATTTTGCGTTGTAAAAAATGCGTTGTAAGTGTAGTGCGTTGTAAAAGTTGCATTGTAAAGGTTGTCCCCCCAACGGGACGGTGTCTTTCGTTGCACTGAGGTAGGGGCACCTAAAGTGCTGAGCGGGTGTGCAGCCAGCGATGATGCGCCGTCCAGGTGGTCCGGAATGGTAAGGATTAGTGTGAGCCCTGCTGGACCGCAGCGTAGGCAGTGTGGCATTGCCTCGCAGTTCACAGAGTTAGTGGCACCTCAAGAGCTCAGCGGGTGTGCAGCCTGCGATGCGGCCGTGTGCACGGATGTGATCTCTGCCATTGCGAAATCAAGACCCAGAATCAAGTGTGTGACCTGGTGGCCCATGGTGCGGGGCTGCATGATGTTGAGGGTGCCATGGTGGTGGGCCCTGGGCTTGGAGCTTGGACTGGCCCATGGTGGGCTCTATTGGAGACATGCCGGTGGTGGAAGGTGAGCAGTGAGGCCTGGGTCCACAGTGTCAGCACTCTCTCACTCTCTCTCTCACTCTCTTTCTCTCTCACTCTCTCTCTCTCTTTCTCTATCACTCACTCTCACTCTCTCTCTTTCTCTCTAACTCTATCTCTATCTCTCTTTCGCTCTCTCTCTCTCTGTACTTTGATGAGCGCATGACACACCTTCTTATCTAGATTTTTGTCTTGCAGGCTGTGACTTACAGAATGTCCTGAGAAGACCCGGCATGACTCTTCAGGATTGTTGTTTTGGGTTTATTCTGTAGTAAACAAATTATTTAGATATTCTAAGATGAATGTATGAGTCTCCTTTTTCTGTCCACACATGTATGTTAGGTGTAGTGATTGTGCGACTTCATGCAAATTGTTTGGTTCAGGGTTTCGTAGAGTTGATGTGCAATATCTTTGTCCAAGGGGGGGGGGGGGGGGTTGTGCCTGAGGTAGGGGCCAGGAGGGGTTGGGGGGGTTGTGGGGTCCTGGGGGTGGTGGCGGTGGGTGTTGTTGCCCTATTGGGGCTCCGGGCTGCATGTTCAGTAGCTCCATGGCATCTGTTGTTCTTCATGTGTGGCTCTGGGCTGGGCTTCCTTGTCTGGTGCCGGTTGTCATCCGACTTTACACCAGGTAAGAGCAGGTGTTAAAAACCTGCAGCTAACGTGCCCATGCATGTTTTGTGATCTTATCGCCGATCTGGCTGGTCGTTGTGAATGTTGCGGAGTGGTGTTGTCACGGCTTTTGGCAGGGGAACGCCTACTCTGCATCTCATTAGCGTTAGTTGCCGGAGTCATCTGTGGCGATGTTTTTTTCCACTGCTATCGCATGTAATCTGGTGATATGGGCTGTTAGCACCAGCTTGTGAATGGTGCGATACATTCATCGCGACTTTGGCTGCGATAAAGTGCCGATACCTCGGCAATAGATCCTTGAGAATATGCCCCAGAGTTGCTTAGAATCAAAGGATGTAGAGCTGAGTGGCTAAAGTGGTGTAGAGTGGAATGGAGTACATCAGAGTGGCATACAATAGAGTGGAGTGGCATAGTGTAGAGTGGCGTAGAGTGGCATAGAGTGGAATGGGGTGGAGTGGCGTAGACTGGAGAAGCATAGAGTAGAATGCCATAGAGTGACGAAGAGTAGAATGGCGTAGTGTAGAGTGTCATAGAGTGGGGTGGCACAGAGTGGAGTGGAATGGCATAGAGTGGCATGGACTGGTGTACAGTAGACTGGTATAGAGTGGCATACAGTAGAATGGAATAAATAATTTGGCATAGAGCGGGATGGAGTGGTGTAGAGTTCCATGGAATAGAGTGGTGTAGAGTGGAATGGCGTAGAGTAGAGTATCATAGAGTGAGTGGACTGGAGTGGAGTGGCATAGAGTGCAGTGGTGTAGAGTAGAGTGGCAGTGAGTGGGGTGGAGTGGCGCAGAGTGGCTTGGAATAGAGTGGAGTTACACAGAGAAGAGTGGCATAGAGTGGAGTAAAGTAGAGTGGCGTGGAGTGGAGTGGCTTAGAGCAGAGTGGAGAAGAGTGGTATACAGTAGCGGTGTGTAGAGTGGCGAGGCATAGAGTGTTGCAGAGTGGTATTGTGTGAAGTGAAGTTTCATAGAGTTGCATAGAGTGGAGCAGCGTAGAGTGGGGTAGAGTAGAGTGCTGTGGTGTAGAGTGGAGTGGTGTAGAGAGGAGTCATGTGGTGTAGAGTAGAGTGGACTGCCATAAGATTGAATAGTATAGAGTAGAGTGGCATAGAGTAGTACAGTTATGGGTGTAACTACCTTATGCATTGATAGAGTAGGCAGATAGGGTAAAAGCAACATAAATAAGAAGTTACATGTTTGTGTTAAAAGTAGGAAAGCACCTTGCACATCCAAAATGCCTATAAAATAAAGAAATAGTGCGTAGCAAAAAGACGTGGAAGATGCAAATGTTTCGCTGCCTATGGCTGGTCCTAGAATGTTACACTGAAAGAAAGCACATGCAGCTTTCACACAAACAGACCCCAGTATGAATGTAGATTTCTAAACATATGAATCAGGAATGTGATCTTAATGGAAACTCAGCCAAAAGCACAATTTAGGCACAGTTCAACAGCAGTCAACATTTACTCCTGCCAGCATCTCAGTGAATCCAAAACGTTGATCTGTACATTTTTTAGGTTCCCAGCCCCACGCTCCCTAACACACTGGTTTCTGTAATCTGTCTTAAAATATACATCAAATGCACCACCCAATTGTATGTACACCAGAAAAGAGGTTGCAATAATAGATATTATAAAGTGTCCTGCTGCTTCGTGGAGTTAGGTCCATGCTATATAAAAAAAACAAAGTAAATAAAAGAGAGAGGCAACAAAAACTAATGGATTTCAAAAGAAGATAAGAGAGACACAGCATGATAACCCCAAGCCTGTGACAGAAATCTATCAACATATTTCACTTTTAACAGGTTTTGATCTTCAGTGCATACAATGTTGAATATTTCATTTAAACTCCATTCTAGGACTGCAAATATCCAGCTAAAATATGATTGGGAGATTATGAAGATCATAGCCCCACAGAGTGATGGTCACTTTAATCTAATGGCCAGGTTAGTAGTTCCCCTGCTTTAACTGCAGGAACTGAATCTTTAATTCTGGTCAGTTACCCAGCACCTAAATGCTGGGGTTATAAATTATTTTCTCCATAATAAGGAATGACATGAGGACCTGTGAGTTCTAGGTCCAAGTGTTTTTCCTCCTTCCAAGTAAAATAATGGGGTGAGTCAAATCCACACACATTGACTACCTGCATGCAGCAGGTAGTAAATTGTTTTCTTAGACGCCTGTGTCGACGGTGGTATGTAGGGCAGGGATTTGGAGGAGAGCAGATTAGATATTGAAGGAGCATTTGCTGCTTCCCTATTCTAAGGTAGAGGGTGAGAGGAGCACACGTGTAGAAGCTGTGCTCAGCCCCTGCACCACTGCTTTAAATTCTGGGTCTGGGGACTCTGTGCCTTGAATTATCTGGTTTGTAGACCCAGTTGGTTCCAGTCCCAAAGGCACCCAGAGAGCTAGAATCACTGGGAGTGATAGATTCTCATGGGTAATGCTCCTAGCTACTCGTGATGAGGACCTGAGGGCTTCAAATAAGATTGGACAGTAAGGGGACAGTTGTCAAAACCTAAAAGATGTCCCATCCACCCAAAACTAAGCTCCTGCTCTTCACTTAGGCCATCGCTAGATGCAGCACTAAAAGTAGCCTTACCACAAGACAGTCTTTTGAGAGAACTGCTGCTTATGAGGTTTATTTTTGGGAAACAAATAAGTGCGTACAAGTCTGCCGTGCTGTCGTTGTATGGTGGGCTGGTCAGTGCCTTTTTGTTTGTTTATGGAAGCACCTCCTGCTGTTGCCTTATGTCTGCCATGTGGTGGCTGGTTGACCAGTGGCTAAAGAGGTCTAAGTATTCTATGTCAGAAGTACCTAACACAAGCCCTCTGTAAGGTTACAAGTGTACGCATGATCACCAATAAATCTTCACTGCCTGTGGTTTAGGTATTTGCAGTCAATCCCAGTGAAAATTAATAGCATGTCAGTAATGCCTTATTGTCCAGTTGCATCCCTTCAAAACATAAGCTGACTCACCAGCAGAGCCAGAATTCTCTAGTTTAAGTAGATTTTCGAATTGGTATAATTAATATTTATTCATGCATTTATTTAAACTGTTTATTAAGCAGGAATCTAACAAAATATTAAGGGAATCCTGTGCATGATGATTTTCAGCAGAAAACATAGCTTGCAAATAAATGCATTGGCAAAGCCAGTAGGTCTGGCCTCACCTGGCATTCACACAAGAACATCTCTCCCCAGTCACCTAGGCACACGCCTCACCCTGCACTCTCATAATTATATCGCACACCAAGAACTTAGGGGCATATTAGCAAGGACTTGCGATAATTATCGCAAAGCACGCTTAGCGCTGTTTTCTTTATCGCCGGCTATCACTGGATTTTATCGCAGAGATAATACGTTATCATCCACGTTTATCTCAAAGGCGATATTAAATCCAGCGATAGCGGCGAATCCCAACAATAACGTGAGATATCCAGCGATAAAAATCCCATCGCTAATTGAAATCTTGCTAATAGGCAGGTGAGGACTTAACCGTAGAATCCACCTCCCATTGACTATAATGGGTAAGTCAGGTTTCTACCAGGTGTAAAATCTAAGCGATAAACGCGGTTAGCGTGCGTTTTTTTATCGCTTCGCGGGCCTTGGTAATAGGCGGAAGGTGTGTTTGCGACTGCTTTCAGTCGCTGTCAAGTTGGGAACGCCTCCTTTGCATGTCATTAGCGATAAATATCGCTGACATGCTCAGTGGCACCCAAAACGGTTGCTTTCGCCATAACACTATGGCTAACGGCTGTTAGCGACAGCTTGCTGATAGGGCGATAAAAATATCTTCTCAATAAAAGAGCAGACAATACATTAAAAGCTAAATTAGTAAAAATAAGGACTAAAACATGTAGGCAGCAGTTCTCAGACATCAGGCATTCATTAGGAGCTCACAGGTAGTCACTTTGAAAGAGGAGAAGTTCTGACTCATCTTTGAAGGTGTCAAGAGAGATAATAATTCAGAAATGTGTGTGAATAGAGACAGACATTCTAGTCTTACTCCCAGTGAATGATTTTACCACTGTTAAAACTAAGGGGTTCTAAAAGTATTGTTTCCGGGCTGCCTAAGCATCTGGACTGACCAGACCTTTTCAGTTTGACTGCAAGGTAGCAAAGAATGGTTTTGTGTACGACCTTGTTTATGTCCTTGTAGATAGCTCTGCCCTCCATGAGTTATCACTAGAGAGTTCTAGCACTCTTGTGACATAGTCAAATCTCTTAGTTCCAGAAACAAAACCTGCCATGGCATGAAGCACAGCCACCAGTTGGGCAAGGCACGTTTTAGGAAGTCCAGTCAAGAGAAAGTTGCCGTAGTCAATTCTACACAGAAGGAGGGATTCTGCCCAAGTCCTAGCATTAGATTAAGGAATGAACTCGTATATGTCAGCCTGGATTATTGTGGGGAAGATCTGTGGCATCAAAAAACAGAAATCCCACTTAGTTTCAAATAAAACAAGCTGGTCTTAATTGCACGCATATGCATGTATAATTAAAAAAGAAAGAGAAAAAGAAAAAAGCATGTTGGTGACTAAATGCAGTGGGCATATACTTGCAGTAGTAAATACTATGCTACACAAGAGGCAGCCTTCGTGAAAGACAATTTCCCATCTTGTAATTGGAATAAAATAGTAAATAATACAGACCAACCTTTAAAGAGAGTAGATTCGTAACAATGACAGAAAGATTCTAGTACTCTCATTTAGAATTCATCCACAGTTTCAGGATAGCTGCTGCAGCATATATTGAGGTTGGACTCTTTCTCGCTGCAGTATAATACAGAATAATGAGGCAAAATGCCGGTACTCACAATGACTGACATCCTTAACACCAATGGCTGAATAGTATTTACCATTGCTCCATTGTATGCTGTTCTGTTTGCTGAACTAACATATGAATGACATCCTCTCTGACCAGTGACTGAAGTGGGCTGACTCAAAGCCCATTTCTGTAATAAATACTATGGGCCCGGTTATGATGTCGGATGGACCGCTACTGACAGGATGTCGGTGGCGATCCGTCCAACATCTGGGGCCGCGGTCTGACCACCGGATTACGATGCCAGCAGTCGAAGCGCATCGGACAGGAGTAAAGTCCACCACCTCTGACAGGCTCAAGGAGCCTGTAGGGGCGGCAGTCAGATTCATAATCCCTACAATGGGGCAGTGCCTGCGGAAGCACCACCAAGGGATTGTGATGTCAGTTTCCCCCACCCTTTTCATGGCAGTCGGACCGCCTTGACAAGGCTGTCGTAAAGTGACTGTGGGGGCCCCTGGCAGGGGCCCCATCACCTGTGGGCCTCTGCCATGGGGTTAGGGTGGGACATATGGTGCCCCCACAAACATCCAAACCGAATGGTGCCTAGCACACAGTACCTGGATTTTTGTAAACATACCCTTCACTATTGCGCCTTGTGCTGTGGCCCTTATCTAGCTGGCAGCACAATCCACGATAGTAAACGCATGTTTCCAACCACTGTGCTGGTGGTCACATTGTAATTCAGCGGGTGAGACCTCTGACTCCTTTTTGGACGGTCCCATTTCCGCTACGATGTTGGTCAGACGGTAGTTCGACCGGCATCATAATGAGGGCCTAAGTTTTTATTATGTAATATTTAAGCAAAAATATGAAACTGGCAAATAGCTAAAGCTGTCTCTAGACCAGACTGAAAAAATTAAATCTGTTAAAACAAAAGCAAGATAATACATGTTAATTAATTAAGGTGTTTGAACAAAATACTGGAAAAATAATATTGGGATACAAACCTATTGCGTCAAGATTTTCGGGATGTCAAAAATATTGACAACAGGAATATCGAAGGTAAAAATATTGTTTTTTTAGCTGTTTTTAATATAGATGTAAAAAATATCAGTGTAGAAAATATTGTATGTGATATAATTTGTAAGTTTTAATTAGTATGTAATTTATTGTAGTCTGTTTGAATCTTTATGTTTATTATTTTGTTTTATTTGTGTTTTAGTAAGATAGTTATTAGTTACGAAATTGTTTAGATTTGTATTTTGAGTTGTATTAATGTATGTAAACAATGGTTTTAATATTTTTTTGTAGCAGGATATTTGTTTTTTAGGGGATAAGGGTGGGGAGATTTTTTTTAAACTGTATATTGAAAAGTACATTTTATAATAATTATTTAATGATAGGCAAATTCATATTTTACAATTTTTAATTTATTTTACTACATAAATATTTTTAATACATTTGAATTTAAAATTCAATACAATATATATTAATGGTATTACATTGGCTGCAAGAGCTATTTCATTCTAAAACAGAGTATCCCACAAATACCTCAATGAGCATTTTCGGTAGTGTAACTCTTCTTCCTTGCCTGTTGTAGTCTGGAATATCAATCAGGTTATATTATGATACCTTGGTATTGTAGCCAAATATCAAAAACCAACATATCAAAAGCTAAATGAATATAGAAAAGTACAGACTTACTATTTTCTCCACATTTGCGTATGTTAAAAATATATGTATCATCAAGTTTCATATATGTGGAGCAAGGAATAGGAAACCTATACATACTTACCTTTCGATATTTTTGTCATCAATATTTTAGGTATCATTCTAAGCTATAACAATATGTCCAACTCAATATTCTGGAGCCACACCTCCCTTGCTTCTTGTGCTGTTTTTTTTCTATATACATTGCCTTCTCCCAAACTTATGCTCACTCTGGCTCGTCCATCACGTATGAAAATGAGTTACCTCACTGCAGAAAAGGTTCTGCTTGTGTAATAAAGAGAACCACTCATACACATTGGGATCCCTTTCAAATGTATGTAGGTCCTGGTATGTAGGGTGATGCAGGCTTGGACGATACTCTTATGGGTGCAAGGTGGATATCTGAGATGATACAAAATAAAGCATTGCTACCATCTAGGTAGAATATTACAAGGACATAGATAGCAGTTTTCAAATTGTGCTTGGAAGGTGTACTGTACCTTGGCACAGAACGTTAAACTAGCTTGAACCTGTTTGTATCTTCTTAGTGGTGTGCGTGTTCAATGAGAGGCAGTTTGCAATGTAGAATATGAGTGACTGTGAGCGGTTGGCGAGTTTGAGGTGAGCCAATCAAAACCTAATGCAGTGACCTATTCTTGTACTTGACCTTGACTTTTATCAGTGATCAAGACAAACTCTGTCTTCAGGTGGTGAAGATTCAGGTAGACCTTCGACTAGGGTGTGAGAACTTGCAAAGCCTGATGTTTCATGACTCAGGCATGTTTTTAAATTAGGGGTATATATAGTTTGAAATAACATGGGGAAGAATCAACAGCTCTTTCCAGCACTGGAAGATTGTTCTGGTTCACATGAGCATCTACATGATGACACAAGTACGTGTATATATCATTACACTGTTGCTACCATTGCCTCATAATCAGAGGCTTAGGCCGGCCAAACAGACATGCGCAGTTAGGTTTCTCTCACCCAACTTTATTGCATATTCGGGTTGGAGAAACATCACAGACTGCCTGTGCCTGAGTGAGTTTTAAACCAGCCCACTCAGGCCAATCCCGGTGCTGCTCTCATGCTATTGGTAATAGCATGAGAGACGCTTGGGGATTGCACGGGGAGTCTCCAATTCTAGCCCACTGTCTGCTGGGACCAGGAAGCAGCAGAACACTGAGGAGCAAGGCGGCCAGCAGCTTAAGGTAATTAATTTGTTTTTATTATTACCCCCTCCCTGCACTCCCCCTCCCGTGCCCCCTCTGCACCCCTTCCACCCGCCCCACCACTTTTTGTTTATGTCAGCAGCCGCTGCTCGTAATGCAAATATGCGCATACATGATGATGCATGCATGCCTTTACATCATTGTATCAGGTTTTATTAAGGATGCTCTTTAGAATCAATGTTGACCACTTGACCAAAATGTGAAACCTATTGGCGTTTGCCAATGCTTGTTTTCTTATGGGAGTTGTTTGATTTCTCCCTAAGGAGTATCAATACAGATAAAGCTGAGTTTTGACTTTATTGGTGACATGAGAAATAGCAGAACCCTGCTCCTGTTTCGGAAGTGATTGTAGTCTCTTTAATATACTTATGGGCGATTCTGCAAAATCACAAAATCATTTATGAATATGCGAAGTAGCGCTACAGTAGTCTGTACTTTTTGCATACCTTTGTGAATCATCTCTGAAACGTCCAACTCCCTCTTAGGAAAAGTGCAAAGAGGACACTGTCCTTCGTATTTGTACCGGCTGCATTGACTATCCCCTGCATACCCGAGTAGTATTCCCATTTCAGATGTTTTGCGGTCAATTTACAAAGGCATTGCATGGAGTACGTAAAAGAGCACTACATGTGTACTACTTTACATTCACCAAAAATGCCTTTGTGAACAGTGCCACTTCTTGATTCCCTTCGTTGTGGATCACTAGTGCTTGATCAAGGAAGCAGGTTAAACATGTTCGCTGCTTAGAAGGTTTAGAATTTCGTGCCTGTCACACTGAACCTCATGACAAATACAGGACTAAGAAATTAGTTCAAAGCAAGGTTTTACCATTGGATACATTACAGAAGATAGGAAACACTTTTATTAGTGGGTCTGAGAGGCAGAGTACAGCCAAAATGTAATTGGTTTTCTTTTATAATACACCATGAAGGCATTTTGGGCCACATGTATCAATGTATTTCACATTCGCAGACGATGCGAATCGCTAAATTTGCGAATGCCAAGTGGCCTTTCTGAATGTATGAAAGGCATTGGGATTCGCAATTTAGGTAATCGCAATTTTTAGCGATTACCTAAATGCAAATGGGGAATCGCAATTCAAGATTCTCTAATACACATGTAAGAAGCCTTTCCTAAATGTGAACTGTGAATTTAGGAAACGCTATTACCATCGATTTTGATTCGCTGGTTAACATGTGCTAAAAAAAATTTGTTTTCCAAAACGCCATGTATCACACACTGTGTGCCTGATAAGTGTACATTTCTTTAGGGGCGCTTGGGGGGCATTAGGTCCCAGTGCACCCTTGCCTTTGCATTACCTAATTTGCGAATACTCATTAGGTAATCGCAATTTAGGTAATGCAAGACCATTCGCAGCTATTGGGCATGAGGCCCACAGGAATGAATGGAGTTGCATTTACAAAAGCGATTACTTAATTGCATTTGCAATTTTTATGAAATCGCAATTAGGGAATCGCTGTTTCCTTTCTGTTTTGCTACATCGCATTTTGCGATTACCAAATAGTGATTTCTTAAAAATCGCTACTTGATAATTGCAAAATGCTATTTTCACACATGTGGCCCTGTAAGTTTTGTTACATCACATTTACCAATTACTTATTTGCAATTCTGTAAAAATCGCGAATAGGTAATCGCAAATTGTGAGTTTCATACATATGGCCCTTTGTCTTTGGCCACTCCCCGCCATCTCATAAACAGCTGTTTTCTGGCCTTTTTTTGTTATTTGGTGTCCTCTGATGGTTTCAGAGCTGCTGACTTACCTTGCCTTATGCAGGGCTCAAGCGTCCTGTGCAAGGTCTGTCAGAATGACTTGAAGGCAGCCAGAGTTCATCCGACCCAAGCCTTTGATTAGGGCTAATTGCTTCAATGGATTGGTGTTTAATTCACATACTTGAGCTGGTTTATCACATCCATTTGTGAAGTTAACTTTAGGCACTTTTCTAAATCACAATCACGTTTTCCTTCCAGAGTCAGGTGAAGGCAGGCCTGTGGAGTGACAAGAGGGCGCTAGCATTTGACACAGTTTGACTCACAGCTTTTCTCAATTGCTCCCATGTGTAAGTCATCAAGGGCTTGCCAGGCTGAAGTTATAAATAGGCGCTCAATCTGGGTCTTGATGAAATCCAGACAAAGATTGTCACATAAATGATGTTTATAGTGGAAGCATATAGTTACATGAAAAATGCACCCGTGCTGTATCACAAATACAAACTGAACCCACGTCAACAAATCAATCTTGCATTTGTCTGCTCTTGAATGCATGCGGCTAGGTATGGTTGCTTAGCCAGTGGTAAAATGTGGAGATTTCCTGAGAGATGGGTGCATCTGAGTGGCCGCAGAGTTGGAAATACCCATGCCAGCCTATATTGCATGAATGGCTTCCGGCGGCTTCACTACACCAATACGTCAGCCACTAACATTACATGATTGGATCTTCCCAACCTTTCTCTATTTTACCAAACACTGGCATTTATAGAGATGTGGCATTTCCTTGCAGGCCAGTCCAATTCCGAGATTTTTATTATTTTTGTAATGTAAATTCCTAACTTGCATGGTACTGGTTCTTTGGATATAATACTTTGGGTACCTAAAATACTTTCCAAACGTTTACAGCAATGTTTAGATACCAACTTTGGCCAAATAAATACCTTTTAATAATTGACTTTTGGAGACTGGAAATGTGATCTAGATTAGAAATACAGTGTGAACCCAATGTTCTTAGCAGAATACTTTACCTTTTTGTTTCCATATTACAGTAAACTTGAAGAAAATGGAAAGAGGTCAAGGCAAATTTTCTTCTAAAAATTAAGAGCTGAGCACTGATTCTGAAGTTCTGTATGCAATTGTTATAGTGGGGTGTTGAATATTGCATGTGATGCTGTGGTGGGACTGGAATGTTCCTTTTTAGATCGAAGCCTATCAGACAGCACAACTGTCTGGTTTGCTAAAGACTTCTTGAGGACATTAAGAAAACCTCCCTGGGAACGCATTCTGCCCGTTGTATTCTATTGGGTTTGTGTTTTGTAACTCACAGTTGCTTGCTTTCTATTTGCTGGCTTTGAGTTAGTCCCGCCTATGGAGCCTATTTACCACTGCTGCTTGTATTCTTCCGTAAGTGCTTGCTTTCTGTAATTAGGCCTTTAAATTATGTTCTTATCTTTGCTGTGCATTCAACGACAGGGGTCGAATGCCAGGCTCTGTCTTCTGAGGGAGCTTGGTGTTTATTTTTCCTTCTCTGACTTCAAAGTGAGAGGATTTATGTGACATTCTTGCTGTCTACTGGGATTGTGACAAACAAAAAGTAAATGTCTATGAATGAACTGTGCAGATATTTCAGAATATATCAGAATTAGGAAAGTACAAATGAAGCACTTTTTTTGTAAATCTGAAGTGTGGTGGAAAGAAGTATTTTAATATGATAAAAAAATTAATAGACTAGGTGATGTCATTTCCACATATTGTCTTTTGTGTGCTCTATAGTTTTATCAGTAAAACTGTATTTCTGTCCAAATGTAATGGTCATTTTAATTGAAAATGTGTGGTCTGTAATGACAGTGCACAACCCCAACACGCATACTCCACACTACTCCGATTCACTTGAATGCACTCCACTCTACAACACTCTACTCCACTCTGTACTCATCCACTCTATACCTCTCTTCACAACTCTACTCCAATGTATGCCACATTATACAACTCTGTGCCACTCTACTCCACCCTGCAACACATCAATTCAATCTATGCCACACCACTCCAGTGTATGACACTCCACTCCCCTCTACAACAAACTCCACTCTACAACACACAACTCCACTCTACATCATTCCAGTCCACTATAGGACACTCTACTCCAGTCAATGATGCTTTATGCTCCTCCACTCTATGACACTCTACTCCGCTATATGTCACTACACTCTACTACAATCTTTGCCATTTTGTCACACTCTACTCCACTCTAAGGTACTCTACATAACTCCCTCTTTGCCACTCCACACTACTTTACTCTACTAAACACTACTCCACACTGTGCCACTCTATATGCCACTCTACACTACAACACTCTATTCCACTCTACACCACTCCAGTCAATGACACTTTACAAATTTATACTACACTTTATGCTGTCAGGGCCAGACTGGGAACCCAAAGCAGCCCTGGCAATTTTGTAGTACCGGCCCCCGTGGGGGGGAGGGGGCAAGCGTGAAGCACAACTGCTTTTATTACTCTGGGCCAATATTGCAGCACTGCTGCAAAGCCAGCACCCAGTGACAAAACACGGCCCCCACTGCTGCAAAATCAGCCCCCTCCCTTCTAGACTCGTGGAAAAATGCCCGATGCCCACTACGGCGAGTCTCGCTCTATATGCCATTCCACTCTACTACACTACTCCACCCTATGCCACTCCACTCTATGACATTCTACTCCACTCTATGCCAATCTACTCTACAACACTCTACGCAACTCCCTCTACTCTATAACACTCTACTCCACTCCACGACATTCTACTCTACGACACTCCACTCTACAACACTTTACACCCTTTCATTCTACAACCCTACACTCTACAACACTCTACTGCCTTCACAACACTCCATGACACTCTACTCCACTCTATGCCACTGCATTCTTGACACTACTTCACTCTATTGCACTCCTCTCTGCGACAATCTACTCCACTCTGTGTCACCCTACTCTATGACACACTTTACTACAGAACGGAACTTCCTCTATGCCACAGCACACCATTTCACTCCACTGTATGCCACTCTATGACACTCCACTCTATGCCACTCCACTACACTCCACCCTACCCCACTCTACTTCATGCCACTTCCATCTGCATCACTCTACCCCACTCCACAACACTTAACTCAACTCCTCTCTTCTCCACCTCAAACTAAGATACTCCTCTCCACGCCACTCTCCTTTCTGCCACTATCTTTTAACAATGCTGAACAGCAGCCACACTGGTGCACAACATGGCTAAAATGCATTGTAAAGCCAATGAATAGCTCTTGGATAGGCAAAACCAACTGGCTTTGCCAGTGCTTGTTTATGCTGCAACTTGATCAAGGCCCTGCTCAATTTACTTTTCTGCTCTGGTGAGCCCCTTGAAGGACAGATATCCCACTTCTCTCGTTTGCCACCCCCTAGCCTTCTGCCTGCATCTGATCCCATAATAAGAACATATACTTTTCAAACTGACTCTCCCGGGGCTTAGGGCTTTTCTTGGGCATCCATCAGCAGAGCTGGTGGATGTTGGGGATGCCAGTGCTGGTGGATGTTGGGGATGCCAGTGCTGGTGGATGTTGGGGATGCCAGTGCTGGTGGATGTTGAGGATGTTAAATTATGTTGTTGCTGAATACCAAGGTTGCCAGATCTTGATTCCACGTCCTGGCTCGCTGTTCCACCCCCCTCAACTTCTTGTCTGTTTATCTCAGTGTTCTGGGCTCTTTTTCATGGTTTTCTCCCCTTGTCTCTGTTTTTTGATAGTTCTCATTCTCCCTCTTGATTTGTGTGGCAACACCAAGACACTCTAAGGGAGAATTATTTCCCCTCGTTGATTGACCTGTGTTATTTTTTATGTACAGGAGTAACCCCTTTGGTCCCACCTGTCACCCCACCCTACTAATGGGCATTTTGCCACCTGCATCTGATGTGTGTATTATTTATGTGGTGAAGTGCGGACGGCAAAATTGGCATCTGCAGGAAAGCACAAAGCCCGCATAGCCTCCCTTTTCTGCATCTCTCTTATTCTCGGTCAATGTTGGTGGACTGAAAAATATGTTCTGGTCTCAAAAAACACGAGGGCCGTTTCCCGTGAACCAAAAACCACCAGCAGATATTAAATAGAGGAAGGGATCATTAAGGATTGTGTAGAGTGAGAAGAAGCAATATATTCTGGCTGGTCCTGGTCGCAGGGAGGAACTTGAGGTTCGCTCTTTGGTGAATGCCTGATTTGTCTGCCAAGTCTGCACCTATCTAACTTTGCCACCTAGGCCTGGGCAATAAACTTTACTTTGCTGAGGTAAGGCAGCAAAACAGATGTACAGCGCCACCTAGCGGTATCACCAAGTTACTACAACAGGCGTGAAAATGGCTACTTTAAGTGTACAGGGAGCAGCCCAAAAAAGATGTAAAGCGTCACCTAGCGGTATTGCCAAGTTACTACAACAGGCCTGAAAATGGCTGCTTTAAGTGTACAGGGAGTGCCCCAGCAGGCAAACAGTTGCCCGAAGTGCTGAAAATCATTGCACTTTTCTTGTTTCCATTTCCCTTTTCCCTCCTGGCTTTGTCATTCCCACCTCTTATGTATATGGTGCTTCTCCTGTCTCTCGTCCAAAGGAGCCCGGTCAACCAAAAAAGCAACGTCTTCTAGCCATTAAACTGCCAGTTAAAACTTCTATCCGGTATAATTACTTACCCTTTATGAAAGTTCTCAAATAAATTTAAGCCTGGAATTTCAATTCCACATTTTTATGCCACCGCAGCCCTACTATTTATCAACGTCCCGGCTCCACATTAAATCTGTACTTTGGGGAAAAGAAAAAAAGCTATTTTTAAGAGGCCGCAGAGTTCAGGACCTCTGCATGCGCTCCGCGCAGGCTGCCTGGAGCGGGGAACTGGTGTTCTAAGCAATTTCTGTTTGTATGCGTGAAATGTCATAAAGCCGTACAGTGATGCCTTCATGAATAGGCCGTTTGTCTCCCGTTCAAGCTCTTGGCAGCCATCTTCACCCCAGACTTGTCCGCGAGCCCAAAGCAGTTTAACAGATATGGCAGCGCGCGCGGCTCTGCGCAAGAATTATGGGCTATCTTGGAACGCTGACTCACCCTTCCAGAGGCCGAGCCCCCCCCCCCCCCCTCTCTCTCTCTCTCCCTGCGAACTGTTCTCATCAAGACGAACCAGGAATGTGCGTTGTTCTCCAATTTGTCAAACGACTCGCTCCTAAATAGAAAAGACACACACAAACAGTCACACACAATTACACACCCCATAAAGCCAGGCAGATGCGGAGGCGGGCCCGCGGGGCCTGCGGTTTCTGTAACCGTGCACTGCAGTGTTTAGAAGCAAGCGACTCGACGTGCAACATGCACATTTAATTAAGATCGGGTATGATGTGTGTATGTGCAACAGTTTTACGGCCTAGTGTAACCTATTGCGTCTTCTTGTATTGAGAGGACGTTGTAACTGCAAATGGACGCCACCCGCAACGGGAACGTGAAAGTAACTGTTATAGATTACAGTAAAAGGTTATTTTATAGCGCCGTTTGCACGTTTTTGTATTTTTTAAGCACTGTAAATAACATATGTTACTAACATGAGACCCTTTAGTTTTTGTACTGTGCACTGCATAGTTTAGAGAAGCGACTTAACACAAAATCCATCTATGAATGAAATGTGTCTGCTTTGTGTAAAGGACGTTGCAAGTATACTGGGTTCCTACCAGCTTTCATTATCTTCAATTACCAAAACTTGTTTTTTTTTATATGGCGGTTCATGCCTATTACCTCTGCTTTGATTGAAAGACTCTGAAATTATAGCAAACCCCACTTTCAGTAGTGTCATGAAAATACATCTTAGTTCTTCACGGTGTAATGGCGACCAAGGTACAGGGAGAAAGAGCTCTTTACAACATAACACAGTGATAGGTAGGACCCGTGGAAATCAGGGACTTTGTAGTGTGAGCTGGGATAACAATATGTCCACTACAGCTGAGAAGAAAAATTCTCCTTTCGAGAGAGACACCCTGAATCCACATTCAGTCGATGGATATGGATCAGATGTGGTCTCTAAGGGCCCGATTCACAGAAGTAACTTAAGACAAAATCCTAAACTTACTACCATTTTGGTATTCACAGAAGGCACTTATACATTTTGGTAGCCACAGAAGGCACTTACTCATTTTGGTATTCACAGAAGGCACTTACTCCTTTTGGTATTCACAGAAGGCACTTACTCATCAATGGGTAAGTGCCTTCTGTGAATACCAAAATGAGTAAGTGCCTTCTGGGAATACCAAAATGTGCAAGTGCCTTCTGTGAATATCAAAATGGTAGTAAGTTTAGGATTTTGTCTTAAGTTAGTTCTGTGAATCGGGCCCTAAGAGAGTGCTGCGACAAGTCCATCTTCAAATTAGAGTTTGACTTAGCCTGTCTTATATGCATTAGGATCACATTCCATATATTTGGTTCGTTTCCAGAGAAGGATTGATTCAGGGTGGAGAGTTTGAATAATATTTTCTGTTTTATACAGCACCTTACACCACATCTACAGCCTCTTAGCACTACAAATTACAGATGTTACTATTATGGAGGCCCAGTGGCTTCTATCCTATGCACAGCAAAGACTAGACATAAACAGCTCAACACACAGCATCTGAATCTCATCATCAGGGGTAGTAAGCGCTATATAAATGCAAACCTTTTTTACCTCTTCTACCCCTTTGCTATCCTTCTCAATCCAAATAACTGACTAACATATCCACCACTCAAATTACTTTCATATTCCACTACTAATTCACCACTAATACTGTATGGGTTCCAGAGTAGCGTGCTACTCAACAAAAAACCAAACACTTCAACACCTCATCAGGAGTAGAAAGCACTATATAAGTGCAAACCTTATTTCCCTTCTCTGTCCATCCACTATCCTTTTAAATCCAAATGGCTAACTAGCATATTCACCACTCAAATTACTTCCATATTTTCACTTTACGAATTCACCACTAATCCTTTATGGGTTCCGGAGTAGCGTGCTACTCGCCGGAAAAGCAGTTTGATGCCTCATCAGAGGGAAGTAAGAGCTATATAAATGCAATTACAATTACAATACACTACAATACAATATACATGTGCAGCTGCAACAGTTCTATGACTACATGTTACCTATTGTGTCTGATTTGTTGAAGGGATGTCGTGAATGTAGAGTAATTATGTGCAATAGTCCTGTGAAAATGTGTCATAGATATTATTAGCAGCTTGTCTTTGTGGGTGCATTCTACCATAATTATGTACTTTGTAAGCACTCTAAATAACAGATGTTACCGTTTTACACCAATGAAATGCTACCCAATTTTCCCAGCTTGGAAAGATGTGCTGGCTTGCCCTGGATTCAAACTCCTGTGGATTCAAACTCCTGATCTGCAAATCACATCAGTTATCACAGAAGAGCTTTAGCACACTAGCCTCTCTTGCTAGTGATGCATAACTAACCAGGAAGAGTTGCAGCCAATCAGACAATGGCAGGAAAACAGATGTCCTTAAACCAGACGTTATGCTATATACATCACTGTCGGTTCACCGCATGACAACTAGGTTTCCTACTTATCTCAATATGTATTTGCAACAGATCATTTCCATTAACCAGACATAACACATTTAATACACATTGTTCAAATAAGTAACACATTGGAGTTAAATCCTAAACCTATCAGGCTGTAACATAAACTGCACACTGTACAACCAATTGCATTCCCCCACAGGTTTCTAATGGAACGATTCACAAAGAAGAGCTGGCAACTTTTGGAAATCTGCTTTCAAAGGCTATGAGGTTGATTCCCATCCTTTTGTAGATTCACAAATGATGCTGTGTTATGTGAGTTGTCTCATTCTGTACTACACATTATTGTGTTAGGTGGTGGAATGTATCATGCAGTGCTAAGCTCTGTTATGGAGTGTTCTGTTTTGCTGTAATTTGCAATGCTGTTATGTCATGATGTGCTGTATTATGTTGTGTCATGCTGTGCTTTGCTGTGCTATTCTAGGGTGCATTATGGTATCATGTAGTGGCATTGTAGTGTGTTTATACTGTGTCACTCTATCCTTCATTGTGTGATGTTGGGTGATATACCTGTGCTTTATTGTGATGTGTGCTGTTATGTTCTGCCATGCTGTGCAGTATTATGTTATGGTGTGTTGTATTGTGTCATGCAGTGCTACATTAGGTTGTGGTTTACTGTTCTATGTTGTGTTATGATAGGGGTTTTTATGTTGTATCATGCTGGGCCATATGTCTCTCATCGCACACTAATCACCAGACTACGCGAGGCCAGCATATAAGGAACTGCCCTAGACTGGATCCGCTCGTTCCTCACCGGAAGAAGCCAAAGGATCACACTACCACTCTTCCTCCCCACCCCCACCGACATCACCGCGGAGTACCACAAGTTTCATCTCTGAGCCCGTCCTTTTTCAACATCTACATGGTCCCCCTCACAGCCATCGTCCGACAACACAGCCTCAACATCATATCCTGCGCCAACGACACCCAGCTCATCCTCTCCCTCACCAACACCACAAAACTCAACTTCCAGAGTGGAATGCAAGAAGTGGCTGTCTGGATGACCAACAGCTGCCTTAAACTCAACGCCGAGAAAACAGAGTCCTCGTCCTTGGAACAACCCCTTCAGCATGGGACAACACCTGGTGGCCCACTGCCCTCGGAAGCCCACCTACCCCCTCAGACCAGGGCAAGAACCTCGGCATCATACTCGACTCATCACTCACCATGAACCGTCAGGTCAACGCTGTCACCTCCAGCTGCTTCAACACACTCTGCATCCTCCGAAAGACTTTCAAATGGATCCCCCCCGAATCGAGGAAAACAGTCACCAGCAAACTCGACTATGGCAACGCACTCTACGTCGGCATCAACAAGTCCCTGCTCCGCAAACTGCAAACAATACAGAACACCGTGGCTAGACTTGTTCTCTGCAGCTCCGGGCATGAAGACATCAGTCAACACCTGCGCCGACTCCACTGGCTCCCCATGGAGAAGAGAGTCACCTTCAAAATCTTCACCCACGCCTACAAATGTCTGCATAACAACGGACCCAAATACCTCAACGACAGAATAAACTTACACGTACCCAATAGATACCTGCGATCATCCAACCAAGCACTGGCTGAGCAGAGCCAGATCAGGCGAAAGATCTTTCTCTCACATCGCAGCCAAGACCTGGAACGAGCTAACGCAAACATCAGACGCGCTCCCTTCCTGAACACCTTCAGGATGACCCTCAAGACCTGGCTCTTTGGCTTGAGACCCTCACGGGTGAGTAGTGCGCTTACAATACCCTGATTGATTGACAATTTTTGTAAAACGTTGTTATTTTTTATTTTGTGGCCTAAAAATGCACACAGTGCCATGTAAGTCTTTGATACTGACGGAAAATGCTTTTTGTGAAGATTCGCTCCTTGTTAAAGAACAGAATGCCACCACTCATCGGAAAAGTGGTCAATGGATTATGTGGAATGACACATTGCCTCATGCTGTGTGCTGTAGGAGGTCGAAGGAAAATGTGAATGACACTACAGCAGACCAATGGGTGAAGAGAGCTGGCTGAAAACCCATGGATATATATATATATCACCTAATGAGAAACACGACTAGGTCAGTGTAACAATCCTCTGAATTTTGTGGGATTGATCGACAAAGTCTCAAAACCACATGGAAACAAATCCCTATTCAACACTTACCCTACTGTTGCACTCACTGGATTGGGAATAGTAATTTTTACCCCTACACTATCCAACACTTAACCTACTGTTGCACTTACTGGAGTGGGAATAGTAATTTTATCCCCTACACTATCCAACACTTACCTTGAATGCAATGTAATGGTATGCGTTGTAATGGTATAATGCGATGTAATGGTATGCGTTGTAAATGTAGTTTCTAAAAATGCGTTGTGTGGCATGCGATGTATAATCATGCGTTGTAATGGATGTTGCGATGTAAATACTGCTTTGTAAAGGCATGCGTTGTAAATGTTTGCGTTGTATCATCATACATTCATTACTGACTTGCAAAAATGGGTTTGCGAGTTGCTAATAGCAATGGGCGTGCCAAGGATGTCCCTTCCTAATAGCGAGTCACAAGGGTATGTGGTATTATTTTGCGACTGGAATGCGGTTGCAAAACAATTGCGGTTAACCGCCTACTTCAAGAAGGTGGTAAGCCACTCGCAAACAGGAAGGAGAGCCTAGGGGACCCCTTCTTCTTTGTGAGTGCCAGCGAAAACGTTTTTTAGGAGCAGGCAGTGGTCCCAGGGAAAACTGCCTACTCTTAAACAAGCATTGGCATAGCCAATAGGTCTCGCTTTTGGAACCTTATAAGTATTTAGTTAGGCAGCACAATATCCGTGGTGCAACAACATTAACTGGTGCATGGTTAAACACTTATAAGACCCCAAAGGGGAGACTTATTGGCTATGCCAATGCTTGTTTCCTCCACGTCAAAGCTAATAATGCTCTTAAAAACTGACCAGTCGCATCTCAATGTTTGACTTGATTGAAAACTCAATTATGTTGAGTTCAGTGTAGGCCACAGCGGTGTCTAATGTTGAAGTCTGAGAGTACTAGTGAGCAGCGAGGTGAAGTAAACAAACAGGAAATCTACTAATATTACACAAAATCTTAATCCAACAATTCATTTAAATATGTCTCAGTTATGAAGATAGTGGTGGCTCGCAGCTTGGCTTATCGTTGGAATGTGCGTGTATCTGCTTTCTCACGTGGCCTGGACAGTGTATTTTCACACGCAGGTAACATAACCTCTTGAAAAGAAATGGAATTTGTAGTGCTTCAATGAGTCATCCCCACAGGGCGAAGAGGAGCAATTTAGTCGCAAACGGACTCAAGGTCCATTGTTATGTTGCTGTGGACGCTCAGGGGCACAGCATTGTCATCAGTCTTTTGTATAGCAAAGAGTAGATCATCCGTTATGTATTGGACCTTGAAGTGTCACTGGTCCTACAACCCGAGGCATTTTTTAAGGACTAGCTTTTTTTAAGTAACAGCCCCATACAGGCACTTCACTTTGTCTGCATGGTGTCTCTTGAACCGTCTGGTGCCCTCACAAAATGCCACCAAAAGCCTGGTTTTCTGTGTAGATGAACGGCGTGTGGCCAGGGACACATTCCCATGAGAGTGAACTTCAGTTTGAGGGTCTTCTGAGCACAAATGCCCTGACGTAGAGTATGGTCAGTGGATGGAGGCAAGAATAGAGGCCAGAGCAGCCAGTTCAGCTGCTGCTACAGGGAGAGAAGGAAGAACAGAAGGCAGATAGGGGAAAACGACAAACCGAAAGGTTGGAATTGCTCACGGAAAAAGAAACTGTAATGATGCAAAATGAAATAGAACAACTGGTGTTCATGTAAAGTGCTCTGATAACTTCGGGTCGTGTTCCTGCTACATAAAACTCCCAAAAAATAAATATACATAAATAAATGGCAGAAATGTATTTGCAATACAACACAAAGCAAGGACGAGGCGGCATGGATAGTGAGTGCACACGAGGAACCTGACAGAAACATACAAATGGGGGATGCTGCCCAGCATCCGTCCTGCACCACTGTGGCCTGCCAGTGAGAGAAGGGAGATGCTGCGTTTGTGCACGCAGGGTGGGGCAGGGCTTATAGTGCAGAATGGGAGTAGGGTATCCAAAATAAACAAGCAGCGATGGACGGCTCTGTCTAATATTGAAGTCTGAGAGTACTAGTGAGCAGCGAGGTGAAGTAAACAAACAGGAAATCTACTAATATTACACAAAATCTTAATCCAGCAATTCATTTAAATATGTCTCAGTTATGAACATAGTGGTGGCTCGCAGTTTGGCTTATCGTTGGAATGTGCGTGCATCTGCTTTCACACGTGGCCTGGGCAGTGTATTTTCACATGCAGGTAACATAACTCTTGAAAAGAAATGGAATTTGTAGTGCTTCAATGAGTCATCCTCACAGGGCGAGGAGGAGCAATTTAGTCGCAAACTGACTCCAGGTCCGTTGTTATGTTGCTGCGGACGCTCAGGGGCACAGCATTGTCATCACTTTTACTTCACTGAGGCAGTTACGGCTGCGTGGGCACGGCTGAGAATCGGAGGGGGTGCGGGTAGAAATAACACGCGAGTGGTGACGCGATGCTGAATAAGACAAGCCCAGGAGTTGTGTGCGCGCGCATACTAAACCGAAATTTAAAAAAAACACGCAAGTGGTGACGCGATCTGTGGTGGGGGAGAAGGAGGGAATTGAAGCGCAAGCAAGCACGGCGGAGAGAGGCACGCAAGGCTTAATGAGCCTTGACAGAAACCCACATGGTGCCTGCGCGCGTCCACGCTCGCGTATACGCAAGCTTGAGGCCAGCAAAAGCCTCTGGTAGCACTTCCAAATCCGCTCACTAAATTTGTCTCAGGGCAGCGCATGCGCTGGCTCAGCGAGACCTAAAAATGAAACAGAAACGTTTCATTTTTCTTTTTGAAATGCATCCCATTTTCCTGTAAGGAAACCGAGCTGAATTTAAAAAAAACATTGCTTTATTTAAAAGCAAACACAGACATAGTGGTCTGCTGTCCCCAGCAGGCCACCATCACTGGGTTATTGCCCATTCCCAATAGGTTGCAAATTGCGACCTGCCTCATGAACAGTGGTGAGGCAGGTCATTTGCGACCCCACTAGGAATCGCTATTGTCTCATTAGTTATATTTCAATTGTGAGTCGCAAAATTCGGTAGCATTCTGGAAGGCCGTTAACGCTCCTTTCTTAGTTGACTCGGATAGAGCTAACATAGAGATCGCAATACCTGAAAATGTTTGGGTTAGTCATTACACTCATCTCTATGACTGCCCTGCCGATGTATCGACTCCCTCTGAATACCAAGTACTCGAGCCATTTCACCAGGGGCCCCAACGGGATAAGTATTTGGTCTTCGAGTTACAGGAAGTAAACGAAGCCATAATGACCAGCCAATGGGGCAAGGCACCAGGCCCGGATGGTGTTCCTGCAGATCTTTTTAAATCCAACCTTGAACTATGGGGACCACTTTTAACTTCACTTTTTAATGCATCTGCTGCAAATAGCCTTCCTCCAACTTGGCTAGTTTCCATTTTAGTTCCTATTTTTAAGAAAGGTGACAGAGATAACCCGGCTTGTTATCGCCCTATCTCCTTGCTTGATTCATCTATGAAAATTGTTGGCAGAGTTATTTTAAACAAGCTACAAGACTGGGCTGAGGATCGAGGAATTTTATGTGATATTCAATATGGTTTTAGAAAGGGCATGGGGACTGTGGATCAGAGTATTAACTTAAATCTTTTAATGAACAAATATACGGTGGCCAAAAGGGGCAATCTATACCTAACTTTTGTTGATTTATCATCAGCCTTCGATTGCGTTGTACACGCAAAGTTATGGGAAATTTTAGAAGAGCTTGATGTGGACATTGTTTTAGTCACTTTTTTGAGACAACTTTACGCAGGGGCCAAGGCTAGGGTACGATATGGGTTGGGGGGACAATGCACAAAGGATTTCAAGATAGGTAAAGGAGTCAGACAGGGATGTGTCCTTGCCCCCTTCCTTTTTAATTTATATATTAATGGTCTTGAAAAATATTTAATCCAAAACTGCAATGACCTCCCTCAAATAGATTTTAGAACAATCCCTGCCCTTTTATACGCAGACGACGCTGTGTTAATGGCTCGCACCCCTCTTGCCCTGCAACGTGTCATTTCCTCATTTGAGAAATTTAAGACTAACCTGGGGCTTACTATTAATGTCTCTAAAACCTTTGCTATGACTAGTGGCAGTGGTGGTAGCAGGGGTTTAAAATCTATGTATGTGTACGATAAGCCAATAGAATATACCAATTCGTTTGCTTATTTGGGCATTTTATTTGACAATAAACTGAGTTGGCAACTCGCTGTGAAAACCAGAAGGGCCCTGTTCGCGAGAACTGTGACTGCCCTTCGCAATTTTAGCAGAAAACTGGGAAGGAGGCCCCCGTCTGAATTGCTGAAAATTTATAACGCAAAATGTGTCTCTGTTGCCACCTATGGTGCTGGGGTGTGGGGGATTGTCGATGTTTCTTCCTTACAGATGATAGAAAACAAATTTTTACGGTTCCTACTGTCAGTACCAGATTCTACATCTACCTATATATGCCATGCAGAATTGGGTACTGGTTATCTAGAAGATACAATTAAAATACAACCAATACTCGAATGGCATAGGATCTGGACTTCTGATAATCTGGACCTGAATCGCAATATTATTAAGGATGTTTTAAAGTTGGAAGGGGCGCATAGGATAAGATGGTTAAGTTATATTAAATTGTTTTTCTGTAAATTGAATCGCCCTGAATTTTACGATGATCCTACCTCTTTGACTCTGATTGCGAGAAAGGTCCTAAAAGAAATGTGCCTGGACTACTTAAATGATTCTAGACTGTGCACGGAAATGAAGAAAATTACTGTACAGGTACACCAGTTGATCTCCATTCATTTCTTAATACAACCATATATTACAATTGTTACTGGAGATTTTGACAGATTTCTGTTAGTCCGTTTCCGCCTCGGCATTATCCATAGGCTATTAAGTTTCCCTGCTTGTAATGATTGGTCTAAATCTCTTTGCCTCTGTCCGTGTGACGATGTATCAATCCAATCTACACTACATGTTGTCTTTTTGTGTAAATTTTATAGCATTCCCAGAAAAAGATGGATCCTCCCAGTCCTGAAATCCTTTGGGGTTAGGCAGTGTCGCCCCGCACTGCTAGCCCTTCAAATGTTAGATTCACCCTATGTTATAGCCTCTGTTACTGCATTTTTAAAATTTATTTTTAAATCAAGAAATCAGCTGCTAATGTAATTATGTTTAATGTCTTTTTATGCATTGTGTCTCTGCTTTTATGATTAATGATTTTTAATCGAATAAAGCTGAATTGAATTGAATTGAGTCGCAAAATGTAATGGTTGTACATCTGGCCCATACTGTATGGATTTAACTTTAAATATACAGACCGGTATTAGTTTGCTGATTACCCTTTCTGTATAATTTATGGTTGTGCAAATGGAAATGTAACAACAGATTTAAGGAGTTAGAAGGTTGGAATGGAACATGATGTGCTTGGTTCACTGATATTGCATCATATCTCATTCATGCTTTTTGGCCTCAACCTCCAGTGAGTCCATCTAATCCTTGCCATAGCAAAGATGCTGCACACCCTAGTAAAACCAAATAAAATAGGTCCCCATCCCTGGGTTTTGTACTAAAAACGGTTATATATAGGGTCCAGTATTTATTTATCTTATTTTTAAAGTTTTATATAGCGCTAGCCTGACCCGTAGGTATCAGAGTGCTTTACATACATATTGTAAAAAAAAACAGAGGGAAATTGCATTACATAGTAGGCAGGCAGTAAGGAAGCAAAACCAGGGATAAAAATGTACAGCATGGAAGATAAGGTGGTTAACACAGTCTGGTCACCAACTATCCTTGAATGTCAAGAGAGAGGAGTAAACTCGGATATTGAAGTCTAGGTTAGTTGATGTTGGTCAGGAAAGTATTTGTTAAGGAGATGGATTTTCAGGTCCCTTTTGAAACAGGAGAAGGAGGGGTTGCATCTGAGGACTCTAGGGAGAGCGTTCCACATCCTGGGAGCATTGCCAGTGGACGCTACACCTCTGTGCCCAGTGCTACTGTGCCTGCTGCACGATTGATAACTAACCCTGGGCGTAGGACTACGCTACGCTTGCGTAGTTGGCGTAGTTTGCGTAGTTTGCGCAACTACGCGCTACGCGAATTGCACGTAGCACAGTGCAAAAACGCGTAGAGTAGCATAGCAAGCATTTTTTGCTTGCTCGCGGTCCTCAACGTCAAGTTGGCGACCGCGAGCGAGCAAAATAACATCCCGGCGAGACTTTTTCCTCATTCACGATCAGCAACATCAAGCTGCCGATCGCGAGCGTGGAAAATAAACCTCCCGGCGAGATTCTCAACACGGGGATGTCAGGTTTCTCATTGCGAGTGGTAGCATATGCTCGCGACCGCTCGCGATGAGAAACTACCAGTCCGCATTGAGAAAACTGCCGCTCGAGTACAAATCTACTCGAGCGGCAGAAAACGACCGCTTGCACTGTGCAAGATGCCGTTTGCAATGATTGCACAGTGCGGACAAGCATCCGGCACTGTGCAATCAGCGCGAACAGCATTTTCCCTACCGCACTACGCAGTTCGCTTAGCTACGCGTAGCTTGCGTAGTGCGAAGTGCACTTCGCTTAGCTACCATAGCACGACTACGCGAACTACGCCCAGGGTTATTGATAACTATGCCCCAGCTTCCAATAGAAAAATCTGGATTGTTGGATTGAATTAGATATTCAAGAATCAATATTTTTAGTGTTTCTAGCATTGTTTAAAAACCTGAAAAATGCATGAAATAAAATAAGAAATTTAGAAACACAAATTTTCTAAATGCTGTGATTGTCATAGGATGTCTGCGCCTGCAATTATATTTGTCCCCTTTGAATTTGTATTTGCCCAGTTGCTTTTGTGTTAAAACCTAGCATTTATATTTTATGTAGACATACTTTTTTGGCATCTATATTGTTTAGTTGCCATCTTTTTAGGTTTTTTATTGCTGGTTATTTTCAGTTTTACCATTGTGTTTGTTTTGGTGTTTTTCAATTTAGTCCATTGATTTCGTAATGGCCCCTATGATACCACCGGTTTTTGTTTAATCCTGGTGTTTTTTTTATCCTTTTGATTCTTTATTTGGTCTCTACCATGGCCTTCACGTTCATACACGAAACTGGCATTTTTTTGAACCAGTGTAATTTCTTTCCTCCCTTACCCAGCATATCAGCCACTGGTTTCCTTTGCTGTAGACACGAGCCTTGCACTTGAGCATGTGTGAGGAATGAATGAACCCTTGGAATGGTCTGGTGCTGCAAAAAACGAGACCAAACGAGGCCAGTGTCTGCAAGAATTTTGCCAACATGCATATGTCTAGCTATGCCACTCAGGACTATAATTTTGCAAATGTAAAATGTTCTCACTGAAGTACTTTATGCTTCTCCTTTAGAAGTGTTCACATAAACAAGACTATGCAACCATAGATCACTACAGTCCACCTTTCACTGTCTTCCAGTGATCTCCTGGCTGTGTCACTATGACCAAAAACCTTCTTCTGTAGGTGTTAAATGGAGGGAGAATTACACTTAGGGTAGTTGGCCCCAGAAGGCGACATACTTGTGAGTCGTTGGCCAAATGTACTGCTGCACACGCATAGATGAAAACATTGTAACATCGTTTCAAGTAGGTGATGCTTAAAGTTTATCACCATATGGTGCTTTTTTGTGCCTTTAATTACGTAGCCGTTGTTGGTCACCATGTTGTGTTTATCAAGGCATATCGCCCATTCACTTGGTGCAGTCGCCACCTTTATTGGTAGCTGTGGAGCAGCCAGGAGTTGTGGACTCCTGTAGCCACAATATTCCGCTCTGTTTATCACAGACAAGCTTGGTGCACATGAACAAGGCATCTTTAGACATTTGTCTACCCATATCATGCAGTCTATGTCTGGCCATTCAAAGAGAATTTGTTTAAAACTTCTAGTGCTCTGACTACAATGACACAACTTTACCATGTTGCTAAGCATGTAGGTGTTCTGCAAAATATATCAATCAACAGTGCTGTGATTGAAAACATGTGTGCGAAACTGCCTTGGCCAGATTTACAGTTGGATCTCAATCATCAGACATAGAGATATGTAAAAACACATTGTAGGTGGGTTGTAAAGTTACCCGATGTTCACATATGGCATTTGGCACTAAAGAGGCCACTTTTATGGAAAGATGTGCATTCTATAAATGTGCTTGTCACAAAACATAATGTGCAGAAGCCATTCTCAGGAGATCAAAAGCCAGCAGCAAACACCCCCAATAACTTGGTAGCATTCTCCTTCACATGTTCTCTGCTGAGAAGCCGACTGACCTGAAAGGGACCCTGGCCATGATGGGGAATGCGAGAGGAGCTTTACCTAATTGAATGTAAGTGTAGCCATCTGGGGAAGGTGTCCATTTTCCATCAGAATGGGCTTTCACAAAGTTCTGATTTGTTTAGATATGGAGGTTAGCAAAACATTGCACAAGCATTACCAGCAAATCGCCTAAAAGCTTCTAGATCTGACTTTTGCATCTATTTCCCCAATTCCACTAAGAGATTAGCCCTCACCCTTTCCATCACGCCAGGAAGGTTGAAACTGAAGCGATGGCTCCTTGCCCAGATGGAGGGAAAGTGAAAAAAATACTGCTGTGAACAAGGTTAAGAATTCTCTTTATTAAGAGCACCTGCTGCTGTTTCATATGAAAGTCACGCTCAGGCTGCCTTCCACCACGAAACACACTCAAAGTGGTAGCGAAACACACTCAAAGTGGTAGCGAAACACACTCAAAGTGGTAGCGCACACTTGCAATGGCACATCGGCACTAAAGCGGACATAACTAGTTGCCTCTGAAACCTGTGGATAAACAAGTTTCTGCCCAAATCGGAATTACAGAACATGCAGCACTTCGAATATGGCACATGGTATTACCACGGGCAACAGGGAAAAATTCTCCAGATCAAAATTGGTGGAATTTGCCGCTGCAAAATGCTTGCAATTTATGGAACAACATGTGGAAATTGCTGTGGTAGGGCCAATTTCCACTTGTTACTCCACAATCTCAAGAGGATATTCATGGAGCTACTCACAATCCCCGGAAGTTCCACATCTCCGAATTACCAGACCTACGGTACGGTGATTCATAGTGAATCGTTTTTAGGATAGTTATAAAGTGTGCCCAAGAGGCAACTACAGTCTAGCATAAGGACTTTCTCATATGCATGCAGGCAGCTTGTTCCACGGAGCTCTATGCAGAAATATTTGCTGGGATACATAGAGATCCATACAACCAGAAACTGACAAAAGCGGCAGGCACATAGAAAATCACTAGTAAGCCATAGCAGGAAGGCTAAATACGCCTATGAGCAGAGATCAACACCCACACACACATGGTTATCATCTTAGGTGTAACACAAACACACACACACACACATTAATCAAAGGACTCAGAAAGAGACAGACATCACACAATGGGCCAAACACCTTTAGAGTTACAGGAAGGCAACTTGTCCATGATCCAGCATGCAAATCACGGCCATACCAACAATTACAAACAGGGTGCCACTCTCAAGCAGGTTGCAATCAATTCTCAGAAAAGCAGCTAGGTACACAAAGGCTGCAGCTCTTAAACTTGCAACCATCTAAAACCATGTTGTAATATACTAACATTCCCCCACTTAGTAGCAATTTGCCATTCAACCCTTCTATAATTCAAACAGGCTGTCACTCATGTTTCAGACATGTAACACCATCAAGCAAGTTTTACTTACTACATGTAACCACCAGCAAACAAGCTGCCACTTATAGACATGCAACAAAGCATAAACAGGCTGCCACTCAAATATGTGGTTTCCCTCAAAAACAGGCTGCCACTCTCTGGCATGGTGTCGCCCACATGCAGGTTGCCACTCTCAGAAATACCAGCATTTACCTATAAGACGCAAATCGGCTCCAGCATTCATTATGGCTCTTGACATCAAGTCACATCATAATACATGTATTCTAACTGTTTTAGCTCAACCTATCCAAATCTGGAAGGACCTAAAGCTGCCGGTCATCATCATGCATTACATGCATAACAGGCAAACCTGTCACCATCACTCCAGGCCCAATGGTTCCTCCTTCACCTAATGGCGCATTTGCTCTTCTCTCGTTTTTAGGAATCTGATGCAGTGTTGTTTTGTGATTTACTCTGCAGCGCAAATCTTGATGTGCGGTGGAAGTACCCCTAAAGTAAAGAAAAGTAGTGTTTTGTGCTACATTTGCTACTTTGCGTCAAGTGGGTGTTCCATGGGTGTTCACATGCAACCACCCATGGATTTTGATGCAAAGCCTTATCTACTGAAAATGAAAGACTGAACTTTGTGTCAAACAATAACATTTATGCAAGGCAGGTGTAAAGTTTTTTTTTTTATAGGGTTTTTATTGTGTTCTTATACTACATACAACAAACAGTTCAGGTACAGTAGTGCACATCGCAATGATGCGATTATCATACATAGCAGTCATAAAAAATACAATACAACTTACATTTCCTTTTCTTCCATATATAGCTCAGTTAGTTATACAGCAATATTGGATAACAAATTTGGGTTAGATCTTAGATAGTCCGTTAATGGTGTCCAGTACTCTTTTGGCTTAGATGTGGTTGGGAGTTCCTCTTCATATGTTTTTAGAGTGTCTCTGCAGTATACCAAGTCAGTTATCCATTGTTTACGGATAGGGGATTGTTTACTGTCCCAATGCATTGATATCCTTCTCTTTGCAAATAGTAGCGCCACTGCACACAACTTACGCTTCGCAGAGCGCAGATGTTGATCAAGCAGGTGCGGCTGGTCCACTTGGGCAGAAGGGCCACGCCCCTCCACCTTTTTCCCCCATAGGAACAGTGTGTGTGAGGCTGAACAAACGTCAGCCTGACAGACACTGTTCACTTTCAGTTTAAGCAGCCAGGAGACAGACATGCGCATTTAGCGCTGGCTCCTGGCTGCCTAAACTGAACTTTGCTGGGCTATGAAAGTCAGAGCTCCGTTGGGCGTGACGTTCTCAGCTCAGCAAAGGTTGCTGAGACCCTCCCCTCAGTGGCGAGGGGTAGCGTCACTGATTGCCTCACACCTGGGCGCTTCAGTTGTAAGCCCTGAAGCGCTCAGGGTCGAGTGTCAATCAGTGATACTTCATCACAGAGTGGGGTGGGGTCAGTAGGATCACTGACCCCATCCCACTCAGTGATGACGTAGGACGGCTGCCATCCCTCATTGGCTGACCTTAGGTCAGCCATTGAGGGAAGGCAGCAGTCCCAAGCCTTCTGAACCGCCGAGGTAGCGCAGAGCTGGCTGAAGGTAAGTGTGATTTATTTTCTTTTTTCGGTCTTGCCTGAGCCAGCGCATGCGCTGTCTCAGGTGAGACATTTAGTAAGTGGTTTTTCAAAGTGCTACCCACCGGCTTTTGCTGGCCTAAAGCTTGCGTTCACGCGAGCGTGAGCGTGCACAGCTGCCAGCTTTCAGCACCCGAGGTGCCATCTGGAGCGTGATTACTTTCACTTTTGGCGTTGCTGCACGTGCACCTCTCGCGTGTTTGCCGGCGCGTGCGCACCCCTGCTTTCTCTCTTGCCGTCTTGTTGGGGGGTTTGGAATCTCTTATTTTCCCCGAGTTCCATTTTCCTTGTTCATCTATAACTATTCTTACTCTTTAAGTGTTTCTAAAAATGGTGAACATTTATTCAATATCCCCTTCCTGATGTGCAAATAGGGCGAGTGCGTGCGTGTGTGTGTGGGTGTGTGTGTGGTATGAGGTTGTCCGATTTTCATTTTTTAAACCTGCGTTGTTACTTTACTTTTTCCATTTGATTTTCGGCTGTTGACATTCCGAGATAAAAAGATTGCCTCCACCCATTTTTTTGAGCTTAGTATCCGTGTCTATTTCCTGTGTAGATTTGTTAATTTGCATAAATATTTTACAACTTTTTTCCCGGTTAAGTCTTGTTTGCATTTTTATAGGACTTTCAGGACCTCTTTTTAGCTCACTTGGCTTTGCATCCATGTGAGGGGAAAGATTGTTGACCTTCATGAACTCACTTGTTATAGTTAGTTCTAGGTTAAAGAGCAGGGTCCATCTATTTATCACCAGTTGCCTTCATATTTCAAACCAATGTTTTTATTATTTCCAGGTCTCTTCGAACCCGCAAGGTATCCTGGTCTTCTAGCAACCAGCTTCTAGGAAGGCTGCAACTTCACGTTGTTTCAAGAAATATGTTGCTACAGTTGGATCCTCTGTTCCTAAAGGCTTCTCTGCAAATTGGAATCTGCTATTGTGATTAGCGCACAAAAGTGGTTTTCCACTGCTCTGTTAATTTAATTCTTCCTGATAAGAGGAATAAAAGGCTTTATTGCCAAGGAAACTTTGTAGCTAAACACAGCGATAAATGGAACGAGTGCAGCATCATTACTGAACTGTTACAGATCTTTTTGGGAGTCTGTGAACGCTTTCGTGCACACTCCCATTACGGTATGACTTTCTTAAGGCAAAAGGGGAGAATTTTAAGCAGTCCCAAGTAAAAGCCTTGTAGTCAACAATTAGGTTTTTATTGTGGCCACTAATTTTTCAGTTGTGGTGAAACATGGTTTCTCTCATGGTCTGACCCTGAGAACATCCTCCTCGCTCTGTTTTTCTGCTGTACATTAAGTTTAAAGCCTGTGATAGCATCTGTCATTCCCTGGAGCATCTCTTTCTGATAGATACTGAATATCCCCAGATGGCAGACTGGATCCAAAGGTTTTCTTAGTAGTGCTCTAATGTGCCAACAGATGGCATTGTGCAGCTCTGCAGTGACTCCGTGCAACTCCACAAAGGACATCATATAAGCTCCACCCCTGCGAGCGGACATCCGTTCCTTTCTTGCCATGCCTTCTGATGCGGATCCTGAGCTTTGGTCCTACTACTTTGTCTGTCGCGCAATGATTTCGAATTTCTCAAACAGTGTGCTAATGGATTAATGTCACCACCAAAACATCAGGCTTCAACCTGTGCCAACTGCAAGAAACAACTGTTGGTCACGGACACACATGAGTTTTCTCTTTGGTGCCTAAGCTCCAGGCACAACTCCAAGATGTGCAGTAGAGCCCTCAAGCACCCAAAGATGATCAAAGCTAGGGGGGCGAAATTTTGTGGCGAAGAAGAGGTCACAGCTAAAGCATTGTTCTCACTCCCAGTCATGAGATGGGTCTTTGTCCTGGTCACAAGGCCATTCCTGCAAGAGGTCTGGTTGATGCTCATAGTCTTCAGGTAAGTCGAAATCTAATTCCAAGCATAAGATGATGAAGCGAGACGCAACCCCACCTAGCCACTCAAAATACCATGATATGGAAGAGTGCATCAAGATAAAAAGTGCACCTCTTCGAAAACCCTAGCATCCACACCAAATCCACCATTGGTCCCAGCACAGCCCTAGTTTTCCAGGCCATTGTCAGCTCTGCTGCTAGTAGCGACCTTCAAGAAGGCCATGCTTTGTATTTTTGGAGTGATTCTGTATCCTTCTGGCATGCACTTGGGCCACATGGATGTCCAGGGGTCTCCAGTCTGAATACAGCTAGTAGCTCTTCTCCTGATGCAGAGTGCCTCCTTTAGACCTTGTACTTGGATCGTATCAATTCCAATACAGATATCCACGTTGCTTCCCACCAAATGGGACATTTGAGGATCTGGTGCCAATCTCTGGGTCTGAACCAGTGTCTGCCCAGTCTAGACCTGTGTTGCGTGACAGAATTACTAAAGTGAAATCAGCTGTCGTACAGCTTCATTGTGATCCTAGATCTCGCCTTGGGGACCTTATAAGTGTTTAGCCATGCAGCGGTTGATGTTGTTGCACCAAGGATATTGTGCTGCATAACTAAATACTTATAAGGTCCCAAAAGCGAGACCTATTGGCTATGCCAATGCTTGTTTAATTGCTTGGTGCGTGCGTTTGTGCATGTATGAATGTTTGGGAAAGAGTGTTGTGAATGAATGTGTTTGTGTGTGTGTGCGTGTGTGTGAGTGCCTGGTTGTGAGTGTAATGAGTATGTGAGCATGTGTGTGTGTCACGTATGCCCCCCTCCCTCCAGAACTTACCAGCCACCACTGTGCTCAAACCTCAATTGACAGACTTTTATTGAACACTCGATTGTAGTTTCCAATATACGGCCTAAGGTTATAGTTATGTCATCCCAGTACTCCCTGATTTTGGGGCAGTGCCATGCTAAATGTATAAAGTCGGCGTTGTCTTCCCCACATCGACAGCAGTTGACGTCTTCCCGGAGGCCACATTTTTGTAATTTGAGTGGAGTATGGTAAATTTGGTGTATGTATTTATAATGGATAATGCATAGGATTCCCTTTGGGGTAAGCATTGCTGTCAGTGCACAGCAGTTATGCCATTCCTCGTCAGTTAGTGGTGTCTCAAACTGAACATTCCACCGCTCTCGAGCCTTACTAGTATTCCCCACAAAATCTTCTTGCAGTTGTTTGTATAGCTTGGTCACCATACCGGTCCTAGGATGCTTGTTTCCGGTCCAGGAAGGACCTGGCTTGGCAGTTCGGGCTGGACTGTTCCCATGAGGCACAGGGTCAAGACTGATTTGCATAGGCCAGTTCTAAACTGGGGTGGCATGGTGAGCAAAAGAATGATGGATTTAACCCAGATCTCTTGACTGGGGTTGAATGTTTTGATTTGTTCTGCATTCCGTCCATCAATTGTGTGTCTTTTGCTTTCTCGCCCTATGTGCGCCAGGTATGCCCAGACGTGGGTCCTGGGCTCACTGTGCCACTGGAATCAAGCTATCCTGGCTGAAGAGGGGTGAAACCCTGAAACCAGTCCTAGGATGCTTGTTTCCGGTCCAGGGAGGACCAAGCTATCCTGGCTGAAGAGGGGTGAAACCCCGAAACCGGTCCTAGGATGCTTGTTTCCGGTCCGGGGAGGACCTGGCTTGGCAGTTCGGTCTGGACTGTTCCCATGAGGCACAGGGTCAAGTCTGATTTGCATATGACCAGGTCTATACTGGGGTGGCATGGTGAGCAAAAGAATGATGGATTTAACCCAGATCTCTTGACTCGGGGTGAATGTTTTGATTTGTTCTGCATTCCGTCCATCAATTGTGTGTCTTTTGCTTTCTCGCCCTAAGTGGGCCAGGTATGCCCAGACGTGGGTCCTGGGCTCACTGTGCCACTGGAATCAAGCTATCCTGGCTGTAGAGGGGTGAAACCCCGAAACCGGTCCTAGGATGCTTGTTTCCGGTCCAGGGAGGATCAAGCTATCCTGGCTGAAGAGGGGTGAAACCCCGAAACCAGTCCTAGGATGCTTGTTTCCAGTCCGGGGAGGACCTGGCTTGGCAGTTCGGGCTGGACTGTTCCCATGAGGCACAGGGTTAAGACTGATTTGCATATGGCCAGGTCTAAACTGGGGTGGCATGGTGAGCAAAAGAATGATGGATTTAACCCAGATCTCTTGACTGGGGGTGAATGTTTTGATTTGTTCTGCATTCCGTCCATCAAATGTGTGTCTTTTGCTTTCTTACCCTAAGTGCGCCAGGTATGCCCAGACGTGGGTCCTGGGCTCACTGTGCCACTGGAATCAAGCTATACTGGCTGAAGAGGGGTGAAACCCCAAAACCGGTCCTAGGATGCTTGTTTCCGGTCCAGGGAGGACCTGACTTGGCAGTTCGGGCTGGACTGTTCCCATGAGGCACAGGGTCAAGACTGATTTGCATATGGCCAGGTCTAAACTGGGGTGGCATGGTGAGCAAATGAATGATGGATTTAACCCAGATCTCTTGACTGGGGGTGAATGTTTTGATTTATTCTGCATTCCGTCAATCAATTGTGCGTCTTTTGCTTGGTCACCATATGGGCGTTATTTGGGTTGGTGATGATCATTTGCAATGCCGCCAAGGTTGGTGGTTCAGCTGGAAAGGTGGGATAGTGACTTCTAATCGCTCCCCTCATCTGTGGTATTCTAATTTAAAGAGCAGTGTTTGATTACATATATAATTGAGGTCATTATGGTCAATAAATGTCCCTTCCTTGTATAGGTCGCCCATTGTATCTATTCTGACCTGCTGCAGCATTTTCATACTGTCTCCATCTTGTGTCACCGATATTGAAGGGTGTTGCTGCAGGGGCATCACTGATGCGTACAGTGGTAGCTTGTGTGCTTGCTTTCCCATGCGTTGCCATGCCAGATTAGTGGTAGCATTGGTTATGTACATTTGTTGATGTGGAAGTATGCATTGGAGTAAGAAGGGGTAAGCATCGCCATCTTTCTACTGCTAGATGTGGCAGATATCGAATTGGATTGGGTAATACCAATAATACGCATTTTGCGCTTGTGCGCATAGGTAATAAAGTAAGAAATCTGGTACTGCGAATCCCCCTTTCGCATATGGTAGTGTTAGTGTTCGCAATTCTATGCATGCTAGTTTCCCTGTCCATATGACCCTCGTGACGTTGGTGTGTTGGTGGTGGTATTGGGATGTTATTAAATCGATAAAGAAATTTGGGGAGGATAACCATTTTAACAATGGCCATTCTGTATGCCAGGGACAGTGGTAAATGTATCCAGTGTTCGATCTGCTCTTCTATTTTAACTGATGCCTTCCCCTAGTTCTCTGTAATGACCGTCTCAGGATTTCTGTGATACCAGTTTCAGAGATATTTGATAGGGTCTTTTTGCCATTCCAAAGGAAATTCTACTGGGTGCTGTGTAGTTATGTCCGTTAATGGGAGTATAATGAATTTACTCCAGTTGATTTTGAGGCCAGAGTGTCTGCCAAATTGAATATATTCCCACAGTAACGGGGATAAGTTAACTCGGGGATCGCGTACATATAACACCATATCGTCTGCATATAACGGTATTTTTATGGGGCGTTTAATACATTTTAATGGTGTGGCTGCGTGTTGTTGTCTAACTTTGCACACCAGTGGTTCCAGTGCAATGCAAAACAATAAGGGAGATAGCGGACACCCTTGTCTTGTTCCGCGCTTTATAGTTATCGTACCTGAGATGTGCTTATTTACTTTTATACACGCTACAGGCTTTGTACATAGGATCCTAATCCATATCAGTAGGCTAGGAGGCATACCCATTTTTTCCAGCACTGTAAACAGGTATACCCATTCAACTGAGTCGAACGCTTTAGCAACGTCGAATAGTACTGCTGCCGCTTCCAGTTCTGGGTTAAGCTGATGGGAGAGTGCAAATTGGGTACGTATATTGTGTGCCATAGATCTGTTAGGTATGAATCCAGATTGATCTGGTAATACAATATTTTGCATTAGTGGCTGGAGTCTTGTGGCTATTATTTTGGCTAAACTTTTTTTTGTGTCCGTATTGATTAAGGATAACAGTCGGTAGGATTCGCAGAGTTCTGGGTCTTTGTCGGGTTTTAACAGAGCTATTATTAATGCTTCCCGTAGTGTGGGTGGAAGTGATTGTTTGTCGTGAGCATCTCCATACATTTCTACTAAATAGGGGCTCGGTATTTCTGCATATTCTCTATAGAATTGCCCAGTGAGCCCGTCTGGTCCAGGGGCTTTTCCAATGGGCAGTGCTTTAATGACCTCCTTAACATCTTCAATTGTAATTGGTTGTGCTAAATATTCTCTTTGGTTATCGGATAACCATGCTATAACTATATCCTCTAGATAGTTTAGGGCATCTTGTGCCATGACTGTGTTACTTGATGCGTAAAGATCACCGTATGTTGCCAAGAAGGTTGCTAATAGGTTTGCAGTGTTGTAGTGCATCGTACCTTGTACATCCTTAATTTTAATCACTGTATGTGCTGAACGCACATTGCATATTTTTTGTGCTAGCATTTTCCCTGTTCTGCCTCCCTCACCATATATCCTAGCTGGCTGTTGTCGCGCTGTGTACTTTATCTCATTGTCTACAAAGTCCTGATATTCAGTTAACATTTCCTTGATGTCACTCAATATAGCAGTGTTGTGCTTGTGCTCATACTCCGATTCTAATTGCCGGAGCTAATCCTCACATCCAGTTAGCTGAGTGCGGATATCCTGCAATATCCCTGCATTTGTACTAATGCACGTGCCGCGTATAGTTGCTTTAAATGCCTCCCACAACAAACCAGTGTCATCTACCGAGTTTTTGTTTAGGTGAAAGTATTCTTCTGTCACATTTCTGATCGTGTTATTATAATGTGGACCTAACAGTGCTTTGGCATTGAAAAGCAATATGTAAGGTGGAGGCATGTAATTAGGGAGGTCTATGGTGAGTAGAACCAGTTTATGGTCCGAGAGCATTTTTGGGAGATGTTGTAAATCACGCGTCCACGTACTGGCACCCTCCGTTGTCAACCAGTAGTCGATACGTGACCAGCTATTATTCACCGTGGATGTATGTGTGCTCTCTGAAATGTGCAGGTTCCGCATCCGCCATATATATATCATCTGAAATTCATCCATCCCATCTTTAACTACTTTAACTGCCCATTTGTGAGGTTCTTTAGTTGTTCCCAATCTATCCTGTACAGCTTTAAGTGAGATATTAAGATCTCAACCCCACATTATTTCCATTTCTAGTAATTCTCACACTTTCCTCCAGATATTCAGAAAGAATTTCCGGATCATATATATTGGGGCTATAGACATTGGCGAGGCCGATCCGGGTGCCACAGAGTTGTCCAGCAATTATTATATATCTACCTTGGTCAGCTGTAATAGTCTGATCGACAATGAATTGTGTCCCCTTTTTAATCATCTTTATGACACCTCTGGAGTAAGACGAGTATGAAGATGTAACTATGGTTTTAGCCCATTTCCCTCCCAGAGTGCATTTGTCAGCTTTCGCCAGATGAGTCTCTTGTAGCATGGCTATTTCAATGTGATACCTGTCTAAGTATGTGAACACCTGCCTTATTTTCTTGGGGTTGTTTAGACCCCGGACATTCCAGGTTAGTAATCGGATCACTGATGGTGCCTGTTTATTATCCATATCTAGATGGGCAGTATAACCGTAATGAATAGGACATATTCCCTAATGTGCTTATGTCTTGTAGTGTTTGCCTGGACCTGTTGCTCCAATATATGGAATATCTTTCCCAGATACATTGCATTGTACATCGATCACTGATACCTGATAAAACAAACATTACCCCAATCCTCCCCACCCACTTCAGCGTCCCAATCATGCCGAAGACATGCCCAACTAAACAAAATAACCAACATTTTAACTGTGTCGGGTGTTACCCACAGGGGGGCCACTAGGTGCCCGTGGTGCGGATCGGAGCTTCCGAATCCCCTCTACTTCCACGGACGGAGTGATCTCACAGTCACACGCGCATACACACATCACTCGCTGGTGGGGCCCATTACACCAACATTCATCCTACCACTCTTATCCGTGCCATGTATAAGGGGAAACACTTTCTGATACCTAACCAATCTGCATATACCTTGAGGTCAATGCGACCAACTAGTTGCTTATAAATCTGGCGAAAACATTTCAAAGAATATGTAAATAAATTCAATAAACATGACAAGAAAATAACCACTCGACACAGAGATTCAAACAGAATATTCGTTTATCTAAAATTGTAGGAAAAGCCAATTTAAATGGAAATTCATTTCTCTCATATTTACCTATTCTGTCTAAATGTCAGATCCTAAGTCAGAACCGGTCCTCAGTAATTCCATCAAGGTTTCTAGCCGTCATGTAGAGTCACCGTCCTCTCCGTCAGCATAGGGACCTCGGATCATCAGTTCGGGAAGAAGTGGCGCTAGACCTCTCTAGTCTACTAATATTTATACTAAATTTACATTCTGTAATGTTACAATTTATTGTTCAGAACGGATGAATGGCGGAAATAATGTCATCTTGGTACATTTGCGATACTGTGCAAGATTTTCTCACACTTAGATTGTCCCAAATAATCAATAGAAAAATTAGATGTCCATGACTAATTCGATACTTCTACGGATGTCTCTCTTAGATAATTTGTATCCTAGTCTTGGGATCATCAGTTCACAAGTTCAGTTTTCGTATTTGCTACAAACTTCATGTTCAGGGGCTCTTGGCATCCGTCCTGGATTTGTCATCATGATCATGGCTTTTCAGTTTTGTCGAGTGGGCAAGGTCACAGGCAGCGCGAAGCTTCCTTACAAACGTTTCCATCAACTCAAATGCAGGCTGCGGGTGGTAGTCATTTTCTGGTAGGCCACATTAGTCAACTTAAGTGAAAATAGAACATAAACAGAATTACTGCACAGAAATGATTATACAGTGTTATTCCCTGCTAATACCTTTATGTGTATGTATTTATCTAGCCATTTGCGACATCAAAAGCCATTAATGCATATTAATTATAAGCGCAAAACACAATAACATCACATAAGCAACATCTATTTCTGTCAGTTTGCTCACCAACTTAGTTCATTTATTATTTTAGCCATGCAATAGCATTCCCACTTGTAATTCTCTTGTTAATAAGGTTGGTTAGACATGACTTTGACATATTTTAGTAGTTAATAATTAATCAGTAGTACTTTTAATTATAACATACGAAAATGAAACAGGTAGTCGGTTTTAAAGTAAAAACCCTGCTCCATCAATCCCCCCCTTTGGTGATATCTTGTCACCACAAAAATCAAAACCCAAAAATCAATTTAATTTCCCCTTTTGGAAGAAATTCAAAATATCTTCTTGTTCATTCATTCAAACCCTTGTTTCCATCTCATCTTCCTTTTTAGTTTCTATATACATACTTTCTCTTAGCTCTTCTAATTCTATTTCTTGTTGATCTCTTTCTGGTTTCTGTTGTCTCCTTTTAACATTTTCTTTCGTAATTTTCTTTTTATTTCTTCTATATCTACAACACATACACCCTAATCTAAGGATCAATAATGCAACAATTACACAGGTTAATGGAAATAATATCTTACCAAATATGGTACTACCTATTTTAGCTACAAAATTCTTAATAGCAATCATCTTATTAGCCATTTTAGTCCAGATACTTTCAGCTTCCAGTGGTACTAATTCTTCATGCAAATCAGTAATATTTTTGATATAAACTTTTAGATCTTTGCTTTCGTCAGGAATGTAAGTGCAACAATGTTGAACTTTCAGCATTCCATAGACTCTACCCTCTTTTGCCAAAAGAATGTCAAGGGCAAGTCGATTTTGCATTGCCATAGCACGCAAAGCAACCATTTCTGTATTAACCAAAAGAAAGCCTCCAGCGGTGCTTGTTGACAAGCGATCCATCACTGTTGACAGCTTCCGAATGCCAAATGCATTCAAAGAAATTCCCACTGCTGGAATTAAAGCTCCAAAAATATCTCCTACAATTTCTGTCCATGTTTCTCTTCTATAGCGTGTTAATGGATTAGTTTGTTCAACATTATCTACTCTATCCATGTGAAAAATCTTTGGAAAGACCAGGCCAACATAACATGTGCCAAACCAATGGTCAGGCAAACGGTAATAAGCCTTGTTCCCACAAATATAATACACTCCCGGAAAAACTGGATCTTCTCCTCCTCTAAATCCCCATCCGGTTGCAATAAAGTATGTATCATGGCACTCACTAGTCCCTATGAAATAATAATCATACTGGGATCTCTTCCTGGTAATGCACAGTTTGCCTTTCTGTGGGGCATCTATAGCCATAGTTGGACTGGCTCCATTTTTCAACTCCTTTTCTTTCTCAATATCCCACATTGTGTCACTCATTTTATGCCCTTCTGCTTTCTTGTGCATGTTCAATCTTCTTCTCTCAACCATGTCTAGAAAATTCTTCTCTTCTCCCTTCAAACTGCAAGTTAAATTATTTCTAAAAACATATTCTAAGGTTAATTCTTTGGTTTCTAAAAAAAACTCACCTAAAGTGTTAGCTTCTTTTGCAGGATTCAGTGCTTTATTCATAGGCAACTGCCCAAGAATATTATCTACATTAGACATATTATAATCTAATTTCCCTAACTGGTAGAATATACTAATCAACACACTACATGAAATTCCATACATAGCCGGAAGATGATGATAAGTCACTCCTTCCGAAACAGAGGCAGGTAATTGCATGCAAACATAGCAATCCCTTACTTCCATTGTTTTTACGTATTCATACAACAATTTAGAAAAAACATTGCTAGAAAAATCATTAATTGACCTATCCTTATGTGTGTGTACATTGCTAGTTCTAGTTGGTACTATTTTCTGTGAACTCTTCCCTATATTAGTTTTGTTCTCAGTATGACCTTCTAAAGTGTCTATAGTGACTCTAAATGAAATCAGTAGAGCAAGCACGCTCCAAAGCAGCATTAATAAACCTGTACAGCAGCAGCACATCTTGCACCATCTTTTCAGAAAGGTACATCTACTTTTATTATTCTCAGTGTTAGCCATTTTGTTAATTTGACCGTGTCTTTTGACTTAGCCTCTTCTACTCCTCTACCGAACTTAAGGGCTGCAAATACCCAACAGATTTTTACAATCTACTAGTTTTAGTATTGCTTTTTCTTCTCTTCTCCAAGTGATTTTCCTTGGATTTACTCAATTTGTATTTTCATCACTTTTCACTGTCTCTTCATCATCATCAAACTGTATCAGGTCCTGAACATCCGTCTCTTCTCCAATGTCAGACAAGATAACTCTCAGGATTCCCACAGCTTCTTCTTCGGCAACCTCTTTCAGTAAAGCCTTCTCTGGACTTCCTTGACTGTCTGCCTCTTCTCCTTGTTCAGGCAGTGCCACATACGTCCATTCCGGTGACTTATACCTCTGGTTTGGTTTTCTTATTCTTTTAGTTCTCTCAGGTGTCTTTGTTTCTTCTTCTTTAGTTGGATTTTGACTTGACACTTCGTTCACTTGTTCAGCTTTCGAAGAGTGCCCTTGTGTCAGTCTATACCTCAGTCTCTTTATCTTATTCGGCCAAAGATCTCCTTTTGCATTCCTCTTTTGTTTTCCTTCTTTATTGTTTCTTTCTCCAAGCCAAGTTCTCTTTCTCAGAACTCGTCCTCCATGTATCTCATTGTCACTTTCATCAGACTCTGTTTCAGTTGCCTCTTGTTCATCGACAGTTTTCTTTTCTCCAACCACTTCCTTTTCTCCAACAGTCTCTTTTCCCACCAATTGAGATTTCCCTACTTCTGTCCCTCCTCGGGTCTCCGACACGCAATCTTCTTTCTGTCTACTTGTCCCTTCACCTAGCTTGTTGTTGATGTTCCCTACACCTCCTCGGGTTTTTCCGCAATCTGTCCCTCACTGACTTTGTCTGTCCCTTTTTCTTCAATATTTATCTCAGGTGGAACTTGTCCAATTTCCTCATGTGTTTCAGGTGTCTCTTCTGTTGGAATGTTCTTTTCTTTTCTTTCTTTCTTTTTGTGTTGGTCACTGTCAGTTAGAACCTCAGGCACTTCTTCAGAATCTGAACTTGCCTCTGCGGTTTGCACTGTTCTTTTCAGAACCTCTTCTGGTGGGATGAAAATTTCTCTTGACTCACTTTCCCCACTTTCAGGGTTCTTTTTCCTTCTTACTGTCTCACTGTCTGCATCATCACTGGACTCTGATTCTTCAAAGTATTCTTTTCCAGTGCCGTCTCTTGGATTTTGAACTCTCAGTGTGTGACTTGCATGTATCCAATTTTTCACTCCAGCACACTTCACAGCAGTCGTTGTGGTCAAGATGACTTGTCTTGGCCTTCCCCACCTTGGAACCAGGCAATTCCTTCTTCTGTGGACTTTTATCCTTACCCAGTCCCCTGGGCTCAGATCATGGGCTGGTTTCTTTTCAAGTGTGGTGGCGTCTTCTCCAACCTGGTGAAACACAGAATGAACTGCGTCAGCCAGGCCCTTACAGTAATCCAAAATCATGTCATCACTTATAGTCATCAGCTTGTTGACTGGTACAAATGCATGTCTCATAGCACGTCCCATGATAATTTCATGTGGACTCAAACCTGTTGTTCTGTCTGGAGTAGACCTAATGGTCATCAGGACTAGAGGCAAGACATCGGGCCATTTCATTCCTGTGGCTAGGCACATTTTGCCAATTCTATTTTTGATGGTACCATTCATTTGTTCAACCACACCAGAAGCCTCTGGTCGGTAAGCACAATGTAGCTTCTGCTGTACACTCAATACTTCACAGATTAGACCCATGATTTCATTATAAAAGTGTCCTCCTCTGTCTGATTCAATGGTTACTGGGAACCCGTACCTCGGGATGAACTCTCTTAACAGTAATTTGGCCACTGTTATCCCATCATTTCTTCTTGTTGGATATGCCTCCACCCACCTGGAGAATAAACAGACCACCACCAGGACATACCTCAATCTGTTGACTGGGGCCATTTCAATGAAGTCTATCTGCATTCTTGTGAAGGGTCCTCCCTCCCTGCCTATTGTTCCTAGGCTTACCACTGTTTTCTTTCCAGGATTGAATTGCTGACATATCAGACATCTCTGACAGAGACTTTCTGCTATCAGCCTGAACTTTGGACTGTACCAGGTTTGCTTAAAGGCCCTTATCATAGCATCCCTTCCCAGGTGTCCTTGGCCATGATACATCCTTGCCATTGTTGATAACATGCTATTTGGCATGACTGGTCTTCCATCCCTATAGACCCACACATGATCTTTTTCTCTAGGTGCACAACCTGCTTTCACCCAATCTTTCATTTCCTCGTCTCCTGCCTCATCCTGTAATTGCTTCACCTCCTCCCATGTTCCCACCTCATTAGTAAACATCAAGGAACAAGAAGATATTTCTCTCTCTTTACTCCTGTTAATGGAATGACCATGAGCAGCACATTTTACAACTGCTAGTTCTTTTGGCAGCTGTATCGCCTCTAGCAATTTTCCAACCATTTCAGCATTCCTTATGGGAGTTCCACTTGAGGTCAGGAAACCTCTTTGTAGCCATAGCTGGCCAAAGTCATGGACAACTCCAAAGCCATACTGGCTATCAGTCATCACAGTCACTCTCACACTCCTCCCAATCTTGCAGGCTTTTGTCAGTGCCACCAATTCTGCCACCTGAGCGGATTTAACTCCTTTCAAAGGTGATGCTTCCACAACTCCTGAAACTGTACACACAGCATATGCAGCACTCAGTGTTCTTTCATCCGTTCTTAGGCAAGATCCATCCACAAACAACACATGATCACTCTCAGGCAGTGGCAGATCTCTTATGTCTGGTCTTGGTTTTGTACAGTAATCAAGCACATCCAGGCAGTCATGATCAACTTCATTTCTCACTCCCACACATTCAGCATCAGGCAACAGTGTCGCTGGATTCACATTCACACATCTCTCCAGGCTTACATTGGTTGCACCAAGAATGACTTTCTCATATTTAGTCAGCCGACTATGAGACATGAACTATGTCCGGCTCCTTGTCAAAAGGATTGCCACATCATGAGGTACGAATACCCGTACAGGATATCCCATTATGATTCCCTCACTTTGTTCCAGACTTTTGCAGGTAGCAGCTACTGCTTTCAGGCAACCTGGCAAACCCACAGCTACTGGGTCAAGTGTTGATGAGAAGTAGGCAATTGGCCTTCTCAGGCGTCCATGTTTCTGGATTAACACTGAAAGTGCACATCCATTTCTCTCACTACAATACAGCTCAAATTCCTTTTCATAATCTGGCATTCCCAGGGCAGGAGCTTCACATAGTCTGTCTTTTAACTCTCTAAATGCAGCCATTTCTTCTGGATTTAGTTCTAATGGGTCTTTCACCTCACTTTTGGTCAATTTAATTAATGGTTTGGCAATCAGGGAAAAGTTACTTATCCACTGACGACAGTAACCCACCATTCCCAGGAACATTCTCACCTCTCTTTGTGTCATTGGGGCTCTCATTCCTCTAATGATTTTAATCCTGTCGATGGTCACTTTTCTCAGGCCTTTCTCAATGTTATGTCCCAGATACTGGACTTCTTTCTTGCAGAATTGCAATTTGGCTGGAGATACTTTTAATCCTCCATCTGCCAAATGATTCAGTAAAGCAATGGTGTCTACTTCACAAGCGTCACGTGTTTTTGATGCCACAAGTAGGTCATCAATATACTGGACCAAGACTGAATTTTCAGTCATTGTTAGACTTTCCAGAGATTTCTTTAGCAATTGATTAAATATTGAAGGGCTCTCTGTGTACCCCTGTGGAATTTGGCACTATGCCAAAATCCGCTCTCCAAATATAAAAGAAAATATTGGCTGACTGTCATGATGCAATGGAATTGAAAAGAAAGCATGACATAAATCAATCACAGTATACCATTCTGCATCATGGGGAATCTGATACAAAATCACTGATGGATTTGGCACAATGGGACAACATGATACAACAATCTTGTTAATTTTTCTCAAATCCTGTACTATTCTGAACTTTCCATTAGGTTTCTTCAGTCCCATTATTGGTGAATTACATGGGCTGCTCAATATTTCTCTTAACACCCCCTGCTGAATCATCTTTTCAATTATAGGTGTTATTCCTTCGATTATTTCAGGTGTCAGTCTGTATTGCGGTATGTTTGGGTAAACCACTCCCTCTTTTACAGTAATCTTTACTGGATCTACATTTCTCATTAGACCTACATCTTCTCCAGTAAAATCCCAAACTGCTGCTTTCACTGTCTGTTTCAATTCTGGGGGTAATGCATCTGGATTAAATACAGCATATGTCCCCAAAGCCTCAAATTCCCTGTTATCCATTGTCATTCTATATAGGACATCCTCATCTGGTGTTTCAAAGGTTATTCCATCTGGAGTACAGAAAATAGTGCAATTCATCTTGCACAGCAGGTCCCTGCCTAGCAAGTTCACGGGACTAGTGTCACACACCACAAATCGGTGCATGTCTGAAAATGTCCCTATTCTAACCCTTACTGGTTCAGTAAGTAGAGTTTTAATCTGTGTGTTGGACACACCAACTACTTGGATTGCTTCATCCGAGAGAGGAAGATTCTTTATATCAGCTGACCTGACAGTCGATCTTGTGGCTCCTGTGTCAACTAGAAAAGTAACACTTTCACCATTAATTTTCTCATCTACAAAAGGCCCTGCCTGGTCTATTTCTAGAGTTGCGCCAAGTACGCACTCCTCCTCCTCTCTTCGGCACCGTCAGAAATCTCCCTCGGAGTCGCTTCCCTCATTTTTCAGCCAGTACTGAGAAACAGCGCTTGCGCGTTTTGGCTTGATTACCTGCTTTTCATCGTAGAACCCCGACTCTTGGCTGTACTTCTGGGATCCTTTTCTCTGCGGCAAGGGTGGTTTTGGCACCTGATTCTGCTGTTTAGCAGTCTTCTGCTGTGGCTGATGCTGACCACACCCCTCACTCTGCATCTGTGAATTCAATGATGGATTGTCATCATTAGTAGACGGTGGATTCTTACACTCGGATTTCCAGTGCCCTAATTTTCCACAGGTGTGACATGGGAACTTCTTCTTCGCTTCCTCTATGTTTCCTTTCCCTTTTCCTGGACCAAACCTGGGTTTATTTCCTGGGTTATTTGCTTGTTCAACCAACTGAGCTTCCTGTCTTTCTGCAACTTTCACCTGTGCCCACATTGCCTTTTCTTTTAGCTTCCTCTGCTTTGCCTCAATCTCATCACTGAAGTATTTTGCATGTCTCAGAATCTCATCAATCTTCTTGCTCTGCCAGTCTACGGTATGCTGCCTTATCATTTCACTGATTTCCGGTCGCAAACCATACACAAATCTATATACAAAATGGCTCAGGTCCTTGTCACCCAGATGTTAATCTCCACTGAACTGTTTGAAAGCTAATATTAGTCTTTCATAATATGCATGGACTGATTCTTTCAATTCTTGATGGGTTCGATCTATTTTAACCAAATCTGTTTCCTTGGGGGGTACCTTATTTTTCAGGAAGGCCATAACCTGTTCGTACTTCTTCATGACCTCCGGATCTGGAGCTCCTGTCTTTGGATCTCTTGGGTATTCCTTAGTGGGCCAGTCTATGACTATTTTACATTCTGCCCACAGGTCTGCTGGCACAATTATATCAAACAGACTATTCAGGTCAATTCACAGTACTTTTGACAATTTCACAAATCTATCGACCTGTCTATACCACTCGACGGGTTTCTCCCTTAGTCGAGGGAAATCATTTGTAAAGGACAAAATATCCTGTCTGGTCCATGGGACATGTACATACCCACCTCCTGGAATTTCTCTCATGGGGTAAGCTGTTACTGCCTTCTCTTTTTCTTTCAGAGGAAATGTCGAGTAAGTTCTATCGGCCCCATCCTCTCGCTTTCGGTACCATCTGTCTTTCCATCTTTCTACATCTCCCCATTTCTTCAGCAAAGCAATCATTTCTTTAATCTGTCCTGTTCGGCCTGCGTTGTTCAGATTCTCAATGTCCTTATCTGTAAAATCCACTCGGTAAGGCTTTTGTAAAGCTTTTACCTTGTCCATGTCAATTTCCAATTCACTGGCTATTCCTTTCAACCTGTCATGTATATTCTTTGCTCTCCATGTGATGCTTTTGCACAGGAAGAGGATCTCCCCTTCCTGATAATTTTTCAGTGTTTCTTTAGGGATTGTTCCTACAATCATCTCCTCCATTTCCATACGTAGCCTAGCTACATCAATTCCCTGGGATTCTTTTTCTTCTGCAAAGCCTTCAGCCAATCATTCAAATCTTCAGCAGTTATTCCCACAGATTTTTCTGCACCCCCTGGTTCTGTCATTCTTTGTGGTTCTAAGATCGATCCTCTAGTCCCTTCCACACATCCAGAATTCAAACTTGAGTTAGTCTGCACACTCAATTCTCCTCCACATATGGTATGTCTCCACTGATTTTCTCCTGTTCTCCACTGTGTTTCTCCTGCTCTCATTTCTGCCTGCTCCGGAGGAACAATCAATCTATTGCCCACATATGGTACCGTCAAACCACTTTTGCCCGTCCTCTGCTTGTCAAAAATCGGCATAACCGGGCCTAATGTCACAGGCACCGTAACTGCCTCAAAATTTTTAGTCAGCTCTCTGATTTTCTCTGTCAGTTCAAAGGTAGTTCTTGCTAGTTCTCTGGTCTTTTCATCCTCAAGTTCATTCTCCCTTTCTATCTCTCTTTCTCTCTCTCTTTCTCTCTCTCTTTCTCTCTCTCTCTCTCTCTCTTTCTTTCTCTCTATCTCTCTCTCTTTCTCTCTCTCTATCTCTCTCTCTTTCTCTCTCTCTTTCTCTTTCCGCCAGAGAACAACTGCTTTTCAACCCAGGGGTGGTACCCTCTGTTTTAATAATCCGCAGGGTGTCTCTCATCGGGGTCACTGCTGTTCCTACCTCTGGTTCTCGTCTATACGGGGGTGGTCTTTTATAGAGCATGTCCTCTAAGACATCATCATCAGACTCATTTGCCCCATATCTCCTGGGTTCTACATTATGTTCTTTCTCTGTACATTTTCTCTCTTCTGACTCCTCTGCTGTTCTTACAGGATATAATCCCTCGGTCATACTGGCGTCACACCATCGTCTCATCCGGTCATGATGGGTTTCACGATCATACTTTCGCCCAAACATGTACCTGTAACTACCCCCACCCCTCTGCTTTTCTCGTTCATGCATTTCATCTTCCCATTCAGTCAATGCCTCAAACTGCGTTGGCCTAGGCCGAGGCTCTAAGCTCATCATCTGCTCCCGTAAATTCCTCAGTATGGCCAGATTAAATGAGCCATGTTCCGGGAACGCTAACACTCCATCATCTTTCGTATACTTCACCCAGTTATCTAACCAAATACAGGTATGATACCCATACTTCGCAACCATGAAGGATGCCGGGGTTCTTATCGGGGGCAGTAACTGTCCTTCCCTAGTCACAATATCCTTATCTTTGTCAAACCAGGTCTTAACCTTACTAAACAAGGATTTATTTTTCTTTTCCTCAGCATGGTAATACATTTTCTTATTTTCTACAAGCTTTTTGCTCTTTCTACAACTGTACGATCTCCTGTCCAATTGCAGCGCGACTCACACTAACGCACCAATCCTGGAGCGTCTACGTCACTAACTCAGTCCACGAATCCCAGCGCGACTCACACCAACGCACCAATCCTGGAGCATCTACGTCACCCTGTATGTCTCCCAATCCTAGCGCGGCGTACACTAGCACACCAATCACCGTGCCTTCACCGTTCCAACCCACTGTCCAATCACAGCTCGGTCTCCCTGACGTCAACAGTCGCTGCAGCAGCTTCTGCTCTTGTCTCCTGTCTCTCTCGTCTACCCCTCCTTTACAAGACTACTCGGTAGACTTTGTTTCAACTTCTACGAGTCTGTTAGTTACAACATACAAACATCTCCATTGTCTGCTTCGCTAGCCACAGAACAGCAAAAGACCTTTCCCACGAGAATTCTGCCTTTCCCGAGAGCAGCGCTTACCTCTGCCCTACTACAGAATCGTTACTTCCGTTGATAAAGTAGCACATCCCTCTACTCTACCCTTCTAACAAGCACCAATTAACTGTTTTCTCCGGAATGCTCCTAAGAGTTTCACAATTAACCAGAATGCCTTCTCATTCACGCACTTTCATACCAGAAAATGTACTACATTCACACAGAATTCTGTCTTTCCCGAGAACAGCGAACAGTCTGTCCTACTACAGAATTATATCACACGTTGACAAAGCAACGCTTACCTCTGCTCCGTCCTTCTAACAAGCTCAGAGAATACCTATTACCTTTCTAGTGATAAGCAATAACGGAATGCCATAAGGATCCCTGGTACCTAAGACCAGAACTTCACAGATTACCTTCGCTATCATATACACTTCTCTCACACAGAAAATACGTATCTAATGGCAACACACGGCGATGCTACCTCATCGAACCCAGACAATGCGACGCGCAACTTCAATTGTCACACGTTTTCCCCTGTCTGCATACAGGGCCAACAATCCCGCCTTTTTTCGAGAGCAGCACTCCCTCTGCCCTACTATAGAACTGTCAGCGACTCCCTACGTCCCAGAAGCCGTTCACAAAACATAAAACTCAACACGACTTCAACATACAGTGTTAGTACAAATATCAATCAATATTCAACAAGCCTATATACACGCAATTTCGCCAGACCAAGACAATAGTTAACCATCATTCTGCTACCAAGAAACTGGTGCAGATCGGAGCTTCCGAATCCCCTCTACTTCCACGGACGGAGTGATCTCACAGTCACACGCGCATACACACATTACTCGCTGGTGGGGCCCATTACACCAACATTCATCCTACCACTCTTATCCGTGCGATGTATAAGGGGAAACACTTTCTGATACCTAACCAATCTGCATATACCTTGAGGTCAATGCGACCAACTAGTTGCTTATAAATCTGGTGAAAACATTTCAAAGAATATGTAAATAAATTCAATAAACATGACAAGAAAATAACCACCCGACACAGAGATTCAAACAGAATATTCGTTTATCTAAAATTGTAGGAAAAGGCAATTTAAATGCAAATTCATTTCTCTCATATTTACCTATTCTGTCTAAATGTCAGATCCTAACTCAGAACCGGTCCTCAGTAATTCCATCAAGGTTTCTAGCCGTCATGTAGAGTCACCGTCCTCTCCGTCAGCATAGGGACCTCGGATCATCAGTTCGGGAAGAAGTGGCGCTAGACCTCTCTAGTCTACTAATATTTATACTAAATTTACATTCTGTAATGTTACAATTTATTGTTCAGAACGGATGAATGGCGGAAATAATGTCATCTTGGTACATTTGCGATACTGTGCAAGATTTTCTCACACTTAGATTGTCCCAAATAATGAATAGAAAAATTAGATGTCCATGACTAATTCGATACTTCTACGGATGTCTCTCTTAGATAATTTGTATCCTAGTCTTGGGATCATCAGTTCACAAGTTCAGTTTTCGTATTTGCTACAAACTTCGTGTTCAGGGGCTCTTGGCATCCGTCCTGGATTTGTCATCATGATCATGGCTTTTCAGTTTTGTCGAGTGGGCAAGGTCACAGGCAGCGCGAAGCTTCCTTACAAAAGTTTCCATCAACTCAAATGCAGGCTGCGGGTGGTAGCCATTTTCTGGTAGGCCACATTAGTCAACTTAAGTGAAAATAGAACATAAACAGAATTACTGCACAGAAATGATTATACAGTGTTATTCCCTGCTAATACCTTTATATGTATGTATTTATCTAGCCATTTGCGACATCAAAAGCCATTAATGCATATTAATTATAAGCGCAAAACACAATAACATCACATAAGCAACATCTATTTCTGTCAGTTTGCTCACCAACTTAGTTCATTTAATATTTTAGCCAAGCAATAGCATTCCCACGTGTAATTCTCTTGTTAATAAGGTTGGTTAGACATGACTTTGACATATTTTAGTAGTTAATAATTAATCAGTAGTACTTTTAATTATAACATACGAAAATGAAACAGGTATTCGGTTTTAAAGTACAAACCCTGCTCCATCACCCAAACTTTCATCCGCATAGCAGATGCCGCTGGAATAAACGTAAAGTAGATGGCCTATATGATGGTTACATATTTAAGACACTTTAGTATAGTTACATTATATTACTCACATGTCAGGAATTTAACACTTGCTTTGTATCGGCTATGTAATGGTTACTTTTCTGCATATCCCACTCTCAATGGGGGGGTATGTAAGCATATCCAGACAACTCTTAGTGCATTAGTCATTACAACTACAATTCCCTTATTGCCCGCTTTATTCCAGTTGAAGGACTTGGTACTAGATAGACTGTGCACGAGGTTGCCTTCAGTGTCTTAGTGTCCGTGCAGTATAAATAGTGCAGTCCATTCATATTCACAGGGTATGTAGCCTACCTTAATAGGTCGTGAGCAAGATACCTCCTATTGGCTGTCAGACCTTTGCCTATAGCAGCATAGTCTGACCGTTGGGCATGGTTATTGCAACTGGTTTCCCACTTCCACTGTTTTCCTTTTGGTGGATACGTGCTTTATGAAATCCTGCACTGCTTTTGGTGTAGAGAATATCTTTGCTTGTCCCTCATGGGTGACTCGCAGTCGTGCAGGGTAAAGCATTGCGTACAGTACTTCCATGTCTCTTAGCTTTTTCTTCACAGGTGCAAATTCTTTACGCGCTGGCTGGACCACTAGCGTGAAGTCTGGGTAGAAAGATACGCTGTAGTTTTGGTAAATAATTTGTTGTTTCTCGCGCGCTAAATGCAGAATCGTGTCTCCATCTCTGTAATTTTATATACGGGATATAATTTGCCTTGGTGGGGCTCCTGGTGGTGTTTTTGGAGCCAGCGATCTGTGTGCTCGTTCAATTATAATTACAGGGGAGAAGTTGTCCGCCCGAAGACTTCGAGCAACATGTCCTAGACAAAGGATTCTAGACGCTCGGTGTTGGCGCTTTCCGGTACTCCCATAATTCGTATGTTGTTCTGTCGAGATCTCACTTCTAAGTCTTCGTTATTTTAAAAATGATCTCCAACAGTTTTTCCATGTCATTGCATTTTTTTGTTGTGGTTACGGACTCATCTGCAACTGCGGATATTTGCAATTCCGCAGCGTCCAAGCGTTCCCCCTGCTTATCCAGCTTTGCAGCCATGTTGTCCACTCGTAGCGTTAGGGAGTCAATTTTGCCATCTATGGCCTGCAGGCTTTGCTGAATAACGAGTAACGCAGTTTCCATATTTGAGCCCCTGGTTTGCTCTGTATCTAATTCGGTGTCAGAGTGTGCTTGCGCCGTCTTGGTTGTGCGGCGGGTTTCAAAGCATATCTTTGGCTGCTGCTTACCCGTTTTTCCCATTATTTTACTGGTGTGTCGCAGTGTGTCTGATGAGGATGAACACTGGCGCCATCACGCTCCGGCGCTTGTTGTGCTTTAGCTGATTGCGGTAATGTTCGCTGCCCTGTCGCAGTGTAATCAGACTGTGCGTACTCAATAGCAATATATTTAGATTTCACATATGATGTGGTGGTTATTTGCTGTTTTAATCTAGGAGGCCGCCCCAATGCCACAAGGCAAGCATGTTTTCAAATGTCCCTAGCGCCACTGGTATTATTCTGGAACTTAGTCTTTTGCCACCGCATTGGCCCCCCACCGCATTCCGTGCCTTCTCTCGCAATGTGATCCCAATTATGGCGTCTGCTGCAGTAGTAGAGTTCACGCGACCGGCACGTGCTCTATAAGTGGTGGGGGGCCCAGGTCAACAAGTGCACGCTTCCTCCTCCTGCAGCGCTGGTGGCAATCCTCCCCACAGTGAATGTGGTTTCTTCACATTGTGCTTGCTATCGACCTCCCACATACACCATCTTAGCAGCACTTGCTTGAATGTAGCCATTATCGTTGTGGGTGTAGTGCCCCCTGTGTCCTTGCTAGCACCATTCGTCTTCGTTGCGTTTGTCCATTGGCAATAGTAGTGCACTTTAACTTCAGAGATCAGACCAGCTCCTGAAAATGAAATCTGATTTTCACTGCATCGCCATTTTCAGTTCCCATTGTGCCGTCTTTCTCTACGCCTCACCTCCGATATATTTGTATTGCTATGGGCCATGGCACAGCTTTTCTGGCAAGTTATTAGCAGATTGTGCGGTGATTGCCCTTGTATTATGACCGTTCTTTTCCACTATGTAGGATTGCCGCAGTTCCGTACATGGAACTTGCCGCCATTTTGTTGAAAGCACAGATCGCGGAGCGCTCCATTGTTAGTTAACCTTTTTCAGCTCTTTTGCGCAGTAACAGTACTCTCCGCTCTCAATTCGTGCAGCCCTGCCGTGATATCCCACGCCTTGCCTCACCTTTGACACAGCAGTATCGCTCTTCTGCCAAATTGTGGCTGGATTATTCAGTGGTTGTCTCGGTGTGTAGTCCGCTTGAGTCTATCATGCGGGGGCGCCAGGACGCAGCCGTGCTCGTCCTCGCAGCTCAGCTCACGTCCAATGCCGCCATCTTATTTTGAGCTCAGGCCTTGTAGCACATTATGATCGAGTAGAGTTTTCAGCCGATCAGTGTAGCAAAATTGGACTCCGCTTACATTTATCGATCGTGCCGGTATTCCGATAACTGATTTTGTACTTTATTCGTGTTGTTCATAGCTGCCTTCTGCGCATTTTTGCAGCAGATGATGATCCCGGCCAGCGGAGCTGCACTATCGTGCGGCCATCTCACAGCGTGCCCTCTAGTGCCCCAGGGCAGGTGTAAAGTTTGAGAAAAGTTTCCTTTTCTCAAAATGTTTCTAACTTCACCTGTGTGAAGTTCACCTGTGTGCTGCGATGTACAACACATACCCTTCCAGTACAAAATCTATGTTGCATATCAAGCACACTCCCTTGCACTCCCTTGCACTATGGTGTCATGGTGTTTGTGGGGCATATGGCAGTCGAATGTGCGCCAGGGCAGGGGATAACATCAGCTGTGAAATATCTATGTAGATATGGTGTTTTCCCTCTGTCTCCCTTTCATGCAATGCAGAACAGCATCTTTGGTTACTTTGGTTTCTGCACCACATTGCATGAAACATTATATTAAATCTGCCTCTGGATATGACATGTTATCACGTTATGTCAGCCTCGAGGAGGTGTACATCTTTTGGCACCAAACTCCAGTCCACCGTTTTGAGTAGATAGGATTTTGTGTAAAAAACCCTGGAAGGTTGCTTGAGATTGCCAATGCCGCCCCTTGACACAAAGTTGCACAAAGTAAGATAGAGGTCTACTTAGCCTTACTTTAGGGCTACTTTACAGTGGAAATCTTGATTGATGTAAAGACTTGGCACTGGATTGCGTTATTTCTGTGATGCAAACATGGCACAAACTGTTAGTAAATCTGCTCATATTTGTTTTTTAGAACACTCTCACCATGGAATGCCCGAGTAGCAACAAAAGAGATGAAGGTACAAGGGAAGGGGCCAGTGACATTGTAAGCATTTGTGAGATCCAAGGCAATATATATTTTTGGCTCCCTTGTTTAGAAGAGAATAGCTTGGTGCAATATATATTTTTGGCTCATTCAAGCCCACTTAATGCTCAAAAATGAAGAATCATATGTTAAATCTTCAGAAAAGAGGGACACGCAAATACAGTTGAAAGCTCAATTTCCTGGTATCTGCCAGCAAAACAGTATAAAAAAAAGCTTGAACAAGCATTGGTAAAGCCATTTGTTTTTGCGTTTGCATTTAGATTTCTTTGGCTTGCGACAACAACACTTTATGTCTAACCAGCTTCTTATTCCCATTGTGGGGAGAATCTGCTATGGATGATGCTTAATTGACTATTGCATAATGCTAACATGAGAAATGTGCACAAAGCCCTTGAAATTGTATCTTTAATTGTCCTACATTTGTAGTAACAAATCACTACTGGCTTTTTTCTTGTAATAGTGAAAATCAAAGCACTGCACTGAGGATTTTCACCATTTCATTGGTAAAAATTGAGTCACTTTCTCCTAAATTCTCTTCCTCTGATTTGATCCTCTTTTCTTCTATGTGTGCACATCTCTGCCCGGCAGCTTCCTGTGACCCTGCTAAGTAAACACAATGGGATGGGGAAGGATACAGGATAGGCACAGAGACATAAAGAGAACAGTATAGCACAAGACACGAAGTATAGAGAGACTGGGGTAGAAGTGGAGCTCATGTAGAAACATGTATGAGGCTGGGATAGAGCTAAAGTAAATAGAGAAAGGTGAGTCAGAGAGAGGGTTTTGAGTGTGGTAGAGAGAGATAGAGATAGAAAGATGGAAATGTAGAGAGAGGCAGGGAAGTTCAGTCCTCCGAGCATTGAGGTAGAGAGAGAGGTAATGTTATTAAAGAGCTGAATTAGAGAGAGGTAAAGGCAGTGAGAGATAGAGGTAGAGAGGGAGAGAAAAAGAGAGAGACAAGACAAAACAAAGAGATGTAAGAGAGAGAGCAAAATGAGAAGTGGTAAAGAAAAACAAGTCAGTTAAAGAGAATAGTGGGGAACAGAGAGAAGGGAGAAGAGTATAAAGAGGAATGTGGTGTAGAATGAAAAAAAGAAGTTGGGAGATGAAAGGAAATGGGCACTTAGTTGTTTGGCCTACACAAGTAATGGGTCCACATTTGCCCTTCACTGGAAACCAAACATGCCATTGTAGCACTTGACTCTCTCAGGATAGTGGAGCAGAGCAGTCCAATGCCTACTCAAGTGAGGTGGTGTGGGCCAGTAATCACAATTCACTGGCATGTAGTGTTTACTCAATAAGGAATTGTTCTGTCTGTACTTTTTCTTTTGAGAAATGAAAAGTACATTTATGAAACATATACTACCCAAAACTATGCAGTAATTTACAAATGCACATAAGGCTGGAGGAAATACCTTTGGTGACATTGCATAATCACCTCTGACCCCCTGAGGTGTCACATCAAAGCGAAACATGAAACAGAGCTGTTCTTCATCAGGAGAAAATCACCAAATATGTTTAACAAAGGAACCTCCGCTCTTGATTGACACCTTGCCTCAAAATCCCACCATACAAGAAAAATAGGTGGCACATCCTTTTCTGTTCAAGCAACCAAACTATGGAATTCTTTACCCCTGAACATTATCTTCTGAAGACTACTCAAGAGTTGGTTCTTCCCCATATAACCAGCAGACTCAAGCATAAATATTCAGCATATCCCTGTGTATATAAGCATTTATTTGGATCATATATCTTCTACTATGATCCCCAAAATAACCCTTTCTAGACTCTTTCCTCTTCTACCCCTCCTTGCATTATTTCAAATCTCTTTTACTATTGAGATCTCTGAAACAAGCCCTTTTAAGCCCTTCTCTCTGACTCTTCCTCTTCCACCTCCCATTTACTCATCCCAAACCTCCTCCTACTGCTATGATCTCCAAATAAACACTTTTGAGACGCTTATCTCTTCTATCCCTCCACTATCCTTTTCAATTCAACTAACAGACTCACATGTCCACAGTTCAAATTTATTTCATATTTTCCTATCCTAATTAACTGCTAATCCGGTTTTTGGGTTCCGGAGTACCGTGCTACTCGCCAAACAGTGCTTCAACGCCTCATCAGGGTTAACAAGTGCTATATAAATGCAAACCCTTCTCTCTTCTATCCGTCCACTAACCTTTTTCAATTCAAATAACAGATTCACATGTCCACCACTCAAATTAATTTCATATTTCCCTATACTAATTCACTAATAATCCGTTTTGGGTCCGGGGTAGCATGCTCCTCGGCTAAAAGCACTTCAACTTCTTATGAGGGGTAGCAAGCGCTATACAAATGCAAACCCTTCCCTCTTCTATCCCTCCAGTATCCTTTTCCAATCCCAAAAAAAACTCACATGTCCAGCTCTCAAATTAATTTCATATATCCCTATACTAATTCCCCACTAATCCTTTTTGGGTTCCGGAGTAGCGTTCTACTCGCCGAAAAGCACTTTGGCCCCTCGTCAGGGGTAGTAAGTTCTATATAAATGCAATTACAATTACAATTGTTATATCAATGAAACAATTAAAAATGAACATCACATGTGTCTGTGTGCTTTTTATATATTTTCAACCCATGAAAACGCAATTATACAAACAGCTCCTAGAGGGCATCACAGTTTGATCACACAATATGTAATCATGGACTTAGCCCCTAGAGGGTGCTGTACAACACGTACATTCCTTTACTCCACTATAACTGCAGCCATGAACTTGGTCTCTAGAGGGCGCTGCACTCCCAGCTGTGGAACACATGCTCCAGTCTTGGAAATGCCTAAAACTGTCAAAAAATAAAATCCAGGTTGTTCATCCAGTCTGGGTGCCACTAAACTTAGGGTCAGTACTTTTATTAACACCCTTTGGACTTCTTTGACGTGACCTCTGATGCTCCTGAAAGTCCCCCACACTCTTTTCAGGTAGTTGATGGTGGTAGAGGTAGAGAAAAAGAGATAACCAGAAAAGAGTAAGATATTTGGAGGTGAAGAAAACAGAGGTAGAACAAGAGAAAGGGTATGTGGCGAAGTGAGGTAGTATACTAATGATCAGGTAAATTGAGAGGTTAGGGAGGAGAGAGAGACTGGAGTAGAAATGGGTGAGGTAGTGTGAGAGATGTGATATAGAGAGAGAACTGAGATAGAGAGGTGAGGAAGAGTGGTGAGGTAGAGAAAGAGCTGAGAGATAGGTTAGGTAAGGCAGTAGATGTAGGAAAGTGAAGTATTATACAGTGATGCTGGTTAGGTTTCACTATGTAATACTCACACAATAACCCAAAGATAGGTCCTTTGGATTCACAATAATAAATCCTTAGCACAGTCCAGGTAGTGTGGCAAAAGAGCAGTCAGGCTTCACTAGAGGAACATGTGTTATGCATTTCAGAGTACCAACATGGACGATAAGTAATTAACATGACTTAAAAGAACTCCGACAGCAGATTTTTATATACATTTGGCACCAAAACGAACATAACCACATAAGTATAACCGGAGTTATGGATTTTAGAAGGAAAAATAAATCAGCGCATTTCACTACAGCAAAACTTTACCTTTGCGGTCAATAGAAAAAGGGTCACTAGCAGGTCGAGCTGTGTGGAATCCACTGGGGGTTAATGCAGGTCCCAGAACCAAGACACAACAGTCAGTTCAATTTTACCGGGATCGAGAGGCCTGGGTGCACAGTTGTTCTGGTTGTTCTTGGTGCTAAAGCGGGAGCCCCGGGGGAGATCGTTTTACCATTTAGATGGTGCTGATGAGGAAACGGATACAAAAAGTGGACAACGGGATCACTGAGGTGGTCAGTTGAAAGTGCTATGAAGGTCCCTTGAGCGACAGGTTCGAGCAAATATGTTGGTAGCCAGACTGGCCACCAACAAGCCTTGGCAGCGGTAAGGTCAGCGAGAAGATATTTTGACGTCAGGAAGTCCTTGGGATAATGGTAGCCACCTGAAACTTGTTGAAAATGACAGAAACCTTTATTGGCTGTAAAGACAAGGTAGCCCATCCTAGGAGTGTGGCTAGCCTTCATGGGGTCTACATCTCTTGACTAACTAATTTTTCTGCCTGCCTGGTTGCAAATGGGGAGGGGGAAGGCTGTTTCCTCCTTTGAGAGGCAGACTGCTGCATATCAGATGTGTTGCATGCTTTGACGCTTATCAGCCTGATCTGCCACTTCACTAGTCATCCTGTCAGGGAGGGAGGTGTCACCTCCTTCCCAGGAAGGACTTTGTTTCTGACTCCGGGGAGTGTTCACACCTCCTGGGAGAGAGTCAGATTCCTGTCTTGGTGGTAGCAGCTGCAGGCTGCCATCCAGGGCACCGGAAAGGCTAGGGCAACTAGGTGGGAAACCTCTAAGGTAGCCACCTGGGTGCATGTCACATCAAACCTGACATGGGAATCATGTCAGGGGTGATGAGACAAGTTGTTTGATACCATACATAACTATTTTCTTTGGGTTCTTAATGAAGCTGGAAACCTCGGAGGGGCCGAGGCACCAGCCCATGTTATCCAATGACCTCATGATCACTTATAGTAGCCCTTAATGGAAAGAGGCTACTATATGGACATAGAAGCTTGCATTTATATGTCGACACCTTTAATATAATGCACCCTGGCTCCTGGGCTCAGTATGCCTATCTTAGGGTAACTGATTTAAATTAAAAATAGTGCTTTGACCTTGCCACTCTTGGTGAGGGCAAAGTTGAGCTGGAGAAGTTTGCACTGTTTCTGCAGTCTGCAATGTCAGGCCTGCTGTCATCTGTTTACTCGGGTCCCTCATGGTGACACAAGCAGTGCTTCAGGCCCTGGTGACCCTTTTGACACCCATACCCTGGGTACCGTTGGTACCATTTATCAGGGGCTTATAAGGGGTTAAAGCCTCTTGGGGTTACCAAATTACTTACATCATTTTTATGGAGAGGGCACTGGGGCATGGAAATCAAGCTCCAGTGCACTTTTTATAGTCATGACCATTAGCATTGAGGCAAAAAGTGTGGGGTGACAATACAAAAAGGGCACTTTCCTGCATGATCCCCCAGACAAAAGATGATAAGCAACTACCCTATACCCTGGCAGTTCTCATCATCGATGTGGAAAAACCTGGAAATGCCACCTGCATTATTGGCATGGTCAGTTCCAGGTCTGTTTTCCTCTGAAAAGTCCATGCACTGTAGGGAAATGGACCACCTCAACAATTTGGGGTTCTCAGTCCTCATCTGCATCAGCAATCTAAAAGGCCTGTGGTCAGTTTAAACCTTCAAGTGAGTGCCAAACTAGTATGATCTCAGCTTCTTCAAGGACCAAACCAGAGCAAAGGCTTCCCTCTCAATGGAATTCCAGTGCTGCTTTCTAGGGAGGAGTCACCTGCTGATACAGGCAACTGGTTGACCTTGACCTTCGTCATTTGTTTGTGAAATCACTGCCCCAATTCCACGTTCAGAAGCATCCGTTTTGACAATGAACTCCTTTCCAATGTCTAGTGCGTTCAAGGACAGATGCTGAGCACATAGTCTCTTTCAGGATGTCAAAGGCCTTTTGGCATCCTGTGGTCCAGATGTCAGAGCTTAATTTGTGCCGGTGCTTTCTGGTGCTTAGCACCGGCACTGACTGACGCTTGCACATCACATTTCTATTTAATTTACCTAAAGTTTGTGCAGCCGGCGTGTTTTGATCTTCTCCTGACCTGAGCTGAGCCCCCCAGAGGAAGAGATTCCTGCATTACCATTTACCTCCTGTCCACTCCTGATCTAAATACATTTTAAATGTGTTGAGGGCGGTGTGTGTACTGCGCTATGCGCCTCACCGGCTGGCGGCCCTGCCTTAGTGGTTCCAACGTCCGTCAGTGTTGCCAGTGCCTGCCCTGAGTGCCACTAACTTGCCTAGAGGTGGGTGGGTGGGTGGGCCGAGATATGGGCTGGATTTGGTCAGGATGGGGTAGGGGCTGTGCAGCTGCGGCAACGTGCGCACTGTGCAGATTTATTTTTCTATATTGCCAGTGCCACGCCCCAGCATAACCACCACAGCGTACGCAGCAGCACTACACCACCTGACCTGCCACCGCCACGACGAGAGTCATCGCCAACGCCAAGTTGACCCGTGGCGTGTTGAGGGCAGCTGGCAGCATCGATCAGCCTGGTGGGCGGCGGCCTGGCCAGTGGCCAGTAGTGCTAGTACTATTACTGCCTAATCAGGTATTAAAGGCAGTGCAGGCCTGCCGGCGAAGCCAGTGTGTTGAGTTTCGAGTCCCTGCTAGCCGGCCTGCCGCCCGGCCTACGTCCACAGGTAACGACGACGTACGGTACGGGAGGCCGCCGGTACTAACTTTACCTGCAGAAGTGCTACTACTACAACAACAGACTGTGGTTGCCCAGGCCCAGCCATTTTCATTCTTCATTGAAATTTGGGTGAAATGGAAATGAGAAAATAACTGGCTGGCTGAAGTAGAGCTCACTGTTTGTGAGTCTGCCAGTTATTTATCTTTTCTGATGGAATCCGCGGGGCCGCCCGCCTTGTAATTCCCCGCCGGTAACACCCCCGGCCGGGGCCCACAACACTACATACACACGATCACCGATTAGTCGTCCTGACCTGCACACAATGCTCGTGTTCCTTCGCGAGCTCTGCCTTGTACAGGCGTTCACGTTGCCCATAGCTGCCAAGGTTTCAGAGTGCCATGTGTGACATTTTAATAATTTCTGTGTAAATATGAGTGACATCATTTCCACGACTATGAGTGACACTTTGTCACAGGCAAAATAAAGCAATGAAGGTGAGTTAAATAGATTCATTTCACAATTACACCAAGTAACTCTTAGAAGATCGAGAAACAGCTGTAAAGCACCAGAAATGCAAGGTCACTAACCTGCACTTGTGTGTTCTCCAGGGCATGAGGTCCAACACAGGTGTTGGTCTTACTGTATTTTACCTCAGCCAGCACCAGGAGGCAGGAGCAATTCCTGGGGTCCAGGCCATGGGCAGGACATTTTATTAATTAAATGCATCCTGCCACCGTCTGCGCCGACCGCATGCTCCTCAAGCAGCATCTGCCAACATAAGACGGCCGGCTGCCTTCAGAATATTTCATTTTGTGCTTTTTCCTAAAATCGATTACATTGAAGAGGTGTGCAGTTTGCTTTGAAAATAAAGAATATGTTTACACAATTTCTATGATCCTTATCTTGGCTCTCTCATGTATAGATTGCTCTGATAAAGGATTATTTTCTACAGCATGTAAAATACAAAGTAGGCTGCAGAGGAGCATGCAGTAAATATGTAAAACAACCCTTTAAAATTTGCTCAAGGTTGCCTCTTCCCTTTTAAAGGTGTGCATGTCACATTCACTTGAGAGACTTGGAATGCCACAATCACTGCAACAAGCATACATTTAAAAGGTAAGCATCTGTCCTGTATGCATTAAGTTCATGAATCTTATATAGTTTTAATATGCTCCTGATCATTACTGACTCTGAGACAGTGTTCCAGTGGCAGAAATACAATCCAGGCTGCAGTGGCACTTGGACCTGGGGTGAAGGGGCAACTGATAGAGGCCCATTTGTCAAACTTGCACTAGTGACCTTTGCAGCATTGTAATGCAACTGATAGGTTCTCCACGTGTTAGCTGCCATAGTGGGGTTGTCAATACACTGTTGGCAGTCTTTATATATTTCATCTGTATTTCTCAAGGAAAAGAGGTGTCAATACAGTATGTTGTGTAACTCCTTATCTATTCTGTGAGAAGTATCTGTGTGTGTGTTTCAGAGGACATTATAGGTTGCCTCCTCCAGATTTCATACAATGCTCAATCCGCCATGCACTTGCCCAAAGCTTTCAGTTGTGTTCCACAGATTTAGTTATAGGAGTAATCGAGATACTTTCTATTCAACTTCTTTACCTTTTATTTCAAGAAATGGTTTGCTGGATCTGGTTCATCGGTGTGCTAATATATCCACTCCAGGAATCTGTGTTTGATCTTGGTCATAAATTTAAATAATGGTGTGGCAGTCAGTCTTTCATCTTTCTGAGGTTGATAAAATTAGTGCCATTGAGTTTGAATAACATTTTTAATTAGCTGTTAAGTCCCGCTCTGGTGAGTATGTGGTTTACAAACACACATGGTGTGATAACAACAAAGGAATGTATTTTAATCTTTTGTTTTTTAATTTCTTTTCAATATTACATTTTCATTGTTCCCTCTGTCCCACCTTGACCCAGTCCTTTTCATACTCATATCCAATCCCATGACCTACTTTCTTTCCTTTGTCCCATCTTTTTCCTTTCCTTTCTCTCTTCCTCAGCACCTCCAGCCATGCAGCCTTTCCTCTTTCCATTCTTGCTTACTTACACCCTCATTCATTCCCCATCCTTCCTTCCTCCCTTGGTGCATTTCTTTCTTCTTCCTCTATTCGTTCCTTACTTTCTTTTTTTCCTGCTCCTTCCTTCATCACTTCCTTAATGTCTTACTTTCTTATCCTCAACCCTTCCATCAGCTTTTCTTCCTCTTTTCCTTTCTTCTTTCGATTCATCCATTGCACATCGTTCACTTCCTTTTTTCCTCTATCCCTTCATTTCTTCCTTCCACATTCTTTTCTTATTTTCTTCTTCTTTCCTCCAATACTTACTTATTTCCTCATTGCAGGACTCCCTTTTCCTGCCTGCATTTGTTGCTGCTTTCTGTAATATATTCCTTGTTATCTCTTCCTCTCTCTTTAGTTTGTAAAACTGCATCAAGTCCTCAAATGACCTTTCCTAAAGATGCATTTTGAGATTTACACACATTCTCTAATTTGAGTTCACTTTTAGGCTATTGTCAAAGGCTTTCGATATTTTATATTATGCAATGTTATATCGATTTGTATAGCGCACTAATGACCCAAGAGGGTATCCAGGCACTTGGGCAGGTATGTAGATGAGAGGCCTGAGTTGCTTATGTGTCTTCAGCTTCTTGTGGAACTTAAGGAGTGAGGAAGTGGCTCTGATTTGTTGAGGCTTGAGCCTTGAGGATGTGGGTGGAGCGATAAAGGAAGTGGGTGGGGCCACAGAATGAAGTGGGCAAAGCCGGGGAAGTGGGTGTGTCCTCCCCAAAAAATTAGAGCACCTGCACTTAATATTTTACAAATTAAGCACTGCCAGATGGACTCCTTAGACTGATTTGTGAAGGTCAGCTCAGTGAGAGGGGCCACAATAGAACCATATCCTTTCACAAACCTCCTATAATACCCAGTCAAGCCAAGGAAAGCCCTGATTTGGGTCTGAGTCTTGGGAGCCTCCCACTCCAGAATGGTCTAGATTTTGGGTTGGAGAGGTTGCACTTGGCCCCCTCCTACTAGTAAACAACAGAAATCTGCCTTGATAGTCAGGCCTGCCTGCTGCAGGACGTGCAATACTTCCTTTAGATGGAGCAGGCGATCATCCCAGGTGGAACTAAATATAGCAATATCTTCCAGATATGCTGCACTAAAGTTCTGATTTACCAAACTTTGGAAAGTGGCAGATGCAATCTTTAGTCCATATGGCATCACTTAATATTAAAAGTGTCCTTCAGGGTTTGAAAATGCTGATCTCTCCTTTGCTCCTTGGGCGAGTCTAATCTGCCAATATCATGATGTTAAATCAAAGGTACTTAAGAAGTTGGCTCACCCAATTTGTCAATTATCTCATCTGCTTTTGGGATGGGGAGTGCATCAGTTTTAGTGACTGCATTTAAACCCCTGTAATCCACATATAACCTCATCTCTGGTTCTTCATATTTCGAGTGAGGATTGGGGAACTGTACCACTGGGCTAGCCCAGGGACTGTCAGAAGGTTCCATCACCCCTAGCTCTAGCATCGTTCTTACTTCAGCATTGATGCAAACTTTGACTTGGTCAGACAGTCTGTATATTTTGTTCTTGATAGGGAGGCTGTCCCCAGTGTCCACACAATGGACACACCATGTTGTTTTTTCAGAGGTCAACGAACAGAGCTCAGCAAACTGGCTCAGGACTTGCCTGCATTTAGATTGCTACTGTGCAGTAAGAGAGTCTGATAACACAACACTCTCTATTGAACCATCTTGTGAGTTATTTGACACTAGGTCAGGGAGGGCCTCACTTTCCTCCTTTTGGCCTGCAACAGTGACCATGAGCTTGGCCATTTCAGCTCTGTCTTGGTGTGGCTTTAAGCGATTTACATGGAGTGCTCTCTGAGAACTCCTTGGGGTGCCTACGTAGGTGACTTCCTCTTTCTTTTCCGTAAGGGGATGGGACCCAGTTCACTTGTTCTGTGGGGCCCTGTGAGTCACAGGCTCCATACCCCACACCAACTGACCGGGTTGGTACTTAGCCAGTGCTGACATTTGGCCATACCAGAGCTTGAGAAGCTCTTAGCTGGCCACCAGCTTTTTGTTTGCCTTTTTCATGTACTCAGCCATGTGTGAATGCAGGCCTAGTACATAGTCCACTATGTCCTGTTTGGGCTCTTTAAGAGGCTTTTCACAGCCTTCCCTCACCAGACTCAATGGCCAAACAGAAGTTCGAAGGGGATAAAACTAACCCCCTTCTGTGTCCCAGTATGACTAGAAGAAGCAAGGTAACAGGACATCCCATCTCCTTCTGAGTTTTTCAGCGAGGCCCATTCTCATGCCCTTCATGGTTTTGTTTGAATCTCTCAACTAAACCATTTGTATTGCGGTGATAGGTGGTGAATTTCTAGCTCACACTACATCCATCAGGGGTGGCCGGCATGGCTCGCGGGTGGTGGGGCGGGCACAGGAGATAGTGCGCGGAGGGGGGTCATGGGGGGATTGCACGGGGAGGGGGTTGAGGGGGAATACATTATATAAATAAATATTTAAAAATAAACGTGCCTTGCCGCCGGCCGGGTCCCCCATGCATCTCTGCTCCTGCTCTCCTCAAGCACATCAAGGAAAAGGAAGCAGGCCCCACTATCTAATCAAAACGCTGCAGAGCACCGAGGCTCCCCTGACCAATCGCAACGCTGCAGCAGCGTTGTGATTGGTTTTGAGCGTCCTGGTTTCACGCTCAACCAGGGAATGTGGGCCTGGGCTTGTTCTCCATGCAGGCTGAGAAGGGGAAAGTGTGCATGACTGGTTTGGGCGGCCCGATAAGGCAAACCACTCCGCACCTGCCCTGCTCAAAAGCAGAGCAGCCCCGCCCACACACCCACACAAAGCAGCAGGAAGCAGAACTAAAATGATAATAATGCAAAGTTATTATCATTTTAGGTTTCTGCTTCCCACTGCTTCAGACATGACATTTGCCCCTTTATCGGAGACCATTTCTTTAGGAAACTACACTCTGGTAAAGATGCAGAGATGGGCATTTGTCACTGCAGGGGCAGTGACAGTGAGGGGAATTGCCTCTGGGTACCTAGTGGCATGGTTCACTACCACTAAAATAAATCTGTCCCAGATGCAGTTTGAGAGTCAAGGGAACTAATAATTTCAATCCCGACTCTCAAAGGGAGTCCCTAATACAGAAGTGGAATAAATGGGCCTTTGGCTGTCTCCCTGTCTTGTCACAGGCTTGACAGGTGACACATGGGCGATAAAACTCCTTCACTTTTACAGGCATCTGGGGCCAGTATAAATGGGTAACCAATGTATCCAGGTTTTGATTTGTCCCAGATATCCATCTAGGTGGATGTCATGAGCTAAGGTTAAAATTAACTCTCTGTACACCTGAGGGACCACCATTCTTGTGGCTGCCCCTGGATTGGGGTCCCTCTCCTCAGTGTACAGAAACCCATCTTCCCAGTAGACCCTATGGGTACCTCTGACATATTCTTCTTCTTGCCTTGCAGTTTGCTGCCTAAGGCTTTCAAGAGTAGGGTATGACCTTTGCCCTTGGCATATGTCCTCTCTGGAAGGCCCCCCTGTACTTAGGAATACTGCCAGGTCAGACCAGGCTCCTTCAGCTGCTGTTCCCTGCACCAGGGTATCTCCCTCAGGAAAGCTCTCCTGCTCATCCTCTGACTGCTTTGAAGATGATGTAAAATGCTTCTTACCATTTCTCTTGATTTTGGGACCCTTTGGCCATCATTTCAGACTCCAAGATCCCATGACTTTCCTGTTGTGCTGCTTGTGCTCTTCTTGTCACACACAAACCCACTCAGGGAGACCCAGCATTTCTGCAAGAGCCTCCCTTTCCATTTCTGCCCAAGCAGAAGTTTCCAGATCATTTCCAAACAGACACTCCACTGGGATGGCAAGGGACACAACCACCTTATTGAGCTAGTAACCTCCCCCCACTCTAAGCTTCCAAAGGCAGTTGGAGGGAGATTAGTCTCATTGTCCGCATTAGTCACCTGGTGACTATCACCAGGTATGACGGGGTCTGGGAAAACCAGTCTAGCTGCCACCATAGCGACACTGGCCCCTGTATCCCTCAGAGCCTCTACTTCAGTCCCACTGTTCTTTGGCCTTTGTCTTTACTCTTCCATGCTTTGAGGTCAGACTGCCAGGGCTTCAATAACCACTCCACCCAGAGAAGTTAAAGTAGCCTCAGTGTACCTCTGGCCTCTCCAGAGTACACTTACACCCCTACGCCTATGCTAGCCAATCCCTTGGACTGTCCACCACTGGGGGACATTTTGGAGCATGCTGGATCTCCTTTCTTATGCCTTGACTGCTAACAGTCATAACATACCCAGATGCTTTTGTATGATCCCAATTCTTCTCTTGGTAACCTATAGCATTGGACTAGGAAGAGTCTTGGGCCCACGACCGTGAGAAGACCTTTGAAGGCCTTTAGAGAACTTTATTGTTTTTAAATATTTGTTGTTGCCCATCTCTTTCCCCTGCTCATACGTCTGAGCACCTTTTTTGTGGTCACTCCCACCATGGACCTTCTTGGACACCATGGTTCTGACCCACTCTTCATATATCTACCTCAGCTCTCTGAGAGAAGACTACTTCAAATCCACCAAATGCTGATACAATTTGCCTGTGGTACAATTATTGAAAATGTGCTTTTCATAATTAAATTATATATCCCATCAGACTTGGCAGCTCCTGTGAACAGTTGCATCACTCCATTGGAACGAAGCCTTGCTCTGCCCCCACGGGGCTATGATCCACCTTTTCTAAATATAATCAATGTTGAAGCTACTATGGGTGTGCCAGCGCCCAGCTTGATGTTTAATCTGCCTGTTCCTTGCACAGGATTTTATCTGCCAGATGAGAGGTTCAGTCATTCTTATGAGGAACCAAAGAATCCTGCATTCCAGCTAGTCCCTCCCTGCGCTCACCCTTGCAATTTCAACTGCCAACACATTGCCTACTGCCTAAAATCTCATTGCATAATGATCCACGCATGTATGGAGAAGGCACAGGTGGGGTTGTATATATGGATAATGTGCACAAACTTCCCTGGGGGGCTAGAAAGCAATGGACTCGTTGACTAACAAAGTAATCCACTGGTTTCACAATGTGCATAAATGTCTTTCTGTAGTACGCTCAGACATTGTGAGTGTGATTCGCCAACAGGTGCCAGTTGATAGCTATGATTACGTTGAAATTATATTAATTTCCCAGAGATTGGTGGTGGACTTAGCCTGGGAAGTACGATCCTCTTGTATGGCTTCCATTAATGTCAAACTAAAGTATAATCCTCTTGTGACGAGGGCAGCACCACTTCTAGTGGCTACTAACCCAACGCTGGATTCTACTGGGTGCCAGCCCCAGGCTGCAAATAGTAGAGAGTGACTTAAAAAGTAAATTTGTACTCTAAATGCTGTTGAGTGCTCAGTAAACTATCTGTAAACTGCTAGGATTACATTTACTTAACTCCTCATCTCACCAATAAACATTGAGTCTATCTTTTACCACAAATTTGGAGATAAGAACAGCATCTGCAGGGGATTACCGAAGGGGAGAAAAATCAAGCTTCAAGATCATATTCCTGACGAATCTTAGCCGAGGAATTTTCATATAGATATTAGGGCGCATTACTTCTATAAGAGGAAGTCTCTACAGGGCCAGCTCATCATTGGTCCACAGTCTATACCAATACAGTACGGGTCTACATTTGTTTACTAGAGCAATAGGAAAGATGCCAATGTCTCGAAACTGCGGTAAACAAGGGACTCTTTGCAGAAGACTCAGCAAGGACCTAATACATTTATTTTCTATTACAGAAAGGCTCTTGACCGTAGCATGGCCCCATAGCTCTCCCCAATAAAGGGCAGATCCTTTAGCCTTAGTGTTGTATATCTCGACCGCTGGGGACAGTGATCTATTCCTGGTCTTCTTTTTCACGGTTAAGATCACCCTACTTTCCTGCAGTAATTTTTTGTTTTTTTTAACATATTTTATTGACTATATACACCAAGCGTTAAATCAGAAGACATCAGTTAGTATGGTCGTATGGTGACATGTATAGTCTCAGAAGAAACAATAACTTATGCACATAGTATAGTAGTGCCTCGATGCTACCACCGTGCAGCAAGCAATATATAGCAAAGGAAGATAACCACATCTATACATCACTCCCCAAGTGCTGCCCGGTTTAGTCCCAGCGTAGTCGACCATTGAACGGTAGATATCTGTGTAAGGTAACAGTCTTTGGTAACCACGCCTCTTCCAGTTAAGAAAATTAAACCCATGTCCACGCCCACCCCCCTCCCACCCCACAGACTCAGCGTAAAACGTATACATTGAGTTGACCAATCCCAATGCAACATAATCATGGAGATCTAATCCTTCACACCGTAACAGTAACCGTCATTGTATTATATAGATGTTCTTTAGCTCAAACTGAGCTCAGCTTTCTGCCCAAAAGCACCGGGGGGGGGGGGGGGGGGAGTGTTTATGGAATCTATCAGTACATTTGCAGGTCAACAGCAACAAACTTTTCCAACAGCACATTCCATTCCATAGAAATGGGTGATTTACGCAACCCCTTATGTTCTTCCCTTTGCAGCTCAGCGCCCTCTGCCCTTCCCCATCTCACCATTTCACTATGCCATTCCTGTAGTGACGGCGGTTTGGCGGTCTTCCATCTCATGGTAATGTTACGCTTAGCTAATATTTAGGCAAGATTAGCAAATTTGTTAACGGGGTTTCCCTTTTTCCCTTTTGGACCCAACCCGAGCAGGCAGGACTCCAGCGAGACATTATTCCGCATTGGGGCAATGTCCTGCAGTATCGCACATACGGACGCCCAGTAGTGTCGGAGGCGTGGGCAGTTCCACAGCATATGTATCAGCCCTGCTTCCGAGTAATGGAAGCGCGGGCAAATATCCACCGCATCCGGAAACATGGAACTCAGCCTGCGTGGTGTCAGGTAGGCCCTATGTAGGAGCATGAGCTGTATAAACTTAAATTCAGGGTTCCTTGATACTTTCCTAGGGTATTCCAGAATAATGCCCCATTCTTTATCAGTGAGTGCTCGGCCCACATCTGCATCCTACCTGTTGCGGAGGGGTTGGAGTGCCACTGCGGCTATCGTTCGGATGCCTCTGTATAGCCACCTCGTTAAATGGCGCCCGCTTCCCATTAAATATTGCATGGTGAGTAGAGTGCGTAGCTGGTTCTATCCCCTCTGGATCCCAAGTGTTAAGCATGTAGCGAGAAACACTAGCATGCAGGAGAAACAGTGTGTTCGGTACTCCATGCCCTCGGACAAAGACATCATGAGGCATCAGGGCACCGTCCAGAAAGAACATGCCCACTGTTTGTACTCCAGCATCTCCCCAAGCTAATATTCTTCTATTTGTAACAGTGCCCGACTGTGTGGGGATTCCCAAAAGAGGAATAGTGGGGGCATATGGAGCCACTGTGTTGGTGTATCTTAAAGCATTCCTCCAATACAACAACGCGACCCTCAATAGATGAGGCGCCAACGTGGGAATCTTGCAGTTGGGTAATAAGAGCGGATGTAGGTCTCCTCTTTGCCATGACTGCTGAGACATACCAATCTCCTGCAAGTTACGGCCCGCTACCCAATACGCTAGCCATTGTAGTTGGCTCGAGTGACAGAAAGCTTTCAGGTCTGTGACCCCCATTCACCCTTGTTTAGTGTCTAGCTGTAGCTTTGCAATTCCAATGCGCCTTTGACCTTTCCCCAGATTATTCCTGCTGCAACTTAAGTGCACTTTTCTCTGTCTGCGAGGACCAGAGGATCTTTTTAGACAGTCTGACTCCAAGAAAGTCAAAATCTTTTCCCTGCCCAAGGAGTATATTATGTGCCAGAATAGTACACCTTCTGGAAGTGTGTGGACTAAATGACATTCAATTAGTCTTTTTTCAGTTCAATTCCAGTCCTCAACACAAAAGGATACACATCTGTCCTTTGGGGATCTTACCATCAAAGGTTCCTTCTTTATCCATAATAAAATAGCTGCCATCATTATCTTTGGGCCTTAAGTACATCTTGACCCTTTTCTATTCAAGGACTAGTCTCCTTTCCTCGAGTTCAAACTTTTTCTCCTCTAGTGAGAGGAGATCAAGCTCTTCCTCAATGCGTATTACCACCTTACCAGTAGGGGGTCTGCTAGAGTGACTTCTTTCATTTCCTGATGGTGAACGGGGATTGGGAAAAGATGGTGAATTGTAGTCATCACCTTCTTCCCCTTCACCATCAATCTGGGCTAGGGCATCATCCTTATCCTCTTCAGGGTCATCTTCTGTGGAATGGCTCTCCCTCTCTAGTTTCTCTTCTTCATAGGAGCAGAGGGCTTTTTCAAGGTCCTCCTTTTTGGCTGTCACCCTACAGTCAATGCCCCAAACTTGCACAAAACTCTTAAATCACTGATCTTCAGAGCTGGAATGACTGACAGGTCGAGGTTCTGATCAGCCTCCAGTGTGCACTAACGTTTACTTGAAAGTTGGGAACTTATTCTAACTTTAAAAAAGTTTTAAACTTTTCCTAACGTTCTCAGACTTTTTTACTTTACTTTTGGAATGGGGGTCTACACAGGGCCCTGAAATTCAATTACAAATTTTCAAAAAGGGAACTTTCCTTCATCAGAGACATGGAAAGAAAGAGAGAGAGGTGAGGTAAAGATATAATTGAGGTTGAGTAAGAACTGGATTGAGGGGAGATACAGGGAGGGCCAGATGGAAAATGAGCAGTGAGGTTCAGAGAGAGGAACAAGGTAGAGAAAGCTGAAAAGGAGAGAGGAGAATGAGAATGAGGGATATATGTGTAGACACAGAGAGTGGTACGGAGATGGGCAAGGTCATGGGAGAAAACTAGAGGGAGATTAAGGCAATTGGGTTATATTAGGTATATTGGGTGAGAGGTGAGGTAAACAAAGGTGAGGTAGGGAGAGCTGAGATAAAAAGGATGAAGCTACATAGAGAAAGAGAGGTTAAGAGAGAGGACTAAAGTAGAAGTGGTGAGATGAAGCAAAATTATGGAGAAAGATTAATTATTTTAATCTAATTGCCACCAACTGCCTCTGTGTGTGAGGGTTAAGGCTGGGCAGGCCAAGCCAGGCATGCACACTAATTGGTATATTTCTTATTTTTAGCACAACACACTGCAGCAACCAAGTTGTTGAGCTGCATTGAGGAAGGGGAAGCGACGTAGTGCCATATTTATTAAAAATGGCCTGCTGCTGCTCACTACCACTGTGCTTGTGCACCAACAGGCTGCCTAGTGCCATGTGCAGCTTTAGCACATTGCTGCAGTGATGAATGTGTGCTTTCTAGCATTGTATTTGTACTGGAAGCATACCCTTCCAGTGCAAAATCCTATGCCTATACAGCTCCTAAACATTCCATACAAAGTGTGTGTGCTATACAGTGCAAAGTATGGAATATTTGGAAAACATTTCTCCATGTTCGCGCCTGCTTTAAGGAGGTGTTAATTTTTAGGTAAAAGTCTGGCTAATTAAGCAGATCAGGATTTTCATCAAAACCTATTGGTGCTTAGCATAATCCGCTAAGGTTACACTTAAGGAACGCTACATGATGCAAAGTGATGCAAAGCAGCACAAAGCACTATTTGTGCTCATGAAAGGGCACCTTTCTAGCATAATATCTTTTTACACAGGCAAGTAAGTGTCTTTGAAAGAGTTTACACTTTGTAACATTTTATTAAATCTGGCCCTACATTTTTGTTAAGCATGCTTAGCCGTCAAATTTAAAAAGAAGCTCGTTATTACAAGTAATAATATTGTGGCAGAAATGTTGACTGTCTCATTCACCTTACTTGGGGTGCCCTTGGAAGGTGGGGGCCCTGGGCAATTGACCAATTTGCCCATGCCTTAAAACGTCTCCGGAAGAGTTTCCTCTCATGGAAACAATGTTTCACTTGGAATACACACAAACAATAGCAAAAGCAAATTTAGTTTTGGAAAGTGTTTACACTTTGAATTGGATATATTTAATACTTATGCAAAGCAACTACTTGTTCTTGTGAGCACTTCTAGAAAGCCAATACTATTAGAGCTTCCCAAGAGTACTCCTGGAATTAGTTGTGAATTCCAAAAATTTGCAAAGCTGTACAAAAAAACGTATCTGTAAACCTCCGATGTAAGTTTATAATTGTGGTATAAATGGGATCCAATGTGTATTTTTCCATAACTGCCTGCAAATCTTAGGGGATTGGGCAAAAAGCTTCAAATGTCATTGAATTATTAAGGTGATGCAGACAACAGCTAACATTAGGCACTATTTTCCAAAGTTATCAAATGAGGCTGATGGTTCAGGGAGTTTCAAGTAATGTGCAAGTAGCAGCTATTTCGCACTTACAGCATGTTGAACCAAAAATAAACAATCACGTTTTACAGAGTAGCACAACTAGAGAAACTTTGGCCCACATTTTTTAAAACTTTTAACTGTTTCTTGAGTGGTGGCTGATTTCTTTGGAATGTTTGTTCTAAAGTGTACTCTGTGCTTCTAGACTGGGAGAGGTTCAGAGGTTCTGGAACCAGTGAGCCCTCCTTCTGGGTTTTAGCATCTATTTCGACCTTAGAGAGGTGGGGGGTAGTTTAAACAAGCTGTTCCCAGAACTGCTAACTCAGGTTAAAAGTTGTATTCGTCCAGTACAAATTTCCAAACACTTGCTGTTTGGGTGCTTTTAATTAGTCTTACTGAAAGTAACAGACAAAAGTAGCAAAAAAGAGTCTGACAGGCTCTTACTTTAGAAGACTAGGTGCAATAGTCGTGATACAAAAAACACCTTGACATTTTTCTTGCACAGAGAAAGAGGTATCCATGTTTGAGGCTTTACTCAGCATTGTATGCTTAGAAACAGAAATACGTGCTTGCATAGTTGGTAAAAAAAGAAACAACATTACAGGCCCAAAGATGATGAAGAACTCTGTGCGCCAAACACTCAGAGAGAGGTGGACCTTAGGTTTTCGGGTGATGGAGCCTCTGTTGGCTTCCTTGAAGGAAAACTTTCTCTCATGGCACGATGGAAAAACCTGGTTGTAAGGGCTAGAAAAAAAATATAATGACCATTAACACCCCAACCCCACCCCAAGGAAAAAGCTCACAGGGTAAGGAGGTCATTAATTTTTTAAAAAAATTAAATAGCTCCCGTTTTGGGAGTTTGGTTCTGAAAAGCAAAAAACAAGTTTCACGTTTGGTAAACGGTCTTTAAATCTTACTGCAGCTATCGACTAAACATTTTGTACATTGAAAGGAAATGATGTGACAGCAGTTCCTTTTCATATACAGAAACAACCACTGGGCTAGTGGTAATCTCTAAATCTGACGGATAGTAGTCCAGCAGGATGGCGGAAGTAATGTCCTCTACTGCCTTGATGGGCATAGTACCATCCATCAAACACGAAACCAAGCCCCATGTTACTAAAGAATTGTGTAATTAAAAAAGATCAACAAGGGATGTTGCAAATCTGAGATTCATGTATTGCAAGTTTTTATATTGACCTTTGTGTCTCCTTCCAGTTACTTCCTAGCTCTCACAAATAACAGCTATTGTTTTATGGTCTCCAAACCCAATTAACACGTGAAAACGCTCCACAACTATGCAAGTTCTTTGCCAAACAATATTTTTCCTGCCTTTATTATGTCACATGGAAATAAACTATCACAATAATTAATATCCTCCTAAGTATGTTTCAAATATGGAACCTCATTGTCTACATATAACGTTTATCACATGGCTAGTATTGTCAGGACTTTTTTCATAGCCATGTCCCTTAATCCTTAGGCTAACAGTAAATATGACCCATTGCCTACATCAATAGCGTATCCTTACCATTAACCATGCCCTTACCGTAAACTTAACTCTAAACATAACCCTAAACTTAATCCTAACACTACACCTAACCATAATCTATTCAAACCCCACTCCTATTGCTTCCCCTTTCATTACAATGCGGGCACTACAACGAACGTGTTGTTACCATGCGTTCCATTACCACGCAAGCCATTACAACGACTTGCTTAAAGGAATGCACTGTTGGATTTTAAATCCAACACCTTCCCTGCTATTGCACAGACTGGAGTTGGAATAGTAAAATATACCATTCCAAAGTCCAGCGCCTCATTGTAACAACTTGCTTTGTAATGGAACGTATGGTAATGACACGTTAATTGTATTGCCCGCGTTGTAAAGGCATGCATTGTAAAAGCATGCGCCATACATCCTTACCACATACCCTCACTCTTACCTAATACGTCATTGGCTTTAGAATTTATGAGGTAAAGATATGACCAGGTAATACAAAAATAGTTAAGGATGGAAACAATGAAACCTACAAGCTTACCAGCATATGCACCTGAAAGATAACATCAAACCCTCTCCTCCTCCAAGCCATAATCATTGCAAGGTTATGGCAGCCTATGTTCAGTCCCAACATCACATTTTTTTGATAATCTCTAAACTACTTCTCAATCATCTTGGTGGTTTAATGTGATAACAAGTTGGGTTTCAACAGTTTTCTGTGTCACAATGTTTTTTAAAACATATTTACAATACAAAAATGGCACCGGGGAAGCATGTAGTGCACACAACCAGTGCCTGCTCCCCCCAGTCCACCTGACACAATTCCTGAAGTGGAAGGTATCCCTCTGGGGCAGCTTCCCCTTTGCAAATCAGTTATTCCTAGAGCCCGGTTTTAATAACTGATAAATTGTCTGCAATCACAATTCAGATCATGAACCATTCATGCATACAATTTATTTTTTCAATTTATTTTTAATGCATATTATCAAACAGTGTGCACAACCATTGAAATTCATTATCACCCACACAATTATGCATTTTCATTTAAGGGAGACCCACCCGCCCGAGACCCACCCACCACTGGGGGGAATTGGCCTTACTCTGTTGACCTTGGGATCGTCAATAAATTAATTTCCTCTTTATATATTATCAATTTCTCCCTATCCATCTAGGCAAAGGTGCCCAGATTTTTAAGCCTTTCATTTTTGCGCGTATTCCCCTCCTTGCATAGATAGCTTTTTCCAGATTGTAATTTGACAAAAGACAGGAAAACCACTGCTGAAACCCAGGGGGAGTGGGAAACAACCATGCCGATGCAATGCATAGGCAGAGGATAGCCATACCAATATACACCAATTCTTCTCCGACTGTCCCCTGCATGTCCTGAGCTACCCCAAGCCCTATCAGAGATGGAGAGAGAAGACAGTCAATTCCTAGAGCCTCCTTAAAAAACTACTGATCTCTTGCTTTAGTTCATGCATAGAATTTTGACTGTCAAATCAGAGGGAGACAGATGTTTTAAGGGACCTCCTAGTTGCAATTTGGAATTGGTTGCAAAAGTATTTTTGTGAGTTAGAGTTTGTACAATGGCTTTTGTACATAACACATAGGTTTTTTACTTATGAAAACCCTATCATTTTGCAAATCACAAGCTTTGTGACCTCAAAATACATTTTATACATGTGGTGTAAGGTTCACAAAGTCATATGGGGTCATACTGAACAGAACATTCTGATGGCAACTAGTTTTAAAGAACTCCCTGTTCCCTCTGCCAAACCTAGCTTTGTCCATCCTAGCTCTGCATATTTCCCAGCTGGGCAGCATCTCATAACACTTTCTCTACCCATGGTCTTCGCTGCCTCTTGTGGAAGCCGAACCCTAATAATATCCTGAACGTCGGTATTTGATCACCCAAATTTGTACCAATAATAGTTTGGCTCCAGTGTTTCCAATTGATCTAGCAGTTAGAAGCTACCCTCCTCCTCAGGAAAACACAATTTAGCAGAGTTTAATAGAATAAAACATTAAAAGCATAAAGGGCAGACTTCTAGATCACAAAATAGGGCAAAAGGTGAATTTATTGCAGAATATTCAAAATATGGTACGGAGAAAAATAATGCATGAGATGCCTTGAAGGCCCAATTACAGAAGTACAGATATATGCAAAATTATAAACTTCATAATAACTAGTTAAAAAGAATCCAAGTATAGATGCTAGGGGGCATATGTATCAACCGATTTTTTAATCGCAAACGCTGCGATTCGCAAAAAACAGCATTTGCGATAAAAAATTCGCAAAACGGGATGTATGAGGCAAATTCTCATCGCAAATTTAAGGAATCGCTAATTTAGCGATTTCTTAAATTTGCATAAGCATTTAAGAAATCGCAAAATGCGATTTCTTAAATGATATGTAACACGCACCACAGCATTGCGAATTATCCTTAAGAAATCGCAAATTACCACCAACTTCTAGTTGGTGGTAATTTGCGATTTCTGTTAAAAATGCACTTTTTGGAATTTTACAAAGTGCCACGTGGCGCACATACATGCCCTTAGGGCATGTATGTGCGCCATATGCACACACATGCTAATTTCAGGGGTGCATAAGGGTGTCATCATGACACCCTTGCACCTTTGAAATTATTCTCAAATTGCGATTAGCAAATTGCGAATCGCAATTTGAGAATTACTTCTCATTCATTCCCATGGGTCTCCTGGCCCATAGAAATGAATGGGAAGGTATTCCTTAATTGCGATTTGCAATTTGCTAATCGCAATAAAGGAATTTTAAGAAATCGCAAAAGTTTTGCGAATTTTTGAATACATTCCATTTTGCAATTCTCAAATAGCGATTCTTTAAAAATCGCTATTTGAGAATCGCAACTGGAGATGTTGATACATATGCCCCTAAGTTTCAAACTGATAAAGAGCACCCCAATAGCAAACCTAAACAAATGAATAGAGTCTTGGAGGAAAATGTAAAGTCACTCACAAGGAATCCCACAAAAAACAGGAACCCACTGGTTTTATAGACAAACAATCCAAGCTATTAACAGATTAAGCTATTTCAGCATGGTGTGTTAATGGTTAGGGTCACGTTGGCAAATCAGAAAAACCAACGTAATATTGTAATTCTTTAGTACTAACTCATTTCTTAAGATAAGAGAAATTTTCCTCCTGGTTTTTCAGCAACTGAACTCTGGAGATGTCCAACACAAATGAAACAATGGCTTATAGAATTAACACATCACCATTAACATTTCTAGTGGAAGTCCTTGAAAATGATACTTTGAGTGTATAACGGAAGCTTCAGTCACAATACACTTTTTCTAACCATATTATACATATCTAATACACTGACGTCATCCACTTGATGCTCCATGTAAACAAGGGCAGATGGCTCTGCAGTGCTGACACTGATTGGGAGGGGGAATGAGCGTGAGCAAGTTGAAGAGAACACCAGAAACGACATCAATTTTAAAATAATGGTGTATTACACATACATGTAATATAACTTTCCCTTGCATTGTTTACACTACCAAGTGATCTAGGTACCTCGTGCCAAGTGAAAAATCATCAGTTCATGGGTTATAAATATCAAAAAATATTTTTCCCACTATATGTGTACATTTAGCATATTTAAAGAAAAACAACACTGGCTAAATGGCCCACTGGTCTTTCTTACTACCATTCCCTCCAGTGCTCTTCCTGCTTCCATTTATGTGTCAGATACATACAATTGGCCCTGGTCCTGTTGCTTTGAGATCTACCTGGAGATTGTATTCTCCATATTTGGTTGTGACGAGGCAATGAAGACATAGGGGAGATGCAGGGGTGGGTATAATTAAATGCAAAGACCTGGAGATTGACTAATGCGGTGCAAGAATGTAAGAACTAGGGTGGAGTTTAAAAAAAGAGGTTAGACAGAACGGATGCTTTAGGGTAAAACTGCAAAGAACATTTTGCTAATTTATTCTTATTCACTTGTAGACACTTTCAGATACTCATTTCTCAACTGTGGGAGAAGATAAAGTAGGATGCACACCACTCTAAAAACTCTAAGGCACTCATTACGATTGAACCAGTATTTTGATGCGATAATTATTACATGGTTAAAATACGATCCCCATGTGTTTGGAATTTGTCAGATGCGATAAACACATATTCTGAGTTTTTGGAGATTAACATGCGGATGTTGGTGCTTACCACTGTGACTTTTTCCCCATGTTAAATTCAGGCAGGTTTATTGAATGGTACTATCTTTATTGCAAAATCCCACAGAACTAAGGGGGAAGATGTGAAACTCCTACACCAACCTCCCCAACAAATATCCATGCACACAAAAGAGGAGTAGGACTACAAAGGAACAGATAATTAATATAGTATGTAGCACATGCTTCATTTTTTGAAAACTGCCCTAACCCACAAATTGTGGCATGCTTCATCATCGAGCTTTGCTATCAACACCCTTGTGCAGACCAAAGCCAGGGGTGGAGTTAAAAGGGAGGGGAAGACAATACGAACACAAATTTTCAGGGATCAGGAAAGAATAATTGTGATGAAATAAGAGTTTAAAACTGGCTCAGGAATATCTGCTGTCAATTTTATTCCGGTACTTCCTGGTCAGGATTAAAAATGTATATAGGATGGTGGGAGTTATTAACCCCACAACCCTCCTATCTGCATGTCTGTCAACATGTTTCAGCTGATTATATCTAGCCCTAAAAGGGCCTTTACTGCTCTCGTCAGGACCTGAGATCCCTTTGATTCCCCTACACTTCTACCGTGCTTTATAAATAGTTTGAGATTTGATCCAATTTGCTCTGGGGGCTTCAGAACACATTGCAGAAATACTTAGTTTCACTGTAGTTGTTGCTCAAAAAGGTGTGGAAGAGAGAGTGGCTCCCTGTAGTTAAACATTTATCAAGGTGAGACCGCCACCAATACAATTCTCTCTGCACGTCGGGAAGGTTTATTGCACCTGGTAACAGACTGGCTTAATAAACATCACACCACTTCTATTTGCGATCCATGTGCAAATAAGTGTTTGTTAATGGATCGCAATTTAAGAGGCCACTCGTATTTAGGACCTCAGTGTTACTGGTGCATTTATCAATATGAGATTCTTGTCTTTAAAAACCAATTACATAAAAGCAGCATGTGATAATGGTTTCACAACAAATATGTGTTCAATAGGAGAAATTTGAGTTTCTTGAAAAATAAGTAAACTTTCTAGAATATGTAATCTCTTTTGAATACGATGCATTGGATCAATTCAAGATGTAAGCCATAGAAGATCAAAGCAGAACAAGAATGTAAAGCTGTACAATTTTCCTGTAACTGGATCATTGCAATAGGAAATGTATGTCTGGATAGGCAACAGTGGTAGACTCCTCAAATTGAATGACTTCAATAAAGTGTAGTTTTGTATAGTGATATAATGTGGCCTGGGTGAAAATTGAATTATGCTGGAATAAACTGAGTAATTCAGGTAATTTCATGTAACTCTTCTGACACAAAATTTCCAAAAGTTACAAGATTTCGCCAGTTTGCATAACTATGAGTAATTTGACACAAAAATCAAACTGCAGGAGCACAGGAATTACAAACGAAGCAAGCACAAGCGGGTGCTATTTGTTGCTGTTCATGTTCTGTTGCATTTTGCCTATTTTCATAGTACAAAATGCATTCTTGAATCCATTAAAATAGCTATAAATGCTGAGTTACCCTCCTCTTGTATGTCCACATCATCTCAAGTTACATAGCTGTGATTTTGTATAATTATGCACCTTCCTATCACCCAAGATACACCCACCCCTAGATATAATAAAGGTTTTGTTTCTTGAGTCTGAAAACTGGTTTCTGATAGGACGGATGGTTAGATATATGGCTTCAGAGGCTGAGCTGATTTACTAATCTTGTAAATTTATTGATATCATAGAATGACGATTCTCCAATTATTATGCAGAGAGAATCTTGATTTCATTAAAGACATACGGAGGCTATCATTATGCAAATACTTTTATTTGCTGCCCAAACATGCAGCCCTTTAAAGAATGTTATTACATCATAAACGAAAGAACATTAGCAACATAACAAGTATGTAGTCCTGGTTACGATCATCCTCTTGGACTGCGATGACACAGCAACATGAACTTGAGACTCCAGAAAATCCGGTTAGTCTTTGGTATCTGAGAGGAAGCAAAGACATCGAGTAGTAATAAAAGGAATAAATCCCTAGATAAATCTTGTACAAAAAACGTAATATTCTTAATACCAATTGCATAAGTATTAATCAACCAAAACCTCTCTGGGAGAGGAGGGTGGGATAATGCTAGCCTCCGTGTGTCTTTAATGAAATCAAGATTCTCTCTGCATAATAATTGGAGAATCGTCATTTCATTACAAGACCGGAGGCTATCATTATGCAAGTTTAAAGCCATGTAGAGCTACAGAGCTAACATGCTCTATTGGTCTCAAGTAAAACTTAGAGAAAGTACTTGTGTTAGACCAATCTGCTGCTTTAAGTATTTCGGGAAGGGAACCTCCTCTCCAAAATACTTTGCTAGCCATAGCGCCTCTGGAAGAGTGAGCTCCGAATCTAGACAGATCTACTCCAGCTTCCAGCATAATAGAGCGGATCCATCTTGATAGGGTAGCAGACGAAACAGGTTTACAAGGTTTGACATATGATAAAAGAAGTTGGTTGTAGGCAACAGGTCTTAAAGGAGTAATTTTATTTTCATAACATTTCATACAATTAACCACACATAGTTTTTCGCATTCCTTGAAGGTAGGATAGAAGATGGATTCAGACATAGTTTTCGTTCTTTTCCAAATATCAAAATGAACACCTTCACAGGAGTAAAATCTATTAGAGACCTCTAGTGCTCTAATATCGGATACCCTTCTAAAGGAAATCAAGCATAAAAGAGTAGCTAGTTTCATAGATAATCTCTTAAGGGATAGGGAACTATTGGTAGGCCATGAGATGAAAAGATTAAAAATAAGGTTAACATCCCAAAGGGATTGATAACAGGCCTTGGGAGGTCTCCTTAGACGAATGCCCTTCATAACTCTTTTGATAAGCGAGTTGCTACCAATTGCAAGATTGTTAATAAGAGAATGACCAGATGAAATTGCTGATCTATAGTAATTGATGGTCCTAAAGGAGAGACCTAGTTCAAAAAGATAAGCAAGGTAATTAGCTATATGTTGGAGAGGGCAGTGAACGGGATCCAGATCCCTTTCCAGGCACCAACTGGACCATTTTCCCCAAATGCCTTTGTATCTTTTCCTGGTTCCTGGAGCCCATGAGTCTTCCAATTAGCATTTAGCTTCTCCCGAAAGGTCAGGATATCTTCCTGAATTCCTGATATCCTCCAAACAAGAAGGTTCATCTTCCCTTCTAGAACTAAAGGATGTTCTTCTCCGTCTGGGCACAAGAGTAGGTTCAAGGATGAAGGAATTAGTCGAGGAAAATCCACCGCCAATTCCATTACTCCCGGAAACCAAACCTGGAACTTCCAAAAAGGAGTTATCAGGATGATTGAGCAAGGTTCGAGTCTGACCTTCCACAAGAGTCTCTGAATCATTGAAAAGGGGGGAAAGGCGTAAGCTCTGATCCCACTCCAAACTTGGATGAAGGCATCTATTCCCGAGGATGTGGGTCTGGCCTCCAACTGAAGTACCTCTCTACTTGGTGGGTTAATCTGCTGGCAAACAGGTCTAAATGGATTGGACCCCAAAGTTTCTGGATCATAGAGAAGATCTCGGGATTCAATTTCCAATCGCTCGAATTGTGAAGGAATCGAGAGTTCCAGTCTGCCCTCAAATTTTCTGATCCGGGAAAAAATTCCGCTCTCAATGTTATTTTCTGATTCCAACAAAAATACCAAATTTGTTTGGCAATATCTGAGAGATTTTTTGATCTCGCCCCACCAAGGCGATTTATATAAGAGACAGCTGAGAAGTTGTCTAAACGGATTAGGGTATTTGAGTGTTTCAGCTGCTCTTTGAAGCTCATCAGAGCATTCAGAGCTGCTAACATTTCTAGCGAGTTTATGTGGAGGGATTGTTCTTCTATGGACCATCTCCCTCCAGTCTCTATATTGTTTAGGCGAGCACCCCAACCGCGGTTGCGCGCGTCCGATTCTAGAGTAAAATCTGGAACATTCCCAAAAATAGCTTTTCCGTTCCAGGATTGGAGATTTTTCAGCCACCAATGACGGTCCTCCTTCGCGTCTTCCGAAAGAGGTAGGGAGTCCTCGTACCAAAGGCCTTTTCTCAGACCCAATGCTTTTAGTCTTTGAAGACCCCTGTAGTGAAGAGGACCGGGAGAGATAGCTTGGATAGAGGATGAGAGGAGTCCTAAAACTCTGGCTAGATCTTTTAAACAAATATGATCTTTGGAAAGGGTGAGAGAAACTTGTTTTTTTATTTTGGTAACCTTCTTGTGAGGAAGGATTAGGTTTGACTTGATGGTATTCACATTGAATCCTAGGAATTCTAATTCCTGTGATGGGATCAGAATAGATTTCTCGAAATTTACAATGAATCCCAGATCTTGAAGGAGATCCATGGTCATTTTCAAATGTTTCAGAATTTCTAGTTTGTCTTGAGACATAATGAGGATATCGTCTAGATAGATTACTAAACGGATTCCTCTCTCTCTGAGGTGGCTGACTACAGGATGAAGCACCTTGGTGAAGCACCAAGGGGCTGAAGAAAGACCGAAGGCAAAACATTGGAATTCGAAGAGATTCCCTTTCCAAGTGAATCTGAGGTATTTGCGAAAATCCTCGTGCATAGGGATGGTAAAATAAGCATACTTCAGATCCAGCTTTACAAGCCAATCCTTTTCTTGTAAGATATCTCTCAGAAGGTGGATACCTTCCACTTTGAAATGTCTGTAAGTTAGAAATTGGTTTAAGGATTTTAAGTTTATGATGGGACGCCAGACCTTGTCCTTCTTTTTCACAAGGAAAATAGTACTTAGAAAACTCTTTGACATTTCTGAAAGAGGAATCCTTAAAATTGCTCCTTTTTCTAACATTTGGTGAACCTCTGATTCTATTAAATTCAAATTCTCCTTGTCTAGAATAATCTCTTTGGGAAACTTTTTCTGGAATGGATCTAGAAAAAAGTCTATTTTGAACCCGGTCACGGTCTCTAGAACCCATGGGTCTTTGGTGATTCGAAACCAGTTTTGAACAAAATATTTCAGTCTTCCTGCTACTTGGCAAGGAACGGAGTAAGTTTGACTTACCTTGGAAAGATTGGTTTGAGAAATTCGATCTTCTACCACGGTCTCTTGAACCCTTTCCTCTTTGGGGGTAGAAGTTGGAGCGTGATCCTCTGTAGGGGCGACTCTCTCTTGATTCATGAGGGTAGAATTTGGACCTGGCTGGCAGGTTGTCCCCTTCTGCCAGCCCTTCCAAAAAGTGGACATCCACCAAAGACTCTACGGATATTAGATTGTGCTCTACTAAAGGCATTAAAGGTGGCTACGTATTTACCCAAAGATTTTACAAAATTGTCACCAAATAAAAAACCTTTGGCGTCACCCAAGTCTTCTTTATAAGAGAGGTTGGCGAGTTTAGGGTTCATTCTTAGAAGAACTGCTTTCCTTCGTTCGGTAATTAAGTTGGCGTTAGCGTTGCCAATAAGACATATGGCACGTTGCGCCCAGCCTCTTAGTAGATCAGAATTGATAGAGGTATTCTTAGATCTTGCCTGTTCAGTCATATCCAGGATTTTGGATATTGGACCCATAACGTCAAGAAGCTTGTCTTGAGTAGGCCTGGGCAAAAATTTCGTTCCGTTCGCGGAAATTGCGATAATTTGACATTTTTGCGTTCCGCGGAGAGCGCGAAAATGTCAAAAATTCCGGTTTCCGCAGCTTGGCGATAATTTGTTTCTTGCTCGCGCTGTAAAATAATACATTCTCGCGCGCGCGATCGCCTTACCTGAATCCCTGCGTTCGCCGACAAGTTTTCTTGATCCGGTCGCGTTCTCCATGAGATGTTGTATTGTTTTTAGCCATTTGCGCTGTCTCGCGACAGTTCGCGCCCGCAGTGACGTCATGCGTCGCGCGATCACGTCTTTCTTCTCGCGATCATGCACAGCGAGAACAACTCAAAACAAGATGGCCGCGCCCGCAAGCAACCACATGGGTAAGTTGGCGACCCGCAACCATGCAGAAAATCTCGCGAACATGCCGGAAAAAAACTTCCGCATCTTCGCGATATTTCTGCTTGTTTGCGATAATTTTAAACATTCTCGCGATAATTTGCGAAGGTTAATTCCGCAAATTCCGCCCACCCCTAGTCTTGAGCTTGTTTCAAGCATTTTTCAATTCCCTTTCTAGGGTCTCTTCCTGATTTAAAAAGGAAGGTGATCAGGTCTGGGTCAAGGTTAGGTGTAGTACAGATTTTATCCTCCGTTGAGGGTCTAGGACATTCATTTCTCAGCAAATTGCGTGTATTTGTGTCAAGAGGTTTTCTGACCCATTTTGATAGATATTTTCCTACGTGGTCCATAGGCCACCATTCAGTGCTTCGAGGGTGACGAATGGTAGTAGGATTAAACATCTCCTCCCCACGGGGGTCTTTAACACTGAGGGAGGATGTTGAGGCTTGGTCTAAGTCCTCATGAAGGTTTTCAAGGGTATCTTTTGGGTCAAACACAAATTTGTCAAAGTCCTCATAGTCTGTTGTTTCATTATAGTAGTCATTAAAATAATCGTTTGTTCCGTAAAGGGTACCGCTTTCTATCATGCCGCTATGGGCACCCATTCTCTCTGCCTCAAGGAATTGAGGTCTATCTATTGTGTCGCTATGGGCACCAAAATCTTTTGTAGCGTGAGAGCTACCGTATCTTTTGGCATTGATAGATGCCTCTGAAATATGTTTTCTTTTTTGGGAAGCTTTTCCCTTACTTTGAGTCCCAGAGGTGGAGGGCGATTCCCCATCTGAGAGGGAGAAATATATCTCCTCAGGAGGGGAAGACCTTTTCCTTTTAAAAAGGGCAGCATCCACTGCTTCTTTAATTGAAGATTTTAGGTCTTTATCAATAAACCTCTTAAGGTTATCATCTAGAGTTTCCTTCGGGGAATTTGTGACACATTTCCATCAGAATCCATAATTATTAAATGATTTAAACAAAGAGGAAATCCCCAATTGAATATTAATTTTAAATAATTTCAGGGTGGCCTACCCAGACTATGAGGAAAAATGATAAGCGATTTATGGCAGTAAGCGATTAAATAATCACTAAATGAACTGTCTATTCAATTTTTAAGCTAAAGGCTTGAGTTAAAATAGGCCACTAGGTGGCAGTATTGTTAAAAACCTCTCGTCGTCCTGATCGAGGGCTCCGAAATCATCTGTTAAAACGTACTCGACAGTTGTAAGTAACCGGAAGGAGACTAATGCGGAAATAGCTAGCGCGAGGAGACGCTACGTGGAAGACGCGCTCCGTTGTGGGGAAGACGCGCTCTTCTGTGAAAGGACGCGCTTGGTTAAACAATGAGCGCGAGGGAAGGACGCTGAAGTACGGAGTACGAGGATGCGCTCCCGTGTCTCGTGATTCACGATGTTGTAACGAGACACGGGAAAGCGCGTTTTGAAATTCTAACAAGCCCCAAAGAATGGTGAGAGGCTAAGCATTTAAAATATACGATGTACGATGACATTAGTCGATGTATCCAATTAGGTGAAAGTACAGTAGTGCTAATCTGTTGGCAAATGTACAGATGACAGTCCGTTAACGTTCATAGAGAAAAAGACACGTTTAGGGTAGACAGTAAGATAAAAAGTCAGCAAGGGGGGTAAAACCGCCATAAATTGGCAGGTAATGTTGACAAACAAGGATTGTAATGGTACGTGGTATATCAGACCAAAGTAAGGGGCATATCATTCAACCCTAATTATATATAATATCATTCAACTCTATACTATAGGCATATATAAACCAAACAATGTATAAAATGTTGAAATATTGTCCAGGGGTATACATATATCATGAATAATAAGGATAGGAAGAAATAAGGTACTTAGCTGTGTCAGGGCAGCAGACAAAAGAGGATGATCGTAACCAGGGCTGCATACTTGTTATGTTGCTAATGTTCTTTCGTTTATGATGTAATAACATTCTTTAAAGGGCTGCATGTTTGGGCAGCAAATAAAAGTATTTGCATAATGATAGCCTCCGGTCTTGTAATGAAATTGAAATACAGGTATATGTTATAAAAGGGGTTGTTCCTCCAGGCTGGTAACAGGTGATAACGTATGTGGTTTGGTTTTTCTCCCCTTCTCTGCAAGTCTTACGAGGAGGTTGTCACTCCCAGTATCCCCAAGTAAGGTAAGTATTATGACCTTACATATGCGGTTGTCTCTCCCTTCACTGTATCACGCGTGAATTTCTACTTAGGCTCAACGTAGCGGGGTTCTTTCTCACCCTGTCTCCAAAGTTATGTGACCGCCCCGCTCCAGGGTTGAGGTGAACACCCCATTTTCCTGTTGCAAACCGTGTGCACACTGTTTTAATATTATTATACTAAGGGGATACGGGCATCTTAGGTGAACAGTATCATACCTTCACACACAACGTATCAATCATCTGCCCTTGTGCCCTACAATGGGAAACACAACTTAAGGATGAAGCAGTACATGCCTGTAACAAAAACCATTTGACTTGTTGGTGAAATGCTAGGCTCAAGGTGACACTCGTGGGCCCCACCACTCTTATGAAAGAAAACCATTCGCCTACCCATGTTTTCAGGAGCTCCCCCTTCCCTTCCCTGGTCACTCACTGCACTGCCACAACTCTCCTGAGTTGTGGCTGTCATGTAGGTGTCTTTCAGTGGCACTCCTCTGTCTACGTCTCCTGGGACTCCTCTAAGGAGGAAGTGTCTCCTGACACTCCTGTGGTGTCCTCCACGTACTCCCGACACTCTGGGTCCACACCTCCTCTGGCACTCCCTCTCAGTCTTTCTCCTCCATCCTCCGTCTCCTTAGAGTCTCGAAATTCTGCAAAGTGTCCCCCCTGTGGTCCTTCCTTCCTTTTGGAGCTGTTGTTCCGCCCCCTGCACCGAGAAAAATATGTTCTCTCTCAGTCAGTAGTGCTTTCGTTTGTCCTAGCCCTCTCCTCTGTCCTAACGTCCATTTTCTCTTTCTCTTCCCAAGTTTGAATGTGGTTACTGAATCAGGAAGATTGACTACTGGTGACTTCGAAGGTAATACAGTAAACGGGGAGGGGGTTCTCCACATCTCTCCTCCCTTACTTTCATCCCATGAAGAAATAAGTCCTGTGGGTACCAGGAGAGGAAATCTGCATTGGTTTGCTCTGTTTCTTTGCGATGTACGGTGCAAAACGGAAATGGCTGTAGAGCCAAACACCATTGTAGTATCCTATCGCTATTACCTTTATTGTGGGACATCCATTCTGAGGGTGCATGGTCAGTATAAAGCAAAAAATTGCTTCCCTCCAGATAGTATTGGAGTGATTCTGCTAGGTCTTCTTTCTTGACAATATCATAGTTCTTCTCCTTTGGAAAGAGCTTTCTGCTCATAAAAATGATGAGCCTCTCCATACCTGCTTCATCAGTTTGTGACAGGACTGGCCCATGTCCCACACCATAGGCGTCTGTTTCAAGGATGAACTGCTGGGAAAAATCAGGACTACGAAGAACTGGTTCAGATGTGAGGGAGTTCTGCAGTATATGAAAGGCACTGAGAGCTTGTTGTGAAGCTTGTTTTAAGCCTTGGGCTTTTTCAGTAGGTCGATCAAGGGAGCCACTAGTTTTTTGAAGCTAGGGATAAACCTCTGATAATAGCCAATCAGATCAAGGAAGGCATGGACATCTCTTTTGGTTTTAGGGAAGGGCACTAGTGAAATGGCAGACACCTTTTCAGATTGGGGTTGTATATGGCCTACTCCTAGCAGGTATCCCAAATATGTCACCTGTTTGGCTGCAAGATGGCTTTTTGCTTGGTTCTCCTTCAATTCTACAGCCCTTAGTGCTTGTGGGATATTCTGCACATGACTCAGGTGGGCTTCGCAAGCAGGACTATAGATGGTTCTGTTGTCTATGTACGCATAGCTGCATATGTACTAAGGGGTCAAGAGTCCAAAAATTGTATTATAGAGATTGTTCTCTTTTTTCTCCTCCTTTCATGAAGAGCACATAATTATATGGTGTTGATCCCAATATATTCTTCTCCAAGCCCAAAATAACATGGGAGCCGTAGTATGAATTCTCAAAACATTTCTCTTTGTTATTCTTCAAACATCAATGAAACAACCTGGCCAATATGTTTCGTCCACTGAAAGGACTTCGTCAGGTTTTATGCATTTCTTTGCAGTCAGAAGAAGGTACTTGATGGTGGTGGTGCATCATGCTACCCAGTCTGAGCTTGCAGAACCTAGTAGGGTGTGCATATTAAGCTGCATTCTTAATATATGACCCTCAATTATTGTTCTACGATATTATAGGAGCAATACAAGTGTTCCAAGATATATAAATCTAAGTGTTTGGCTATAGCAGCCTATGGCTCATTCATATGGGGATTTAATCATCAGGCAGAGTTACAGATAGTTGAAAATAGATTCCTGCGTAATCTACTCTCAGTACCGCAATCTACCCGTATTTTTTCCATACATCAGGAATTGGGTTTAGGTTTTCTTTCTGATACTTTGAGCACAGCACCTTTACTTTGCTGGCTCAAAGTATGGCTTAACCCAGAATTAACCTTGAATCAACGGATATTGCGGGACTGTGTTAAATTGGATAAAAAGCATGTAACATCAAGTGGCTAGTATACGTTAAATCTATGTTTTCTAAAATAGGGCGGAAGGAATTATTTGATTTTCCTGAGAGGATTAAGAAGGAAGATTTGAAATGTGTAAAAAAGAATTTTATTAATATGTTGATGTTGGAACGGGAAGAACATGAGCTTCAGAAACCTTTAGTCAGGGCCCATTTTTTGGTTAAAACGACGTCTTTGAGAGAGCCGTATCTGATAATTGTTACCAAGCCGTTCCATCGCTGGCTTTTGACTAGGTTTCATTTTAATTTGATTCATTTTACTTTGGGGGACTATGCGGGGTGGTGTAAACCAGAGGAAGCAGGACCGTGTTCTTGTGATAACCATTCTACCCAAGACACTATACATTTTTTATTGTTCTGCAAACTCTATAACGATATTCGGAAGAAGTTTCTGGTCCCTTTATTAAATAGAAAGGGTTTCCTACAGGCCAAACCTGCATTACTTTACTTGCAAATGTTAAGTAATATGTGGGATATTTTTTAACATTGCTTCCTTCTTAGTTGCTGATGCTAGGATTAGGGGGAAATTACAAGACATAATAAATAAAACAAATAATACATAAAATTAATGTTATACTATAGCTTATGTACTCTTATGAATTAATCAACTTTATTTGTAAAACTGATCCCCTTGAGAAGTACTTTTAATATTATTAGTCTTATTGCTGCTATTATATGGAATGCGGAAATATTATAATAATTTTATATTTTTATGAATTTTTGTCTTTTTGTTATGTAATAAGTCTTTGTAAGAAATATGGTTGGGTGATTGATTATGATATTGCTATCTTATTGCTGTATTTATTTATGAGTGTAGTTGTTGTTTTGTACTTTTATGATTTTAATTAATCGAATAAAGTGGATTGATTGAAGCTGCATTCTTAATATATGACCTTCAATTATTGTTCTACGATATTATAGGAGCAATACAAGTGTTCCAAGAATGTCTGGGAGAACTTATTCCCTCACACTTAGACTTCGATGTGATATTGTGCAAAGAAATACATGAACTCTGATGAAGTCCTTTCAGAGGATGAAACGTGTTGGCAGGGCTGTTTCATTTATGTTTTTGTCTGTTCAACTGCATTTATAGTTGTTGAGTAGTTTGACCATTAGAGGGTGAGTGCCTACAACTATTATCTTCCAAGACTAGCATTTGTGCAGCTGTTTGTAGCCATAACTCTTTCTTTGGGATTATTTGGGCCTTAAGACAGTGTTCCTCATTCTCTGAAAAGTGGCAGTTGCTCCATGTAACCCAAGGGGTAACATGGTAAACTGGCATAGCCCTCCTAGGGGGGAAAAGGCTGTCTTTTCTTTATCTCTGGGGATGAGTGGAACCTCCCAATAACCTTTGCACATGTTGAGTGCTTATTTATTGGGTGTCTCCGAGCCTCTTTCTAATTTTGTCAATACGGGGAAGGGGGTAAGTATCAAATTTCAAAATGTTGTTCACTTCCTGAAAGTCTAGACAAAATCAGGTGGACCAGTCTGGTTTTGGCGCCAGAACATTAGGGGAGTTCCACTCACTAACAGAGGGTTTTATCACACCCATTTGTAGCATGTGTCAGACCTTTTTTTCAACAGCCTTTCTACGGACTTCTGGGATTCTATATGGTCTTAGGTATACCTTCTCTCAAGACTTGGTGGTTATTGAGTGGTGGATGATGTTAGCTTTTCTTGGAAGAGTGGAAACTTATTTCTGGTAAGGTCTCAAATATTCCTTCAACTTCTGTTTTAGATCACACTGGAGCTGTGGATCAATACATTGCACGATTGGTGTGTCCTTTTCTGCTGGACTCTCAAATGGAACCCGGAGGGGCCTGGTAAAAATGGGGTCTCTAGTTGGCAGAGGTTTGCACCCTGTACATTTTGGGACCACCACCCTAGTCAGGGTAAGTCAGATACACACCCTAAATTAACCTGTGCTCAACCTCTGGTAGCTTGGCACGGAGCAGTCAGGCTTAACTTAAGAAGAAATGTGTAAAGTATTTGTGTAACAAATTGAAATGACTCAATGAAAACATCACAAAAAGACTACACACGGATTTAGAAAAATAGAGAATATGTATCTGATTAAAATAAGACCAACACTACAACAACTCAAGAAGTAGAAGCTGAGATATGAATTTTTAAAGAATAAACCAAAAATATTTCTTAGAAGTCACTAGTGGTCAAAAGGTTACTTAATGTCATGAGGGACCGGTGCAACGTCAAAGTTCACGCCGACCGCAATCAACGCCAGGCCGGATAGATTATCCAGACAGGTCTCGCTGAAGAAATACCTTGAATTGAGCTTTTGTCCATGTTGAAAGTCTACTGCGTTGTTGTCAAGCCACACAGAGAGGATCCTGCATCATCGTCAAGCTCCGTTGAAGTGAATGTTATGCCTTGTCGTTGAGCCGCGTCAAGCGTCATCATTGAGCTGACAGGATGTGGATTCTTCGTCGTTGAGCAGCCTCTATGTCGGCGTCGAAGGGGTGATGCAGTGAAAATTCTCATGCAGTTGAAGGCAATGCATCGATTTTTGCAGAAATCCGCTGTAGAACCCTCTTCTGATTCCCAGGACTGGAGGGTGAACTTCAGGCAAGGGTAGGACTCATAGATGACAAAGTCCAGAAGCACCAGCAGAATTGCAGGAAGTATTTTGTGTCCCTAAGACTTCAGAACCCAGCAAGCCCTTGGAGTCACTCTTGGTTCAAGTGAGAGGGTCCAGTCCTTGTCCTCAGCAGGACAGAGATCAGCAGACAGCAGGGCAGCTCAGCAAAGCAGAGAAGCAGTTGCTCAGAATGGTCAGTCAAAGCAAAGTAGCAATCCTTTCAGCACTGCAGTATTTACTCCAGCAGATTTCTTCCCATGTCCAGTAGTGTACTGATGTGATAGGGCCAGAGCCCTGGTACTAATACCCAAAAGTGCATTTGATGTAGGCAGTGACTTCAAATGAGGTCTCTGAAGTGCACAAGGATACCTGTCTGCCAGTGGGGGTGATCAATCCTTTGTGTGAGGACCGGGCACAGCCTATTCAGATGTAAGTATGAGCTACACCTCCACCTTTCTGCCCAGGACAGCTATCAAAAAAGCAGAGGCATGCAGATGAGTCCTCTGTCAAACCTAGCCCTTCCTGTGTTTGTGGCTGTCTAGAGAGACAGCAAAAAGTATAGCTGTTACCCAGCCCAGACCTGAATTGGAGACAGGCTGCACGCACACAGAGCAAAGTTTAGAATGGAGAAATGCCCACTTTCTCAAAGTGGCATTTCTAAAATGGTAATGTCAAACCCAACTTCACCATTAAAGAGGATTCATCACCACCATTCCGAACAAATGAAACATGATGGAGCTGCTCGTTTCTAATCAGGAATAACAGATTTAAAAGGGTTTTAAGGAATCCCAAATGCCAGCCTATGAGGGGAGTAGGCCTCACAGTAGCTGTTTGTCACTACCAGAACATGTAAAACTTAGAAGTACATGTCCTGCCTCCTAGTTGCACAGCACTGTGCCCATAAGGCTACCTAGGGCCTACCTTAGGGGTGACTTATATGTAATAAAAGGGAGTTTAAGGCTTATAAAGTAGTTTTAAATGCCAAGTTGAAGTGGCAATACACTGCACACAGAGGCACTGCAGTGACAGGCCTGAGTTAGGTTTGAAAATCTACTTCTGTGAGTGGTTCAATCAGTGCTGCAGCCCACTAGGAGCATTTGAAATGCAGGCCCAGGGTATACTACTTTTCAAGGGATTTATAAGTAAACCAATCATACCATGTTTAGAGGAGAGAGAGAACATGCACTTTTGCCATGGTCTGCAGTGTTTAGGTGCCTGAAGTCTAAAGCCCACAAAAACGAGGTCAGAAAAAATTGGAGGAGAAAGGCAAAGAGTTTGGGGTAACCCTGCAAAAAGGGCCATTTCCAGCAGGCCCTTTCCCATTTTTTAAGTAAGTTTACATGGTAGATTTGCGACTCCTTCCTTTCTTTGTTAACGTCTACTCTATAGGTAACTGGAGACACTTGTTCCACCACTGTGTATGGGCCTTGCCATTGACGCAACATCGGGGGCATATTTACAAGGGGATATCACCACCAGAACGGCACTTTTAGTGATGTTCTAGTGGCGATATCCCCTTCTTCTTGACAAAGTGGCATGGCTTAACAGTGCCTTGTAAATAAGGCCCCTTTTCATGCTTGACTTTGTCTGAAAGGGGAGTGCAATGGGTGTTGCAAGTGGGGGTTACGCCAAAACACACATTTATTTTTGAAGCTGCCCCATATTTACAAGGACGAGTCAGCGCCAAATCTACGGCAAGAGAATACCTGGTCTTAGATTGGCGATACACAGAGAAATTACCTCTTATTTGTCTCTTTCTATGTATGCTGCATTGTGCAGCACACATAGAAAGAGCAGATCGCCTTTAAAGATTGTTTATGTGCAGGAAGGTGTCACTTCCTGCACCTAAACACTCGCCCCCCACAGCACAGGCACCTTTGCTGCCTGGTGCAAGGGTCCCTGCACTGGCGCTCTGCAGCTTTTTTAGCTCAAATGCTAGGGGAAATGCAGGAGTGTACCGTATTTTTTTTAAATACGGTGCACCCCTGCGTTTGGAGTGTGACTTTAACAATTTTGGAGTAACACCCCGATCCGACATTTTACTGTAACTATCCCCCCTTATGTTCAGAGGATGGCAGCATTAGGAGGAGTGGATCTCCTACAGCGAGAATCTGTAGTTTCTTTTTTATCATATTGGGTTTTCTGTATCTGTTGGGCCTGCTCTAGATTGGTTCTCATTATCTCCTGTATCTGGTTTAACTGGGAATTTACATTGGCGACATATTCCAGGAAGGATTTCATATCGTACTTTTCCAACTCCACCTCTTCCTGGCCCATGTCTAGTAAGGTCTGTCAAACATCCACTCAAAGGGTGAGAACCCTGTGCTGCTTTGGAACTTGCACCTTATAACAGAGAGGGCTAAGTGGTGCATCTGCTCCCACTTCTGTGCTTCCAGGTCTAACAGTTTCTTTAGTATGCTTTTCAGAGTGGCATTGTACCTTTCAATGTGGCTGTCTGTCTGTAGATGGTAGGCTGTTTAATTCCCAACTGCTGTCAGAGACACTTGTTTCATTAGCCTGGAAGTCAATATTCCTTTGGTGAAAAACAATAAGGTGCAACAGTGGCTGGCATCTTGGGAGAGTGGGGAGGCGGGCAAATGGGTGGTGGGTGTGTGCATGCATGCAAATGAAAGAAGATTGTAAATAAAAGGGCATTCCAGGTAATGTCCCTTTTACTGACTATAATTGCCTGGCTAATGAAATCTATCAAGTATTGTTTTTGTGTGGCCAAAGTGTCCTAACAAATGGCCGTGGGACAGATAAAACACCTTGTCTCTGAATGGTGTAGGTGTTAGCAGTTGTAGGGGTTGTGGTTTCCCTCCCTTCTATAAAACAACCCTAGCTGTATAAAGAACTGGGGACCTACTGTATGGGGGTCCTCTTCTTTGGCAGCCTGTTCCATCCTTCCCTGAATAAAGGTTCATTTCTCTGGGCTGCTCAGAAGTTGCGGTCGAAACTCCAGACAAATTCTTCAGTATAAGCATGGAAGACTTTGTGAATCTCCTACCTACCATTTCGCTTCTGTTTCCTGCTTTTCTGAGTCGTTGGTAGGGGCCACTCGCAGTTCTCCATCTGGGAGTAAGTATTGGCCCCATATGTCTGCGGACAGTGCCGCAGCCTGCATTTGAAAATATTAAAAAAGAAATTGGGGTCTTCTACCCCCCACATACTTCTGTAGTACCACTGAAAGTAGAGCCGTGTTTCCCCTTTGCTGGCCTAGCACATCGGCTAATCTTCCAATGACCACATCCTGTGTTTGCGCCTGGTTAGTCAATGTTTTCTATAATGTTTCTCTGTCCTCCACAGCTTAGGAACATTCCCATTCCAGCTTTTGATGGCTCTCTGCTATGCAATTTACAATGGCCTCCATATTCCCTGATGCCACTTCGGACACCACATGTAGGAGGGATGACAGATATATGGCTTGGGAGGCTGAGCTGATTTACTAACTTGGAAATTTATTGGTATCACAACATTTTAAATACATGTATATTTTATAATAGGTGTTGTTCCTCCAGGCTGGTAACAGGTGATGACGTGTGTGGTTTGGTTCTTCTCCCTTTCTCCACAGGTCTTCTGAGGAGTTTGCCACCACCAGTATCCTCAGGGAGAACAGGTAAAGAGTGGTAAGTATTATAACCTTACTTATGCTATTGATTCTCTCTTCACCTTATCACCAGTGAATTTCTACCTAGGCCCAACATAGCTGGGTTCTTTCTCACTCTGTCTCCAAAGCTATGTGATTGCCACACTCCAGGGTTGACGTGACTACCCCTTTTTCAAGTTGGAAACCGTATGCCCACTGTTTGTATATGATTATACCAAGGGGTTCCAGTCATTTAATGATGAACAATATCCTTCCTTCACTCACAACATAGCAATCACCTGCCCTTGTGCACTACCATGGGGAAACACAACTGAAGCAATGCAAGCCCATGACAAAAATCAGTGACTTGTTCGTGAAATGCTAGGCTCAGGGTGAAACTCGTGCTCCCCTCCACCATTATGAAAGAAATTGTTCCCCTTCCCGTGTTTTTAGGAGCTCCCCTGTCCCTGGTCACTCACCGCACTGACTGCATATAGGCGTCCTTTGGCAGCATCCACCATTCCTCTGTCCACATCTCCTGGGACTCCTCTAAGGAGGCAGCATTGGTTGTCCTGTCTCCTGAACCGCCTGCGGTGTTCTCCACATACTCATGACTCTCCGGGTTCTCTCCTCCTCTGATGCTCTCACAAAGTCTTTCTCCTGCGTCCTCCGTCTCCATAGTGTGGCTCTCGAGATTCTGCTGCACATTCGCCCAGTGGTCCTTCCTTCTTTTTGGAGCTGTTGCTCCACCCCATGCACCAAGAAAGAGATGTCCTCTCTCAGTGTCTGTGGCGCTTTCATTTGTCCTGGTCCCTTCTCTGTCCTAACGTCCTTTTTCTCTTTTTCTTCCCTAGTTTGAAGGTGGCTCTGGTATAAGGAGGATCAACTCCTGGGGACTTCTGAATGTAAGTGTTGGAAATGGGGAGGGTGTTCTCCACACTTCTATTGGCAGCACCATCGCAATTGATGAAAACACATGGCATGCAAAAGCTGTATTTCTCATGGCAGTCAGTGATCTGGTAGAGAAATGTAAAGTGTAATATATATATACTCTAGCACAGCATTATGTTTAGTAATCACTCTCATAGAACAGGCTTCATAATGGCTATTTCTCAACGGCAGAGCAGTTTACCACACAAACTTATTTCTCATGCAGTGCAAATATTGTTCTGTAGTAGCACTCAATGCTATTGCAGGGGAACAAAACAGCTGACAGTGAACTGCCTCTATGGATTTGTAGCCAATATATCTGGTAATCTGTGTGTTTGTATTTTTCATACATTACTTACATTTACAACACTTCAAACACACCTTGTAACTTTTGGCTCAGAACTGTTAGGTTCCTTTCCACCCTTGATCACTCACTGGCTCGGGGACCTTCTTGCAGAAACATTATTTTGGCCAAGGAACACCAGTGTTCTCATCTATAGGACAATATCAAAGTTGGGTTCCTTCTTATCAATAAATACATTGCTCCAATCTCATCTTTTCGCATTTAAGTAGAAAGAGCCTTGAAGTTGTTCATAGGATGTTACCAATCTATGTTTGATGAGGGAATTGGCATGGCTAATATATAGTCTTATTACTGACTTTGATTGTGCTGATTGATTGACTGATTAGATCCAGGACAAACCAAGTAATCAAGGTAGGGTTTTTGACAATGAAGTACAAACTATTACATTCTTTGTGAATTGAGCAGCCAGAGAGCGTACTTCCTCCTACAACACAGGTGATACTTTATGCATAGCATGAGATAGTGAGAGCAATTTGCGTGGTCAGGATGCACAAAAAAGAAATGCTATGATGGATAGGGACCTCGTGTAATTAGGTCTTTAAATGAAAAAAGCCCATTAAATGGAATAACTGATATCTCCAAATTAGATAATGTGTTCAGCATAGGTAACAGAATATGGTTTACAGAACTACAGACCGAATCAGAATCAGTTATTTCTGTAGTTACTGCACACCCTTAGCCTTTATCTCAAGGGCACGGACAACCACTCCCAGATTTTAATCCATTTGAAGCAAAGGGGACAACCTACTTGATGGACCTTAAAGCAGTTTCCCAGGCATAAAAGTCCCTACTAATTAACTGCACTGACTATTTGTACGTTTGTGGAACCCTGGAAGACTCATGTAGATGAACTCAGGATCTTAATGAAGAGAATTGGCAAGATGCAAAGAAGGTCTCCGGAGAAGTAATAATTTCAGGAAAACTTTGGTTAATGCAGTTTAACTATCTGCAACAGCTTTATTAAAGCAGGGCAATATTCTGGAGGATGTTGAGGAATCTCCCTCATAACAGCTTACAACACCTCCCTGAAAATCAATCATTTGGATGAAGTTTTCAAAGATTGTATCCAGTGTGGTGGCAAGGTCGCTAACTTTGACCCCCTAAGACTGCTTCTCAGTTCATTAAAATGTAGAGGCTGGTGGGGGTTGGAAATGATCATCAATTTGAAATTACTATTTGCAAAGTTTGCCAGGAACTGGAGGAAAAGGAAGGTACCAAGTGAATACTAAAGGCTCCAACGCTTAACTTGAGACTGCCCCAAACTGTGGGGCCGGTGGTAGTATAACTTTAATACTGGTGTCCAGGGATAGTAATAGAGGAGTCCTAGGTGTGAAGGAGCTTTCTTTAAGTAAACTGATGATTTAAAACATTTAAAACAGCTTTTACTTGCAATATATCCATGAATATGTGATAGTTATACACAGCCATGAAATACAACTTCAAACATCTGTCGGATCAGTAGGTAACCAAGACAACTTGGTCTACGCAGGAAATAGCCCAGAAAAACTTGAAGGAAGAAAATTGATTTTATGCATGGGGGATCCGACGAAAACTCCACCAAAAAACTGGATACCCAGAGCCTCTGTCTAAAACACAAGAATAGCAGGAAGGCTGTAGGCCGCCAAATATGCTAACAACAGGAAAGACCTCATCTGTCCTAAAAGGTGCTCAAAGTACCTCCCTCCCGCAGACTGCCCTCAAAGCCTGGAACTCTAGGCAAACACATGGAAACACAAGCCCAAATGACTGGTCCTGGATAGCAAGGACAATTATTGCATGTGATAAGGAAACCTGACAAGGCCTGGAACAAAATGCCACATTAAAGCACCACCTAAAATTGTGTTCCCGGAATATAATCGGTCTAGGAAACAAAATCAATGATATTGTATTTTCAAAAATGTGATCTTATAGCTCTCCAAGAGACCTGGCAAGACCAACCACATCAACTACAGGGTTTCAAAGCATACCATCTGCCGGTGGTCAGAAATGTCAAATTTGGGCATTTAAAAGGTGGACAAACGATCTACACTTCAATAAGGAGCACAAATGCAATAAAGGATTTGGACATCAAATAGTCAATGAACAATGGCAGAATAGCTATTGACTGGATCTAGGAGGCAACAAACCTAATCACAAACGAATACTATTAAACATATATATTCATCCCCAGGAGAGAAACGCAGGAATGAAACACTTGGTTTTGGACTTATCACAGCTAATATCAGAGGGTGCAACCCTGGACATCATCATAACAGGGGATTTCAACATGCACCTCTAGGGGCACATGGTTAGGGATCCCATATTGGAAGAGCAGTTTGCGGCATGGAACATTCCACATTAAGAAGAGAGCAAATGGGGCAAACAAACTAAGCATGCAAAGGAACTTTTAAAGGATTTAGAACACCTGAACCTGGTGGCACTAAACGTTCGCTTCCCAAAGGACTGTCCACCGGCAGCAACTTTTCATAATGCATCAGTCAGCACAACAATAGACTATACATTTTCAAGTCATGAAAGACAAATCCATAAAAAATCCAAAACTATCAATGTAAGCAAGTTATTTGACATTAAAACATAATGGTGAATTTCATAGACATCAATATGAGCAAGTTTGTGCATTAAAAAGATAGTATACAAGAGGATAACAGATCCACAATGAAAAGATAAATAAATATATAATAAATAATTAAAATTACTAAAAATCTCTAAAAAGACTCCCACCATAGTATATATAATCATCATAATTACATCATAATCAAAGTAGCACGATACATAATATTATTCGCCCCTGGCAGCATACAAGGAGACAATTATCATTGCCTCCTCTCCTTTGCACGTATAACCCACATCCAGCTTAAAAACTTGGCAACGGCAATCACAATGGATTCATTAGTAGCTGTTTTTAGGATCCTTAGTGCTTCATTGCTTAACCTAGTCCCCAGGTTTAAACAGATAGGTTTTAACCATCTGTGCCTAGGAGTTTTTTAAGCTGGACAGGCAAATAAGATGTGTGCCAACGATTCATTCTGCGTTGGACAAAATGGACATTTGCTGTGGTTCAGGGTGTGCCATTTACTGACAAATAAATTAGTGGGGAGGGATCCCACCCTCAATTGGTGGTAAAGTTTCCTATCTCTAGTGGAAGTGATAAGGTCCTAATTATTTTCATACTCCACTTCATGCTTGTGTTCAAAATAGTCCCTGGATAATGATGGTCTTGTTAAGGCAGAGAAATGCTTCATTTTAATCATATTCCAATATGTTGTAGGAGGAAGTAGGCTCTCTGGCTGCTCAATTCACAAAGAATGTAATAGTTTGTACTTTAGTGTCAAAAACCCTACCTTGATTACTTGGTCTGTCCTGGATCTAATCAGTCAATCAATCAGCACACTCAAACTCAGTAATAAGACTATGGTGCCGATTACGATCTGGTAAAAACCGGGTACGAACCGTCGGTCGGAGCGTATTCTCCGTACTCGGGTGTACATACACGGGGGGTTCGACACGTACAGTTCGACACGTACTCGGGTGTACATACACGGGGGGGTTCGACGCGTACATGCGGGGGCTGGGGGGGGTACGGCGCGTACATGCGGGGCTGGGGGGGGTACGGCACGTACCGGGCACCTGTTTGGACGTCTCCATGGTTGTTATAGGAGTTCGGTGCGGACGGTCTTTTAACCATACGGTTGTACATTCGGATGCCCGGGACGGATCGTGATTCCCCGGTCGGACTTCGCTTTTCGTGTTTGTACGGTAAATCGTCCGAGGACGTGTCGGACACTTTTTCCGACCCGAGGACGTGTGGGAAATTATTCCCAATGCTACTCGTATGGGCTTTTTACCATGCGAATCGTGATTGCCAGTTTGTACGGCACTTGTACGATTCGTACGGTAAAAAGACCGGATACGAGTTGTACGGGAATTTTTTTTACCGGATCGTAATTGGCACCCATATATTAGCCATGCCAATTCCCTCATTAAACATAGATTGGTAACATCCTATGAACAACTTATATTCATTCTTTGCAGGAAAGGGGTTTTCGATGGGATTTACCCACAATCTACTTATCACCATCTCACAAAGAGTGATTTTTACCCGTCTCAGCCATGAAATTTTATGCATGCTGTCAGCCTCCCTAACTTCCAAGAGTGCTTGTGCGTACCTGGACAGCTCTGGGGTAACCCAGAGCCTTCTCCAGTACGCCACCGGTCTAAATTGTTCCATATCTTCAATAGAATAACAGCCAAGATCCAAAAATAGGGGCGATAAAGGAGTTGACTGGGGAAGGCCGGTCAGTGCCCTAAAAAAATTATTTTGGGCTGTTACTAAGGGGGCTAGATTGTCTAAGCCCCACAATTCGGCCCCATACAACAATAATTTTAGTATTATATATTTTTAAGGCTGGAGCAACAGGTTTAGTGTAAGAGAGACGCTGCTCCTTCAGCAGGGCACCTGACAATTGGGCATGCCTAAGGGTCAATAATCTAATCTAAGGCTTCCAACTAAGTTTACTGCCAATAGTTACCCCCAAGTAAGTAAAATTCTGAGTCTGTTCCAGGATGCCTTCCTTCATTTCAACTCTACCATTTATAACCTTGTGTTCATGTAGGACCATAAATTTCGTTTTCACTACATTCACTAGGAGATCATGATCCTGACAGAACTCCTCAAATCTCACCAGGGCAGACTGTAAACCCTTCTGTGTCTTAGAAAGTATCAGAGTGTCATCTGCAAACATAAACAACGGGATCTTCAAACCTGCTAAGGTTGGAACATCAGTGGAAAAGTTCTTTAAATATTGGACTACCTTGTTGATATACAATGAAAAGAGGGTTGGTGCCAGAACGCACCCCTGGCGCACCCCCTTTGCTATAGGGAACCTTTGTGTGACACTCCCCTGCATATCCTAGCGTACCTGCGCATAATTAGCATCATGTAGAATAACCAAAAAGTCAGCACAACTATAGACTATACATTTTCATCATTGCCACTGGTCAATAAAATCAATGATTTCCGAATATGAACAATGCAAGCGACCACGTACCTCAAGAGACCACGCGGAATATACAAGGCGTAATGCCAACCATGCCAGTAGGGAACCCAAGTGTAACTTGCACAGTCAAACACAAAGCAATAAAATGCAACACCAGAAACCTGGAAGGCTTCGAGTCTGAGGGAAAAAAAACGTTGGGAAAAAGACAAAACAATGAATGTTAGTATCTTAAACCGCTGGGAAACATTCACAAACAGCCTTGGGGAAGCCCACTCAATCAGAGAAGACACCCGTGTAACAACTGAACGACATTCACAAAGAAGGTCAGCCTCTGCATTGTATAATGTGTAAGGCAACGATATGACAACCAAGCAAAAATTCAGCCTAGGGTCCCTCAAGAGAGACATAAACAGATTAGTGCAGCGGCTAAGCCAAACGGACCCCGATGAGGCTGTACAAGACTTAAGCCACCTAAAAACTACTAAGAAGAAAACTATTTGGCACATAAAAAAACAATAAACAGATTTTATTGAGTTTTACAAAAGGTGCATTGGGTCGTTATGCCACAACCCTGTCATCCAACAAACTTACAATCAGTCAACTTGGGACACAAGTACAGATTATGAGTCAGATCAGGTTGTTCGGTGATCACAGCATTCATTTGCAGTTCTACATATATACTTATATTCAGTCCTGACTAAAACCCCCCATTCCCTAACTACCCCCCCCCCCTTCCCACAATGGGCCAAATTATTGCATGATGCTAGAACACATAACAGCACAAGGTTTTGGAGTACAATTAACCGCCTCCAGAACCCAAAAGCACCAAGCATCAACTCACATCTGACAGAAGAAGCATGGGCCGACTATCTCTGGCATCACTTTAATATAACACCATCGTTCAATATGAATGAGCCTCAAGAAGCCAGTAGCCCTAAATGAGACCGGGCTACACTACTAGAGCCAGGACCCATGGTCTTCATGGACAAACAGATCATGGAAAGGATAGCGAAAGGAAAGACAGAGGGTGCATCTGGTCCTAATGGCATTCCACCTATCCTGTACAAGCAAGACATGGACTATTGGGCAGCAGCACTATTGCCACTGTATAAACAGATTTTAGGAGTGGGAATTATTCCAAACTCATGGAAGGGGTCAATTATATCACCAATCCACAAAAAAGGCAGCAAAAACAATGCAAAAAACTATAGGCTTGTTGCCCTAATAGACAACGATGCCAAATATTATGCCGGCCTCTTACTGGATGAACTTACTGACTGGGCAGCAGAAAAGGCAGTAATTCCTATTAATGAAACAGGCTTTTGCAAACACACTGGTAGAACAACAAACATACTCGCCTTATCACTTCTAATAGACGCTGCCAAATCTGCCAACCACCCTCTCTTCATCTGCTTCACTGATTATTCATCTGCCTTTGACAACATCAATAGGAATAAATTATGGATTAAGCTATCTAAAAGAAAAATTAATTTGGCTTTATTGCCCCAGCTGATTACACTCCATACTGACAAGTGGGCTCAAATCAAGCTAGGAGTCGGCGACTGTTGATAAAATTTCAGACGACCAAGAGCCTCAAACAAGGCTGCGTCCTGGCACTGATCTAATTGAACCTTTTTATGTCAGATCTCTCCCCCGAATTAGATAACTGCAACTCCCATGCTCCTAAACTGGGTGGTTTTAACCTCTCAAACTTACTATACGCCGACGATATTGCCTTAATCAGTTGCACGCCGATTGGTCTACAACATCTGATCAACACAGCGTATAGCTACTCGGCTACAAATGGATTACATTAAGTATAAATTTAGAGAAAACTAAGGTGATGGGAATAAACTCGAGGAGGTCCATACACAGACACCACTGGCTACTAGGAGGATCCCCATTGGAAACTGTGGAAGATTATAAGTACCTGGGCATAGTAGTGTATAGGATAGGCATGTTGGAGCAACAGAAAGAAGCAAAAGTTAGGAGAGGCATTGCAACAGCGGTAGGACTAAAAAACCTTAAACTCAAAATAGCGGGAACAAGCATCACACCTTTGCTATAGGTGATTCAAGCAAAACTCATACTCTCCATCATCTATGGAAGCGAGTGCCTACGAGGAGGCGATGCGTGGATCCTGGATAGCACAGCAGCCAGGGCAATGAGAATTATATTTAGTCTTCCTAAATATATATCTCCGGCACAAATAAGGCTTGAATTCGGCCTAAGTAGCACGGAAGGTCGCATATGCCAAATGCTTGCACAAAATAAAGGGAGCTGATCAGAAGACTCTGAACAACTACCTCTAGAAAGAGCTTGAATCCAAAAAAGGCAGCGCTGCAATTACTTATTTAAAGAAATCTATAGACAGCCTGGTTCTACGAAATCCCTGTGAGAGCATTAGGTCCTATAATGCTTTTAAAAAGCTGGTGAACAAAACGGTAAAAACTGTTCCATCACTGGAAGATAAGGCAGTGTTAACGAAAAGGGCACATGGTTGGTTCGTTCTACAGAGTTAAACTAGAGGCTCGTCTCAACCCTACTTAGGAGAAATACCTTCAACTAAGGTTGGGCATCCTCCCATCACTGTTTCATCTGCCCCCGTGGAAACACTCACAATCAACAAATAATTGCCGCCTATGCAGAGATCCAAAAGAGGATATGTTACACCTGCTATGCATATGTAGGAAATTGGACAATGAATGAAGATGCATATTAAAACCAGCTTTGAAGAAAATGGGAATAAGAACACGTAGGCATGCAGTTAAGGCATGCTTTGAAGGCGAGGATCCCCAACTAGCCTGCCATTTTCTCCAATTTCTAGACAAAGCAGAAAAAATATTAACTTCCAACTTGGAGACACTTGGTAGGGCCATCACAAGCTCGTAAGCTCTACCTGCCTTGGTGCCAGGGCAAGATCAAATCAGTACCCGCTCGTCTCACCCACTGGGAAATATACAGCGTCCGAGTACCTGTACTATCTGCAACATTACAAAATGCAATAATATTAAAGCTTTTAACAGATCACTTGTCAAACCAGTAATTATGGTCCGGCACATGTTAACACGCATATAAGGGCTCAAACTTTAAACAACTCAGGGGCATATTCACAAGGACCGGCGATACCTATCGCAAACGCCAGTTAGTGGCTGTTTTTTGTATCTTTGCCTAACCCTGAAAACTATCGCCATGTTAGCGGCGTATTAACAAGCCATCGCTACATGGCGATAGTATCAGGGAACGGCGGTGAAAACCTACTGCCAACATCAGCGCGATGGCGATAGGAAATCCGGCGTTAGCTGGCGATACCGAGCGATAGGCCCATTAGCAGCAGTAGGGTTCCACTAACACTTGCATGCCAGGGAACACCGCTGGGAATTAGGGACCTGTGCCGGTTGAAGGAGGGACACCCCTGTGTTTTGGAAGAGGTGAAGCGCGTTCAATTCATGATTGGCATGTAATTGTATTGCTTGTTGGGGGATGGGCACTGCAGTGACGAGTGCATAGCGTGGGAGCGTGAATGACCATTGTTGCCTCTAGTGTGTTTAAGCCACACCAATACAAGCATACACAAACATCCACAACATGCACCCGTATGCCCACATATGGCACAAGAGCACACGCACATAACCGCACACACACATGCACTCTTACAAGACAGAAGCATGCCTACTCACACACACGCAGCACAAGAGCACACACATAAACACATACACATACAAGACAGCAGAACGCATACTCGCACACCACACATGCTGCAAAAGAGCACACACACACATAAACACACACTGACACACACATACAAGACAGAAGTATGCATACTCGCAAATCCAAAGTACAATACCATACACAAACACACATACACTCATAGATGACATAAGCATGTATAATACAGAGCACAGGAACATGCAAACCCTAACATTGACAAAAGCATGGTAAACACACACAGGCAATTATATAAAAATTAGGCATGTACATACAAACACGTGCACAGGTATGTGCAGTCATTCCCTCACTCTGACATCCAGGCCAGATTGATGCGCATACACACAATACATGCTTGCGCGCCGGCACTGCACCACAATGGCTCACAAAAAGCACAGGTGCACACACCAGCACAGACTAAGGCACATACCGAAGGTGGGAACATGCACTCAAACACTAGCCTGCACATGCAGTTTATACAGTCACAGAGGCAAATACACACATGCACCGAACAAACACTAGCAAACTGAAGAGGTACCCTGCGTGCCATCCTTTGGGCTATCTTTGGTGCATTGAATTCTCATGTGGCCCTTGTCACACACACGCCCCGGGAGGCTTGGCTAGTTCACTACACTAATTTACGGTGGAAAAAGAAGCCACCCCAGGGCTAATGTTCATCTGGTGTTTTTTTTGGTTTGTTTATTTGTTGCGTTTATCCCTTTGGAGAAGGCGAAGAGAAGCTGCGTGCCGCTTCCTGTGTGGGGAAGGAATGAGGGTGGGTTCTCCTGTAGTAGGTGCCAATCCTCGGTTTCTGACGTGGACATAGTATACTGCGCTGGTGTACATACCTGCCTCTCGGCGCGAGCTGCAGGGGATGGATGCATTATTCATGTCCCACGCCAGCCAGAGATAGCCATGGGAATGGCAGGCCTCTGGAAGCGGGCACCTCTAACCTTGCCTTTCAGGCCCACCGAAGGGCATCAAGCGCAGTGCACCCTCCCAGGCTGCATGATGCCCCCTCATGGGATACCTACCCAGGTTGATCTGTGCCTCCTGGAGGCCTGCACACAGAGGCTCTGCAGTGCCCTTCTTGGGGTTCCTTTCCCTGCCAGGCCAGGGCCACCCTTGAAGTCTGCACCTCCCCAGGCGCTCCTCTCTTGGGCTGGCCGCCCAGGTTTCAAAGTGTGCCCCTTGTGGGTTTCAGGATGCCCAGTTCTACCCTCGTGTGATGCCCCTCATGCACCCAGGTGCCACCCATAAAGGCTGTCCCCCAGGGTGCCCTCCTCATGGATGGACCTCCCAGGTGTCTAGGTACGCCGTGAAGGGCTGTTCTCCCTGGATGCTTAGTGCCTGCCTCATGGGCTGACCTCCCAGTATGCCCTTGTCATGGGCTGCCTTCTCAGGTTTTCAGGTGCCCTGTGAATGGCCAGCCTTGTAGGATGCCCGGTGGTCTCCCGTGGGCTCACCACCCAGGTGCTGAGATGAGCTGACCTCCATTGTTTCCAGGTACCCTCCCAGGTTGCCTCATGCTCTCTCATGGACCTCCTTTCCAGAGTGCTCTATGCCCCCTCACAGACAATACTGCAAGGCACCTGTTCCCCCCCGACCCACAATCGCCCCTCCACCTCTGAAGGGCCACCCTGCCTAGGCTCCCAGATGGCCCTTATGAGCTACCTTCCCTGGATGCCTGGTGTTGCTGCCACCCCCCCCCCCCCCACCCCTCTTCAAGGGGTTTCCTTCCAGGATGCACTGTGCACATGCTCTTACTGCCTGCCTCTGTGCCCCTCGGGACAGGCTTGCCCCTTTTATTCTGGCTGGTGCTTCCTCATAAGGGCACTCTATGCCCCGTCCATAAGGGCACTCTATGCCCCTCCCATAAGTGCACTCTATGGCCCTCCACGCTCAAGGTTGCCTGACATCAAGCTGTTCTCCCAGGCCACTCCTCCGCCTTCCCTTATCAAAGCTTTCCGTCTCTCCCCCTCATGGTTAGCCCTGAAGGACCGCCCAGTAGCACACACCCTTCATGGATGGGCGACCCAACCGTGGAGGACACTTGCCAGCACCTCTTCCCCATCACCCAGTCTAACCTCCGAGTCAACCGATGCCCTACCACCTGGCTGCCCTCACAGCTGTCCAGCCCCCCTGCACTTCTCAATGGTGGCCGCTGTACACCCATGCACAGTGGACGTACCACTCGTGTTCCAAAGGCAAATACGTAGTTGTGACGCATGCCATAACATCGCAGCCCAAAACTAACCTTTGCACCCCAAACCCAACCGTGAACCTTGGAATTCCTTTTTGAGCCCCCAAAACACACCCAAAAGTCAATGTTTGCCCCAAAACACATCCCAATATTTATATTTTACCTCAAAACACACCCCAATATTCATATTTTACCCCAAAACGCGCCCCAATTTCCTGATCAGACATCCGAAACCCATAACCACCCAAAAAACCTTTAATTACCCCATTACTGACCTCACAATGCATCTCCCACCTTTGCGTCCATCTGCCCCTGGACCACGCTCAGCACCAAGGAGCCTTCCTCTTGGACACTCCACTGCTACGACGCCATCATCCTCCTTGCCATCAACCCTGGCCGCCACCTCGCCTGCCAGGACCAACTTCTGCTCTGGACCGGACATCGCCATCGCCATCACTGACGGCTGCAGTATCACCCACAAGGAGCACCCCGACCATCAAGGAGAAGGCATTGCCATCACCTACAGAAGTACACTCTGACTGACCACGCACTCTAATGACCCAAGGGTGAGCATGGACCACCTCAACTCCCAGATCCAGACCAAGCCCAAGTACATCCTCTGCAGCACCCTCATGTGCAAGCCCCCCGGGCCATGGCCCCCCATTCTCCATTACCAATGTAGACCTCATTGCACCCCAGGGTCTCCCCTCCACCATCGACATCCTACTCGGTGAGCTCAAGTTCCACCTGGACAACCCAGGTGACCAGAACACCACCCCCTCCTGGGGAAGGTCCCCTACATCAGACGCAAGCAGCAAGTCACCTCAACAAGCCACATAGCAGGACACACGGTCGAGCACGTCACGTCCGCCAGCGGGAACTTCAACTACAGCCACAATACCAGACTCTCCTGGACCGACCATCATTGGTAACATCGCATCTTCATATTGCCCATCTGACACCACCACCATCATCGCACCCCCTTGCAGCTGGATCAAGGCCACCGAAGAACGTCTCGTCAACTCCCTCCGCACCAACACTCCACCAATGTTATTAAACGATGCCACCGCAGCGCGCAACCACCACTGATGGATCTCCAACAGCGCCGCCATTGGGCACCCCTCATGAATGGCACTGCGCCAGTACCTTCAGCCTGTCTGATGGCAGGCGTGAAGGTGATGCAGTGCCACAGGGATGGGCTGGCCCCATGCATTGATGGAGTTATGTCATGGTTGTGACACGACTGAAGCAATGCATGACTTTAGCGCAGACAGATATGTCAGGATTTCTGACGTATCTGTCATTACTTGCATCATGGAGCGCTGTCCATCTACCTCTTTGGAGTCAGAGTTGAATTTAAAGGCATTTGGAGAAGAGCAGGGCCATTGGAATTAAAATAAGATGATTGTTCATTACAACTGCCCCAGCTGCAGACTGCAAAGTACCCGACCCCCTTTCTAGAATGCCTCCATGAATTTAGCACAAGAATACTTGTACTCCACAGTGCATAGTGACATACTCATTAATGAGAGGTAATTTATTTTTTTTCTTCACAAAGTGCCTGTTTAGTTTTTGACTGGGAAATCCTTTAAAGAATAAAAACCCACTCTGTTTTTCTTCATCTGGTGTTTTTCTGCCTTAATTTCTTTCAGCCAGTCTGTGCTTTTATGTGATGCATGTCTGGGTAAAAAATGTCCCTGTGACTCTCCTAATCACATCAAATTACGATGGCCATAGGGTACCAGCCATGTTCTGCTACTGTGCCACTATATAATTGTAAACTAGTGTTTGCACAGAGCATTGTTTTACAATTTGACTTTTTTACTTTCTGGATATAGCTATTCCAGCTGGGTAAACACCACCGCCTAAATGGCAGGAGATAGAAGCCCGGCTGAGGAGGCAGAGGTTAGAAGCCATCCAGGCTGAATACCATCAGCTGGTTGCTCTGGAGGAGGAGGAGGCTGAGGCAGCGGTGTCTACCAGTGCTCCAGTTCCTCCAGCTAGTTCCTCCATCCTCCCGGGAACAACATAGTCAGCACCACCAGCAGCTGCCTAAGCAATCACTGCTGCCCCCTACTCTCACACATACCGCCAGTTCCAATGTTGCGTGCTACATGGGCTAGCGCAGCTTTGCCATCAGATGGCACACCTAGAGGAACAATAAGAACAACTCCTGACCTGCATCGATAATGCCCTCTTCTGAGCCCTTTTTTATTTATTGTTTTGGTGGGAGGGATTTTTTGTTTTGGAATCTTCATGGACTTTGAACATTGGTTGGGTTGACATTTTTTGTATGGAGAAAAATATGGGCCTGTTTTGGGTGGAGAGGGTGGATTTTGTTGTTAAAAAGTAAAGGGAAAATGTCTTCTGATACTTTATACCTAAAGTAGTTTTCTGTGTTGTACTTATACTTTGTCCTGCTGCCTTTTTGCACACTCTGTTTTTTAATCCACTTACCAAAGTGTATAACTGCTAGTTATAATTAGGTATACCCTTGTTCTACTACCCTCTGTAACTAAATTCAGTATGTCGATGACTATGTCTTCTTTTTAGAGAAAGTCCTGAACAATAAGGTTGCTGCAATGCGTCAAACATAGGACTCTGAAATATCCACCATCTGCCATGGCCTTAACTATATTACTGCCATTGTCTGTGGCAACAAATCTAATTCTGAGACCTCTGGGCAACAGCCATTCAAACACCTTTTTGTTAAAGCAGTTGCATGCTGCCAAAAGCTCTTAAAAGTTTCATCAGTGCCGAGACCTGTAGATAGTTGTTGCCTAAACCCCACAAAAGAGATCCAGTGTGTAGTGATACACATGTATTCAGTGGCTTCACAACTGGTCCACATGTCTGTGGTCAGGTGGATAGTGTGAACAGCACTCTGCTGCAAAGCTTGTCCTACCAATTGCAGCACATCCTGATGGCAAAATAGGTCGAGCTGGGAACCTTCCATTTCAGGAAGATGGCAGCCAAAAATTCTACAAATTGCTTTCCTTCTACAAAAGACAAAAAAAGAAGAGGTCCAGCCATTTTAGCCAGCTTTCCATTGTACAAACACACCATTGGGTGGTTGCATTTGTAGGGCCCCTCCTGCCTAAACATGCCCATAAGAGTAGCCTTATTTTTTTTCTTTTGCGGTGTCACTAATGCAGGTGACTTCCAGAGAGAAATAGGAGGTGGTAGATTCAACAGGCCTCTTGGGGCAGCCACTGTATGATGTTGTGTCATCTTCTGCCATTTCGAGTTTGCTGAAGCACATCATACTAGCGCACTGCTGGGGACAGGGCTGCTTTGCGTAAAGCTGTCACTCTCTTCTTCCTCATCACTTTCACCTCGGACCGTGATCAGAAGCTGATTCCTAGTCTCTTTATCACTACCACCACCACCAGCCATTCTTTTTAGGGTGCGCCTCTCACGGATTGCGTGAAGTTTTTTCATATGGGTCATTTGGCATCCAGTACCATAGGATTACCTTGACGAACATTCGAGTGGCAAATGGAGCATATTACAATGTTATCCTCCTGCGTGCTAATTGTAAAGAAGCCCCAAACTGGGGAGGTGACCTTTTTCAGTGGGCACCTGCCATTGTCCGAAGAACTGGAGGTAGGAGGCTGTGTCGACAATTGTCTCCCTGCAGTGTGTACTTTGACTGAGGTGGTAGTGGTGGATGATGGTCTCAGCAGGAGCCTTACAAATATGGAAGCTGGTGGTGTTACCAGTGTTATATCCCTAGGAGCAGGTTAAATAGGAGGGGTAATGGCGGTGTCCTCTGAGCCAGCTTCCATGAAAATGACTTGCTTGTCACCCTCATCCCCTTCCATAATTGTAAGGCTTTCAGGAACTTTCCTTTTCCCTTGCTTTTCCTGGCATGCCTCAGACTCAGCTGGGGTCCAATTAATGTCCAGATCATCAGATGAGCGGCTTGGAGAAGATGGTGGAGTACCCTTCCTTTTTCTTGCCAGATCTGGAATGGTTCTGAAGGAGGAGGATCTTGCTCCACAGGAAGCTTAACCTCCTGTTCTTCTGCTACTTCAGGAGGAGATCGACTGTAGTGTAGTTCCTATATCCCTGATAGGCTTTGCGCATTGGAATAACATACACTATAGATTTGACATAGGACTAAGGTCAGTATGTCTCTATCGAGTATATTAAACTTAATTACTTGTGTGCGCCAGCTAACTCAGAGGTCACTAGAAACTTCTCGAATATATAAGAAGGGATTAGTCTCTGACAACCACATAAACATGACAACTTTGTTTCCCTTTAGAATCGGACCAGTCTCAGAATCGTGGAAACAGTAGATAACAGTTTCACTCACTCACTCGTGCATGCTTCGTTTCTACAGAGTTGCACAGATATAGAGAGACGGGCGTTTCAATAAAAAGGGTTTATTGAACAGTCTTATTTCCCATGCAAGAGATATGAATTGCTACAATCGTAAGACAGACTGCGAAGTACAATATGTATGAAGTTAGCAGTAAGATCAAATAATACTGCAATAGCATGGTTTGTAGCTATGACATATAGTAATCAAAATACATACATAAATAACGTAAGCTAAAATGTGATACTAATCTGATGCTTCAAAATTGTTCAACCCCAGTGTACCTAACCTAAGTGCAGTACGAGGTTTGAAGTCGGTGTCATTTCTAAATTATAGCTAGCTATAATTTAGTTTAGCCAAGAGTTGCCAAATGTTTCTCTAGGTTCTAGCCAGCTCCATACCTTAGAATGAGAGAGGTTGGAATCTCTTTTCTGGACTCGATAGTCTAACCCCCTGCAAGGGAAGTCAGAGAGCACTGGAGCTGGATTCTCTGCGAAGAGGATGGCAGCGTCAGGTCAGTGCATCAGGCTGGAGCTCGATCTCCTTCCGAACTTGCCGTGGCAAACCGCGCAGTCTGGGTTGTATCGAATCCTCCGGGAACCGCAATTTGTCAGGGCAAGTGCTTGTATATTTATACCTTGAAGGTGTCTAGGAATGCCAGTATTGACGTAAAAGTCAGGCAGAGAAACGTCATGAATGAACCCCTAAGGAATAGATGTTCATGCATACTTAATGAGTTGTTGGAGAAATCAATATTCAAGCTGAGGGACATACCTAAAGGCTTAAGGGTCTGGTATTCCAAGAATACATGGTGACGTGGACGGACGGATGTAGGTGGCCATGCCTGTATTTGGTTTGTACCGACAATGTCTAAATAAGGGCTGGATTTCTATGTCCAAATAAGGGCAATGTGAATTGTACCTATATAAGGGCAAAATTTGGGAAACCTATATACGGAATCCAAATCTGCACACAACACTAGTATTTCTGGCTGCGGCTGTTGTTCACTTTGCTCAGTTTCCTGCGACGATTGGGTACTATTTTGCTAAAGAGACAAATCCAAATTGTAGTTACTGCTTGTCGAAGTCACCATGATTGCAGTAGCTACCTCGCTGAGAGACATGAGCTTGGGCTTATGTTGGGTTGGTGCCATTGATGCAGGAGTTCTGCTCTCTACTTGCTCTGCAGAGGCCGGTGTGGCATACACACATGTCCCGAAAAAGGTTTTGGTCAGCATGCCAGTGGTGAAAATTTGCTTCTTCTTCTCCTCACAGGCCACTTTCTTGGCAGCACCTTTCTTTGGAGCCATCTTGAAGCTGCCAGTTGGCAGCGGCACTTAAAAGCACAAGCGGAAGAGATTGGTGGACTCACGTCACAGCTTGTGTGGTCAAGTCACTTTGTACAGGCCTTTTGTCTGGCAGTACTGTGGGTGATGTCTCTTGTGCACCTAAAAACAAGGAAGCAACAAAAACTTAAAGTGAAACATGGCATTGTTGCAGTTTTGAATTAGTACAGACAAAGATAATATCATTTAGTGTAGTTCTTAATGGTATTATCCTAAAAAATTAACAACAATAGTATATCCACTCCAAAGTCAAACACACCACAACCATAACATAATATTTAATTTTCAATCAGGATAACAACAACATACAGATGTAACTGTTTGCTTTGTGTGCATCTAAGGGAGACACCAGTGGCAGTCAGGGAGGTGCAGAGGAAAATGGAATACTCCTTAAAACATGAATGCTGATGTGCACCTATGGCATTCAAGGGAGTCTAGGGGGAATGTAATAATTTTTTAAAAATGAATGCTGGTGTGTGTGCACCTATGGCAGGCAGGGGGTCAGGGGGAAATGGAATAATCATCAAAAAATGAATGTTGGTATGTGCACCATGCATCTATGGCAGGCAGGGGGTCCAGGGGAAAATGGAATAATAATATTTTTAACTGAATGCTGGTGTGTGGCTGTGCACCTATAGCAAGCGCGAGGTCCAGAGGAAAATGAGTAATGGTGACAATCCTTAAAAAATTAATACTGGTGTGCAACTTAGGTGCTGAGGACATGCATGGAGTGGATGGATGGTGGGAAAATGTAAACATATATATATATATACATATATTTAAGTTTTGTAAAAAAAATAATTAAAGAACAAAAAAAATGTTAAATAAATAAATAAAAATAAATATAAAACAAATTAATTGCTGGTGTACTGGGAACTATGAGAAACACAGCGGGGGAGGCAAAGAGGTGCAGGGAAAAATTTTAAACAAATGCATATAATATCAAACATTTTCATAATATACATATCTTACAATAATCATCAAGTATATTATTAAACTGATATCAGGGAAAAGTAAACAAATGAACAAAAAGGCTTAACCCTTTCCTATCAATCTCCCTAGAACATGGTTTTGAAAACTGGATAAAGGGGGGCTGCACAAAATGGCTGCTGGCCACTTGGTCAAACAACAGCAAGCAAGAAGGCATGACCGCAGCAAAGAACACATGCAGGCCTATGGCAAAAGCACACTGACTGGCTGGCTAAACATAATGGCCACCAACCACATGATCAAACAACAACAGCAAGCAAGGAAGCATGGCCACAACAAAGAACACAAGCAAGCCTATGGACACTGACTACACAAAATGGCCCCTGGAAACATGGTATGGAGAGCAAAGAGAAATGGTGACATTACGCAAACACACACACACACTGGCCAGACAAAGGAGGCAAGGTAACCCTGATGAAAACTTTACCATGAATTCAGCAATGCCAAAAACAAAATTTAAGGGAGCTATAAAAATTTGAAAACATTACACAACAACAAGGCATCAAATATTACCCCACCAAAATACACTTTTGCAGAAAAAAACATGAAATACAAGACACAAACCCCACGTTTTTAATTTAATCCAATACTAGCCCTGCCCTAAATTATGTTTTATAACAACATATACCACAGGAACAGTTGTTCCTAGTACTAATACTAGGCCTACTAGCTGGATGTCCCATGAGCAGACTTGGCCACAAAGTCAAATAAATGTATAGTGCAAATTAACAATCAAGGAGAAAATTTACTCAACGGTGCAACCTTTTTCCTTTACAAAATAAAAAATATTAAGTGCAAATAAATAACTAGGGCGAAGAACCGGGATTTAAACCCAGCGGCGCAGGGGACACGCCCGAAGTCTTCGGGTTCACCTGTCTTAGAGTACAGAGACACGGGATTCTTCTGTTGACATCAAAGATCAATTTATTTAGCTGCAGCCAGTAACAGAGGTCCTAGAAGTACAACACGGTGTATGTTCTCAGGAGACTGCTCAACATAATAGAGCGGAGCATCGTCTTTTATGCCAAAAACCACGTTCCTGGCTAGCATCAATTACTCACACATTTGACCAATCAGAGGATGATATTTACAGAGGCATCACATAACGACAAACCCACTTTCAGTTATCCAACCCATCGCCAATGACAAGGCAAAAATCCAGCATTCTTGTTCGAACAGGCCGGATGGGCCCATCATAAAAGACCTCAACCCAAATCAATAATTAGGCCATGAGGCCATAAAAGGAAGGAGCAGAAACAGATGAAGGGAAAGATAGAGGGGTGTGTGCGTGTGCCATAGAATCAATAATGTCCTGCCCTTTGATCTCTATCTGACCAGCTGCTTAACAAGGTACTGGCTCAACAAGTTTAGCCTCAGGCAACAGGGTCAGTTGACTCAGGTCAAACTGAAGTCAACACAAACTCGAACTAAGGTGTATGCGTCCCTAGAGGCTCGCGTGGCCACAGTCATCCTGTAGTCAGTAGCCTATGTGAGGGCAACCACAAAATGGCGGTTATGCACAAAATGGAACCCACGGGTGTAGACTAGATCGTCAAATATACAGTGGATCCATCGGTGTAGCATGACGAAAATGCTTACGCACACCGCACTTGTCAGTCGCGGTTCGCTGATACCAAAATCATCACGATACGACAACCTTTATTGAATGGGCTCAAAATTCACGGAACCACAGACCCTCCTTTTGCCCTTACATAGGCAATAACCTAAACTCACGTCAATCTGAGTCCAAGTCTATATTCATCAGATCACTGAGATGTTGCTGTAGCATCATCCTGGTACTTAGTAACTCTCTCTGGACAGGTCTCCTTGAACACGAGGTAGCAAAAAGGCCACAGATAGCAGGAGCACACTGTATACAAAGACAGAACAGAAAAAGGATAGCTAATACCATCCCAATGACCATCAGAATCTTCCTTCCCCAGGTGGATAACAATCCCCAGAACCATCCCATTAACGACCAATCTCCTTCGTCCACATGTACGGACTCGGAGAGCTTATGTAGCTTGGAGATGGCTTGGAAAACTGTCGGAGCGTTGTCTGGAATGAAAACACAACAGCTTGATTGGATCAATTTACAGACCCCTCCTCTATCTGCAAGTATGACATCTAACGCAACTCTGTTCTGAAGAGTCGTAAGGCGATCCGACTGGAGCTCAGCAGTCAAGTTACTAAGGGCGCCGGCAGTCTCGACTATGGTGGACTCAACTACTCTCGTCAATTGCCGTATGTTCCTGCTGTTAACCATAGGTCCCCAAAACGGCAGAAAACCCTTCGAGAAATCTCCCAATTCTTGTCCTGCGGTATCTTCCTTTCTAAAGACACCTCTAACGACTCTCATCTTGTGGTAATCTGCCGCAGCTGTAAATGTGGGGGGTAACAAGAACGAGACAAAACATGTGCCCGAGAAATCAGGGGGCAACCATGTATACGCTCTGTCATGGCAAATGAAGTAGGTACCCTTAGCTGCTAGAAACGGTGGGGAAGTCTCGGATGCAAAAACATATGTCTCAATGCAAACACTCTTCCCTAACTGAGCTCTAGGATTCTTGCCATTGCCTTGCAGACAGTAATGACCCTGATGGGGTACTATCCAAATCGGAGAGGATTTCTTCGCTCGCTGGTTCCCACTCAGACTAGCTCCATATCCAGTAACGTTCCATCCAATATACGCTAGCGTCTCATCTCTCGGGATAGCCTCATAAGAACCTATTCCTCTAATCATGTCGACTATTCCCTTGACCAGAGCACTATTCTTCGCATTATCCTTCACAGAACGTAGGGGGTTGACTTCACGGGCATAAATGAACATCGTTCCGTATGCCCACACAGAACCATTGTAGCTAAATGGCAGGACCAGGTAAGGAATACCTTTATCGGTAGTATGGGGCATAAGGCCACACACCCAACAATTAGTTGTGTTCACTACTAGCTGGTGTTGGTGCAGAAGCTGAACAAAGGAATTATTAGCGAATTCCATTCTCCTAATGGACTCATGTTCGGGCAGGGGGTGAAAAGAATACGAAGAGACAGTTGGAGGAGGCATGGGTTGTGCAGTGGGCATGAATGTCACTTGAATAGAGAATGTCACATATCCAATTAAAAACATCATTAAACTAAACAGTATAAACAGACATAATATTAAAAACCGTCTTCTACTCATTATTATACGCATTTCGTTCTTGAAGCTCATTCTTCTAGTAGGTCTCTCTATCCCGAAAAACTCCATCCTCTAACCTTGCTGCTCGCGGCGGATGGGTGTTCCGTGCTAAGGAATGCGCCTGTCGGTCCAGGGAACGCCCTTAGACCAACCTGAACCGTCGACCTAACGTCTTCGGCTTGCACTCCAAGGACTTGGCACCGCGACCCTACAGCTGAACCCGGATGGTGGTTCGAAAAATCAAAATCAAAATAGTTTCTCGGAGGAGAGCTGACCTCAAAAAAATTAGCATAGAAGGAACTTAATTTGTCATTTGTCCCGCGACTCTTGGTCGCAAATTATAACGCTTTTTGCCAGGCAATGTCTGTTCTCGGAAAAGTAGCTCAGGGTTAACAGTGTTCAAACGGTTCGATGGAGGCACAGCTTCTTGAAGAAGATTATCGCTTTCTGGCTCAGTGTTTGTTCCAATCCAACGGGCATTGCTGAAAGGCAGAAAACGAGGCACGGTCTCAATCTCAGAATCGGGAAGTCCTTTTTGGACCCACCGGTCGTACGGCAGAGGCAAAGGGGCCCTCTTACAATGTACGCCGTGAATCCAGTTCTTTTTACCGTGCACTCGTACCGCAGAACTGTTGAATAATAACACCAGATACGGTCCTGTCCAGCGGGGCTGCTTGTTCTTGGTCCGCTAAAAATTCTTCATGAGCACCCACGCGCCAGGTTCAATGGTGTGCCCTGGATCTTCAGAAACCTGTGGCAAAGTATCATGAACCTGTTGATGCAGAACACGCAATTTAGCCGTCAATTCGTACAGGTAGTCAAGCAATACAGGGTGTTCTATCTCACTAAATTTTGTCGGCCGCGGCACTCCCCAAATATTTGCCGGGCGACCGAACACAACCTCATAAGGACTCAGACCCATTCGCGAATGCACACTCATTCTTGTGGACAGAAGGGCTAACGGCAAAGCATCAGGCCATTGTAGACCAGAGCTCGCTTGAATTTTGGCCCATCACACACTCTCTTCATCACTTGACCCACAAATTCGCTCCCATTGTCACTCCAGACCATTCTCGGCAACCCATACCTAGGGACAAATTCCTTAATAAGGGCTTTAGCTGTGGACAAGGCAGTATACTCCTTCAAAGGGTAGGCTTCCACCCATCTAGAAAAAGAGCAAACAACCACTAAGACATACTTCAGATTGTTGCACCTCTCCATGTGGATGAAATCTAGCTGCAAAGCCTCAAATGGATACGTGGGAGGAGCAAAATGACCAGCTGGAGTTGGAGTTCCCTTACCAGGATTGTACATCAAACAAACCATACAGTTCTTGACCAAATTCTCTGCACACTTAGGAATTCCAGCCTTTTGCCATACTGGGGCCAACAACTTACAAATTCCTTTCACGCTGATATGGGCCATTCCATGTGCCATCGTAACCACTGGAAGTACATATGCATCAGGCAACAACCATCGCTGATGCTCTGACAACTCAACCCAACAACCATCCGAATCCAATTTACCCTTGCTTTCTCTCCATTCATTCAACTCTTTCTCTGTAGCTTCAGCTTGGATGGATTTCACACTCTCAATCGTATCTTCACACATACTTCTATCTGGAACCCATCTTGCCGGACCCGCAACGTACATTCGACTCACCACATCTCTCACAGTCTCTTTCGCGACTTCATCTGCAAACGCATTACCACGACCAACATCATCCGTTATTTTCTTATGCGCACTGCATTTCACGATCGCAACTTGCAACAGCAGAGTACGAGATTCAAGAAGTTCATTCACCAATTGACCAGTTGGATCTTGGTCCCATGCGAAGTCAGGAACCCACGGTCTCTCCACAATCGTCCAAAGCTAAGAGCAACACCAAACGCATACTGGCTGTCAGTGTACACAGTCACTCTTTTCCCTTTCGACAACACACACGCTCTTGTCAATACAATCAACTCTGCCGCTTGTGCTGAATTATGTGGGATACGAGCAGCTTCAACAATCGTATGCAAGGTCATAACCGCATATGCCGCAGTCGTATCACCATTGGGAAGCTTAAAACACGAACCATCAACCCATAAAGTACCATCACATTCCGCAAGAGGAGTGTCCCTAAGGTCTATCCTCCCTTTCATTTCTTCCTCAGTCCTAAGAAAACAATCATGTTGTTTGGTATCATCTGTCTCAGTGGAGATCGGCAACAACGTGGCTGGATTCAACGTGTTGCATCTCTTTATATGTACATGACTTGCTAACAAGGTCAATTCGTAACCTGACAACCGAGCACTAGTTAAGTGCTGTGTCTTGGTACGGTTCAACAAGGTATCCACTGCATGTGGAACCATCACGATCAGTGTATTGTCCATCACCAAACCAGCAGACTGTCGGATTGAAACAGCCGCTGCCGCTGTAGCTCTCAAGCAACTCGGCAACGCTCTAGCTACCGGATCCAAAGTCGACGAAAAATAAGCACATGGACGTTGCTTATCGCCAAACTGTTGAGTCAAAACTGACAATGCACATCCCTCTCTCGTGGACATACAATGTGAAGGGTTTACCGTAATCGGGAGTACCCAACACAGGAGCCGAACACAGCGCATCACGCAATTCTGAAAAACTCTTCTGACATTCGTCAGTCCAAGGAATAGGATTCGGAGTATCCTTAACAGTAAGAGCTATCAAAGGTTTTGCAAGCAACAAAAAATTAGCAATCCACTGTCTACAGTACGATGTAATACCTAGAAACGCACGCACTTCTCTCTGTGCCATAGGCACACTCATTTTCGCAATCGCTTGAATTCTTTCTGGGGTCAATCTTCTTCCCTCCTTCGATAAGAGGTGACCTAAGTAGGTAACTTCTTGTCGGCAATATTGCAACTTTGAAAGAGAAACCTTATGATGGAAATCAGACAAGTGACGTAACAACAAAAGAGTAGCCTCTCTACAAGTCTCTTCATTGTCAGCAGCAACTAAAAGATCATCAACATACTGAATAAGGGCAGCACCATCAGGTAAAACCAACAAATCAAGTTGCGTCTTCAAGGCTTGACTATAGATCGATGGACTCTCACAATAGCCTTGAGGAGCGCGTTTAAACCGGAAACTTCGGCCTCCTAAAGAGAAGCCAAAAATATCTCTACTCTCCACGGCAATTGGGATGCTGAAGAAAGCATTCTTCAGATCAATCACCGAAAACCACGTGGCTGTGGCCGGAATCAAAGTCAGTAAAGCGGTGATATCAGGCACAACAGGGAATTGTGGAACAACGATCTTATTCACCTCGCGAAGATCGATCACAAACCTATATACAGGAGGTTGTGAAGAATCTGTTCTTTTCAGAACAGGCAACACCGGACTTTTGCACACATTACCTCTCGTTTCCTCAATCACACCTTTCTCAATCAGATCAGAGGTGATCGCCAAGAGTGCTCTTTCACCATCACTTGAGATACGATACTGTGGAATGCGTGGCAATCTAGCATTCGCCTTCAATGTCACAACATGTGGCGGAATCTCCAAAAGACCCACATCATTAGGACCAGTAGCCCAAAGAGAATCAGGAAGAGAAGACAATTCAGCTGGAAGTTGGTCTTTAGCCAAATACATCGGAGAGATCACTCTCTTTCCCAATGTAAGCTGCACTCCTGAAGGAGAACAATAAAGCGTCGCATGCAATCTCTTCAACAAGTCCAATCCCAACAAGTTCTCACCACAACCTGTCGTCAGGATGAGGGGTGCTTCGAATTCACAAGGTCCGACAGAAAGAGACAAAGGACTAGAAATCGGATTTTTAACCGGGGCGCCAGAAAAACCTACTGAAACATTCGTTGAGCCAGACAAAGGTGCGCCAGGGAGTTTAGAGTGCATGATAGAACTCTTCGCAGCACCAGTGTCCAACAGAAAAGGCTCTGACACACCTGATGCAATCACATCAACATAAGGTCCACTCTGATCTACTGGAACTGAAACGACTCCCTCTCTTTGTCTGTGGCTGTCCTAGCAATCGTTACCTTCCATATTCTCACCTTCAACGTGATAATCATCCGCATAGTACTGAGCCGTCCTACCAGACGCACCATTCTGTTGATCAAAACAATTCATCGAATTCTGCGGAGGCAAGGAACGCACAATCTGAGACATACCACGTCCTCGACCTCGCGGAGCTTGTTGAACACCTCGACCTCTCATACCAGAAACACCATTTGTGCGCTGTAATAAAGTCGGGCAACTATTCTTGAAGTGACCCTCTTCTTTGCAATACGCACACTGATTAGGACCTACCGAAAAACGCTGTTGAGAAAACTCGAACCTTTGCGAGTTTCTCTGATATTGTTGGGGTTGCTGGTAATCATGCTGGGTATTGCGAGGCGGGTATGCTTGCTGCAAAAGAAACTTAGTCTTCAGTTCTTTCGTCTTTTTATTCGCTTTCTCTATCTCATCCTTATTTCTATTCTCATAGTACTGGGCAGTAGCCAATATCTGTGCTGACGAAGAAACAGCCCAGGCACTTTCAGAATCCTTCAACCTATTGCACAACTCGGGAAGCAAATTATGCACAAACTTGTCAACGAACAACCTTTGACCACCTTCTGTACTCATGTCTTGACCACTGTGGTCTGCAAATGTCTCTTCAAATCGAGTGAAAAAGTCGGACACAGTTTAGTCTTTCTTCTGCTTGCATGCAGACAACTTGTCCAAATTGACACGCATAGCAGGCATCAAAGTCTTCATATAATCAATAATTCTACCAGGGAGATCATTAATCACATTCTCGGGTTTAGCACCACCTATTTGTCTTTCATCTGCAGTTCTAAGGTTATTCCATGTATCACCTAATTCCTGTGCATGATCCGTATGACGAATCTTACTCCATATAGGCTGTGGAACAACATTCCCAAATAACATATCTATATCAGCCAAATTCATAATACATGAACCTGCAGTTTGAGACAGCTCTTTATAAAACCCCGCAGGATTTTTACGTGGATCAGGCAGAGTCTGCTTTAGAGCTAGGACTTCGGCACGCTTCCATGGAACATGTACCCAAACGCGCTGGAAATGTGCCAGAACAGGTGGATTAGCATTCGTATCACCAGGTCTCCAAACGGGAGGAACCTCACGCATCGGGTATTGACGTGCCTTCCTCCTAACTGAAGAATCAGGCTCAAATAACAACCTAGAAGGAAACTCACTCCTAAACGACAACAATGTCGCGACTGCTCTTTCAACATCAAGACCCACTATAGTTCCTTTCGCAAACTCGGACCGCACACGGAACAACTCATGCGGAATCTGCCCTACCTCGCTATCTTCCCACTGTTCACGAAGGAAAGAACACATCACATCAAATACGTATCTCTGTTTCGGTGCTTCCCATTGATGGAAAACATCCATAACACCCTCAAGATCATAGTGCGAAGGAAAGGTAACCCATTTACGCGCCAAGTGATCTAACACTGTCCGTTCATCAGGACCAGGCAATTGACTACGCAATTGTTTACGCTCTACAACAGGAGAGATACCCAATGAACCCATTTGAGGAGAAAAGAGACTAGCAACCGCATCAGTCATCCTCCGTCGAGCAGAAGGAGAAGGTGACAAAAGAACAGGAGACAAAGCAGAATGAGAAGGAACCGAAGTCGGAACAGTGACAGAGGGAACAGACAACACAGGTATAGGAGTAGCAGATGAAGGAGGTAGCAAAGACGGCGGCCCTTGAGAAGGCTGCGCCGAGGCAGTGGTAGCCAGTAGAGGGAGAGCTGGCTGTTGAGGAACCACTGGAGGTAAAACAACCGGGGTTTGCGCAACTACAAGTGGCAGAGGTGCGGTAGCATTCTGAGCATAAGGGGGTGGTGAACTTAATAGATGCGACATTAAAGGATCTTTCGCAAGATCTTTCTTTTCTTCTTGCTGTTGAGGCGGCAAAGCTGGATAACATTTGTCTACCGCTAATTTACGTCACCTAAACATCTGTTCGCTTTCTTGCTCTTCCTCATTATCCTTAAACTGTATAACAGCCTGCATCATCGACATACCTCGTGCACGCTTATTTTGTTTCGCTAACTTAATTTCTTTTTGTTTGGCTTCCTTTCGCCAAAGGCGGAAAGAGTCAAACATTGCCGGCCGGGCTTTCTTTTTGAAGAGTCTGACTTCCAAATTATCTAAAATATCCGTGTCGTAACTACCATATTGGGGCCACTTTAGGACACCATCCTTCCTAGTATACCTAATCCATACATCATTATACGTGATGGGGCCCACGCCGTGTTTTAATAGAGCTCATAGGTCGGAGTTCCAATCGGAGGTACCGGACACGAGTCCTCCAATCGGCAATCCTTATTACAACCATAACAAAATATCTTTCCAAGTCTGCTAAGACCAGGCATCTTCACTCACTAGTCTAGCTTCAAACTTCAAGGTAATATCAAAACGATAGCCTCGTGAATACACAAGTCCCTCAGCTTTGGGGCCTGCAGGTACCAAATCAAAGCGATCCCGAAGGATACCAAAACAAACTAAGGACTGGGAGACGCTCCACTCATACTTAACTGAAATATCGATGACGTCGCCAGTAGACCCGTCTATCGTCTCGCTTTACAAGTCATCAAAGGGCTCCAAGACAGGGCGACAGTCAGGGCAGCAGTCCTTCGTAGCCATCGGAATGCGGGGAACTTCGCAGCAAAGACTTTCGGACCACAACGACATACAGGGGTCGATGAAGTGGTAGGCCTCCCTCCAGAATTTTCACACGAAGCTCCTCACAGTCTTCAGGCTTGGACCAGTACCGCTGAAGTCGCCCCAGAGTTGGGCGCCAACTGAAGAACCGGGATTTAAACCCAGCGGCACAGGGGACACGCCCGAAGTCTTCGGGTTCACCTGTCTTAGAGTACAGAGACACGGTATTCTTCTGTTGACATCAAAGATCAATTTATTTAGCTGCAGCCAGTAACAGAGGTCCTAGAAGTACAACACGGTGTATGTTCTCAGGAGACTGCTCAACATAATAGAGCGGAGCATCGTCTTTTATGCCAAAAACCACGTTCCTGGCTAGCATCAATTAATCACACATTTGACCAATCAGAGGATGATATTTACAGAGGCATCACATAACGACAAACCCACTTTCAGTTATCTAACCCATCGCCAATGACAAGGCAAAAATCCAGCATTCTTGTTCGAACAGGCCGGACGGGCCCATCATAAAAGACCTCAACCCAAATCAATAATTAGGCCATAAGGCCATAAAAGGAAGGAGCAGAAACAGATGAAGGGAAAGATAGAGGGGTGTGTGCGTGTGCCATAGAATCAATAATGTCCTGCTCTTTGATCTCTATCTGACCAGCTGCTTAACAAGGTACTGGCTCAACAAGTTTAGCCTCGGGCAACAGGGTCAGTTGACTCAGGTCAAACTGAAGTCAACACGAACTCGAACTAAGGTGTATGCGTCCCTAGAGGCTCGCGTGGCCACAGTCATCCTGTAGTCAGTAGCCTATGTGAGGGCAACCACAAAATGGCGGTTATGCACAAAATGGAACCCACGGGTGTAGACTAGATCGTCAAATATACAGTGGATCCATCGGTGTAGCATGACGAAAATGCTTACGCACACCGCACTTGTCAGTCGCGGTTCGCTGATACCAAAATCATCACGATACGACAACCTTCATTGAATGGGCTCAGAATTCACGGAACCACAAGGGCCTTACGGAAACTCCAGGCCACCCACTGCAATATAGTTTTAAAATAGAATAAAAGTACAAATAAATACTGGTGCATGCCTTCTATCAAACAAACAGCACCTTTATACTAAAGTTTTTTAACTTACTTTTGAAATCACAATAACAAAGTCCTTAAATCCAATGGAATATATGCAGCAGGCAAAGATAGTGATCCTAGCAAAAACCACCTCGAAACCCAAAATAAAAGTGACTAGGAGATGGACAAAGCAAAGGGAAGAGCCTCCTGGGCAGGAAAAGGATGTAGTCTCTCGAGCACTTCCTTTACTAATAGATTTAACTGCTTCTCAAGTAGAGCATCTGCTCGAAGTGCAGTCGTGGTCACTCACGCGCACTCACGCTCAGCAGCATCACGAAAATGGCACGAAAATTGCATCGGAAGCTATGTAAGTGAATGACAAATCTCGCACGCCTTCAGCAGGCAAGTCTTGTTAAGCTCGCCATCACCCGCTAAAACAAGTCTTGCGTGTGCCACCAGAAAAAAAATCCTGTCACACACCAGATGGCAGAATTTAGCGGGAACTCCGTGTTACACGAATAGCGCAGAGTTCCCGAATTTCTCCAACTCTGTGAGCGGAGTAACGTAAAAATACTCTTATTTGCATGCAGACAGCAGCAATTTCACAGATAAATGCCGGCATATGTAGCCGAGAAAGTCCACCCCAGGACTCTAACCAGCAGGCCTGAACATTGATTAAACATGGTTCTAATTGATGCAGTTTTCACACTCATACTGTTCTGGTAATCAAACTAATATATTTAAGATGACATTTCTTTACACAGAGATCCAATATACAACTCTGTAGTGAGTGATTTGGCTACATTCATGATCAGTTATAGTTATTATTAATAATGTCCTTGTTGTTATTACTATTAGTTATATTTCTGTTATTATTATTATTAGTTTTAATATATAAGTTTGAAAGGAAATTTAGTACCATGTCTAACAAAATATTTCAATGTAATAGTTAAAAGGCACTCTGTTTATTAGTAAAGGGTGATGGCAAGGAAAGCAAGTTACAGCAAAAGAAAAGTGAAATGTATAGCTCAAACTTAAAAACGCATGTCTTCTTGAGGTGGCTTTTCTTCTCATGTCTCCCGACGGGTCGCGGCCTGAGTCGTGTACTCCGATGCTCCTGAGAAGCCCCCACCACGGTGTGTTACTGCACTGATCCACGTTAAGTACTGGCTAGACAGGGGAAATAATAAACATCTGATTTTCAACGGACTACGGATCCTCTGTAAAACGAAGCTCGAGTGACTCCAAAGAGGCGGAACATTTCATTTTTGCGGGAGGCTTCTCGGCCCTTTCGTGGTGCAACCTAGGTGCTCGGCTTCCAATCAGATAAGATGATGAGTGTTCCAGATGACCCCGCCATCAGCGCGAGGAATCTTCCCGCCTGGAATGTCGGGGTTGGGTTTCAGGCGGAGCCTGCACATGTCTGCAAGTCTGTGGTGAAGAGGACGGGAGTACTGTGACCCAACTGGGAAATTTATCGCTTTGCTTGTGGCGTTGACAGTGCTGCGGGAGTAAGACATCGCGGGCTGTGGCGGAGGCGCATCCCAGGCTGAAATGAGTAAAAGCAAGGTGATATGAAGCAGCTGTCAGGGCTTCACACTCCCGTGGCTCCGGTGACTCCAGGCCCGCCGAGAGAATGTTCTCACGGAGGTGTCAACAAGAAAAAAAGTGCGACTTCAAGATACCCAACGCCGCTTTTGTCTGTCTCCTGAACCTGTTGGCAATTAAGGGCAGTCTCATACCACATCGTTTAAATCTCAGTTGCTACGGTAGAAAAACTGCGCAGGTGCTACTGTTAAATGTAACTGTAATTCATTGAAAAACCATTATTATAGGTAGTTTGTCTATCAAATAGACAATTCTCAGTTATTTTATTAAAAACTGCTTACAATTTCACTGAAAAGCCATGAAGTGAGAAGTTTTTAAAGATTTCGGACACATCCTTTACTCCACCAGCGCGCATCTTCTTGACACCACAAATGCCATCAGTAGACCCAGGTGACATTTTTATTTTATGAGGCATGATTTTGCATAACTCTTGATTTTCAGGGTAGCAGTATTTCAAATAATGTCTCATCAGCGAAGGTAGAACTCTTTCGCATAATGTTCAGATATGGGAGACCGGCTCAAGCAGAAAATCCCGTCTAGGAACTGTGAAGGTGAGGCGTGTCACAGCAGAGAGACATTTTCTACCCAAAATCTCCAGCAGACATCTTGCACGACCTTTGGACTTGAGTACACCCTTACACACAATTGTCACGCAAAGTGGATAAATGAATTTTGCACGACACATATCATTTTTAAGAATATTACTTTGGTTTTGCAATGAAAAAATGTGAGATTTCATTGCATCTTTAATAACTAATAAATGATATTACAGATGACATCACCAATGACATCATCAATTATGTCAATGAGAAGTTAGTTATTGGGAAAGAGAAGCTTTTCTGCATTTCCTCTCTTTCATCCTCTCCAAACCCTCTTTACATTCCTCATTTCCACAGCTGTCAGCATCAGGGCTGCATAAAGTGCTTTGCGTACACTCAACATGACTTATAGTATGAGTCTGAATAATTGAAAAAGGGAGTTGGTTTGTGTGTGTGTAAAAGAATGGAATACTATCTGAATATGTGAAAATTGTGTGATTGGGAGGTAGACAGGGTGAGTGAGTGGGTTAATGGATAAATGGGTTGGTAAATGGATACAAGAGTGTGTGCGCAGGTGAGTATGTGACTAGATAGGTGTCTAAGTGAATGAGTATGAAGGTGTGAAAGTGCATGTGTGAAAGAGCTAGCAAGTTGGTGTATCAGACAGTGAGGGAGTAAATGAGTTTGTGGGGGATAGTGAATTGGTGAGCCAGATGGCAAGTTAAGGGGTAACTGAGTGATAGGGTGAGAGAGTGATAACATTCAATGGTGTGAGAGCCAGAGTGTGTGATGTGAATGTATGACCATAAGGTGTCTCTGCACTCTGTGCAATGTTATTTTGTGTGTGTGGCATTTAAGAGCAATATTTAGTCATCGTTCTTCATTTAGCATGTTCCCATTTGCAGGAAGGGTGGTTCACACAGTGTGTGACCATGAGCAGGGTGCATGTTTGTGTGTATGTGTGCCATATATGCATTGTTACTTTTTGTGTTAATAGAACATATTAAATGTGGCATGGGATCCAGCCTTTACACTGCAGCTCAAACTACACTGTGCCTTAATAGCAGTCTGAACCACGAATGCGTCTTTACTGTGCATTCATTTACCACGCAATTTGTTACAATAACTTGCCTTAAGGAAAGCGTTGTTGGATTGATGTTGGACTTTAAGTCCTACACTTTCCCTACTGTTGCATAGACTAGAGTTGGAAAAGTGTATTACACTATTCCAACTCCAGTGCTCTCTCCAAGGCAAGTCATTGTAACGATATGCGTGGTAACGGCATGCATTGTAAAGACGCATTAATTGTTCAGACCGCTTTATTAAGGCAAACGTGATTAATGACTGCGTGTTTCTGACATACAACCATGTGACATAGCTCCTTTGGTGTGCCCCTTGGTGATGATTCAATGGCATGAAAGTGTGCATTGAGTCTGTGCGTTGAGTTAGAAAGTAGCAGTCTTATGCAGAGAAATGGCTGTTCTGTTGGGCAGATGCATCACTGAATGCACTTCGGCCCAAATCAGTGGTAAACATGTAAACAAAACATATGGGGACTGGAATTAGATTGCTTGGGGAGTAGTCAGTGGGTGTTACATATGGAGGCATGGCTAAAAAGAACAAAATATAACTGCATGTAAAATACTCATGTCACTCATTTGACTAAGTCAAAATTCCATGTAGTCATTAATTCATTGGGAAGGCCCACGTTTAGTGGTGTGTTCTGCCAGCTACTGTGGGACCCACACTGCAGAAGGAAGACCACTGCAAGCAGGTAACAGGGTACGTACAGCTTCTTTATTCTGTATATAGGATACACAAGAGATCACTTACCCCAAGTGTCAGCAGGCTCTTACCAGTCAAGTCCATCCTTATCGATGCGTAGTATCTAATGCCTAGCCCTCCTGCCACTGGCCTACTCTCTGTCATCTTCTCCTTCCAGGAACTGGTCATTATATAGTGGGTTGGATGTCTTTCAGCCCTTGTGCTCATCCCTGCTACTACCACCCCTCCTTCTTATGCTTAGAGTGCAGCCTTGCCACATTTCCTGAATGAGCTGTCGAGGTCATGTGAATGTGCACACTTACATTCCTTGTGCGAAAGGTATTTCAGTAGATGAACCCTCAACTTTCATCAGGATCGCAGGCTTCATCTCCTCTGTGGGACAATCTGTTTCTTGCTCATCTCTACTGCTTCTCTTTCAGATTCAGATTGTTCAAAATATGAAAAGTGCTTCATTAGGGATATATTTCGGGTGATGGTTCTGCCCATGCCAGAGGCAATGATCATGCAGTATTTTCTTCCCGATACATCCTGGGGTTCTAGTTCAGAGGGAGTACCTGATTTCTTCCATTGATGTTGCTTGACCAACACCCAATTACAGTCTTGTAAATCTTCTTCCCCGGAGTGTCTTTGGGTGTAAAGATAGGATTTCATCTTCTTCTTCATCTCATCTACAATTCAAAGCTTGGTGCGTTCAGCAAATGGCAACCTAGGGGTAGCCTGGTGAAGTCTGGTCGTCCAATCATGAAAGTGGCCATGCATTCTTTCACCATTGAGTGTGGGGTGTTTTGACAGGCAGTTAGAACCAACAAAAGTGCTTTGTTCAGTCCTACCCTTCGCTTTTGCTCTCTTTCTGATTTTACAGTATGGGGTATGTCCCAAGCTGCAAATATGATTTTAGACATAGTGGCATCTTCTATGGTCGCAGCTATGACTTGTTGCATCGACATGTTCGATGTTATGTTTATCCTTTTGAGAAAGTGGAGATAATTTTCGGTCAGTAATGGAGTGGATTTTGTGGATTGGAGTGGCTGTCTGGAAAAATATTTAGCCAGGATTTGCTCTTTGCCCGATTTGTGAATAATGTTGTAATCAGACTCTTGCAACCTTATCCTTCACCTTTTGATCCTCAAGGGATCTTCGGCTATGTGATTTCCAAAATGGTCAGTAATAACTGATCATCCATCACAATGGTGAATCTTTTACTATACAAAAAATATGGAACGTTTCACATGCCTAAACCAGTGGTAGGCTCTCCTTCTTGAGTTGGGAGTAGGCCTTCTAAAATTCTGGCATTCTTCACCTGGCATAGGTCACTCCCAGAGATGGCAACTCTCTGCGGTCCTCGTGTTTTGCTAATATGACACTTCTGAGCCCACTGAGCTTACATGTACCATCACCTCTGTGTGCAGTCCGGGGTCAAAATATGCCACAAATCATGCAACCTAAACTGCTTCCCTGATTGTCAGAAACCATACCTCTCACTTTGTGGACCATTTGAATTCAACTTTGTTTCGTCAATTCTCAGAGTGGTTCACTCAACATGGTATAAACTTTGATGTACCTCGCACAGTAGCTAGCCACTCACAGAATCAATTGGAGGATGCTTATGTCTTTTGATGGAGGTATGTTGTTGAGGGCCTTAACCTTTTTGGGTTCAGTTACTATTGTCTATGTGTCTGAAAAAAATGAGTTTTGTTTTGTGAAACTCACATTTCTCTTCCCTGAGTGTGAGGTTTGCTTCTAGTAGAATCTGTCATACTTGGCACAGCACTATATCAGGTTCTTATTCTGAGATTTGAATACCAGTGTACCATCACTAAAGTTGAATGTGTTCAGTACAGTTCGACTTGTTCTGTAGATGAAATCTTAAAATATTTTGTCAGCCAAGAGCACTCCACAACTGAATTGTTTGCACCTGAGGAGCCCTAGATGTGTGGAGAAAGTTGTGATGTAGCAGCAGTTCTCCTCCAAGTAGAGCTGATGATAGCACCCATTGAGGTCAAATTCTTTTTTTAACATCTGTTTATTCAAACATTTGCTCGAATACAATACACTTATGCAATCATTAAACACAGGTTTTACATTCCCCTTTTATCTCCCCCCTTTATAAACAATGGAACAGATGATCGCTGGTAACTCGTATCACCCTACGTATTCTGCCTGGTCTAGCTCTCTGTTTTCTCGCTTCATACTGAGGGAATTGAGGAGTCCCCACTGTGTCCCCTGTAGACTTCCCACCCACCACAAATCTTCGTCCATTTCCCTGGGCAGCCCCATCTCTGATAGATAACCTTCTCTACCTGGCTGCACCAATCTAGCTCTTGTTCCCATGCCTCTAACCTTGGCAGGAGAGTCGCACCCCATTCCCTAGCCACATTCCATTTGGCCACTGCTGCCACAGTCAGAAGCCACATTCTCTGATATTTGGGCAACGGCTCCTTCCCTGATACAAATAATATTAACCATCTCGTCTCTAGCGGGGCTGCCCTATCTGCTACTTCAGACATAACTTCAGTGACTTCTGTCCAATAACTCTGAATACTTGGGTATTCACATAGAATGTGGAAGAACAATCCCACCTCCCCACATCCCCTTCAACACTTGTCTGTTTCCCCTTGTCCCAGCTTATATAAGAGTGAACTGGAGAAATAGGTTCTGTGCAAAATTCTTAGCTGCACTAACCTGAAATGTGCTCTTAAGGCCAACTCCCTTGGTCCCTGCAGTGCCTCTACCCAATCGCCATCTTCTAGGATTCCTACTTCAGTTTCCCATGCCTCTCGTAGCTGGACTAGTGGGTCTGGTGAATTATTGATGATTTTCTTATATGTCAGTAAAATTGCTTTGGACACCATGGGGTCTAGCAGGAGTCTATCTTCCAGCGGCGTGTATTCTGGTATGCTATCCCCCTTGCGGATGTGTGTCCGCGGTTCATGTTCAATTTGCAGATAATGGAATTGTTCGGTGTTCGCCATGCTATATTCATCTTGCATCTCTTGCAATGTGATAAGTGCTCGGCCCCTCCACACATCCCCAAGTGATCATATTCCCAATATCCTCCATTTATGAAAACCTTCCAGTCTACCCACCTCCCGTAACAAATTGCAGCCCCATAGGGGCGTTCTTTCGGTCAGAGTATTTGCGCGCTTCAGATATCTGTTTACATCGTGTCACACCTAGCTAACTGTTCAAGTGTGTAGTGGGAGTTGTTTCACACCCTTTCTATGGCATAGTACCGCTGGATATCCTCTATCTCCCATCGCCTGTCGGTCAACCCTGTATGCAGGTTCCTCCCTGTCTGCATACACCCACGCATTCACTGTTCTGCCCAGTAAAAATTCTTAATATCAGGGACTGCCAGCCCCCTCCATAAAGCCCCCTCTGAAACTATGAAAGGGCTATTCTTGAGCTGCCTCCGTTCCAGAGAAGCAATTGAGGACAAGTTTTGAGAAGATTCTGGCACCATTCATCAGGGTTATCATGTCTGGGATGTGTGGCCCAGCGTGCCAGTCTCCCTCTAAGGCATTGTTGCCTTGATTCATGTTAACACATATTCTTACTTTATTTGCATTATCTTTCTTAGGGACTGTCACTTTTGGGGAGGCCCAGTCTTTGGACCCTTAGATGCTTCAATAATGTCAAGGCTGAGAATGTGTCTGCTCTCTTTCTCTACTGCCTCCTGCAAGTGAAATGCCATGTTCCAATGACCTTGGACCACAGGTTGGTTTGTCTTGTTAATGTATAGTTGCACTGTGTGTTCATTTGTCTTGCTAAATTTCAAGTATTGCTGTGAAATCAGTGGTTTGGCTTGTTGCAGGTAGTAGATGCATATCCAACCCATCTTTTCCACCTTGGAAGAAAGTCGGGAGGCATGCTGTAGACATGAAAAAAAAATAACCTCCACACCCTGGGAGAAAACTCCCAGGGAGTTGGAGTCATTAGGTTGTTTTACAAAAAGCAAACTCCCACTTTTGAAGTTTGTTTTTGAAAAACCAACAAATGTCAATAGTTTTGTGTATGAGCATCAAAACCAATGGCGGCTGTCCACCAAAGTTTTAGTACACTGAAATAAACCACTGTGTCTGAGGTTCCCTAAAATGTACGAAGATAACCACAGGCCCAGCAGTCTTCTCTAAATTTGCGGGTCAGTGTTCCCTTGGGAGAGCAGAGGGAATGTCGGCCTTTCTAACAAACCATACTCCTTCTGTCAAACTTTGAATCAGGCCCTAAGTACTTAACAGCAATATTTTGCAGTAACAATATGTTAGTATTATTTCTTAGCAGATATTTAGGTGGCATACTGAAAGTTGAAGAAGACTAGGGAACAAATATGACCACTGTAGAACAGTTTTATTTCCACGCACAAAAAATGCTGACACACGCAAATACAGCTAACCGACCAAATACCCGAAAAACATGATACACATGCAGGCAATGTTGGATTTTTACGGATACGCTGTTATGCTGTCAGCATTTATATAGCACGTTTCGTGCATTTGATGACTTTGTGGCACTTTGAGGAGTATGTATGTGTGGGGGGTTTCTCATTGAATGGAGACTAAGGGCCATATGAATCAAAATCCTCTTTTGCGATTCTCAAATAGCGATTTTTTTGCGAATCGCTATTTGAGAATCGCAAAATGCTATGTATGTAGGATTTGCAATAAATTTTGCGAATCCTACATATTCCTTAATTGCAAATCTCAAATTGCGATTCGCAATTAAGGAATACCTCCCCATTCATTCCTATGGGCCTAGAGACCCATAGGAATGAATGGGAAGACATTCTCAATCTGTGATTAGCAATTAGAGAATCGCAAATTGAGAATGCAATTTCAAGGGTGCAAGGTTGTCAAAAGGACACCCTGTTGCACCCCTGAAATAAGCATGGCTGCACATGTGGCGCACATACATGCCCTAACTGCATGTATGTGCTTCACATTGCACTTTGAAAAATGCATAAAAGTGCATTTTTCAATGAAATCGCAAATTACCACCAACTTGAAGTTGGTGGTAATTTGCGATTCCTTAAGGCCAAATTGCACTTTTTTGGTGCTTCTTACATTGCATTTAAGGAATCGCAAAATGTGCGATTCCTTAAAAGCAATTGCAAAATAAGGAATCACAAATTGTGCGATTCCTTATTTTGCATGCAGATTTGCCTTCATACATACCACTTAGCAAAATTGCGATCGCAAACGCCGAACTTCTGCAAATTTCGGCGTTTGCGATTGCAATTTTGCTTGATACATATGGCCCCAAGGCCCTTATTATGAGTGGCCTGATATGTTGGTGCAATAATTATGGCATGGATAAAATCCAACACTAATGTGTTCAGATTTGATCAGATTCAGTAATTATCACGTATTTTGAGTTTTGGGGGAATTACATGCTTGTTTTGCTGTTTGCTGCAATAAAATCTGCATGCCCAGTGAAAGCTGGAAATTTAACCCCTGTTAAATTCTAGCAGGTTCAATCTGCCAAAATATAACTATTGCTATAATTTTTAATGAAGCTGGTAATTATTGGGTGCAATAAACATCACACCACTTGTAATTCCGATCCATGCACAAACAAGCGTGTGTGAATGGCCATTCGTAATGAGGGCCAAAGAGACCAGATATCATTGTGTCTCTTTGGAGTAATGATGGGTCTTTTTTTATGTAAATTGTATCAGAAAGTCACATTGATTTGATGGAATTGCCACTTTGTGTTGCTATAGTGTATTATCTTGGTTGGAATATTTGTGGTATGTGTTTATGTATGTGGGTGAATAAGATTTAGCGCTTTGCCCTGTATCTCACATCACTTGGGTGCATGCTTATTCACTGTCCAGTGAGGTTTGTGAGTGTGTCAATATGCATTATATTAACTCTTGCTGGATTGTTTTGGTTCTTTATTGTATGCATGAATGTACAGAATGGTCTGGTAACCATGTTCTAGAATCGTTGTGAGAATGGTTGTACGAATAATGCATTACACTGTTTGGGATTGACTTTTCCAAATGTGAGACTTTAGTAGGGTGTTATGCCTGAGAAGGTGGACTACCCGAAGTGTTCTTTTGTTATTGCAGACATTGATATGTGCGAGGAGTGTTCGGCATGTGCTTGGACTGAAACTGCATTTCCCTAACACCTGTCAGCTCGAAAAGCAAAAAAAAAAAAGTTGAGAAAGTGAAGAAGACTGCCTATGGGAGGAGCTACATTAGAAGTGAGTGAAAATAAAGTGCAGGGCCTCTGTCATCACATTTGACAGGCGTTTTGATGGGCTGGCGTTCCTCCAAAGTGTGTACCACCGAGGAAGGTGAATATATACATTGAAGATGTAATTGATAGTTTTGAGTGCAATTTACGAAACTCCTGGAAAGCTTAGATTATCAGCATTCTGCGCCCTTTGAACTATATTCATTATGGGGGGTTTTGTTTAAGTTACTGAAGTGAGTTTCTGGTGTGACTTTAGAGTTTATGAGGTGGTTAAAAACTGTTTAATAAAATATCCCATTAAAGGTAATGAGCAGGGCTTCCAGTTCTGACCTGTTGTTTTTCAGACAATCCACAGCTTAAGCTCCTGTTTCACTGGTCTTAAATTCATTAATAAATCTTAATTTTCATAAGCCCTCTAGAGCTCAGAATGAGCAAAGCTCAGCACCCTGATCTGTCCTAAAACGACTCATTATGGATTAACTACTTAAACAGGACTCCTCCAGAGTTCATACTTATATTCTATAACATCTTCAAGTAAACAGAATCTTTTTAGTGGCTTTGCATTGATTCTCCTTTACTAAACCCACCGATAGTCCTGTGGCGGCAAAAGGTGTTGGGAATATGCTTTCATCAGCTCAAGTTTAAATGGCTAGGATTACTGATGGAAGTAGTGACCCCCCTTAGAGACCCCGCTAGACTCAGTCCACTTCCAGGCTTGAAGTTCCTAGCCATAATTCTCGTTTACCAAATGCCATTACATTTACAAGCGTCCCATTCTAAAGCCTCCTTCAAGCTCGAGGCCAAGGTCAAATGTAACCCTGCGTGGAAAACTAAGCTACGCTCACGGAGTGTGCGTAGCGAGCGCATCTACGCGCTAAGCGAATTGCACGTAGCACAGTGTAAAAACGCGTAGCGTAGCGGGCATAATTTGCTCACTCGCAGTCCTCAACGTCAAGTTGGCGAACGCGAGCGAGCAAAATCAACATCCCGGCGAGACTTTTTCTTCGTTCGCAATCTGCAACATCAAGTTGCCGGTCATGAGCGTGGAAAATAAACCTCCCGGCGAGATTTTCAACGCAGGGAGGTCAGGTTTCTCATTGCGAGTGGTCGCGTAGGCTCCTGACCGCTCGTGATGAGAAACTACCAGTCCGCCTTGAGAAAGCTGCCACTCGAGTACAAATCTACTCGAGCGGCAGAAAACGACCGCTTGCACTGTGCATGATGCCGTTCGCAATGATTGGACAGTGCGGACAAGCATCCGGCACTGTGCAATCAGTGCAAACAGCATTTCCCTACCGCACTACGCAGTTCGCATAGCTACGCGTAGCGCGATGTAGTCAAAAGTGCACTTCGCGTAGCGTAGCGCGACTACACAAACTACACCCAGGGTTAGTCAAATGGCTGCCTGGTCCAACAGTAATTTGGCCCTTTTTTGAGTCAGGCATCACACATGGATAGTTTTAGCATCACCAAGTGTTGTTTTGCGCCTATTTAGCCAGGTGGAAAGTGCTATTTGATTTTTAAATAAAAATAGAGACAGAAAACAACTTCGAAGGAATTATTCAATTATTAGGGTGCAGGGCCCTGGAGAGAGAGGATGCATCTGAAGTCCTTCATCCTGCTTGTAAGGGTCAGTGCCGGACTGGGGGTAGCGGGCACCGGGCGTTTCCCCGGTGAGCCTCCATGATGGGGGCCTGTTTTGAACTCCTGGGCGGTAGTTGTTTTTACCAGGGCCGGTTTTGCAATATCGCCCCCCCCCCAGTAACAAATGCTGCAGTGGAGAGATGAGAGTGTTACTTTCCACTAACCACCCCCGCCCAGGGGGCGGCCAAGCTGTTTGCCAGGGCCGGTTTCGGTTCCCAGTCTTGCCCTGGTATGGGTCAGGTCTTTGTTATGGTATCTAACACATGTAATGTTGCACAGAGATTTAAAGGGCTTATCCTGTGAACAATGTCACAATACATCTCAATACCCCACCTGACATCATCAAACAAACGATCATTTTAGAAAGTCTAGTTTTGCTGATGGTTAGAGGTGTAGGACTGGGTAATGAGAACTGTTTATTTCTCTACATTGGATGGCCCCTTCAAGCAATAAAATATATAGTGTTGAGAGATGGATGTTAAAAAACTATGAAGGTTAACTCCACCTTGATCAATGGATAAAGTGTCAAGCTGCCGACACGTATTACATATATATATATTTCAAGAACATCCCTTTTACTTCAAGGGCCTATATGACACCAACTGCACCTGACAGTGCTGGGTGACTGATTATTTGCTCTTTTTGTGTTATTCTTTGGCCTCTCTTCTAATAAACCTATTATCGGCTAATTTCCTTCACTGCATGATGGTGTGCCTCTTTTTCCAATATCCTTTGTATCTTTGATCACTGTTTTTCCTAATTCTCATGTTCAATGGATATTGTCCACATTATTGCTTCCCCAACACAAAACTCTATCAATCAGATCAGTACTCTGACATCCTTGAGGCGGTTTGTGCTTGATAGAACTATGTAACTATATCAATAAAAGTGCTCTTTTCCTACTTATTCTACTCGAGCTCACAGGACCGCAAATCTGGGTCTCTTTGGTCAACCAGCAGGTTGTGCAAAAAGTAAGAGTATGTAACAATTCTCTGAACGATGAAAATGTCCGTGGCTGAACTCCAGGAAGCAAGCATGAGGAGATATTTAGTAAAATGCAGGGCAGCTTTTGGTAAGGTCCATACGAATTTAACCAATGGGAGTTTAGTATATTCCATAGCCCATCTTGGCTTGTGATAACCCCAAATAAAACTATTAATTGCAGAGTCATGAAGAGAGAAGGAGAGTTAGGAAGATTGAGAGCAATTGCCCAAAAATGTAAATATTTAGGAAGAATATTAATTTCAATTAGGTTACATCACCCTACCAAACTAATTGGCAGTTGATGACAATATCTCATATCACTAATACATTAAGGAAAGCTTCACATTTAAATGAGATATACCCACTCACACTCATGTATTCACAAGCGCGCTCACACACCCAACCATACACAACCCTGACCCAGAACAAATTCATACATATATACATACATGCACACATGCGCCAAACATTCAAAACAGAAAACGTACCTGTCCTGTAGCTCCAGGAGAGGAAACCTCAGTGGTCCCAGGATGGTTAGGACTGCTGACTTCCCTCATTGGCTGACCCTAGGCAAGCCAATGAGGGAAGGCAGCAGTCCCACACTCGTTTAGAGGGATAGGTTCAGTGAGAGTTGCTGACCACACTCCACTCAGTGACGAGGTGTCACTGATTGACATTTGGCCCTGGACACTTTGGGGCTTAAAACTGAAGTGCTCAGGTCCAAGGCAATCAGTGACTCTCTCCATTGTCATGAGGGGGAGGACCTCAAGGCACTTTTGCCAGGCTTAGGCGGTCACTACCACAGGGCTGTGAAATTCTCAGCCTGGCAAAGTTCAGCTAAGGCAGCCAGGATCCTGCATATTTAGCGCATGTCTAGTTTCTGGCTGCCCCACCTGAACATTAAGAGTGTCTGTCTGGCTGACCTTTGCTCCGGTTGACAGACACTCTTCCTCTCTGGAAAAAGATGAGGGGCATGGCCCCTTCACCTATATGAATTGGCTGTGGCTGCTTCAGTCTATATTATGCTAATTGCAGTCATAGCATTTGACAAATAAACCAATATGTCATTCGCATAGGTGGTCAGCTTGGAATCTATGTTATTGATCAAGACAAGGGCTATTAGGGGATTGTGAAATATTGTATGTATATACCATTATAGGTAGAAAGAGAATAATAAAGTGGAGATGGGACAGCCCTGGTGTGTAACTCTCATAATGAAAACATGCTCTAAAATCTGATTGACATTGACCTAATAATTTATAATGAAATTAAGCTATTGGTTTATTATATAACACTTTAATGCACCAAATGATCTTATCACTGAATCCCATCTTAGCCACTACTGCCTATAAGTGGAATGGCACTCTTGTTTCTGGATGGATATGCTAGCTAAGAGCCTTAAGATCAATATGCAGAGCCACCACTTACCACCTGAGGAATGTTGGGACTCATCTCATACACAAAGTGAATCAAATCTAAAGGGACAGATTTACTTAGATTTTTTATCAGGGTTGCATCACTTCTGTGGTGCAGACAGATGTGAAATACTTATTGGTATTTACTAAGCCAAGCAAAGCCATGTTGTGTGGTTTTGTAAATACAAAGTAACGCAATGCTGTCTTGCATTACCTTGTGCTGGAAAGGAGTTCCAAGGGTGGAACATAGGTGTTCCCAAGCATCCAGCCATGGATTTCGGGGCATTCCCAGATTTACTAAATCCGACATTCTATCAAAATGCTAAGCTTTCCTCAGTGAGGAGTAATGAGAAGTGTCTTTATTTCTCCTCATAAGTTCCGCATTTTGCAGCAATCATGGAAAAAGGAATACGTGTCTGAGAATTGTTTTTCTGCTGAGGGTATCCCTTTCTGAACAATAACAATTCAGTCTGTAACACAGGTAACCTTGTGTTAGAAATGGGGTCTCCAGTTAGCAGATGTTTGCACCCTGTCCAAGAAGGGAACACAATCCTAGTCAGGGTAAGTCAGATACGCGCCCTAAATTAACCTGTGCTCACCCTCTGGTAGTTTGGCGCAGAGCAGTCAGGCTTAACTAAAGAGGCAATTTGTAAGTATTTGTGCAACACTTAAATTACAGTAACTCAATGAAAATACACCACGAAGGTTTAGAAAAATAGAAAATATTTATCTGATTAAAAGAAGACTAAAACGGCAAAAATCAAAAAGGTAGAAGTCACAATATGAATTTTTAAAGATTAAATGTGAAAACAGTGCTTAGAAGTCACTAGGGGGTCAAAGGGTTGCTTAAGGTCACGATGAACCTGTGCAAAGTCATAGTACAGGATGACCGTGATTGACGGCAGGCTGCCTACAGGACCCAGACAGGTCCAGCTGAAAAAATACCTTAAATGGAGTTTTGGTGAATGTGAGGAGTCTACTGTGTTGTCGTCGAGCTGCCCAATGGAGGCCCGCCTCATGGTCATGCTCCATTGAAGTGAATGCAATGCATTGTCATCGTGCTAAACAGAGAGTTGTTGTCGAGCCGCACAAGCTGTGGATTCTTCATCGTCAAGTAGGCTCTGAGTTGGTGTCGAAGGAGATGCGGCAGAAATTCTCACACAGTCGATGGGATGCATTGGTTTTTGCAGAAATCAGCTGCAAACTCTCTTCTGTGTCCAAGAACTGGAGGGGGCACTTCGGGCAAGGATAGGACTCACAGTTGGCAGAGTCCAGCAACATCAACAGGATTGCAGGAAGTCTTTTTTGTGCCTGAGACTTCAGAAAACAGGAGGCAAGCCCTTGAAGTCACTCTGGGTTCAAGTGAGATGGGTCCAGTCCTTGTCCTCAGAAGGGCAGAGATCAGCAGGCAGCAGGGCAGCTCAGCAAAGCAGAGAAGCGGTTCCTCAGAAAGTCAGTCACCACAAATTTGCAATCCTTACAGCATAGCAGCCTTTACTCCAGCAGAGTTCTTCCCAGGTCCAGTAGTTCATTGATTTGATAGGGTCACTGCCCTAGAACATACTCCCAAAAGGGACTTTGAGGTAGGAATGACTTCAAAGAAACTCTGTGAAGTACACAAGGATCCCCTCCAACTCAACCCTGTCTGCCAGGCTCTCTGTGGGGGTTAATATTCCTGTATGTGAGGACAGGACAAAGCCTATTCCCATGTAAGTGTGAGCCACCTCTCCCCATTCTTGCCCAGAAGGTTATCAGAATGCAGATGAATGCAGATGAGTTATATCTCACACCCAGCCCTTCCAGTGTTTGTGAATGCCTAGAGGGAATGCACAAAATGTAGCTGTCACCCAGCACAGATGTGCATTGTAGACAGGCAGCAGGAACACAGAGCAAGGTTTAGAGAAGAGAAATGTCCACTTTCTACAAATGGCATTTATAAAATAGTAAGGGCAAATCCTACTTTACCACTACAGAGGATTTATCATTACCATTCCACAGATATGAAACATGATTTAGCTACTCCATTCCAATCAGGAGTTACAGCTTAAAGGTGTTTTAAGTAATTCCCAATGCAAACCTATGAGAGGAATAGCCCTCACAGCAGTGAAAAACAAATGTAGCTGTTTGTCACTACCAGGATATGTAAAACTTGAAAGTACATGTCCTACCTTTTTTTACACAGCAACCTGCCCTTAGGGTCCATTAGGGTCTCCCTTAGGGGTGACATGTGTAATAAAAGGGGAGGGTAAGGCTTGGCAAGTTTTTTTAAAGGCCAGGTCGAAGTGGCACTGAACTGCACACACAAGCCCTGCAATGATAGGCCTGAGACAGGCTTGAAATGCTACTTCTGTGGTGGCATAGTCAGTGCTGCAGGCCCACTAGTAGCATTTAATTTACAGAATAAAAGAAGGAACTTACAAGTAAATTAAATATTTCAATCATGTATACACCAATTACACACATGCTTAGGGAGGAAGAACGTGCACGTTATCACTGGTTAAAAGTGCTCAGAGTATTAAAGCCAAAAAAAAAATCAGAAAAAAGAGGAGACAGAAAATACAAAGAAGTTTGGGGTATCCCTGCAAAAACTGGCATTTCCAACACATAGCATCTTGGTGCAAGGGTGCCTGCATTGGCGCTAGGCAGCCTCAAGTGCACCAGCACAGCGAGAGAGCTGAAAAGTGCTATATCTTAGTAAATATGGCCCTTTTCAACTTTCTCTCATTAACGCGATGCAGTGCAGCAACTTGCCTTGCTGTCGTGCGTTGAATGAATTCACCCAGCTCATCCTCTCCCTCACGAAGGATTCCACCACCACCAGAATCAACTTCCAGAAAGGAATGCAAGATGTTGCAGCCTGGATGAGCAACAGCTGCCTAAAGCTTAACTCAGAGAAGTCTGAAATCCTCGTCCTCAGAGCCACCCCATCAGCATGGAACAACACCTGGTGGCCCTCGGCAGCCCATGACCTCCGCAGTCCACACCAGAAACCTCGGCATCATACTCAACTCCTCCTTCTCCATGAAGAGACAGGTCAACGCCATCGCCTCCAGCTGTTTCAACACCCTACGCATCCTCCCTAAGACTTTCAAATTGATCCCCCCAGAGTCAAGGAAGTCAGTCATCCATGCACTCATCACCAGCATGTTGAACTATGGAGACACCCTGCACGCAGGCATCAACAAGTCTCTACTCCGCAAGCTCCAGGCCATCCAGAACACCACCGCCAGACTCATCCTCGGCATCCCCCAACACAAGCACATCAGCCAACACCTACGGAAGCTCCACTGGCTCTCCTTTGAGAAGAGAGTCACTTTTAAGATACTCACTCATGCCTACAAATGCCTACACAACACTGGACCCCAATACCTCAACAATAGAATCACCCTCCACGTACCCTATAGAAACCTCCGATCCGCCAATCTCATCCTCGCCAAAACCCCATGCATCCACAGAGCCAGAGCAGGAGGAAGATGCTTCTCCTACATCACGGCCAAGACCTGGAACAAGCTCCCGATCGACATCTGGCGAGCTCCTTCCCTAAACACCTTCAGGAAGGCTCTCAAGACCTGGCTCTTCAGCTGAACAGAACTGCTGACCCCCCCCCACACTTTGTCCATTTCGATATGTGTTGATGGTGAAATATGTAAAATTCCACCAAAGTCTCCCAACATCTGTCAAAATCCTTCAAAACCAGTTAAGTTCTCCACAATGCTTTTTCCTTAGCCTCTGTAGCCCTCTGTCTCCCCCGTGTCAGTTATTAGCGCTGGGATGCTTCCGGGTAGCCATGCACTCTACAAATGTCTTTCTATTCTATTCCATTCCACTTGCAATTTAGCTCCTCCATCTGCAGATATTTGTGCTTTCTATTATAGTCAAAAAATATACTTGTGCAAGGGATTTTATTAAATCTGTCCAGCCCTGGTGGTTTTCCTATCGACAAATCTAGCATCAATTTTTGCTTCTATTTTGTGTTCTTCACTATGGTTGAGTAGCAATCCAAAAGAACTTAGGGCCTAATTATGAGCTAGGTGGTCCGATGGCCCACCAAACCCATGCTGTCAGGCAGCAGCTGTTGCACTGGTGGTCTGACTGCTGTATTATGACTTTGGCGGCCAGACTGCCATAGGACAGCTGCCATGGCCAGGGATCCACGATCAGTGCAGTGGTCAGAGGCCACAATATACTGGCGGCGGCTGGAGTTTCCTCACTGCCCTCCTTTTTATGGCAGTGAGCCCTCCATGAAAAGGGTGCCGGTAAGGAGAGTAAGGGGGCCCTACACAGCCCTTTGGTGCCTCAGTTCCCGAGGGTGCATGCAGGAGGGGGGGCACATGGTGTGCCCCCCTGCCTTTCTGCTACTCCAGTTCCAGCACGGTATAGACTTCACAGTCCATGCAGTGCAGGAACGTGCTGTGGCAGTCCCGCGGCGCTGCCTTTCTAAGGCTTACATGCGAGTCTTTGAAAGGCATCGTTGTGGGCCAGCCACACAGGATGGCCTTTAACTCGCATTCAGGTGAGTGGTGTGTGGAAGACTTTGGTGTTCTTGGAGCAGGGTGCTGGCATAGCGGCCCGCTCCAAGACTGCCAAAGTCAAAATCAGGCCCTTAGAATTCAAAGGAAATAGAGCAGTGTACCCGAAGGACAACTGAGCCAGCAAAAAAGTTGTGCTAAGACAAGCAACTTCTGTATAGCAATGTTTATTGGACAGTTGGGGCGCTGATTGAATCATTTACTTCTGACTCATTCTGACACGTACTAAAGCCATCATTAAAGGCCTGATTACGATGGCAGTCGGACCGCACACCAACAGGCCATCAGTGGCGGTCTGACTGCCGACAAGCCTTCGGTCTGATCACTGCATTACAATGCAGCCGGACAGACCCTAATCTGTCGGAGGGAAGACCGCGGCCTCTGACAGAATCATCTGAACCGTTTGTCAGAATCACAACCCCGAATAGAGGCAGGCACCGCCGTCGGGATTACGATATCCCTTTCCGACTGCCTTTTCATGGCAGGAAGACAGCCAGAGAAGGGCCCCCATCCATTGTGGCCCACCGTAATGTGGCCTGGGGTACATGGAGTGCCCCCACACTCATCCATGCACCGTGTTCATGCACCATATGGTGCATGGCACAACGTGCCCCCTTACACTGTAGCTTGTGTTGCGGCCCTCTTCCTGCCAGCCAGGCAGTCGCATCCTAATGTGACGGTCAGACCGCCGACTGCTTGTCAGGCGGTCTCCTGACCGCCGTGATAGCGGTTGGTGGTTGGACCGACCACCATTTTAATTGGGGCCTGTGTGTCCTAATAACATGCAATATTTACTCCCATAACTACACATATCAGAAGTATACGTTTTTGCATGTGTTTCTCTTACTGAGTACATACTGAGTGTGAAAAAAATGCATCTTCCAGAAAAATACCTGCATTTATCAGGGGTGAGGGATATGCATGCTACACACTGGGACATGCAGATTTGTGTGTAGTAAGCATCAAAATCTGCTTATGTTGTCCCATTTGAGGGTCAAAACATCATAAGAGGTGATCATTATCACACATGATAGATTCCACATCCATTGCTGCTGGTTTTAATTGTATGCAATAATTACAGCACATAAAACCTGCCACTCTTAATAAGGACCCAAAAAAAATGAAACCCTGGTTTAATACCGTAAGCCTGTTGTCCATATTTCTAGCCTTAATGCATTTGTTTCCTAATATTTTTTGTCTCAGAGTCACAATGGGAGCGTGCTTCTATTTACGAGTCACATTTTCAGTCTAGTTGAATTACCCACTGTTATCAGCTGTCTATGGGAGTGCACAGAAATCTGTAAATCACAAATTTCTTAGTAACTATCTGGACCACCAGCAAGTACTCTTCTTCAAAGAATATAAGAATATGACCATCTCCGCTCTGGGACAGACGCCAAGTGCTCCTCCTAATTCTGTTACTGTAATGGGATGCTTCTTGATGCGTTTGAAGATAGGCTGCAATGTGTGTTCATCTCGCGGTAGAGTAAGCATCTATATACGTTCCATGCCAAAGAAGACGGTCAGGCAGAAGAGACTGTGGGTGTGGACCAAAATACCTTTACGATGAAGGAAAAACAAACAATACATTTGGTTTAAAGCCCACAGCCTGTCCTAGTAATATTTATATATGCAAGCTCTATATGCATACTGACATTAATATTTCAGTAATATGCTTTAAGTGTTGTTTGCTACCACAGATATATTCTGAATTAGAACATTGTAAGCATCATGTTTTATTATTTCCCAACTCAATGGTACCCCTTTTATCGGCCTCCCATGAATGAAAGTTTGAGTCAGTACTGTGAAGTTCAAGTTTTAATTAGATCTCAGAAGCAAGTGCATGATACAAAGTGTGAAAGTGGTACCCAACAAAACAAATTCAAATGTGAAACTGCAACATTCTAATGACTTACTTAGCTCTGTTGAAAGATGTTGGATGACTAGCAAATATGTGCTTGCTCTGTGTAAATGTGCCCATGACACAGTGTCTTGCCTTGAGGACCCATGGTCCTAATGGCGTTCTGCAAAGTTGAATTAGATTTCCTGGTAACTGGCAAATGAAAATCAAATAGAGCAGAGCTCTGTAAGTGATCAGAGATTTACAGGCTGATTTTAACCCTACATCTAATATTGACAATGATCATGATTCTATGACTTTTAATGTTTTTATGGTTTTTTAAATATGATTAGATTGTAACCTATCGTGGGAGGTAGACCATAAATAATATATGACCGAATGTACAATGTAATATTGTTTTCTCTGTAATAAATTGCCTTTTGATATTTTCAAATTTGATTTGAATAGTATTTGTGTGAAACTATATGCTGTACTGTGTTTGTGTAGAGAATAGATAGCAAACGTTTTATAGATAGAGGCACTCACTGTGGTAAATAACTTTAGTACTACTTACCATCTGTATTAAACATCTGACCTAGATAGAGGTAGTCTTTTCCTCTTATACATTATGATATAGGGACTCTCTGTTTTTTTAGTTCATGATTCTTTGATGCCATGTGCTAAACTTCCAGAAAGAAGAGTGTATAAGAGAGATTTCCTGCAAAGCGTGGCAATCATGCTTAGTCATAAGGTATACTTTAAAAACAGATTGAATAATTACTTTACGGTTAATCGACATAGTAAAGAGGGAAAAAAGTGGCAGCATGGCTTGCTGCAGGCTGAATTCAAACACCCATGTACACATATGGACTTTCTTAGTTATGCATATGGTGCCAAAATGCGGCTCATGTCTCCGGTTGTTTGATCCAATCAACGGTGAAAGAGTAGGAGGGAAAAGATTTTATTTGAAATAGAAAACTGTATGAAAACATCTTGTCAAAAAATGGGAGCTAGCATTTACAGGGAGCTAATGTAACAAGAAATGTATATTTCGAAAAAGGAGAAAAAATGGGATAGTGGCTATTGCCTTTTTTAACGGTTCCGTAAAACCTGTGAAGAAATTGTGGAATATCGCTGTTTTTGCCAAACCGTGGCCCATCCACAGGTCTGCCAATTTACATGGTGCCACCGTGGGTTTCACATGATCACCCGGTGAGGAATCAATATCACATGGTGAACACAAGATGAGCTAGAAACCTCGACCAAGAACAGACTTTCAGCTCGTTTGTGGAAGCTCTGCACAGTTGAGGCAAATTATGTGTTTTAAAACCTCCCCAGGACATGGGAGGAGGTGTTAGAAACGTTTGTGTTTTTGGGAAGTGTAAGATTGTTTCAACAGACAACACTGAGAACAAAATCCTGCCCCTTATTTATAACTCTGCCCTCATCCAAGACCTTTTTATGGCTGCTCAGGCAGTGATGGAATCAAATCACAGTCTGTCACGCCAGTGGTGTACCCTCTCTGAATCATCTTGAGGCAAGAGTACAATGTACAACATCAGGTTAAATAAGGAATAGATAGGAATAGATAGTTCTGGATCTGCCTAGTTGTGGACGTTCTGGAAGCTTGGTTTATGCACTGTTGGGTGTGAGCAGCACCAAGTTGCTTGACATTAGCACTCAATTTTTTGACACTTTCTATAAACGGGTTTTTGAAGATCTAAACACCTACGAGTCAAAAAGAAACATAACTAGAAATAAATATCAGGACAACCTCACACAAGGTGAATGTCGAGCACTTAAGACATTTGCTAGTGACAAAGACATACGCATTAGGGAAGCCGATAAGGGTGGGAATGTTGTGATTATGAACCGCGTTGATTACAACAATGAGATAATGTCCCAACTAAATGACGTCACATGCTACCAACCAATGACTTACAACCCTATGGGACCCCTGACTACTCTCATCAATAAACACCTTTCCGAGTGGCACACGAAGGACCTTCTTGATGATGATGAAATCACATACATGAAGGTATTCAGACCCACCTTTCCCGTTCTGTACATATTACCCAAAATCCACAAGCATCTTCCCTTCCCCCCTGGAAGACCCATTGTGTCAGAGATTGGTGGGCCAACAGAGAAACTTGCTGAATATGTAGATCTTTTTTTAGGCCCTTTGGTCCATAACTTAGCATCCTATATTCAGGATACTAAACATATTCTCATCATACTATCAGACGTACATTGGCAACCTGGTATGATCCTTGCTACTTTGGATGTGGTGTCTCTATACACCAGTATCCAACCTGAACTAGGTCTACAAGCAGTCACAAAACTACTCAACAATAGACCAGCTACACATTGGCTACATAATGAAATGCTGATTACTATGATGCACCTCATTCTACATAACAACTTCTTTTTGTTTGAGAATAAGTGGTACAAACAAGTCAGAGGAGTGGCAATGTGGTCTAAATTTTCACCTTCATTTGCGAATGTGTTCATGGGTTGTCTTGAGAATGATTGGATCTGGGGTATCAATGGTGCACCATGGATAGACTCTATCATCTTTTGGGGTAGCTACATTGACGACTGCCTTCTATTATGGTCAGGCACTCACACGGAATTGGTTCTATTCTGTACCCACTTGAACACTAACAACTTTGATATGCAATTCACCATGGAATACAGTTCCACTAATATCACGTTTCTGGACATGGAATTGTACATCAAAGATGAGAGACTCAACAGTCGACTCTTTCGCAAAAGCCCTTCCTGCAATTCTGTACTACATGCAGACAGCCACCATCCTACACACCAAGTTAGAGCATAAGGGCATGAAGGAATTGCAGTGAAGATTCTGAATTCAATACCTGTATTAAGGACATGAAACAGAGATTTCAGAAGAGAGGGTACTCTCCCCAAACCCTTAAACGAGCTGAAAATAGGATTTTCCATGTGAATCGATGTGATACTTTACTACCTAAGAGCAAAACAGTCACTGAAACCCAGAATGTTCGCATGATTGCGGACTTTAGTGACCTGAGTCATACCCTTAGAAAAAGTCTCAATAAACATTGGGGTATTTTACAGACTGATAGTTCCTTAACAGGTTTTATAACCAATCGCCCCCAAATCACCTTCAGACGGGGAAACACACTACGCACCAGATTAAGTTCCACTGTACCAAAGTCTCAGAGTACAGAGTCATGGCTAACCCCACACACCATTGGTTTCCACAAATGTGGTTGCTGTGGTGTCTGCAAATGGGCCAAACATAAAACAAAGACTTTTCATAGCCATAACAATTGAACATACGAGATTAGATCTAACATCAATTGTACTACTAAATTTGTAGTCTATATCATTGAATGCACATGTGGCAAACAATATGTGGGCAGTACAATTAGAGCTCTGAAAGAAAGAATTGGAGAACATGTTAGGGCACTTCACCAGCAGGATGCGAGATACCCTGTGGCAATACATGCAGCCATGTGCCCCACACAAAGTTCACACAAGTGTTTCAAATTGTTTGGAATTGATACCATTGATTCTGGTCCACGTGGTGGCAATAGGGAACTAAGGCTAAGAAGGACCGAGGCCACTTGGATCATGCGTCTCCAGACAGTTGAAAACGGACTCAATTATGATTCAGAGATGCAATACTTCCTGGGTTAATGAGTCTTGTGCTTATTCTGTTTGTAGTATTTTCTTACATAGACATCTGTCCTAATGACTACTGAACCAAGTTTTTTTACTCTGCCTGTATAGGATGTATTACTAAAATAACAAGACGCATTTATTTAGATTTCTTTTTAAAGCTCATTAACTTTTATTAAGAATGTCTCGTGTTTACAACAGTGTGTCGTATTCAGAATACACTCAATTTAGGTAGGCAAGACTGGATATGCTTAATCTCCTTATGTATGAATCCATTATTGAAGGGCTTGTTGTTTAAGTTAATTTTGACGATCCATGCTTTGTATTGGTTGTTTTTTTTTGTTTGCTCACTTACCTTGTCCAGTTCTCATTTTAACTCCCATTTGCATTATGTTAGAATGTATATTGGCAGCGCTCACTTCTGCTAATATGAACTATTAATATTGTTTTTGAACGGGGGTTATGCAATTGTATCTTCTACTTTTTGTATGCAAGTCATTGTCATTTATTATGCACCTTATTGGTTTGTTTTTTTAATCATGTTTCTCTTCTTTATCCTCTGCTTATTCTCTTTTTCTCTCCTTCCTTTTTATATATTCTCAGCTAAATCCACATGCTTTTTTGGTTTCTATCCCTATTAATGCTAATTATTATTACCATTTATTCTTTCCTATAATATCTCACCACGGATCTTACTCCTCTTGATTCTACCGTTTTTCTATTGAACTCCCTTGTTTTTGGGCATTTTATATTTATGTTTTTCCTTTTGATCCCGTCTTCTTATTTACCTGGTTCATCAGATTACCTTCATGTGTTTTGGATCTAGTCCGTTTAACATAGTGAGTTATTGCCGCAGGTACTTTCCCCATAACTTCCGGTTTCTGAAATTCTTTTGGCGCCGCGGTCTAGTTGTTGCTGTCCTCTCAAACTACTTAACTACTTCCGGTTTCGAGCTACTGGGACACACATACGTCAGCACGGGTGCCGCCAGGAAGCGCGTTCTTTTCTTCTTCAAAGTAAGTCCAATTCCTGCTAGCTTTGTGATACTCCCCCCCCCAGTCCATAGCTGTTTTTGTTATTTTGGCCCTACTTTCATGATATACACAGTGACCCATTACCCTGACATGGGCGTTTTTGCCATTTTTTCTTTCTCTCATTCAGATAGACTTTATGAACACAAACTCGTGTTCTGCCCCTTCATTACCACCGCTGAGATCGTTAACTCAACCGCACTTCGGTTTTATTGACCTTTATTATACTTGAGTAAGTGGTACTTTTCATTTAACCCCTTCGATGCTCATGACGGAGCGGTTCCGTCATGAGCATCGGTTGGGCTGTGCTTATGACGGAACCGCTCCGTCATGAGCACAGCCCCTGGGGGAAGTGCTGGCGCTCCCCCCCTGGGGCATTGATCTTGCCCCCACAGAGGGGGATGGCAGCGGAAGAGTTTCCGCTGCCACCCCCGAGCCCCCCATGCTTCCCCATGACGTCAGCGCACACAGCGCGCGCCAACGTCATCAGGAAGCGCTGGGATGCCTGGAAGCCATTTGCTTCCAGGCATCTCAGCAGGAAGAGGTAAGTTTTGTTCTCCGGTGGGGCCGCGGGGGGGATTTTTGCAAGTATTGAGGCATCGGGGGAGAGGAAAGAGTATTTCCTCTCCCCTGATGTCTCAATGCTGGGCATTCCTGCTCCACGATCGCGCACAGCGTCGCGATCGTGAAGCAGTGATGCCCCACTAGACACCAGGGATGTCTTGGTAGCGTTAAGGACGCGACCCCTTGGGCAAGGGTCGCTTCCTGGGGGCCTCTAATTAATATTAAGACTTTTCTGCCCCCCCTGGGGGCAGATCGGTCGTTTATGTAGCCGTTTCTGCTCCCAGGGGGGGCAGAAAAGCCCACTAGACACCAGGGATGTTATTTTTTGAGTGAAGGAAGCGACCCCTTGGGCAAGGGTCGCTTCTTGGGGGTTCAAATATTTATCAAGACTTTTCTGCCCCCCCTGGGGCAGATCGGTCGTTTATGTAGCCGTTTCTGCTCCCAGGGGGGGCAGAAAAGCCCACTAGACACCAGGGATGTTATTTTTTGAGTAAAGGAAGCGACCCCTTGGGCAAGGGTCGCTTCTTGGGGGTTCAAATATTTATCAAGACTTTTCTGCCCCCCCCTGGGGCAGATCGGTCGTTTATGTAGCCGTTTCTGCTCCCAGGGGGGGCAGAAAAGCCCACTATTCACCAGGGATGTTTTTTGTGTGTAAAGGAAGCGACCCCTTGGGCAAGGGTCGCTTCCTGGGGGCCCAAATTTTTATTAAGACTTTTCTGCCCCCCCTGGGGGTAGATCGGTCTTTTGTGTAGCCGTTTCTGGTCCCAGGGGGGGGGGGGCAGAAAAGCCCACTAGACACCAGGGAATTATTTTAAATAATAATGGAAGTGACCCCTTGGGCAAGGGTCGCTTCCAGGGGGCAATTTTTTTATAATATGTATTTGGCCCCCCCCGCCCCGGGACAGATTAGCCTGTTTTTTTTTTTCCTGCTGTTTTCTGCCCCACCTGGCACACAACCCGATTGACCATTTGGGTAGTAACATAGCATGTTATAATGTTTATTGTTATATTTTTTGTGAATTGCAAATGTAATTTTTTATTTTTTTACTTTTTTGTTCTAGGTGGAGGCTTTTGCTCTTTCCAGTTTGCGGTTTCGTTACTGGTGGTTCTGCTGTTTGTGTAGTTTGGTAAGAGACTTTTTTTTGTACAATGTCAATGTGTTTGATTTCTCTGCATGAATTTTTTTTTGCAAATGGTGTAATAATAGCAGTATGTTTGGTTTTTGAGTGTCAAAAACTGTTTGCATTTGTGCTCGATGTGTATTTTGTTGTCTTGTGAGTAATTTTTTTTTTTTCTTCTTTCTAGTTGGATATCGTTGGTTTTTGCTGTGTCACTGCAGAGTAGGTTCTGGTGAGTGTAGCTGTCTCTTGTAATTGAATTCTATAGTTTTTGAGTACATTGATCTTTGTGATAAAGGCACACATTTCTTTACTTACTTGGTTTGCACATTGTTGGTTGTTGTTGACTTGTTTGTGCAGTCTTCTATCTTAGTAAGTATAATGGCTAGCCGCATGATTACTGCTCAGCAGGTTGTTGGTTTGCTTTTTGAGTCTTCCTCTGACCATGGTTCAGAGACTGACTCTGCATCTGAGGCAGAGGAGGCAGGGGACGATTCTGGCAGTGAGTTTTCTCTCCATATGGAGTCATCGGATGATGAAGATACTCTTAGTGCGGATGAAGTGCCTGTGTTAGAGGAGGAGACTGATGTGCCAATAGTGCGGCAAGAGGCATCTGGGCTGCAGCCTGGGGCTGCAAGGTTTCCCGTTGGTGTAGTGCGGCAAGAGGCATCTGGGCTGCAGGCTGGGGCTGCAAGGCTTCCCTTTGAAAGTGATGACCTCTGGGTTGCCCCTGGCATGGTGCAGCCGGCATTGCCAGACTTTACTGGTGTTCCAGGGTATAGAGTGAATACTGAAAACTTTTTGCCGATAAATTTTTTTCAGTTGTTTATGGACGATGTGTTTTTGGCAGGGATTGTTGAGCAGACTAATTTGTATGCCGAACAGTTTTTGAGGGACAACAGTGCCAGTCTTAAGCCACACTCTAGAGCTACCCGGTGAACTCCCACAAATCTTGAAGAGATGAAGAAGTTCTTGGGTTTAACCTTTTTGATGGGCTTGCTAAGGAAGCCATCAATGTCTTCATATTGGTCCACTAGTCCCTTGATGGCAACTGCTATTTTTCTGGCAGTCATGAGTCGTGACAGATATTTGCTTCTGCTTCGGATGATGCATTTTGTTGATAATGGTTTAGCGTTGCCACGAGATCACCCTGAGTGTGACCGTCTTTTTAAGATTAGGCCTGTCCTTGATCACTTTGTTGATCGATTTTCTGAGATCTATGCTCCTGGGAAAGAAATTGCAGTAGATGAGTCTTTGGTGTTGTTCAAGGGCCGCTTGGTTTTTAGGCAATACATTACTAGTAAGAGGGCACGCTATGGAATTAAGCTGTATATGCTGTGTGACAGTAGGACTGGATATGTCTCTAATTTCAGAGTGTACACCGGTAAGGAATCCAGGATTAACCCCCCTGGTTGTCCTTCCACTTTTGGAGTGACTGAGAAAATTGTTTGGGAACTTGGTAGAGGATTTTTTAACAAAGGCCACCATTTATATGTAGATAACTTCTACACTGGTGTGCGGTTGTTCAGGGAATTGGCCAAAGTGGACACTGTTGCTTGTGGCACAATCCGCTCTAACCGTAAAGGTTTCCCAAAATAACTTGTTTGTCAAAAGCTTGTGTGGGGACAGTGCAGTGCAGTGCGTTGCGAGGAGCTTCTTGCTGTGAAGGTTTCAGACAGGAGAGATGTCTACATGCTGACTACCATCCATGATGAAAGCACTGCACCTGTGACTGGGGTCAGGTCGCTGAAGCACGCAAACCTGTGTGCATTTTAGACTATAATAGGCACATGGGTGGTGTTGACAGAGTAGATCAGAGGTTGGAACCTTACGCTGCTCTTCGTAAGACTTACATTTGGTACAAGAAGTTGGCTATCCATCTTTTCCACTTGGCAATCTTTAATGCTTTTGTTGTGTTCCAGGATTCTTGCCCTGAGTCAAAGATGACTTTTGCTAAGTTTCAGGAGTGTGTAATAGGCAGCCTTGTTGTAGTGGAACAGGCAAGTGTTCCTAGAGTTGGAGTGGTGGAGGATGTTGCTAGATTGAGAGATCGCCACTTTCCTGATCACATTCCTCCCACACCCTCAAAAGATTTTCCCAGTAGGAGATGTAGAGTCTGTTGGCGAAGAGGTACGCGGAAGGAGATTCGTATGTACTGTCCCGACTGTCCCTCTAAACCTGGGCTGTGTGTCCCTGCTTGTTTTAGAGCGTACCACACGCAAAATAATTTTTGGGAGCATTCATGAGTGGTAAAGTGAACTGCCTGGTCTGTATTCTTTTGAAAATTTGTTTCTGTTTCAAGGTTGGCGTTAGTGCAATATATTTAGTTGCTGATTTTGTGTTTGTAGATTTGTATCTATTTGCGATTTGTTTGTGTTTTTATTTTTGTCTAAAAAAATCCTAAATGTGATGGCGGTGTGTGTAGGCTGGCGCTTGGCTGTTGGTGTGTGTGGACTGGCACTTGGTTGGCGGTCTGCGTGGAATGATGCTTGGCTGGCGGTGTGTGTGGACTGGTGCTTGGCTGGCGGTGTGCGTGGACTGGCGGTGTGCGTGGACCGGTGCTTGGCTGGTGGTGTGCGTGGACTGGAGCTTGGCTGGTGGTGTGCGTGGAATGGTGCTTGGCTGGCGGTGTGTGTGGACTGGTACTTGGCTGGCGGTGTGCGTGGACTGGCGGTGTGCATGGACTGGTGCTTGGCTGGTGGTGTGCGTGGACTGGAGCTTGGCTGGCGGTGTGTGTGGATTGGCGATTGGCTGCCGGTGTGCCTGGACTAGCGATTGGCTAGCGGTGTGCGTGGACAGGTGTTTGGCTAGTGGTGTGCGTGGACTGGTGCTCTGCTAGCAGTGTGTGTGGACTGGCGCTCGGCTGGCTGTGTGTGAGTAGTGACTTGCTGCTGGTCACTACACACACTTCTAGCTGAGTGCCACTTCACGCAATCCATCAGCTTGTGTAGTTGCTGTGTCAGGAATGTGGGCGTGTGAAAGTGATGGGCCCTTGAATGGCGCTGTGTGCTGGTGTGAGTTTTGTTATGTGATGGGCCCGCGGCTGGTGGTGTGAATGGTTTTGTATGACTCACACGTATGAAAGGTGTATGAATGGCCTGTAAAGAGGTTGGTGCCTTGTCGTGGCTTTACAGCTCACGAGCTGTGAGTCAATGGTTCAGTTTCTCGCCCTTTCAATTATTAACAGTGCATTTCATTTTTGTGAAATCACTTGCTAATACAATTGTATATACTGAACCATCACTCACCCTCGTGCCAAATCCAACCAGTATGTGTGTGTGCTTGAGGATTAGATGGCTGTGCAGTAATATATGTCTTTCTGAAGCAGGGTGTACCTTGTCCCTTTTTTGTGAATGTTGTAATGTGTTGCTTTTGTGCCTGGTGGTGCGAATGGTCTTGTTTGTATCACGTATGAAAGGTGTGTGAATGGCCTGTAAAGAGGTTGGTGCCTTGACATTTCTGAAAGCTAGACACCCGGCGGCTTCCAGGGAGGTATGGCTTGCGTGGATCCCCCAACGTTTCCTTACCCAGAATCCCCTGCAAACCTCAATTTTAGCTGAAAAAATCACTTTTTTCACACATTTTGGTGTGGGAAAGTTGTGGCATCACCGGGCTCACACAAATTTACCATCACCCAGGTTTCCCCCAGGTCTCCCGGTAAAAATGGTGCCTCACTTGTGTGGGAATCCCAAGTACCCGCGGCAGACGAGGGCCCAAAACGTAGTGAGGCGACATCAAAATGGCCTATCGCAAAACCACCTGGTTTTGCAAGGGAGGTCACTTGGGTTTTTGGCCCGGTGCTCGGCGGCCATCTAGGGAAACCTACCAAACCCATACATTTCTGAAAACTAGACACCCGGCGGCTTCCAGGGAGGTATGGCTTGCATGGATCCCCCAACGTTTCCTTACCCAGAATCCCCTGTAAACCTCAATTTTAGCTGAAAAAATCACTTTTTTCACACATTTTGGTGTGGGAAAGTTGTGGCATCACCGGGCTCACACAAATTTACCACCACCCAGCGTTCCCCCAGGTCTCCCGGTAAAAATGGGGCCTCACTTGTGTGGGAGGCCCAAGTACCCGTGACAGGCAAGGGCTCAAAACGTTGTGAGGCGAAATCAACATTGCCTATCAAAAAAATGTTTGGGCCCTTGCCAGTCGCGGGTACTTGGGCCTCCCACACAAGTGAGGCACCATTTATACCGGGAGACCTGGGGGAATGCTGGGTGGTGGTAAATTTGTGTGAGCCCGGTGATGCCACAACTTTCCCACACCAAAATGTGTGAAAAAAGTGATTTTTTCAGCTAAAATTGAGGTTTGCAGGGGATTCTGGGTAAGGAAACGTTGGGGGAAGCACGCAAGCCATACCTCCCTGGAAGTCCCCGGGTGTCTAGTTTTCAGAAATGTATGGGTTTGGTAGGTTTCCCTAGATGGCCGCCGAGCACCGGGCCAAAAACCCAAGTGACCCCCCTTGCAAAACCAGGTGGTTTTGCGATAGGCCATTTTGATGTCGCCTCACTACGTTTTGGGCCCTTGCCTGCCACGGGTACCTGGGCCTCCCACACAAGGGAGGCACCATTTTTACCGGGAGACCTGGGGGAACGCTGGGTGGTGGTAAATTTGTGTGAGCCCGGTGATGCCACAACTTTCCCACACCAAAATGTGTGAAAAAAGTGATTTCTTTCAGATAAAATTGAGGTTTGCAGGGGATTCTGGGTAAGGAAACGTTGGGGTATCCACACAAGCCATACCTCCCTGGAAGCCCCCGGGTGTCTAGTTTTCAGAAATGTATGGGTTTGGTAGGTTTCCCTAGGTGCCGGCAGAGCTAGGGTTAAAAAACTACAGCTAGGCACTTTGCCAAAAAAGGGTCATTTTTCATTGCAAAATTGAGGTGTGACCACGTTGCGTTTTGCGCCGTTTCCTGTTGTGGGCACTAGGCTGACCCACACAAGTGAGGTACCATTTTTCTCGTAGGACTTTGGGGAACACGGGGTGGGGGAAATTTGTGGATCCACGCAGATTCCAGAACTTTCCATCACAGAAATGTGGGGAAAATGTGATTTTTTGGTCAATTTTTTAGGTTTGCAAGGGATTCTGGGTAACAGACCATGGTGGGAGGCACTCAAGTCACCCCATCCTGGATTTCCCTGGGTGTCTAGTTTTCAAAAATATATAGGTTTGCTAGGTTTCCCTAGGTGCCGGCAGAGCTAGGGTTCAAAAACTACAGCTAGGCACTTTGCCAAAAAAGGGTCATTTTTCACTGCAAAATTGAGGTGTGACCACGTTGCGTTTTGCGCCGTTTCCTGTCGCGGGCAATAGGCCAACCCGCACAAGTGAGGTACCATTTTTCTCGTAGGACTTTGGAGAACGCGGGGTGGGTGGAAATTTGTGGATCCACGCAGATTCCAGAACTTTCCATCACAGAAATGTAGGGAAAATGTGTTTTTTTTGTCCATTTTTACGTTTGCAAGGGATTCTGGGTAACAGACCCTGGTGGGAGGCACTCACGTCACCCCATCCTGGATTTCCCTGGGTGTCTAGTTTTCAAAAATATATAGGTTTGCTAGGTTTCCCTAGGTGCCGGCAGAGCTAGGGTTCAAAAACTACAGCTAGGCACTTTGCCAAAAAAAGGGTAATTTTTCACTGCAAAATTGAGGTGTGACCACGTTGCGTTTTGCGCCGTTTCCTGTCGCGGGCACTGGGCCGACCCGCACAAGTGAGGTACCATTTTTCTCGTAGGACTTTGGGGAACGTGGGGTGGGTGGAAATTTGTGGATCCACGCAGATTCCAGAACTTTCCATCACAGAAATGTGGGGAATTTTTTTTTTTTTGTCAATTTTTTAGGTTTGCAAGGGATTCTGGGTAACAGACCATGGTGGGAGGCACTCAAGTCACCCCATCCTGGATTTCCCTGGGTGTCTAGTTTTCAAAAATATATAGGTTTGCTAGGTTTCCCTAGGTGCCGGCAGAGCTAGGGTTCAAAAACTACAGCTAGGCACTTTGCCAAAAAAGGGTCATTTTTCACTGCAAAATTGAGGTGTGACCACGTTGCGTTTTGCGCCGTTTCCTGTCGCGGGCACTAGGCCAACCCGCACAAGTGAGGTACCATTTTTCTCGTAGGACTTTGGAGAATGCGGGGTGGGTGGAAATTTGTGGATCCACGCAGATTCCAGAACTTTCCATCACAGAAATGTGGGGAAAATGTGTTTCTTTTTGTCCATTTTTTACGTTTGCAAGGGATTCTGGGTAACAGACCCTGGTGGGAGGCACTCAAGTCACCCCATCCTGGATTCCCCTGGGTGTCTAGCTTTCAAAAATATATAGGTTTGCTAGGTTTCCCTAGGTGCCGGCAAGGCTAGGGTTCAAAAACTACAGCTAGGCACTTTGCCAAAAAAGGGTCATTTTTCACTGCAAAATTGAGGTGTGACCACGTTGCGTTTTGCGCCGTTTCCTGTCGCGGGCACTAGGCCGACCCGCACAAGTGAGGTACCATTTTTCTCGTAGGACTTTGGGGAACGCAGGGTGGGTGGAAATTTGTGGATCCATGCAGATTCCAGAACTTTCCATCACAGAAATGTGGGGAAAATGTGTTTTTTTTGTCAATTTTTTAGGTTTGCAAGAGATTCTGGCTAACAAACCATAGTAGGAGGCACTCAAGTCACCCCATCCTGGATTCCCCTGGGTGTCTAGTTTTAAGAAATATATAGGTTTGCTAGGTTTCCCTAAGTGCCGGCAGAGCTAGGGTTCAAAAACTACAGCTAGGCACTTTGCCAAAAAAAGGGTAAATTTTCACTGCAAAATTGAGGTGTGACCACGTTGCGTTTTGCGCCGTTTCCTGTCGCGGGCACTAGGCCGACCCGCACAAGTGAGGTACCATTTTTCTCGTAGGACTTTGGGGAATGCGGGGTGGGTGGAAATTTGTGGATCCACGCAGATTCCAGAACTTTCCATCACAGAAATTTGGGGGAAATTCGTTTTTTTTGTCAATTTTTTACGTTTGCAAGGGCTTCTGGGTAACAGACCCTGGTGGGAGGCACTCACGTCACCCCATCCTGGATTCCCCTGGGTGTCTAGTTTTCAAAAACATATAGGTTTGCTAGGTTTCCCTAGGTGCCGGCAGGGCTAGGGTTCAAAAACTACAGCTAGTCACTTTGCCAAAAAAGGGTCATTTTTAACTGCAAAATTGAGGTGTGACCATGTTGCGTTTTGCACCGTTTTCGTCGCGGGAACTAGGCCGACCCGCACAAGTGAGGTACCATTTGTCTTGTAGGACTTTAGGGAATGCGGGGTGGGTGGAAATTTGTGGATCCACGCAGATTCCAGAACTTTCCAACACAGAAATGTGTGGAAAATGTGTTTTTTTTGTCAATTTTTTAGGTTTGCAAGGGATTCTGGGTAACAGACCCTGGTAGGAGGCCCTCAATTCACCCTATCCTGGATTCCCCTGGGTGTCTAGTTTTCAAAAATATATAGGTTTGCTAGGTTTCCCTAGGTGCCGGCAGAGCTAGGGTTCAAAAACTACAGCTAGTCACTTTGCCAAAAAAGGGTCATTTTTCACTACAAAATTGAGGTGTGACCACGTTGCGTTTTGTTCCGTTTCCTGTCACGGGCACTAGGCCGACCCGCACAAGTGAGGTACCATTTTTCTCGTAGGACTTTGGGGAACACGGGGTCGGTGGAAATTTGTGGATCCACGCAGATTCCAGAACTTTCCATCACAGAAATGTGGGGAAAATGTGTTTTTTTTGTCAATTTTTTAGGTTTGCAAGGGATTCTGGGTAACAGACCCTGGTGGGAGGCACTCAAGTCACCCCATCCTGGATTCCCCTGGGTGTCTAGTTTTCAAAAACATAGAGTTTGCTAGGTTTCCCTAGGTGCCGGCAGGGCTAGGGTTCAAAAACTACAGCTAGGCACTTTGCCAAAAAAGGGTCATTTTTCACTACGAAATTGAGGTGTGACCACATTGCATTTTGTGCAATTTCCTTTCGCGGGCAGTAGGCCAACCTGCACAAGTGAGGTACCATTTTTCTCGTAAGACTTTGGGCAACAAGGGGTGGGTGGAAATTTATGGATCCACGCAGATTCCAGAACTTTCCACCACAGAAATGTGGGGAAAATGTGTGTTTTTTTCTCAATTTTTTAGGTTTGCAAGAGATTCTGGCTAACAAACCATAGTGGGAGGCACTCAAGTCACCCCATCCTGGATTCCCCTGGGTGTCTAGTTTTCAGAAATATATAGGTTTGCTAGGTTTCCCTAAGTGCCGGCAGAGCTAGGGTTAAAAAACTACAGCTAGTCACTTTGCCAAAAAAGGGTCATTTTTAACTGCAAAATTGAGGTGTGACCATGTTGCGTTTTGCACCGTTTTCGTCACGGGCACTAGGCCGACCCGCACAAGTGAGGTACCATTTGTCTCGTAGGACTTTAGGGAATGCGGGGTGGGTGGAAATTTGTGGATCCACGCAGATTCCAGAACTTTCCAACACAGAAATGTGTGGAAAATTTGTTTTTTTTGTCAATTTTTTAGGTTTGCAAGGGATTCTGGGTAACAGACCCTGGTAGGAGGCCCTCAAGTCACCCCATCCTGGATTCCCCTGGGTGTCTAGTTTTCAAAAATATATAGGTTTGCTAGGTTTCCCTAGGTGCCGGCAGAGTTAGGGTTCAAAAACTACAGCTAGTCACTTTGCCAAAAAAGGGTCATTTTTCAATACAAAATTGAGGTGTGACCACGTTGCGTTTTGTTCCGTTTCCTGTCACGGGCACTAGGCCGACCCGCACAAGTGAGGTACCATTTTTCTCGTAGGACTTTGGGGAACACGGGGTCGGTGGAAATTTGTGGATCCACGTAGATTCCAGAACTTTCCATCACAGAAATGTGGGGAAAATGTGTTTTTTTTGTCAATTGTTTAGGTTTGCAAGGGATTCTGGGTAACAGACCCTTGTGGGAGGCACTCAAGTCACCCCATCCTGGATTCCCCTGGGTGTCTAGTTTTCAAAAACATAGAGTTTGCTAGGTTTCCCTAGGTGCTGGCAGGGCTATGGTTCAAAAACTACAGCTAGGCACTTTGCCAAAAAAGGGTCATTTTTCACTACGAAATTGAGGTGTGACCACATTGCATTTTGTGCAATTTCCTTTCGCGGGCAGTAGGCCAACCTGCACAAGTGAGGTACCATTTTTCTCGTAAGACTTTGGGCAACAAGGGGTGGGTAGAAATGTATGGATCCACGCAGATTCCAGAACTTTCCACCACAGAAATGTGGGGAAAATGTGTTTTTTTTGTCAATTTTTTAGGTTTGCAAGGGATTCTGGGTAACAGACCCTTGTGGGAGGCACTCAAGTCACCCCATCCTGGATTCCCCTGGGTGTCTAGTTTTCAAAAACATAGAGTTTGCTAGGTTTCCCTTGGTGCCGGCAGGGCTAGGGTTCAAAAACTACAGCTAGGCACTTTGCCAAAAAAGGGTCATTTTTCACTACGAAATTGAGGTGTGACCACATTGCATTTTGTGCAATTTCCTTTCGCGGGCAGTAGGCCAACCTGCACAAGTGAGGTACCATTTTTCTCGTAAGACTTTGGGCAACAAGGGGTGGGTGGAAATTTATGGATCCACGCAGATTCCAGAACTTTCCACCACAGAAATGTGGGGAAAATGTGTGTTTTTTTCTCAATTTTTTAGGTTTGCAAGAGATTCTGGCTAACAAACCATAGTGGGAGGCACTCAAGTCACCCCATCCTGGATTCCCCTGGGTGTCTAGTTTTCAGAAATATATAGGTTTGCTAGGTTTCCCTAAGTGCCGGCAGAGCTAGGGTTAAAAAACTACAGCTAGTCACTTTGCCAAAAAAGGGTCATTTTTAACTGCAAAATTGAGGTGTGACCATGTTGCGTTTTGCACTGTTTTCGTCGCGGGCACTAGGCCGACCCGCACAAGTGAGGTACCATTTGTCTCGTAGGACTTTAGGGAATGCGGGGTGGGTGGAAATTTGTGGATCCACGCAGATTCCAGAACTTTCCAACACAGAAATGTGTGGAAAATTTGTTTTTTTTGTCAATTTTTTAGGTTTGCAAGGGATTCTGGGTAACAGACCCTGGTAGGAGGCCCTCAAGTCACCCCATCCTGGATTCCCCTGGGTGTCTAGTTTTCAAAAATATATAGGTTTGCTAGGTTTCCCTAGGTGCCGGCAGAGTTAGGGTTCGAAAACTACAGCTAGTCACTTTGCCAAAAAAGGGTCATTTTTCACTACAAAATTGAGGTGTGACCACGTTGCGTTTTGTTCCGTTTCCTGTCACGGGCACTAGGCCGACCCGCACAAGTGAGGTACCATTTTTCTCGTAGGACTTTGGGGAACACGGGGTCGGTGGAAATTTGTGGATCCACGTAGATTCCAGAACTTTCCATCACAGAAATGTGGGGAAAATGTGTTTTTTTTGTCAATTGTTTAGGTTTGCAAGGGATTCTGGGTAACAGACCCTTGTGGGAGGCACTCAAGTCACCCCATCCTGGATTCCCCTGGGTGTCTAGTTTTCAAAAACATAGAGTTTGCTAGGTTTCCCTAGGTGCTGGCAGGGCTATGGTTCAAAAACTACAGCTAGGCACTTTGCCAAAAAAGGGTCATTTTTCACTACGAAATTGAGGTGTGACCACATTGCATTTTGTGCAATTTCCTTTCGCGGGCAGTAGGCCAACCTGCACAAGTGAGGTACCATTTTTTCGTAAGACTTTGGGCAACAAGGGGTGGGTAGAAATGTATGGATCCACGCAGATTCCAGAACTTTCCACCACAGAAATGTGGGGAAAATGTGTTTTTTTTGTCAATTTTTTAGGTTTGCAAGGAATTTTGGGTAACAGATCATGGTGGGAGGCAGTCAAGTCACCCCATCCTGGATTCCCCTGGGTGTCTAGTTTTCAAAAATGTATAGGTTTGCTAGGTTTCACAAGGTGCCGGCAGAGCTAGGGTTCACAAAATACAGCTAGGCACTTTGCCAAAAAAGGGTCATTTTTCACTACAAAATTGAGGTGTGACCACATTGCATTTTGTGCAATTTCCTGTCGCGGGCAGTAGGCCAACCTGCACAAGTGAGGTACCATTTTTCTCGTAATACTTTGGGCAACACGGGGTGGGTGGAAATTTATGGATCCACGCAGATTCCAGAACTTTCCACCACAGAAATGTGGGGAAAAAGTGTTTTTTTTGTCAATTTTTAGGTTTGCAAGGGATTCTGGGTAACAGATCATGGTGGGAGGCAGTCAAGTCACCCCATCCTGGATTCCCCTGGGTGTCTACTTTTCAAAAATGTATAGGTTTGCTAGGTTTCCCTAGGTGCCGGCAGAGCTAGGGTTAAAACACTACAGCTAGACTCTTCGCAAAAAATGTGTAAATTTTCATTGTGAAAATGTGGTGTGTTCACGTTAGGTTTTGAGCCACTTCCTGTCCTGGGCACTATGCCTACCCACACAAGTGAGGTACCATTTTTATCGGGAGACTTAGGGTAGTTCATATTTGCAAAGCAACTGTTATTACCTATTGATTTGTGATGCATTTCTCCCTTCCAAATGAAAGACATTGTGTAAAAAAAAGTCATTTTGAAAAATGACCAATAATTCTCATGCTAGTATGAGTATTCCCAATTTCGAAAATGTGCAAATATGCACTGTTTCTAAACTCTGTAATTTGTTCCCATTTCAGAAATACATAGGTGTCTTTCATACCGATTTTTCCATGTATACATTTTCCCACAATAATTGCTATATACCCCGAATATAATAAAAAACCATTACAAAATGCTGCTCAGTTTTTTACTCTGGGTTCGTTGGGCTCTTGGTGAACGTACAAGTCCTATATATCGCCACAACCAGGGAGGTCCAGCGGATGTAACGGTGCTTTCAAAGAGATGTCATAATTAGAAGAAGTTACAGGTGAAAACGTTGACACAAAAGGCTGCTTTTTTCAACTCATTTTTTACTTTTCCTATATTTAACTGTTAGTTTCTATAAAGAAACCTTGATGGATCTACACAAATGACCCCTTGCTGAATTCAGAATTTTGTCTACTTTTCAAAAATGTATAGCTTTCCAGGATCCATTATTGCTTTTGTACCCATTTCTACCATTAACTGGAAGGAGGTTGAAAGCACAAAAAATAGCAAAAATAGGGTATGTCCCCGAAAAATGCCAAAACTGTGTAAAAAATGTTGGATTTCTGACAAAAATCTGTCATTCCCTAAAAGCTGGATAAATGGTGATTTCAGCCCCACAAACCCTTTTTTGATACCATTTGCAGAGAAAAACCCAGACGCTTTCATTTGCAGCCAGTTTTTCCCATTTTTCACAACAACAAAAAAACTTTTGCTGTATTTTGACTAATTTCTGGGAACCCTCTAGGAGAATTCACAAACCCTGAGTACCTTTAGAATCCCCATGATGTTGGAAGAAAAGGACGCAAATTTGGCGTGGATACCTAATGTGGTCAAAAAGTTACAGGGGCCTAAGCGCGCACTACCCCAAATAGCCCAAAAAAGGCTTAGTACAGGAGGGGAAAAGGCCTAGCAGCGAAGGGGTTAATCTTGCATGTCAGCTGTTTGTTTTCTTGAGTGAGCCGTAACGCTCCGATTTATAATACTCTTTGCATTCACACTCTATTACAGATACACTACTTTGTGGATTCTTGTTCTTCCTCTACTCGCGGCACCATTCTCTTATGTTTTCGATAACCAAGGTGAGATCTAGCTTTGTGCACGCAAACAGGGTTAGGATGCTCCCTGTTTTTGTTTTTGCGCACTATTGACAGATATTATTCTCATTGCCCTTAGCTAACCTACTCACACCCGTATTTCTGATTGATGAAATGTGCTGATTGCCAGATTAGAATTATCACCGGATTTTCGGTAAGGGTACTTCGATTACAATCTTCTCTCGTTTTGAACTGCCATTTACTTGGTGTCTCCGCCATTTGGCACCTACTTAAATCCTTCCTTTTGCCCCCCCCCCCCCCTTTTTTCTCCAGAACACCTCATTTCTATGAGACTTCCTACAGGTAGTTTTTTATTTTATTTCAAATTTATTCTTGCACTCTTTACTTGGTTTTGGGATCTTATTGATTATGGCTTTTTATATTTTTCCATTTTAGACTCCAATTTGTTTTCTTATTTCTTCTACTGTCCAAATTGTATACCCAGCCGGGTTGGAATTATCACCGGTTTTTGGGTAAGATTATCTTCTGACCATTCTGTGCCATTCTAGTTCACGTTGACCTTCCCTTTTGACCCTCTCTTTTTAAAACACTTATTTTTGTACATTTTCTTTTTTTTCCCTCTCTCTCTTTAGCTTTTTTACCTCGCCCATGCTACTCGCTACAGGTACCTTCATTACCAGTATTTAGTCAATGTTTTTGTACCCTCCCTCCAATTTTTATTTGACCCTCTTTTTTCTCTTACTCTTTCTTCTTTTTCATTTCCGCTATTATATCTCGGTTAGCACTTCACCATCGAGTCAGTGGGACTCTTTTAATTGAGCACTGTGTCACTGGAATCTCACATCTACTCCCTTTTCTCACCATGATGTATTGATAATATTCTAGCCTAATTCATACAAATTGTCAATTTGGATCATCACTGGATGATTACTATGATAAGTGCTCACTTTCCTGTATTCATCAACCTTATACATTTGCCTAATGGTGGTATCCTGTTGGGTTTCCATGTGTGTTTGGGTGACCGCTATGTAGGGGACAGAGAGGGGTGTTCTCTCTGGTTAGTCACTCCATTTTTTGTACTTATACCAAACATTTGTATCATTCCCAGCCCTGAAGAGTCGTGGGATGACTTTCCCTGACGAAACACGTGTCGGCTGGTTGCGTTTCCCAAAGGAATAAAGAACATTCATTACCACTGAAGAATTTTCTCTATTTTGCTTTTTCCACTGCAGTATTACTGGATTTAACCTATATGGGTGCACAGGATTATATTGTACTGTTTTGCTGTAGGGTCCACCCTACACACATTAAGGGGTTATTAGGGTCTCCCCTTCCTGTTTAGCACCATACTCACTCGTCTAGCCAAACACCCTACACGCATACTTGCTGAGCGCCATCACTTCCTACATATTAAAAACCCTTTTCACGAATTTGTTTACACATATGGTCCAGACTCCAGCAATGGGAAAGTACTCGCAGTAGGTATTTTTTAACATGGGCATTATCTGTCACTGCCTCAATTCAGAAAGGACCTCAAGACCCGGCTCTTTGACTGAACCACAGCGCCTTCAATGGACCATCACCCCCACCCCCACCCCCAGCGCATTGAGACCCTTATGGGTGAGTAGTCGTGCTTTACAAGCCACCTGATTGATTGAAATGTGTCATGTACATGTATACACTTCAGTCAACATATACACACCAGCATTGACATATATGAAAAAATATTCCCTGTCATCAGAAACACCGCAGCGGGGTCAGCGGTGACATCGTGATACAGCAGGTGGGAGACCACTTCCACAGCAATCTTCTTAGGACCACTGCAGTAGCAGTTTTGCGGAGAGACCATCGAATTCATAATCGGGCCCAAAGTTATTTAATATCATCATTAATGATATAGTTATTTAACATATTGTTCAATTTAATATTATTGTTTTATGCTATAAACTTTTTGTGTACCTTTTTAAATACATTTTTTAAATTAATTTATATTTTTAGGAACCAGATGCGCAACTCTTATGGAAATAGGGAGGAGACTTGTTTTGGTTATAAGGTTTTAAAAATGTATGTAGTTTGTGAACTATTTTTAAATATTTGTATGTTTTTATTTAATGTGATATTAAAATACCCATAATTATATTTTTTGGTGTATTCTTTCAAATTATTAAAATGTTTTAGCAGCAGGATGTAGGCATCATTGGGGAAATGAATGCGAAGTTTTTGAAACATGATTTGTTTTAAAATTAGAGGTTTAATTATTTAAACTATTTTTTAAATAGTTGATATGGATGTTAATGTATTATTATGTTTTTTATTTAAATAATTTTATGTGTCTCATATATTATTATAAGATAATGATGTTTATATTTAAAGTTCCAAAAAGTATTTCTATTATTTTTTGGGGTTGATTTATCGATTTGTTTCTTTGGGTATTAAGTGTACTTTTAATAAAAGCATTTAAACTAAATTTACAATTAATAAAATTAATATTTATTTCATATACTTTATTGTTCTTTTTGTAATATACATTTTTTGTAGTTTTATATTTAAACAAGTTATGTTTTTTTTACTTTTTATTTTTATTTATACACCTTTTCAATGAATTGAAATGTAGTTTAAATATTTTATTTTATATAATTAATTTCTGATTATAAATGTATTTCAAATTAATTTATGTACTTTTACTTTCTAGTACTACACATGTTTATTTTTTTAGTTACAGTCTGTGAATTGTTTTATAGTATAATAATTTTAACAATATGTTTTTTATTGGATTGGAAATATTTTATTTATAACATAAAGTTTAGGTATTTCACTAAAATTGCTTAGATTCAAATGGGAATAGGAAATCTACCCCTTAAAGTTCAACACTTTCCCCATTGTAACATAGGGCCTGATTTAAAGAATGGCGGATGGGATACTCCATTCCAAACATGACAGACATCCTTTCTGCCGTATACAATCGCATTATATCCTATGGCACTTGTAACATTATGGTTGGGATATCCGGCATGCTTGTGATAGAGTATCTGATCCATCAAACTCTAATTCAGACTCTTTGATTGGAGCGAGGATAGCAAATCTACCCCCTCAAAGTCCGACGCTTTCACCAGTGTGGCTTACATTAACCCTGGGCGTTACACTACACTTCGCCCACGTAGTGTACGTAGCGCTGCCTGCTTCGCAGTTTTCGAAGTAGGCGAAGCAGGCAGCGCTACGCACACGCCAGGGCAAAGCTTAGCTGCCTGCCGCCCACCACCCGCCTCCCGCCCGCCCTCCTTTTAAATCATATCTTGCATGTTAAATAATTAAAAGTAAAGAGACTTACCTGAAGTGCGGCGTCTCCGGGGCTCCCTCTTCCTCGTTTTCAACTTCTTGTGACAAGTGCGCATGCGCAGACGCCCGCGCATGCGCATTTCTTGCGGCCCAGCGGGGGGGTCCGCAGCGTACCTACAGGGGTGGGGGTACGCTCCATACCTACGGGGTGGGGGTACGCACCGTCCATTGGGGGGGTACGCACCGTCCATAGGGGGGTGGGGGTACGCACCATCCATACGGGGGGCTGGGGGTACGGCGCATACATACGGGGGGCTGGGTGTACGGCGCATACATACGGGGGCTGGGGGTACTGCGCGTACATACGGGGGCTGGGGGTATGTGCTGGGGGACGGTGCTTACATACGGGGGCGGGGGGTACGCACTGTCCATACGGAGGTGGGGGTACGCACCGTCCATACAGGGGTGGGGTACACACCGTACCCCCAGCACCCCGTATGTACGCACCGTACCCCCAGCCCCCCGTATGTACGCGCCGTACCCTCGGTTCACGTATGTACGGCATGTACCCCCAGGCCCCTACACCCTGCCCGTGCCTGTACGCACCCTACCCCAGGCCCCTACACCAGCACCCTCACCCAGCCTTGTGCATGTACGAGTCGTACCAAGCCATAGCAAATGTGAGCACTGTACAACAACATGGCCGATGTACGCACCTCACAGACGCGAAAAACACACGTACTGAACCAGGACACTGCAAAACACCACAAGGAGAGACAATTCGAATCGCACAACACCACAAAACACGTCCAACAAGCCCAAATACATCCAATACACTGACCTGCAACAGCCAAACAGGTAAACAGAGGCCCAAAACACAACCACTCCTTATAACACACCCACCCAAAGTTCAAACACAGCCACACCCACAAATGGACCAATAAAAAGGGCCCACAAACACATACCATGAGCCTTTGCAACAGACCCACTGCTGCCAGACCCCACAGACAACCCACAGCACCATACTTGAACCTTTACTACACCTTACACTTGCACACCTTCACACAACCACCTTCACAAACACCCCCTCATCACATTCACACACACACCTTCACAACCACATACACACACCCACAACCATCCACACCCACACCCCACACCATGCCCACAGACAGGAATCCAAAGTTCACAACAGCGGAGCTGGACATCCTTGTCAACGAAATCATCAGAGTCGAGCCACAGCTCTTTGGAACATTGGTCAGACAGACCAGCGTAGCAGCAAAATCAGCCATGTGGCAGAGGATCATCGAGAGGGTGAATGCTGTTGCGCCCATCAGAAGGACCAGGCATCAATGCCAAGCCAGGTGGTACGATCTGCAGAGGACGGTCCGCCGCAAAATGTCAGACGAATATAACCAGGGGAACATCACTGAAGGTGGCCCGCCCCGCAGACCGGTACACTACCATCCCTGGGAGGAGAAGGTGATGCGCACGCTGCCGCCGGTGGGAGTACACGGAGTAGAAGGAGTCGCCGAGCCTGGTGAGTACACAAACAACTCATCCCACATGGGGGGAACCGCATCAACAACCCAACTCACAATAATGCATGCAACTACCCCAAAGCCATCACCGGACACAACCACACTCCAAAAACACGCACATGCCACTAGCGGCTCCATGCCCCATGCATCAAGCACGGCCATGCCAAGTCACAGGCCACACAAAACACCAACACAAGACAGGATGTCCGTGGTGCCGGGAGGGTGGGCCTCCAAAATCACATTGTGCAACTCAGAAGCAGACACCAATGCCCTCAGCCCATATGGCCTAGGGCAGAGCTATGCAAACAGTGTGTCCCGACACTGTACTGTGTCGCCTGCAAATGGCGGCCGCGTTGCAGGATGACATGGGTATGAAGGCCCAATTTGCACATAACAGCAGCTAATGAAGAGGCAACACTGTGAAAGAGTGTCAGCACACACCGCCGCAGCAGCGCAGACTCAGAGACACTCTGCCCAATGGGGGCCGGGAGATTCTAAACAAAGCCACATGAACAAGCCAATGGCCTTTGAAAGACCTGCAAAGTGTGTGTGCCCAGGAAGCTGGGCTGAGGTGACAGAGGGTGACAGACAGACGGAGGGAGAGGGAGAGAGAGGGAGGGAGACAGAGGGCGACAGAGGGAGACAGACAGAGGGAGGGAGAGGGAGAGAGAGGGAGGGAGACAGAGGGCGACAGAGGGAGACAGACAGAGGGATGAGGGTGACAGAGGGAGGGAGAGAGGGAGACAGAGGGAGACAAAATCACCCTTGGGTGGTGTGGGCATGTCCGCTCATCAGCAGGTGGACTGTGTGCATGTTGACAAGGTCTGGCAGTGCGTGAAACACCCCTTTTTCATTTGGAAATCACTGGGCCATGTGTCAAACTGTGCACGAGTAGGTCTTTGCTGCAGGCACACACCTAACCTTACACCCAGTATACCCACTCACTGTGTTTGTTAGAACCCAGTCACAAATGCATAATTTACCTACCTGCATTCTCAAATAGATATGAAAAAGCACCATTTGGCCACGTACAGTGCAACACGTAAGCTGGTTCTGCAGCGCTCGCTACGCACGCTCGCTACACTGCTCACTGCGTTAAAAAATGATGCAACAACAAAGAGTGTGTCACACATAGGAAAAGTGTTGAAAGCTGTGGCCAAGGGACATACCCATGCACCATGCACAATGCACAGGGACTTGCCAAGTACAGACAAGGTAGATGACACTTGGCCGTGCTGTAGACAGCACAAGGCAATCCTGTGACCACTGTACACTCAAACACCAACTCCACATGCCACCTACCTACCACAGGAACTCACATTCACTGTCATGCCAGCATGCACCATGAGGGGATAGACACATCACCTGGTAGACCCAATGACAAATCACACCACACCCAACAGCATGCCCGGTCACACACATCCCCCCCCCCCTTTCACAAGCACACACCCCCTGGGCAGCCAACGCAAATTGGCACTCCCACAATGGATATGTGACACAACAAGACCAATCCATAGCCAAATAAGCACCCCAACACTCATTAGACAGGCCAAATAACCAGGAGTACATATCAATCTGTCCCCCGCAACATACCCATCCACAAGTGCACTGTGAGAGGAATGCTAGACATATCCAACTACCCAGAGGAACTGTGCCAACTTGAATATGTATGAAACATGGATGACGCATGAAACACCATTAACATTGTCTCTCTCTCACACGCAGGGCAACGTCGTCGATCTCCCCCCAACACTGGGGGGGGAAGAATCACAGGACCAGGCTCGGCATGACGATGATCCCACCGGCAGCGACGACTCTCACCACACCGTGGATGACCCCGACCAACCTGGCCCCTCTGGTGCCCAAGCACCTGCAGCACCTGCGTCAGGTACAACTGTGCCAACCACCACCCCCATTCCTGCCACATCCCAGGATACACACAGGAGCCCTGCTCGCACACAACAACGCAGCCAGTCTGACCAGGAGGGACAAGGTACTCCGGGCACCCAGGAGGAGGCAGGCGACCCCGCAAATGGCATCCCTCAGGGGTCCCGGAGACCCGATGTGCCCACAACGGCAGGCCAGGCTCAAGTGGGCAGGGGTGGTGGGAGTGGAGGATGGCGGAGGCGCAAACCTGACCAGACAGCTGAGGAACCCGTTATGTCACACGTCCGCAACATCCTGGACACATACCGGCGTGACACCAGGGGCATCAGCCAGGTAGTGGAGACCCTCAATGAGATTAAGAACATGCAGGCCGAGCAATATGCCAGTCAACAGCAACACCAAGGACGGATGGAGGCAAGACAGGCTGAGCTTGTTGCGGTGCTAACGGACATGAGCCGTTCACTCCGTCGGATTGCCGAAAACATGGGCAACCCTCCCTGTGCCACCAGGCGAAGATCAACACCAGCCACAGGGAGGGATCAGGAGGAGGAGGATTCGTCCGACGGAGCATCACAGACATCGTCACGGCCTGCTTCTGAGGGTCCCCCGAGGAAGGTGGGTCGTCCACGCAAAAGACCGTGAGAGTCAGCGGACCATCACCATCTCCCAGGCCACCTGGCCTGGCACCTGTCCCTCTGGCGCAACAGCAGCACCTCATCCAATGACATTCTCTGCCACATGGACTTGCTGGTCACTGTCTGACCAATGTTGACAAAGACTGTGGCATGGACTCTGATGACTTCCAATGGCAAGGATCCCAACTCCCCCTGTGAACTTTGGATTACAGACACCCGGCGAGCACCTCTTTACATCCCCCCAAACACATACCCCACCACTAATAAAAATCATAAAAATCACGAGATGATGCCGTCATTTTGCATTATTCCATAACATGTGTGTGTTGGAAAGTCAAACCATGCCTGAGTTTTGAAGTAACTCCAACCATGCATACCCTGGGGTCTGAGTCTGGCACAGGACACACATGGGTCACAATGTATCATCCAATACAGACATGGAGCACCATACTCACCCGTGATGGGCCCAACCAGCTGAGGGGGTGCCTGCACAACTGTGCGGACAGACCTATTTCGAAGAGCAACAGTCATGCGCAGAGGTCAGGGATCATGTGGAGATTCCTGGGGTGGGAGTCCCAGGTATGTGTAGCCAGGTGGGAGAACTATGTCCTGCATGCTGGAGTCAGGTGGATGTGGAGAATGGTGGCCAGGCCAAGGTTGGATGCATGGAGATGGCACAATGGGGTCTTGGATGACAGTGCCACAAGGTTGTGTTGGGGTCGTGGTCGTGGGCTGCATCCTGAGTGTGGGCGTGGATTGTGAAGGTCATCCTGCAGCTGACAGTGATCCATTGCAGCTATCTCTGTTGGACGGTGATGTGGCTGGGTTGCTGGATGTTGAAGCAGAGCTGTGCAGGTGCACCCTGGATGTGGACAAGTATCATGGGCATTGTAACATACTTCTCCGTAGAGTGCAGGGTAGGATTAGACACGGATGTTGTAGTTGACCTGGGGGATGGTCTGTCTTGCCTTGAGGTGGATCGAACTGTGGATCTTGTGCATAATGCAGAGTGTGCTGAAGCCTGAGGTACAGATGCTGGTGATCAGCATAGCACATGTGAGCAAGCAATCCATGATGCACACCAGCTCGTGTGCGTGGACACTGTGTGCCTGTGCAGGGCCCTTGCGGGTGGGACACAAGCAGTTGACCCAGCTGTAAGGGGACAATCCGCAGATGAACACCTCAGTCGTGTACAAGTCCAGCATCAGGTGGCCGATGTTCAGCCATCTGCCAATGGATACCATGCATTATTCAATATGAGAACTGGCAAGGACTGCGTCTTTGGGGAGGGTGAGGAGCACCTGGCTGGCAATGGGACACCAGATGATGAGATGCAGTGCGCATGTCATGGTGTAGAGGGGGATCCTGGACACATTGTAGACTGACACGCTGAGACATGATACCTGTGCCATGTGTCCCACAACGACACCATACTACATGCAGAGGCCTGGAGTACCACTCCCATGGCCTTGTTGGGGTACAGAGCCAGTGGGGAGTAGGAGGGACATGACATGGTTGGTGTGAGAGGGCCTGGAAGGCGTGCCAGCGCTGTGTAGGCAGTTGGAGTTGCACACTCATTATGCAAAGGTGTAGTGTGGGCGATGAGTGCATGCCTGAGTGCATGCAACAGATGTATTGGATGGACATTGCTTGGTGGGTGGCCTCAACATCATGGTGTAGCGTGATGTGGCACATGCAAGGACATGAGGCACGTGCAACGTGCACGTAGCATGTGCAGATGGTCCAGCCTTTCCTACCGCAACTGTGTCACACACAAGCAGATTACACCAAAATGAATGGGTGGAGGGAGGAAGGGGGTGCGTCTTAGAGGCGTGTGTGTGAGGGCAAATATAGAAACTCTGTGTGCCCTTGCTGCAGGGCCTGCAGCAGCAGGCGCCATGTCCTGAAAACCATGCCACAAGTTGCACACAAACACAAGCATGTCAGAAAGGACTACTGCAAAAGGTGTATGAGAAGGAAGGAGTGTCTGGTTCAACATGGCACACACACAGACAATGGATGCACATGCAGCAAAGTGGCCGTTATGGGGACTGAGATGCCAAAATACCTACACAGCCATGTACATCATGCACAATGCATATCATAATCCCTGACAAACAGCTTGCATCTTGCTACTCTACACATAGACTCATATGCACAATCTGTGACAACTATGCCAGACATGCCGCATGCACAGTGGCAAGAGACCTGCATTGACAGAGATGAGGCACCTTGGAGGCTGAGGGACACCTTTATTAGTCATGTTTGCCGGAAGGCAAATGCATCTATATTAACAGATGCACAGGTCATGTGGATGAACATGTGGAACCTACACTGGCACCCCCCTTTGCACCACAGATGCAGGAAATCCATAGAACTGGCACACAAGTGACGGGTTTGAGGCAAACACCCCGTGCTGCTCACGGAGAGGCTGCTATTCACCATTGAGCCTCCAATGGGGATGTCCCACACTATGTCAACCCGGTGCATCCCGTATGTTTCCGAGGGCAGTGTTACACACATTGATGCCTTCATCCCAATCCACAATCACATTACAGATGACTGTCACCAAGTGTGACTATCAATTCAGGTGAATCCAGCTCCATGTCATGTGCCCCATGGTGATTCTCCATGTATGCAAAGTAACCAAACATGAACAGGAGCAGTGTACACACATTCCAAACAAATAGCACACCCAAAAAGCTGTGGTGCATCCCTTACCCTAAGGCGAATTTTCGACATGTCCGTGCATGTTACGCTGATTCTGCACACGTTGCTGTATTCATGAGGAATAGCAGGAGCACAACAATGCCACCAGCAGACAGCATGCGCAAATACCTGGGGATGAGAGACACACAAGAAGTGAGCCAAAAGAAGCACATCCGCATGCATGGGCATGTACTCGACATGTATAAGGTTGTCAACATGCTAGGTGAAAATAGTGTCTCAGGAAAGACATTCTTTTATTACACCATCACTCGAGTGACACATCCAAACACACCTCTGACTCACTTGCCATACATGCAGATGGACCCACACATTGCAACACATGCCACACAAGGCTCAATGCGTGCACACTCAGACACTGCAACTCACCACTAAGCAAAAAAGTTGCGTATGAGCCGACTCCGGATGTCCTCTTCCTCCTCCTCAACATCACTTGCCTGGTCACCAAGCCCCTCGTCCTCCACGGGTGGATGTTCCTGCTCATCCGGATCCAGGATGAGTGGCACAGCTTTCTCCACTGCCATGTTGTTCAGCATGCAGCACACGAGGAAGATTTTGCAGACCTTCACCGGTGCATATGGGAGTGCGCCGCCAGTCTTGTGGAGGCACCGTAATCGGCTCTTCAGGAGGCCAAAGGTCCTCTCTAACACTCGCCTGGTCTGCCCATGGGTGTTGTTGTACCGGTGATCGGCAGCCCTTTCTGGGGTTGCGGAGAGGCGTGATCAGTCATGGCATGTTGGGATAGCCAGAGTACCCTACATGGAAACATCATGGACAGAAGTGGGTCAGGAGAAGCAGTAAGACAGAAAGATGATGCTAAATACAGGAGTAACAGAGTATACCACCAACAAGACATGCTCGTTCGTTGCGCAGCTGCAGCATCATTTCATGCACCCTGCTACGCCTCAAGATGTAGGCATCGTGTGCTGATCCAGGAAAACGAGCACAGACATGGGAAATCACCATGTTAGCAAGACACACCACAAGGGCATTGATGGAGTGGTAGTGTTTACGGTTGCGAAAGGCTACCTCCTGTGCCTGTGGTGGTACCAAAGCCACATGTGTCCCATCAATAGACCCAATGACATGGGGCATCCCTCCCAGGGCATAGAAGTCACCCTTGACACCTGTCAACTGCTCAGGAGTTGGGAAATGAATAAACTCATCCAGGTGAACCAACATGGCCTCTAAAAAATCATGCAGGACACGGCTGAACATGGTCTGGGACATGCCACCAACATGAGTTATGGTATCTTGAAACGTACCCGTGGCAAAGAAATGTAGGGCTGCCATCACCTTCATCATGGGTGTCAGTGCAGTAGGATACCTGTGTAGCGGTTGGAGGTGTGGTGCCAGCCTTGCTGTCAAGTTCACAATCAACCGTTGGGTGAAGCGGTAGCGGCATATACAGTCACGTTCCCTCAGGGCAGCCAAGTCTGGCATTGGTCGGGGGAGAGGCAAAGCCCTGCAGTAATTTGGAAGGGACAACGAAGAGTGAGTACAGTACAACAACAATGTCAATGTACTGAGCACATGTTAAACAGCCAATACACATATGCTACATGCAGGTTCAGGTCTGTGCAATATATCCTGGACACGTATGCCAGGCAGGTGACACTCCTACCAAGAGCCAGCTACAAACGTGGATTCACAAGCTCAACATGACATGGCATGAAACTAGCTGTGGGCCAGTGTAAGTGAACAGGCAGACGCATTACAGGAGTGACAGACATCCACATGTGTGCAGAAGAAGGATGTTTATCATACAGACAGGTTGCGGAACACTAGAGGCACAGGTTACATGTCCCTGAAAAAAGGACAGACCACACACCTTGCCATGAAGGGGTACATGTCAAGACTGATCACACATACATTGATACTACGCAGATATGTCCTTGTCTCGCAAGTCCATGTTCGATGCATACATACACACGTTACGTCTGATTCCACATGTGTCCTGGTGTGCATAATAGTGTGCCATGCCCATCCACACACATGCACATGTTGGATGCAGCAACTACAGATGCATTTGACGGAACACCAACAGCAAGCTTATGGGAACACATGACACACACATGACATACTCACATCGTGCAACGTCGGTAGTCACATGTCAGGTGTAATTATCTGTGTACCTGGCATCAGGGGACAGTTGCGGGTGTTGGCGACTGTGCCATGCCAGTGATGCATTGCTCAACAAGTCTGTACTACATGCACACATGTCAAAGGTGTGAAGGGGATGTGTGGCACATAGTGCACCATCACACATGACATGTGTACACAGCTCATCACACATCTATTATGTTCAAACATGAGGCGGTTTGTGCCACATCACAGCCTGACACACCTAGGCCCGAGACATGTAGGACTGCACTGACAATGACTTAATGTCCAGCCTTGGCCAAGTATGACAGCTCAATTCCTTTGTGTGTGCCGCCTGTCACCAGTGTAAGGTGTGAAACGCACCGTACACACACTCTGAAGGCGTGTGTAGGGTCCGTATCACTATGGTTGTGTTGCCGTAGGCGTACGCCATAGGGATATGGTCCGTACACGCGTGTGTAGGGTCCGTATCACTATGGTTGTGTTGCCGTAGGTGTACACCATAGGGATACGGTCCGTACACGCGTGTGTAGGGTCCGTATCACTATGGTTGTGTTGCCGTAGGCGTACGCCATAGGGATACGGTCCGTACACGCATGTGTAGGGTCCGTATCACTATGGTTGTGTTGCCGTAGGCGTACGCCATAGGGATACGGTCCGTACACGCGTGTGTAGGGTCTGCATCACTATGGTTGTGTTGCTGTAGGCATACGCCATAGGGATACGGACTCTACACACGCGTGTACGGACCGTATCCCTATGGCGTACGCCTACGGCAACACAACCATAGTGATACGGACCCTACACACGCGTGTACGGACCGTATCACTGGAGTAGTGGTGCCCTAGGGGCATGGAACGCACCATACCTGTGTGTGTATAGTGAAATTACATAGGGGACACATGAGGGACAAGTATAAGGGCCTAAATGCATGCTGGTTGTTATGGAGACCGAGTTTCGTCAGGTGGCCAGCAAGAGTCGGTTGGAGACAATATACTATGTTGCAAAGTGGTTGTTGACTTGACATCATGCTCAATTTTTAAACCATGCAAAGCCCCTCACTGGGGTAGGTTTAAAGGGATTGGAGGAAATGTAGGATGCAAATGAGATTGACCAATCACTCTGTACTCCTGTAAATGAAACAGGCCAGCAAGGCAAATATAAGGCAGCCAGGTCCCATGAGAGAGCACTTGCCTGCACAACCTTTCATTCCACACCACTGCTGCTGCTCGTGATTCCTCTGGCACCATGTCCAGGTCTGTGGAGAGGACCCAGCCATTCACCCTGGAGGAGAATGTGGCATTGCTGGATGTCATCCTCCCACAGTACCCCAGCCTGCATGGGAGACCAGGGGAGCAGGTGAGTGCTGACTCCACTAGCTTAGACTGTGCCCCTTTTTTGTGACTGTCACTTCTGGCATTGTGTCCAGGTGTGACAGACATGCAATGTTGTTTAGAGTGGGTCCCGGGGGGGGGATGCCTCATGTCTCCCATGCAGAGCATGCTGTAGTGCATGTCTGCACTCCTCACTTGCATAGTGCTTACTGTGACAATCACTGCATGGTGCATGCCACATTCAGCCTGGCTAATCCACTTGGGAATGTTGTTTCTACAGCCCTGATGTGATTCTGTGTTCCCCCCAGTGTGACAGGTGACTGTACCCACAGATGTGTGCGAGTTGAGTGTACCTGTGGTGAGAGTGTCCAAATGATGTGTTCGTCCCCTGGACATTGGTGTGTGTGTAAGTCCCCTGTCATGTGGGTGAGTGTCTATGTGGAGTGTTGCAGCCCAGATGCATGAGGGATGCATATACCCTACCCATCTGATGTGAGCAGGGAGCAGTTCTGTGTGTCTGACGTGCTGGGCTAGCCCAACACCTGTGACACCCCCCAGTCAAGTGGCACATGTGCAGAGTGAGGTTTGTACCCGCGGTTGCCAATGGCAGGTGATTGTCCTGTGCCTGTGTGTGTCTGTGTACTCTGCTGAGGTTTCGTCAGTGGCCGGGGGCATGTGACTGCTGTGAGGTGCTGTACATGATCCTGGTGTAGCTTGTGATGCACAGTGTGAGCCATGATCATTGATTGTGTCTCACCCCTCATTCCACCGGTGTACTTTCAATGCCACGTAGTGCATTTTGCCTTCCCCAGAGGATAATGTCCCTATGACAAAGGTGCAATGAGTTGGCTGCATACTATGCCCTGTTCACACCTGCCAAATTGTTAAAATGTGTGTCTCTGTGACATGTAGCAGGTGTATTGATGTTGTCTCACTTTGTCATCCTCACAGGTAGGTGCCTATGCCAAGGGGGAGAACTGAAAGGCGGCCGTCAGGGCTGTGAGGTCGGTGGAGGGTCAGAAGCGGTGCCTGTCCCAGGTGAGGAAACGCTGGCAGGATATCCGGTGCTGGACCAGGAGGATCGCCCGGGTCCTGCTGGGGGACTCACCAGAAGGGAAGAAGAACCGTGGGCGCCAGCGCCTGACCCACATCATGAAGCGTGTGCTGGCGGTGGTCTTCCCTGACTTGGATAGGCGCTTACTGAAGAAGCAGCAGCAGGAAGGGGGTAGGTACATGTGTGTTTGTTGTGTGTCACCAGCTTTTTGAAGTGCACAGTCGCATGGATACACTGCCAGGGTTTATATGTGCAGTGCATATCCTGTTCCACAAAGTCAACCCATGCTGTTCTTCCTCCCTTTCCCTCATTGACATGTGTTCCCGGGTCAGTGGGTAGTCACTCTTGCACAAGGTTATCTAGGCTGGCAGTTAATCCAAGTGCCCAATGCTTGCAACATCATGTGTGGGGGTGGTGTGTTACATGTGTTGTGAGCTTGCCTGTGCCCTGGCCAGTCCAGTCATTGTGGGGTCCATGTTAGTTGGCACTGCTGCTGAGTCCCGACATAGGAGTGTGTCTTAAAAGTGTACTGCCTTACAGCATGCATGACCAATGTTGTGCACTCAGACATGATGTGCATGAGTGTGAGATATGCATAGTGCAGGGACGGTCGCTTCTGTTGCAGTCATATCCATAAAGGACCATGGAGGAGTGTGGCCACTACAGTCCCCTGGGGCACCTTTTCCTAGGTATCATGTGTGTCATCCAACAATGTGGACATTCTCTGTGTCTTCAGCATAGGTTGGGCTCTGTGGCATTGTACCCTGGCCTAATTTGTATTTACGTAAAGTGTGCTACACGTGTCCACTGTACAGGGTGACCCAATTTGGCTTGTGCATACTCACAGTGGCCAGTGCCTGTGTGTCTTGGTACAACTATCTGATGATGGTTGTTTGTCAATTATATGTGTGGACAGGCACACGAGGGGTACTTTGTGTACACTCAGGATTTATTGAAGGGCATGTTTGTAATCCCAGAGTAGGAGGTGTAAGTACTTCCTCTGTCTCAACACATTGTCTCAGGTAGGGGGGGGTTTGTGCAGGAAAGGCCTACATGTCCAAACCTTATGTCTCCTTGCCAGGTCTGGCCTGTGTGTGATGATTGTCTGAACATACACTCAACATGCAGTGACCCAGTCATGATGGGCATGGTTTAATGTATTTGCTAAGCAGCATGTGCCAAAAGTTAGGAGACATGGTTCCTGCTCATCCCTTTTTTGGCAACGGTGTGTGGTCCAGATGCTGTGCTCGACTGTCCCCAGAGACTGGCTCCTCTGTCTAATTTGATATCAAGTTATTTGCTGTTGTGTCATGCTCTCCATAGTTTCCCAGTGGCATGGTGGGTCAACCAACTGTGTGGTGCAGGGCCTACATATGTGCGTAGTATTGTAGATGTTACTCATGTTGTTTTTCATGCTATGCACTGTGACCTATGTAGTTTTGAATCATGTGTCATATGTATACAGGTGTCTGATTATTCCTGTCTCTTCACCTTGCCCACAGCATCGTCGGGGGAATCCGAGGGAGACACTGGCACGGACCTTGAGGAGGGATCCAGCACCGGTGCCACCAGTGCTGGCAAGTCTGGCGCAGCGAGTGGCACGGAGGCCGAGGGGAGTGAGGCGGAGGACCTGTCCAGTCCCACCACCGACTATGACGCTGACGGGTCTGAGGTAGAGCTCCCAGAGGGGGTGGAGGCTGCTCCCAGAGCTGAAAGCAGCACTCCATCTCTCGCTGCCCCCTCCATTCTCATCACCGGCCTCCCACTTGCTCGGGTCCCTTCCGTTCGTGCTAGGCACCAACATGTCTCCTTCCTGCCAGGCACCGCACCCCCTGCCCCTGTCTCCCCTGCTGCCGTCAATGCCGAATCTGTGGACATTCTGCGGCAGTTGCAGGTTGGTCAGACATCGCAGCTTAATGTCCTCCATGGCCACACCAAACTGCTGACACAGATGGTGTCGTACTTGGAGGGCATGTCAGCAGCGATGTCTGACCAACGGAGGTTGCTGAGGTCCATAGACTCGTCACTGACTGCAGCAGTGGGTCTCCTGCAGCGCTCCGTCCCCCCCTACCCCTGCACCATCCACACTTCCCACTCCCATGCCTGTCCCAAGCACACCCAGACATCCCCATGCACGCACCCCACCAGACACAGGCAGCACACCACCAGGGAAGGGCAAGCGCACACCTCCTGTCACGCACACACAGGGGGAAGTAGGCACACCCACTGGGTCGGGGGGCAAATGGCAGACACGCAGCCAGAGTGGGAGTCCGCAGTCCTCACGACCCACTTCCTCCAAAACCACTCCCCTTAGCTCTCCTGCCCAACAGTCGGACAAAGAGTCATTCACTGCCAGTGTGTCCCTCAGCCCCAGTGTGGCACCACCCCGCAAGCGGTGGAGGCAGTGCCCGGCCAGGGTAGTTGTGTCCCCCCCCTGTCCACACCCTCCCCCAGTAGCGCTGCAACCCATCCCTCTGACCACCCCCCCTCCTTGGGGCCTGTGGTTCATTCGGGTGCAGGGGAGACGCTGGAAGAGCTTGCAACCGTGTGCAGCGCCCTGCTAACTACCACCTTTGGCGCTGCCCCACCCCCTGTGGTGGAGTCGTCCGTCCCTGCACCCACAACACCTACCCTTGCCCCTCCTGTCCCTGTGGTGCCTAGTCCTCCCCCCCACATGATGCCCCCCCTTCTGTGGATGATATGGAAGAGTGAACTGTGCAGGCAAGCTAGGGGAGACGCGTCCCCAAGTGTCCCCCACCAGGACTTCGCACATGGACTGGCCTATGGGTCCTGTATATAGTGGACATTTCTTTTGCTATAATTTTTTATGCTGAATAAAGCATTTTGGTTTTCATTTGCACACGAATGCTTTTCTGGTCTTGCTGTTGGTGGTGCTGCTCCATGATTTGGGGTGGTGATAATGTGTTAGGTGTCTGGGAAATGTTGTAGTGTGCTGCTCATGGGGTGGACCCTGGTATCTGTGTGCCATCACAAGGTATCTGCAAATAATCTTTGGTCATGTAAGCTCTTACTGTATGGTGACATTGTCCCAAGGTGTGTTCCTTCCTCTGTGGACCCTGACATCTTCCCTGCAGGGTGTTTCCCAATTGTTGTGCTGAGCTCTGTCTACATTTCCTGGGTGTGTGACGGATCCCTTCAACTTTGGCCATGCATGCTCAGCAATGTCTCCACCTGCATCATTTGTGGCATCCTTGGTGGTCACTGTACTTGTGTATGGAGTATATTGACATGACTTCATGTGGACATGTTCCCTTTTACGCACTATGCATGTGTGTACTCCCAGCCTCGCACACATGTGTTACGTGTTCTGCAGGGTCTTTGGGCACCTGTCTGACAATTGTGGGCATTGTATCTGTGGGTACTCCACCCTTTTCCTTCCATGGGAGGCACCAACTTGTTGGCTGCCCCAGCACCTGTACATTCCTATCAGTCCTGGAATGTGCGTGACAGTGTGTGTTCCCTTTGGGTCTCTTAGTTTAGTAGGGTGGCACATGAATATACAGTCTTGTTGCATGCTCTCAGTGTGTGTATTGTGCTGCCAGCGCCTGGGGTGGGTAAGCATGTGTCATTTGTCATCACACCCACATGTGGTGTGTCATGCAGTGGGGGATGGACATCCACCCTCATGGGAGTAGGACACTGCTGTCAGTGATGTGTTGGCATGCCACTCTCAATATAGTCGCACTTTGTGTATGCCTTCATGCACCCATGGAGTTTTGCTACTTGTAGGATGGTGTACACACCACCATGTCTCTGTCCACTGCTGGGAGGACTCTGCACCCACCCCTCCTGTGTCTGGGCACTGCTGGGAGGACTCTGCATCCACCCCTCCTGTGTCTGGGCACTGCTGGGAGTGATAGGCACCCACCCCTCCTATGTCTGGGCACTGCTGGGAGGACTCTGCACCCACCCCTCCTGTGTCTGGGCACTGCTGGGAGTGATAGGCCCCCAACCCTCCTATGTCTGGGCACTGCTGGGAGGACTCTGCACCCACCCCTCCTATGTCTGGGCACTGCTGGGAAGACTCTGCACCCACCCCTCCTGTGTCTGGGCACTGCTGGGAGTGATATGCACCCACCCCTCCTATGTCTGGGCACTGCTGGGAGGACTCTGCATCCACCCCTCCTATGTCTGGGCACTGCTGGGAGGACTCTGCACCCACCCCTCCTATGTCTGGGCACTGCTGGGAGGACTCTGCACCCACCCCTCCTGTGTCTGGGCACTGCTGGGAGTGATAGGCACCCACCCCTCATATGTCTGGGCACTGCTGGGAGGACTCTGCACCCACCCCTCCTATGCCTGGGCACTGCTGGGAGGACTCTGCACCCACCCCTCCTGTGTCTGGGCACTGCTGGGAGTGATAGGCACCCACCCCTCCTATGTCTGGGCACTGCTGGGAGGACTCTGCACCCACCCCTCCTGTGTCTGGGCACTGCTGGGAGTGATAGGCACCCACCCCTCCTATGTCTGGGCACTGCTGGGAGGACTCTGCACCCACCCCTCCTGTGTCTGGGCACTGCTGGGAGTGATAGGCACCCACCCCTCCTATGTCTGGGCACTGCTGGGAGGACTCTGCACCCACCCCTCCTGTGTCTGGGCACTGCTGGGAGGACTCTGCACCCACCCCTCCTATGTCTGGGAACTGCTGGGAGGACTCTGCACCCACCCCTCCTGTGTCTGGGCACTGCTGGGAGGACTCAGCACCCACCCCTCCTGTGTCTGGGCACTGCTGGGAGGACTCTGCACCCACCCCTCCTATGTCTGGGCACTGCTGGAAGGACTCTGCAGCCACCCCTCCTGTGTCTGGGCACTGCTGGGGCTGATGGCCACACACCCCTATGTGTCTGTCCACTGGCGTGGTACGACCCGTACCCACGCTCCTAAGGCGTGGGTATGGGCCGTACCCCTACGGCACCCCAACAATAGCGGTACGGCTCGTACTCACGTCCCACAGGCATGGGTACGGGCCGTACCGCCATTGTTGGGGTGACGTAGGGGTTGGCGTGGTACGACTGGTACCCATGCCTTTGGGACGTGGGTACGGGCCGTACCGCCATTGTTGGGGTGCCGTAGGGGTACGGCCCATACCCACGCCTTAAGAGCGTGGGTACGGGTCGTACCACGCCCACCCCTACGGCACCCCAACAATGGCGGTACGGCCCGTACCGACGTCCCACAGGCATGGGTACGGGCCGTACTGCCATTGTTGGGGTGACGTAGGGGTGGGTGTGGTACGACCCGTACCCATGCCTTTGGGGTGTGGGTACGGGCCGTACCGCCATTGTTGGGGTGCCATTGTGGTACGCACCGTATCCACGCCTTAAGAGCGTGGGTACGGGTCATACCACGCCCACCACACGTCACCCCAACAATGGCGGTACGGCCCGTACCCACGTCCCAAAGGCATGGGTACGGGCCGTACTGCTATTGTTGGGGTGCCATAGGGGTACGGCCCGTACCCACGCCTTAAGAGCGTGGGTATGGGTCGTACCACGCCCACCCCTACGTCACCCCAACAATGGCGGTACGGCCTGTACCCATGCCTGTGGGACGTGGGTACGGGCCGTACCGCTATTGTTGGGGTGCCGTAGGGGTACGGCCCGTACCCACGCCTTAAGAGCATGGGTACAGGTCGTACCACGCCCACCCCTACGTCACCCCAACAATGGCGGTACGGCTCGTACCCATGCCTTTGGGACGTGGGTACGGGCCATACCGCCATTGGTGGGGTGACGTAGGGGTGGGTGTGGTATGACCCGTACCCATGCCTTTGGGACGTGGGTACGGGGCGTACCGCCATTGTTGGGGTGACGTAGGGATGGGCGTGGTACGACCCGTACCCCTGCTCTTAAGGCGTGGGTACGGTGCGTACCACAATTGTTGTGTTGCCGGTTCGCGTCCATGTCGATTTCCGTTGTGGCGGATGCAGGCCTTGGTGGAGACGCCCCCGCCCCCCGAAGTGACCATGCCCTGGGGGTCAGGTATGTACAGGGCATGTATGATTTTTAACTTGGGTGGGGGTTATGTTTCCTGCCCCTGCCCCCTCCTTTGCCCCTGGGTGTTGTTCTGACCTTCTGCGGCGTCTGCGTCGGTTCCTGTACACCAGGTGGACTGCTATGAGGGCCGGGATGACACGTAGGTTGAGGTTCATGGCTGGCCGACGCGTACAGGTGCTCCTTCTGCGCGTCGTCCTGATTTCCCGGCAGTTTTTGGCTGCCGTAAAATATAATCCGTGCGGAGTGACGTGGGCACGGATCGTACTTGCTGGTTCGTGAAACGCTGCCTGACTCCGTCCGGACGTCACGTCCGCGGTGTCCCGGATCCGATTTGTATGTTTTTTTTTGCCGGTCGGTGTTTTTTACGGTTCGTACGGAAATGGTGTTTCTGTACGAATCGTACTTGCGGGATTGTAAGGTGTTTTTCCCGGGTACGGGTCGGACGGAGAAAACGCTCCGTCCGACGATTCGTACCCGGTTTTTCCAGGATCGGAATCGACACCTATATGTGTTGTTTAAATTGTATATTTTATTGTATTATTTATGGGGTTTATGTGTTATGTGGGTGGGTGTTTTTTGTTTCTGTTACCGATTTCTCATTTGAGTCATAGCATATTTGGTCTTTTGAAAAAAAATCTTTTAAATGTAATCCGTTTGGTAATATTGTAACCAACGTTATTTTTAATTTCCTTGATTTTTCAGTTTTCCTGGATTAGTTGTTGAAATTTAGATTTTTCTAGTTTTGGATTGTCTCTAGAGGACTGCTGCTACTTCTTTAGAATTTATTTTTTGTCCTTAATATTTTGTGTTCGTTTTGATGACTTTTATTTTTTATTTGTGGATTATTTTTCCCTTTTGGATTGTAATTGAGGTTCACCATTTCAGCTACAAAACTGTATCTGTTTTTATTAATTAAACGGTAGGATATGTTGTTGCATTGCTTTGTATTATATGTTATTTATTGTTAACAATGTTTTTATGCTCAGTCTACTTTATATTGCATTTTTAATTATATGTGATTGTTTTTAGTGTTCATGCTTATTGTATTTTTAATTGTTTTACAATAAAATACTATTAATAAAGAAATACATTGTTTAGTTATTAATAGGTTTGTTTTGGGTTGGTTTTGGTGGTTGTTTTTTATTGGTTAGTTTAGAGTAACATTCTTGCTATGGAGGCTATGTTTGGTAGTTCTTGATTGCTAGCAAAGAGTTGGACTTTGCTTTCCAACCTGCTGTGCATTTTCTTTTGTTATGAGACTGTAGGTGTTTGTTATGTTAGGGATTACTCCACTCTCATTTTTTGATAGCATTGTTTGTTTTAAAATAATTCTAAAAACTGGTACAATGTATTGAGGCTTCATCCTAAAGTCCTGTGAAAGGAACTGTGCCATCCTTTCACTGTGTCGTTGGTTTTCGCCTACTGTGCCATAGTACTGTTGTATACGTTCCACCATGGTATATGAAACTTGGGTTGAAGTTTGTGGCCAGAACTGTGCAGTTCGCCAACCCAAGTATCTTTAAAGTAGTCCATTAAGAGCATTAATGTTAATTTGTGTCTTTGATTGTAAGGTAATTATATTTATATATACTTTGCAATGTTTTGGTATTTCAGTTACAGGATATATGTTAGGGCAATGAGATTTTTTATTTCATGGACAAATTCGGAATTTGTGGAGTACTCTCCACTTAGGGCCTGATTAGGATGTTGGGTGAGACACCAGCAGGCCATCGGTGGCGGTCCGACTGCCGACATCCGTTTTCAGTACAAGCGCCGCATTACAATGCTTGCGGTCGGGCCCTATTATGTCAAACGCAAGACCGCCGCCTCTGCCAGGATCATAGATCCCCATGGGCCAGCGGTCAGAGCAGCGTCCTGCAATGGTGGCGGTGCTGGGGCAGGCACCGCTGTCAGGATTACAATATGGCTTTCCAACAGCCTTTTCATGGCAGGGATCCCGCTATTAGAAAGGTTGATGGAAAAGGATATGGGAGCCCCAAACAGGGCCCTCGTCTGTCGTGTGCCACTGAAAAGGACACCTGGGGGTATATGTAATGCACCCACTCACCTCCGTGTACCGTGTGCCATGCATAACACGGTGCATGGCACACGGTGCACAGTGGTGGCATCTGCTGCGGCCCTTTTCTATGGCCGCAGCATGCCCCCACCATGGTACCGCCGTCTTTCCGACCTCCAACCCGGCGGTCCCATCCAAAGGCGAAGGTCGGACTGCCGCATGCTTGTGGGTGGTCTCCTGACCAATGCAACAGCAGTCAGTGGTCTGACCGACCGCCATTTTAATGGGGCCCTTAATGCTGATTTTTGTAGGTGTCTCCAGATAAGTTAATTCAAGTAGTAGTAACACACTTGAATGTCTGTATGTGAGTATGTTTTTAAAATGGTAGAAATCATTGCTTGCTTAAAGTTGATAATTATTTTTGGAGGTTTGTAATTTTTAGCTTTGGACATTATTTTGTTTAATAGTTTTTTTAATGTTACACTTTGTTTCTTTTGTGACAGTGCATAGAATTAGGGGATGTTGGTGTTTTCACATATTCCATGGATTCTGCTGATTTGGGTGAAGAGTAGTGGGACTGTTTTGAATGGGCCAACAATCATCCTCATGTTGCTCTCGATACGCCTTAGTAGGTTATTATTAGTAGCATACATAATTATTCTTCTGTCATTGTTGCCACTGTCATGTAAAAGGAAAGACTCAATTGTGTTTGTTCAGATTACGCTTTTGGGATATTTACTTCCTCCAATCTTTTTGGCACAGTAGGAGTTTCTCTGGTTGCTTTTCTAGCTCTTGCTATGACTTTTATTAAACATGGACTTGCAGGGAGTGAGCTTGTATATAATGTGGAACATTGTGGTTTGTAAGTTTTAAAATCTGGCAAGTAGACTGCTACTAGAGTCCCTCAGTTATTACAGTACATTTCTTGCTTCAATTTCTGTAATGTTGGTGAGATAATTATGCTCTCTAGCATTTTCATTTTTTTTGTTTTTTAATTGCCCTCCGGTAACATGCATTAGAATAAAGGTTTTTGCATTTCCAGTGCACTCTCTCACTGCTTGTATTTTCTTTGCTGTAATTGTATCTCATGTGGTTTAATAATAATTTCCTTTCACTTTCTTGTTTATGTGGTTCATTGTGCTGTTTGATTTTGAAATATGTCTTTATTTTCTCTGGTGATTTCTTTTTGGTTTTAATCAGTTTTATTTATCTGTATTTAGGGTACAAGAACAAATCAATATTTAAGTGACTTAGTTAAATTAAACAATTTTATTTTTTGTTTAAATTTGTGCATGTTTAAATATATAGCTTCCAAATAAGTTGTTTGTTCTCTTTGCAGTTGTCTTCTCTTGTGGTGTTTTTCCAGCAATCCTGCAGCGTTTGAACTTCTTGAAGTGAAGATTTTTTGGGAAACAACTTCTTGTGAATGTTCATGTTGCTTTTTAATACTGTTCTATTTAATTTCTAAAGTGTTATAATTGATATATGTTTTGAAGCTCAATGTTACTGGTTGGTTTCTTTGCTTTTTGCTTTTTTTAATCTTATTTAGGGAAACCCAATTAATGTTAATTAGGTCATGTTCTATCAGTGCTTTATTTTAAAGTTATAAATGCATTATTTGTACATGTTTTAACATGTAAGTGCTTATTATATATGTATCATTTTTCTTAGTACAGTTAATAGAGGTATTATTTAAATGTTTATTGTTTATTATTTTTATAGTACTACATTAAAATAAATAATGTATTATATGTATTGCTATTTTTGTGCTTATTTTTATTTGTTATTGTTATAATTTTGTTGTTGATATTTAGTTATCTTTATTTTGTTAGGTTTGTGTGTTTTATTATTGTGGGGAACTAGTGTTTGTATATATTTATTTCTGATATTTGGGCATTTTAGGTATTTTCAAAGGCAATATTTTTGTAGTCGATATTTTCTCATTTTAAATATAGGATCACAATATTATGGTAATACATTTTTTTGCGATATCTGTGGAGGTCAATATTGCTTTCCTTGATATTGTGTCATACAACCGAATTAATGTCGCAAATCATTCTTGAAAGGAAAGTGGGTCCCCTTTGGACTTAAAAACCCTTAGTGAAAGTTGAAAAAGGCTCAAAGAGAATAGGCAGTAAGTCAACTGCCAACTATCAGTGATATTTTCTAAATAAATAGAAAACTTTTTTTTCAAATGCTTTTCTCTTTCCTTTAAGGAAAATGGGATACATTAAAAACAAATCTTTATTTAAGCATAATTACATAAATGGTGGTATGCTGAGCTTTGCAAGCCACAATCCTTTGTATACAATCAGAGTGAGTTGCAATTACCACCTACCTCGCCAATATTAATGAGGTAGGTCAGATTGTTACCCACTCGATCCAGAATTTTACAAACTTTCATGTAAGTGTAGGTCGGTTTGCAAAATTACACATGGTGTATTCGCAACCAGTTTAATATTACATCTGGCCCAGAAGCTCTAGAATTAAAATGGAAGTATGTGTTTTCATTTACACATAGGCCCAATTACATGTAGAGTTTTAACTTCTGATATGTGCAATAACTCCAATGTCAAAACCCGCAGTATTCATCAATGCCTGATACTGAAGTGGATAGTCATGGGGGCTGAATAAGCAAATTCAGAGGCGCGATTGGAGCCCCAAGTAGCAGCCAGATGGCTACATCCAGACGGCAGTGGATGGGGGTACAGTAAATATGGCAAGGAAGCATATTAGCCACCAGACCCATAAAGTAGAGTTAAACAGAAGCAGAACTCTTTCTATGCAGTAAGCAGCAGTTGCTAAACACCCCAACGAAGACCAACGAAGACCAACCCATGAGAAGGATACAGACAACTCATTAGGGAGACAGAGAGTGGACACCATACCGGTGCTAGACTAGTTTTCTTTTTACTCATCCTAGGACCCCAAAGTCCAACTTTTGAACATAGTGACTCTTTGAAGTTGAATTGGGTCCCCCATTCCCTGATTAATGGAGAAGGGCTAACAGAAGACGGTATACAAGGGAGGAAGTAAGGGGATGGAATGGAGCATCCTTGAACTGTATGCAATGGTTATTCCTCAGTATTTGAAATTATTGAATGTGAATACACACAGCATCACTGGATCCTAGTGAACCTCCAGGAGTCTTCACAGATGACAAGTCCTAGCTACAGTACATGAGTGACAATACATCACACTGAAGATATTCCTATGTAACCTCTGTACTTAACACTTAAATACCACCAAAGCAAGCAAACCCTAGTAGAACAAGCTGGACTCTTTCTTGTCAACATACAAGTCAAGATGAGACATTGGGGCCAAACACTGATAACTAAGAATAAGAAGCCATGGCCTTGACAAAACAGAAGATACTGCACATATAAAAATTATTTGAAGTCATGATTTCAAGAGCAATGCAACAAATGGAAGACAGACTTGAACACTGAACTCTAGCTGGTTACCAAAAATCTTCAAGAATTCATCATATCCATACGTAAAGACACAGGCCAACTCTGAGAGAGGGTAATGAATATGGAAACATCCGTGCAAGATCTAGCACAGAAAAACTAAAATTTCACAGATATAGTTCAAACTTTAGAAAACCAGGTTGAACCCTTGCAATAGAAATACAAAGATCTGGAGAAGAAAGAATGTATACACAACATAAGAATCTGGCGAATATTGGGACATGCAGAAGGAAAGGACATTGATGTCTATGTTCAAGTGCTGTTCACCCAGCTAGAGCAGATGAATGGAGAGACCACTGACCTTGAAAGAGCTCAAAGGGTGGATCCCAAATCCAATGCTGCCAATACTAGGCCAAGAGACATTGTAGTAAAATTCTCTTCATATCCACAAAAAGAAAAAAACAAATTTGGAAGCGGAACAAATGTCTCCCATACACTATGGTGGAGACACCTCTACAACTTCAAGATGTCTTGCCAACCACCCTAGAGAAAAAGCAAAAACTGAAGCCACTAACAGAGACTTAAAATGCTGCCAGGGTCAGATACCAATGTACTTTCCCGTGTGGTTTGGTCTTTACAAAAGAGTGGAAATTTCCTCATGCACAATCAGTCATGGAAGGACTTGGACTGCAAGGTCAGATCTCTGTCCGCATAAAAGAGACATGAATCAGATATAAAAATCATCTTAGAGGGTGTCCTCCACTCCCAACGTGAAGAACCACAATGGCTCAACCACAGTGAGAGGAAAGAAATCTTTAAATCTTAGAACTTCACAACAGAGGGCTTACTTGAGAACCAAGCGGGAATCACATGACACCTAGGGGCTACATACTTCAACTGTGAGGAAAGTTGACCATTCGTAAAATAAAATAGATCTCATCTCCAATAGAGACTATACGCTGTTATCAACAACATCAGAAATAATGAACCCACTAAGGGCTGATGTTCTGTTTCTAATTTGTGTTCATTTATTATTGTTTATCATGTTGTCTCAGGCCTTGGAGCACAACCTACAGATTGCTGCTCCCCCTCATAAGATTATGAACAGGTGAACTATGAAAGACATGTTGGGTGAAAGAGGAGAGGGAAGATGGGGAGATGTTTTCATTAGGAATGACATGAGGCCTTGAATGTGGAACAATGCTTTGGACCCAGAAGGGCCGATTAAGAATCTGGCAGTCTGAAGACTATCAGACTCATGGGGATGTGCAGGTGATGGTCCAGCCACCGTCGCACCCATGGTCCCACCGCCCCATTACACATTGGACAGTCGGACCGCCCTGGGACTACAGAATTCACCAGGGAAATGCCGTTCCCTGAAGGTGAAGGGGCGGTCAGGAGGCTGCAATATGCTTGGCGGGTCCACAGTGGTTCTGCCTATCATATTATGAGTTTCCTCTCAACCAGCCATGTCATGGAGGTTCCTCCTCCATGTACGCAGTAGTGGAGAGGAAACAAAGGGGCCCCTACAGGGCCCTCTGTGCCTCCTCCGCTTGTGGATGTGCACAGGGGGGCATAACATGTGAACTCCTGTTTGCATGCACAACAGTTCCTGCACGGCGTGGACTTTCAAGTCCATGATGTGCAGGAACCATGTGAGGCGTTCCACGTACGGTGCTTTTTTCAAAGGCACCGCCACGTTTGAAAGAGGCACTGGCTTGGGACTGGCATGCCACCCGCCAGACCACTTTAAAGTCATAATCTGGTGGGCAAGTGGTGGTGAGTCTCAGAAGTGAGGGAACGCAGCAGTGGCGAACCACCCACACCTGCACCACCAACAATGGGAATAAGGTCTTAGACACCCGATACCTAACACACAGTACATTCCACATTCTCTCATTCAATGTGAAGGATGTTACACCCCCTTCCAAGCGGAAGAAAATCCACACTTTTCTTACTTCTCATAAGGCAGAAGTGGTGGCACTTTCATAAACTCATTTAAAGAGAAGTGAAGCATTCTCCTTTCCACTCTAAACATTATTCACACCAATATCACTCAAATGCCCATAATAAAACCTACAGAACTGTGGCCCTAATTGCCAAGAATTTCAACATGCTGATCACAGAAGCCCTCATAGATAAGGAGGGGAGATATGTTAAGATAAAGAGCACCTTGAAATGGGAACCAATTATGATTGCACTACTCTTCACACCGAACCAAGCCCAAGACACATTTATCGAGAAGGTCCGTAGGAAACTCACAGAACTCAAGGAGGATGTGACCACATGCACTGGGGACTTCAATACAGTCCTGCAATCAATGTTAAATGGATCAACATCTAATTGGGTGGATGCCAGAGAAATGATTAATGAAGCACAGTACAAAACTAAAGAAATGGTGCTGGTTGATGCATGGAGGGCAATGCTCCCACAAGATAAACATTACCCATTTTATCCAAATACTATACTCATAGGTCCTATGCAAGGAACAACATAATTTATATCTCAAGTACAGTGTTTAAAATTACCATTGTGACAATTCAATACTTAGCAGTGCATTTTACTCATTCCCTTTCAGAGTGGTGCCAAACTAATATTTCCCCATTAGTATATCAACATCTACACTAGATGAACTAGAAAGATCCCTGATTAAGTTTGTCTGGCAGATAAACCCAAATGAAAATGGAGGCCAAGCCTTGCCACACATTAGGAATTACCACAGGGTGGCACAACTGCAAATCATTGTTGAGTGGTCTAAAAGGGAATCAAATAAATGCTAGTTACACATGGCTAGAACAATAGTAGGGAGTTCTCTTTAGACATAATGTAGATGCCACTTAAACACAGACTGCAAAATGCATGCTGCAGCCAGATCACCAGTGCACTAATGAACGTCCTGGACACATTGGCTGTTAAACATGCCATCACGACATTTCCCTCTCTCCTTACTCCCATTCCAGATTACAACAGATTTTACACCAGCATTAGAACTGACCTCCCACCCGCACTGGAGGACAGAGGTCTCTCTCATGATGGCGGTCTTGTTCTTAAAAGAGGATATTAGGCCATTTGTGGATTGTAGGAAAACATAAACTCTTTGAAAATAACTATTTCAGCATCAGCATATCCACCATACTCTCCATATACAAATTTGTAGGCTTCCAACACATGATGCCTTCTTGGTCATAGATGCATAATGGGCAAGAGACCTACAGATGGGAAACACTGCAAAGAAACATATGTAAATATATTTTTTTGGTCCGCAATAGGGAATCAGCATTAAAGATCATGATGGAAATGTACCTCACACCAGACAAACTACACAAGATGTTTCCTTACACTATCAAAAATGATTTTTGAATGTCTGTGCTAGGTACACATTCATTGGATGTGTCCACCATAGACTGGGACCATACTCCAGATTCCATAAAAACACTCTTTCAAGGCACAGTGAGCAGAGCTGTGAAGGACCAGTTTGTCGCGTCGCGTCTCAGCAATAACCACCACACAGCCAGGTCAGCTTCTATTCTTTATTGTATCGTTATGTATCTGCAGCCAGCATGCTGCACGTCCTGCCTCGTCCCTTGCTTCCTGTGGTCTGCCCCTCACCCCTTGACCGGAACTGGTGTCCGGTGACCTCTCCTGCCCTCTGCCCTCCTCGGGGTCCTAGTGCCCCATTTCTCAGGACACTACATCTCCCCCCTTTGTCACAAAGGCATTACGACAGTAGCATTCGTTAGTAATAAAATGGGACAGTCTCTTTTGTAGTCAGTTGCAGGATGTGAACTGTCGACTGATGTGACCCGTGAGATGCTGCCTAGAGCGGCATTTCACATTTCTTCTATTAGTCTCTTCGGTCTCACAATGTCTCTTCTTGGCCTCTCCTCCTGTCCTTGGCCCTCCTTTGGCCTTGTTGCTTCTGCGACACCTGCTCCATTGCACTCCCTTGTTGTTGTTATCCCTTCGGTGCCTGTCACGTGCTCTTCCTCTTTTTCTTCTTTCAAGCCTTTGAAGTGTGAGCTGTTCCTTGTGATTCGCCTGCTGTCTGACTCTGCTGTTATCATTGTTCCTTTCACTTGCGTTATCGTCAATGGGTCTTGGGCGAATGCACTGTCCGACTTCCGTTGTTGTCTCTGTCGTACAATGACAGTATCTCCTTCATGGAGGTGTGATTTGATGGCATGTCGTCTTCCATCAGCATATTCCTTCATTCTCTTCTTGGCTGCCTCATCTTTTGCTGCCACGCCTTCGTGCCCCGGCGCGGCCGGTCCTTCTATCTGCGGCAGCCTTGTTCTGCTTGTCCTCCCTAGTACTAACTCCGCCGGGCATTTCCCTGTCGATCCATGAGGCGTGTTTCTGTAATCTCTCAGCATTTGGCATAGTGCTTGGCCTAGGGAAATCTGCGACAGTTTCGCCCTCTGAACTGCCTTCTTGATGTTTCCCATAAATCTTTCGACCATGCCGTTTGCTTGCGGCCATAGTGGTGTTACCTTTCTGTGCTGTATTCCGAGGTAAGCCATGAACCTTCGGAATTCCTCTCCTGAGAACGGAGGGCCATTATCCGTTTTCAACGTCTCCGGCGAGCCCCAGGCTGCGAATATGTCGTCTAGAACAGGTAGCGTTGCGGCTGCTGACGTTGAGGAGACTGATCGCACAATCGGGAATCTGGAGTATTCATCCATTATGACCAGTAGGTAAGTTTCCGCGTCTAGAGGTCCAAAGAAATCAGCGGCCATTGTTGTCCATACTGCTCTTGGTAGTTCTGACATTTGCAGTGGTTCTTTTCTTGCAGGCGGACCCGTCATTTGACAGAGGTGACAGGCCGCGATCGTATCTTCGACTAGACGATCTAACCCCGGGAACCAGACCTTTTCTCTCAGCAGTTTTTTTGTCGCCACAATGCCCCTGTGTGACTCGTGTGCAATGCTGACCACTTGGCGTCGTAGTGAACTTGGAATGACTATCCTGGTGCCCCTCATTACGATTCCGCTGTTTGTCTCCGAGAGCTCCCCACTTATTTTCTGTAGGGCCAGCATCTCCTCCTTTTGTACTCCTCCCTTCCATGTGCAGTTGTTGTTTATATGTCTCCATCTTTGCTGTCTCGTCGTTTCTCTGGCCGCTCGGAGTGTGTCATCTCTTTCCGTTTCTCTCTCTATCTCTGTGAGAGTTACTGGTGCCGGCGTGCTTTGCTTTAGCACGAAGTTTAAGTATTCTTCGGCCATTGAGGCCTTTTTTTCTGCATGTGGCAGCGGATGCCGTGACATGTAGTCGGCTGGATTCTGCTCTTTCCCAGGTTTGTGTACAATTTTGAAGTCGTAGTCCATTAGTCTGATGCCCCAGCGCTCAATGCGAGGCGGCATCTTTGCTGCTGGGTTGCCGTAAATTGTTACTAGTGCTTGGTGGTCTGTGATGATGGTGAATGGCTTTCCGTACACAAACATGTGGTAATGCTCGCATGCCCATACCACCGCCAAGCTTTCTTTCTCCGGCTGGGAGTACGCCTTCTCAATGTCTGTCAAGCTTTTGCTGGTGTATGAGACAATCTTCCTTGGTGACTCCTTTCCCGGCAGGTGTTGTGCTAATATTGCACCCAACCCCACTGGGCTGGCATCAACCGTCAGCTCGGTGCAGAGCCGAGGGTCGAAGTATGCGAGGTGCTCCACCGTCATCACAGCCTTCCTTATCTCTTCGAACGACTCATTGCATTCTTGAGACCAGACAAATTTCTGGCCCTGTTTCGTTAGCTCTCTCAGCGGCGTGCTCACTGTGGCAAAGTCTTGTATGTATCGGGCACAGTAGCTTGCCAGGCCTAGGAATGACCTTATTTCTGCCACATCTGACGGTGGCTTTGTCTTCTTTAGCATTTCCACTTTGCTGGGATCAGGCCTCATCCCTTTTTCCGAGAATATGTGTCCGAAGAAAATCAGTTCTGTTCTCCCTAGCTCGCACTTCTCTCCATTTAGTGTTAGTCCAGCCTGCTTTAGTTGTTTGCACACTTGCCTTAAGGCGCTGTCATGTTCTCCGTCCGATTTCCCAAACACTAGGATGTCGTCACTGTAATTGAAACTGTTGTGTACTGGTCGTATCACCTGTCTTATTGTCTCCTGAAATATTTTGGCCGCTGACGAGATACCAAAACTGAGCCGTTTGTATCTGAATAGTCCTAGGTGTGTGGAGAATGTTGTTATGTACCTCGACTGTGAGTCCAGCTCTAGTTGGTGATACCCTTTGCATAGATCTAGTTTTGAGAATCGGCACGCCCCTGTCAGCCTGCTGATCATGTCGTTCAGATGAGGTCCTGGATGACGTTCCCTCGATATTGCAGTGTTCGGTATTCTCATGTCCACACAGATCCTTATTTTGGACGTATTTTTCTTCGGGACTGCCACAATCGGTGATACCCACGGTGTTGGCCCGTCTGCAGGCTCAATTATGTCTTGCTGCAGTAGGTTGTTTATTTCTTCCTCCACTTGCGGTTGTAGGTGAATCGGCACTCTCCTGTGATGCTGTGCCACTGGTCTCACCGCCTCATTTATGTGTAGGGTGACCTGTTTGTCTTTTAGCTTCCCCAGTCCCTGCAGTATTTCTTGATATTCTTGCAGTATGTTTTCTTTTTCTGTCATGTGGTACGTCATCGCCAACAGCCCCATGACTTGTGCCGTCACGTTACTCAGCAGGCAGGGCGCTGGGATGTCCCCTTTCAGCACATGTATTTCTTCCTGTAGCGTCACGTCCTGATATGTTAGCGTCTCAGTGAACTTGCCCATGTTTTCTACTGGTGTCTTTGATCCCCACGTGAACACATCTACTGTTGATGGCGATAGCGTTGGCCTTGTTCTCATTTTCACGTACTCGGACATGCACATTATGTTGCATGTGGCACCACTGTCTAGCACAAATTTTGTTCTGTGGCGCCCGACGTCGATGTCTACTGTGGCCGTCTTTTTTATTTGCTGTTTCTCCACCAGCTGGATGTGTTCCTGCTGTCTTCCTTCTTTGGGTGTGTCGGACATGAGGTATAGCCGTGCTTCTCTCCCAGCCGTCGTCTGTTCATCCGACTCTTCCGACGAGCCTCTCTCTGCTGTCTCCATATGTCTGGCGTGTCTGGTGCCTGTTGTCCCTTGTCTTGCTGTTCGTCCCCGCTCGTTCCTAAATTGCCTGCTCATGCAGGTGCTTGCGAAGTGATTGTCCCTATTGCATTTTCTGCATTTCTGGCCCATTGCTGGGCAGGTGCCAACATGTGGGAAGTCAAGGCCGCATCTGTAGCAGGTGACCGCTTGTTTCCTGTGATGTTGTTGCTCCCTGTTGTCGTTCCTTTTGAAATGTTCTGTCATCCGATGTGCCATCGCTTCTCCCTTTTCTTTTCCAATTTGTATTTGTTTGGCATGCTGCGTGGCCCGTGCTTCTGTGCGGGCCATCGTCAGTATTTTCTCAAGTGTTGTTGGTTCTTTTAGGATGCGTGCTCTGAACTCTACTGACAAACACCCTACGATGAGGCGCGTTCGTATTGCTTCTTCGTTGTCGAATTTATCGAATTCGCAGTATTTCACCAACTTCCGCAACCTTGTCGCGAAATCATCCATGCTCTCTTCTAGTTGCTGGCATGCTGTGTGGAACGTGTACCTTTCAAAATCGATGTTGCGTTGGGGGTCGAACTTCTCTGTGAGGCACGCTTTCGCGCCTTTGTAATCTGCCGCTTTTTCACTTGGTAGTGTCATCATTAAGTCTTCTATTTCGTCTCCCGCAAGGTTGACCAGCAGATCTAATTGTTTGCTCTCTGCGACGTCCGTCACGCGCATGTATCGTTCAAATTGTCGTAGCCATCTCTCCCATCTGATGCCTGCTTTTGGTTCCGATATGTTAAATGGCAGTGGCCTGCGGAACACAGCTTGTGTGCTCCTTGTTTCTTCGTCACCCATATTCTTCCTTTCTTTGTTTTATTTATGTACTTATTTCCTTCTTTCTTCTTCCTTCTTGTTCTTCTGGTGCTTTTTTCTTTCTTTGGCACCTTTTTCTTATCGTTTTCTCCTTATTTGGACCGTTTTTCGTCTATTTTCCTTTTTTGCCTGACTCTAAAATGGCCTCCCGGCCTTCCTGTGCTCCTATTGGCCCAATTCGCCTGACTCCAAGATGGCCGCCGCACCCTTGCGCGATTTCGCGCTGTTCAGGACTTTGCCTGACCCTTCAAAATGGCCGCCGTCTATCTTGGGCGCTGATTGGCTCAATTCGCCTGACTTTAAGATGGCCGCCTCCTCTCGCGAGAGTTCGTTAAAGCTCACGCACGGGAGGGATCTTGATCTTTCCTTCAGTTTCACTATCGCGCTGCTCTTACTTCTGTTAGCAGCGCCGGGGTGGGCTCCCGCAACGATGTTTTCTTCTGCTGGCGCTTCGGACCAGGGTGGGCTCCTGGCTCCGAATTTTGTTCCGCGACCGGGTGGGCTCCGACAGTCGCCGCGACGCGTGGATTTCGATCCCGCCTCGTCGCCAGTTGTCGCGTCTCAGCAATAACCACCACACAGCCAGGTCAGCTTCTATTCTTTATTGTATCGTTATGTATCTGCAGCCAGCATGCTGCACGTCCTGCCTCGTCCCTTGCTTCCTGTGGTCTGCCCCTCACCCCTTGACCGGAACTGGTGTCCGGTGACCTCTCCTGCCCTCTGCCCTCCTCGGGGTCCTAGTGCCCCATTTCTCAGGACACTACACAGTTGGTGGTTTCAAAACACATCATTATCACTACAGGTGGGTGTGTTTAATTTTGAGAAAACTTAGGGAATGTCCCAAGAAGTTGCAATCTGTGACTTCACCCATCTGCAGAGAAATAAATCTAGAGTCCCTGGGACTCCTCGATGCACACATCCAAAATTTACTATTAGCGGTGCACTAATTGTGGCCAGTTCCTTGGTGGTGCTCAGATAGTAAGTGTCCCAAAAGCCTATTTGTTCACCCGCATTGGTGATGTCAAAGACACACCTTCATTTGCATTGAGCAACCCCCATGCAAATGGCAGAGAACACCAGGCCCGGGGGGAGAGGGGGCGCTGAGCTCTTTGCCAGGGCCGGTTTTCGGCCGATTTTTGCCCTGTAACAAAAAAGGCCCCCAGGGGCCCAAAACCAGACCTCCCCCCCCCCACCCCCCACCACCCGTGCGGCGCACCGGGGAATTGGGAGTGCACAAGCATTTGCCACACCTTCTGTAATTGGGATGGGCAACAGGGGCACACAAAGAGGACACAAACACCTGCCACATCTCCAGGCTCTTCCTTAATCTGATGCCTGATTGATAACCTCACTACTGAATTATTCAACTACTCAAACAGTCACGATTTACATTCCTGCGTAAATATTACTGCACTATCCTATTATCGCTTTAGCTCAGATGACTTTCCAACTTTAAATCACTAATCGGTGCATGATTTTTTAGGGTAAATAAATTAACTTTCCAAATTTGGATGAATGTCCCCATTATTCTACTCTAGATCTAGCCTCAGATCAGAAAGCGTGGGTTCCAGATGCTGCGGTATAATGTTCATGTTTATCCTGTATTTTTAAATACTAGTGGCAGACCCCTGCTCCCCTGAACGGCCTGCATATATTGTTTTAATATTTTTAATGCGGGATGGATTCTTCGGCTTTGAACATATGAGCTCACAGGCTCGCAGAGAACTTTGCACCTGCTGTGCATTCTTTCTGTTTCTGTATATTTTACTTTCTTGCTTTGAAGGTTTTTTTCAGAGGGAGTTCTTTATTTCTGGAAACTCTGTGTCATGCCTTGGAGTGAATATTTGGACAGAATAACCCTGTCCTTATAAATACTTTTCTTCTGGCCTGAGTCGCTGTAAAATTCGAACAATTTTTTTAAGATTCTCTGAAGCTTGGGAACAACCGGATCCCCCACTAAGATACTTTGGGCCTGCTTCAGGGGGTCAGATAAAGGAGGCACTCAGTGGTTGTTAAATACATTCTGCGTGGAGTGGCCCTATTATTTGACATTTCTTAACAACGTTGCATATTAAATTTCAACCTGAAAACGTATATGTTCTAGCGCAGTATTTGTTATATTCTCTTGCTTCTATCATAAGAAGGAGGTTGGGGGCCCCCCCGCACCGAGTGGTCTGCGGGGGCCTGTGTTACACCCCTGATCCTTAGTGGCATTTAGAATGTTGAAAGTTTGGGTGACAACAGAGTGCCAGAGGGCCAATAATGCTTTGATTACTTTTCAGCAATGTTCATTACTTATGGGGTCCAACACGGGTCCATAAATTCAAATTTCACGGTCTGAGTGGTTGAGACTGCAGAGACTGCAGGCTTGACACATTCAAAGTGACACTCATAGTCTCTGGCCTTCATAATGAGACCTCAGACGAGGAAACATGTGGAACTGTGCTGCAGGCTACTCTTCAATAGTCTGCAGTCTCAGGGGCATATGTACAAGCCCCTATCGCCACAGGAGCGCCACTTTTTGTGACGTTACCGCGGCGATATGAGCTTCTCCTTATCTACAAAAGCGTTGATTTTGACGCTGCCCCCTATTTACAAGGGCATTAAAAATAGGAGGCAGTGCAAATTAAGACCAGGGAAAACCTGGTCTTAACTTGGCAAAACGAGGAGAAATGCATTATTTCTCCCCCTTTTTGCTTTTTCCATGTGTGCCGCCTTCTGTAGCACTCGTGGAAAACGCGAAATGCCTTGGATTGTTTGTGTGTAGGAAGGTGACTCTTCCTGCACATAAACAATCCTTAAAAAAAATTACATTTTGTAACTTCCATGTGAGCTGCATTAAGCAGCACACATAGAAGTGACAAAATGGCATTTCAGGATTGTTTATGTGCAGGAAGGAACACCTTCCTACACATAGACAATCCTCCCCTGCACGCAGACACCCTTGCACTATGCAGGGAGAAATGCAAGGCTGCACCATATCCTTGTGAATATGGTGCAGCCATGCGTTTTGAAGTAGCGGAGTGAGACGTTTAGCTGTGACATCTAACGCCTTACTCCGCCACTTCTTTGTACATATGCCCCTCAGTATTGAGACCGCAGACTGTAGTTTGCGAATGCATGGGGGTTCTGGGCCTCTCTTGTTTTGCATCTTTTTATTGAGGGCTCAGACTATGGGTGCCATTTTCAATGCATCGAGTCAGAGGTCTCAAAAAGTAGTCTGTGGACTACCAAAGCAGATTTTAGCCGTGCAAAAATTAAACCAGCAACAAATAAGTTCATAAAAATGAACACTTAGGTGTGGACTACCATCATGCTCAATTATAGGGTGGATAATTAAACTGAGCTCAACTGTTTTTCTTTGTGCAGAGTTTGCAGTTCCTATTGTGAGACCCTAATCTTCTCACGCTGAGTTGGGATGTGCAGAACTCACGGAGTTTCACTCCTCTAAATTTCGTGGAGTCACATGAAAGCTTTGCGAGATACCATGGAGACCCGCAAGCAGGTGGAAATTGGCACGTTGTGCTGCATTCTGATGTTTAGCTTGCTGCAAAATAAGCTCACTGCAAAATCAGCTTCAATCAGCTTCGCAGTGTGCCAGAGGGCACTGCTTCTTTGCTGCTGCTCAAGTGATTTTCTACTCAAGCTGAAGCTTTCTCACCGTGAATGGTCACAACTGCCCACATCCACCTGTGTTGATAATTTTTCCACCGGGTGTCCTCCTAGCACCAAAAAATAGCGCAAAGGGCTGCTGGTTCTCACTCGTGATCGTTAACTTACCATTGCGATCTGCGCAGGAGAAAAACTCTGCAAACTCCACCGGCGGAGTGAAATTTATTGCCGACCCCTAATGCAGAGCAAGGAGAACTGGACTTCCTCTATAATCCGTCAGTTTCCTGTGGAGTCCACATACTATTTTACATTTTATAGGTCTTTCTGAGCATCCCATTGGCTGAAAGCTGATGTATCCTTCCACCAAATGAAAAGTAATTTGTAATTTTTTGCATTAATAACAATGCGCAGAACATGTATTTACTCTACATTTACACTAAATACATGTGCACACTGACATGGTGCATTGGCATTTGAAACACTATGACTTATAGAAATCAGTTTTTTTTGGCTCATGTTAACTAGGCCTCAATTTAAGCCCTCACACCGTCTAGTATAAAATGGATATATCCTTGTGCATGTTTACTGTTCATCATTTCTGCAGCACACAGTCAAGCAGGGTCATCTTTGTTTATTTCCATTGATGTTGTTCCAGCAGTTCTTGAAGGAAACTTTCCAACAGGGACACAGTAATGTTGCATTTCTGAAGACCCTTCGACTAGTTCCCTGTATTGCATTAATCCATGACAGCAAACTGTTGTTAATGTGTCTAAAAATGTGCTTTTGAGAACCACCACCAAAAAGAATTCGAAGAGTTTATCTCATTTATCTTTTGGACCCTGACATCTGACTGAGACCGGTTAGGAGCAATGACTGGCGAAAGTCAGGCCCTGAGAACATCCTTCATGTCAAGTTGATCACAGAGACTAGGCTGTGCTCAGTGGGGTTTTGGCCACATGCAGCAGATAGGGTGCAGGTCTTGAAAGAATTTGCCTTGCAAGGAAGGGGGCGAGGACGTGCCCCAGGAGGCAATGACAGATACAGACCATCTCATACAACATTCCAATGTTTATCTTTCTGTTTCTCCCCCTCCACCTGTAACCGTCTTCCCTCACTGGTAATTTTCAAATAGCATTAAAGCCTCTTGCCTAGGGCAGTTAAGGCCATTTGTCTCATTATATAACTCAGGCAGAGGGCATTCAACATCCCAACTTGCCCTCAACTACAGGCTATAATGAAATAATAGCTGTCAATTGGCCTACCAGTACTGCTTTTACATTAAGGTGTACAAAACAAGCAGTAAAACTCTAAGGGCCATATGTAGGAAGCCCAATACCGGTCGGTAACGGACGATTTTCGGTAATTATCTCGTTACCGACCGGTATTCAGGCTTTTGGTATGTAGGGGGCACATTTCAGGATTCGGTAATTTACCGAATCGGTAAAATTACCGAATCGGTAATTTTACCGATTCGGTAAATACCGAATCCTGAAATGATATGTAGGGGGAGTGTGTGGATGTTGTGAGGATTCTTTATTTACCACCAACTAAAAGTTGGTGGTAAATGACGAATAGCTGGAAAAAAGCATTTCTTAGCACTTTGAAGTGTGCAATGTGGCAGACATACATGCCCTTAGGGCATGTATGTGTGCTACATGTGCACACATGCAGGAATCAGGGGTGCAACAGGGTGTCACTGTGACACCCTGCCACCCTTGATTGTGCTCCCCCCATTACCGAATCGGTAATTTTACCGATTCGGTAAATACCGAATCCTGAAATGATATGTAGGGGGGAGTGTGTGGATGTTGTGGGGATTCGTTATTTACCACCAACTAAAAGTTGGTGGTAAATGACGAATAGCTGGAAAAAAGCATTTCTTAGCACTTTGAAGTGTGCAATGTGGCAGACATACATGCCCTTAGGGCATGTATGTGTGCTACATGTGCACACATGCAGGAATCAGGGGTGCAACAGGGTGTCACTGTGACACCCTGCCACCCTTGATTGTGCTCCCCCCATTACCGAATCGGTATTTACCGATTCGGTAATGGTAACTGGCTTCCCATTGATTCCTATGGGCCTCCTGGCCCATAGGAATCAATGGGATGCCAGTTACCATTACCGAATGGGTAAATACCGATTCTAAATTACCGACCCATTCCGATTCGGTAAAAATTACCGATGGATTACCTACATAAGGCCCTTAGTCCCAGAATGATTAGTACTGTGCTGGCTGTATGTGACCCTCATGAGAGAAGTTCTCCACTATGTAACATGCATGTGTTGCATTTATCCCTAGAAGATTGGAGCGTAACAAATTATCCTCATTGAACAAGGCATAACTGATGAAATCTTTTCTTCACCTTCTTCTTAACCCTGCTGAATGATGTGTAGTTTAACCACAACCCACTCTAGCTGCAGAAAATATTTTTGATATAGTCCTGCACTACTTTGAACTTGGAACATTGCCCATCCCGGTCCCCTGTGCTTTTAGAAACATGTAGAGGGCTAGGCTCATCTAGTGGACAACGTGGGTGGCACACTAAATCAGACTCCCCAGAATATTACAACACAACTTCCCACAAATTAAATTTTTTGACAAAAACGTTTTTGGAAATATAATTTAAGCATCCCAACCTCTGACCAAGACAAGGCTCCTTGTCACTAGAACAATTATTCAAATCTAAACTTTCCTTTTGCAATTATATATTAACTTTCTTATTGCATGATATTTTGTTTCACATGCAGCTTCATGTCACACACATACCGTTAATAATAGATGCATTTAATATGTGCCATAATTTCCCAATTTCATTTCAACATACTTGAAGACTTTGGAAGAACTAAAGGTTGAGTTACTTTGCTGGGATCCACATTTGTGACTTCTAATCGCAATAAATATTATGGAGAGCATTTAAAGGTCTCGCTGGCTTTAACTAATTGTTTTCCAAAAAACAGGAAGAGGTAGAGAGAAGCAGAGATTCATTCATATTCCCGGACCAGAGTCTCTTGGAAATTTTTGATGAAGACCCTTAGCCACACTGTCACGGCAATGGTATATCTTGGTTTTCCCCTTATTTGTTTAAGTGGGGTCATCATAGGGTCTTGGCACCTGAGTGTCCCATTCTCATAATCCTCCACCAGGAGGGAGACTGTCTGGTATATGACAGTTGTGAATGGGAGTGTTGGAATGAAAAAGTATTAACATTTTATTGACACCTGTGTAGTTTTTTTTTTTTGTCATGGGTAGGGGTAAGGTTAAAAAAGTGGACAATGCCTAATTGGATGATTATAGGTCCAATGAACCTGGTAAATGGTCAGGTGACATGTTTCAGCCTATGTCGCCAATATGGGTGGGATGGCTTTTTCAGGACCAGAGGATCTAGCCGTACTGTAACTGCCATATGAATCACACACGTCAGGATTACAAGCCCCAACGCCGGCTCCATGGAACTGAGACGCCCGCTTAGATTCTAGCAATAGACCAAGTGAAGGCCGATTACCACTTGTCTATAACAGGCTTAAAATACAACCTGTTGACCTATTAGGGTGAGTGAATCCACTTACCTTACATACCACATACCTCAATATCATAGATGGCTGGATTCTCTGGTCCTAAAGAAAGCCAATATGGAGCGCCTTCCAAAAACCTTGCATCACGTGTTGGCACACAACTGATGAAGAGGCTAATCCAAAAAACCTCTTCAAAAACTGATATGCACCATCTGGTGTTAATAATGGGATAAAATGCCTGGAAGTTTGGTGTAATATAACCTAGTTGTAAGTGCTGAACAGGTCATGCCTCAAAAAAATGGCACCTCTGCCAATGTTTCCAACAATTCATTTATATTGGATGAGAGGTGCTGGTCTCCCAAATAGCTTCATTAAGATTTTGCATGTCAGTACACATTCTGATTTAATCATTAGATTTGTAAGCAATCACTATGGAGCTTAGTCTTTCTAATCCTTTAATGGGTTTGATAATGCCACCATCAAACTGTCATTTCAGCTCTCCACCTAAGGGTTCTCTCAAAAATAATGAAAAAGTGCAAACCTTGTACACTCTCAGTCTTGCTCCTTCCCACAGCTTAATCCTGTACATAAACACTTTTAAACGTCTTAATTCTTCACTGAATACTACTGAAATATTTACTTCCATTTCTTCTCTTAATTTTCCTGCATAACCGGTACTTGTTCTGGAATATTGGAATCCAGCACCATCCCCAAAGTCCTTTCCTCATTCCACCCCAATACAAACGTACTTTTTTTACAACATAAAACTTTCCACATGCTTCTCAACCTTTAAACCTGATCTTAGCTTTAAAACCAAGCACTGCCACTAAAAGTGTTGCCACTCTGCTCTTTTTAATAGGATCACGTTTCAGACATTTTATTTTTTTATTTTATAAAGTTTTGTATAGCGCAAACGTGACCCTAGTGGGTATCAGAGCGCTTTATATGACAGGGTCTAGTGTAACATTTTGTCTGAAAAAAACACAAAAACCAGGAAATGAATGCGTGACGAATCAAACAAATCGTAAAATATAATAATATAACACAGATTCGTCTAGAATAAAGAAAGTAAGAGGAGGGAATAATCCCCTTGGGAGTTTGCTGACTATACATTATCAGTGAGACCGGTATATTGTCTTAAGGTAAAAACTTCTTCAGTAGAAAAGATTTGGCTTCTTTTTTGAAGGAGGAGGTAGCGGATATTAGGCGAACATGCGGTGGTAGAGAGTTCCAAATCCTGGGTGCAATAGCAGAGAATGCTCCGGCACCCGTTTTCTTTTTGTGAGTACGTTGGGGTTTCAGAAGCAAGGTGAGCCTGCTTTGTGAGTTTCTGTTGCCCCCTGATTTTTCTCGCTTTTCAGCCAGGTAGCTCGGGGTATTGAAGTGTAACGCTTTATGCGTCATGTAGGCAATTTTCAGCTGGATCCTTGCCTCAAACGGTAGCCAGTTTAATGAATTTAGATCCGGTGAGATGTGTGTGTTTCTTTTTGTTCCAAGGACAAGTCTGGCTTCTGCATTGAGGGGTGCTCTTAGAGGGGCCAGTTTATATTGAGGTAGGCCACATAGTGTGGCACTCCCATATTCCAGTCTGGGTAATACTAAGGCTTGAACTGTTTGTTTTAGATCTTCTTGTGGTAGATAGGGTTTGAGTTTCCACAGAATGCTTAGTTGATGAATCGCTCCTTTAATGGCTACGTTGATGTGAACCTGCATATTTAGGTGTTTGTCTAATGTGATACCTAGTGATCTAGCAGAGCCTATGACGTGGGGCAAACATTTGAGGGCTGTAAGATGTTTCAGCCAAAGATCAATGTTTGGGCTGTGAGATGGTTAACCGTGGCCACAGGTGTGTGTTTTGTAAGATGAGATTGATAGATATGATGTCCTCTGGGGATGCGATTTTGAGATACAGCTGATTGTCATCAGCGTACATGTGGTAATGGATATTGGAAGATTTTAGGAGGTAAGCCAGTGGTTCAAGGGATAGGTTAAATAGAATGGGAGAAAGAGCAGAGCCTTGAGGAACACCAAGTGTGATCGCATGGGACTTAGACAGCGATTGATTCATTTTGACTCTTAGGGATCTGTTTTGAAGGAAGGAAGCAAACCATTGAAGTACGACCCCTGATAGGCCCATCCTTTGTTCAAGTAAGTTCAATAGATTGTCATGTTTGACGGTATCATAGGCAGCCGATAAATCAAGCAATATCAGAAGGCATGATTCATTTTGATCCAGCATTTTTAGTATGTCATCCACTATATGAGTAAGTGCAGATTCGGTGCTGTGATCTTGATGGAATCCTGATTGGTGTTGGTAAATGAGTTTATACTTAATTATTTGATTGCATAGTTGATTCTGAACACATTTTTCTAAGAGCTTTGCCAGGGTAGCGATGTTGGAGATGGGTTGGTAGTTGTTAGGATCAGAGCAGTCTGCCATCGTTTTTAAAAAAAAGGGAGTTATTTGTCCTAGTGTTAGGCAGTCAGACATAGTGCCTTGACGTAGTGAGCTGTTTACAATCTTGGTCCATAGAGGGAAAAAACATGATTTGACATCCTTGAGTATGCGAGGAGGTAGCGGGTCTGTGAAGTGGTTTGTGGGGTCTGTGAAGTCTGTGGGGTCAAGGTATTGTTGCATAGTAGCTAGATCATTTTGGTTTATATCACGAAGATCCCTTTTCCATTGTTTTATTTTCTTTGGTTGTACATGCTTAGGGATCGCTTTTATATTGATGAGTAAGGTGAGGTAATGGTCTGTCCAATCACAGGGGCTAATAGATTCTAGGGTAATTGTGTCGGTTTTTGAGATAATAAGGTCCAGGGTCTCCCCCTGGTTATGTGTTGGCCTGTTGCAAATTTGGGATAGCTCATGGTTTAATAGAAAAGATTTTAGGTTATTCGCTGAGTGGTCGTTGAGGTCGTTCCAGTGTAGATTGAAGTCGCCCAGGAAGATCTAGGGTCCTTGAGTACTGTCATTCATTGTGATGATTTCAATGACTTGTTCAATGAATAAAGAGTAATCACCTGGGGGTGATATAGGGCATGTATGCTACAAATGGATTTATTGTTGCATGAAATGTTGATGCTTAGATATTCACATGTTGTGGCCACTATTGTTTCCAATTGGCGTACTGATAGTGTATTGTGGTAGATACAAGCTATACCACCCCCTATTTTTTCTGGTCTATCAAGTCAAATGATCATGTAACTAGGTGGTGCTAGTAGATCTATGATGGCATGAGATGCTTTGTTTAACCATGTTTCCGTGAGGATAACTATGTCGAATTTGTGTGAGAGAATGAGGTCGTAGATATCTGCCGCATGCTTATTTGCTGATCTGCAATTGAGGAGTAAGCACTTCAGCTGCTTATTATTATGAATGAAGATAGACCATCTGTGATAAGGAGACACTCTTGAGGTTATTCTTGTTTATTAAGTTGTGGTTGAGGCTCAGTTCTCTGAAAGGATTCGCTTGGATGGTTTTATTTGGTTTTTATCAGAACTGTTGGTATTCTTTTCGGTCTGATAAGAGAGGAGGAGTTCATGGATCTCCTTACTCGACAACTCATGATTAGCTCTCTTTGGGCGAGAGGCATCATTATAGTAAGGTGTAGATCAAGATCTCAGATTGGCTGTGTGTGGAACATGGAATGTGGGGGTGTCTGTGAGGGAATCAGTTCTGTTTATCATGTTTATTATTTGAACTTTGAGAGAGCTGCATATCAGATGTGATGGTCGTAAGCCTCTGAAGGTCCTTTTTAAGATGTTTTAGGGAATGATCAATCTCGTTGAATCTCATTACCCAGTAATCATGTTTACAGGTAGCTGTGGGTTGTGTTGGAAGGTTGGGGAGCTGGTTGATGTTATGAGGGATTTCAATTTGGGAGGGAGGGTCCTTGTTATTAGCTGGACAGTTTTGAGATGTATGTGTAAGAGGAGGATTTGAGGTGAAGGGGGTGATGTAATAAGGGTGGAAGTGAGAGGGTTAGAGAATCTGGGTGATTTAAGATTGGTTTGTTTAGGAGATATGGGTTCGTGGATATTATTGTTCCCTGTATGAGTGCTTGCTGAGTGAGTGCCTGGAGGGCTGTCATTGGTACGCTCTGAGGGGGGCAAGGGAGGGTGAGTGTCGGAGAGGACGTCCCATGGAGCCAGGTGTTAAGTTAATTTTTGGGGGACATTAAGATGACTTTACAGTAGGTGTGGCTGGCTGCTAGGTCCTTTTGCTCACTTGTCACCACTGTTGCAAAGGAGATGCTGTGGCAAATACTCACTTGACTTTTATTCCTGTCAGCTCGCAAGTGCATCTCAGAGCAGCCACGGCAGAGTGGTAATTGCCTTTCCCAGAACTCTTCCTCAAATCCCCACATTCTAGCACTCCATGGAACGTTGGTCCACACAACACTTCAAGAACAACGTGCGCTTCCCAGTGGCTTAAAAATATTGGCAACATATAATATAACACCAGGCCTGTCTACCTCAGCATGCTGTATCTGAGGAAGTAATGGCACAGGCAGTTTTGAGACTGACTTCTCCTAAAGTTTGTGGTAGCCCAGTTCAAGGTCAGAGGAAGTCTTTGGATTTGGCCCAGGCAGGGGGGTTGCTTCTTCCAGCCCTGGCAGTGCCCCATCATGTCTCGCTCCTGCACTTCCTGCCTGAGTGCTTGGCCACCCCGCCTTACCAGCTAATGACCTGCTTCTCCTCTATGGCCCAAGCAACTTTGTCCTGGAGCGATGAACCCCACTTGTAGCAGAAGAAGAAGATGAAGAATCAACTAGCTAAGTAAATTGGGTTGTCAGTGTCACCTATCTCATAGGTAAATGCTAATTAAAATTTTGTTTTGAGTTTGTGGAATGGCCAGGAGATATTAATTAAATATCTGTCTGTGCAAATTTCTCAGAATTCTTTTTAATATGTAAATTTGCCAGTGGTAAAAATGGGTGCTGCCAGTGACAGTATTGAGTGGCACTAGTGAGAGAGTGGGATATGGTCTCAAGAAAAGTTCTAATGCTTTTTTTTAAATACAAATTAAGCACTGGGCTGAATCTGAATAACTGTAGTGCAACTTACCAACTGTAGACCCATAATGGAAATTTCCCCCTTGTAGTCAAGACTTCTCTTGAGGGATTTCAGCTTAGCTGGTTATCAACAACCATCTGCAGAAGACATTTAGGGCCAGATGTACGAAATAATTTCGCATGCGCAAATGGGTTTGCGAACCATTTGCGCATGCAAAAAACCTATGGACTATGTACTACCCTATTTAGAGAGTCGCAAATTGATTTGCAACTCACTAAATAGGATTAGCGACTTGCTATTAGGAAGGAGCGTTCCATGGGCGTCCCTTCCTCATAGTAACTCAAAACCCTATGTAAGAATGTTTTGCGACCGCATCCGCGGTCGCAAAACACTCACAGTTTACCACCCTTCTCAGAAGGGTGGTAAAGCAGTTGCAAACAGGAAGGGGTCCCCAGGGGACCCCTTCCCCTTTGTGAATGCATGGGAAAATATTTTGTAGGGGCAAGCAGTGGTCCCACGGACCACTACCTGCCCTTAAAAAATGAAACAAAAACGTTTCATTTTTCTTTTTTTAAATGCATCCCGTATTCCTTTAAGGAAAACAGGATGCATTTTAAACAAGCATTGGCATAGCCAATAGGTCTCGCCTTTGGGACCTTATAAGTGTTTAGCTATGCAACAGTTGCATAACTAAATACTTATAAGGTTCCAAAAGCGAGACCTATTCGCTATGCAAAGCGGGCGTGAGGCCGCGAAAGTGATCACGATCACGATCAGACATCAAAGAGGCCGTGCGGCCGCAAAAGTGAAAGTAAGCGCGGTAAAGCGCGGTGCGCGCACCCGCGCACATGCACTGTAGCTCTAGGCTGGAGCACTTTTTGGAGCCCTCTCAATAAGTCTCGCCAGTCCAGCACATGTGCTGGGTCAGGCGAGACCTAAAAAAAACACTGCTTTAATTAAAAGCAGTCCCAGACATGGAGGTCTGCTGAACCAGGCCACCATACCTGGGAGGGCAAGCCATTCCCAGAGGGGTCGCAAATTGCGAGTGCCTCATTAATATGCATGAGGCATGCAATTTGCAACCCCATTAGGAATCGCTAACAGTGTCTCAGACACTGTTGTACATTGGCAATTGCGGTTCGCAATTTGCGACTCACAATTTGGCTTAATTTGCGAGTGGCAATTAACATTGGTCGTACATCTAGCCCATAATGGAGTGAAGTTAATAAAGGAAACCAAGTTCTGCATGTTTCAGAGTTGGCTTATCTTGTCCATCACCTGAATGACCAAAAGAAACAAAACAAGAAGAATAAGCTGGAGCCCACACAAGAAAGTAAAAAAGTTCAATTGAGGGTGACGATGCTGGTATTTCCTGACATTTTGATGCACAATTATGACAAATTTGCTGCCCCACCAATAGGGGATCTGCTATGATTTTGCAACTCAAAAGTAAGGTATGATTTTAGGGCATTGGCCTAAATGGCAGTATACTGATGATCGTAGTAACAGACATACGTGTCCCGAATGCCTGATTACAGCAATTCTATGCGAATATTAACATAGACTGTGAGAGCCTGTTACACTGGGGTATAGAGCAGGAAGAATAGAAGACGAAAAGGAGGAAGAAAGAATAAAAGAGGGACACAAGAGAGAGAGAGTCAGTGTTTTGTGTGTGTGAAAATGATGCAGAGGTAACGTAAGTAAGAGACCTAACATTTGCTCTTGACAAAAAATGGCTTTCTGAAAAAAACTCATCCATCTAAACTTCCAAGAACATAGTTTTCCAACATTCAGCAAATGTATCTGCTCCAAAAACTATTAAAAGTGTATTTTGGAATTTGAGTGCATTTTGCAACAACACTTGATCAATTAGTTTTTATACACCTCAAAAAACACAAACACCATTGCCCCACTGCAGAAGCATACTCAGAAAACTGAGAATGAATGGAACAGAAAACAAATTGCCATTGCTACCATCCAAGCTAAAAAAAAACAGAAAAGAATATAAAAGTCCTCATTTCATTAGCAAACTTCTCAAACATCAAAGGGCAATTAAAATCGTTCCCTAATGTGATGAGATAATTAATCTGGCACCTATAGAAATCGAACTTTCCCCAAAGTAGAAATGTTATGAATTCCTCAGTTAATTTACTGTTAAATTTAATTTGATTAGGGACAAATTTGACTTGACTACAATGTCTCCATCACGTTCTGATAAGTATCTACATTCCTGAGGCTCATTTGAGCTCATCACACACAGAGCTACAAACATTCATCAAGTCTAAAACCAACAAACTATTTTTTGTATCCCATACTAGCTAACATATTCAAGAACAATATTCTCATCTTTGAAGACACAATACAGAACACAAGATCGATGCATATGTTGCTCAAGGCATTCCTTTCATACTTGAAGATAGGTCAGATTACCTCCATCCTCAAAAAGCCTAAATATATCCTCATCTAAACATCAAGCTTCTATCTTGCCTCCAGCCCTATAGGAAAAAAGGAATGGCTGCCAGTCAGCAGAAACCTTTATTATCTGAGAAACATTGGCTAGCCAGTTACCATTCTGGTTTCAGACCTGAATTCAGCTTTGAAACAGTAACACGCAAGGCACTGAATGAGGTACACTATATCCTCGACAAAGATGACTCATGATTAACCATACATTTAGAACTTGCAGCTCCATTTTATGCAATTGCCCATAAATGGACCAGTGACGGCCATTTATTTGAGCAGACAGGGTTCAGGCAGGCCACACATGCACACACGTACATACTCATAATCACTCATCCACATGCACTCTCACTCACACCGATACATTCATGCACCCACCATTCACAAGCACATGCACAAACCCATTCACAGCATGCACACGCTAATACACATAAATTCACACATACTCACGCATGCATGCACTAAGCATTTTTTTTTAAACTTACCAGGCTGAGGCACCCTTTAGGACGGGCCAGGCCTGAAAGGGACTAAGCAGGTTCAAAACATTCCTAGCTAACAGATCTCAATTGGTAAAGACTGGAGATCATACCATCCTTACAGTCATCATGAAATGCAGAGTTCCACCAGTGTGGATCCTAGCTCCCACATTATTAAATCTCTATGTGAAGCTATTAACCATGACCTTACATAACTCAGGTACCTCTCTCCATCAATATGCAAATGACACCCAGTTGTATTTAAAATCCTCAACAATTGATGATATTACCTTCCTAACTAATGGTCTATCTAAAATACAAGCATGGATGCAACAGAGCCCCCGTCTCATAAACCACCAGAAAATAGAATTTTTCCTCTTCTAAACCTAAACCAAAAGAAGATTGGACCCAAAGCTCTGAGGATCATTGATACTGGAAGGAATTGCTCCTTCCCAAGCCAAATCTCTCAGTTTAACTCTTGGTTTGGCCCTCAACTCATCCCCTACAAGTCAGTGAAAACTGCAGACTACCATTTTCACATCCTGAAGAATATCTTCCCACCTGAGCCCCATAAATCAACTAAAAGCAGAGATTCACTCTCTTGTCATAGCAAGACTCGATATTGCAAATGTGTTTATTTGAAAAGTTTTATATAGCGCTGGCTAGACCCGGAGGTATCAGAACGCTTTACATGAGGACGAGCAATTGTTTCAGGTCATAGTTACCAGTTACATAGTTGCAAGTTACACACTTACAGAGCATAGTTACAAGTTGCTGGACCGTAGTTACATAGTTACAAGTTACACAATTACAGAGCATTGTTACAAGTTGCTGGAGTGTAGTTAGATGAGTTAAAAACATATACGTAAGTAAAAAAGAAGGCAAGGGGAGAGATTCAGGGGAGGGAGGATAGCAGCATGGGCGGTAGACAGAATGAAAAGGGGGAAAGAGGTGGGGGGAGTGTGAGACAGGGAGACGGAGAGAAACTGTGCCCAAGGTCCGGCTGGGTAGGTGACGGTCAGGGAGTGAACCAAGGCCAATCTCCTCTATAGCTGAGCAGAGCAGCTCCACCGGGCGTCGGACATGGTGCTCTGACTCCGCAGTCGGGAAAGAGCTGAAGAGCACTCAGGGACTCAGAGGTAGTCAGCTTAGTGCGTGGGGGGATGGGAGGGAGAGCCATGGTCCCAGTGAGTTACAGGCGTCATCTTGCAGTCAGGTGTAGTCCTGGTAGGGGTAATGTCTGGAAGAAGATCAGGAGTGGGAAAAAAAGAGTCACCATTGGCAGCAATGTTAGGGTCAGGCATCCTGGGACACTTTTCAAACCATGCGCGGCAGAGCCTGCTGCCAGTCTCTCATAAGGTCTTGAAAAGGCGCTCGAGAGTAGCACCGTCACTGTAAGCGCATTGGGACGCCTCTCCAAGATGGTAGGAAGCGGGGTAGGAGCAGTCTCCTGGCTTCGTGCTGGGAAGCGGATGGGGGGGACTGCTCACCTCCAACCTGGGCAAGAAGAGTCTCAAAGGTCCATGGAAACGCTCTGGCATGTCCGCTGCGGCCGCTGGGTGCCTTCTACACACAGCTATTGGACCACACAAGCGTAGGGAGGCTCACAGCATGCCAGACACGAACTGGGTGCAGGTCTGATGAACGGGACTGCGTCTCCGGTGTAGCCGAAAAACTTCCGTTGCGGGTGCCCATCAGCGAAGCAGGAAGGCAGGCTCCTGGGGTTCCGCTCTCAATGTTGCAGCCCCAGCTCGGAAAACATCCCAGGCGCCATCTTGAGGCGAGATCGTACGGCAGGACTTTCGGCGTTTGACCCGGCGATGCAGGGTCTAGATGTCACGGCGGCCACCTCGATAGACGCTCCCCAACTTCCGATTACCGGGGATGACTCCATCAGCTATATTGGTGGAGATTAAGCACCACGCTAGGTTGTAGAGCACGGGGCTTCTACGGAGCAAAAGCTCTGAGCAGCCATGTTGGATTAGGCTCCTCCCTTAGTTACACTGCCACTGGCTTCTTTTCATATTGCTGCATATTTCCAATACCGATGCCAAAATCACACCCCGGGAATCAATTCTTTGGGGTTGCGTGGCTCGAGCCTTCTCAATCGGGCAATAGATCTTCTTCATTTATCATAAGTCCTACTGAAAGGGGTGCTGCACTCGACTGCTAAGTTAGTCATCTCAACATGTAAATTTGACCACATTACCCATTTACTACATGATTTGCATTGACTGGCCATTATGGTTAGAACTAGAGTCAGCTGCCTTGATCACAATGCCAAACAGCACCCAACCATATCTTGCTGATCGTCATACTATCTTTGGTGGCTTAAATGGTCCAAACAATCATAAAATACTCCTTCTCAAACCTTCCAAATTCAGAACCACAAGAGCACAAAAACAGTCCTTCTGGGGTGCAACCTACTCAGCCTGGATCTCTCTGCCCCTAACATCAAAACACTGACCCCACTCACCACGCTCCAGGAACAACTGAAGGCTTGCTTAAAGAGCAAATAATTATACTAATTTCATAAAATTACTTATATGTACAATAAAAACAAATGATGCCCACTCCTACAATTTTACTCCCATTGTAATGTTGAATTTTGATTCACTCTGACCCCACTTTGAGTAATCACTGACCAAACTTTCTATCTCTCAATAATCATAAAGAATCCTTTTCATATCATGTTACATCTCCATACAGTCTCTTGCATTAAGTTGCGGACTGGATCACTGACAGATGCTTTTGCTAATTTGTTATATCTCCACCCACATCTTGATCTGTCTCTATTCAGTGACTGAATTATTTTCATGTAAAGTGACCTCATGGTGATGAGGTCCATGTCCACTCTGTGTGAATGATAAAATAAAATAAAATAAAATAAAACAATTGCTGAAGTGTGCTAAGCCAGGTCCCATGAGTAAAACACAATTTATATTATAACTATAATAAAAATGAAAACAATATTTTGGCAGGTGAATAGATCCCAACATTAATAGAACATAATACAAACTAAACGTTGCAATTTTTATAATTTTCCATTTCACCAATTATGTATTGTACAATTAATGTGGATTATGATAGTAGCTGGCATTCTTTTATTTTTTTGTCTAACTTTGTATTTGTCATTTATTTTTTGCCTTTTATTTACTCCTTATGGTCAATTGGAAACCCAATCTATTTCTATGTGTTTCATTTTATTGGAAATATGTGTTTAGCACTGGTCTTGCTTGGTAGTGGATGCAGGATTTGGGAGCACCTTACATAAAATAAGAAAATATCTGTCTGCAACCTTACTAACATTACACAAAGATGTGCACCTAGCCCAGTAAGTGAAACAAAGGAAGGAAAGTAACTTGTTTGATTCTGCTTGTATAGATTTATTTAATGCTAGTTTTCTTTTTGTGGCGTTTGTTTGATATTTTATGTCATTAGACTGTATTTGTTGCTTTTTTTTGTTTTTTTGCTCATTGAAGCTGGTTCGAAAAAAATCATAAGGTTTGATTTACAAATAATATATAAATATCTATATATATATATATATTCACTGAAAAAACCATAGGTTTCAGGCACGTTATAGTTAGGAATTAGCATTTAAAGAACCTTAGAAATTCACTGAAAAAAACATAGGTTTCAGGGGCGTTATAGTTAGCTGGACTTTTCACTCGTACAAAACCATTGAAATTCCCCCGTTATAGTTAGTTCAGCTAACTATAACTCGCGCTAGGAATGCTAATTTCTAACTATAACGTGCCTGAAACCTATGGTTTTTTCAGTGAATTTCAAAGGTTTTTTAAATGCTAATTTCTAACTATGCCTACAGAGATAGGACATCTGAAGAAAGAAGAAAAAACGCACAGAAAGAAAAAAAAGAAATGCAGAAAGAAGCAACAGAAGTCCTCAAAGACGAAGAAAAGTGTAGGAAGAAGGATAACGTGCAGAAAGAACAAACAGAAGAGCAGAAAGAAGCCTTGTTGCAAAATCATCCTGTACCCTCAACTTTTTCAGACGGATACTGGTGGTAACTGAGTCTGACTAACCAGTCCTAGAGCCAGTGCTATGTTAAAAGACACTCAGAATACAGTGAAAACACCTACATACACTAGGGAACACTATGCGTTGGGGTCCCCCTGTGATCAGCATGACCTCCTCTGTAAGCCCCTAGTATATAATAGGGCAGGGGATTAAAACTACCTCTTAAAACGCGCCACAGGGCGTGTTTGCATACGTCACCTCAGGCCCCGTCCCTCACTTCCCCACTGTGTAAACATGCCCTGTGGCCGTTTTAAGTTGGGAGATTAAGTCCCCTTGAATTCTGAGGGTCCCTAGGGTCCAACTAGACCACTAGGTACCTCCAGTAAGCGCCACAGAGCTGCGTTGCAGAGAGATGTAAAAAGGGGCACGGCCTAGACAACCTCTCTGCAACGCAGCGGAGTGGTGCTTACTGTAAGCACCTGGTGGGCTAGTTGGCCCCCAGGGTCCCTCAGGATTGAAGGGGAATTATTTCCCCAACTTAAAACGCGCCAGAGGGCATGTTTGCACACGTTAACTCAGGCCCCGTCCCCTCCCTTCACCACTGTGTAAACACGCCCTGTGGCCGTTTCTAGTTGGGAGATTAAGTTCATTTGAATCCTGAGGGTCCCTAGGGTCCAACTAGCCCACTAGGTACCTCCAGTATGCGCCACAGAGCTGCGTTGCAGAGAGGTGTAAAAAGTAGCACGGCCTGGACCACCTCTCTGCAACGCAGCTCAGTGGCGCTTACTGGAAGCACCTGGTGGGCTAGTTAGCCCCCAGGGGCCCTCAGGATTGAAGGGGAATTATTTCCCCAACTTAAAACGCGCCATAGGGCGTGTTTGCACACGTCACCTCAGGCCCCGTCCCCTTCCTTCCCCACTGTGTAAACATGCCCTGTGGCCGTTTTTTAAGTTGGGAGATTAAGTCCCCTTGAATCCTGAGGATCCCTAGGTGCAAAATAGCCCACTAGGTACGTCCAGTAAGCGCCAATGCAGAGAGGTGTAAAATGGGGCACGGCCTGCACCACCTCTCTGCAACGCAGAGCAGTGGCACTTACTGGAAGCACCTGGTGGGCTAGTTGGCCCCCAGGGTCCCTCAGGATTGAAAGGGAATTATTTCCCCAACTTAAAATGCACCACAGGGCGTGTTTGCACACGTCACCTCAGGCCCAGTCCCCTCCCTTCACCACTGTGTAAACGCGCCCTGTGGCCGTTTTAAGTTGAGAGATTAAGTCCCCTTGAATCCTAAGGGTCCCTAGAGTCAAACTAGCCCACTAGGTACCTCCAGTAAGCGCCACAGAGGTGTAAAAAGGGGCATGGTCTCAGAACACCTGTCTGCAACGCAGCTCCCTGGCGCACACTGGAGATACCTGTTGGGCTAGTTGGCCCTCTGGGACCCTCAGTATTGAAGGGGAATTAATTCCCCAACTTAAAATTGGCCAGGGGGCGCGTTTGCAGAGTGCTGCAAGGAGGGGGCGTAGCCTCCAGTGCGATGCCGGTCTTTTATTTATTTTATTTTTTTAAGAAGGAGGGTTGTGTGGTCCCCCTTCTTTTTCTAATTTACTCGCCCTGGGGACCCCATCCCCCAGGGCCTGAACCCTAATTTTTTTTGTTGAAAAAAATAAATTTGGCCCTCCCAAGGCCTTAATCGGCCCCGGGGACCCCAACCCCCGGGTCATGGCCTTTTTTAAATTTAAATTCTTTAGGAGGGGGCTGCATTGCCCCCCTCCTCAGGCCACTTACGGCTCCGGGGACCCCATCCCCCAGGGCCGGCCTTTGTTTTTTAATATTTTAAAAATATATATATTTATAGAAACACCTAGGACATGCTGGACAAACCGTATGTACCTATCACCATGACGATTTGCGTGATATTCATTAAAAGGCGACTATGCATAGAATGAATTCAGATGGAATGTATTTACACCGCTAGTGAAGCTCTGACGTGTCTGACGCCCTACCGTGCCTAATCCCGGCGCCCCCGCCGGTGGGTACTCTCCAAGTAGACACCCTTGTCGTTTATTTATACAAACATGGGTAGCTATTGACGGGCACATTTAATATACACACACACCAAGCCATTCAAAGGGGATTCGACAAAAATTCGACCAAATTATGCAAGAAACCCCCCTCACGGTTAATAAAAAACACATCCACCGCCGGATGTGTAATACTTTTTATTTTACTGTCTGGAAAGGAGACGAACCTCACTTGAGAGTCACAGCGTGCTCCTGGCTGAGCCCAATGCTGTGTTACACCCACCAGTGCCCGCCGATTGCCTCACACCTCTGTGTTGTATTCCACCAGCTAGTGCGTATGCTATGACACTCTCTAGCCCATGTGCACTGTAACACCACCCCGTGAATATGTCATGCCACACTTGCCTTCGCACGGGTTATATTGCCCCATCTAACGTGCCTTCCTCGATGTGTATGTTATAACGCACAGCACTATGCTATACATATTACAATCTGGGATCGATATCTTTGTCACAGTGCATATGCAACGTTACACTCCCCAGCACATATTTTATATTACAACTTTAGAGACTAGTTATGTTACACAACACTGCCCTGTGCATATTACACTCCAAGGCGCATATTGCATAGCACGCGCTAGTGCCTGTGCTATCTCGCGCTCTCCAATGAATCTGTCATTGCGCACAATGTATTGCATATTATATTTCATGCCCCGGTTCATCTTATATCACACTTTTTGGTGCATAGTTTATACCATATACTACATCTAGTTTTCATTTTCAATCGTGCTCTCAGGACTATGTTCTATATAACACTGCGTCCACCTACCCTTTTCACGGGCATTACATTTTGCGATGGGGGTGGAGGGTCAGGGGGTGTTTCTGCCAAGTAAGCCCGGAGTCACAGTCACAAACGTCCTCTTCTTCCTGAATAGATTATGCTGCATACTTGTTCATATTTTTTAAGTAGTTCACACAGACACACATTTTAAAAACAATAAAGTTCCTAATACCCACCTTCTCTGAACAGTTAGCTTGCTGCCCCATCCACCTCCTCCCTATCCTCTGTTGTCTGAATCCATGGACTAGCCTCCTCCCTCCTGCCATGCATGGTCTGATGTGCTGCCACTGCCCTCCATTTAGCATGATGTACCAGTCCACTAATCCTGCCCTCCATTGCCCAATTCTATGGCCCATCATTGACCTCCTGCTTAGCCTCTGTGCTTAGCTTGCTGCCCCTATTCTCCTTCCCCCTGCCCTCCGATGTCTTTGTGCATGCCCCTGCTTTATCCTTTTTGCCCACTATGTTCCATGGACCTGCCACTCCTATCTACTCTGAGTGTTCTGTTGAGCTGCCACTCCCCTCCCACCTGCCTAGCATTGTCAGATAACTGTAACCTGTCCCTGCCACCTCCACCCTGCCTGTCCACATGCCATGCCCCTATCCCCTTCCTCCTGTCCTCCATGGTCCATTTCACTGCCACACCCTTCTGCCCTCCCTGATCTGTTGTGTTGCAACTGCTCCTCCTGCCTGCCCCGCGTGGTCTGTTGTGAGGCCCCTTCCCCTGAACTCTCTTGTCTGTGCCCAGGTCCTGACCCTCCCTTCTATCCTCCATGGTCCTTTGTGCATGCCCCTGCACCCTCCTTCTTGCCCATCACAGCCATTGTGCTGCCACTAACCCTCCTGCTTGCCATGCATGGTCTTCTGTGCTGCCATGGCCCCTCCCACCTTCCCTGTGTGGTCAGCTAGCTGCCCCTGACCCCCTCCCACCTTCCCTCCAAGGTCTGTGTGTATGCCACCATAGTCTCATTGTTGCTCTCCATGGTGTGTCTTGTTTCTAGTGCCCATCCTGCCTGACCTCCATGGTCATCTTGCTGCTCCTGCCCTGCCACCTTGCCCCCAGCCCTCTGTTTCCATGTGCAGACCCCTTGTTCCCTCCCTCCTGGCTTGTCTGTTCCATTGTAATGCCCCTGATCCGTCCCTCCTGTCCTTTATGGTCTGTTATGCTGCAGCTTTCTCTCCTGTCTGTCCATTATGGTCAGCTAGCTACCATTGCCTCTTTCCCATCTATTCTCTGTTGTCCATGTGCATGGTCCTGTCCCCTCCCTATTGCTTTCTATGGATTGTTGTTCTGCACTCCCGTCCCGCATGCGCTGTGTGGTGTATTGTGCTGCTGCAAACCCTGATGCCTGCCCTGTAGGGTCAGTTTGGTGCACCTCTCCATGTCCCTCCTGTCCTCTGTTATCCGCGTCCATGTCCCTACCCCAATTCCTCCTGCCTACCATGATTCAATGTACCATACTTGTGAACATTTTGAACTTGGTAAGAGGGAGATTTTGAAAAAAAACTGGGGTATTGATTTTCCCCTTTGAGTTACATTGAAAAAGAGGAGATTGTAGACAGGAGACAGATCAAATAAAGTCCATTTGAGCTTAAAAACATTGGACGTTTCCTGGCTGAAACGGGTCTGTTGGCATGTATGGTTGTACTACCACTGCCTCTTCCTTCTGCCCACAATGGTCTATTATATTGCCACAGCCTCTCTTGCCAGTCCTGTATTGTTGGTTTGTTGCCCCTGCCCCCCTTTCCACTGCCCTCCACAGTCTGTTGTGCTGCCACTGCCCTTCCTGCCTGCCCAGTGTGGTCAAATTGTTGCCTCTGCACTCTCCTACCTGCCTTCAATTTTCAGAGTCCGTGCCCCTGGCCTCTGCCTCTCAACAGTATCCCAATGAACAACTAGATTGCTAACATTCTATATTTATTACAAAAGTGTGGAACGCCTGACGTCATCTTGATGTAATCAAAACTGTAATACCTAGAGTATTTCCTTTAGAAATTACATATATGAGAGGGTCTTATTTGCATCAAAATTATGGTTAGTGCTCTGAAAAACTAAAATGAGGACATATTTTCTGAGTTTTCAAATAGCGACAAAGAACGTTTAAATTATTTGTAATCTTTATGTTTTTTTATCCAGTTGACCACTTGATTAAATGTTGCACCTTGGCGAGAGGATGTGGTGTTACTTCCAGAGCTGCAGACTTTGCAACTGGGGAACCAGGTTGGAGTTTCTGCTTCAGCTCAACATTCTGTGATTGTGGTCAAATCACTTAATCTCCCCATGTCTACAACCAAAATGAATTTGATCTTGTGTGATGTAACCAATGCTCATGTAAAGCATTCCAATACCTGGCAAGTCTGCACTATATAAAACTGCAAATACACAAAATATAAGTGTTTTGCACACTTCTGTCATTGGGCTATATGTGGGCTACATCTGGGTGATATTTGTGCTGCATTTAGGCTCTTTTGTGTCTGGTGGCCATCTTGGGAGATTTATTTGTTATGAAGTTTCCTAATTTCCTCATTTACTGCAGTCTCCTCAGTAGGAAATACTTTCAGTTTTTTACTTGGTTCCATCAAGAAGGCATTCAGATGTGTCACACGTTTGCCATAAATTCTGAATGTTAGCACTCTAGTTGCTCATTAGATCACTGTAGTAAAGCTACTGCTCACCAGGGAAGTTTGCTGCTGGTATTCAAAGTGCATGTATCAGTCTGCATGTCAGAATTCTTTTATGACATAGAAGAGGATTTGAGAAGTCAAAATGTGCCCTAATTTTTCTTTCTGCAGCACTAATCATAATTTCTATGGCAAAATGAATCCCCTCATTGTGTTCCTTTGTAAATTAAATGTTTTAAGTGTTACCACTTTATTCCATTCAAGATGGCTTCAGGTGTGCCATACTTTTGTCATAAGTAAGACTGTTAGCGCTCTAGTTGTTCGTTAGAACACTCTGGGACATTCTGTCATTGGGCTATACTTGGGCTACATCTGGGTGATATTTGGGCTAAATTTGGGCTATTTTGTCTCTGGTGGCCATTTTGGGAGACTTATTTGTTATGATGTTTCCTAATTTCCTCATTTACTACAGTCTCCTCAGTAGGAAATACTTTCAGTTTTTTACTTTGATTCCATCAAGAAGGCATTCAGATGTGTCACAAATTTGCCATAAACTCAGAATGTTAGCATTCTAGTTGCTTATTAGATCACTGTAGTAAAGCTACTGCTCACCAGGGAAGTCTGCTGCTGGTATTGAAAGTGCATGTTTCAGTCTGCATGTCAGAATTTTTTAATGAAATAGAAGAGGATTTGAGAAGTCACTCAAAATGTGCCCTAATTTTTCTTTCTGCAGCACTAATCATACTTTCTATGGCAAAATGAACCCCCTCATTTTGTTCCTTTTTAAATTAAATGTTTTAAGAATTACCACTTTATTCCAACCAAGATGGCTTCAGGTGTGCCATACGTTTGTCATAAGTAGGACTGTTAGCGCTCTAGTTGTTCTTTAGAACACTCTGGGAAGCTGCAGTAGAACACAAAGGAATCAACTGACAGTCTCTGCCCTTGTTGGATGTACATGTTTTACTGAGAATGTCAGACTTCATTCTCACATGACTGAGAAAGATAATGTGAATTTACAGAAAATATGCTCTCAGTTAGCTTATAGATCACCTTCCAAACCTCTGTGGGAAAAGCATCAGAAAATAGTTTTCTCTTAAACATGATTCATGATATCACAGCAGAAGGCTTTTTCACATTGTAAAATCCCTTAGAACACACCACAATTCCTAAAATGAGTATGGTACCACCAACAAATGATTTAAAATGTAACTAAAGTCTTAAAACCTTCTATTAACTGCAATGCTTTTTAATGAGGTCCTATCATGTATATTGGTCCCAAGATGGCTGCCAACACTTCTTGGATGAAGTGCTGACAGCCAATCCGCTCTCACGATGAGATGTGTGGTTAGGCTCTGCCCAGATATAGATGTGATTTTACTTTTGATTTTCTCAGGAACTACTGAACGGATTTACACCATTTAAGCAAAAGGCACATGCCTGACCTGAGGACTACCTCTTTGCCAAATTTCAAGTAATTCTGTTCAGTCGTTCGGGCTGTACCTTCGACTAAAGATCCTATGGGAAAATGCATGGGGAAAACGCGTTTTGGGACCCCCCTTGTTTCTCAGCCCCCGCTTGACGAATCACCCCAAGACTTTCAGGGTAGGAGCTGAGCGGAGCGCCCCATTAGTTTTGAAAATTTCACGAAGATAACTCAACCGGCGCCAAAGTTATTCAAAATAGAATTTTCAGATTTCCTATGGGATCTCGGTCCTAACTATAACTATCTACTGGCGACCGCCAGTAGATAATATATATATATATATCCAAGCTTAACTGCTCCTGCTACTTCCGATTCCCACACAGCGGCGGTACGGAGAAGAAGGAGGCACAGACCCCACAGAACTTCAGGCAAAGTCTAGTTTATTGAGACCCAACACAACGCGTTTCGGGCTGAAAAGCCCTTGTTCACGTGCAAAATGCAAACATACCATCTTGGTTTTTACTTTCTAAAGTGGACACACCCCTTGACCAACTTCACAGGTCACCTGATCATAGATACAGAGGAAAGACTACATTCTAGTTGATTTGTACAGTTACGACTAAATCCACATGCATATCTTTATATCACATATACATTTCATTTTTAAACATATACATCCATTAAAATTCCATATAAATATGTGCAAATAGCTTATTTTCTTTTTCCTTTTTCACTAACATTAATTTAGTGAAAAATATATGTATAACTGGATAAATCCATCAAATGCTATCAGAATGCAGTCTTATCAAATCTCATGTCACCGGATAAATCCTTGTATGGTCATGTGTTAAAGTTTATATATGCACCATTATGTTCTTTCTACATTTTTTTCCCTACTGTTCTCCTTGTGCAAAACCCTGTGCTAAAGTGTACAAAAGAGTGCAAAGATAAAGTGCTCAAATAGACAACATTTAATTATATACATAGTTGATCCGATTAAATCTACCATAAATGCAAAAAATATATATGTAAAAATCTGTATATCAATAACAGTAAAATGTCCACTAGGGACAAAATACTCTTAAAAACATCCCAAAAAAATTTACAAAAATGCATTTAAAAGAATCTTTTTTCATTATAATCAGATCATGAGGGAAAATACAGGAAATTTTTAATTTATCAGTGTTTCTTCAATATTTACGGATTGCTTTACTATATCTAGACATATTGGAAATAATAGTTAAAACCAGTTTTTAAATATGTCCATCTCAATTATATAAAATTGTGCATATCATCTGTAGTGTTTAAACCGTTAGGCCATTTACAATCGAACTCTAAAATGAATTTTGTTTCTAATTGCCTAAGCTGGCGTTCCCTATTACCTCCTCTTCTGGATTTAGCCACCGCATTAATGACATAATATGAATGGCAATTAATATCATTGTCATGAGTTCGTTTAAAATGTCGCGCCACAGGATATGCGGGATCACTGTGGAGAATGGCTCTTATATGCTGCAGTATTCTGACGTGCACCTGCAGCTTTGTACTACCAATGTAGTTAAGCCCACAGGTGCACGTCAGAACATATACGGCATATTCAGTTTTACAATTGTATGAACCTTGGAAGGAAAAAGGAATTCTGCTAAAGGGAGTTGAATATTCAGTCATATTAGGGCCAAATTTACATGCTCTACAAGTTGCACATTTTCTAAACCCATTAGCCGGTTGTAGCCAGGAAACAGCCTTTCTTGTTTGAGGTGACACCTGTCTAAGGTAGAGCCCATAGTACTTCCACGTCTAAATGTAATGATAGGGACATCTGCCACTCCATTGCGGAGAATATTATCGGTAAGTACTATTGGCCAATGTTTATTGACGATAGATCTTATTTTACGTTCTTCTCTGTTATACGTTGTAATCAACCTGGGGGTATTCATTACTTTATATGAAGAATGAGATACAGGTTCTCTTTCCTCATTGTTTTGTGGGTCTAAAAGGCTAGTTCTTGTTCGTTTATTGGCCTTCCCTATTGCATCAGCAATTAGTTTGTCTGAATATTCTCTGGCTTTTAGTCTTCCCACCAAGTCAACCTGGCATAAGTTAAAGTCCTCATCATTGCTGCAAATACGTTTTAATCTTAGAATTTCACCGTACCGAATGCTAGCAATGAGATGTTTAGGATGAGAACTAGTGGCATGCAAAGTAATGTTGTCAGATGTTGGTTTCCTATATAAAGTGCTTTCAATTGTGTCATTGCTGACATACAGCCTTACGTCCAAAAATTCCATCTGACTTTTATGTATATGGGAAGTGAATTTAAGATTTAGAGAGTTTTTATTAATCTCATCCACAAATCTATGGGCCTCTTTTTCACCTCCCCTCCATAAAATGAAAACATCATCAATGTATCTCAAATACATAACAATATGAGATTCATATAGCGCCTGGTGAGTGGTTTTGAGGACCCACTCCTCCCACCAGCCACCATGCAAGCATGCATAGCTGGGGGAGAAGCAAGCCCCCATCGCCACACCCTATCTTGTTTAAAAATATCTTTATCAAAAAGAAAAAAGTTATTATTTAGGCACCAACTTATGGGCTCAAGAATCATTTTGTTATGTTCATAAAATGTACTGGCCCTGTTATCCAGAAAATGTTTGACTGCGCTCATAGCCTTTAATGAAACAGTCATCACGTGTGGAGCACTAGTTTGCGCTCATTCAGTGAAAGTACTGGCATGTAATGTTATATGCAATGCAGTTATTTTTTCCTCGAGTACACAGATATGCGGACAAGAAGAACCACCTCGGTTTACTCTATTTTATGCAGAATTTTTATTATTGTTATCATTATTTTCTATTTCGGTTCTGGACTCGGATAAAATCTTATACTGCAGTGTCGGCGGAAAACGTGGGAGTTGCAGCCCCATTAGACAAAATTGCATTCCTCATGTCTGGAGCAGAAAACCTGGAGGAGGTAAGTGGTGGGAACAGATCTATTCTAACCAAAGCCAGAAGTGAGACTGCCTCGAGAAAGCCTCATGTATGTAACAGGCAGGCCTGGGCGAGGATTGGCCACTTCATACCTGCAGACTCCAGGGTTTGAGATTTCATCAGGGGCTTAAGGATGGGGATGGGATGAAAGATGCCCTGTGGGGTGTCAGGCTTAGGCCTAATGTATACTTGGTGATGTAGAAAACAGATGTCACCATTTCTAATTAGAGCTTTATCGCTGCTTATCTACTTGTGGTCTGTTGACTGAAAGTGGCAGATAGCCCTGGATGCGGTGTACTTTAAAGTAAAATAAAATGTACCCAATATAATAAGTAAACTTAGTTTTTCTGAATGTTGCTACTTATAGAGTGTACCTTTCGGTTTCATACTTCAGCGTTGCAATAAACCTACATCCGTGTAGGGGGAAGACAGATAAGCTATTTTCACAGAGACAAACACTTTCCGAAATAATATGGACGGGTTTGATAGAATCGTATATCCAGTGATGAGCTGTAAACTGATAACGGGTCACGTGTCTCTCAGCCACTGCCTTACCTTAATGTTTAGACTCTTGAAGCTGAATGATATGTATCTTTACTTGTATTGCTGAGAGTTTGTTATCAGTATAGTGTAACATGTTACTGGATTACATATATTATATTAGTAGATGGAAATGCAACCCAATGATGTTAGGGTCTTAATTTGAGCCTCTCTGTTTTGATGTGTACCAGAATAAACCTTCAATATAAAAGTAAATTAAAATGAAGGAATAAAGCTGTAGAAAGCATGTCAGCGACCTGTTACAAGATCGATACAAAACTGTGAAACATGCCTACATGGTGTCCCAAGGAAAACGTCTGAAGCCAAGGTCTAAAATTGAATGGGGAAGTAGAATAAACTTGAAGTGTGGAAATAGACTTAAAGACTTGAAATAGAATGCTAGTGGAGGCAACACATTTATAGTGGAATTCTTTTCTAAATAAGTTGGCAAATTGATACTGGTCAGGAAAAAACTCATTAGTTGTGACGAAAAGAAACAAGTTAAAAGATATGCTTTGGATAAAAGGGGAATATCAAAACAGGACATAATTTTGCTCTAGAGTCTTTCTCAATCTTATCTCTCTATGAGAATGTCTCTGGTCAGAGATATTATACACGACTAGTCAGCCAATCAAAAGGCAAAAGACAGATTGATAAATTAGGAACTCAGTAGGTGAAACAGATCAGATAAATTACCCATTTTAAAAAGTTTGAAGTCTGCTCTTTTTAGATCTCCAACAGCGATCTGTCTTTATGAGGATTTCTAAAATCCTGAGAGTGTGCTGAGAAATCTCTGTAAATCAAAGATATACTTGACCATGTTCCATCCCCTCCACTTACTTCTATGTAGTGCCTGCAAGGCTGACAATGCACAGCAGTAAATTGGTGGAAATCAACTAAATGTTTTCCTCCACCTTAAGAAACACATGCCCTGGAGATTTTTAGACTCACTTTGTTCTGATTGAATAAGCTGTATCATTCTGAAACGTCCTGACACAAGTGTCCTCATACGGGTCCAAACAAGCAATGGCAAATTCAGAATCTCTGCAAAATTTAAGCAGAGACCTAATGAATTAACCAAAGTGTGTTTTTCTGGTTACTAGAAAGGTTAAGAACTTTAATTTATGAATGAAGGGGGAAAATTAGTTTTGCCAAAATGCACCTACATGTGAGAAACTTGGAAAATAGAACTGAAGAGGTCCCACAGTAGAGCACATTACCATTTCAAAAGTATTGCTTGAATACTAGAAGTGTTAAATGGAATTTATGTAATGACAATATTTGCTTGTAATATATGACATAGTGTCCACTTAAAAATGTGTACCTGCCTTTGCTGTTCATTACACGTACACATGATCAACCCATCAATGTCTTTAAAACCACAAATGCCAGGGTGCTTTGACAACCCAGCTTTCCTGGGACAAGTGTCTTTTTTGTGCATGTATCTCAGCAGCCCCGACATGCTAGAGATGGTCACCTTGCACTAATATTTGGGGACTGGGACTTATTTTTTATTCATTAAACTTTGACCCAGAGTAACATCGAAGGAAATTTGAAAAGGGAGAAAGAGAAAAGTCGGAAAACAACGACAGAGATATAAAGCACAGTTGATAAAAAACCTACAGGAGCAAGATAAAGAGAGCAGAACGGGTTGTGTGGAGGAGAAAAGAGACTAGAGGTGGAATCAAGACTAGACAGCCCTGGTATTCGACAAGCACGCCTTTTGGAACTGCCAGCAGTGGCGGCAGGCTCCTACAAAAAATGTGGGCAACTGCATGCTCTGTGCTTACATGCTGGTCATGCTCCCGCTTTCTTCAGTCCCTCCCTCTGCTTATAATGATGTGGGACGATGGCGGTTTCTTTCTTGGGCATCAGGGCTGTATCCACCCTATGACTGGCATCCGCATTTCTTTTAAAATGTTAAGTAACACCAGTGGCAATGTTAATTAGCATTTTAAAACAAATGTGGAAGCCTTACGCCAGTCCTGCAGCTGCTGCTTGGCTGCCTGATGGACAACACTCAAGAGTCAGACACAGGCATCAGACAGGGCAGGCAGATTTCTTGTGACATATGCGCTATTGCACATGTGTCGCTTAAACGCTCTGCAAACAGGGCTGCCTTGCTACCAGCCAGGTATTAACTGTTTGGGGGCCCTTGAAACCATCCACAAAAGGCGCCTGGCAGGGTCATATTTCCAAGCAGCCTCAGGCGGGTACAGTATAAGCCCTGTACCTCCTGGGGCTGCTGATTGCTAAAGCTGCAGCATGATGTCCTCACCATTTCCCAAGTTGTCACTGAATGGGGTCATCAAACATAATGGACACCACCCATCTCTGTGACCAGATGGAAAAGGTAGGGTTTATATATATTTTTAGGTCTCGCCTGACCCAGCACATGCTCTGGTCTGGCGAGACTTTTTGTGAGGGCTCAAAAAAGTGCTACCACTGTAGCCTAGAGCTACAGTGAATGTGCACGGGCGCGCGCGCCTCACTTTCATGGCCGCACGGCCTCTTTGATGTTTGATCGCGATCACTTTCCCTTTCGCGGCTGCACGGCCGCTTTGATGTTCTCCGTGAGCCAGGTTTTTTTTCTCCTATTTATTACTTCTTTGTAGTAATGGTGGCACCCGTGCTCCGCCATTACTACAGAGCAGTAATAAACAGAAACTAGCATTGGCATAGCCAATAGGTCTCGCTTTTAGGACCTTATAACTATTTAGTTATGCAACTGTTGCATGGCTAATCACTTATAAGGTCCCAAAAGCGAGACCTATTGGCTATGCCAATGCTAGTTTTATACTGCCTGCAGCTTTAAGGCAATAATCACTGCACTTTTAATTGTGCTGTGATTACTGTAGTAATGCTGCGTTTTGTTTTTAAATGCCTTCATTCTCATTTGACCTGACGTCACAGAGTCATGAAACTCACCCTCATGGCCCTGTGAGGTCGAGTCACATACAGAGTAGTGCTTTCAGTTTCAGTTTTAGCTCCTCTGTGTACTGGTGCTGAGACTCGGACCTCGGACGACAGCTACAGGCTGCAGCAGCATGTCAGGGCGTAACACAGGCCCCCGCATCCCCCGCGGTGCAGGGGGGCCCCAAGCTGCAGGGGGCCCCCTCATCAGAGTACTCGGACCTGAGCGCTCCGGATTAAATCCGGAGCAGGAGCCCTTCCATGTACATTGCAGGGGGGCCCCTTAAACTTTAGGTACGCCACTGAATCCTGGCATCAGCTCATCAACTGAGACAGAAGCTGTCCGATAAGGTAAGTTAAAAATATTAAATATTTTACTGGTTTGTATTTAAGCCTAATGCATTCAAAATCAAAGCACCTGTTGTAAAGATCTGTATTTATGTGTGTGTGTGGTTATTTTTTGCATATGGTTGGTGTGGAGAACGTGCAAGCCACACAATATTTTCTGGCAGTGACAAGCCACCACCCATTAAGCCAGTGTATGAATGCCTTCGACCAGTTACAGTTTTGTTTTGAGTCCCTTGGAATTCCCGTTACGGGTGCAAATGAGAGTTTGCGCCCAAAGAAGGAATACAGGCTTTGCAGAATGGCTGCACTTCTACGTTGTTTTCAGGACGCACATTTCATGAGGAAACACGTGGTGAAATTTGCTTGGGAAAAACAGAGTTGGAAAGAAGCATAGCATGTGACCAACAGGTGCTCATTCTGCACATTATGCTGCATCCGGACCTCATTTACTTAGAATACTCGGGAGGTTTTGCTCTGAGGTAATACCGCCCCCTACTGGGACGGGTTTTCCTTATGGAAAAAATTAATGGCTGCTAAATTCAGTACACACGTAATTAGGCGTTGTGGTCTTAAGCCATTCCTTACATTTAGACTGCAAAGAAAGATGCGGATTCTCGTCAGCTGATTCGGTCGGAGAGGCAGGTGGTGTATGAAAACATTGAAGTGGCTGGGGATGAGGAGAATAGATCAGTGAGTAATAATAATGGAAAGATATACCTCTGGGGGTTAACTCATTTGCTTGAGAGATCTCTGTTTTATCTAGTACCAGGTTTGAATCATAGTAGCAAAGAGGGTTAATGTGTTTCTTTGTGCATGTTTATGGACCTATGTTATGTGTTTTATATTGGCTAGGGTAGAGCCAAATCAGTCTTGCGTGGTACCCTAGCCCCATTCGGAGGTCAGACTTCCTTGGCAAATCAGATATTCTATGAAATATTTTGAGTTTTCGTTTATGAATGCCTATCAGGACTTTATTTTTAATTAATCTATCACAGGATTAGTGCTGTAAATTGCACCAAAATACAGCAATTTTGTAAACAAATCTCGGGAGAGAACCCCCCCTCCGAACTCCCCTTATTGATGTCAGAATCGCTCATTTCACTCGCTTGCCAGCATTCATTTATTCATTCTGCTTATACCCCACCACTTTAACGTTCCACCATCCACCACAGTGGCGTGGGAGACATCTCTTTAACAGTATGTTCACTCACTTTTATCGAAAAGAAGGGGTAGCAGCTGAGCTTGACTTGTAACATGTCAGACAGCATGCCAAACATTTGTGGCATCAATGGTATGTGTCATTTGACTTAAATTAAACACACTGTGAGTTGCAGACCAAGTAAAGTGATACATTTACTTTATTTATTTATAAAGTTTTATATTGCGCGAACAAGATCCCGAAGGATATCAGAGGGCTTTACAGAAGGATGGAAGGAAGGATATAAATGCAATATCGACATCAAATAAGAATATAAAACAGGAATAATCGCATAATTAATAGACAAATGAATCAGGGAGAGTAATACATTAACAGGTATATAGCGGGCTACGAAGAGGGGCACACTATGCAGTAAAGAAGAGCCGCATCAAATGATGGTACAATGGTTGTAGGATCAGTGACTTCGAGCAGGTGAGCCTAGCCCAATTAAGGTAAGAATGTATTCATTAGGATGAACAGCATTAAATGGGGTCTGCATACAGCTTGTCATGTGTTTGCAAATGGTTTAAAGAATGTACTTTTCATGCAAAGTTATGTCCTTTGACCTGGAATTTCCTTGAGGCTGCTTTTCTTTAAGGACCCTATCTCCTTGGTCAGAATACATTCTGGTAAGGCAATCTGTTACATTTGCTACAATCTGCTAGAGTCTTGTTTGATCTGGAAATGTGAGTGCTGATAAAGTAAAACTGCTGGAAAAAATAGGTCTAGCTTGATAGCTGTTCCTACATTCCTCTTGTTGTAAGACATGTAACATGCTAACAATTGTAGCATGTGGAACTGCCAGACTAAAAGGTCTCCATTCCTTCAGTCCAGCTTTGATTGCTAACAATTTGTTTTTGAGGGCTGAAGAATTATTTTCTAACTGTTAGGGTCAGATGTATCGTACTTCCATGTAAAGCACTGCAGCAAGACACCTTGCTGAGATGTGTGAAAGGGAGAGGGCCTCGCACAAATGCACACACCCTTGTGCCATGGTGAAAGTGTGCCTGCGTTGTAGATAGGATTGTTTTTGTGCAGTAAGGGGCACCTTCCTGCACAAAAACAATACTCAGAGGCATTTTTCCCTTTCTAAGGGTGCTGCAGAATGCAGCATGAGAGGAAACAAATTGAGAAATACAAATATTTCTCCTCGTTGTGCCTCCAATGGGAAGGCGTAAAATCTTGATGCATTCCTAGGTTTACCTGTCTTGGTAAATATCGGAATATTCCAAAATCCATGGGTGAATGTGTGGAAGCAGCCATGCTCCACCTATGGAACGCCTTCCCAGGGCAGAGTGACAGAAGGCAGTGATTTGCGCTGTCCTCCATTGCTCCAGATTTACCAAGCCAAGTGGGGCCACGCAAGGTGGCCTTGCATGGCTTGGTAAATCTCACATTAAGTTTTGTGTTACCTTGCATGGTGCAAGAACAATGCAAAACTGTGTCAAATTTGGCCCTTCGTTTGCAGGAAATGCAAGCTATTAGATGTTCCTCCTCATCTGGACACTCCTGAATCAGTACTTCTCCAATTGTCCAATCAGAAGCATCAGTTTCAATGATAAATGGCTTCCCAGAGATCAGAGAAAGCAAAATGTGTGCTTCTGTTTGTCTTGTCTTGATTTCCAAAAAGAGAAGACTTGAGATGCTTCTTTAGATTAGTGAAAAGGCTTCCCTCTTCTTTCACAGACAGGTAATGGGAAGAAGAATTTCAGAGATGTTCATTTACAAATTTCTGATTGTAATTGACTAGTGCAAATAGAATCTGAGTTTCTTTGACAGAAGATGGACCTGGCCACTGAAGAATACTTCTAACCTTCTTGTCATCCATAGCAATCTCTTGGGCAGGAATAGTAAATCCAAATACTCTACTGCATCTTGTTCAAACAAGCAAATTTCAGGTATAACCTGCAACCAGAGTGTAGCTTGGCCAATTGGATTGGGGGAGGGGGGTGTCTGAGCTGCAGATTTCCCAACCACCTCGCTGAGATATCTTGTTAAAACAGATATGAGAAGCACAACATGAGGGGATCAAGGGGCAGTGGATGGAGAGAGATGGGCGGATTGTTAGGGGCACTTTTTTCAACATATTTTTCAAACTAATCAACTATTCTTAAGGCCTTCAAAGCAGAGACAAGAGTGTACCTGACTGAAAGCACTTGTACCCAACTATTTACCACAGAATACATTTTGTAGGGGGTGCAGCACCCCAACCCCCCCCCCTGAAGCTACGTCTCTGCCTGCAGCTTTTTTTCCTTTAGGAGTTTCAGGCCTTCTTTTAAAACCTCGTCATGTTTAGCATATTCTTTGGAATATATCAGGGTGCTGTCACGCTATATTACTTCTGAATAAAGAAAGAGGTCAGAAAAAAGAAAGTCCATGAACTATTGAAAAACAGAGGGAGCATTTCATAGCCTGGAGGACATAAGCCTAAACCCCAAATGTCCCAAGGGTGTCCAGAAGTATGGTTTCCACTAATCTCCACTTCTGATTCATAAAAAGGAGGAATTCAAAGTCACAATTCAGAAGGATTTTATTTGGGAGCAAAAAAAGAGACTCTCCTGCAGGTGATTTAAAGAGAACTATTAAGCCATTATTTAAATTTGTCTCCAGACATTCTCAAAGACCCTCCCTTTCTGAACACAAGCGCAAATAGATCCTTCTAAACGGAACCTTGGCACAGGATTTTAGTTCAATTCTACAGTCATAAATTCTGTGAGATGGTAGAGTTTTCTCATCAGGTTGTAAGAAGATTACTAGGATGTCTTTATATGTAGTTGGAATGGAACTTATTTGAGTGGCAGTGTAATGGGAGTGTGTCATATTTAGTAGTTCAGGCATCCCAATTTTCTATTTACACAATTTAGGCAAGACTAAACACAGAACTCCAAATCCAAGAAAACAGTTTTTGCTGACCAATTTATGAAGGAATTGTGTTTGTACAAGCAACTTATTCCCTGAATCATCTAGGCAAATCACTTAATCTCCCCATGCCTAACATAAAAAAATGAATGTGTCCTCATGTAATGCAACTGGTGCTATGTAAAGCTCTCTGATACCCAAGTGGGTCAAGTGTGCGCTATATAAAACTCCACTAAAGAAAATAAAAAATCATTTAATGCTTAGGAGTTGCTATAAGCTCAAAAGAGATTGGCTTCTGATGTTTAGCTATCTGGCGAATAATAGATTGCATTTGTTCTGCCACTGTGCCTGATGAAACTGCAGTACTGGCAACTAACCCTGGGTGCTGAACTCCGCTCCGTTCACAGAGCTTGTGGAGTTTTCCGCACTTCACGCTACGAGGAGCACACGGAGTTCCCCCCTAAAACATTTTCCTCGCTCGCGCTCGTTAACGGCAAGTTGGCGAGTGCAAGTGAGGAAAATTCACCTCCAGGTGAGATTTTTCCTTGTTTGCGCTCGGCAAGGTCTAGTTAGCGAGAAGAAGCGAGGAAAATCAATCTCCTGGTGAGATTTCTCAACGCGGGTGGTCGGATTTCTCAATGCGAGTGGTCATGACGATTTGCATTGAGAAACCTTCCGTTCGCGTTGAGAAAACTGCCCCTCGAGTAGAAAATCTACTTGAGCAGCAGAAAGGAAGCAGCATCCTATTGCAATGCCCATGGTGCAGTTTGCGATGATTTTACAGTGCGGGACAAAGACCCGGCGCTCAAAATTACCATGAACGGCATGACCCTAATGCTCGCAGAACTCCACATAGAGCGGCAGAGTTTTTTGTCACTTTGAACTCCGCCCAGGCTTACTGTCAACTGCGTAGACTATGATAAGCTCATCTTTTAGGATTACAGGAACTTGATGCTGTATAGTTCATTACACCTAGGTAATTTGTGGATAACTCGCAGTTGATTAGTACTGTAAGGGCTATGTTCTTTCCTTCAAAATGTATGACTTCTTGAAGAATAATGAATCTAGAACTATGCAAAATCTGATTAATTTGAGGCAGATGTTAGCACTTTACTCATGACCTTCCTATGCATTAAGGGTGAGTCTTTTAGTTTCCCCCAAGGCTTCTCAGGTCTGACTGGACAGTTATCCAACAGGTGACACTTCTGACCGCAGTATAGGCATATACTTAGCATTCTTCTCAGCATTTCATTTTCATATTATGGATTTATGGTTAGCCCAACAGACTCTTCCTCAGAACATTAATTGTAAATCTTTTGAGAAGCAGTAGGATGATGTAAGGATCGGCCATCAATCTTGCTTCTAAAATTTCCTTTTCTTCTCTCAAATCTTCTCTCGAGAAGGCTAGCATCAACTTGCATCCTCAGAGATATTAAAACAGGCAGGGACACTGGGTGGAAAACTCAGGTTAACTAATCTTTGAACTCATCTTTTAAACCTTCCAAGAAGATGGTAAATAGGAGGACATGTTATTAGTCCATCTCTCAGGCTAAAGACTAGGTAACAACGGATTGCAAGTCCAAAGATCCTTGAGTTAGAAGGAGCATTTTGATTCGGGAAGATTATCTCTGATCAAGTCTGTCAAACACACCCTTAAAGGCTTCAAGGAAAGCAACATAATTGTCCGGAAGAAGCCTACTCTGTTCCACAAAGTGGGCAGCACATACTGAGGCTTACTAGGGGAATTTCCACAGGTGCGTACTATGAAACACATATTTTCTCGATCAGAATCATAAATGTGTGGTGTAAAAGTAAAGAGTATGATACAAGTATCCAGAACATCTGTGCACCTCCATGGGTTTATATCGAGCATTTGTTCAACAAGCCCAGCAGGAGGTGGATGTAAAGACTCTATATTAGAATTGCTAATGAAGACCTGAGAGCTGCATTTTCACTGGACAAGGTTTTTACTTGTGTAGCCAAGGGGTTGACACTAGTTGCAATTAATTCTTACACTTAGTTTATTCCCTTAACAGGACTAGAAGAACTTTAGCATTGCAATCTGTCAGGTGCCAATTTTCTGAAGTGGAATGTGGATGCTCGCCTTCGCTCTCTTAGATAGGGCCTTTTGCTCTTAGATGATTGCCCAGAATTCTGAGTGACATACATCTAGACTCCTTGCAGTCCATGATAAGCAGGCTAGAAAAATCCTGTTTGTCAGAGGAAAAACTCTGAGTGCAGATAAAAGTTCCCTCTCAAGGTAGGCAATGAACAAGCAAGTAAACAAGGAAGGATAACTGGATAAAAATGACAGCTCAGACGGATCCAGAGCGAGCAGCACAAAAATCTGAATGCAATGCAATGAAACTCAGGCCGAGTCTGCCTATACAGGTAGCTAAGGCCTTTGACCTGGATTTTACTTGAGGCCATCTTGGATTGGGAAGTAACCTGAAATGAAAAGATACGGTAGCAGAAACAAAACCCAAAGTAAAATGTGCACTGAAAGGATAACCCATTGAAAAGTAAAGATTCTGATTGAACACCGGCAATCAGACCCCAGTAAAGCCAACCAAAATGGCACTTTCGGACCACTGCGCATGTGGTGGCAGCTGTGATGCTGGTTCCAGAAATTGCTGACAAATCCGAAGTGGAAAAATTATTAAATGAGGCTTCACCCAACCACCGTCGTGATAACAGGTAACTGAAAAGCAGATGACCACACAAAGGCATAGAGACTCCCCAATAATGTGGTACAAACCACTTTTGTATTTGCGTGTGTACTTGCTGCACATAAAATTCTGACTCTACGTTGTTGTTATTCTGCTCACCTTCGTTTCGTAAATATAGATTATGAATTGGGTCCTGTGTGTCAAACATTATTAGCTTTGTGCAGTTTCTAAACTTTATTGGCTCTCCCAAAGAAACGTGGACACAGTCTCGGGAGCACACAGCCCTTACCAACAGTGAGTCTAATTCTTAGAATTCACTGCCATGTGTCTCAAGGCAGCAGAAATGTGTGGGCCTGGAAAATAGGAGGCCTTCAAAGTGCATAATTAGCAGTGTTCCAGCCAGCTGTTCTCCGGGGAGTCGCATTCCTTGGAAGACAGCTCGCCTGAGCACACTCGGAATACTTTAAGATTTCACCATTGGTCTTCCTGTAATTTCATGGGGAATATGATAATCGCTGGTTGTTCAGAATACAAATATTTTAATTTTTTTGACAATTCTGCTATATGTGCGTATGCCTGCATAAGGAAAGGCTGGTAAGACTAATATAATAATGCATGAATATGGCATAGGAAATGATGTATGTTTTGGTATTTGTATAGCATGAATCTAGTTAGGAAGCAATGGAGAGCTAAACATTACATGGGGGAGGGGAGACGAACTGCAAGATCATGTACATCAAGTGGGGATTACACAAGCACATTTCACTTCACAATGTGTTAGGCACTGGGAGTTTATGCGACTTGCCTAGAATCACAAGATGCTGAGCCGCTCACCAAGTCAGGATTCAAACTTGGGTCCTCCGGTTCCAAAATCAACATCTCTAGCCACAAAGGAACATCTACCCTATCATTCTTAGCTTTGCAGGTCAGAGAAGGATATATCACTGTAAAATCACATTCTTTTACCCTTCTACGAGCTGCGAAACACAGAATATTTCAGTTTTTGCACCCAAATATTAAATCAGGCTTAACATAGCGAAATTTGTTCGGGGACATCTCTGTGAGCGATATTTGAGTACATATAAGAATTCCATTTATGACATGTGCTACCAATCTGTGTCCAAGTCAGGCTTGCAGCTTACTTTGGAGTGTGGGCCCAAGTGTGGATCTTTTGAATTTTCTAGAGAAAGGTGATTAGGGAATACAGCAATTGATATTTTATGCTCAAAAAGTGGCAATATGGGGGTGGACCGTCTCCTTCCAGCCCTACAGAGGCATGGCACACTGGAGTGCCGGGCGCAGCCGAGCTTGGGGTGTATGGGTCATGGACGGCACAAAATAGTGGTTGAGCATAGATCTGCTGCCTTGACTGGATGGACAGTGCGATGGGTGGGGGAGGGGGGTGGGGGGTGGTGTTATGTTTTTTTAAGGGAGGGGACTGCATTGGTTCTGCATGTCTCTTTTGTAATTTACACACGATATCTCATGAGGAAAATGTCAAAGCTGGTATGTTGTCTTCTGATATGGCTGAAGTCTCTGGGTCACGGAGCTTCGCATGACGTGTCTTTGACGAATAAAATTTGTTTACAAAAAAGTGGCAATATGAATTTTCGTTACGAGTGAAAACAAGAAAGAACTACTCATCAATTAAAAAAAAAGATTTCTGACCCTTAATTCTTCTGTAACTTACTTGCTACACAACATGTGCATCCAAAGGGCTACTTCTAGAATATAGTGCTTGTAGCACTGACTAAGATGACAAAGATGCCCTGAAGCTTTTCTAAACCTTTATACCTTGGTAGAGCGGTTTATACTGGTTGTTAAATATCCCACGAGTTATATACAATCAATCAAACAATCAGGGATTTATAAAGCGCGCTACTCACCAGTGAGGGTCTCAAGGCGCTGGGGTGGGGGGAGGGTGGGTGCAGCTCTGGATCAGTCGAAGAGCCAGGTCTTAAGGTTCTTCCTGAAGGTGTGGAGGGTAGGGGGGCGTTTGATGTTGACTGGGAGCTCGTTCCAGGCTTTGACTGCGCCGTAGGAGAAAGCTCTTCCGCCTGCGCTGGTTCTGCGAAAGCGGGGGGTTTCTGCGAGGGCGAGGTCTGCAGAACGAAAGTTCCTCTTGGGTACGTGAAAGGAGACTCTTTCATTGAGGTATTTGGGTCCGATGTTGTGGAGTGATTTGTAGGTGTGGGTGAGCAGTTTGAAGGTTACTCTCTTCTCGACGGGGAGCCAGTGGAGGTCACGGAGGTGTTGGGTCATGTGTTCGTGCCATGGGTTTCTGAGGACGAGTCTGGCTGTGGCGTTCTGGATGGTTTGGAGCTTGTGGAGAAGGGTGTTCTTGAATCCAGCGTAGAGGGCGTTGCCGTAGTCCAGTCTGCTGGTTATGAGAGCGTGGGTGATGGTTTTTCTGCATTATGGGGGTATCCATTTGAAGGTCTTGTGGAGGATCCGAAGGCAGTTGAAGCTGGTGGAGGCGATGGAGTTGATCTGGTGGGTCATGGTGAGGGAGGAGTTGAGGATGATGCTGAGGTTTCGTGCGTGGTCTGTTGGGGTGGGCGGACAGCTGAGGGCGGAGGGCCACCAGGTGCTGTCCCAGGCGGAGGTGGAGGGTCTGAGGATGAGGAACTCGGTCTTTTCTGAGTTGAGCTTCAGGCAGCTGTTTTTCATCTAGGCAGCTATGTCCCTCATTCCTTCCTGGAAGCAGTGTCTGGTGTCTTCGGGGTTCTTTGTGAGGGAGAGGATGAGCTAGATGTCGTCGGCGTATGATACTATGCTGAGCCCGTGTTGTCTGACGATGGCGGCGAGGGGGCCATGTAGATGTTGAAGAGCGTGGGGCTCAATGATGATCCTTTGGGTACTCCGCAGTTGATCTGTGTGGGTTCGGAGACGAATGGAGGGAGTCTGATCCTCTGGGTTCTGCCGCAGAGAAAGGATTGGATCCAGGAGAGGGCGGCTCCTCGTATCCCAGCTTTGTGGAGTCTGGCTGCGAGAGTGCGATGTGGAGATGGTGTTGAAGGCTGCGGAGAGGTGTAGTAGGATGAGGGATGCGGTGTGTCCCTGGTCTAATAGTATGCGGATGTCGTCGGTGGCAGCGAGGAGGGCCGTCTCAGTGCTGTGGCTGCTGCGCAATCCAGACTGGGAGGCATCTAGGATAGAGTTCTCTTCGATGAAGGTGGACACCTGAGTGTTTACAAGTCTCTCTGTGACTTTGTCTGTGAAGGGGAGGAGAGAGATGGGGCGGTAGTTTTTCAGGTCTGTCGGGTCGGCCGTGGGCTTCTTGAGGAGGGGTTTGACCTCCGCCAGCTTCCAGTCATCGGGGAAGATGCCGGATTCGAAATAAGCGTTGATGGTACGTCTTAGTTCGGGTGCGATGGCGGCGGCGGCCCTGTGGTAGATGTGCGGTCGGCAGGGGTCCATGGGGGCTCCTCAGTGGGTGTTCTTCATGGTCACTGTGGTGTGTTTGACTGTGGCTCAATTTCAGGTTATGATGATCGGCTCTGTGTCGATGGTGGTGGTGAGAGGAGGTGTCCGGGGTCTGTTTGCTGAAAATGTCGTAGAGGGCCTTGATCTTCAGATGGAAGTAGGAGCTGAGCTGGTTGCAGAGTTCCTTGGATGTGTGATGTCTGGTGCATCGCTGGGGGGGGTTTGGTGAATTGCGCAATGACGTTGAAGAGTTCTTAAGGGTTGGTAGCGTTGGTGTGGATCTTGTTCTTGATGAAAGTCCGCTTGGTGTCTCTTATGCGCTGGTGGTATTCCTTCAGGGCATCCCGGTAGCTGTTCAGGTCTTCCGTGTTTTTCTGGTTTTGCCAGGTTTTTTTGAGTCGTCTGCAGGAGTGCCTGGCTACTTGGAGTTCGGTGGTGAACCAGGCGGCTTTTTGGGGTCTTTGTTTGACGGGTTGGCGGAGGGGTGTGAGCTTCTCGGCGCAGCTAGAGATACAGCGGTGAAATTCCCAGGCTGTGGAGTTGGCGTCGGTCGTGGCGCAGGGTGGGTCTAGTAGGAGGGTGGTGTTAAGGTGATCCTCTGTGATCTTTGCCCCGTTACTACGAGTTGAGTGTAGGGGGGGTTTAGGTCCGATGGAAGTGTTAAAGGTGAAGTGTACACAGTGGTGGTCCGTCCAGGGGGGCTGTGAGGTATGGCTGAACTGGATGTTCGTCCCTCCTGCGAAGATGGGGTCGAGGATGTGTCCTGCTCTGTGCTTGGGGGTGGTGACGAGCTGCTTCAGTCCAAGGTTGGAGAGGTTGTCGAGGAGGGTGATGGAGTTGGGGTCGCTGCGGTTGTCGAGGTGGAAAGTGAGGTCTCCGAGTAGAATGTAGTCCGTGGATGTGATGGTGTGGGGTGCGACGAGGTCAGGGATGGTGGTTGCGGACTGGGTGCGTGGACTGGGGGGTCTGTAGGCGAGGGTGCCCCATAGCGTGGTCCTGGGGTTGGTCTGGATCTGGAAGTGGAGGTGTTCTGTGTTGGAGTGGGGGGTCGCTCATTTTGGAGGTGGAGAGTCAAAGGTAGGTCTTGTGAGCGATGGTGAGTCCTCCTCCAGGGCAGTGGGGGTGGTCCCTTCTCTAGATCTTGTATCCATCGGGGATGGTGGTGGTGATGTCAGGGCCGGAGGTGGTATTTGTTCAGATTTCAGTGAGGAAGGCGACATCAGGTGAGAGGGTGTCGAGCAAGTCCCAGATATCTAAGACGTGTCTGTGTAGGGAGCGTATGTTGAGGAGGATGCATGTCAGGGCTCCGGTGGTGTGGGCGTCCAGGGAATTTTCGGTGGTCTTGGGGGCTCAGTCAATGGTGAAGGATCGTCGGCAGTGTCGGCAGGAGAATTGTCCTTGTGTGGTATTCGGTGTTGCTCTTTGGCAGTTGTTGTGCTTTCCGGGGTTGAGTGCGTGGAGGGTGGAGGAGATGTATCAGCGGGGTTCCGGAGATCCAGGGTTCCTGGCACTGGCTGCGGTCGGGACGTGGACGGGAGCAGACGGCTTGCCTTAGGCGCGCCAGCAGCGTGACTGCCATTAAGTAGGGAAGGGGGGCGGGACTGGAGGTAGGGAGGCGGGAACGGGGGCTGTGTCGGGGGGAGGGGCTGCAGGGGAGCAGCGGCGGGATAACCAGCGGGTTGTAGGGAAATAAAAATAAAATAAAATAACACCAGCGGAATGATACCTGTGGGCAGCGGGAGGAAAATTAAAAAAAAGGCAGGCAGAAGAAGGCAGCAAGTAGGGGAGGGAGCACTTCTGTTCACCTCTTCAAAGTAGCAGGCTGCGGGTTCAAACTCTGCTCTGGGGAGGTGCTCAGGGCTTGGGCGATGTGGTGGAGGAAGCAGAGCTGCTGGGGAGAGTGCTAGCCTGGACTGAGGTCTTGGGTCACATGCGCTCCCCTGCAGCGGCTGCCATTTAGTAGGGGAGGGGGGCGGGACTGGAGGTAGGGAGGTGGGAGCGGGGGCTGTGTCCGGGGGAGGGGCCACAGGGGAGCAGCGGCGGGAAAACCGGTGGGTTACAGGGAAATAAAAATGTAATTGAAGAACACCAGGGGAATGATACCTGTGGGCAGCGGGAGGAAAACAAAAACAGGCAGGCAGAGGAAGGCAGCAAGTAGCGGAGGAAGCACTTCTGTTCACCTCTGCAAAGGAGCGGGCTGCGGGTGTGAACCCTGCTCTGGGGAGGCGCTCTGGGCTCGGGCAATGCAGACGAGGAGGCAGAGCTGCTGGGGAGAGTGCTGGCCTGGACCGAGAGCTAGGGTCACATGCACTCCCCTGCAGCGGTCACCATTAAGTAGGGGAGGTCGGTGGGACTGGAGGTAGGGAGCGGGGGCTGTGTCAGGGGGAGGGGCCGCAGGGGAGCAGAGGCGAGAAAACCGGCGGGTTGCAGGGAAATAAAAATAAAATTAAATAACACTAAGGGAATGATACCTGTGGGCAGCAGGAGAAAAACACAATGGGCCTCTGAGGGCAGCCTCATTGAACTTACTTGGAACTAAAAGCAAACATATCTATTGATTGTCCAGTTCAGTCCCTGTTTTATGAAAGAGCTTCCTTATCCAGCATTTGCCTAAGTGCTGCAAGATCTCACCCATTCTTCTACTCTCCCTCCTTTCCATGGACTAGCACCTACAGTTAACCCTAAATTGGACAGATGGTCTAAAGCAATTTCTGTCTGTGTTATTCAGCTGCCAAATTGGTGTTCCAGAAAGATGTCCTCTTCCAAATGAGGAGGAAAATATGTATCATCAATGGGTTTAGACCGGAAGTACCAAACATTTGGGGCCAAATGTGTGACCTTTGGCTTTTGCGACTCGCAAATTGCAAACAAATCTGAGTTGCAAAAGCCAATGTACAGCAGTGTCAGAGACACTGTTAGCGATTCCCAATGGGGTCGCAAAACACGAGGCTCATGAATATTAATGAGCCATTCGCAATTTGAGACCCCATTGGGAATGGCTGGCCCTCCCAGTGAGGGTGGCCTGCTGGGCTCAGCAGACCTCCATATCTGGGACTGCTTTTCAATAAAGCAGTTTTTTTTTAAAAATGCAGCCCGTTTTCCTTAAAGGAAAACAGGATGCATTTTAAAAAAAAGAAAATGAAACGTTTTTGTTTCATTTTTCAAGGGCTGGTCCCTGAGACCATTGCCTGCCCTTAAAAATATGTTTAGAGCCAGTCACATGGGGACCCCTTCCCAATTGCACCTCCATTACCACCCTCTTGCAATTGCGGTCGCAAAACATTCATACATGGGTTGTGATTTGCTATTAGGAAGGGAATGCCCCTTCCTAACAGCGAGTAGCAAAACCCCAATCCCTGTGTAAACATGTGTTTGGATAGGGATCAGAATTCAGCCCTGAACTTATAATGAGGGCCATAGACTCACTTGATAAATATTCCATGCCCTGCGAGAGCCACATTCAAACTGGCCTCAGTGTTTAAAATAGCACCCAGGTGTCTGAGTCACAGTCAGGTGTGGCCCTATACTGAAACAGATTAATCTTTCACTGGACAAAGATTCAAAACCTTGACAGAAAGTTACTTTCATGTAACTAAATGTAATTCATTATATTGATGCAGTGGAATGAGAGGGCACATTGGATATGTTTTGATTCGAAATTTTGAGATGTATTCCCGTTCTCTGCAGCAGATGCTGTACACCACTTAAATATGCTACTGACCTACAAGAGAAATACATATATCCTAGTTTCACGTAGAGTAACAGGATACCTGCACCCATAGCTACTCAGACCAAGCATCAAGACATAAGTAGACTCAAATCTTCATCATGGCTCCCTGCTATGCTCATCGTCATTATTTCACTTAAATGAGACATTTCAGTGTTTACCCAAACTAGAAAGTCCTAAGAGTCACAAAAATCAGACTTGAGCAAACTTCAAGAAATGCAGAAGGCCACTAGGCATCACTAGCGCCAAGAGACTCTGGGCCTGATTTATCATAGTTTTGCGTTCCCCTTGCACCACGTAAGGCGATGCAGGGTGATGCAAAACCTAGATTTCAATTTACCAAGCTATGCAAGTCACCTTGCTGGCCCTGAGTAGCTTGGTAAATCTCATGTAATGCAAGGCAGTGCAAGTCGCTGCCTTGCATTACACTGTATGTGAGGACGTTACAAGGGTGGAGCATGGGTGTCCCCACGTATCCACCCATGCATTCTGACAGATTCCCAGATTTACCAACATGGGTAGACTTGAGAACGTGTCAGAACTGTAAGCCTTCCCACCAGAGGTGCAACAAGGAGAAATATTCTTATTTCTCCTCGCTGTTACCGCTTTCTAAGTGTGCTGCATTCTATAGGACACCTAAAAAGAGAAAAATGCCTCTGAGAATTGAATGTGAGCAGGAATTTTCCTGTACAAAAACAATCCTGCCTACAACGCAGGCACCCTTACACCACGGTGCAAGGGTGCCTTCTTTGGCAGAGGCAGTACATTGTGCACTAGTGCAGGCAAAGTGCCAGAATGTGTCATATTTTGGAAAATATGCTGCATTCTTGCTCCCTCTCTTTCACGCAGTGTAGTATGATAAATCTGCCCCTCAGTGAATGAGTGATAGTGCACTTCATAAATATTCTCCAACAAATAAAAAAAATGCTGGTTTCCTTTATAGGGCCTGATTCCATTGTGCACAGAAAAAGTGACACCATAATATTGGGCTGAGATTACCATTTCCGGATAGTATTCCTGCCACCTTAGCACTCAATTCCACGTTTGGACTACCAGAATGTGTAACAACATGCAAGACCCAGAACTACCAGGCCCCTGCTCACAAGTTTGTTTCTGATTCAGGTGATGTTTATGAATAAATATTCCTCATGCTTTCAGCAGGGGGCGACTCCAGGTGTGAGTTACAACCCGACGAACTCTGAATCAAGTCCACAAAATATAGGCAGAAATCTCTACAATTTGCACAAAGGGAAAAAGCTTCCTGCTGGCCATCACTCTTTAATATGGTGGCAGCTGAGCAAAGACATCCATCCCAAGAATTTGAGGATGACCATGCAGTGGAGGGTTCCACCAGATATGGCTTTTTCAGCAAACGATAATACCTACAAATGTATTCAAAATGGTGATGGCAGCTCAAGCAACCTACGGAAGGCTGGCACTAGATTGTCTTCTCTAAAAGTTCTGATATCTTCACTTGCAAATGTGTTCAACAGTGGTTGAAGTTTTTGAAGACTGCTTTTAGCCATCTCAGGCATTCTTGCATTTCAGTAAACGATTTTCTTGCGACTAATCGCCTTAGCAATGGTTGCGTGATAAGGTATGGTAAAGGACAGGGTTTGCAATTAACAATGTTTTAGCATTTAATTGCTTGATTTGACCGGCAACACGCATGTTGTGACAGACTGAAGACCACATACGCATTGGCCCGGAACTCGACTCAAGACCGCAAAAACGGCTTGGTTGACATTGCAATATGTTCATATTGGAACTCCCCTAACCGCATTGGCCCAGGAACTCAGCTTGAGACTGCAGAAGCGGCTTGCTTCATATGAAATATGTTCACACTGGAACTCCCTTAACCAGTCTTTTTGCTTCCCGGTGTGAACTCCCTCGCACCAATACCAAGACCATCACTTCTAAAGGTCCCATGCCGGTGGTCTTCTCTCTTGATTCCCAAGACAGTCTGTCATTTTGCCCAGGCAATTAAAGTCATATGTAAACAGGCATGCATATTATAATGTCCTGAAGATGATCCCAACATTTTCTTAAGGGATCGAAACGCCGGCGACACCTTATACACCATATACGCTTTTTGAAAATGTTTTAATTTTTTGTGTAATGGTGTTTCTTGTATACTCTGTTTGTTCTATTAGAAATGTGTTGAAAACAAACAATTTCCCTTGCCTGAACCCCTTACTTTAAGTTGTATGTCTTTCTTGCTAAAGTTGGATGCAGGCTTGTGTCCCAATTAAACTGCTCTGTGTTTACTTTCTGTAAATATTGAATTGATTGAATATTAAATATCTGTCCGGCTGGACAGATGTCTACAATATTGCACTGATTGGGTCTATATTTATGGACTATAACTTATTGTCTGTATGGGGACCACTGTCTTTAAAAAGAGTTCAATTACCCAAAGGTCCCTGATCAATTGTATTTGGGTGTCCTTGTCTTTTTGTAATATGTATGATTTATTCAGCATTCCGTCCACCATTTGTTCGCGTAACATTAAATCATGCACAAGCACATGTTTCAGTACGTCAGATCAGCTGAAATTTATTTACTGTAAACAAAAGGCCTGGAAAAAAGGCAAAACATGCAGAATTCAGTGTGTGAAATACTGATTCCGCATGTTAGATCTTATTTTCCCCATTTATTTATGCGCTTCATGTCACAATTAAAAAAATGCATTTTAAATGCATTTTTTTATTTGCACATGGTTACCAACAACTTTGAGTCAATTGTAATTTCATCTTTGGGAATCGCAAAAAGGTAATCCCTATTTGCGATTCCCTAAATTGCGGTCACAATTTGTGATGTCCACTGGGCAGAAATGTCAAATTGCGATGCCAATTTGGCATTGTATGTAGGAAAAGGCCATTTAGCATTTCTTAACTGGCCAAAATAGCGATTCGGCCCGCTAAGAAATGCTAAACGGCTTCCTACATCTGGCCCTATGTCACTATTACTCAGTTTGAAAACCAATATGCAGTTCTTGGCTGGTTATACACACAGACCTCTGCATTAGTCACATTAACCCCTTGCATGCTCATGACGGAACCACTCCGTCATGAGCCACGGGCGTGCTGTGCTCATGACGGAGTGGTTCCGTCATGCTGCAGCCGTTGGCGGCCGCTCCTCCCACGCGGCGCTGTTTCCCCGCCTGTGCGGGCGATCAGCGCAAGTGGGTGAAGTCATGACGGAACCACGCCGTCATGAGCACAGCTCGCCCGTGACTCATGATGGCGTGGTTCCGTCATGAGCATAGCGGCGCCGCGCTCACCCCAAACCCCCCCAGCGCTGCGGCGGAATTCGCGCCGCAGCGAAGGGGTTAAGCAACTGAGCTATCAATCCGCTGGAGTGACAGTGATTACTTTAACTTGCATTTATTTTTCATTTAAGGTCTGCATGTTATATTTTGCATGTGTTACTTAAAGGTGAATGGCCAACAAAATTGATGGAGAATATTTTGCCCTTTTTAGCCATGTGCATTGCCCCGAATCCTCACACACTGACCCTGCTGCCATTGCACTGCTCTCATAATTTTATGCACTTCAAGCGCAGGTCATTTGTCAAAGTTTAGATAAGTAGGCACGCTGTGGGATAGGGGTAGTGTGTAGATATTCTATGTTGTCAATGGTTCAAATAGAAGCAAATGCAATGAGATGCAACTAGCATTACTAAAGTCCTCTTTAAGCAATGGGTGCCAAAATGCAGCTCTTCTTTCAAAGCATTTATTGTCCCATATTCTTTGGAAGACCAAAATGCAGAACACCGTGTTACTCTAATGGCTAGGCAAAAAGTTGCAGATAGAGGGCTGTTGTTTCATGTGACGAAGGGGACATGTTCTATATGTGACATCCGAAAACAGCAATTGCTGTAGCTGACAAAACGAGGAGAGAGGAGTGGTGGGACGTCAGCGAGTGGTGGGACGTCAGCTTGTGGTGGAGGACGGCTTCATGATTAAGTGCAAAACAAACACAGGAAGGAAGTTTGCATGATTTTGAACGGGCACATTTTTTAGCGGAAGATGCTGCAGGTGAGAAGCTTTTTTAATGTGAAATATTCAGAACTGGTCAATGGGTAAACACATCTGTTCATTGTTCGGTTCAGCGTCTGAAAACAAAAT